>NC_133585.1:14421026-15702006 GCF_964106895.1 Numenius arquata | reverse complement strand
AGGGACGGCTCTGTTCCTCCTCCTCTTCATTAAGGTTAGAGCTAGGTAGGCATCTGCTTTGTTCCTCTGCAGAGGCAAAGGTTTTAAAACCATATATTGCCTCTGTGCTATTAGGAAAAATAACATTTGAAAAATAATATGATATAAAACTATTTTTTAGTGATGTTAGTTCAGTAGTGTCTTCTCACATTTTACACCACTAAGCTGTCTTATGCTGTACTTAAGATATCTTAAGGATCTTATGCTGGATCATGTTACGGAGAGTAATTAATGATTTTGAGGGGCTTGTTTTCTTGTGAACTTTGTTTAAACTGCTATTAGCCAGGTGGAATTCTTACTGCCTTGCTGGACTGTAAATCTGTTACTTGGTCTGAAGAGTATTTGGGGGGAAAGGTTAAACATGTACCAAATTTATACTAGTTTATTCCAAGAATTGCATTCCACATGCGCTGTACTGAATTGTAAATGTGATTTTTTTTTTTCCCTAGGCAAAATCCAAACCAAAGATATAACATTCTGAAACATGCAAGCATAATAAGTGAAAGAGTCCTTTATACTGCAAAACTGACTGTAGGATTTCTGCACAGATTTCTGCATGCGAAGAATCAAGCTAGTAGATACTACTGAAAAATATATATATATATATATATAAGCAACTGTTTCATAAAGTGTAGTCTACACAGGCAAAGCAAAAGAGCAGAGCAACATGGAGGGGCAGTATAAAGCCTTTTTAATTTTTAAACTGTGTTTTCAGATAAAGTTTATGTCATCAGTTGTTCTATTAACTATAGCAATTGTTGAACCTATTACCAAATCTAGTTGATTTAGGTCTTGGAATCAAAACTGTAAAACTATTAAAAGTTACTTGGTGTCTGACTAGAGGAGAGATGCTTTTAGCATCCTCAGGATGCGGAGAGGTTGGATAGCACAGCCTTTACGCCTGGGTTTGGCAGCCGCTGGCTCAGCAGTAAGCGTGAGCCCAGGTTGTAGAGAGTGGCCACAGGAGAACTCTCCTGGCTGGCAGGTTCAAAAGAGGTGGCTATGGGAAGAGCCCACCTGATGGGGCCTTGCGGCATCAGCCTGGAAGCTGTGGGGTGGGAGGGAACTGGATTTATGCACAGGGTGGAGGCAGGAGATAAGGATCTAGGAAGCAGATGAACAGACTGTGGGACAGTGTTGGTTTACAAGGAAAACCAGAGATGCGGGAGTTCTGTGGGAAGATGTTGGGGCGTGTCAATCTGTGGTCACTGACAGGTGCTGCCTTGCTCCTTGGCCTTCACTTGTACCCAGTGTGTTATCTCCGGCATGTCCAGATTCCCTTTAATTACTGCCTGGGCAACGTGAAGCAGAAATGTCTTAAACGTGCCTTTTCTTTCACACTTAGTGGAGCAAAGTACAGTTTGCTAGCGTATACCACTTTGGGGCTGGAGAGTGCTGAGGACAATTTCAGGACCCACAACCTCACCATTACAGGAAATGGTAAGTACATATGGTACCAATTTAAGGAAATAAAAAACCAGTAACATTTCGCATTTCTCTCTCTTGTAAACTAAAGAGCTTAAAGAGATTATTTTTCTTGATACTTAATATAGAACAACCTTAATGAAATATTTAACAGCTCTAAAACAGGCATCTATACACAGCTGAATAAACTATAAGTTGAGTAAAATTTCAAGTCCAGATGAAAATGTAATTCTTTTGGGAGTTTCTTCTGTCATTTGCATCTCGG
Source organism: Numenius arquata (assembly GCF_964106895.1). Taxonomy (NCBI): domain Eukaryota; kingdom Metazoa; phylum Chordata; class Aves; order Charadriiformes; family Scolopacidae; genus Numenius; species Numenius arquata. Next base: position 15,700,277 of record NC_133585.1, on the reverse strand, counting down.
TCTTACGTGAGTTGTAGCTATATACAAATTAGTTCCCCTTCCTCACAACCAAGGAAGGGTATCAGAATGAAGGACAGCTTTTCCCTCTGTAGTCAGAAGGAAAGTAGAAAAATAGCTCCAGTTACAGCGAGGTTATTTCAGGCCCAGATTTAGGAGAGGACACAAGCCGTGTGTGCTTGCAATTTGGGCTGGTCACTGTACTTCAGCCCTGGGACAGCACGAGTAGGCAGCACTCAACCTGGATGCTAACACAGGGACTATGATTATGCTGCCAATGAAGATAATGTTTTAAGTGGCAGTACAGTTTTTGATACTTTGTCCATTATTTTCTGAAAGAATAGCCCCTCCCATAAGCCGCTCCAATTGGTAACTTAAGGCATGAGACTATTGCTGTATTTCACTGTAGCTTCCGGGAAATTTATCTTTTATTTGGGTAAACTTGACCTCAAAGAGAACTTCATTCTTTACACTTCATTAATTCTGAATAAGTACAGATTTGAAGAGTTACAGGGTATTTGTTTCTTGATGGGTTGGATGAATAATTTTGAGTATCTCTGATATTTGTAAGCCTTTCCTTATTAGTACTTCATACTCTTTCCTCTTGAAATTCCTTGTAAAGTCATTAATTTACATAACTTTGGTGAGAAATGATATACCAGGATATTTTGTTTCATCACAAGCATTTTTAAAACATGACTCTAAGAGTCATGTCAATGGAACGTTGTATTACCTGCTTCTAATTTCAGAAGACAGAGCCTATTACATAGCAGAGCTGAGGGAGGAGGCATATTGCAATTCATTAGAAACTCCTTGGAATCCTAAATACTCTTCTAGTACAGAAGGCAGAAGTAGATACAAATTCTAAGCCTTAACAAAACAATCAGAAATAAAGTGCTCGTGTAAATGTAGCTGTGTGCCACGATGGGATGGGCTCAGGGATCCTACTGAGATGTCTTAGATGAGATGGCCAGTGTACTTGTCTTTCAAAATGTTTCTAGCTGTGAAATGAGATTTAGAGCTGTATTATATGTAAGAACAACTTTTTCTTGCAGAACAATATCTCCATTTTCACTTGAAATTCTTTTGGAAATTATCTTTTTTTTTTTCTTTAATTAAAAACCTTACTGAAGACTAAAAATCAGTTTTAGTCTAATCCTATTAGATGAAATTTCTTTCTTTAAATAGAAAAATGCTTATTTACATTCATTTAAAAATAAAAAAGGTATGTAGAAAGCTAAATTATATTTTAGGCAGAATTTCAGAACTAAGTGTTTGTCCTTATTTTGCCTGGTCTTTTCCCTCAGAGGAATCCTCTTTTTGGCTCCCCCTGTATGGAAACATGTGCTGCCGTTTAGTTGCTCAGCCTTCCTGCATGGCTAGGGATATGATGGCAGGATTTCTTAATCAGCAGGTAAGACAACCTTGCTTGTGTTTACATCCTCCTCTGTTAATAGCTGTCACCAAGAGTCAATTGTTAAAACGTTTGCTTTTACCTGAAGTGGTTTCTTGAGGACTGTTACTTTTCACCAGTTCTACCTAGAGCAAGGGGAAAATTCTCTCTCAGAGCTGCATTTACAAATAGTATCTTCAGTGGCTAAGCATGAAGAAATGGATGTTTCCTTGGTGTGCTTATCAATAAAATTATTTAGGCTGTTACATAAAGATCAAGTATAGTTTTTGTTTCAGAATTGGTTTAGGCTGGTGCTTGATGGCAGCAGTTCTAATAATCCAGTGGCTCTCATCCTTGTACATGCCTCTCATTGTGCTGGCACAAGAGTTCATCTCACAGCGTGGTGAATCTGACTGGTGAACCGAGCCATATTTAAACTCATCCCTTCAAAAATGATTCATGTGAAGTCAGTTTAATTCTCTATTTTGGTTCATTGCACAGCTAGGCAAACGAGAAGGTGATAGCAGAGGGCCAGAGTGGCTGGGTCATTTGTCAGGAGTGAATTACAGGCTTTAAACTGGTTGTGAAACTATAATGCTTTCATGAAAGCTGTTAAGAAAATTGATTTGAGAAAGTGGAAATTCTGTCTTTGTTTGACATGTGTTGAATATACTGTGTATTTCCAAAGTGAGATACTCTTTTTATTTCTCTTATTGTGTAAGTAATGTACTTAGTAAAGGTGATTTCTTTCTTGCAGTAGACACCAGTTCTAGTTTTCATTCTGTGTGAACCAGCAGATTCTGTATTGTTAGTGTCACACTGCAATAAATTTGTGAAAACTGTAAAACACCAAAAGACATTTAAAGTATTGCTAACATTTCAAAAATCAGTGACTGAAATATTCTACAACAGGAAGTCTTTGTTTTAGGAAAGAATTCAGTATGGCTAAGTTTTGATCACGCAGGGCTGATCCGTGTATACCTTATAATATGCTCTTAACTTGTAGCTTATGTTTGGCAATTTCTGACTATTTCTTCCCTTTAGCAAATGATAGGAAGTCTAACTAGCTGGAGGAGGCTGTATTGTGTACTAAGAGGTGGCAAGCTCTTGTGTTATAACTCGCCAGAAGAAATTGAGGCTAAACTGGAGCCAGCACTGACAGTTTCCATCAACAAGGTAAAATTGGTTGTATTGGGGTTTTTTGGTTTGGGCTTTTTCCTTGTTTTGGGGGAGGTTGTTTTTGTTTTAAGACATCACTACAGGCATTTGGGCTCTAAGCTGCTGGTATGCAGAATGCTTTATAGGTAGCATGTGGGTGGGATGTGCTTCAGTGAAATTTGCAGTCGCTGAATTTTTTAGCAAAGACATTACATTTCTTAGCTGTGGACATAAGTTCCTTCTATTGCATTAGACTGGTTAACATAGAGGTGAGAGAGAGGATGTTTTTCTTTAGGAAAAGTGGTAAGTTGTTATATGACAATTTCATAAGACAGTCCTTGGAAATGTATTGCTTACAGTCCCTTAGCAATGCTGTGGTAGACTTTTATCCTCAGCAAGGTGGAATTTTAACAAAAGCTTTTTTGTTGTTGTGTGTTATTTGGCCACAGTCTTAATTAGGAGAGCTGGAAAATTGTTCAAAATATTTTAGTGCCTTAAAATAAGCTGCTTTTCTTAATACTGGTTTTGTACAGGACTCAATAACTTTGGAAGTTCTGTTCTCTAGGTGACATTACTACTGCTTTTCATACCCTGATTGGAAAGACTGAGTTTAAAATGTAAAGTTAAAATATCACTATTTGGCTAAAGAAACATTAATCATTTAATTGTTCAATTAAGGAATGTTATTGAAAGGATCTTCTAGAACAGTGAGCATTAGAGTGAACAGATGCTTTCAAAAACTTTTTGGTGCAGTCAAGAGTTGATATCACATAAGGACAGGCAGAAGAATTTAATGTTATTTGCAATTGATATAGATGGATTCATCTTACATAAGTAAATAGACACGTTTAGAAACTGTGTTAAGCACAGGTCGATCTGGATTCTGCTGCTGTGAGCACTTGGTGCCAATGCAAATTCTGAAAGAAGCATTCCTCCCGTCCAGTCCCTTGTTCGGGCTGCTGTGCTGCTGCTTTATGCCAGGGCAGGCATTGGGGCAGCTGACTGATGAATTGGACAAGGGAACTGATGTGCGTTAAAATTAGCTCGTTTTTGGGGGAGGAGGAGAGTTGTCTTCCACTGTGGTTCCCTTTAATAAATTCTTTTACCCGGTTCACTCATGGCCACACAAATGCTTGTGTGGTACAAGAAGGGGGCTAGGCTATGACTGAGAATGTGTAGGGACACAGAGTAACAAAGAACTGCCTCTTACAACAGCAATGTCAGCTTTTGGTGGCTTTAAAGTTTCTGAAAAATATGACTGCGTGCTCAGCTACAGTGAGGCTTGTATATAAACCAAACATTTAAACTAGATATAACAATATGACCTGTTTGTGTTAGGACTTCTTTTTTAATGTGCTAAGATTTAAAATGATTCCTTAATTAAAAACACCATTCTACTAGTGCTGTATCTTAACAAAGCCATTTTTTCCTCAATTTGTTGACCCATTTACATTAAATAAATATTAAGACTGTGATATCTATTTAAGCAGGTTTACTTGCCTACCTCTTCAGTTGCTTCTAATTGCACTAGTCAGCCTTTGCCATAATTCTGTTTTGCAGCTGTTCACAATATCAGTTAAGAAATGGTAAACTTTAATAAATTCTAGAATTTCTAAACCCATATTCTAAAATGTGACAGTAATTTTAAAGGTTATGTATCAGGCTAGCTCATATCTTTCCTTGGAGGTCTCTGTTTTGGTCTGTATCCTAGTTTTGCTTTTCCTTTTAAAATAACCATATTTTGGTCCTTCAAGTTACCGATACTCTTAGAACCTAAAATGCAGCTTAATAAGCCTTTGCTGGGAGACTGTCCGTACATTTGCAGAGTATCCTTAAAGCTAACATATAGAAGGTACATAAATCATGTATCTTATACCACTTTACAAAAATGTCAGACTGCTGGAAAATGTGACTGTGAATTCTTCTTTAGTTTTAATTAAAACCAGAAAAAATCTGCAATTTAAAACATATTTGGATACTTTACCACTTAAACAGTTTCTCTTGAAAATAACTTAATGCCTGCAGATATTTTTTGATTCTTTTGTTATGAAATTTCTCTTATGGATTAAATGAAAGCAAACTAATCATATGGGCTTGTCTGCTACATGTTGTTATAGAAACAGCAATTTCAAAATGAGAGATTGAACATCAACTCTAGACGTTCTAACTCAAATCTCTCTGGTTGGATATGTGGCATTTTCATTTGTAATGTGAAGCTGATCCTTTACATGTAATTGAAAGATACTTTCTGGAAAGTAATGAAATCATCTGGATTTATGAGAAACTCCGTGGAAAATATTCACACTGATAGCCTTATTTCCCATTCCCTTTGAGTCGAGACTTGAAGAAGCCATTAAGACCAGCAAAGTCATTACTTCAACTTCAGATGACTTCAATGCTACTGCTGTTGAGCAAGAATCGTTCTGCAGTTCCTATTATGCAAGTGCTACTATTATTGTTCCAGCTAAATGTGATTATAACATATTATATTGCACAACTAAGTAGGGAAAGAGAAACTATATTTTCTGTAGCAAAGAAAATTTGCTGGAATCCAGTTTGAACAAGAAATACTCCTTATGGGCCAGTTCCTGAAATTTTTTGAAGTTTTTTTTTTTTTTAGTTTAAAATGAATAATAAAACACCTGATAGCCTAGCAAATTGGTGCATGTGCCAGCGGTTCATGTTGGTTGCTCAGTGTTTGGAATACCTATTCTATTGTGTCCTGATCATTGTAAAACTTTTTTGTGCCATGTATGCCTGAAGCTTGAGGTATTCTGGGACATCGCTTCAAATTAACATAGACCCGTGACTTTCTTCCTGGCTTATTTTGCCAGTGCAGTCTTTGCTCTGGTGCCAGACAGTGCAGCAGGCCCAGAGCTATCTCCATGCTCATGTTAGTTCTTGAGGTGAACAGGATGAGGAACAACAAGTGTTTGCAGCCACGGGCTCAGGGTTCGTAGACTGGTTGCTAAACAGTGTAGCAGAAGTGAAAGGACAAAATCAAGCTGGCATTTCTGCAGACTGTTACCTCAAATGACAGTTTTTGTTGGAACATCTGTTTTGTGCTAGGTCAGGTAGAGAAATTAGTTCGAAAATGTAGCGATGGCTACAGCAGCATAACTTCAAGGGAACCATGCAGTATTTCTAGAGAACCAGGTAGTTCACCCTCAGACTCGAGCAGAAGGATATCACAGAATGATAGGGGTTGGAAGGGACCTCTGGCGATCATCTAGTCCAACCCCCCTGCCAGAGCAGGTTCACTTAGAGCAGGTTGCACAGGGTGGTCTCCAGGCAGGTTTTGAATGTCTCCAGAGATGGAGACTCCACCACCTCTCTGGGCAGCCTGTTCCAGTGCTCTGCAACCCTCAAAGAAGTTTCTCCTTATGTTTAGATGGAACTTCCTGTGTTCAAGTTTGTGCCTGTTACCTCGTCCTGTCACTGGGCACCACTGAAAAAAGACTGGCCCCCTCCTCCTCCGTTACAAGTTCTTGACCATGTGAAGGAGCCATCAATATGAGCATTATTCTCTGTGTGCCTCAGGGAACTCCAGCAGTGGTGAAACGAGAGCAGCCCTGAAAACACCCGTGTTCTCTGTAGTAAGGACTTTGTCCAACTCATTGGCTTAGATAAGCCTTCATACATGTGAAAGTATTTTGGGAAGGCATAGACTGATTAAGTGCCTCCAAATATCTGGACCTTAATATTGCTAATTTAGTCCTGCAATTGCTTGAAGGAGCTTGTGGATGTGGGCAGGGGAAGCAGATATAATACTCAGACGCCACGTGGTGGACCTTATAACACGCATGCTCAAATGGAGCAGTTTGGAAACTATGCTTAATGGCTCCACAGAATGCTGGGTAGTCATGTAATGCCATCTCCTTCCTCTGGTTTTTAGCTGCTGCGTTGCACTGAAGATAGCTGAAGTGCCATAGAAATTCTAATACTGCTTTTCTGTATCAAACTTACACATTATAGTTACCATCTAGTGGCCACAAGGATGTTACGTTAATACGTGGTCACAAAACAATGAAGATGAAATGAGGAAGTATTCATAGCTGATCTGGTGAATTTGGTCTTGTACATTAAGGTGTTTGAAAGCCATAATTTTAAATTTAACTATATTTCCTCACTTGCCTAAAACAGACCCCATGGGAATTATTAACATTATGGCAGAAACCAACACATGAACAGAGTATGTTTTGTTTCCAATGTTGTGTTGTTATTTCTTGGTTTATATTTTTGGTACTGAAAATATGAAGGAATTTTGTTATATGTGATTTGGTTTGTCTAATCTTAAAATAGGTACACAGAACCAGATCATAGTTTATTCAGTATTTTTCTTAAGAACTGTAATTTGTTCTGATGTCTTAAAATGATCTTTATAACCAGTGCTCCTCAGTGTGTCAGGATTGACTTAGCAGGAAAGTGTTGCACATCAGCAATAAAAAACTTCTCTCTCTCTTTTTCTTTTTTTTTCCCCTTGTTTTTGGTTTCTTTTTAGCTTAAAAGATGAGCTTCCCAGAGAGGTATTACCAGGCAAAGAGATTTTTTGATTTTGGGGGAAAAGTATAGAGGAAGCTTTGTATTTACATTGCATTTAAAATAAAAAAAACCTAACATTTTCACTCTTAGTCTTTACCCACCTTCAAAAAAATAATCTTTTGCATATAGGACGTAAAACTGGCTTCAGCTTCCCCAAAAGAGTCATTTGGTTCAAGATTCAACTCTGGTGTTCCTATTCTGATCTTTACAATTTTGTTTTTTACAGTAGCTGTAGCAGAGCTGGTTCAGTTGTCTGTAAGACTGCGTAAAGTTGAGCGTTATTATAACATGGTACCTTAAGATGCTTTTTTGCTGATGTTTGGGGTTTTTGTTTGGTGGCAGTTTTGGGTGTATTTTTTTTCTTTTCTTTTTTATTTGTTAAGTAGAACTGGGCATGTAGTGTAATTCACCCAAGCTTGGTAAATTCATCATCCCATTACTGTAATGGCATCTTGTATCACTCCTTAAATATTTAAGCATCAGATATAGATTGTTGCTTTAGGATTTATCTCGTTTGAATAATACCATAGTTGTGGGATAAAACCTGCAGCAAGCGTCATTAAATAAACTTGTGTACGGTATGCTTGAAGTTCTTACCTGTCAAATGTTAATCTATTTGATTTAATTTTTTTGTTGGTATCTATGGTTACCTGAGTTAATGGGATATAGAGCACTTATGGATGAATTACTTCATCTCCTATTTTTAGACAGAAGAATTTAAATGAGCATATCCATCAGATATGCTACAAGCAGCTGTTGGTATTTCAAATGGTTACTTCAGTAATGCATTTAAAATCTGGGGAATGTTCTGTAGAATAATTTTTGTTTTTCTGAGTATCAGAAGTAGGCTTATCCCCATGGGATCCCATGTGTAAACTTAATTTCTGTAGGTGTATGTTTAACATCTATAGCAGATGTTTGACATTTGGTTGAATTGTGTGAAAAGGAACATGGTTAATCTGTCCCCACTGTATTTTGAGGAATGCCCCAAGGCCACCTTTGTGGTCAGATTCTCTGTCCATCCGGACAGGAGACGTTTGAATGCAACCCTGGCTGTAGTTGTTGGCTTCCTTCAAAACCTAGGGCACTCCCCATGCCAGGGGACACCTTTGTGGCATGAGGGCACTGTGTGGTCTTCACGTGCGTTAGGTGGCCTTGTGTCCTGTCAGGCTCCAGGGCTGGCCAGCTGTAGGGTGCTGGCTGGTTTCCTGGCACCGAAACTCATCATCCTGCCAAGATTTGGGATTATGCTGCTCTCCTGGGTATGCCAAAAGTCCTTTTAAGAACAGTGTTATAATAGGCCATCTCTTGCTCAGCCAAGTTGAATTTTATACGCAAAGATACTCCCAGAGTTTATGCTTTAACTCTTGTAAATACAATTAATGTTAATTATTTTAATTTTTTTCATCATGTTGTGATGAGCAGCAACGTTGACCAGTTGCGTTCTGGAAATTTTTTCAGTTGTGTGTTATATCAGACTTCTACTAAAATCTTTCAGTATTTTACACATGAAAAAAAATATTCACTCAATTAAGGGTAAGTGCTTTTTCTTTTTGTTGTAGTAATGCCATAACAAAGAAACTAGATAGTATGAAAATACCACTGGATCTATTTTAGATGATAAAAAACAGTTGAACTATGTCCCCAAAAAGAAGGGGAAACCTTGGCTGTAACAGTGCTGCTGAATAATCTGAGAGCCTTTCTAACATTAGCTGAAGAAATTTGATAGACTTGTGATGTGCTTCTCACATATATTTTTAATTGTTTCTATGTAGCTCTCCCTAATTAGGGCAAAACTAAAATGTCTATTTTGAAATGACAAGTAGAATTTTTTAATGTTAGAGCAAAATGGTTTTTTGTGCTGGAAATTTGTTCTAGTATGGGGAACTGCTACAAATGTTCCTTTAAATGTGGACTAGATAAGTTTCTTTTTAAATTTCCTGTCACTATAGTATTAGCCCTGAATGTCCTGATTCACTAAGATGAACATAAAATAGATATGAGTTTAGAATACATTGCATAAATAATGGCACTCAGAAGTACAGTAGGAGACCTAAATGGTAGCTGTAACAATGTGGTTGTCCAGCTGAAGAGTGCAGAGAAAAGGAGCTGCTTGCTGTTATTTTAGATTATTCACCAAACTACTGTGGAGAAGAATGAGCTCTGTGAGATGAGCTGGTGAAGGCAGAGGGAGGGGAAACCCAGAACGTATATTCTGTAATTTAGAACTAAACTGCGATGATTGTGCTCCATTCCCTTATTTTTCATATTTTATGCCATTATTATAGTTTTATGAGAAAATATTTTTATAAGCCATTCTTGAAATTAGTTGGTTCTTTTTTTTTTTTAATTGGAAATTAATCTGGATTAGATAAAAAGCCAAATGATACCTCCCTTACACCATCATTGGCCATAAGGTGATGCCAGTGTGGAGCTGAATCAATGACTCATGGCCACAGTTTGTCGTTCCTAGGAAACCAGAATTCGAGCTGTGGATAAGGACTCCAAAAGAAGAACTAATAACTTCTCTGTTATCAACCCTGTGTCTGGAGAGGCTGTGACGCGACTTTTTGCTACTGACAGTAGGGACGACCTTCATAAGTGGATGGAGGCTTTCTGGCAGCACTTTTATGATCTGAGTAAGTAAGCGAGCAGTGCTGGCAGCGTGCCCTCCACCATGGGGCGTTAAGTAACATCAAAGGGATCTTTGAACAATTTGAGTTGGAATTGCCTCATAAGCCTTTGTTTGCAGCGATGAGAAGGAAAATGTTCTTTGGGATAATATCGGGTGGTGGTCTAAGCCGTTGGAAGGCAAATATTTGACTAAACCGAAGTTGTCTGGGGTTTTGCAGGAAACCAGAAGCAGAATATGTCCATCAATCTCAAAAGAGCTTGATCTCTTTTAGCAGTATTCTAGATAATTTTTTTTAAGGGCTGCTAAATTCTCATCATCAATTCCTCCACTGTAGCAGGAAGAGTCCACCTCTGCCTGGGCTTCCTACCAGTGCTGTGTTGGTTTTGTGAGATTCTCCTTTGGGTGTGGAAGCCTTAGTGGGAAGTGGTGAGGATGCTGGATTCATCTGGGGCCTTGGCTAGGATGCAGATTCAGCCACCCCTTGCAAGTAGGCACATGTATATGGGATTTCCTTGCTCAGCAGTATTATGGATGAATTAAATTGCAGTTTGTTGCAGCAAGGATTACTTGATTCTGTTGGTAATTCTGAGGTTTTTGGACCCCTTGTCTCATGGGAATATGCTCACCTAGCCACACTCCAGTTGTGCAAATACATGCTGCTTACTTGAACCTGGTAAAAGCTGTACCTGAGGCTTTGTAACAGATGATATAAATGAGATGATAAACTGATACCCTGATCCTTTGGCTAACCTCTGGAACAGCACTGTTATTACATGAGAGAAGAAAGTCATTTATTGGTGTAAAACAGTGAAACGGTACTGAAGTATTATGCTGTGTTGCTTGTTTAACACCAAATATTTATTATAAGAACTATATAGATTAATTTGTCTTTTTCGTCTGCTTTAGTAGTTTGACTAATGGGTTTATTAAGAGTAGAGAACAACTGTCAGTTATTATGCTGTCATCGACAAGGTATAATTGGTTCTTGACAGTCAGTTTTGTCGGGTCAGAAAACAGAACCAGGTCAATTAATGAAAAATCAGTCTTTAGTCAGAGGCCACACCAATAAAATCAGTGAATCGAGGTTGTGGAAACTAGGTATTATAGTTTGTATTTCTAGTCCTTTCTAGCTCTGATTTACAATGAGAAAAGGCTCTATCAATTAAAGAAACACACCAAGCGAAAACTAGGGCATCCTCTTTAAATTAGCCATAGAGTGGGGTAGAAGAACTACTTCTTATTCATTATAGATAGAATACCCATGGATTTTTTGAGACATTTTCCTTAGGTTCAGAAAAAATGGGTCACTTGGCATTTAAATGCCTTTTTTCTTCCCTGGTTCTAAAATTCTCTTAAAATTAATGTGCTCAGAAAACTTGGAATGATTGGTATGAACAAAGTAATTTTACTGTCTTGTTTTCCTTAAGGTCAAAATCTTATTAATAGAAAAAGAGGTTTCCTTGTCTGCTAACGGATAAAAGGCAAGTTATCCTCTATTAAAGACAGCACGTTCCTTTACTGTAACATTGTTGTATAACATCCAGCTTGCAGTATATTGGAGGTTGTCCCCGAGAACTTCATGAAGCTTCCCTAACCTTGAATTATTGTATTTCTTTCAGGATTTATTTTTTTTTTCTGATGAATTTATACTGTGTTTGAGGATTTGAAGGCAAATTATGATATTTAACCTCTGTAGTATAACAGTGCTGCTGGGATGCTTAAGTTAAAGTTGTAGTATCTTACGACCTTTGTGCTAAGAGTTAGAATGAGCACAGAGTTGAAACTACAAAAGCATCCTGAGCATTCCTGCTAAACAACAGTAAATGCTTGCTGTTTAGCATTGCTTTGGAGATGGTTTCCTAACACAACCTAATAACTTCAATTTTTTTCAAGCTGAAGTGTTTAAGTTCCAGTCATTGTTCTCTTTTCTCTCTCAGGCCAGTGGAAACATTGTTGTGAAGAACTTATGAAAATTGAGATTATGTCACCACGGAAACCACCTTTGTTCTTGACAAAAGAAGCGACCTCCATCTACCATGATATGAGTAAGTGGGATTTGTCTTTTCAAGTTGCAGGGTAACAGAAACAACATTGTCTGTATTCAGATGGCTTCTGGTGTTATGTTGAAACACTGAGTTTTTCAAGGGCAATTCAGACAATGAAAGCAACATAATTGCATACAAGGAGTTCATATTAAATCTGAATTTGTAATAGCACAAATAACAAATACATTTTTTACTTTGAGCCAAAAAAAAATCTGCAATCTGGACTTTAACTGGTGAGCCCTGAACACATTCAAAAAAGCTGTCACTAGAAATAAGCATTCATCATGAGAGTAGTATAAAGCTCAGGAAATGTAAAGGTAAAATAGTCTAGTCTGCAAACCAATGATGTCCTTAACTAGTTGCATGAGATTAACTTGCTGTTCATAAAGCTATTTAAAGGCTTACCTAACATAACTAACTTAATTGTTTGGTCTTTGGTAATGACGTTGAAAAATATGCTTGGAAAATCTGTCTAGCATTTATTTGAGACTTCTATTTTCACAGAGCAAAATGGTATGCAGCAGGATTATTTTAATAGTTTCATTACAGAAATAATATTTACAGACTAAAAAAGTAGGTCACTTTGTTTTAATGGATCCAATGCAGTATTGGCTGAGAAATACTGTACAGCTATAAATGCCTGACTGCTTGCTGCTTGAGATCGGAACTGTGAAGATGCTCAAAATGCCATGTGGGTCATCGAGTTACCGTGCATCAGAGCATGGAACAGTCAAGAGAGTCCTGTGGAAGCTAGGAATGCAGAGCAGAAAAGGCAATAAATCAACTATATAGAAGTCTTATGAAGTTAACACTGTAGCATAATTCTACTGATACTCAAGTACATCAGTGAGAAGCAGAATACAAACTCTGTTTCACTCTTAATATAACAGGTTTTTTCCTGCTTATTTGTAGTATTAATAGGCAAAACCCTGTGTTTAAAAATGTGTTGAAAATCATTAACGTGTAAACCCCAATAGAAAAGATACTGTTTAGAGCCTAGTATTACAGCAGTATACATAGAAAACTCAATATGAGGGATGAGAAATGGGGCAAGACAGTCTTAAAGCATATAAAGAAAAATGATATATGTAAAGATGTCCCATTTTCTGCAGGCTGGAAGCACAAGAATATTTAGTCATAGACTTTTTCATGTGCCTTCTGTGAAATGAAATTTTCAAAACACTATACAACAAAATATGTTTAATATCTACTATATATAGATTTCCTAGTAGGACCTTATTTTTTCTACTTTTACTTGGAAAGCAATATCAATGCCTACCTGGTTGCCTCAATGCCAGCTGTCAGGGAAACAGTTCCCTTGTGTCACCTGAGTTCTCTCTTTGAAAGCGTATGTGTAACCTTTGCCATTTCATCCATTAGTACTATTAGTAGTAGTCCAGACTTCATGAGACATAGTTAATACCGCTTTGTATTCTGAATAGTAATACTGAAATAGGTAGCAGTAAAATTATTGGTAGTGTTTTAATCTGAGTTAATTGCTGTACCTTAAAATTACAGGCATTGATTCTCCAGGGAAACATGAGGGCTTAGCTGATATCATACAAAAAAAAATCGAAGAGAGTGATGGCGAGTTCCTGCTTGGCCAGCGAAAAGAATCTGCATCTTCCTTATGGGCTTCACTCTTTGATGGATCTCATGACATAGTTTTTCAGAAAAACACGCATCCAGGCTCAAAAAAAGATACAGCAAGTCCTGTTGATGGCAGAGGAAAGAAAAGAAGAGCTCCACTTCCACCCTCTGATAAGTTACCATACAGTGCAAAAGTCCAGGTGAACACAGAGCAATTGGGCAAGGAAAACCAGAAGTCTGACTGCACATCTGCTAGTAGTTCTTCCTTTGATTCAAAGTTATCTACAATAATGCAGCAGTTGCAGACACCCATTGCTGCTGCTCGCAAAATTGGTCCTTGTAGAAAAAACAGTTTAGCTGGCCATGGGAATCCCATTTCGTTGGTTACCAAGACTGAGTCGGAAACTAAACCAATACTAACCCCTAGACAGAAATGCATTACAGAAATGCTAGACCCTAGATCATGGTTGCAGCCATAGAAACCATAATTAGCTTAGAAGAGTTCCTGAAATCAAAGGTTTCTCAGTCTTATACTGTAACTCTTGAGTAAAAATAGATTTTTTTAACATATAGCTTATAATTATGGAGACTAAAGCTGTTTTTTTTCTTTTAACCAGGGCATTACTACTAGCTGCAGTCTCAGCTGTACTCATTATCGCTAACATCTAAATAATTGCACTGGTAACAGACGGGGGTTCTCTCTATCTGAAATAACGGTGCTATTTCTGAAAAGAGCGGTTCAGTACTTTCTTCTTGAAAAACCAGCAGTGTTCAGGGTAAGTCAGTGTCCCTGCAGCAGGGATGTTACCATTGCCTTCCAGCAGTCCCTCAGCTTAGACCGTCTGCAGCTCCTCAGACTAGTTCAAATGGGAATTTCACACATATTCAGCACAGATCTTGCAAAACTAATTTTCTTGGGCTTCATGCTTGTCTTCACCTAAAATATTCTTCTCTCTCCCTCACTGTTTGGGAACCACTGCTTATAAGTTAATGTCCTATGAAAAGTTATTGTGCTCTTCTGAATGGCTCTGTAACTCCATATGAATTTGTGAAGCAGTTCTGTCAATTCAATGTGGGATCTCCTAAGTTCTTGCTGGTGCATGCGCTGACCGAATAGACCAGGATTTTCTGTGTTTGAGCAAGAATGTGATCCATCACTGCTGCTTATTTTGGACTAACATGAACATATAAAGCAGTACTGCATACGAACACCTATTCAGGATTTCATTTTTATGGTAGTATTTTCTGACGACTGGGGCTCTGTAGCGTGGCTTCTCCTTTGTGGAGCCTCTCGGCTGTTCCTGGTAGATAGCTGGTTTGTAAACACGGCAGTGTTTCTGGTAAACAAAAAGGGTTTTTTCACCAGTTGTTCTTTCTGAAATAACAGAGAATAAGTACTTCAGGTGAACATATTGAACTTTGATATTTTTCCGTCAGGCTGTTCGACATTTTTGTAAGAAGCATGGGCTATTAGGCTTCCTGTGGCACCTGCAAAACATCTATTGCATACAGAAAAGATTCTGTTCTCCTGGATCCACAGCTTAAATATCCAACCTTTTCCTTGGTTGATGCATTTATCTCAGATGCTGGAACATATCCAAGAGCAAAGGTCTGCTTGCAGATGTCACTCTAGAGCCTTGGTATTCAGACCTGTGTTGAGAGGGTCATATCAGCAACTTTATACATAGGGTTCTTTTTTTTTCTTTTTTTTTTTTTTTTCTTTCTAAAGTGCAGGTTGCTTTGGGAGCTTTACCATTTCTCCAGAAGATATTGTATGCATGGTTGGTTTGTTTGTTTTATCTATTTTTTGTCTTCTGCTTCTGCTAAGCTCTTGGCTGCACAGCTGTGAAGGTATCTGCTGAATTCCCTCAGTAGTTCATTGGCTATTTGGGATGGGGCTTTAGAGGCAGGTTTCATTTACAAATCCTTTTGCAGGATTAGAGCCCTTCATTTCTAGAATGTCCTTGTTCATTCTTCGTTTAATCACATTCCATTTTCACTCTGAAACAGCCATAATCATTCTTACAATAAATCATGCTGTTACTTAAGTGGATGGTTTGTGAATGGTTTATAAATAGGAACAGAAAAACTGAAGAATAACTACATGATTATGTAAATTAGACACAGTCAACTAAGTGGACTGTGCAACTCTGAACAAGAAATAGGAAAAATAAACAGGGGGGGAAAAAAGGATATTTTCCAAAATGCAGCTGCAGTTTATTTAGCTTTAAATCTAGCTTTAAATGTTACTGCACTCTGAAAAGAAATAATACCTTTTTCTTGGTAAGCCCCTTCCATTTACCTGTTATATTTCAAAATAAATCTCATAAATATATAAGGCAAGAAGGCACCGTAATGAGGATTTATTTTTAAATTCAACAGGCCATTGAATTTCAAGGAGCAGTTTCTCTATTACATTCAGTGGCTTTGTTTTGAACTGAACATACATATTTTAGGAAGGCATTTAATATTAATTTAAAGTCTTCAAGTGATGAGGATTCACTCATACCTCCTGTTGCAATAGTTAATTACCCCAGGTACATTTTTCACTTGATTTTCTATTTGCATTTCTAGCTCCACCTTAAGTTATTTTGGTCTTTTTATACATTTGATTGCTTATATTGATCTCTGTATTATCAGCTCTTCTAATTGCTTGTGTCTAGTTATAAATCATGATTATGTCCCTTTTAACCTTTTCTCTGATGAGATGTACTGAATTCCTTAACTTTCTTATGGCAATGAATGTTATCCAAGACTAATGAATCTTCACATTCTTCTCTGTACTTCTCATGTATTGAAATATTTCGAAGTATGACATCTGAATTAGATGCCACATGTCAATAGTGATCCATCAGGACTATATAGAGACATAACGTGATCCTCTTGCTCTGATTAATATCCCCCTCCCCTCTTTCATCAAAAATTGTATTACCCTATTTTTTTTGTGAAAGCATTGCCTTGGCTGCTGAATCTTACGGCTCAAGTCCTCTTCAGAGCCTTTTTTAAGAATGCGGTACATCATCCTCTTGTTATCCTACCTTATTTTTTCTTAGAAATATACACTGTATTTTACCAGCATTAAAATACTGCTCATGAAGTGATCCAGATTGCTCTGTATAAGTGACCTGTCTTCATTCTTTACTACTCCAGCAGCCTGCATGTCCTTTGCAAATTTATTGCAAGTGATTTTTACAGTTTCTTCCAGATCATTGATTTTTAAAATGGAATGCAAGGCAAGGTTTGTAGAGAGAGGTGATGAGTTTTTATTACATCATGGGTAGGGGGTGGGGAAAAGCAAACAGGACGTTGAGCTTGCGTACCTTTTAGCCTTTAAAAAATTGAATAAGATGGAAAAAATTCTATATTTTTTGTTGATTCTGTATTAATACTGCATTTTGAAATTGGTTTTCTGTCTTCAACGTAACATTCTACATTGATTTGATCTAGTACTGATATTTTAAAGAAAATGACATGTTCATCTGGTTTTCAATAGGTGACTTAGGGTCCTTATGGGTAACACCTCAGCGCAGGTGTCTTGAGCTTACTGTAGCAAAGAGTAAAATACAACCTGTTGTTCAAGACCTATTCTCCATGAAGCTGTCTTGATTGACAGTTTGCATCTATCCTTAAATTAGACTCATACGAGCCAGTTCACTATATTGCCCTGATCACCATTAAGCAAACTAGGCCGTTAATTACCCGGATCATCCTGCTTCAGAACAACAGTGTTGTTTTTACAGTCCTGTGAAACATCATGGCAGTGTTGAGACTTGTTTAACTAATTGGACATTTAGGCTCCCACAGCTGGGAAGGCTTCTGCTACCCAATGGAGTTTCTGTTATTTTAAACAACCACTAAATAATCCCTATTATGAAGCATTAGTTGACATCAGGTTTCAGTATTTATTGTTACTGACTTAGTCTGGGGTTTTTTGTCCTTCTATATTGCCATTTATCGTTGCCTTCCCATCTTCTGTTAAGCAAGTTGGTTTAACTGATAAGAACTGCAGGCTACCAGCAAACATTGGTCTTAGCTGTACAGTAAAGTCAGTTGTAGGAAATACATGTGTACTCAGCTTTTGTCTACACAAGAGAACATAAATATTACTAATAAAAACAGAGCACAATTTTAGGAGTATAATTAGAAGATGTATCTGTGAGGAAATTGTGACATTTTTTGGCTTTTCTATATAGTGTCAAAGTGTAATACTTTACCACTGGTACTGGTCCCTTATGATTGCATAGGCTTGTTCAGAAATTAGAACTCTTCCTTTTTTTTTTTTTTTTTCTCGAGTTTTCCTGACTATAATGAGGATTAATATTAAAAACAGAATAAATGCTTGTACCCAAGGCCAGCTATGTCGCGGTGTGGTACAGTGGCATTTTAGACTTTGCAGTCATTCACTTCCCAGGCTGTGTAGTTTTAGGGACGTGGCCTGAGGCGGGCGCTGAAGCCCATCTATCGGTAGTACGTGGGACTGAGGAGCTGTTGGCTTTGGTCCTTCTATATGGAGGTGAGGGGGAGCCTAGAGGCAGAGAGGTGGGGAAGCAGCCTGTTCCTCACAGGACGTGGTGGAAACCATTTAACTGCTGCTTCTGGGCACTAAAGGAGAAGGTACCCACTAAGCCACCTTACCAGTTGCACCCAATCATGAGGGTGCTTCAGTTGCATGACTCAAAATATCAGTGATCAAAAACCATAAGTCATTTGATTAGCATCTATAAACAATGCCAGAATAGGAAATATTTTATGAAAGCAGAGGTGACATTAGCCAGCCTCCTGCTGGGACGAGGCTAGGAAGAGAGCAGGAGGCCTGTGGCTTCTCCCAGCCCTGATGTCCCACTGCCCACTGTGTTCACATCTGTGCAGGCAGGTCGGTGTGCTGCTGCCTGGCAGTTGAGGTCCAGGGATAAAACCTGTTTGTCCAGAGACGCTGTACCTGGAATGAACAGCTCAAACTACCCAGTGTAGCACCGTGGTGGCATCTGCCACCGCTGAACTACACGTATGATTAGGTAGTTTTCTAAGGAACATGTCAGGCCCGTTCTGAAATTTGCACCTGCTTGTTGGCTGCTGGAATGAATTACTCGCTGCTTAAATGCGGAATTAAGTAGCAGCATTGCTGTGTTGAAGTCGGGCAGAGACAATAGTCAACCTGAATTCTTCTTTTAGGAAGTACAACTTGAAAGCAATTACCAGTCCAAACTTGAATATAAATTTCACGGAACATGAACAGCTTTTGAAATATTGACTGAACAAAGACTTAATTTAGTAACTTTTTTTTATTCTACTTAATATTTTCAGCTGTTCGCCTGCTCTTGGAATGGTAGGCAGTACCTTTCGCAATTTTAAAGACATTAGCTTAAAATGTTTACATTTTTACTAGTATTGGTATTTTATTTTTTTCTATGGTAATTATACTAATAGTTATTTTATGATGGTTTGTAGGTTTGTACATATTTGGAAATACTGTCCTAGTATGCAGAGTTGATTTGTAATTAAGGTAGATTGCCTTAATAGAAAAATGCAGATTTGGACACTAATGTACTGTGAAATGTTAGAACAGAATTATTTTTTTTGCTGCTAACATATTTTATTTCTGTTTAAATATGCAAGTGAAATTAAAAATGTTTCTAGAGTAGAAGGGTTTTGGTGTAATTTTCTTCAGTCTTGAAGTACATTAAGCTTTACTCCAGTTTATAAACCATTGGGGGTGGCTGCTGTAAAATCGAGATTTTATGGGTAGCCACCTTTCTACTGGGCCTGCAGAATGTATCCCTCTAGGCTCACGCTGACGATAGCAAACAGTATTGGCCTCAGTTTTCTAAACTGGAAGAAAGGATAAAAAACCTTTTGGCAGCTAGCGTTGATTGCTCAGCTCGTCGTTCGATGTACCCAGCAGATCTGTGTGTCCAGACAGGCTGGAGAGGTGGGCTCGTGCAAATTGCATGAAGTTCAACCAAGCCAAGTGCAGGGTCCTGCACCTGGGACGTGGCAACCCCAGGCACAAATACAAGTTGGGTGGAGAATGGCTGGAGAGCAGCCCCGAGGAGAAGGACTTGGGAGTGCTTATGGATGAGAAGCTCAACATGAGCAGGCAGTGTGCACTGGCAGCCCAGAGAGCCAACCGTGTCCTGGGCTGCATCAGGAGAAGTGTGGCCAGCAGGTCTCGCGAGGTGATTCTGCCCCTCTACTCTGCGCTCGTGAGACCCCTCCTGGAGTACTGTGTCCAGCTTTGGAGTCCTCAACACAGAAAGGACATGGACCTGTTGGAACGGGTCCAGCAGAGGGCCACGAGGATGATCAGAGGGATGGAGCACCTCTCCTATGAAGACAGACTGAGAGAGCTGGGGTTGTTCAGCCTGGAGAAGAGAAGGCTCCGGGGAGACCTTATAACAGCCTATCAATACCTGAAGGGAGCCTACAGAAGAGCTGAAGAGGGACTCTTTGTCAGGAAGAGTGGTGACAGGACAAGGGGCAATGGTTTTAAATTGGAAGAGAAGAGATTTAGATTAGATATAAGGAAGAAATTCTTTACTGTGAGGGTGGTGAGGCACTGGAACAGGTTGCCCAGGGAAGTTGTGGATGCCCCATCCCTGGAAGTGTTCAAGGCCAGGCTGGATGGGGCTTTAAGCAACCTGCTCTAGTGAGAGGTGTCCCTGCCCATGGCAGGGGGGTTGGAACTAGATGATCTTTAAGGTCCTTTCCAACTCTAGCCATTCTATGATTCTATGAATGTGCAAAGTTAGGAGTGTTGTCTGAGATGCACCTTGTTTCCCCAAAATGTGCCTAAATGGTTTGGTTTCAATGCTGTCTTACTTCTCTCATAGTCTTACAAGAAAATGAAGTAGATTTACATCATTCCATCTGCTTTGTAAGGTGACTTCATGAAGGAGCCATGGACACTACTAATGCCATCCGTTAATGTTTGTGCTCCTGCTCACATCACCGGCTAGAGCTTGGTGTAGCGCTGCCGATTTAAAGCTAACTGTGCCACTCAAATGAAGTGTTCTTTTGGCCCAATTATCGTAAAAGAACTGTAATGAACGTAGAGGGCATTGTTAGACATTTTAATTTTAGAATATTTGACTGATTTAAGAGCCCATGAAAAAAACAAAATGTGATTGATAATTGCAAAGCAAGCTTGTGCAGCTGAGCGATTCAGTAAAAATCATGCTCCAGCTAAAGTTGCTGCAGTTTGCTTGGAGGGATCATAGTAAAGTAAGATATGATGATCTCTTCATATAACCATTACCAAATGGTTGTATTGTAATCTTTCTGTATATGTATTATATATTCACAGAAAAATCTGTTTGCAAGACATGAAAATAAATTGCTTTTCATGAGGAAAAAACAATCTTTCAACATTTTTATATCAAGATAGCTTTCTAACTGTTCTTTTATGTACCTCCTAAAAAAGGGAAAAATTATAGTAACTGGTAGAGTATCTGTTGTTTTGTTAAGGCTTTTCTTCCCATTTCTATAAACTTCTTCCAAAATAGTTACAAAAGAATATAATTTATAACATACATTGTCTCACCTGAGGTTTTTTTTTCTGATATTGCCCAGTGCCACCTGTCTCAGAAGGTGATACAGGAACACCTGCAGGAGGAAGTTGTGGAGCTGTGTTTCATACACAGACAGCTTCTTCCTGCCCCTTAGTCATCACAGGCTCTTTTACGTACAGACATGGGAAGCCTTTTATCCTGTCAGTTTCCCTGTACGTCTGTGTCTGGACATGAATTCATAGTAGCAGTTAAAAGTAAAAAATTATATATATTTTTTTTTTAATTTACTTACATTTTCACATCACTGTTGCCTTGTAGAACTTGCTGTTTGACGATATGCCATGAGGGTTTTCTTTCAAAGCTTTAAAATTTGTATATTGTCTTTTGCTAAGAGGGAAAGAGTCAGTAATAGCAAGGTGGTACCAAAGCACAAATATCTTTGCTTAAGTTTCTTCACCCTGAAGGCAAATGGTCCCAGTCCTTTCCATCTTTCTTTGGATTATATTTTCCGTTTTCTATTTAGTGCCTATTTCAAAATCCAACATATATTTTGAGGATATATGTTCATTAGTATTGTTTCCATTTTAGCTGCTCATTCTGCGTTAGCAAAAAACAAACAAAAAGTGTTTCCATTGCTCTATGACCAGAATGGTCTGTGCTTAAAGAAAGATGCACCTAGTGTCCTTATGGTGAGCTTAACATCTGATTTGCCAGTCTCTCAGCAGCAGGAAGAATGCTATGGATGTGTAGCGGGCACAAGGAAGCTGCTTTGTCCATATGACATTTGTTTTTCAGATGGCGGCAGCTGCTTCACTTTCTTTTGGTTTCGAATGATCATTACTTTTCAGTACCACATAGCTCTATGCCAGGATTGATGGTTTTTAAAATAAACTGGAAGCAATTTAACTGACCTTCTGCTGTGGATGTATCAGATAGCATCACAAGAGTCAGATTCTTAGCCGTGTATTTGGCTTGTAGGAAAATTGGGGGCCTATGGCAACTTCCCCTTTCCTTCTCCTGAATCCAGACCTAGTGACTGAAAGTAGAGGACAAGGCTGCTCCTCTCACCAACCTGGCTTTATCTCAGGGCATATTTGAAATTACATGGGGTGAACTAGCTCTTCAAACATGCAAGAAGCTTTGCTCCAAGTTAGGAGAGTCTCATTTAAAGCTTTCTATTTACTTTAAAAAATTTTTATTAAGGAAAAATCCTAATAATGTTATTCCAAACCCTGCTCCAGGTCAAAAAATTTAGTATAAGATAGCTTTAATATCTCAGTAATTTTTATTATTTTAATAAGAGCTCATTTGTGTGTCTAATAATATACCCGATTTTACTCATGACCTTATTAGAAAGTTTCTTAAATATCTGCTTGATCATTATCCTTCAATAAGGAATGGTCTGCCATCTTGGGACTAACTCAGGTTTATCCCAGCTCATGCAGTAGCCAGTTAAGCTACAGACCAGTGCACACTTTTCCATTTATCCATTAAAATGATTGTATATTTCCTTGGCAAGTAAAGTTAATGATTTCCAGGCATAACCCACTATTTACATTTTTCATAAGAATAAACCAGACCATATCAGTTTTCTGCTACTCTACAGCTTACCCGAGTGATTAATACAGACTTCAGCAACAATTTGTTTACTTGCCTTTTTCTGGATGTTTTCTTCAGTGGAGCAAATTCTGTCAATGGTACCTGCAAAAAAAAAAAAAAAAAAAAAAGGGAAAAGGTAGAGCCAATTATTTAGTTAGGCTCCATCTGTCTCTTATTGAAGCATTAAAGAGAGCCAAGGGGTTACTGCAGAAACAATTACTTGAATCAGGGCACGTCATTACAAGTGTATAAATTCATGTTGGGCTCTTGCCTATACCAAGCAAGAGCAATGCAAGGGCCACCACTTCTCAGCTCCTCACCTGTAAATAGGGACAGTAGTTTTGTCACAGTTTTGGAGGCATTAGTCCTTAGTGGTGCTGGATTTGGCAAAACAGTGTGATGTTTCGTGACCTAAATACCGCCATCCTCACAGACTTCTGAACTGAGGACATGCAGGAAAGGGAAAAGTATGCAAGTTCTCCCCGTTTCTAGAGAGATGATGCCAACAAAGGTATTTTTAATGTAAGAAGAGGGCAGTATTGAAAAGCTGGCTGTGTTAGGCATTTCTTGTCACCCACAGAAACTCCGTAAGGATGTTTTCTGCAAAGCCCTCTGACGTTACCCCCACCCTTCAGTTTACTGGGCAACTGTTTCAGCCTTTCATAGTGACACAATATTCAGAGACGATATTGTTTAGTCCTCATACTTCACTTACAATGAAGGCGTTTGAACCTTTAAGCTCTCCATCCCTTTCGGTGTCTCTGTAGGAATTAGTCTTATCTGGCACGACAGACATCTTTAACCCCCGCTGGCTTGCAAAGCGCGAGGCACAGCAGCTGAAAGAAGGAAGCATGACCTTGTGCTTGGCTATCGTGTTGCAGGCTGTGGAGCAGAGTTCGGGACTGTCTCATGTGAGACACCACACTCCTCCTTGTGCAGTTGAAGGAGCAGCAGTCACCCCTGTGAAAACCCCTCCTGTAACACCCTGCGGGCAAAGGAGCTGAAGAGCGATCAGAAACTCCTTTCCCGTTAATGTCTTTGGTACAAGGGTTGAACATCATCAGTGATCCCACCATTTTCCACAGTGCTCCATTCCCAACAAAGCACCAAGATGGACACTCGGGATGCCAGCTCTCCTGCCACCGCCCTGGACATGCGACAGAGAGCCAACGGGGCTGGTGCCGCTACCTTGCCCTGTGCCCTGCTCTGAGCATCGCTGGGCACCCAAACACCTGCCAGGCCAGGTCCAGAGCCAAGGTGCCCACATGCCTTGCTCTGCTTTTTATCCCGCTCCAGTGGAATCACACCAGCTCCCTTTGGGAGAAAGTCTTAAAGTGCTTTATAATCATTAAGCCTCATAATACCGTCTGGCTTAATTATTTGGGGGAAGTCGGCCACAGAGGTTACACGTATGAAATACCCATGTGTCAGCCTTAAGACCTGATCGTACTCAGCTTTGTTGGCCCTTTGAGCAGCACCCTGATCCTATATTCAAATTATGCATGTAAGTTCTGTTTTTTATAAACTAAAGCTTAAAAGAACAAACAAGCAAATGAGCTTTTCCCCAGCCGCCACCCCTGTCGCAGTCCGGCATGTCAAGGTGCGATCCTCATCGGCTGCTCCCTGGAGCAGGGCTGCAGCTTCCAAAACCGGAGTCCCTTCCGGCGCTCCCATTCATGCATTCTGTCAAATAACATTTTCTTTGATTTTTATCAAGATCTTCTTGACTGAGATCTTCAAAGCAATTAATTCTGTGCTCCGTGATTGCAGCTGCTGAATAATTGTTTGTTAAGAGTATTTTCTTTCCCAGGCAAGAGATGTAAAATAGTTGCTCCCCTCAATAAACAAGTTGTCAAATGTGATTAGTTAATGGACCTGTAATCATGCAGTAGCATAAAGGTAAGGATTTGGTAAGTGTGATGTGAAAATGCATATTTAAATTAAAGCTATAGGGGAAGATTTTCCCATAGGAAATCTTGCTATCGGTGCTGAAATAGACTATTTACCATTCATAATGATTAACTGTAGATCATTAATTAAAGAAAACAAGAGATTAGTCATCAAGCATTTCAAATGAAAGTTGCATTGATTGTTTGAGTTACTTCTAGGTTTGGCTGGGAGATCAGGTTAGTGCCCGGATCCCTGTGCCTGACCCAGCCTTCCCATGGAAACTGATAGGCAGAAGTAACAGCCTGTTAAAATTAAGGTAAAAAAATTTACTGGCTGATATTAAAGTCCAAGAGCCTGAAATGTGATCCAGTGTTCCTAGTCACCGGCCCTGTAATTGTCCGTGCTGTTCTTGGTCAGACGTATTTAAGAAGCAGAAACAGAGTGCTCGGGCTTGTGGGTTCGTGGGGGAGATGGAACATCTCATGTTTTGGCAAGTGAATACTGAATTCTAAGCTAAATGTAGTTACAGCGAATGTGTATTACAGCTCAAAAAGCTAATTAGTTTGTTTTCATCTCTAGATAATAAATCTGCCTTTCTGCCAGCCCTTTAGAAGAAACCTCAGACAATCCTGCAGTGGTATCTGTGGAAAGCTGAAGCCCTGTGCAAAGGCATCTTGTAAGGTTGGGGTTTCCCCCCTACCCCCTCACTTGGGAAATGTACATTCAACGGTATCATTTCCTAAAGAGTTTTCCTTGCCAGAAAAAGAAAATGCTTTTTTTTGTGTGTGTTAAAAGCTGTATGTATTATAGAAATTTTATTCTCCATTTGGGAATTATAAGCAGTAATACAATAATAATAGTTGTTGGTTACCACACGCTAATTTCAAACTATTCCAGGCAGCTGCCTTCTGCTTTCTGTGCAATCTCTTAGCATTAGGCTCCAATATAAAACGAAATTACTCTAAGCTGTCTGTCAAATTTGACTATTCTTTTAAAATGATTTAGCTGTTACTTACATTATATAATAGCAACTGGGGTCGTTTAATTACTAAGTCACATATGAAAAATAAGACTTTGGCTTGCAACCTTCAGGTAATTAAACACCTAACTACTATTAAAAGGAAAATAATCAGGGCACGTAATGCTGGGGCACCGGGCATGTCAAAGCCACTTCGCTGGTGACGGGCTGTGGGGTCATTGCTGCTTATGGCCCAAACCTGCTCTTTTTTTTTTTTTCTTTTTAGAGAGTGGAAGGAAGCAAAGCTTCCGTGAGCCCAGCAGTGACCATCTTGATGTTTTTCACAAGATGAGTGTTTGACTGGGACTACAGGCTACCAGGTATGTGCTAGTGAAGGGGTTTTATAAATACAGCTCTTAGCTAAGAATATACCTCTTTGCCAACCCCAGCGCCTAACATTGAGGCAGTTGGCTCTAAAAAAAGTCATCAAATATTATTTGTATTGACATTTTGGCTACTCAGTCCTGTAGGTCACACTTCAGGGGCTTTTCTTTTCTCCTCCTACAAGGCTGTTTTATAATGAAAGTTGAAATTCATTAATATGGTGGTTTTAGACATAACCCCACAAATTACCCATTTAAAGCAAAACCCGCTGTGCTGCAATGTCGGCACTTACAGCTTTATCCCACGATGTTGCTCTAGCATCCCTCCAGCTCCAGCTTCTCTACAGCTCACTTCGGGGCCTGTCTCGCTCATCGTCTCCCTCCTGGCTGGGTCCCAGAGTCCCAACGGGATCCTCTGATCCCCCCCTTCCTCCCAGCTGCACCTCCGCTTTTCCCTCTGTGTAAGGTGTGATACCTAAGGACAGCAGTTACCCAGGAGAGTGTTTCAAGGTACTGGACCTTTTAAAAGTGAGCAGGTTAGCCAAAGGGCAGATCGTATCCATAAAAATACGGTTGATTGCAAGACTCCAGCAGCCAGAGCATGACACAGATGGCCCAATGTCATGATGGTAACCCCCAAGCCGGGGAGACCGAGGTTAGCACCAGGTTACTCCTTCAGATTGGCTCCCAAAGAGCATCCAGGTTTTCCTTGAAGGCTGCTTGCTAGATGGAGTGGCTGCATCCTGTCTTTGCCCACACATTGCTCGAGAGCCATCCTCTTTAGTATGCAGCTGGCGCAGCTCACCGGCTCTGCCAAGCAGAGCTTTTTAATTCTCCCTCGCTGGAGAGAGGAAACTTCTGAACAGGAGAATGATTAATGGTGGGGGGGTGGGGGGAGGAGGAAGGGAGAAAAAAAAGCAAACAAAATTTAAAAAGGAATAATAAAAACCCTCAATGAAAGTGAAACAATCAAGATTTATGAGAATTCTATGAATTCCTCATGCTCATTCAAAGCGGGATTGCATTGAGTTGTAGCACGCCGCACATCTCTTAACGAGAATCGCCTTGTTTACGCTTTCGTTTACACCGCCTTCATGCCCGCAGGCTCCGAGCGCGAGGCCTGTTCACACATGTCAGGGGAAACCAGAAAGCCAGGCCCAAGTCACTCAGGACCAGCTGGAGGGTTTGTGCCAGGACGGTGGGTCTTGCCGGCAGCGCAGCTTGGAGGGGCCTTGGGGGACAGCCAGGGAGGGGGGACACCTGGCAGGGCACCACAGTGAAATCTGGCTTTTCACGACTCTGCGGAGCATGGTGTTTGCATAAATCCAAGTTTCCCTAGGAAGGCTAACCAGCTCATACTCGGTGGCGTTCACTGTAGCCCTGGAGATATTTGTCAGGTGCTTGTTTTCCTTCCGTCCCCTCCACAGCTTTGATGGAAATCAATGAAACGTTGCCGGTCGGGTTTCTCACCACAGCTGTGGACACGTGGTCTTCCCCTGCTCCTACAGCAGCAAGCACAAGCCAGGGTGCCTCCAAGCTGCTTGAAATTAAAAATCATTGGAGCACATATACTTTATCAGGTCTTTTTTTCTGGAGAGAGTCCAGCAGAGGAGAAGTGCCCGGCTCAGCTGTGAGACATTTGCAATGAATTTTCTTCACAGGAAATACTGAACTTGACTAATATCCCTCCACTCCCCATGACAGTAGTCAGTGTTTGAGCATAATTTTGCTCTGCACCCCTCGTGTATCCCTTCACCACCAAACTCCCTCTGCCCCCATGGGCGGACAAGGGTGTTAGCAGCAGCGTGACTTGGGTGGTACGAGCAGGGAGAAGTCAGGTCATTATGAAGCACAGCTCTTATACGACTATCTTTGTAGGCAGTGCAAGCTCATGTGTGTTTGGGGTGGATCACAGAAGGTCTCTCTTGTGACATGTCGCAGGATAACTGACAGAAGAGTTGGTTATAATCGGTAGAGATGGGTAGAGAGAAGAAATGTCATAGCCCCTGCAGACAGAGGTCACTCCTGAATACCTCAGAAGGGCTCAGGTTTGCAGCGTGGTCACTCAGTACAACTAGCCAAAGACTGCAAAACTGTCTCAAAAGGTTTGAAGGCTAGATCAAAGTGGTAAAGGTTAGTGCGACCTAAACCAGAAAGTTTAAGATGCTGCCACTCCAATCTACAGAATGTAATTCAGGGGCTGTGGAGAGGAGGGGTGGAGCAACAGAGATTGCATCCATACTTATTCCAGATAATAATCATACCATTAACTTGAGATTGAACTTTTAAAGTCTTTGTGCTGTCTATTGCGTGCACATATGTATGTGCACACATGTGTGTATGTGTAAGTTTTAACACAGTTGGCGGCCCATTAAGAGGCAGGCAGCGGGAGCCCGGAGAGCCAGGGTTTGTGGGGCACAGGCTGCCCTGCAGCACAGTCCCAGCGCTTGTAAAACATGACACCCAACCTCTGCATCTCCCCCTTGCTAGAGCAATCCAAGAAGTGACACATTAATTCTTTCCCATCTTTCTCCTTTCTCAATTGGACAAGGAAAATAAAATAAAATGGCACGAGCAGAATTTTTCCAATTCTTATGACCATCTATCTAGATTACAGCAATGTCAAAACTGAGGGCTGCTCACCTGCTGAAGACAGCCATGTCAATGAAGCAATTCTCACTGGGCCACGGGCCACTGTTGCTAATTTGCCGGCTGCATTTTCTGCGCTGGTGGAGGTGAGGCTGTGCCCAGGCACTGCGGCAGGATGCTGTGCGGTGCCCAGTTCCGCTCCAGATGGCCTGGGAATGGGTACAGCCCTGCCGAGCAACCAACCTGGGCAGGGGCAGCGTCCTGGCCACCACGGCATCATATAGTGTGTTGGTCCAGCAAATGCTGCTTGCTTTCAGGAGGCCTAATTAACCCAAGCAGGAGCTCCACTGCCTAGTTAACGCAGTTTAATCAGAGTTATGTTGCACGTCTGGGTTAGCCAAGGGGATGTCACAGAGAGGACTCAGTGCTAGACTCCGGGGCAGGGGCCTGGGTGTGGGTGCAACCCTGTCCCAAGCGGCACCCAGCCCTTTTCCTTGGCTGCTCCCACCGGGCAGAGCCGCTCCAGGCACTCTCAGAGCAGCAGGTACCAGTCTGCCTGTGCCCAGGAGAGGTGTTTGTCCACAAAACCTGCCAAACCTTCCCTTGACAGGAAATAAGTGAAACTAAAAAAAAGATGTGGGACACGAGAAAAAAAAAAAAATAGAGGGAAAAAAGGAGCCCTCAGAATGGGGAAGATTGGAGAGTACATATTTTTTGGTGGACAGGAAGATCAACCTCTGATCCCTCCAAAAAAGATCAGGGGAAGAGTGGCTCCAGCTACAAAACCACCAGGCAGTGCCCGTTTCTACTGGGCATTAAACCCGGGAGGTGCATGTCTGCCTGGGGACAGCATGGAGGGTACAAGGAAACCGTCGCTGCCGATGGTGCCTGGCCAAGTTATTTTCCATTGCTGAAGTATTTCACCACAATTTATTACTTTGACCTTGCTGCCTGTACTCTTGGTTCCTCCTTCTCCTCTTTCTCAGCGTCTGGAGGCTACTGGTGGTTCATTATGCCTGCTGGGACATGGGTATCGTTGGGGAAGATTTTGGTCATCCTACCTGCCTCTGGAGCTCCCCACGGCCGTATCACCCTGCCTGACACAGAGTCACTGTGTGGTGAGACAGCAAAGCAGGTGTGCACATAGTAATGCCATGGAATTTAACAACAAAAAAAAAGTGAATTTTTTTGAAAGAATAATAAGAATGAAAATTAATAACGTATCCAAACCCTGCTTCGCCAGCGGGAGGAACGGCTTTGAAGAGCAGGGATGGCATCAAGGTGAGGGGTGGCACCAAGGAGCGTAGGGCCCCCAGCCATCCCAGTGGAGATGGAGGGACTGCAGGATTTCTAGTCCCAGTAACCTGGTTGCTTTGTTTGAAGTATCCCACGTGCAGCTGTAATTCCTTTGTGCCTGATCCATATGGAGATGTAGCCTAATTCTAATAGCGTACAGCTCCTTTGCCCTCTCTGGGATTTTCATTACACAGCCTTATAGGGGCCCCTCTGGAAAGCTGAAGCTGAACAGGGTTGGTAACTGCTGCTCCCTATTGTGTTGATTTCAATTCTTTGATCCACGTATTTCCTCTGAATGGAGGAGGACCAAAAATCGATAGGTGCTACAGGCAAGCTATTTAGTGGGACTCCCTCTGAACTTGGATAAATCATTTGACCTCCTTCTGCCTCCATCAATCCTGTTGCAAAAGTAGCTTAACACTGGCTCTAAATGAAGAACAGATGCTCCTTCTGAGCAGAGCTATCATGCACCAGTGGGGAGAGGGGGGATAAACAAACAAATACATGATTCAGCTGCAGCCAGTGGAAAATACAACTGGTGGCTCCACTCTTGTAGTTTTTCCTCCATCTCCATTAGCAGCTGAAAGCAGAAGACAAGGGCAGATGGAGGGACTGTCGGGGTAATGGCTGCTTTCTCCAAGCTCCCCTGCAACCCTGGTGACGCTGCAGTTCAGGGCACGGGGGGGTGGAGAGTCAGAGGGTTCAGGGTCTGCCTCTGCGAGGGGCAGTGGTACTCTGAGGGGTGAAACCTGAAGGCATTTCGCACCACATTTTAAGTTACTGGAAGAAAAATTCCTTTCCCATTGATATACGTAATGCCTTAACACCCCTGCCTTCCCATTCCAGCTTCAGAGGCCAGTCCCTTCACCGTGGCAGTCCAGCCCCTTCTCTTCTGCCTTTTACAGATGTTTTGTACAAGTTTGGAAAGAAGTTGCACCAAGAGCAGCCTTCTGGAGACCTGGTTCGGGTCAGAAGCCTGTCCACACCAGAATGGATTTGGCTGATCTCACCGAGCTAAACTCATAACGCAGTGGGCTGTTGTCAGGCTTTATTTATTTCAAGTTTATTTTATATCAATTATTGGATAGTGTTTTGTTGGGCTGCAATATAGCTCCAAGTGGGAAAATGTAATCCACTCACCTCCATCCCTTGATGGAGTACTGCCGGCTTCTCGCTTTCGTATCAGACAAAATTGCAGCTGAATGAATGTGCTGCTTTGCCTAATTCAAAAGCTACCGTAAATGAAAAGAGACTCATACAGCAGTTTTCACTGTACATCCCCCCCATCCTGCTCTTCCGCAGGGAACAGAATTTTATTGCGCAATTATCACGTCCCGAGACAAGACATCCGTGATGGCAAAGCAGATGGATGCTCAGCCGCAGCACGCTTCGGCAGCCTTTTCTGGTTTTGCTGATGGGGGACACTTTTTATAAGTATTAAAAGATGAAGTGCTTAGCAAAACACTTCACACAAAGTCTTTCTCCAAAGGGCCTCTCACCCTTGTTGCCGGCAGGCTGCTGGACAGTCCACACGGCCACCCTGTGGCCACCAGGCGCCCAGGTCACCCATGGCCAGGGCGAGTGCCTCGGGAGCTCCCACAGGAGTGTCTGTGTGTCCTCCCGGGGAACCTGCTGGTGGTGGCCACTGCCTGGGGGACACTGTTTGCCCCTCCTGCCTGGCAGGATTCACCTCCTGCTCTGCAAACAAGTGGCCACTGCTCCAGGCACACCTTGTACGTAGTTTTTTTGCTCTATTTAAGCTTTTTTTCTGAGTTTTCAATGTTGTAAGATGAAAGAGTGATACGGAAGCACAGGAGGTGATCTAAACCAAACTGTGCTCCTAGGAATGGAGACACCCAACACTTATGAAAATGAACATCTCCAGCCTAGCTGAGGCAGAAGCTCAGGAACCATCCAGCAAGTTTTGGCAAGGTTTGGGGACACAGCAGAAAGCTTCAGCCAGGACGACTGGGTGCATCAGAGTGCCTGTCTGCTTATTGCCCTTAGACCAAGGCCTTCACAGTCAATGCTAAAACAACTTTTTAGAACAAGTTTTTTAGAACTTTTAAGGTGAGGCAATTGAGCCCAGCCTTCTAGGAGCCAGCTCTCAGCCTCCTCCTCACTTGCTTTTTCCCAGCCCTAGCCCTGCTAAAATTGTACCAAAAAGATCAGGAAAAAAGCAGAATTCTTCATTTCTGCATAGTATCACCAGAAGAAAACATCACCACCTCCTTGTGGAAAGCCACTCTAGTGCAAAAATACCAGTGGTCCTCTCAACCTCATTGCCCCCATGGCAAGCGCTGAGGCCTCAGTGTTTTAGAGGTTAACAGAAATCCTCTTCTCGGCATTAGTTTGTATCTCACTTCTTTGCTTATGAGATAGCTAGGAAATGATTTGTCCCTCACTCCCAGCTGGCATGACCCAGGGACGGCAGCCCCCACCACCCCTGCAGGGATTGGGGCTCGGAGACGTGCAGCAGCCGCACTGAGCACACACGCGCGCTCCCTCGATATGCTAGTGTTGTATATAAATCAATATTTTCTACTCCTTATTGACTGTTTTCTCCATCAGAAATTCAGGTCTCATCTAGCCACAGTTCTGCGAAACCACAGGTGGCTGGGGGGGGAATCCCAAGAGGACAGTGGCAGTGCCCCAAAAGCCAAGCCCAGCGGCTGTGGGAAAAAGCAAATACATTGCAGCGCTTGGGCATCCTTAATTTGTAAGCTTGGTCACCTACCGATATCCTGCTCATGCAGTTGGGTTGTGTTTCTGTGTGTGCCCATGTATTTTTGGTTTGTCCATCAGTTTCTTCTAAATAAATTCTGAAACTAACAGCAACCAAATAACCTGTTAAACAATCCTGACCACCAGGGACAGAGGAGCAGCAGTCTCGGAGATAATGTTATACTTCATTGCATATTTAGAGACTCATAGAATCAAAGTATAAATATCTGTATCTATATAAACATATATTTAATATATGTAATTATATATTTTTATAATTTTATATTTCATAATTCCCACAGGCATTATGAAACCCAGCAGGTGGCTGGAGGGGTGACACAGCTGGTACACGCGCCCCAGGGAGAGCTGAAGCCCAAGACCAGCCCTCACAGGCAATGGGAAACCCCCAGAAGAGCCACTGGAGGGCAGGTGCAGAATAAGCCCTCCACAAGGAGCCACCCATCAGATGGCAGCCTCCACAGCCCTCCTGCGATCTGCTCTGCCCCTTGCTGCCTTTGCTCACGTGGTCAAACCTCTGGTACTCTGTCAAGCAGAGAGAAAAAAATAAATCTCTCTGCTAAAAATTCACCATCTCACTATTTCAGGTGAGCACTGAGAAAAACATCCCCTTTATGCCCTCCAAGGAAGTTACCCAGCTAAAACAGAGAACATCACCCTGGATATCTGCAGTCCCAGCAGAAAGCAATCATCTGCTCTCCTTCATTAATTTTTGGGGGAGAGGATGGGGAGGGGAAGCAGAAGCAGACAGGGATGATGACAGAGGGACTAGGTGTCAGTTGGGTTGGAGCCGTTTCACATTCACTTTCTCCTGCATCACAAGAAATCAGAAGTGGCACAGATTATTTTTGTCCCTCTTTTGTAGGTCACCTTTAATAGAAATGTTAATAATGCTTGCTATCTGTATATCTGAAATCTTATATGGTAGCTCTGTAATTCACTGTCTTTATCAGCCTTCTTTAATGTATAATTTAATGCTTGTATAACTATTTTGTTTGGGTATGACTCTTAGAATTATGACTTAAAAAATGATCTGTATGCTAGTTAACTGCTTTTTATGGAAAGTATTTCTTTCATGTTATTTTAAAACCATGGAGCCGGGGGAAGTATTTTATGGACCACAGAACCTTGCAGGGTAGTTAATTTCTGTTTGAGCTGGTTTCTCTGCTATTTTAAAGGGTGCCATCAAGATCATTGCTATTGCTCTTGGTTGGGAGCCAGCTCAAGCTTCTGCAGTTGCGACACATCCCTGCGCTGTTATTAAAGCTGGGGAAAATAGTAAACACAGGAGCTGCCACAGCAGCACCCCAAGACGATGGGAGGGAGGGAGGGAGGGAGGCAGGAAGGAAGGAAGGAAGGAAGGAAGAAAGGAAGGAAGGTCGGTCTCCCTCACTGTCCCAGGCACCCTAGGGCAGCCAGTGCTTGAAATGGGCTAAACTGGGGTTGTTCAGCCTGGAGAAAATGAGGCTGAGGGGAGACCTTATCGCTCTCTACAGCCTGAGAGGAGGTTGTAGTGAGGTGGGGATCAGTCTCTTCTCCCACATAACAAGTGATAAGACAAGAGGAAATGACCTCAAGTTGTGCCAGGGGAGGTTTAGATCAGATATTATGAAAAATTTCTTCACCAAAAGGGCTGTTAAACATTGGAACAGGCTGCGGTATTTAAAAGACATGTAGACATGGTGCTGAGGGACATGGTTTACTGGTGGACTTGGCAGTGCTAGGTTAACAGTTGGAGTTGATGATCTTAAAGGTCTTTTCCAACCTAAATGATTCCATGATTCTAAATTAGGCACCAAGGATGCTGCCTCCTTCTTCTGAGGGGCAGAAACTATTTCAGCCTGGGAATATGGGAAAAAATCAAGATGACGACAACTCATGTACCCCCTGCTACCGGCCCCCCTCCCAGCCATCCTGCTGGGGCCAGGCAAGCCGGTTATGGCCTGTGAAAGACACTTTCTTCCCACAGGCAGCAAGTGGGTCTTGGTCACATGCGCCGTGGGCTCAACGGAGCATGCGGGCCTTCGCCGCGCGTGTGTTAGCTCAGAGTAATCTCTCTCTGCTTTAAAAGCAGTAATTGGGTGGTTAGCTGAGCCCTAGGCAAGCTCGAGTTATGCACTAAATATTCTGCCTTTTGTTTCATAATGAATTATTTTGTGTATCTAAGCAAAGGGGTTTTTTTGGTCCTTTCTCTGCAGTTTGTTCCTAGCCTACTTGTGGGTGTGTGTTGAAATCTTTGCCTTTTGCTTGTGAGGTCAAGTGCTTTAATCGGGAGCAAAATATTTGCGTGCTTTACTCCTAAATTCTCTGAGCAGCTGCCAAATATAATTAGAAACAAATGGCTTTATTCCTCATTTGAGAGCTCCACAGACATTGGGGGGGGCAGAGCTTGCTTTGCCCGGCTAGTTTTGGGGGAGCTTGCACACAAAAACAGCGCCAGAAAAGCCCGAGGAAGCCCTGCGAGAGGAGGAGCGCACCTTGCCCTCTCTGTGGAGGATGGAGGGTTTGAGCAGGGGTGTGGGAAGATGTGCATGGGGGGACGAGGCAGCCCCCGTGCGCCTGCTTTGCAAGCGGCTCAATATGTTCCCCCTCTTGCTATGAGAGAGCAGAGAGCCAGCCCGGGAAAGCTGCACAGACATCGCCTGCCCGTGCAACCAGACAGGCAGAGGTCCCCGATACCCCTGCAGGAGCCAGGCTGGGTTTAGCCACCCAGGTGTAGGACAGCCAAGGGGCTTAGCTCCCCTCCTAGATCACCAGTAGGTAAAACCCCAACTTGATGCACAGGTGATGTATAAATTACAAGAGATGAAATCCCCTCCAAACAATACTGGTCAGCCCCACTCATTGCAGATACCCACTTCGTGTCTGCTCAAACACATCTGGAACGCCTGTAAATTCAATTAAATTGTATTTAGGTGTGTGCATGAACCATCCGCGGTCTGAGAGCAATGCAATAGTTTCATCCTCCTGGCATGGGATCCCACCGTGTCCACTGCGCACACCTCAGTACTGCAGGTGTGTATGTATGTATGTATGTCCTCTGTCTTTGCCCCCTGCCCTCCCCTTCCCAGCCAAACAGCTCCCCTCCTGGTGGCACTCACCCAGCTCAGACCCACCACATCACCTGGTTGGTGGCTTCCTTGCGTGAGGGACACAGCAGATGGCCCTCAGGATGTGGCATTGCCCACTGGCACTGCAGCTCCCATGTCCTGGTGTGGTCAGCTCTAAATAAACAGGGTCCATTGCTCATCTGTCTGGTGTCTCCCAGTGTGAGGTGTGCACAAACACTTGGAGGTCAAAAACTACCTGTTTCAACAAACAGTTTTGGCGCCAAAATTGCTAAAGAGCATCTCTCACTGGCTTGTAGAAGGCATGAAGTTTTGCAGCATTGCAGCATAGCCTGGCATCGCCTCACAGCATGGCATCACCTCAAGGTATCACCTTATGGCATGGCGTCACCTCATGGTATCACCTCATGGCATGGCACTGCCTCCCAGCATGGCCTCATGGCATGGCGTCACTTCACGGCACAGCCTCACAGCATGGGCTCACCTCATGGCATCATGTCACTTTGTGGCATGCCCTGTGGCAGAGGAGGGGCACTGGGGGGAGATGGGAAGCCCACCACCACCACCCCCCTGTGGCCATGTGGAATAAAATTTCCAAGTTCTGTGGTTTTTACCTCCCTTTCTGCACCCTCAGCTGCCTCCTTTCCCAGGAGAGCAGCCCCCCCTGCCCCAGGCGGGCTCTGAGGGGGCACCCAGGAGGTGGGCAGGTGAGATTTGCACCCAGACTTGGGGCTGGCAGTCACGGTGATTGCCATGAGATGACTAATTGGCTAATCAGCAATTTGCTAAATGCTTTTATGCTCATCACAATAAAAAAGCAGCTGTGGAGCCACTCTGTCTGCAGGAGCAGGAGCAGGAGGAGGAGGGAGCTACCAGGATTTCGGTGCCCCCGTGTTACGGTGGGGGAGATGAGGCACAGGGTGCAGCACCCAAGGACAAGGTGCCGGCCCCATGGCCACCTCTCCCAGCACCTCCTGCCCACTGGTGAGCACAGCAGGGGGGGTCTCCACAGCTGCCACTGCTCAGGACTTTGGGGTCTCCTAAATGCTGCATTTGCTCTGAGCTGTTGGTTTTCGGCAGCCACAAAAACCTTCATGAATTTGTCTAATCCAGCTTTGGACACGGTTGTCCCCAGCCTGCGGCCTTCGTGATACCAGTGCTGTGAGGAAGGAGGGTCCAGTCCCCCATGCACTGACCCAAGGACAGGGGACATCCCGGCCCAGGCTTCGCCCGTGGCACTGGGGGCTCATTCCCAGGTGAGACACTAGATGGAGCATCTAACATCACAAATACTTTTTTTTTTTTTTTTTTTTAATCCCATAAAGGACAAATTGAAAAGCTAAATGAAAACACAGATTAAGTTGTATCCAGCAGCCCTTGCGTCCCTCTCTGCTTGCTGGACATGCACCGCCCCAAGAGCAGGTGCCAGGGGTAGGAGGGGGCATTGCCTGGGCCACGGCCACAGCCTTTCTCCCGCAGAAATGCCAACCTCAAAGTGGTCACGGGTCTGGGTGCACACGAGGGAGATAGGGATGCTTTGGTGGCCTCTCCTTTTGTTTCCTCGAGGCCATCCAGCCCTCCCAGTTTTCTCTTCAGCTGGGGAGGCAAGACGCTCTGATAGCACCTCAGTTGTGAGCCTACCCAAACTGGGGTAGGCAAAGATACAGACTCCAGTTTTCCTGCTCTGAGAAGAGTCGAAGGTGTCTGATATTCCTGGAAAGCCCGTGGGCGAGCACTGCGTTTCCCAGAGCAATTACGGTGCCAGTGAGGATTACTAGTGATGTCTGTGCGTGAGCTGCTCCGCCCAGCAGCAGACACTTTCCTAAAAATGTTCCTGAAAACTTCTGCAAGGACCAGAGACACCACCGGTGCAGCAGAAGGGGAGAGGACGGGCCCTGTTCCCAACAGGTCGGCGTCACCATGGGGTTAGGGTCGGCCCTGAGAGGCTGTTGGGAGATGCAGCTGCTGGCAGAGCATCTGCAACCAGCCACAAGCCCCCGCATCTATCCAGGGCAGGGGGATCCTGCCCCAGGATCACTTCCAGTCCTCCTATGCCTGGTGAAGGGTTGCAAAGTCTCGCAGGTACTCAGGAGGTACCGGTAACCCACCTTTCCCAGGTTTAGCTCTGCCCTCCTGCAGCTCATGGTCAGGTCCCCTGAGCCCTGGGGAGGTGCCCGTGTGCCCCTGCAGGCCCTTTGGGTGATGTTAGCACAGACTCCTCCACTCCATCGCTTGCAGCGGTGAGGGTGCAACACCAACTTGGTGTTGGACCCAAGTGACCCCCGACAAATCCACGGAATGTGACCAGCCCAGCCAAGGGAGGATGCTGTGATCCCTCAGTGACAGGCTCATCTGGGTCTGAAAAACTCCAGCATGCTGCTCCCAGGGGGCCTTCCCCCGGCCACACTCTGTGGAGTGGCGAAGGGCAGCCCAACACATACCCCGGAACAGCAGGAATACACAGCATTGGGTTATGTTAATCCACAGGCTACGAAGGGCTAAAAAAAACCCCAAAAAACAACAGCAAGCATGGTGCTGGAAAACAAGTTGCTTTGGCCACTTCCGTAGCTGCTGCGAAGGCCAGCGTCCATACATGCCTGCATTTCCCCCCACCTCCTTCAGGTGTTCACTGGTAGGGAGAATTTTTGGTATGAGAAGAGTAAAATGCCTCAGTTTGGCAAAGTCAGAAGTGAACAGGGAAGAGGGCTGCTAGAGGGTCCCATCTTCTCCCACAGCTTCGTAACTGGTGTAGGGACTGCACACAGGGTGTATTTACTGTTTCTCATAATATAAGCATAAACGAGCACCAAAGGAAATGATCAGGCAGCAGGTTCAACCTGAGGAAGGTTTATTCTCTCTGCTCATACACAGTGCACACCGAAACCATGGAAGTCCTTGCACAGCTCACTCTGAAGAGCAAAAGATTGACTAAGGGCTCAGACATCAAACGAAGAGAACTTGCTGAGGGCAATTAAGTGCAGTGGTGATGCTCTTGCTGGTTCAGAAAGTGCCTCACTGGGAGCAACGCCACCGGGCCACACCACGGGTGCCCGTCCTGCCCTCACGCCCGCTCCCGGACCTTCCCCATCCCTACTGGAGAGGTGGCACAGGGCTGCACGGACCTGCCCAGCAGCACTGTGCCCATTCACGTGTGCCCAACGGCTGCCTCTTCTCCCCACGAGCTGGTATTTCCCCTCATTTCCCAGCACATACAAGAAATGCTGGTCGGTTTTTTTTGTTTGGTTTGTTTTGGTTTTTTTTGAGACTTTCCCTCAACCACAGCGCATTATCTGGATGCCTCATCTAATGGTGACGTCAACCTGCCCTGCGCTCCTCTGGCTGCAGCAGGGCTGGGGCGGGGGGGGCAGCTCCCTGCCATGCGCTGTGCTCCCCTAGCTCCCCACAGGCTGGGGCTTATGCCGCCGACAGCATCGTGTACCATAACTGCACCCCAGCCTCGGCCCAACGCCTGCACCACCCTTGGAGATGCCAAGTGGGAAAAGCGCTCTCCAGGCATGGGTGGACACTGGTGCTACAACAGCCTCAGCCACGTGGGGTGCAGGGCAGAGGCGTGCAGCAGCCTTGGACCACGCTCACGGCTTCAGCTCCTGGAGGCTCCCCACCGATGGGGAAGGTCACCCTCAGGACCACCACATCGTTAAGTCATGATCTGGGATGACAAGGTGGCCCTGGCCACTGGGGCACACCTGCCCCGCTGCCGAGATGTGCCAGGTGAGGGTAGCATCCAGTCCTGACCTACAGCAAGCAAATGATGTTTCTCATCTGTGGAGACCAGGAAAGTAACCGCTCTGGCAGAGCGGTTCTCAAAGGGCCACCAGGTTTAGGGGGGGCTTTTTGGACCTGCCAAGGAACAGAGTACAAATTAGTTTCACTTGGTGGTTGTTTACTGTCATCAGTAAAATTACTAGTTAGCGTCCGACTCCAAAGTCTTACTCACGGTTGAGCTGGGGAGAACAGGGGGTGATTTTCAGATCCCAGCTCCAGCCTGCAGCACTGGTGGGAAAAAATCCTGCTCCGAAATGCAAATGAAGCAAATTTGCTACTGGAGCCACTGGCTATGCATGGATGTTATCCCCTCAAAAGCAATTCCTACAGTCAGCCCGACCACAGCCACACTTTGATGTGAGCACACTGCAAAAATAGAGGGGCACCGACTGAAGATCTTGTCTCTTCCTCCTTTAGGAAATTGCAAACTTCCATTTCTTTAATCTAATCATTTGCAGGAGGAGATATTTTCTCTAGAAAAGCCAATATAAGAGGGCTGAAAGGTCGGATGGGATAATATGTAATCCATTGCGATAAGGGCTGTTTACAGAATTATTAATCAAACACAAAAGGGAACAGATAGTAACATTTTTTATTAAATATTACAGTGGATCAAAAAGTACAAAATATCTTTTGCCTGCTATGTGATTGGGAAACTATTGGCACATAATACAGTATCAAAAGCATTAATAAGTACAATTTGGAAAACATACAAAAATTGAGTGTTTATAGTTGGCTCAGCTTTATTTCTGGTAGTGTTTAAACTAACGCAAAGGTTACTCAATAACCTTTTAAATGGGAAACTATATAATATTACTGGGCCATTTTTATATATACAAATCATCACCTTACAGAGCATATAGGCTACATAACTTGAATCACAAAAAGTATACAATATTTACAACAAAAGAAAGTTAAAAAAGTATAAACAGCTAGTAGATTACGCTGCCATTATTAGAACATATTTAAAACTGCGGGGCTGGGGGGAGAGGGGAGGAGGAGGAAGAGAAGGAGCGGAACATCAACCACGTGTACAGCAAACACCGCAGGAAGCGCTGCCGATGCCGCCCGCCTCGCACCAGCCCAAGAAGTCCCATCACTCCTTAAAAATCACCAAAATTGCAACATCGGACCAGACACGACCTTGCTGACCACCACAAAGGATGGGGCCCGGCGGGGGCGAATGGCCAGGGGACCCTGGTGGTGGTCTCTGGAGGTGGTAGCCCCGCGACCCCCGAATTGGGCCGAGGTGCTGGCGCAGGCTGCCAGCTCCAGGGCTGCCAATCCGACTTCTCTGCAGCTGGGACACACTTACTTCCCAGGCACTGGCACGCCGGGCAGACTTCTCGTGTCGGGCCAACAAGCAGCCAAGGCAGACCTGTGGCAGAACAGGGGCTCCTTCCCGCCCAGCACTGCTCGGGGTTGGGATTTTACCGGGAGCCAGACCCCGCTTCCCAGGCGTTTCGCAAAGTCGGGCTCAGCGTGCGGCCAGAAGCTACACGCGAGCTGTTTGCTGCCGGGCCTTTTCCTTTGAATCTCACAACCTTTAGCATCCCTAATGAATCCTGGACATAGTGCGTTTGAATTGCAACATTTCTTGGAACTCACTCCTGGTAAATAGATTTATGGCTCTATTGCCAATTAGATTCCGCAGTTTCCTTTACAGACCTACCAATAACAATGGTTTGATTGCACAAAGAAAGGCTTGTGCAATTTCATTCAATAATAAGGCCCCTTGAACTCAAACAATGCAAACAAAGCCCCATTTAAGACATTTAAAAAAAAAAAAAAAAAAAAGACTTTTCAGCCGATGGAGAATTCAATAGTCTTTTGAAAGATTTCCAAGATTTCTGTTAAGAGTTTTTAAACAAATAATGCACGGCTTCTGTTGGGGATTTATGCTACCATTTCTCTTCCTTGGCTCTGATGTTTGCACAGTATATTATGAGCTTCCCCAGCCAGCGGCGGCCAATCTCCTCTCCTCGCGGGGCACAAGCGAGGAGCCTTCCTCCCCTCTCCCTGTCCCCCAGCCCCGCGCTGTCCCAGCACGGCTCTGAAAAGCCATCGAGCTCCAACGGGACGTAACCAAAAGGGAACGCGGACACTTCGCGTAAACAAACGCACGACTCCAGGACACACAGCTTAACCGACACAGGGAAGAGAAGCGTCTGCTTCACCAAACACACGACAAGCTTCTGTTTGCGTTTGCTGTAGATTTTTATAGTCTCTCCCCTTCCCCCCTGCCCCCCCCCCCCCCGCCCTCTTTCCCTCCCATCCCCAAACCCCTGATTCTCACGTGATTCAGATCTAGTGCAACTTTACTAGAGATGTCCTCCACACTGCGGCCTCTGCCCGGCTGAGCCTGCGGGTTTCTTTCCTGTACGATCTGTGGAGCAGCAGGATGCTCTGCACTGGCACATCCATGTTCTAAGTTCTACTAGTCTGTTTATCGATCAATTAAATATAGTTTTACCACAGGAATATAAAGTATTTAATTGAAGAAGCTGGATCTTTAACAGTAGACGAGTATATTATTCTGGTTTCCACCTTTGGATATTAAGTATGATACATTATATATTGCATTTGGCTTCATATCATGGGAAAATTTAATGACATGCCTAGCATGCAAAGTGTTTCTTAGTAGTTTCCATTTTTCTTTTCGTATCGATTACGCTGTCTTTGAACAGTAACTGAGATGGTTTGAATCACAACCAATTTTCACATTGTAAAAAGCCTCCAAGTCACACTTGGCTTTATCGATGTCTATGCTCAGCTGCGAGGCAGTGACGTCCTGCAAAGTGAACATACATCCATAGGGAAGCTCTTTCATCAGGAATACCCAGACCCTCCATGCCCAGGCTCTCCCCCTGAGCAAGGATGCCCAGGAAGAGGCTGAGATCCCTGTGGGGGTGTGGAAGGACCATCCCGACCACCGCACGCAACCCCCTACCCATCTTATCGAGCCCAGCCTGCTCCCGAGGCACCGGCCCCGTAAGCCTCTGATCCAAATCAACATTGTCTCCTGTTCTAATTTCTGAAATTCTCGACATTCTCGCAAACCACAAATCCATTTTCCGGACTCCTCTGTCATCCAGCAGCTTGTGCCAGGGAGGTTTTGTTTTCTAGACCGTTTCTCTGGTAGTCAGGAGGGTTTCACAGCCTAGGTAAGGTTAAGTACAATGCTCGACAAATTCACGGACCAAGATACGGGAAAGCAAAGCTCGGTGGGAGGGGAGAAGCGGCGGAGGAGCCATCGCAACAGGAGGAGGAGGGCGAGAGGTGCTCAGCACCTCCCAGGGGCGGACCATGGGCAAAAGAACCTTGTTTGCATCCTTGCACCATAACATCACCTACAGTATGTTTATAACCATTAAGATTAATCTGAACCAGTTGCTTCAGTTTGTAAACAGTAAACGTTACCACAAAAACGAAACAAAAATGCTGCTCAGAAGTATAAAGAAACCGGAAAAATTACAAACACATGAAAAAAAAAAAATAGGACAGCCACAGCCTTTAAAAAAAGTTGCAGGTAAAATGATACTGTTTAATTTAAAAAAAAAGAAACCCAAAACAAAAAAAAACCAAACATAAAGAGCACAGAATATACTGGACAAACAAAACTATATAAATTATTGTGACCAAATGTGACACTGGTAGTTTACGAAGTGGATATGTACAGTCAAATTAAACAGTGTTTACCCTTCTGTTCTAATAGTGTTAAAATGAAAAATCTATTGCCGTTTTACTATACATTGCATTGATTGAATCATTAAAAGTCAGGAAAAGTTACCCAAAAAAAAAGCACATCCACTGATTGTACGGATTCTCGGCCCACTTCTCCTTTCCAGGTTCATCTCGAGTCTTTGACTCATTTGCAACAACGCACGGCCCCTGGTCCTCGGCTCAGTGAAAGGCAAACGCAGCCCCCACCTGGGATTTCAGTGAGCTCAGGACTGGGCCTGCGTTTCCACGGCTCCCTTTGAACATTTGCTCCTACCATATACAAGTCCTTTCAGAAAACACATATGCAAAATCCAATGATTTTTTTCTTTTTTTTTTTTTTCTTTTTTCTTTTTTTTTTTTTAATGTTTGGTTTTCTTTTTTGCGGGGGCAGGAATAAGGGGTGAGGGGGCTGATGTGGGAGCCAGAATTAAAGAAGCAGTCCTGTCTCCATTAAACTCTGAAGCGCGCCTTTAGGCGGGATACGACTGCATCCTGGTTGACAAAAATACACATCGCTAAATCTGTGAGACATCGTCACAGGGGGGAGGAATGTCGCTAACTTAACTTTTCTCCTCAGACCTTTTTTTTTTTTTTTGTGAGCGAGGGATTCTACAGTTTTGTGCTGGGATGTACAGAGGATAGCTGGGAAGGTGGGAAGGCGGCTTGAGGGTTTATAGCAGCTAAAGGATAAATGCTGTTATGCAA
This sequence comes from Numenius arquata, assembly GCF_964106895.1. NCBI lineage: Eukaryota > Metazoa > Chordata > Aves > Charadriiformes > Scolopacidae > Numenius > Numenius arquata. The sequence continues at coordinate 15,656,670 of NC_133585.1, read as the reverse complement.
AAGGTCACCGTAGGAACTTCCTACAGGTGTTGCTGCAGCTAAGTGTCTGTACAGTTGCTGAGAGTTTGCAGGGGATGTGAGGAATTGTCTCTGCACCATGAAGGAGTGAAGAGCCAAAGGCTGCATTAGTGGGGAGAGCACGGTCTGGTTTTTCAAGTACTGCAGGGGATGAGAATACCCAGGCGGGAGGCGATTGTTCAGCCCAGTGCACAGGCTTCCCGGATACAAGCCTGGGAAGATGGGGGCTGAAAGGGGAAATTTGTGGCTTTCCAGCATGCTGCCAGAATGAAGGCCATGCACCGGCTTGCTGCCTTCCCCCTCTGGGTCGGGAACCTTGTCTTTCGCTGAAGTCTCCTTTGGTAAGTGCAGAGGAGAGACAGCTCGGATTTTTTTTTCAGAAATGACTTTGTCCAAATCCTCCAGGCTCCTTTTCAAAGGCCGGGCAGCCCCCACGTTTTGAGGACTCGTTCTGCGACTGATGATAGGATGCACCATCCCCTCCATCTTCCTCAGGTTCTCCAGCCTCTGGGCCTGCTGCTTCCCAGACCTGTGGAGCACCTCGCTGTGTTTTTTCGAAGCTGTCATGGCCATGGGGGACACGCGGCAAGCTTTGGGGTTACAGTCTAGGCTCACCGCCTGGCTGCTCGCAGCCTGGAACGGGGAGATTCCTTTGCCTTCTTGCTGGGCCATGGATGAATGAGGGAGGCTGGAGCCCGGAGCCTTTGCAGTCTGTTTGTGTATGCTCTTTGGAAGACTCAAATCTGTTGGCTGATCATCTGAAGAGGCCTCCACTGCTGCCTTTTTTTCTTGCTGATGCAAAGATGGGCGGTAATTTAAATTTAGTTTTTCTTGGTGTTTGTGTTGAGTAAAAGTAGAAATATTTTCAGATTCTCTGAACATGTCCCGGGGGAGGTACTTTGATGTCTGTTCATTATTAAGGTGGTGTTCTGTGTGCCTATAGAGGCTGTGCAGATGAGGTGATGAATAAAAATCTGCCAAGAAGGTGGGCACATGGGAGTGCTGCAGTGCCCTTTTCTCACTAATTTTATCTTTGCAGTCATGGATATCCGTCTTCGGTACATACGACTCGGCAAGAGAACTGAGGTGATGCTTTGAAAAATCACAGCGCTGAGGATCCGGTTTACTTAGCATGTCGTGTTTAAAAACGTCATTAATTGATTTCCTTTCTTCCTTGGTTTTAAAACTCTGTACATGTTGTATGACTGAGGGCCTATTAATTGCTACAGGATCAGAATTAGGGGCATGGTGACCTTGTGATATGCTTGAGGACAGCTCATCTCTGCTGTTCAGCTTCTTTTTGCTGATCAAAGGTGGAGGAGAACCATAAGGATAGCTACACGACAGGGCTGCCCCACTGACCTGCGACAACAGCTTCTTCTTTGCCAGGGGTGACATGATGCCTGGATTACCCTTGGAGTAGAGCAGCGGCGTGTAACCAAAACTGGAGTCATCATTCATGGACCCAGGTAACTCCTTTTCCTTGAACATGTCAAAGTTCTGGACCACCAGTACTTTGGGCGTTTGCTTTAGTGCGTTGTGGATATCTTCGTTTCCCAGCTGGTCCACTTTCACTGTGCAGTTTGCGATGTAATCGGCCATCTCTGGCAGTTTGTCATCTTCCATGTCGCTCTGAGCGGGCAGCTGGACTGGGAAGGCTGTGAAGGGCATTTCTGGAGGTTCACTTTCTAAGCTGTCAGTAAAAGCTTTGTGTAGTCTTTGTTCAGGCTTTGTGTCTTCCAGGGCATCTGCTGGGGGATGTAATCGTTTCGTGATGGTGGCATCCAGCATGGTGTCTTCTTCTAGGGTCATGGATATACTTGAGAAAGAGGACGAGTGCTGAACCTCCTCCTTGGCTTTCTCACTGTTCGTGCTGTTTTCTGCCAGGTCTGTCTTTTCCAGAGGCAGCGGCCGAGCTGTCTCTGGTAAAAGAGATGGAGGGCCTTGCGCGGGTTGTTTCATCTCTCCCGCTGTAGGATGTTCAGGGAAATTTTTCTGGTCTGCTGATTCTTGATCCTTCTCTTGTTCTGATGAAACCTAATAAAACGATTCAACAGACAGTAGTAAGAACGCGGCGCATTTTAGCAGATTGTTCATAAGATCATACACAGTACACCGTTGGCTACTTTTAGAGAAGTACTTGTCAATCACCTTGCTGGAACGTGAAGGCTCTAACACCAGGTATCGGACTCAAACAAAGAAATGTAACTCCTGGAAATATTAAGAAATACACCATCCTTTCCGGGGTCACAATAAGGCATTTCAAAACAGCAGACGCTTGCAACCTGATGAGAGGCACCAGTGACTTGACCAGACAGCTAAATGCTGAGATTATACTCTTTTAAAATTAATTAGGCAAATGCAGGAGAGCATATTTCATAACACAAACGATAAGGCTATTGAAATTTCTCCCGCTAGCCAACTTCACCTACGAAAATGACACTATTCCCATGTGTTTTCTTACATAAAGTCTCTCCAGCGTAGCTATCTTAAAATTCAGTGATCACAGAGGAGATCATTCACACCCAGTTCTGCATTAAAGTGTGAAAATGATAGAAATGGCATACTAGGAATCCCTATTGTAGGCAGCAAATCACTGCCACAGCTTAACTAGGACACACATTTTTTTATTAACGGATTAAAATGAAGTTGTCAACATTCAGTAAGTGTGTGTGCCTGCTATTGCAAACATGGCTTTTATACGTTATCGTCAATGGGACCACAGCTCTTTCTGCTCCCCCATTAATAAAGCTTGTGTGCACAATTCACACTATTCATCCCATTATGTAGCCAGCTGAACTGTGACCCACAGAGGTCACCAGAGCGTCCCATATGCGATCCAGCTGACTGACAGCCCTTTTCAAAACTGCTGTCACTCTCCTCTGACATGTTGTGGTAGAAGACAGTCATAAAACGGCAGCATTGTGTGAGCCCTTTATTATTATTGTTTTCTTTCTTTCTGCGTTGTAAAGATAAGACGCATCGAGAAAGTTATTATCTAAATGCTGCTTTATGGTCTGTCATAGGAGCAGGGGATCGGAGAAGGTCCTAACAAATCTAACCCTCTCAGAGATTTATTTCTTCACAGCTGCTTTTAAATATTCCTGTCTGTTTGGTTGGCCTATTAGTTACAGAGTCTGTTAGTCATCCTAACTTCTTCTTTTTAAACTCATAGCTGCCTTTTGCAGCCAAATACTATCATTAGGTCCTTTACAAAGTACCATCGCTGATCTCTTGAGCTTATAAAATTACAGGAAAATACCAGACAGATGAGCAAAGCAAGGAGGAGAAAAAAGACAGAGAAATCATATTTAATAACTGTACATTCTGCTCTTTGTTTCTGTTAAGCAACGTTTTGATTGAAGTTTCAGCTATTGTGAGGAAATGTGCAGTCTAAGGCTAATAGCATTTTGTCTGGTATCTCGTTACACTTACAATGTCATTGTGATGGCAGGAAAACAGTGAAGAGCACAAAAGCAAATGCAACCCTAATAAATTAAAGTTATATTCTCTCCCTGCATACTTCTTATGGTGTATGAGTTGAATGTGCAATTGAGAGGACCCCACATTTGTAACTTGCTTAGGCTTTTGCAGCTCACAACTACAGCCAGCTTCTAGGCCACAGGCAGAAATGGTTTAAGTGGTGGCTCCATCGGGGCCATGCCTACACATCTATGTGTGTCGCTATAGAGGCTCCCTGTGAGTAACACACCATCACTGGCTATGCCTGGGTGAGGACTGTGCCCAAATGTAGAGCCTGGCACGGAGCTCCTCTGCTGGGGGATGGTTGGCGTCAGAGGGATGTGCAACCTTCTGCTTGGCTCCAGAAGACTTGGATTTTGCTCCACCCAAAGGAGGTGGACGTCTCCTTTTTGCTGGCCCCGTTAAGGGCCACGTCCTGGGCAGGGAGCCCTCTCTGTAGCAGAGCACAGACGAGCTCTGCAGCTCTGCACCCACCCTGGGTGGAAGCGTCTGCCGCTCCATGACCCTTCACTGCTCGAGCTTCATGTGACCACCTACCCGTATGGTGACTTGCATGAAGGCTGAGGTTCTTAATCGCCCACTTTGATTAAACAGAGGCAGGACACGTCTTCCATCCCAGTCAGGGAGGAGACATTAATTCTGCTATAAAAGGTACCAAATTACAGTGGGAAACTGCCGTAATTGTACATTTTTATTGTCTTGTCGAGGCTCCCTACATTTCTGGTAAGCACAGCTTAAGAACTCTTCCTGCACACCACACAAAAATAACTGCAGTTTAAGCAGCAGGAAGTTTGAGATAGGGGACAACAAAAGCAAGGAAATTCAAAGTTAAGGCTGACGCTCTGTTGCTGACTTCTTATGTTGTGCTTAGCAGTGGCAGTACAGATAGTGTGTAACATATCTTGCCAACCCAAGACCCCTCAATAATTAACAAGGCATGAAGGAATGACAAGGGAAGGGAGCACATGCCTTCACTTCGCATCTCCTTGCTTTGGGAAGTTTGTGTTGCAACCTTCCAGTGACCGAAGCAGGTTTGTGCGCAGTCTCCTCTCTACATATTTTTCATCAGAAGTGGAGGGGTTTTGCCCCAACAGGGTTCCCTGCTTTAAGATTACAGTGCAAGAGAAAACAGAAACACCCTCCCCTCTCTGTGAAGTGCTCTTACATTAGATATTAAAAGTACTGTTAATCAAGGCAATTTAAAACAGAAATTCTGGTTTGGAGGGGAGATGAAATTGTCCTTGTAAGCACAACTTAAAGAGGTAGTGAGACATGAAAATCAAAATTTTCTGCTCTCAAAAGTGGGTACACAAAGTCCCAGAGGCATCCATGTTTACTGCTCCTGCATTGTTTTTTTTTTAAACAATGAGGAGGAGGATTGTTGGTAGCTGACTCAATACCAATTTCCAAACTGGTTTAGAAACAGGACTTATGTACCTGCCAGACGGCAAGGAAGTCAAAGGAGCAACCGTAGTCTGCCGGGCATGTCATGTGTTTCGACATTCTTTAAATACTTACTTTCACTGCAACGCCTTGAAGGCTGCTGTGATCTGGCAGACCGAGACAGGAAAAGCAGTGTCTTGTGTAGGGGTTGTGTGTGAGGAGCTTCACCGCCTCATTCACACTGGGTGCAAGCAGGGCACAGGAGAGAGTGCGCGGGAAGTGCAAAAGTAACGCCGGAGCAAAAACCGTCCTTGATTCTGTATCACTTAACAACATGTGAAACTTCTTCTTACTTGCAGACAAAATACGAATTCTACTGATCTATCTATCTTTGGGCTGTGAACATAAAATCTGTTCTACAAGGGCTGTCCTACAGGTAACGCAGCCCTCCACGGAACCTGGGGCCTGCCCATGTGTAGCAGGTGACAGACTAGGAACCTATCTCCGCTGAAAACCATCTGTGCCGTGTGAGAAGGAAGTCGGGCTCAGTTAGGGCTTGGAAGGCGTTTCCCTCAAAATCTGACCTTTTAATATGAAGAGAAATTTAGTATAACACAATAAAAATCCTGTTTTTCGAAATACATGCATACATCTGTGAGCATGGACAGGCTGATCCAGAGGTTACCATTATAAAAATCAGCTGTGTCCAACAGTTACCACAGTATTATCAACACTATTAGAGGTTCCCGCACCCTATACTTAGATTAGGAAATAACTGTGGTAGTTGTGTGGTTTCCTTTTGGCAGCTGCTGATCTTTTAGTGGTGACCACTGCATAATACAATGAGCAGAAATGGTACTTGCTACACCCAGCGCAGCTGGTCTTCTGCCATCACTGCTATGCAATATGGAGCTAACCGGTTGCTGTTTGTAGCCCAGCGAAATCCCAACACAGACAGTACCGCAATAACTGAATTTCCATTGCTGAGCAAACTCAAAGGCCAACTGGTTGGAATTCTCCTGTTTAAATGATGTATTTTATCACTGGATTTCACATGATTAAAGCTGTACATTTTTAATTGAAAAGTTGAAAAGCAGGAAAGCAACCAACCTCAGATGCATCTTGGGGTTTCTGTGCATTATCTTTTTCCTTCTTGCTCTTTTGGTTTTCATTTTTGATGCGTTTTGTTCCAGACACTTTTGTTTTTGCTTCACCCTCCTGGGAACTGTTATCCTGTTTTCGAGGTTTCACTGGAGGCAGTGGCTTATCTTCCTCTCCTTTAATAAATCTTTCATACGGCAGGATTAATCTAGGGGATTAAGGAACAAATAATTGATCAGATTTTGCCATTCTAGCAAAGAACAAAATGTATCTACTATGAGCAGTTTACTTAATAAATCCATTTTCTTCATGCCATAAAAGCAACAGTGTAAACTCCAGATCTACAAATCCAAGTATGATAAATCAATTTATTTGGCAAGATTTTCATGTGGCGTAAATTCAGTGGAGTTGGAGTTGGTGTGGATCAGTTGTCAGTAACACTGCAGTGGTTTATGTGGCTACACCAATTTGTACCAGATGAGGATACGAGCCACTACATTTTAGACCAATTTAAAAAAAAAAAGTAATCCACCATTTATTTTTATTTTCCCTCCCTACCCTTAAAAGCGTGCAGCAAACCCCAGGAAAACAACTCCAAAGCCACAGCCAGCTTGATAACAGCTACACAATTTCCAGGCTGGTGGTTCACCTGCACGCGAGGGCGAGTGCCAGGAGCCCGGCAGAGGAGGAGAGAGCAGGGCTGCAGGAAACCCGCAGCGGTGGGCGCAGCACGATGCGACCAGCACCAGCCCACCCGTGCCACGCACCCATACGGTGACCGCCACCACGCTCCCTGCCTTCACCAGTGACTCTTTCTTAAGGAAGAAGGATAGAGGAAAAGAGTTAAAAGCGAAGGAATTTTTCAGTGTTCGAAAATGCACGAAATGGCTTTAAATAAGCAAGGAAGAAACACAAACAAAAAATATCCTCCCCTGAAAGCACCAAAGACAGTGAGTTTTAATCTATCTGTTTTCCCTTTGCAATTCTTGATCTGAAAGGAAAAATAACTGATATAATTAAAAGGGATGGATTGCATTACAATCTCAGTTTCAACTTCAGTGATTAAAGTTTTTATAATGCATTTGGTATGATTAATGACTCACTGTGGGATTAATACAAGACTCAGACTTTAAAAATATGAACTTTAATACGGCAAACATAATTTGTTTTAAAAAAAAAAAGAGACAAGTTGACTCTATGAAGAAAATGTACTTTGCTTATAAACAACATAAATCTGTTCAAATACCAGGAATCCTTAATTATCTTTAATCTAAGACTCCAAGGCAGAAACCTCTTTGGTTCAGATATTCGTTTGTTATCCTAGAATCAGTTTCTAAGCATGCAATTTTGATTTACATACTTAGATGTTCAAACACAGTTTGGGCTTAAGAGAGCAGAAATTAGATTGCTCGTGATCATAATATTTTACATTTTAATAAAATACAACATAAATTATGTTAAAATATAAACCTAATTTATGCTATATTAGAAACAAAATTCATTAACTGAGCATGCTCTGACATGGTATGTGCAAAGAGGCGTGAATAATACTTTCTAGCCCTGAATTTGGCAGGGCTCCAGTAATGAAGCTAAGCAGAGCCCACAGGGAATATTCATCTTCAGATCCCATTACAAACTGAGTTTAAACATGTTACAGCTGCTAAAACTGGAAACTGCTCCCTCTATGCAAACTTAGCAAAATAATACGTAGTTGCCAAATACCTGCTTCCCACTGTAATATTACAGTTAATGTTTATATAATAAAAAGCATAACTAAGCAGAATAAGAAAAAAATAATCTTGTTCATACTTGAGGCTGCTACATTTCATTCGCAAAGCGCAAATATTGGTGAAAACACCGAATTCCTCCCCACGCTGCACAAAGCACGTCGGACTTCACTAGCGGCAAGGTTGGGTTTCACACAGGGCAACGCCGAGGCCGCTCCACCATGTGTTAAATATTTAGAATCGCTCTTAATAAAAACACGTTTTATTACGATAATTGTTAGCACTGCGAGGGGAGTGTTTGACTTTTGTTTTGTTTCCATGGGAACAAGTCGCCCATTAAAAATCTACATATTCCACCCGTAAAGGTTTCAGAGGCTGTCCTGCGCCCCACAGGAGACGGAGATGCTCCCGGCCCACGAGTGGGGCTTCCCGTGGAAGATGCCGTGTGATCAACCCCATGGCTATGGCCGGGACGGGAGCAAGACCCGGGTCGACACCATTAATCACCGCTCGCGTGCTCTCCACCGAGCCTTGTAGGGTAACACGGGACACAAACTCCTCCTCCTCCTGCTGCACCTCACCAGAACTCATTAGCTTTGGTGCTAATTAGTAACCGTGGCTTAAATTTCCTTTTCTGATCTTAAGGGTTCATGTGGGAGTACAAGGTTTTCATTTTAGTTATTTTTCACTGAGCTCAGCAGTTGGCAGGCCGACAGCAGTAAAAATACATTTCACATAGCCAGTCAAAGGCCCGGAGCCAGCGGCAGGAAATCTGGAATTAAATGTTTCGTGTATTGGGGAGGCGGCATGACTAAGGTAAAAACTGAATCAAAACACAAGGATGGCTTGTTCTAGGACTTTCCCCTCCCGGTTGGAAACGAGGGCCGTTCCCTACCACCGCCGAGGTGGCTTTGGGGGGCGTGGGGAGAGGAGCCAGGCAGGAACGTGGGCTGTGAGACCCCGGGGAGCAGCACCCAGCCGAGCATCGCCAACAATTGCCGCTTCACGTAGAGATTTCCGTTGGTTGCAATTTTCACTGAATGTTTTTTCAGTTATCCTGTCAGGGTACAACACAATTACCCACAGGATATGATCTTATCATTTGATTATTAGAAGTTTTTATAGCGCAGGAGTAATAAAGCTAAGACAGCTCTCGGAACATGTAAGCAGCCGGCTCACATGCCATGAAAGCAGCCGGCTTAGCCAATTTAAGGTCAATATTGCCCAACACAGGAAGAATGCGATCTGCTGTTAGCCAAATAGTTTAGCAGAATGTGACATGTCTGAAACCAACATGAGATTTTTTTATTTTTGTCAAATATTTGCAGTGCAGGTAAGATTTAATCAATCTTTGCGCAAGGAGAGGTAAAGACGACGTCCAAAAAACCAGAGCCGGATCCCTCGAATGTCTTGCGCTTTGGAAACAACAACCACGTTTTCAGTTGCTTTGAACTGTGGCTGTATTTCAGCTGTGGCGGGGGGGAAGTATCAAAGTACTCATAAAAAAAGGAAAAGGGGGGGAACATTTTGTGGTCTAAAGAATATTTACTTGTAAAGCCTGCGAGGAGACCAAATAAAAGGGTCTTTATCACGATCAAGATTCCAATATTAAGATTAATAAAATGCATTATTTATAAGTCAATTAACATAAATAGAATATGTAAGCACTAGTGTATTAAAAAATCTTTCCACAGGCAGCAGATTTTTAGCAGCATGAGGTTTTTTCTTTTTTTTTTTTTTTTTTTTTTTTTTCCCTGGAATAATACAAGAATAACATTTTCCAGCCAAGAGCAGAAACAGTAGGGGAGTCTTTGCTATCACAGGGCTTCTTATTAAATTCAGTCACTGTGAAAAGCCAGGCTTTTTTTTTTTTTTTAAATAAAGACAACTTAAAATCAATACAAGTTAGATTAACAAATCAGTACTATACTAATCCTGATTTATTACAATCGGCAATATTAAGTTTAATCACGTATAAACTGCTACTCAAAAAAAGATTTTGCTTTACTAAGTCCTGAATTAAATAATGGTGCAGTGTACTGAGTTTTTAGATCTGCATCATCTGATATTATGAAAAATTCAATGTACTTCTCCGCAGCAGATGTCAGAGGTCAGCAAATCTATTACAGTAATGTAAGTAATCTGGCTTTCTGCCAACCTTTTTTTAAAAAACACTGAAGCAGATAATTTTATATTTACAAATTCTAAAATCCTCCAGGGACTGAATCTCGTTCCCAACAAAAAGCAGAAACTTCACATTAGAGAAATGTATTTCACAGTATATCAAACATGTCTTCATCATTAGCATTTCATAAAAAGAAAAAAAAGCCCTTAATCTTTATTAGTCAACATTTCTTTCCCAGCTACAGAACTAACAATACAAGATCTCATCTGAGCCAGTAACCACTACATTTTCACGTATTGATTATGCAGAATGAATGACTTTTTTGGCCCGACTCTGCTTCACAGGACACATGAGAGCAGATCTATTTATAGACACGATAAAAAAAGTAGTTACAATAATGCAAAGGATCTGACCAGCCCAGAAAGAGGAAGGAAATTAAATGTTAAGGCTGCCAGTTTCCTCTTTAATTCTCCCCACTGTGTATGGATATGACGGGGCTCTCGGGCTGGGGAGGAACCATATGCCCAGGACACACAGGGTGAAGGAGGCAGTTCAGCACAACCCCTACAATATTTTTTATATCGCTTGTTTCAGTGTTTATTTTTGTTTTCTTTCTGGCAGAATAAAATATTCCACCACGTCTCCCATTGACATCATCTTGCTTTCTCAAGGGCTACAAGCCCAACACAAAACAGCGTGCAATGGAGCCTCTGAGCCACAAGAATAATCTTGGAAGGACTTAAAATACCAAAGCCCATTCCTTGGGAGATGCTGCCCCATTCCCATGGTTGGCCAGAAGGTTAAGGAGGTTGATTGCAATAGGAATGGAAAAAGATTTAAATCTGCTCCACCAAACAAATACAGCAACTGGTTAACCCGTGAAACTCACTGCCAATGGATATGTTGGGGCCAAGGGATTAGTGAAATTATGCAAGGATTAGATGCTAATGTAAATCATGAGAATATTAAGCTCTTAGAGTTTCAAAAACACTGAAAAAGGACAGGCAATAAATCTCTTTACTGGTAGGAGTCTGGAAAACACTTTCCTCCTGGGCACATTATGCCACAGTGGCTTTTGCTCCTTCCTCTGAAGGCAGTGCCGGAGCTGGGGGACAAGACGCACGGTCTGCCTGGTTCAACAGGGCAACCACTTGGTTCAATAGGTCCTCACAGCAGCCGGGCAGAGCCGCCCACCCTGGGGCAGCTCGGGGCAGCTCCAGTGACAGCCCCCACAGCACGAAGGGGCCCTATCAATAACCTTGGTAAGAGAAACCCGATTCTCGTTTCCTAGAAACTCGGTGGCAAAACATTCAGTTGTTTTAAGGGACCAGCAGGAATGCCTGAGCTCTGACCCCAAGAGAAGTCTTGTATTTTTTACGCTGATACTCTTCAAAAGGCATAAATCGTGGCGCAGTGCTGTCAGTATAAGCACAGGGAACAAGCCACCTTCAACAGCAATCAGCTGGCGGGGATGGCCAGGAGCAGGAGGGCAGCTCTCCTGGGCACCAGCGACAGATTCCCAGCAGAGAAGAGGGGAGAGGAATAACCCAGATTCTAAGGCATCAGCCTGTTTTCCGAAATGGGAATATAAAATACATCGAGGAACTCAAGCAGTGTGTTCCTCAAGCCTGATTTCCCCGGACCACATTGTACAATCCGGGGGTTACAAAAGCAAGCCTTGCATGCTTTTGTGCAGAGCACAATAGCAATAGGTTTATTTGCATTTGTCTGAAGTACAAAACTGGCATGCATTTTATCAGCAAAGACAAAATATGTTTGAGTTCAATTTTCTTCCCAAAGAACTTTCCTTCCTTAAAGAAATGGCTCTTTCATCCTTTCATCAACAACTTTCCTCACAGCCCACTGGGAGTGCTGGTGGGTAATGAGAATGGCTCAATGCTGAAAGGTGGGAACTGCGCTGCTGTAAGAGAATTCAAAGACACTTTGTTTTAAGTAAACTGGAAATTAGTGACATTACAAACACAGCTGTTGATTTAGCTGCACAGCCAGGCGAGGGACGCTCAGGCACTCTCGATCCTACGGCTCAGCAGGGGGAGATGAACAACCCCAGTCTTTTGACTTCAATGCAGATTTACTGCATGGGAGATTCAAATGAGGGGTGACGGGGACAGAGCAGCTTCCCCAGGTCACTCTACCAAAATTGCTATAAGCCTCTGTGCCACAGTCACCATTTCTAAAGGCAGACGTGTATTTTGTTTGGTAGGTGCATATAGTCCCTGCAACGCTTGGTGCCTATGCTCAGGACAAGCTTACAGATGCCATTTTGTATTGCCTCTGGGGTGCAGGAACCCTGGAGGGTCTCCAAAATCCTGCTGACCCTCCCTGGGAGCTCTGAGCCACATCTCCATTGCATAAAGTTGAACAAACTAGGGGCAACCCCTGTCATGTTAGCCAAGTCCTGCAAGTACAAGGTGGAGATTCCCAGCAGACATAGGGAATCTGAGGGGAAAGATCTTACTCTCCATCCCTGGTGCTGCTGCTGAAAAGGAGAATGGCACATCTCCCATTATGCAGCACCCTCTGGGGGCAACTCAGCTCCCAGCAAGGAAAAGGGGCTTGTCCCCTTGTGTAGAGCCTGCCCCTAACTCCTGGGGGTCAAGAAATGAGGTTACCACACGAGACACGCTTTGCCTGATGTTAACCAACCCCAAACACCCAGCTCATCTGCAGGGAGTGCCGGGACCTCAAGAGCATTGGGGCTGCACAGCCTCAGCGCCCAGTAGGCATCCACACACATGTGTACGGCAGGGACACCTGGAAAGTCCCCCTCTGCTTGGGTGACAATCCACCTGGGAGCAGTGGATAGCACACAGCAACCCCCAATTCTGGTGGGACAAACTCTTGGGTGGAAATAAGGATGTGGCAACTCCCTGCAAGGAGAGAGATCATCTGTCTCCATGCACTAGAAGGCAGTGCCTGACTGTCTAGCACACTCGCACCCAAGGACTCCCACTGACTCTAGTACTGGCCAGTAAGTCTCCAAGGCTAGAAACCCAGAAATTTTGGGAAAAAAAAAAAAAAAAAAAAGTGTGTTCTCAGATGTTTTGAATGGACAGCTAAGGATCTGTTTTAATGGTAAACAATTACATTCCTCTGTCATCTGATACTTTTTAAATTTTGGGGAGGGGGGAAGCTTTCTGATTTTTCAATAGTTCCTTTGTTAAAGCATCTGTTACTCACATAATTGAAAAGATGTTTGTTCAGTGGTATGCTTGAGAGTACAGTTATTTAATCTTAATGATAAAGCCCTGAGGGCAGAAAATCATAAGTAGAAACCTCTTGTTATTTATCAAAAAGGGAAAAAAAAAACAAACCAAAAACTCAGGAAAAGAAAGAGAGAATTGAGACACCTCATCTATCTTCATGCTTAAATTCATGCTTGATGAAAAACTACTGAGACAATTTGCAACTTGTGAAGTTTTCTGGGAGTCTGGGACTAGCTGAAGTAAGAGGGGGGCAGGAAAGTGGGGTGAAGACAAAAATAAAACAACCAAGTTAGTACGACAAGAAAAAAACTGCTGCTTGGCGAGTTTTTTTGGGTCAAACAAAGAACTAGCTGTAGTTTGCAGCATGACATAACATTTGATTAATTCTTGCCTGAGGATGTTTTCACACTTAGCAGTGTAAATCAAAACCTTCTATTAATTACAATGTGTATTAAAAGATAACCATAAGCATTTTCATGTAGATGCTATACTATCCTATTTTTTGTTTCCTCTGAAAGATTGGCTGCTATTTCCTACAAACTCCACTGAAATGCTTACACATTACCAAAGTTATCCAAACCCTTTAACAAAACCAAACAGCATTTGCATGGAATGAGGGGCTCTCTTGCATATTGAATTACACCGCAATATCCTTAGGGTAGAGAGACTTTACGGCTGTTAAAGGGAAACCATGTAAGGGACTTATTTTGACCCTCCTTGTGTTTCTGAAAATATGTAATATTTATGTGAGCGATTTACACAGAAAAAGGGCAGAATGGGCTCTGAAATGTACAAGACACTGTATCTCCTGGGGTTTAGTCCCCTGGTAAGGGACAGATGTGCAGGGTGATCTGGAAGTCCCATGGGGCCACACTCACAGCCAGAATAAAACCCTCTGCAGGTCTGTGTCCAAAGCTGGACTGTGAGGAACCACAACCCACCCTGGGAACCCATCTCACCTATCTGCTCCTCATCAAGTCCCAGGTGGTTGTGGCTCTGCAGAACACTGTCCCACTCAGCTGCCTGAATTTGATGAGAGCAAGAAGCCTAATAAACCCCTCTCCAGCTGGGTTGGACCAGGACAGCCTGGTTTTCAAGGTGCTAGTGACTCACAAGGGCCAGGATATGAGACACACTGCTGAAGGACATGACCTGTGGGATGCTCTGGGTTCATCCCTGCTGGTGACCCCAAGGGAACCAGGCTCCCTGCAGCACCTGAAAAGGTCAGGAAGGCTACTGCTCTATGGGACCGTCCAGCTGCCTGCCATGACACCTTCAAACCCTGACACATCTCTCCACTAAAGCAGCCGAGTAGTGTTAGTTACTGCACGCTGCTGCGCACCACAATTCCCCGGCCTGTGCGTGTTTGTGCGTAGCTTGTGCACGAGGCTTGCTGTGGAGGAAACCAAGATGAATCACAGCCAGAGGCAGAAAAAGGCCTCAACAGGCAATTGCTCGTATTTTTGTTTCGTTCAATGCGTTTTATTGGGAACTTTATATACCTTGCAAAATAGTAGGTTGGGTTTTTTGGTTTGGGGTTTTTTGGGGGAGTGGTGGTGGTGTAATATTTACGAAAAATCCCTATCAATGACGTCATCAGCAGTGCAGAAACACAGCCTATCGTTCACACCGGAAAACTAAAGCTGCCGATCATGTGTTTCGTGTAAAAGCGAAAGAAACCTCAAACCCTGCATGTGAAAACCACATCTGCATTATTAGGGGAAGGCAGCATGGGGAAGAGTGCTTCGCAGAAAAGTAGCCGTTTCTGAGGGCTTCCTGATAAGAGAGAGAGATGTAGGGTGCTGACAAGGGCTGTAAGAGCTTCACAGGAAAGGTTCAGGCTGAATCAGCTAATACCAACCACACACGCCTCTAGCTTTCTGTGATCGTGCAGGGTAAGTGCATTACAGGAGCACAAACGAAGAAAGTAACGACCAAAACAAGAACAACCCATAGGCTCTGAGCAGTCCGAGTTGTGCACAGAGCAACAGCCCCACGATGGGAAAACATTAATGCTTTTTATATTGGTAATCATCTGTAACATGAGCAATTAAGTACAGTACTAATGGACTATAGCCAAGAGCCTGGTACTAATATTAAAAACTGACAGAGATGAATAGGTTTGGAAGGAAAACTAGGCTGACAAAGACATTTTTATGAAGTGCTTGGGCCTATTTGGAATAACCCAATCAGAGGCAGGTTCAGACCAGCCATGCCTACAGTGACAATAACGCATTCATTGGCATTATACGATGCCTGCTATGCTTTAAATAAAAACACCCATTGCTTCTACTCAGCAACCTGCACTTTCATTATTATACTCATTAATAAAACAAAAGTTGTCTAACTAATATACAAATAACACTTACTGAAACACTGGCAGCCTCGCCTTGTTTTAAAATGAAACCAGTTACTGGAAACGCAAACCGTACTACATGAAAAATGAATCAGTTGATAATGCACACAAAATCTTTCTTTCCCTTTTACCAGGGAAACAAAGCAAACACCTCACCAACCGAAGCACGATGTCTACCTATATCACAGCAGCGGCAATCACCACAACCCCTGCCCCAAACAGGGGGGCGAGGGGAGGGGAGCAAAGCACTCCCCCCCAGCCTTTAAATCTGGCTTTGTTTCAGCATTTGCCGTCCTTGGTACCATGGGTCTGCAGCAACGTGCTGGCTTTTCAGAGGTTATAAGCACCTCTTGAGAAAAGCAGCATTTCTTCACAGGATTTGCTAGACAGAGAGGCAATTCTGCCTTCTCCACTTCTTGGCTTTTTTTTTTTTTATGTTGGGGTTTGTTTTTTTTTTTTTCTTTTTTTTTCCTTTTTTTTTTTTTTCCCCTTTTCTTTTTGCCCTTTGAAGTTGGGTGTGAAACTCCACCTTGCAGAGGGGAACTCGGAGAGGACAGGAAGGTGGGATGCAGAACCTGAATGGGACATCCCACTCCTCAGCATCCTAAGAATGTCACTGAAAGGTCACTGCCACATCAGCAGCCTTGATATGTTAAAGGTGGTGCAAACAGCTAGTAGCTTCTCTGTCATCTTGGAAGAAAGCTAGTTAACACAACACGGATGTCCTTGAGATCTAGTTGTAGAGATGAATGGCAAGGCTAATTCAAACAGTGTCAGGATCACTGAAGTTAGGGAACTGCCTGTTCTGCCCCCAGTAAGCAAGGAAAGGCCGGTTGTATTCAGAAAGGAGAAACCATGAGGTTTATCCAGCATTTACTTCCCGACTTAATTCAATTTCCAGTTTAGCTTTACAGCTCACCTTCAAGTTAGTAAATGTATGTGTGTCCTGAATCATGAATGTGTATTCCTGCACTGCAGTTCTAGTTTTAGATTAAATGTCATCTGAGCACTTTGGCTATAAATGAGCATTACATTTACAGGTGCTGTAGTTAGAATTACCAGCTGAAACAAACCATGAATTTCATTTACTTTTTTCCAGGTCTGAGGCTTAATACAGCTTTCCTGCGGTGGAAAATAAAAGGTGTCTAACACTAGAAATCTAGAGATTGGACCAGTCACTGAGGTTTTTTGTATATGCATTTGGTTTCTCAGACCAGATCTGGTAAAGCATATTTTAGGTAAGTTCAGGGCTAACCTAAAGATCCTACAAAACATTTTCTCCAAATGCCATCTTTTGACAGCCTGCCAGAGACTTGGAAAATAGGTGCTGCCTCATATCAGACCTAACCCAAAACCACACAATAGACCGGCATCCAGGAACTCAGATTTGAGCTCTTCAGTGTGCTAAGACCAACCTAACCATAAACTAACAGACTCTTCTCCGACTGGATCAAGGCAAGCAGAACTGCTCTTGGGTAGCCTGGAAAGGCTTTTCAATCTTGAAGGCACCACGAGGATGCTCAGGTTTTCTAGTGAGCACAACAGGCTTTGTGGCACTTTGTAGCGTACCCCTGAGTAACTGCTGAGTAAGACACACAGATGAATCCCTGTGCATCGGAGTGCAATTCAAGGGTTTTGCATGTTAAAAAATAAATCACTAGCATGAAAGAGAAAGAGAGAGACAGGGATTCATGGAATATTTGTGAATGGTTCATTTATTTTTCCACAACTGCAAGATACGCTCTCTCGGTCACTCTAGGATTTGAACACAGAACCCAGTAACACTTGCTCCCCGTGCAACTTAAGCCCGCAGAGACCCAACTCTCATGTATGCCTGGATCTCCTCTGTCAAATAAACAACATCCTACGAAGCACCTCTGGTGAGGGAAGACCCAGACCGCCAGTTTGAAACCCATCAACTGGCGTGGGTGCAAGAAGCCCTGAGACTCTCAGGGCTGTCATGATAGAGGGGAAGAACCCAATACCCTCAATCTGATGAAACAAACTCCACAACGCAAAGGCGGGGAAAAGCCCTGTCTGGCATGCACAGCAACACACTCTATTTGCGCTGCTGCTTGGCTCCATCTCCAGAAAGCTTCTAACTCTTAACTTTTATATTGGCATAACAGCAACTTCTTTGTGCACCCAAGTCCTTTATGTTGGAGATATCTCCTGTAAATGAAGGCGATCAACGTCCCCCTCCATGAGGAGCACAGCATCCCCCTTGGAGTGGCCAACACATAAGGCACTAGGAGGCGGGGAAAAACTCCCCACTGAGCACAGCTCTGCTGTGCCGCCTTGTGCACAGGCAAGTACAATCTCTTCCTGACCTCAGCAAAGTAACTTGTTTATGCCCAGGAACAAGAATCTGGACTTACCTTATCTGAGCCTGAAATTGCAGAGCTTTTATTAACATTTGCTTGTCTAAGGAAAAAAAAAAAAGCTGCTTCTAAAAACCATACCAAACCAAAACAACATTCCAGCTCCAGTATTTTATTCAATGCATGCTGGCTTCACAAGCCCTGGAAGTTATTATCTACATGGGAAGAATAAGAAATCAACAGGTCTGACCAGCAACAATGGCTGCAGAGAGTGTTTGGCAGCAGCTTGCAGGCAGGGAGGAGGGAAGGAATGCAATGAAGAAGAGGAATGCAATGCTCTGCATGACCTACAACATTAACAGCACCCTGCATTGTGGGCCACCCCATTATTTTGATCACAACCACAATTGCTTAATTGGTATTCCTAAAAAATGACAGAAGACAAGTGTTTGCATCAATTAGCTGTCGTTTCTTATTTTTCCTTAAGTATGTTTTGCTCAATTTTTCAGCTTCTTTAACCGGAAAGCTGTTGTAAAAATTAAGATATGTACCACAGAAAAATCAGATGCTTGTTTTATTTATTTAGTCACTGGAGACATACATTCTGGTTTAAAGTACAATGGATTATCTGACTAAACTGTTGGGGAAATATTGTCTATATCTTTAGGAAGCCTCTCTCCCCCTCTTTCTCTAATTCTTTATAAAATGCTTTGAAGGCTCTCCAAATTAATTTTTTCATTATTAAACAAGCATTTCAGATTTGTTATCTTACCTTTCATAATGTCTGCGAGTACATGTAGCAGCACTTGTGCTTCCAGGGTTACCACCTAATTCATCATAAATATGTTTCCATTGTCGACGGGCTGTTATCTGTAAAAACGGCAATGGAAAATTTAATCTTGCATCTTTACAGATTCAACAGTGTTTGAGTTCACAACAACAAATGCATGTGTGACACTTTCAGAACAGCATGTACTACACGCACTATAAAAGCCCCTACAGAATATATAGAGTGCACAGGCTTCGGGTGTCTTTTTTTTTTTTTTTAAATTTAACACTACATCTATTTTCTTTCTCTCTAAAATGGAGTGATCTGACTGATTCATTATCAAGTCACAAGCAATACAGCCTCACAAAAGAGAATCTCAATCAATATAGGGTCATTAACCATCAGAAGTTATGCAGATAAATCCCACGGTGAATTATGAAAATGAAGCTCAAACCATATTCAGCACAAATAATGATTACATAGTTATTTTAACTGAATTAGAGAAAATAAATCTGCTGCAAAACCCAAATCCACCACAGAATTCTGTAAATCCACAAAAGCATAGTCTGTAACTCTATATGTTACAAGCTGTTTATTTTTATCCATTTATGTCAGTAAAATATATAGATCAAATAGTAATGAAATCTTAACATACTCCAATGTTAATATTTGAGCTATGTACTTTATTGGACCACGCTGATGAAAATAAACATCTTGTAACATATTGAGTTGCATACCATGGTTCTGTTTTTTTGTACAGAAATTAGGATTATACAGAATAACAGATGGAAGACCTGGCAAAAGAATTGTTTCTGAATACCACTTCATTATTTTATATATTCTGCTATATTTAAAACAGGAAGAAAAACAGGAATAGGACAAGCACAACAGATCACCCTCTTTTGCCTGCAGCTCATAAAGAAGGCCAGTGGAAAATTGTGGGGGCAATTTGGGGAGAATTTTGTCATTTTCTGTGGAATGCTGTGGATTTTAATATATGCAGCCCTGGAGGCTTCCTCAGAGTTACCCACAGAGCAGTCAATGGCGTTTATTGAGGAGCTAAAGGCAGCAATCAGAAGAAAACAAATATTACAACTTGCAATCTGAGGCCTGTAATTTTAATCTAAACAGAAGAGATAGCTACTGTCATTAAATATTACAGGGTAAAAGGTGTTTCTTTTTCACTCAGTATAAAAGGAAAATCCTTCCTTTGCAGAAATCATTCTCTGAAGCCAAAAGCATGGCTGGAGACTAATCATTTGATAATGTTAAAATTTCTTCAAGTTTATTGTTTTTACAGTTCTCCTTAGAAAAAATCAGCACCTCCAACTCAATTGTAATACCTGTACATAGTCTGCAACTATATATACTTGAAAAAAAAAGCAAGAGTATCTTATCTTGAAACTCATCTAAAGCAAAATGGACCAACTGCATTAACTAATTTTATTTTGTCTTCTGTAACCAATCCAAAGACCACAGGCACAAGAGAGAGACTGCAATTCAAGGATTAGTTCTGCACAAACGAAATTTTTAAATAAAAACCAAACACTCATCTGAGGAAAGGTTAATTTTAAGTCTGTTTTGTTCAAGTTCTTATACTGTCTTTTCCCTAGGCTACCAACACTTCTAGCTATTATTATTACTAAAGGTGTTGAAGAACTAGAGTCCTAATAAGCCATAAAGAACATCACCTCCCGAGAATATGAATGGATGCTCCTTCTGCAACCTGAAAGGTCAAAAAAGAGTTGGACCAAGTACACTGCTGTGGAGCAATGCCTGGATGAGAAGCTGCTTCTCATCCAGCCTTCCACACCTATTCCACCGGACCTCAGGACAGGCACAGGATCTCAGCACGGCCAGACAGTTCTTGCCTTCTGGTAGCTTCTAAAAATCACAAATCCCCTGAGGACTGCTGCAAATAGTTCTATATTAAATCAAGTCTCTGGCAGCCTCACAGACTAGGGGAACAAAGATGCACAAAGCCAATCTGGGGACTGTGCTCTGGCCCTCTGGCAAGCACGGCCTGGCTGGTTTGCAAGGCTGTGGGCCAGGACCTGATGCTTTGGCTAAGTACAGTGATGCTGCGCACAAGCTATAAATTAAGGCAAAGGATTAGTCAGCAAGAGGACTACTGCAAGTCCCCTTTTAAACATCCTGATGTGACTAAGAAGCATGCTCTCAATTTTTAATAGAAAAATGGTAACCTTAGAGCCCAAGTCTCATTAACTATGAGCTGACTCAAGAGTCAATATGCAAGCTGGAACATCAGCAAACACAACCATCTTTGAGGGGAAAAGGGAATCCCTTTGACATAATTTTGGGTGTCCCTCTCCTCTAGGCTGTTTAGAATAATAGTATTTACATAAACATTTGCCCAGCTTTATGCAATTCTGCCTCTGCAATGGACCAGAACTCCTTGGCAATCAGCAGAGTTGTGCCCTCACATCTCCAGAGCTAAGTTTAAATTTGACATTGCCTGAAATGACTGTTAGTCTAACAAAGCCTGGGGTTCAGGTTTCCCCTCCTCTAAAAAGTTTAGGTTTTATGCTTAATAAACTTAACTGATAGGTAGCTTCCCATTCCAATGCTGGCTTTAGTTTTAAAGTAGTCTTCTGGTTTCAGACCCCTCCCACAATTTGTCCCAACCTACAGGTCCACAGAGCTGGACCCACTGGAAGCCAGGAGCTTTGAAAACCTCCATGACGTCTTTCCCAATCAGCACACTTTGGTGTTAAAGCAAGAGATTGGTCTGCTCAGGGACCTGAGAACAGACCTGGTTCCTATAAGCACGGTATTAGGCAGTGACCGGTACTCACGAACAACCCAATAAAAGCAATGATCCTATCTATTAGAGGACTGTTTATACACATGCTTTTAATGGTGTCTTCTGCGTTGAGAAATCTTAAGGTCTTCTGCACTGCAATCCCAGCTCCCGTCCTCATGAAAAGGCTTCTTGCTTATTTCCTGTTGCAGATCTAAAGGGGGATTTTCTCGTCATGGTATGTGATGTTCACAACACTCTTCAAAACAGAGCTCTGGGTATTAGCTCTGTATGAAACAAACCCAGGTAGCTTAGCATTCCACTGATATATCAGTTTCTTCGGGCCTGCCCAGACGCAGGACTGCTGTACTTGTCAATCATTAATTTTTAAAAACTAAAGCACTTTATTGTTGCTTCCAGGAGGCAGCAGCTAAATGGGATCCCACTGACCTTTGGCAAAATTTAAGCTGCTACACACCAAAGGTTAAGCTCCACCTAATTTTCTTTTTACTGTTTATCTTTCTAAGACATCTCCAGGTAGAGTCCATTCAGCAACACAGCCTTCTGCTAACGTGCCAAGGCACTCCTTTCGTGTTGGCTCAAAAGGAAAAATACCACTTCATGACTTGCCAAGGACAACTCTTTAGGTAAGTCCTGGAAGTTTCCCATCTATGCATATCTGCACCTTTTACTCACTTGACTTAGGGTGACTGAGAAAATTCCAGGCAATGGCTGTGAAATGCCATTGCAGCTGAGCTCCCTAGGACGTGACATTGTTTTGTACTTCATCCAGGGATTTGGGGACATTTTAAATCATTCATACTGTGAAGGTCTGCTATAGAGAGTGCTTTCCAATGCACTCTCCTATTATTAGTAACAAAGATGCTCATTTCATGTATCTTTGTTTAAGAGAAACATGATCCCACCAATTCCGAAGAGACAGCTTCATCTGTTAAGGACTTAAACCAATTTGTACGGGTTGCTATTTTTATTAAGCCTGTATTATGTCCAACAAGAAGTACATGGGAGTGTGCTATTACACAGTTATAGATGACAACTAACTAAGAATTAGTAATCAAAAAGATAACAGACAGAAGAGAAATGACCCTCACAAGTACTCCAACTAGAGAGCCCTTAAATATGACATATGACACACAATCATGACTTGACAGTAGTAGATATCCCGTATGTATATTCTGTATGTACAGGTAATACTCTCTGTCAAGCCTCACTGGATGCATTCCAGCCCCTGATACATGGCAATAAAGGAAAGTCAGACAGATGGCTAGGAAAGTTGTTCTCTGAATCTCAAATCCAATCCCTGGCTGTTTTAATTCACTTTTTGATCCTTATTTGACAGCACTGGACTCAAGAGTTCTTGCACTGTCCTGTGAATCTGGGCCAAAGCTGGAAAACACCAGACATAATCTCTGCTTGTTTCTCAAAGATGTTTTTAAAGCCCCGTCGAAGCATCTATACGTGGACAAGGTGGATAGGACAGGGGATGAAATTGAAAATGGGCTGATTGCCATGGTCTGTGAAACACAAAGATGTAAAGTTTGCAATTGCTTTAACTGGGAAGGTTTCTACACTTATTAGTAAAATAACTAGTCATCTGACCAGTGCAAGTTCCTATATGTGATTTTAACCAATCTTTTATTTGTTTCCTGTTCATAAAATGGCTGTCACATGCTGAAGCCAAGTATCTGCTTTAAAATACTCTTTTCTTTACAATACTTCCAAGAGAAAAGACCCATTTCTATCCCAATGCACAAACCAGAAACTTGTGAAACTTTAAAACAAGTTAAAGATGATGAAGCCCTTATAATGGACAAATGACTTGTTCAAGTCAGACGGAAGGGTCCATATAGATAAATGTGTATTAATCAGGGTAGGTTCAAGAAAGCCTTTGCTCTGCACATGACTTATCATCAACAAGTATTGTCACGGTGCGTGTGAGTGGTGGATTCTGGTTGTTATTGAACTACAGCACTCACTGAAAATTCCTACATCTAAGCAGACCTGCCTAAGATTCTAGAACTGATACTGAGGTCCATGTCACCCCAACGCCTTGCTGAAAAATGACACAAATCAAACACACAAGCCTCTCAGCAATGCTCGCCATGATAAAATATATACAAACAAATGCAGCTTGGCAAATTCAATGGGTATCAACTGGCCATAAAATAATAAAAAAACAGGGTGTACACAGGTCAAAGTATTGCAACAGCTATTGGATTAACATTCAGGGAATGTAAAGCAAAGGCAGATCCATATTGAGGATGAGACTGTTCACAGAAGAGAATGAAGTCAGGAAACCTCACGCTCTATGTGCAACTTAAAGCGCATTACAAGGGTCCTGCGAACTTGAGCTCATCTGCAGAGAGCACTGATGCCACTCACATCCACAAAACCAGAATCAGGCCCATCACTTCAGCCAGAGTCACTCTCAAACCAAAGCTGGGCTCCCAGGTATCAGAGGGTGGGAGCTATGCTTGCCTTGCCATTTACTGACCAGCAAGCAATCACTTAGTTTCTTCGCTATGAGGAACGTTGGTACATGTTCTATGTTTCCACCGTACATTTCCATCAAAGGTGACAAATGCCCCTAAACAACAGAGAATATCTGTCACTAAGGACAGGCGCTTTGAGACAAGGGTGGACTGACGCTACTCCAGATGACATTCTTACATATGTGATCCTTTCCCTCTGATCCTCTCACGTTTCTGCTGCTGTTGGTAGACTTGGCTCTCTGGCTTCGTGTTCACAAACTCACCATCCTATTCCTGCTCTGCCTCAGGCACCGAGGTTCACCTTCGCCAGCATCTCTAAATCCATCCCTCTCATTCTGGCACTAAAACTCAGCTCTATCCAGCAAGCCACGTTGGCATTCCTGCTTCTACACCCAGTCCCTTCAGATCTGAAATGTTGCTGTGAAACTCAGCCGCCTCCCCAAGCACTCTGAAGACACTACTCTCCTTTCAATCTCCCTCCCCACTTTCCCTTGTGCTCTGGATCAAGTTCAAGATTTTATCCCTCATTTTCATTGCACTTCACAACTCACGGCAATTACTGTTGGCTCATAATTACAGTAACGATCTATCTATGGTAGCTATTCATTCATATATACCTGTGAGCACACCTACGCACACCCCTGTACATAAGCATGGTATGTGCTGATTAATGAAAGATAGAGGAACACAAAAAGCCAAATCAAGCGTATATTTTTGTGGAGATTGTGTTAGATTTCATGTTTCACAAAATCCCAGCCACACCCATGCTAATCAACCTGGGCTGCTGATTTACAGAACAATATGCTTTATTGTATGGAAGGAAAACAGTGAGTTTTATATTTTGGTTCAAACGACTTTCAGTTTCTTGATAGTGCATTTCTTCCTGTCATTTCTCTACAGCACAGATATGTCCCAGATTACTTCGTAAACAAAGCAAAAATAATTTCTTTCATCCAACTGCGGCAGGAACTGAACAACTTAATCTGATCATTGTGTGCAAAGAAAATATTTCCAATGACGACATCTTCCTATGTCAATTGGTTTTTATTACAGATGTCATCTCGATGTGCCATATTAATGCAGCTCTTTCTTCTCATTTCAAGATTTTAATCTAAGTTTGTTGCTCTAATATTTTATTGCTTCAAAATACATGTTGTAAAATCCATGGCCATCACATTTTCCTGTAAGCTAAAAATAAACTGCTCGTCAGATACGGTTAGCTGATAAAAAGTGTCAGAGACTTTTCTGAATTACTTTGATAACTTCCTGTTTATGTGGTACTGACCCTTGTCTAATAAAGATCTTTTACACTTGGAATAAGAGAAGATACTGCAGTATACTATTCCTTAATGGACAATGCTGATTACTTTTGAAAGCCTTTAATATATTTCCCATATTAGACATGAACAGATGTCAGGGATGTTGCCAAGTGAAATTTCTTTTATGCAATCTTGGCTTGTCGTACAATAATAGCCCTTTCTCAACATGGGAAAAAATTACAGACCCAACTAATTTCCTTGACAGGGAAGAGTTACATATGTTTTCCACTTGTAGTTTTTACGACAAGTTTACAATTTTGCCAAATCTGGAACTAATTGGGACTGCTTCCAAAAATGGTCCAATAAACCCACAATGTGTACAGCTAGCCGAAAATGCAGCAAATGGTTGTTTGCTTTTACATTTTTTTTTCTAACAGGGAAAAGTTAGATTGCACAATTATTTCATTTAAGTTACTTAAACACTTACTGTTTCATATCCTCCCAGTTTTTGAGCAGCTTGAAACATAGTCCAAAGGTTAACTGTTAGAGGGACAATAAGTATTTAGATAAGCATTGCATTAACCAACATATTTCAAAGAAATGTAAATTAAACAGTTTTTAAAAAAGAAAAACAGAGGAAAAAAAAGCTCAAAGCCCCTGAAATAGCTCCTGTGAAACATTTTCCAAAGAGGTATTTACATAAGCTGAAGAGTAAATATTAGCCCATACTATATATATTTTTAATTACATATAAGAGAACACACTTAGATTCCTTAACAGGACGGGAAAAATACACTGAGGCAAAGGTAATAGGCTCATTTGACTTTGCTGATAAGCTGTACAGTATAATGACTGTAGCATGTTTCCATAACTTTGATAATAAAAATTACTCATTGGGAAGAATGTTGCTTTTAATTATTTGTTTAATACTGATTTCATTAGCAAGCAAGCATGAGCCACACACTGGCTCACAGAGAAAGCCTATTGATTAAACAAAAACATCCAATATTTACTGCAGCTCTGATAATGGCCTCCATAATCAATAAACAATAAGCTGCCTTCTAACGGGTCCTGTGCGAATGAACCTGGGGGGAGCACAAATGAAAATTACCATAATAATTATGATATGAGTGTTTGTGCTTTGCCCACAGCCATGTGGTGGGAGGAACAGAGGCAACTCAATTCAAAAGATGTGTTGGGAGATACTTGTAACTTCCAGCAGAACTCCTCCCCTCTCGTGTGCTTTTCATCCTGGCCCACTATTCGGCCCACTATTCCATGAGGCCACTTCTTGCTGCTGGTGTGTCACTAATTTTATTTTATTTTATTTTATTTTATTTTAATTGCTAGAAGAAAAATTGATGTCACAGCTCTATGGAAGATGCATGCACTATTCCATCAACAGTGATTCCCCATAGTCGTACTACAAATACTTCAGGCCAGACTCAGCAATAACGCTGCAGATCACAGAGGACAGGATCTCTTCCTCCACGGGGGGATGCTCTATTGTAGCGTACATACTGCTTTTCCCCACTAACCTATTTATATTGGCAACGTTTGCACAAGTCTTGCTGGACAAATAGAGAGCCCTGTCCTGCAAACATTTCTGCTCTTCTCAGCATACTTACTCTTGGCATTTAAGTATTTGCCGGATCAGGCCCCTAATTTATAATGAATGTCAGGCAACTTTCAGTGTATTTCAGCTAAATATTAGCACAGGGCCTTACCCCCAGTGGAGAATTTTAGAAATACTATTTTAGCTTGTCTTTCAAGCCCACCCTGTCCCCATGCTGGAGGGAGTGTAGAATAAAATGGGGGGGGGGGGGAAATCCTCTCTTCAACACAAAACGTTCTGAAAGCCTCATTGAACCTTGTACTGTTTCAAAGCTATCAAGAGCTTTGCTTAGGCCTTGATTTAATCTGAATCAATGCATAATGCAACGAAGCTGTTCATAGTACATTAATTTTACTTCCATTTCAAGCAGCCAGTTTTCAGACAAACACTGTAATCATTCGGAGTTATATAAGTTTATAATGGCTGCTGGAGGCCTGTTGCAATCAGTGCCAATTGCTATTAGGTATGTAAATTGTTATGTAAAACATACAGGTTTGACATTCTTCATCAAAATAACACATGGTTTTAATCTGAGAGATAAATTAGCGTAAATAATATTTCAATCCATGGAGTGCTCCCTTTAAGGAAATAAAGTATCATTCAAACTATAGACAAGGAAGAAAAATACCCCTATTTACAGCTTTTGTTGGAAACTCTGAAAGATCTACATTGCACTGCAATATTTATGTAAAATTTAGTTACAACTGTATCTTCTCCACCTACAATTGCTTTACAGATTGTGGCACTACAAACTGTACATGCCAAAGCAATTCTAAACATTGCATTCTGTATTAAACAGATACAGTCTGGTTTTATATTCTCCAAAGTCAGTAATTTATTAACTATAAACACATTTTGGGGCTTAAAAATACGATCCCTTTTGTGCCTTTCTTGACCACTTTTAAATGTCTTCCTTTAATATTTGTCCTTTCATAAAGAACATCTGGGCACAATAAAGATACGTCATATTATTAACTCAGAAGAAAGGCATTACAGACGCTGCAGATTTACAAAACAGAAAACTAGAGAGTTTTCAACATGCCTATTTCTAGTCATAATCAGCGGATTTAAACCTATAAATATCCAGCAGCAACTACCCCAGAAGGAAGAGATGCAAATCTAGGCATAAGACAGTGAAATGCCTGGACTGGAAAATGTGTAGATATAAACACGGTCCCCCCCATCCATAAAGCTTTAAAATAGGCTTTGTGTGCAAATGCTTTCTCCAGAGAAGCCAAACCATTCTAAAATGTCAACAAGAAAGTGAGAAAAAGGATACTTACTCTGCTTAAAACCTAAATAGGGTATTCGTTCAATTGGTGTTTTCCTTTCTTTCATATATTTATAAAGAGCCACAAGGAAAGCCTGCTCATCAGCTCTGCATTCTTCACCTACGGCAATCTTTGATTTATCCTCACTTGAGCCTTTTTTACAGTTGCTGTTGTTACTCTTGGGTTTGGGCAAAGCTGACTTAGCCTCACATTTTACCTGGGAAAAGAAAAGATGTCATATCAGATCTGGGTAACTTTTAATTTTCACTTAAGGAATAAATACCCTTTCCTAGAGGAATGGATTGTTGAAAAAATGAAGGCCAAACCATGCAACTGTGTTTGAGGGGAAACAAAGGAAGCTATTTATAGAGCTAAATGTCTTGTTCTGAATCTTAGTCACAACATTTTTAAATAGCCACATCTTTAAATCATTATAACCCATTGGTAATGCTCTCCAGATCTGCATTTTTATGACTATACATTGCTATGTCACAGACAGCTCCCATCTTTCACATACACTTGCCATTAGCAAGTCTAATAATAACGTTCATTCCAGGATTGACACCTTGAGCATTGTCAACTCCCGTAGACAACCCTTGGAGCTGAGGGTGCTCAGCCCCTTCCAGGAACACGCCTCAGCCAGCTCTGAAACGACACATTTTTCCCTCCTTTGGCCCACCAAAATAGATATAAACCTTGGCAAGCCTTACCCAGGCAGAGCTCTCAGTGCACACGAGTGGAAGTTCTGCTGTAGCATGGACTTAAGTGAGTTTGAGCATCTGCTTAAACTTAAGCACAGCCCTAAGTATTTAGCAGAAGGAAGAGGCTGGCAGCCAGAGCCTTTCCTGGTAGACACCAGCACACGAGTCCCAGAGCTTCAGGTCTCCTACTGGCATCCCTGGCAGACATGCGCCAGTCAGGAAGTCAACAAATTGGAACCACTTTACCTCTCATCAGTATTCAAACATGGGAAAAAATATCCAGTGAGACTGGCCCAAACCGGCAGTTCTCCTGAAGATAATCCTCTCATTGAATCAAGCAAATTACAACTCGAGCATTCCCATAATTTATGTATACAAAAAACAAAAGAGCAGAACCTTGCAAACTGACGTTTAAAAGCTCTCCATGAGCAAGATGGGACTGATACATTTCCAGTGAAATACTGCAGGTTCTCTAATACAAGGTAGTGGAGATGGTTACATGAATTTTGGATTTGCACTGTCCCTTCAACACTTTTGTGTTCTGTGAGGAGCCTTCTGGCAGCTCCATATTGCATCCAAGACACATCCTTTGTGCTCCCAGAGGGAACGGGGAGACTGTGAGAGCCAGTATTTGGTATTTTAGGAGGAGAGCTGGGTATCTTGCTGAACAGGAAGGCAGGAGCTCTTGGTCGAATGAGCCACTGACCCTCCTTCACTCTCCCCACTTCTAAACCAGGTGCTTCCTGGGTGCCTGTTGACATTTTGGAAGTGCTATGAAGAGCATTATGTAAGTGCTTGTAAACAAACAACAAACATATCATTGGAAAGACTATGATATGCTTATTTTATCTCAATAAAGCTATCCCGTATTCAGGCTTAGGGAAAGCAAAATCTTTTCTTTTATGCTCCTCCAGGGTACTAACTTCGCAGAAAGCACTGACTTAAGGTTAGCTGCCTCCGTAGTTTTCCACAGATGTTGGATGAAGAAAGACTAGCTCCTAACCAGAGGAGAGAAGTGGCTGCAATTTTCCAAGGTAATCAATGCTGCTGAAAAATCTCCCTGTTGGACGCTGCAGGGTACAGGCTTGCTCTTCCCAGGCACCGCAGCAGGGACTGGGAAATGGACTTCCTGTGGGATTCTTCCTGATCATTTACTCTGAAATATGTCCGCTGTCCTGCTCAATATTCTCTGGTTGCATGGTTCCAAAAGATACTGTCTTCCTGAACAAGACATGATGCTTTGTCTTTAAGTAATAGATACACTCGTTGATTAAACTTCTGTAAAGATCCTGGGTTTCGTCCAAAACTCAATGGAGCTAATGGGATTCTTTACCTATTAAATGAACTTTGGATTTCCTCATGCACTTTTAAGTTCAGAGCTGTAATCCCTTGACTTTTTTACTTCGGCTCCTCGCAAAATTATTTAACAGCTTCCCATTATAAAGTTTAGATTACACTGTCATAGTTTTCAATGCTGTACCATTAGACTGGGTTAGCACTGCCAGTATGAACCCACGATTTTAATAAATTTAGGATTTTTAATTTGAGCTGCAAATTTGTTTCAAGCTAAAAGTTGGGATGAACTCACTGGACCTGGGAACAATTTTTCAGTTCTGTCACTCACTTTCTAGGTAAAGTCAATCAATCAATCAATTTTTTTAATGGATTTTCTTTTTCAAACTGGACAATTCAGAACTATGGTTGCAAAGACAGCCCAGGCACGAATGCTAAATGAAATCAAAGCTCACTGCTATGCAAGTAAACTAATGGCAAGGAGTATTACTCCCAAGGAGACAAAAGGAAACAAAGAAAATAACATTAAAAAAGCAACCGGGAGTGAGAAAACCTTGTGTAACACACAACCTCCTTCTCTCCATTATACAGAGAAGTGAGGTCAAAGCACCCGTGGAACTCAAAGGTGCCAAAATGCAAATGCAACAGATGGACTCCAGGCGGTGTCAGGTTCAACCAAGCTTTGACGAAGGCTGCAATGCTTTGTCCAAGCAGTGTTTGAGGCACAAGCCTCACTTCTGGAACCTCCCCACTGCCTGACAGGAGATACAGATGAATGCCATGACCAGTGATTAACAAGAACGAAAAGGGCCAAATGCCATTCTGGGTAACATTGGTGTAAATCCAGCATAAACGTATCAAAGTCAGTGAGAGTGATGCCAGGTTTGCACCAGGCATCACACACTGACCTGCTCCCCCAAAACATGATTTTGAACACCCCTAGAGGGCAAAGATCTGCAGGAAGGTCCTGAACACAGAGTTTTGCTTGGCTCTGCTCTCTTTTCTGGTCTGCTCAGAAAGCCTGAATGACTCCATTATCAAAGTAGAGTTCAATTTCTGCAGGAGGAGTTGAAGGTCTTTCATTGTAGCCTCAGCATGAGTAACACCTCCAAAGCCAGACTGAGGGCTAAGGCCCAGATGGGCAACCCAGCGCTGGAGTGTGGATAAGCTGGAGGTGTCCCGAGATGGGCTGTGGGAACATCTGACCACCTCCTGCCATGTGTTACATCAGAGGCGTAAGATCCATTATCAAATGGCCGGTGAACGCTCGTGCGTTTGTCTTCTGCCAGAGGTCACACACGACAGATCACTACAGACCTGCGTTTTAGAGTTTCAATCAATGGCTGAGGCGCTCAGAATAAATCTCCAGGTCTGAGAGCATGCCAGGCCACCTGTGGCCACAGGAAAAGCATATCCTGGCAACTTTTAAACTAGTTTCCCAGATCTTGCTGTACAAATGAAGTGAGAGATTTACTTTAGCATTTGCACGAAGAGATGTAATGAGCAGATTCATTGGGGGACAATTTCCATGTTTAACAAGTTAATACTTCCAGCTCTTTGAAATGGTCAGATCAGCCAGTTTTAAAAACCTTTCAGTGCACTTCTGCGCACTTTGAACGGGGATGCTTTTTGGGAGCATGAAGCAGATACGACGAGGGTCATTCTGAAGCCTACAAGTCCCAAAAGCCTGTCCAGCACTGATGACACATGAAGTATGAGAGGCTTCAGAGTCCTGCGAGTGTTTGGAGAGAAGAGCTTGATATACGCCTGTCCAGGAGAGCTGATCCTGCCTCAGTAGACGGCCTCTTATTCTTGTGATTTTTACATTCCCAGCCTGGGAGGGAACTCCCCTGGGATTTTCCCCAGAAGGTAGCAGTGACCAGTAAGGAGATCAAAAGCAAGAAGTGGTACACGAAAGACCCACTTTTCCTAGCAGAGCCCTCAGGTCCAGGCCCACATTGTCTGTGCCGCTATCGATCTATTTTTAACAAGCCACCTACACTGGAATTTGCTCAGAGCTGCCCCTACCCAACCAAATGCTCTTCTGTGTCAGGTAACAGTAAAAGATCTGCTGATGGTTCAAGGTAAACATGCCTAATGAGAACTACGTTGGAAGAAGGTTCAAAGCTTTCTAGTCATTGACAGCTGAGAACATGAAATTCAGCAAGTCATTACAACAATACGGCTTGCATTGGTCTTGATGGGCTCAAAACCAGAGTCTTCAGAATCCCACTTCTGCCATTTCTTGACCCAAACTGTAGAGCCACCACGTCTCCATCAGAGCTGTCACCCTACCACCCGAGAAATGAGGTTGCTGCCATGATCTGAGGATGAAAGTAGCACAACTTCTGGTCATTTCCTGTGCAACCTGCTCTAGATGGACCTGCTTTGGCAGGGGGGATGGACCAGATGATCTACAGAGGTCCCTTCCAACCCCGTATCATTCATCATCATTCATCATCATTCCGCGAAAAGGGATTTTATCTGGAAAAGGAACATGGCCAGGACCACTGCCGAAATGTTTCAGTGTCTGACGCAAGTGGATTTATCCCGTTTACAGTAGCAGTGCTCAACTCTGCTCTGCATGGACCCATTGTCAGCATTAGTCGAAGATGAAACAGATGAAGGAGGAAAATCGATGGTGAAGCCCAACATGGAGCCTAGGATGATGACTTAACATCCCAACTGTTTCCAATGATGGGAAGACAGTAGGTGGATCTCCACTCCCCCCCTTCCCCAAATACACTTCCCCTCCTTCCCCAGAAACCCACAGGCAAGGTCTGTATAAAGTGCAATACATCTGCTCTAGAAGGTTTCTGAGTCACTGTCCCTCTTACTAAAGTACATCCACAGCCCTGAGACACAGATTGATGTTAAGAGCCACAGTGAAGTCAGTGTGACTACATGCAAAGACATTATATCATGAGCATGTCTATTATTTATAATGAAATTAAGCTGGCCAAGATAATTAATGCTATTAATATCTG
The DNA here is from genome assembly GCF_964106895.1 of Numenius arquata. Classification (NCBI taxonomy): domain Eukaryota; kingdom Metazoa; phylum Chordata; class Aves; order Charadriiformes; family Scolopacidae; genus Numenius; species Numenius arquata. The sequence continues at coordinate 15,623,760 of NC_133585.1, read as the reverse complement.
CACAATGATGAGCACAGTATGACTAGATAAATAGGCAGAATTACTTCTTATCTGAAATATCCTCCCATTTGACTAGTAGGGTGAACCCAAATATACACAGAGAGGATAAACAATTTGGTATGAAGCGTTACTGTTGTTTTTAATTATCTAATACCTATATATCAGGTGCTGAAGAGGCAGAACTACTTGTGCTACAGTCTGGGGTGCTTTGACAACACAGGCCATGCCGCAGTTTGCTAGTAATATTTCAACATGAAAACCAGCTTGGGGGAAGGGGGAACTGAGGCAAATTGAGACATTTTCACACTGCAGATCTTGCACATTCTTCCACAGAGCAAAAACATTCAGGCAAACTCTATAGTATCTGGCAGGACCCCGCAACTCAACACACCAGGCTCCATCGCCTTTTACCATGCCTGTCTAATACGATAGTACAGACTCCAACTGAGCACAATAGGCACAAAAAGAAGAGAAACAGTGACTTAAGGGCAGAGCTTCATCATGAACTTCAGCCTCTTTTATCATCATCAACAGAAGGCACAATTTTAACTGAACTCCTAGGGAGGAGGAGGAGGTGGAATTTAATTTGCCTTCCTATGAGAAACTGAGAGCAGAACACTTCCACTTGACCTCTTTAACCTCCTAATCTCCCAGGACATTCACTGCATACAACAATACAACGTAAATGGATCTATAGATTCACTGTATTTCCTAAAGAGATGGTCTCAACAATGGAAGCATTTTTCAGATACGCATCCATCTAATTTATTGAAACAATGGATTTGGGAGGAGTTGGCCTAAAAATTCAGTCTATGCAAACCTGTTTAGCTGTTTAGTTCAAAAGTATCACAGTGACAAAGTTCTGCCTCAGATAAAAATCTACACGTATTGCCCTAAGTAATTTTCCGTCTTTGCAATCGTACAGTTTCAAATTAAATCATCTTGAAAGGAGCCATTTGTGCTGCTTTTTTTTTTAAAGAGAAAACCAAATTCCTATTTAAAACCACACAGACAACATAGAAAATAGGACGTAAATTACACTACAGAAATTCCATTTTAAAATATTTTAAGAAAAAGACACAAACCCATAAATATCTAAAAGATGAAGTCTATAAACACAAATCAACAATCCAATTTTTACTTGCAGTATGGGCGAAGCACTGCAGCACATACAGAAGACTCTATAAAAGCATGAACTACTCAACAAACCCTGGAACATGCAGCTCAGCACTAAGTATTAAAGAGACAGCCTAGTTGTGTTTTTTTTTTAAGCTTTCTTACTGAATTTCTGCCTTTATCTTTTTTTTTTCCAATTAAAAAAAAGTCAAGGGCTTAACATCAGGGTAATGTCGTTTGTGTGTGCTTCTTAGAAACCATTACTGAAGCAGCTCTTGTTTCATAGTCTGTTTATCTTCAAACTTATATTTAGAAGTACATTGTAACAGGGTGAGCTGCTCCCTGATTTATTTTTAATTCGAAGATACTGTCACAAACTATGTTTGTGTGTCACAGAATGTGAAAACTAACACTAGATGCCAAGAAAGCTTAAGCACTACCAGTTACCAACAAGCTGATAGCATTAGGTTGTTAGGTGATTATAGTTGCTGGTAACTTTGAACACAGATATGATTTAAAGCAAAGACTAAAACTATTAAAAAAAATACATTTATCTCCCCAAGAAAATAAGTTACATCCTAAATTTGAAACAGCATGCTGGGAAACAAAGGCAGGGCTGTACCTAAAAAAGGAGAGTCAACTGAAAAGAGTATTATTAAGTGATTTACCTTGGCAACAGCTTTGCTTTCAGAATTATTGTTGGAATCCTTAATGCCATTTAATGAATCTCGTCTCTGTGGGCAAGGCTTCTTTTTGCGCGGTCTGCCTTTAAGATTTGGAGCTGAAAATTAATGGAGAACAATTTGAGCACATTGTCTTATACTGGATTCTTAACAGATGAAAGCATAATAAATAATTCCACTACAATCAGTCACAGAAAAGTACACATCTGTCTACAGTAAATGCTTATTACGAGATTCCCATCCTCCATGGGTTACATCTTGACACGCTATACGTTTCTATAGAATATCCCCCAAGGCTAATCTATTCTACTTTCACATAACTAATTAATATAAAGTCAAACACTGGTCTCCGAAGGACCCGGAGAGAAAGCACAAATATTTCTCCATGGTACAAGAAAGAACAAAATAGAATATTAATAGGTAACTTTGCATTAATCAGCCTGCTGCCTTTATTATTTCTAATCTTCAAGTAAGAGTACTAACTACTATTTCAAACTTTGGGGAACATCTGGTTTTGGAAACATTCTGAAATATTGAAATTCCTTACAGCTCCAAGAAATGTTTATATATCCTGTCATTCTTGTCAAAGTTCTTCTAAAAAAGTAAAAAAAAAAATAAAAAAAATTACCCCCGAGTCCTGAAATGGATCAAGAAACCCCTTAACAACCAGTTCTGGAAGTTGACAAGTACTGAAATAAGTGATTGATTGTTTCATAAGGGTTACATACCACACATATATATTAACATGAATCACTTTCAGTTTTGTCCAATTCTTAAGATAAAACAGCTCTGAAATAATACAGTGACTAAACCCTAACCATGCTGAGCCATACGTAGAATGGGATATGGATCATCATAAAAAATATCAGAGTCATCTTTCAATAGTGGTATTACAATATAAATTATGATCACATATAGAAATAATAGATGAAGCAGATGTTTGCTCATTATTACGTGTCCTGCCTGCTTTCAGATTTAAAAATCAGCCTCTGACTACTATGGCAACATTTAAAATGATAAACAATCATTAACTAATGACTGTACCAAAGAAGATAATTTCCTTTAAACCTTTAATTTCTAGGTAACCATTGTTTTCATTACTTAAAGGGATGATTAGAACAATGTCAGAAATCTAAACACCACAAACCTCTTGAGTGCCTCCTAATTGTTTCTAATCTTACATTTGTCACACAGTAAGCCAGTGGTTTCAGGACATTTTACATTTTAATTAGTTTGCAAACACAATAAAGGGTGCTAATTTGATTTTATAGTTTGAGTAACAGTGTCATATTTGGTCTGTTCAGAGAAAAAGAAAAGCTGTGAGTTTAAAACCAACAGTCCAAAAGACATATCCTTTTTCTTCCCCCAACACTGGCACATGATAAATATATACATATATATGCATGTGCGTATGTGTGTAAGTCCATATTTGTGTATATATAAAAATATGTTTATCTCCCTATAGAAATATCTCCATCTATCTCCAGTGAAGCACATTCTGCTCACTGAAAGTACTGCAGAAAGCAATTCTGAAATTGTCATTGGAGGCTAACATGCAAAATCAAACAAAGAGAGAAAGAAATTATTACCCATTCCAGTCGACAAACATCTGCCTGATTTATATCTGTACTCATGAATGCTACAGCATGTGACTGCGCACTACGTCGCTGGAAGTCTCGACTTGGTGTGGATGTCAGTCTTACACAAAATGAACACTACGAGTATTTGCTCCGTGCTTACAAATCCCCTCCCCCAGCCACTCCATTACTCATATAAACAGAGATGAGCGACTCTGCGGGAGCGTGGGATGAGCTCCGAGGACTCCAGCGCCAGCTGCCAGACTGCCAGCCCCGGCCACGCCGCCCTGCCTTATTTATAAACCCCGCTCAACCCTCGCTCTCCCACCTCCTCCCCATGCTTACTGCTTTTTGTTTTTCACAACCTGGATGGGATGGACAGATCCTTGACCATGCTTAGCCCCTTCTTTATAAAGGTACTGAAGAAAGTAGAAATGTTCCCTCAATTTACTACACCCTAGCAGACGTGTTAAAACGTTAGCCTTCGGATGAATGGATTCCTGACCCGGTCCAGCCAAGGGCCAGAGAGAGATGTGGTGCAGCTAGGATCAAATACGCTTGCATGTGAATAACTTTTTCTTTCTTTCTTTTCATAAATAAACTACTTCAAGGCTCAATGTTTTCCAAACATACTTGTTATCCTGAGTTTTGGCACTGTACTTTGTATCACACTATAAAGCACTCCTAATGTTTTGCTAAAAGCTTTCAAAGCAAGAAGGCATTTGTTCCTAAATTCCAGGTAGATTGAGCTTGCATATAAACACTGTTTGAATTGGAGCCTTCCACGGCAGAACTGGCACAAACCCACTATGAAACGGGGTATTTGCATTCTCCCTGTGGCTCAGGAGCTGCAGCTGGGAAGGTCTGTCTGCAGCACACATGAGGACCGTCCCACACGCCGCGCTGTACGACTTCAAATCACTTTAAATCTCATTCCAGATCAGATGCACAATTAAAAAGAAAGCAGCAATAGGAATTAATACCAGAAGAGAAGGCCCTTGCCTCTAGTATCTACTCCGTAAAAGAAAACATTTTAAATAGTTCCAGTCACACTTGAAACAAAGCCATTAACATTTGCTCCCTAAATCATTATAAATAAATGCATTATTCGAAGATTATTTATATTTCAGCTACATCCATTTTGTTCTCTTGAGCTAGGAAATATGACTAAGAGCGACAGAATAATTTACAAGTCACATACTTGTTTTAATTTTTTTCATTTTTTGTTTCATTTATGACACTTTCATAAGTACACTGCAGATTTCTTGACTTTGTTATGCATAATTATTTTAAAGCAATTTTACACACATGTTGTGGCTTAGTCCCAGTCAGTTTTCCTGATGACATTGGATGTTCAGTATATACTGTACAGCTATTTAATATCCCATGCTTTTCTCTGCTTTCTGGTGGAGAAGGACTTCTGGCATGACTACCTGAGGATATCTGAAACAATTCAATTTCTTCACGTTTACGCATATGGCTTTCAAATTCATTTTCTGAAAGAATTTGTGGCAGTGAGACCTGCTAACTTGTACATTCCCAGGTGGTGAGAACATAAGCAAAGCAAATTAAAGCAAAAAACTGAATAAATAAGTACAGAAAAAAGTTTGAATGTATTTGCCACCTCTTTAGTCTAAGTGTCTGAAACAGGAGTATGAGAGATACGACACACTACCAGCTTAAATACTTGCTTTCTCATGCATTTGACAACATGTTTGGGTTTTTTGTGGGGCTTTTCCCTTTCTTTCTTTCTTTTTGCTTCCTGATATATCTGAAAGAGGGGAAACCACTGAAATGTCCACTGGAGCCCTTCATGGGCTGCTGGGAACTTTTTTTGCCTCTAATTAAGTGTGATTCAAAGAATGAATATTAGCACAGCATAGGCACTGTGTACGGTCGAGGTTGGGATGCAAACCAGAACACCCCCGTGCCTGCAATCTGCAGGTGACAATTGCCCAAACCTCCCAGTTCAGATCTCCAGAGGCGAAAGGGCGTTCATCCACTTGAAGCCCACATAGGCCTGTGCCTTGCTGACTCAAGGAGCTGCTTCTTGAGACTACAGCTCATCCCAAGTTTGCTAATTATCACAAAGGGCAAGTTCATTTAGGAAACAGCAACGCACAAGAAATTATCTTCCCTGCAAAATCTGTAGGTGCGATAGCAATCTAGAGCCCAGCAGGGAAAGCCACTTCACCTGCTGAGTCCTGGCAAACGTTTCAGGTATGACCAGGTAAAACACAGCCAGCTGCAAAAGGCAGACAGTATGAGTTAACACTCCTTGTGTTTGGAGAGCTGGAGGAGCACAGGGGCACGCTTCCCTCCTTGGGCTGGTTATCCTTCCTGTATACGTCACCATCGTGCCTGTTACCTTTACCCATCAACACGAGTTCAGAGGGACCATTTCAGCACTCCTTGGATGCCAGTTTTATCTCAGCATGTTGCTTCCCTGTCTCCCTGAGCTGCAGATCCAGCCGGTGTCACTTAAACAAACCTGTCCCTCAGAGCCCCACCAGCCCAGCTGGCCCGCAAGGCAACCACTGCCACCTGCAACGCTGCCTGCTGCTGCAGAGGATGCTGAGGGTGTCACAGGGGGTTTCACAGGGAGTCAAGCAAGAATCCAAGATGAACGAAGACCTAATTCAAGTGCAAGCATTTGTAACTGTAAAGAACAAAAGGTGTGATTATTAACTAGTATGCGTGTGGTGTGGATTTTGGTTTTCAGCTGACTACTACTTGATGGTAAAAGTCTCGTGCTCCCAATTAAGTGAAAGTGTGTGAAATGGATATGTCATGAATATCAACAGTGACACAAGCCATGATGACAACCGTATCTTCACAACTCTTCCCATTCTGGAATACCTCTTATTGCCATCTCGGTTGTGAATTCTCAGGGAAAAGAAAATTATTTATGGGAATCTGCCCAGAGACAGGAATGTTTTCTTCCCCTCTGTGTTTTAAAGGGTCCCTAGGTGTTGTCTGGAAATAGGTAGTCACCACAAATCACACAGAGATTGCTGCTTGCCGTTCGACACGAGGGATCAGTATTTCTCGGAAGACCATGAAACCTTATCTCGTGATTGAGCGGGACACAAGGAGACTGGGCAGGAGAAAAGAGAAGAGGAAACAGCTTGTGCCTGTGCCGGTGGAGTGAGAGAGGGAGAAGGGGAGCTGGAGCGGTGGAAGATATGCCCCCAGCCCACTCCTCATGCACCGCAGGGTGGGAGAGATCTCATTTGGAATCACACAGTTCCCACCCCTGCCTGTGCCACAGCTGGCTGCCCCATGCTATGCCAGCCTCCGACGTGCTATGGCAGTAGGGTGCCACAATCCTGCTGCCGAGCTGTTCCTTCCCCTGGACATGGTGCTCTGGGGTGAGAGGGAGGGGAGCAATGCCCTCAGCTCTTCCTGCTCGGATATGGGAAAAAACTTCTGCCAGCCACAGTCATGCTGAGCTCCTTCCCAACACCCCTTGGGCTGTCTAGGAACTCCTTGCCTACCTGCAGGAGAGCAAAAGGAGGAGCACACAGCCATGATCTTCATGAGTAAGGAGTGAAAGGAAAGGTGAGGTGCAGAAGCTGCTACTGCCACCTCCTCTGTGCAAATCCTCACTCACATGCACACCTGCCTTTAAAAAAAGCAATTAGACTCCTATGTAATGTTACTGCCCTCCATAATCTGAAATTAATATTTAATCACTCTTTTCCCCTTCCTAGATGGAAAATTGTACCTCGCCTCCTCCTCCCCAAACCTTGGCTAAGCTCTGCACTGCCAAAACACCCGCAATGCCCTATGTGTCTTTAATACAAACTGTCACACCTGAGAGCTTAAATGCAAACCCTGTGTTATGCATGGCATAGAGTAAGATTATCTACAGACGTAGATTGGCAAATCTTTGCTGACTAAAATGTGCCCCAGGAAGAAGCTGATCTGGTGATCCCAAAACCTGTTCTTGTGAGCTGCCTCTGGACCACCATAATCACACAAGGACAACACAGAGGCACCTGCAGCAGATAATTACAGACCAGGTGTTGGAGATAAGCTCAGTAGCAAGTTCTGACACACAAAGCAAGAGGCACACAGAAAAGAGAGAAGCTCAGGGTTAATGCTGCTTAGGCCAGCTAGATGGTTCCTCAAAGCTAGAATCACAAAACAGCATGATTGCTCAAAAAGTTCATCTTCCCCTCCAGCGCTCTCATCAGCCTGTGCAAGCATCAGGATATTGTAGGCGATCGGGAGAGGGAGAGAAGGTGAGCAAGGAGATGGCTACAACGCCCAACCTCTCAGAAAATTCATAAATTCATGTGGCCACTGCTGTCCTGCCACTACCACCCTTAGCTGCTCAATTTTCAGGGACGCTGCTAAGCAGGACATGGGAAACAGGAGCATTTCCAAGCCCTGCCACCTAATACAACTCCCATCTCTGGGTTAAACCCAAGGATGGCAAGTTCTGCGCTGGAGAAAGAGAAGTAACCAAGAACTGGAGCCACTGAGGTCAGCCATGATGAAACACTACATATCGTGGAAAAGTGTAGGCTGCCACAAGAAGACAGCACCTCCACCAGCAACCTTCTTTACCTGCATCTGCAGGAAGGGGAAGTGATTGCTGGACTTCCATCTCCCTGTTATCAAGTCACCCGAGTCATGTTCCTGCCGAGAATGCAATGTACTATGTACACACAGCCAGCCCTAGATCCACAAATAAGTCAAGAGACAATGGCTGTGGTTTTGGGGTACCTGACTTTAGTGGGCTAGTTACAGTAGAATTATCTCTTTTTTAGGAATCTGATTATCATTGGAAGTCCAATGAGTTCAACCCTCCCCATAACACTGTTCTCTAGATGCACATATTTTGGCTGATGTAAAAGATGTGTTGTTATAGGGAGGGTGTTAAAAAAAATAGTGGCCTTCACACAGCTGAGGTCAAGCTATGTTGGCACTTTGTCAAAATCAGTGGTGGAGCCAAGAGTTTTTAATGAGCCTGGAATGCATTACCTCATTTGTCATACCTGGATCACTTACTCATGCTGAGTCCAAAATAACCTTGGACCTTGTTGGCTGCTCAACAAACCATGTAAGTAAACAGTACTGTACTCATGCCTAAAACATGTACCTTTTTCTTGCTCGCTCCACATTACTTATTCTAGAGAACATCTAAGCAATTGTAATGCTCATGATCAAAGTTCTTGCCTCTTCCAGGCCTCTCTGATCTGCATAACTATTTCCTGATATGACTTTTGATTCTGGCTTGCTGGTACTCCGGTTTCTCAGAAACACTTCAAAAGTGGGAGAAAAAAAAGAAAAACGGAAAGAAAAGGGAAGGCCAGCCATTGCCATATTTTGCTGAGGAAAGTACCAGGATAGCTGCTTGGCATTGCTAATGCACCTACAACTTACACTGCCAACCATGTTTTTGTGACCATGTTTCTGTCCTGTGGAAAGATGAAGGAAGGAACAACAGCATTTTTGCCAACTGCAAGAGCATAACAACACAAAAAACACAACTAAGCTTGTAAAAATGTCCAGGGCCACCAGCAAAGAAGGGCCAGCTGAAGATCTGGGTCTACATTTAGGGTGGGCTCACACAGTCAGGTGAGCTCTAAACACGAGAGGTGGGAGTGCACCAGAGGGAGATAATCACAAAGCCGGGATTAAGATGGAGCACTGGAAGGTGCAAGAAGTTAATAAATGGGTATGTAATGTGGGTTCAGAAGAGAAGTGTGCTTGCATGAAGCGAGCTACAGCACACCTGCTAAATGTATCAACAGTCTCTCCTCCCTTTAGGACACCTCGCAGAACGTCTCCTCACAGAATCCTTTTGCACTGTGCCAGTCCTTCATATGTCTTCCAGTCTTCACACGCGCAAAAACCGAGATACCAGAATGCTTGGCCCTAAGCTGCAAAACCATCAGTAGATACAGAACAGACTAGGAGACTTTCCCTCTCAGGCAGGTGGAAACGGCAGGATGTGTCAGATCACAGAGCTATTCATGATTTAGGTGCCAAACAGAAGCTGGAGGTGACATGCGGAGGTGCCTGGCCATCAAAGTCAAGGTGAGAAGACCGGTCCCAGATCTCCAGAAAATCCACAAACTGACCATGCCCGCTGGCAGGTGGCAAATAGCTGGTTGCCGAGGACACCTCTAAAGCAGCCTGGCAAAAGTTAGTTCTTGGCTGAAAAATATGCTTACATGTTGCACCTTTTAAAATGTAATGAATAGAAAGTTAACAGTTTTAATGGTTTTAACACTTACCCCTCTAGGGGGCTTCTGGCATTCTGCAATATCTGAAAGTTAAGAAAAGCATATTGCTATATTTAAGCACGGTCTCAACAACTGTTCAAAGGTTAGTTAATCTCACATACTGTTCTGGAGTCCCAGCTGCTTCCTTGATTTCCTCATCACCTCCATCTCTTTGTTTTCTCTCCTTCACCTCATTCCATTTTCTGCATCCTGAATTCATGATCTTACATTTATTTTCCTTTCACCCCTGAAAGTTTATTTAAAAGCTTCTGCCTCATGGAAACAGGGTTCGAGAAGGAGGACCCGGGGCATTTATCGCCCAAGGCACACTGAGCAGAGCCAGTGAAGAGAAGCAAGTTGCAACCAACCTAATACTGCATCAAAGGCTCAGAAATTAAAGTGGCCAGAAAATAAAGCAAAATATCAGACTATACTAAAAAAACCCAGACCTTTGTTTGGAAACAACAGTATCAACTGAATTTGGGAAAACTCTCTACAGGATCTTACGTACACCTGTAGAACTCAGTGATGAGCACCTACCAACAACTAAAGGTCTCATTGAGCTCTGGACGTCATACATCCCCTCCACAAACACACACCTCTTGCTTACTCATGCTGCACATAAAACAATTTGAATATTTAAACTATTTTTACTAGACTTTTTCTAAATGCAAACACTTGTTTATTCCTTTCTATATAACTGAACATGCCAGACCTGACCTGGAAACTCCGGAGCACAGCAGCGAACAACCTTGCAGGGAACTCTAAGGATCCACGCTGCTTTCTAACCCACCGGGAGAAAGAGCTGACTTGTGTAGCCATTTCTGAAAGTTTTGTTTTGGAAATGAGATATCCCATGCTCCATGTGGGGAAAATCAATTTGCTACCTCTCTAAAGAAAACATTCCTCATTTGGAAATAAGTGAAACAGACACTTCCTTGTGTGGATTAATGTGGAGACATATGACTTGCTGCAGACTGTTGTTTTGACCCCCCTTCTGACCAGACAATCTCTGAAAAAAGCAAAAAGGTGGTATTTTTCATGGATTACAGTTTCAGACTAGCATTGCTTTTAATAGAAAAGTTAGAGGCATTGCAAATACCAAGTTGGTCAATTATGCCAAAAATTGAATGTTTTTCATTTCCATGGAAGACAGGGACAAGATTCAGGACAAGGCTTGTAGTCTCATTTTTTCATGTCAGCATGGCTGGAAGTTAACACTTTTGCTTGATAAGGGCTTCTTTATGTCCTGCTGACTAATCTGTGTTTTAAAAAAAATGGAAGAAGTTTGTGGGGTTTTTTTGACAAAATCTATACATGTGTTAGAAATTATGAAGTGCAGTAAATTGAAAAGGGAAGCTGAAGACTTCAGAGAAAAATCTATGCCTGACAAATATGTGACATTCAAGTAGACCTTAAAGCAAAGTAAAATAGTAATAATAAAAAAATCCAGTGTAGGCCTATTACTGGCTACAGATGACAGGATTGTTATTAATGATTCAAAAAGAGGCAGAGGTGTTTGGTAAATATTTGTTCCGTATTTGCAAAGAAGCCAGATGATAGGCTTGCAAAAGAACATAATTAAAGCCAGTCAATTGACTTGGTTTTACAGAAACCAGATCTTAAAACAACAGAAAAGAAAAACAAACATAGCACCTTATTTCATACTTTGAAACTATAAGCTTGGTTAGGGAAACTAGCTACATGCATGGAACTTACCTGCATTTCAGCAAGACAGCTGATTTAATACTAGATAACATTTTGATTAAAAAACAGCACTACATAATTTTTTTCAAGCATATATTAAATGGATTAAGAACGGGCTAAACGACAGAGCTAAAAGCAGGCATCAGTGAAGAATTTCTATCCAATGAAAATATTACTGGTGGGATTCCACAGGGGTTGCTCTTCGCCTTGCAAGTATTCAACATTTTCTTCAGTGAAATAAATACAAGGTCCCTGACAGTAACATTCACACTGACACAAGGACTTGTACAGTTCTAACACTGAGTCATACAAATGAGTCATCAGAAGGAAAGATGGACCATAGAAACACAATACTCTTCAGTAGAGCTCCAGCATGAGACCTTTGAGCAAGGACTACAAGTCCCACTGACCAAGCCAAGGGTGACACTTCACAGGTCACCCCCCACTGGAAATTCAACATACCCTGGTAGGAAGATGCTGCAGCCAAAGAGAGGTCTGCCTTCAAGGGGGAGGCCTGAATAACTCAAGCTGGGCTGGGTTTGAGCAAAAATGACTAAAAAGTGACTCCACCAGGTAATCCGAGTGCCTCAAAAGTGAGAAAAAGCTGGTACTGCGAAGTGAGGAGGCATAACCAGGCATGCTGAGGCACTGCAGTCCACACACGTCATCTAATGCCAGTGCGTGCACAGAGGCACACGTATGACCAGCTCTCAGAAGACCTTTCAGGAAAAGCCTGAGCCAGGCACAAGCTGGTGTGCACAGCGCAGGAAGAAATGCATGCGATTGTCTTTGTCAAGACACGCACCCACGAGTGCTGAGAGAACTGGCAGATGTTATTGCTGAGCCACCCTCCATCATTTTTGAGAGGTCTTAGAGAACAGAAGTGCCTGAGGACTGGAGGAAGCCAAATATCACACCAGTCTACAAAAAGGGCAAGAAGGAGGACCCAGGGAACTACAGGCCAACTAGTCTCACCTCTGTCCCTGGGAAAATAATGGAGAGACTCATTCTGGATGTCATCTCCAAACACATTCAAGATCAAGAAGTTATTGGAAGTGGTCAACACGGATTTACCAAGGGTAAATCATGCTTGATCAATCTGAGAGCCTTCTATGACGTTATAACTGGATGGCTGGATGAGGGGAGAACAGCAGATGTCATCTACCTTGACTTCAGCAAGGCTTTTGACACTGTCTCCCACAACATCCTCATTAGAAAATTAAGGAAGTGTGGGCTAGATGAGGGGGCAGTGAGGTGGATTGAGAGCTGGCTGTGTGACAGAACTCAGAGGGTTGTAATTAATGGAGCAGGGTCAAGTTGGAGGCCTGTAGCCAGCGGTGTCCCCCAGGGGTCAATACTCGGCCCAGTCCTGTTCAACATATTCATCAATGACCTGGACAAGGGGACAGAGTGTATCCTCAGCAAGTTCGCTGATGATACCAAACTGGGAGGGCTGGCCGACACTCCAGAGGGCTGTGCTGCCATCCAGCATGACCTGGACAGGCTGGAGAGCTGGGCAGAGAAGAACCTAATGAGGTTCAACAAGGGCAAGTGTGGGGTCCTGCACCTGGGGAGAAAGAACCCGAGGCACCAATATAGGTTAGGGATGGATCTTCCGGAAAGCACTGCTGAGGAGAAGGATCTGGGAGTCCTGGTGGATAGCAAACTTTCCATGAGCCAGCAATGTGCCCTTGTTGCCAAGAGGGCCAATGGAATCCTGGGATGCATAGGGAAGAGTGTGGCCAGTAGGTCGAGGGAGGTCATTCTCCGCCTCTACTCCGCACTGGTCAACTCACCAGTGTTGTGTCCAGTCCCGGGCTCCCCAGTTCCAGAGAGACAGGGAACTACTGGAGAGAGTCCAACATAGGGCAACTAAGATGATTAAGGGATTGGAGCACCTCCCTTACAAGGAAAGGCTCAAAGAGCTGGGGCTCTTTAGCCTAGAGAAGAGAAGGCTGAGGGGAGACCTTATCTATGTTTACAAGTACCTAAAGGGTAGGTTGAAGGATGACGGAGCCGGACTCTTTTCAGTGGTTTCCAGTGATAGGATGAGGGGCAATGGGCACAAGCTGGAACATAGGAAGTCCCATTTAAATATGAGGAAAAACTTCTTTACAGTGAGGGTGATAGAGCACTGGAACAGGCTGCCCAGGGAGGTTGTGGAGTCCCCTTCTCTGGACATTTTCAAGACCCACCTTGATGCAGTTCTGAGTAATGTGCTATAGGAAATCCTGCTTTAGCAGGGGAGTTGGACTAGATGATCTCTAGAGGTCCCTTCCAACTCTGACAATTCTGTGATTCCGTGAAGACATGGGACTGGAGCTGAGTGTCCCGCCTCAGCCCTGGGAGGGCCAGGTCCGGGCTGCTGCCAGGAGATCCTCGCCGCGGCGGGCGGCTGCAGCAGCCTGGCTGGCTGCAAGGAGGAGGCGTCCAGCTGTCTGGCTGTGGTCCTTGCTCAAACAGCTGTTTCCCTTCTCCTTCGGAAAAAAGGTGGTGAACTGGATGAAAGCATTTGCCGGTAATTTTGGCCAATGAGCCACTACTTGGGGTTCATACCAGATTAGATGACTCAGTGGTTCTTCTGGTGAGAAACTGCATGAGTACAGGATCAAATAGAGTGAAGTACTGTGCTGTGCAGGACAAGGAACATGAAGACCTGTAGCCTTGATTCAGCAAAGTATGTGCCTAACTTGTAAAGACCTCGAGCATGCAAAGACCTCTGATGACCTCACTGGGGCTACTCACATCTTTGAGGCCGAGCCCGTGTTAAGCATGGAACACGACCAAGCCAGCATGACTCTCTCTGTCACTAACGAGAAAGAAGCATTCAAGCCCTGCACAAAGAAATCGTCATATCTCATCATGAAACACCACATGCTCGGGCAGCATCACAGAATCAGACATGCGTTCATCAAGTTTCCCTTTCCTTCAGAAATCTGCAGTCAATCTCCAGCCTCCAAGGCCTCTGCCCCCAAAGGTCACCTCCTGGGAAGCTGCACCCGGTGGATGGGGGCTTTGCTTTCTGTAGGAGGGTCACAGCAATGCTCAAGAAGCGCACGTATGACTTTTCAGAATAGTCTGGGTTAAAAAAAAAAAAAAAAAAAGGGAAAAAAAGTGAAGAGAGGAAAGAGTGAGCAGGCACAAACGGATTATGTAAGACAAAAGCAGCACAAACGCGGCAGCGAGAGGTGAAAATGTCCAGCGAACCCATGCAAGTCAGCCCGTCTCATCGAAACTCAGCACAACACCCAAGGCAGGCTCCCTATTAGAGGCTTCACAAAACAAAAAGGCAAATAAGAGCACACAGTAAATCCTAAGGCGGCTTTCCTAGCAATATTTCCTTTTCTCTCCAGTAAAAGCCAGCATTTGTGAAATTGCTGTCGAGCCGAGTCAGCAGTACCCAATGGAGACGTGACCTACATACCTCAGAAATACAATAGATACGTAGCCAGTCGTATCCACGTAGATAGGCAGATGAGATTGACTGGTAAAGGATGGACACTGTGCACGAACCTAAACAGGCAGAAATTCATGCAAGAAGCATAAAATGGACGGTTTCCTGAGACCTTGCTTTTGGGAATGATAACGGCAGGTAGGAAACCATGATCATCCAGTTGTGCACAATGTGAAAATAACAAGTATCTTATTTAAATCTCTTGCATTTCCGATTTGTAACTGATTGTGTAAGAAAGAAAAAAAAATATTTTTTAGTGCAAGAGGATTATAATTTTCTTTCATTTTTTTTTCTTTGCACTTGATCATTGCACTGGGAAGTAATAAAAATTTGTTAGGCATAATCAACCTGCATGAAGGTATGAGTACAGTGACGTGCAGAAACTAGGGAGTAAGCCCCCACCTCAATGTCTACATTCAGCAGCCACCACCATGAGGACTACACGATGTGTTAGGTGGAGACAGGAGCAGCGGCCTCAGCCTAAGCCTGGCTCCCACTCACATCTCCAGGTCATCACCAACTTCACCAGCAGCAGTTGGCTTGCCAGGCGCCATGAAGGGGTTCAGGAATACCTGTGCTTCCGCAGAGAGCTCGGGACAAAGCCCTCGCACCCCTGGGGACCTGCATGCACCTGAGACAGTGCTTTAATGCCGGGACGCAGAGGTGATGGGCTCTGCGTTGCTGAGCAGAGCTGGGATCTGCACTTTTTCACTGGTACAACACAGCAGTGGTAACTCTGGTAACTTTGTCAGGCTGTGTACGAGTAGAGAAAAGGAATCCGTATAACCACCAAAACACCTGAAAAACGGTGGTTTTAAAGTCCTGATGGTAAAATGATGTGCCCAGGTTTAAAGCAGTGCAGACTTTGGGAACTCAGTATAATCGTCCCAAACATCAACAAAAAGAATGGAGCCCATCTCTGTGATACAGCCCCAGTAAATCTCTAGCACTCAGAAAAATCCAGATAAAACCAAGCTGTATTCCTTAATTTATCTGAGCAGGGCAGGGTTTAAACTAAATATGAAGCCGGTTGTGCAACACTCTTTCGTAGTCAATACCGGTTCTTAGGAAATTATTTGAGTGAATTAAGTGGAAGGACTATTAAACAATTTACACACTTCCTTGTGTTTCAGATGTCTAATTATAGCTGTGTTTGTCTTTCCCCGCAGAACTGTTGTATACCACATGGTATGCATATTTCAGCATCCAGCATTATTAACTCATGACCGACTGTCAGTTGATCATTATCTAACACATGGGGTCTGCAAAAAAAGCCTTATTTGGGCAAAAGCAGACTGCTGACCTGCTCTTGCTGTATTTTCCCCCAGAAGAACTTCAGTTGGATTATTATTTGCTGTCAATGGAAACTCAGAGGTTACATATGTGAAATCTGCAGACAGGAAAATAAATCCTTACCGAGTTTAAACACTTAGTTGATATTAAAACCATTTCCAGCTTGGTTAGTTTAAAGAAAACTCTCAGTTGCCCTCTAGTGTCACCTGGCCGCCACGCCAGGCAGCCCGCCTGCTGTTCGCCACAGCCAAGGTCACCAAAATTTAACCTGTTTTCATGCGGTGAGGTTTACTATAGGTGTAATATTTCATTTAAAATGGTGAGGGGGTATGCTTTTCCCTCCTGGAAATTTGAGGGCTTGGGCCCCTGGCAGCCCAGAGCCTGCGTGATGTTCAGCGCTGTAATTGCGGCGTATGACACATGGGTTTTATGAGCGAGAATCTCTGAAATCACTCTGCGCGCTGCACTCCATAAAGTTCATTCATAACTAAAAATAGACTAATGTACAAACTGATTTAGCATTATACTGAAGCGAAGGAACATAGAGAGTCTGCAGAATTCCCTAATATGGAAGAGAAGCTGAGTTTTCAAAAGCAGCAGTTTATTTGTTTCTGAAAATGGACAACATATGTAAAAGATTTAATATATAGAACCAGGTGTATATATAGCATCGATCTTCATATGTGCCCATTTTCGTTCTATATAAAGACTTTATACAGCCTGAAACTATAAATTTAATAATAGATTACTAAATTAAGTCTGCACAATCACTTCATAAAAAAAAATCATTTCAATTTAAAATACAGCTGTAGGGGTTTGGACAATTTCCTGCATAATAGAGGCCCATCCCTGAAATGTAAATAACACTGGTATTAAAACAAGTCAATCAGGCACATCAGGAAAAAAAAAAAAAGGTACATGAAAACATAAATGCATTTTCCAGCCTATCCTAAGTAAGGATGCCAAACCTTTATTTTATTCGATTGCTGCTTTGATAAATCACTACTGCTTCAGCTGGCTTTTTTTTTTAAATCTTTTTTTTTTTTTTTTTTTTTTTTTTCTTTTCCCCAAATGTCCTGTTTTTCCTAAGAGAAATCCAGGGCTGGGTAAGTCTTAACATTTTGAATACACCACACCATCAGGGTTTTGCAATAAGAATTATTCAGTTCTTTCCTGTATAACGTCAGCATTCTTAAAATTCTGTTACTATAAAATTAAACAGCGTGCTCTTCAGAAACGCATGACGTTGCCTGCTCTGTTTTTGTCAACTGCAATTGTGCAATTTAAAAATTCTCTTATTTCTCAATGCCTTTTCCCCAAACAAGTACCTTTGACAGTTATAAGATTACAAAAACAAGTTAGACCTTTTTTTTTTTTTTTTTGAAACTTCCAGGCCACCTGTAATAGTATTGACAGATTACACAGTAAAAATGGCAAACATTACTTTATTTGGTATATATCCTAAGTCAATTACAAGGCTTTCTCTTCTTAATTTGACAAGACTGAAATATCACAAGAAGTGCATATGGCAATTGAGAAAATATAATCAGGGAAAAGGCAAAGTGAACATTTGAGAAGACAAATTATTTGATTTGCATAAGCAGATATTTGTAAGGCATCTCCTTTCTCCACCGCCTGAATAGCACTTTCCAGTTTCTCTCTCTCTCACAGCGTAGCTCACAAGCTCAGTAATTGCCCTTTCTACCCCAAAGTGCTGTCCCCGCTGGCGACAGGAGGCTTTTGCCAGCAGCTGTGGGGCTGGGGACCACCCAGTGATGCTGTGGGGCACCGTGAAGAGGAGACACGGTGCAGCTGGGCAAGGAAGCAGCAGGGTGGTGGTGCCACCCAGTCCAGGGACCCTGACCCAGTGGCTCCAGCCGCACGGGCTGCACCAGCGTCCCCACTTTTCAGGGGATGGCTGTCTCTCAGCTTCAACCTAAGCCAGGGCCCTGCAATACTGAAATTGCTACCAAAATAATAAAGGGGGTATTGCAGTCCTATTTGACAGGACTTGATCAGGGCTATGCTATTTGCTCTACACTCCTAGTGACCAAACACCCTGGCTTGTAAGTCGCAGGAAGCCTGTAGGGTTTCCAAGCCTGGCTCCCAAGCCAGGGGGACATAACAAGCCCAGCAGCGGGGAGCAGGGGCTGGGGAGTAACTTTAATACTGACCTGTATTAATTAATTAATACCCCCCTGCAATAGGCACGCAACTGGCTGCTAAGCCCAACATCATCTAGCTGTTTCAGGGCCCACCTGTATCCCCGTGGAAGGGTGGTACACCTGGCAAGCCACTGTCCCCCTTGCCTGCAGACAGGTCTCTTGGGCTGTGCTTCTCTTTAGGTGTGCACAATACCTGATGATGTGCTCTGTGGGATTAGGCTGCTGGAAGACTGTGGAAGGTTCAGAAGGCTCAAAAACTTATTTTCTCTACCTCATGAAATACACAGCAAGAATTTTATTGACTAATCCCAGTCAGTCCCATCCTCTTGATAGCATCTGGAAGGGTTTTCACATTGTACGGGAATCC
Source organism: Numenius arquata (assembly GCF_964106895.1). Lineage (NCBI taxonomy): Eukaryota > Metazoa > Chordata > Aves > Charadriiformes > Scolopacidae > Numenius > Numenius arquata. The sequence continues at coordinate 15,605,159 of NC_133585.1, read as the reverse complement.
TCATCCTCATTTCCAATAAAGGGATTGCTCCACTCCCAAATTCACTCACTCTGCCTGCAGCTGGATCTAGGTTTTTCCTAGAAGCTTCCTCACCAGCCATGACCTGACGCTGCTTTGTTTAGGAAACCTGACAAAATGCCATGAGCGGCCAAACCTTCTGTATATCTAATTTTAAACAGATAAAAGTAGCACCAAGACGAATCAGCACCTCTCCTGCATTTCCAAGTACACTATTAAGCAGATTTGGACTTCACCTAGGGTGAATATGAAGATTCATTGTCCCAAGAGATAAATATTGACTGACGAAAAGCAAAGGTCAAATTGGTCAATATTTACTCAAGAAACTCTAAATCTTGATGCAGTGTAACGTACACTCTGAATGTCTTCATCAGCTGTCTCTGGAGATCTTTTCATCATGACTAAGGATTTCAAAAGTGTAATCTTCTTCCTTCTAAAATTCATACTTAAAACCTCACGCACACCTACTGCAAATAGGAAGCTTCCATGCTTATGCCTTCAGAAAAAGGAGATGTGCTGTTTTGCAAATGCTATCTGCCCAGTCTGCATGCCAAAACTCAGTAGCTCTGACCTCCAAAGACGTGAACAATAAAAACTTTCTGACTCATCACATGATGGTATTTCAGACTACCATGAACAGGAATTTCTTCTTTGGTAAGGATTAATGCACTCCCTTCTCCCTCCGTCTCAAATATCTGTAAATTAAGGCTGAAACTTTATCTCAAGCTTCTATTTCACACAAGGAACTACTTTGAGACAATGTCAATCAAAAGCTTTGGGGGAGTTACAGTCCTGTTATTTACTGTGGCAAGTATGTTAGTCCTATTATTTATCTACAGTTTAAAGCTTACTGCCTGATTTCTGAAGGTCTCCTACCATGATATTTTTGTCTGAAGCCACAGCACTATGGACTCTTCTTCCCACAGAACAGCAGTGTTGAAAATAAACATTCCAAGAAATTTATAAAGGATGATTTTTCTGAAGATGCTTGAGGAAGGAAGACACTCGAATCCTCTGGAGCTTCAATGAGCTTGTCCCTCGAATTCCCCTCAGCACCTTCACACAGCCACTCAATGATCAAGAAGGCACCAACTCCTCCGTTCATTCAAACGCTCAAGCATGGCGGGTGAAATCCTATTTCTAACCTTTGTCTTCACTAAACAGTCAAACATAGCACAGATTTGCCGCAATCACCATGGAGATAGTTGGTTTCAAATTAGGCACAAACTGTTTGTTTCCTTTGCTATTTTTATTGTGTTTTGAGCCTATTATGCTCCTCCCACCCTGCCCTTTCTTTATCTTTACTGGCAAATGAGAAAAATCTGACTTCAGTGGGAAGTCAGGTCCTAGCCACAGCCACTCCTGAACTCGGTGGGGGATGGTGGCGATCCCCTCTTCTCAATTGCCTTCCCTTGCTGGTTGACAACCAAAAAGCCTGCATGAGGCCAGGCTCCGCAGATGAGATGATGACACAGAATGTGCAAATGAAGTCCCTGTTAGCTGGAAGAAAAATGTGAGCCTTGTTCTTTGCAATTTCATAGTTAGGCCTACTAGGCTTGGAGGAATTAATTTATTCTCTGCAAGAGAGAATAAGAGGTAGGCTTCAATCTCACGTCTACAATGGCATGAACGAACCACCAAGGGCTGGCACAAGAGAAACGGCATTACCTTGGCGTAACAAAGAGGAGTGGGGATGGGGATGGGACTGTACGGTGAAGGGGGGTGAAAGGCCAGCACCTGGCATGAGCAACTGAGGAACAGGAGGACTGAAGCAACACGGAGTGGGGAAACCAGGGTTCTGGGCTGTTTGGATTATACACAGAAAGCAAATAAAACCAGCACCACGAAGCCAGGTGCAAGCATCACTCTTCCACAGGGCAACACCTGGGCTACTGCAGCTACTGAGCACCCTCTCCCCACAGAACGGCTGACCTGCACCTCCGAAAGCAAGGAGGAGTTGTTACTTGACTCCCAAAGATGTGAAGTCTCTAACAGAAGTTCCTTTGGTGGCACAGAAAAAGACACAAGTACCGATAGTGCTGAATGTAGGTTTCCCACAGCCCAAGTCAATGGGCTCCCTGTGCCAAAAATGCAGCAGGCTGGGATCTGACAGTCCCAACGATGCATATGCCAACGCAAGCCTTTCCCACAGCTCTGCAACAGGTACATCGCTTCCTTTAAAACAGCATCAAGTCTCCACTAAAACACCCCTCTGCTTCTGGAATAGTATGCAATCCATAATGTGGAACTTAAGTTTAAATTTGAAGACCAATTAAAAAAAATAAAAATCAATGAAATGCTTTTATGAAACAGGAGATTGATCTGCAGCTTAAAACTTCCAGTAATGTAATATTTTAGAACTTTAATAAATAATGCTTTTATCTTGATTGCAAAATAATACCCTGCCATGAAAATACAGAGCAGAGGTAGGAAAATGTTCAACAAGAATTAAAATGTCACACTTTGCACAGAACGGAGCATTACAATTATTGGTGAAACACATTTTTCAAACTTGTTAACACAAAATTAACAATTACATACATCACTTAATTCTATAAATGCATATCTCTCGAAGTACCCATTAGTAACCATGCCTAGTTCAGTTTTAATATACATGCAGGCTTTGCAGCACAGAGGGGATGTAACTATGCGAGCGCTGGCACAGTAAACCCTGAAATGGCAAGTGCTATTAAATTGAGATGCAATCACGTTGAAAGGGAAACATTAACAAACAGCAGACAATTGAGAAGAAAATACAGGGCGCTTGTGTTCTAATACATGTGCTTCAAAACCTTATATAACTATTCATTGTCTAGTTCATCTGGCCAGGGGCCCAGTTTGCTCTATGCTATGCTATACTAATTTTATAATAATAAACTGTTACACAAGCTTTATGCAGTCATGCATATGAAGAGGTTGTGGAAGACATTACATTTTATTATCTTTCTAGCAAAGACACTATCTTGAAATTAAACATAGCCTGGTAGAAGTATGTACGAGTTTAAAAAAAAATTAAAAGAAAACAAATGTGAGTATATCATTAAAAACAAAAAACAAAAAAAAAAAAGAAAAAATCCTTTCAAAAAGGCTCTTTTCCTCCTCTGAATATCACCTTCACATTATGCATGACAGATGAATACCACTAATCCCATAATACAATGCAAGAATCTGCATGTTCCTGGACTATGCTCGTTTGAAGACAATCAGTGATTTTTGGAAACACATGCTTGCTTTTTTTTTTTTTAAATACACCTTCTTTTCGTAAAAACAAGGCAAAATGGTTTACAAAGCCAAAAGGAATGCGTGAAATAGCTGGGGTTTAAAAACCCTTTATGTTATTTGCTCCTTTAGCATGAACCAACATGAACCACTGAGATGCTTCAGTTAAGATTTATCTGAACCACAAGACATTTGTAGGATAGCAGTTGGAAAACATGGGGATAAGAGAGACAGGGCACAAAAGCATACACAGTACAAACCAGATGCGATCCATAAAAGTCATTTCATATTCCACATTTGTCTATGGAATTGTCTGAGAATTTTCTGCTGAACATTATTTCCAGGTTTATCACAGCGGTTCAAAACTGGCTATATTTAGTCACTGACCAGTGCCAGAAAGCACTACCAGACTATAGGATCATGGCATATTTTAAGTTTGATATCTCATCTACCATCAAGGCCAGAAATAAATGCCTTTTATAATCAGAAAGAGTAAAAGCCTCAGACCTCCAAGATACATAAGGGATTTTTTTCAGCTCTAAGTCATGAGATATCAACCTCAAAAATCACATTGTTCTGATTACCATTGTGCGTCTGCTAGTTCCCAATCACCTCTACGTATTTTGATTTCAACATTTTAACATCTAATATAAAAAAAACCCAGTAAAGCTAGTGAACCAATGTTTTATGTGGGGCCCCTGAAGCACTTCCACATGAAAATACCATCACCACATACCAAAAGCAAAGAGTCAGCAGTCAAGTGGCACTGAAGTCAACGGGTGTACAAGCAAACCCCAAAAAGCTTTAATGCCAGATTCCAATCTAAATCATATCACTGTCAATCCCAAGTAATTGACTCCTGTGGATTTACATGAGTGGAAGGAAGATCATAATCTTGCTCTTAACCTTTACCTTTGAAGCAGAGATGGTCATAAATCCGATTTTTCTACCCAACAGGAAAATGCCAGAATTCCATCATTTTCTTCAAATCAGGGCAGGCAGTCAAAAACGTTTTGAGCAACACTAATGGGCAACTATCAGGCTCTTTAATTTTAATGTGTCTGATGAAAAGAAACCGGATGAAAATGCTTCTACAGATCAAAACTCTTTTGTCTCAAATGGTTTTGACATTAAACTGAGTCCTACCAAACCGTGCGTCCCAGGGCCCTGTGCTCCCTCACTCCACCAGTTGAGCACCAAGCCCTGAGTGTCCTGAGCTGCTGTGATGGTACAACCACTGGGGAGACTGGGGAGCAGCACCAGACCTCATCTGGAGAAAGGGACAGTCACAGGACATGGCCACACAAGCATCACTGTGGCAAAGTTGTCCCCAAGAGTATGTAAACCCAGCCTGATAAAGTTCAGTCCTTCCAACCCTAGACTGAGCATTTCATTTCAACCTTTTTAAAGAAAAAAAAAAAGCAATAAAGACCAAAATCCAAACAGACACATAGTGGCTGTGGGGTGTTACTGTGGAAAAGATTTCCATTTCACTCAAATGGCATCTTCCAGTGCTAAAAAAGGCATCAAGGACTTGACTCAGAAAAGTGAGAAAACCTCCTGCAAAGTAAAAGTTATGCCAGAATTAAAATGCAAAATGAGAAGAAGTGGGAACCAGGTGGTAATGAAAGAGAAAGGATGGAGCCAAGCCGCATGCAAGGGGTTTACCTGGCGTTTAGACCCATGCCCAAAAATCTCCACCAAAGGAACTTTACCCATTCTCTAGCTGCAGGTGGAATACAAGAAGAGGTGACAAAACTTTCCCTCAGCCATTAAGGAGTGTTTCTTGCCTTTCTATAATTTAACTATTGTTGCTTTGTTTTGGTCTAGGATTCTGAAACTAAGGAAGCCCAACTGACTGCAACGTCCTGCAACTGCTTCTGGCTGCATGACTGGTTTCATCTCCACATCTGACTGACGTGCAAGTTGGAGCTCGCTCGTATTCACTACTTCTGGATTGCCCAATTTTCATGGGTATTCATGCTTAGACCCCAAGAGTCAGTGCAGCCCTGATGCCTTCTCCAGCTCACCTGAAACGGGGGCTGATGTTTCTGCTCATTCATCTCAGCTTCCTTTGCTCTCCCGAATATTTCTGATGGTTGCTAGGCAACTATTGTTGAATACATGCATGAGGCATTAATTGTCTGAGCACTTTAAAAGAGGAAAATTCTTTAAAACTGAGGACACTGCCATACCAAAAATAGGATATTTCCTTTATGAAGGGCAACACTCGTGGCTGGGAATGTTGGTAGCTACAGCATGCCAGAGGCCAGATGAGTCACAGACATTACTCACATGCAGCATCTTAGAAGCGTCTTAGAAGACCTGACTTCATAATAAAGTTTTATTTTAAATGAAGTGCTTCAGATCTAGTTTTATCTTCTGACTGCTGTCATTGGGATATCATAGAGCACATTTTCATGAAATTAATGGCATTGGGTCCAGCTGCTGTTACACAGTGTTAGAACTTACCGAGTGTATCAATTCACTACCTTCTAAACCCAAAATGGCACTGGCAAGTACTCCTCTTCGCCACACTTCAAAGAGATACTATAGTCCCACTGCTGATCCTAAGTGCTTCGTGCTCCTTACCAGTAAATGTGGATTTCATTTTATAGGGTCTTTTTTTCCAAAATACATTCCAATGTCATGATCAAGCTCTGAAGACAGTAAACACAGACTTCCATAAATTGACTTAAGCTTCTAAACTAAACAACTGCAAGGATTTGCAGCTAGGTAATTTTTGGATTGTTTTTTTCTTTTTGTTTTATAACAAACCCATCTCTACCATAACTAAACATTCACAATGTACATGTATTCATCTTAATTACAGGCTGCCTTTCAAAATACCAATACCAAAAAAACCCCGAAGAACCATCATTTTTTTGGCAAATCAGTCAAATGATTATGGTTCATTGCAAAATCAGGATGCTATAAAAGAATGAGGGTAACTATACTGCTAATTTTGAACATGGTATTCTGAGCTAATTGCTGCTAAAGACCCTGGGAATAATCTTTTCCGTTTTTCAAAATTGTGCTCTACCTCTGTGAAAGTACTGTAATGGGACACAGGCTCATCTCAGCGAAGTTCAGCTGAGGTTTGTAAGACTTTAAGATGAAGATGAAGTGACTTATTTAATCAACAAAGTGAGAAACAGAATCATCAACACCTATTTAAAGTAAACATGCCATCCCACCGCAAAGAACCCTTTTCACTGGGAGTTAACTTCTACTAGAGTTGCAAATCCAGGGTGAAACACAGGAGGATGATGACAGACCTGGAAGGTTGCACAGTACCTCTCTGTTGAAGCAGCAGCATTTGTGAATGTCACCCATGTTAGCAGGATGATCACCATTACCCTTTTCACATATTCCCTTACCCTTTCTGTGGGCAGAAACTGCTGATTTCAAATAAAATCCTCCTCTTCTATTACTCACTTGTTGCTAACACCTGCTTTTTAATTAACATGCTCTTTAAAGCTATTACAGAAAAAGGTAAGGTAACTGGAGACGTCTGTGAAGGACCCATCAGGGAAGACTCATGAAGTCAGTCCAGTAAGTCTGTAGATGATCTCGCAGTGTGTTGCTGCACATTTAAATGAGATGCTATTGAGTTACGTTTTCCATACTTCAACTGAGGAGACAGCCCTTTGTAGATGTTAGTGATGTGGCCTAAAATGGACCAGCTCCCATTCTCCCTGAGCAGATATCCCCAACAGAGAACAGACAAGAGACCGATGAGCCCCCAGAGACCACAGCAGAGGAGCACTCTGCCCAGCTGGGGCTTTGAGACAGGCAACTGATCCTAGTGGATGGAGACTGTTAAGAAGAACAAAGAGGATGTGGGGTATCAACAGCCACCAAGGTGGACCAGTGAAGACACTGCCATTTATCTTGTAACACACCAGCTTCCTGCATAACCCTGTTCCTCAGCTGCTGGTCTACAGAGCAGATTCAAAGCTTTGCCTTGTCTACTTAAGCGTGTAAGCAAGTTTTAGGAAGGTCTGCTTTATTGTATAATAGACACAAAATCCAGCACGATGTAGCCTTTGCTGGCCTAGATGCTATAAATGACATATATTAATACAGTAATTTTTTAAGGCCAGAAGGAATTGTCTACTTTCTACTGTCTATATAATGTCAGAGTAACCACTGGATGAAGACAGTATCTCTTGTGTGAGTAAGGACCATGTCTTTTGGAAAGAAGTCTTGATATAAAAGATTCAAGTAACAAAGAATCTATGTTACTCCCAGCTAAGTTGTTCCCATGGTTAATTACCCCTAGCTGCTAGATAATTGTGCCTTCGTTTCAGCATTATTTTATCTGCTTCCACTTTGAAGCACAGGGTCCTGCTATGTGTCTGGTTGCCAAATTACAGAGGCCTCTACCCTCACAGGTCTTCTCCTCAGGGAGGTACTAAGAGACTGTGATTGGGCGCCTTAGTCTTCTCCTCCATGCACTAAATGGATTGACATTCTTTAGTCTTTCACTTGAAGGCAAGAGTTTTCCGTGCCACGAATTGTTCCTTGGGTCCTTCCTTAACCCTATCCAGTATTTCAATGTGACATGCAAAGCACAAGGATCAGAATTGGGCACAAAGGTGAAAGTGGGGGAAAAAAATCTCTCTAATGAAGCCTTTCTGCTCTTCCATGTTCCTCTGCAGCCCATAGTTCAGAATAATATATTTGAGTATTAGTGCAGTTATCCCATGAAATTATCACTTTTTTTTTGCAGAAAACCATTATCATTTGAATGACTTACCAAAAATGTTAGCTCTTAGGGGGTTTGATAATGATTTCCTCTAGCATTATATGCAGCTCTAGTAACACCTCCCTATTTCTTCTCACTATTCCCCTGCTTATTCATCTAAGAACCAGGTTTGCTCTCCTACTCTAGTCAATTGGTTATCTATCATTACCCTCAAGTAATTTATGGCATTAAGACCAACACAGCAGCCCTGAGGCACAAGGAAATGCTTGTCTGATCACTAAAAGACCAAGATGCAGCTATATATAACGCCAAAGCCCAAACTTCAGCTTAAATGTAAACTCTCACTACTTCACTGGCCTTTGGCCCATAATGGACAATAAATCAATTAAAGCATATTACAAAGTCCTAATTGCCGATGATAAACCTACAAAAAAAAGCAACTTTTTTTTTTTTTTTAATTTTACTTGCCTTCTTATTCAGTACTTGTACATAAAAAGAAAAAAGTCCTATGAAGAAACTACCAGCATCCACTGGCTATGACTGGGTAGATGGATGCTTACACCATAACACATTAGTACCTTCTCCAGTGGAACAGAAGCAAAAAGGGATTGCTGAGGTCTCTTTAGCTGTTTGTGAAAATGATAAACTAATTCACATATTGTCTGTGATCTGTCTGATCAGGTTTATGAAGTTGCTGACAGGTAAGGAGAACTTACTCAAACAACACTGTTGTCAATAGAGGTGAAAACCCCTCCTCTGGATCACTCTTAATGCCCTCACTTGATTTCAGACAGAGAAAACTATAGCAAGAATTTTAATGCCCTATTTTCCCTCTTTTGCAATTTGATTTAAAAACAATTTCACAAAAACCCAGCCACGTGGAATTTAAATTCTGCAGAAGTCTCACCCACCAGTAATTACCACTGCAGTGTTTAAAATTTTAAAAGAAAACAAACCCAAACCTGAACAAAACACTATTTTTCAATTAATTTTCTTCCTCTGATTTCTCTCCACATTGCATCATCTCCCAATTACTGTGATTTTGCTGAGTGTGCCAGTCTCTTAAAGACACAGCTATAAAATGTATGGACTAATTGTTGAGCAGAACTGAAGAGCTATTAAAACTGCAATAGTACAGCACTTCCAATGGTAGTCTATTATTTCTACATGATTGGTTTTGTACAGTCCAACTCATGCAGTGAAACTCTTAGATAAATTAACTCCTTCGTTTTGACATAAACATCAAAGGCAGAATTAAAGGAGAATGAACATTATTTTCTGCTGCTATTTTAGCCATGGTGTTCATAACACCCGTGCATGTTCCTGGAAAGTTAAAAATTATTTAAATTGAGAAAGCCATTTGCTGTTTTATCAAGTCTGTAATACATAAAATTTGGCTCCAGAATTATCTCATTTTCCCATTTCATGTTTCCCTGTCTACATGGTAGAGCATGTTTACAGAAATTTATAACTATAATATACAATTCAGTCATTTCTAAACAGCTCTATAAGAGTAAGTCTGAAATGTACACATTTTAAAGATTACTTAGTGAACACCAAACCCTTTCCCAGCTGTTTTAAATTTTGAATTTCCCAATAAATGAATAACATACTAAAAAAGCAAACAGGATCTGACATTATTTAGTCTAAGTTTCTAAAATGGCATAACATCTGTAGCTAAAAACAATTTTGAATAACTATATTTAACTAGAGCAGTATTCTATTATTCATAGCTCATTTTCCTTGCAGACTAGGGGACTTAATGCGGTGTTCAAACATTTCAAACATTTATTTTAATTGTTTAGTCCTTCCAACAGCCAAACTGCAGCAAAAAGGGGGGGGGGGGAGACGGGGGGGTAGAAAGAAATCTTCACCCATATCTTTTATATACATTCATGTGACCAACTCATGATCTCAGTTAAGTGCCACAACCGTTCATTAACACACATCACAGCCCCCCAGTCAGCAGTGCGAGCTTTGAAATCACGCCAGGAGCAGGGGCTCAACAAATGGCACTTTGACCTTTTCACTACTAACTTCAATCTTTATTAAAATCTAAAGTCGTCAGCTCTGTCTCCCTCTTTTACCATCTTTTATCTGCTCCCGAAATACCTAATATTCATTCATTAAACGGAAAAGTTTCCTACATTCTTACGTAATGATAGATTCCCCTTTCACTTGCAATCGGCTTGTGAAATGCCTTTGATTAAAAAAGAGAACAAAATGCCCCCTCCCCCCACCAAACAACTCTAAATTCAGATTGCTCACTCATTTCCAGGGAAATCAAGCATGCTCCCTAATATTAAAAAAAAAAAAAATCTCATGGCATTCAGGCAAGTTTAGCTGCATTTTATGTTCCTCCTATTAAAATCCAACTTAGCAACACACAAAATGCTCACCAAGCTCTTTGCTTGCTTTTTTGATTTCACTTTTGCATCTTCCCATCTTCAGCCTGAGCGTTTGTGGGGAGATAGAGACTGTTTTTTTTGCCCAGCAGGGCTTCCTTTCTCTACAATAGAGTCACCAAAACCAGCAGTCCCATGGAGTAAAATGTAACTACAGACAAATAGAGGCTTTGATCATTTTTATGGTGCTCAAACATAGATGGAGGGGAGAGAAATCATGCATTTGTTTTTTTTTTTTTTTTTGTTTGTGGGTTTGTTTTTTTTTTTTGCCTAGCAGTAATTAACTAACTACACATTAAGAACAAAAATCAGAAAAGGTTCACGAGTCATTTATGTGTTTTCATTTTTTGTAAACTTTCTGGCACACCCTATATGCTTCATTTCTTGCTTTAAATAAGTAAGTACTGGAAAATATGCATAGTATTTGGAACCAAGGCTAATGACATATTAATTCAAAGTTTGCTTTGTGTAAGTTTGCATTTTTCAGATCTGAAATGAAACTTCAAGGAAACTTAAAACTTGCCTGCAACCTTTAATTTATACCTCCCTTCACCCACGGATTATCTAGAAGGTATAAACTATTCATTTAAGCGGCACAGTGAAGTGTCATCATTAGGTGGCTCAGTTGCCTGGGATACTACTATCAGCCTGACCAGTAGGGAACCTGGGAAGTCTGAGCTCTGAAGGGGGGAAAAGTAAACAAAGTAATGAGTAACAGTTACAGCTGCTTAAAATGTGTACATTAACCTCGGTATTGGGCAACTATTTGCTTTTCAGAGGCAGCACCCTCTGATTGAAATAATGACAAATATTTTGGAAATTCCATCTGAAGCCAAAATGAAATTACTCAAGTGCATGCCGGGAGAACAAAGCTTTTTAGTATACCTTCAAATGAACTCAGGTAAGTTTACAAATGGCCTATACCTAAAAGACCATTAACTAAAATTACATTTGTTTTTATTGAAAGACAGCCTCAAGTGCTGACATGTAATATATGACATGTGATACATAATAATACTCTTAAACCAGTTCTGACATAATATCTCCCAAGGCATAATAACCACAAATGACTGCTTTAGTTAAGAACTAGCCAGAAGCAAAATAGATCCATGTAAAAGTAGCTTTAACCATAAATACCTCAACAATATTTTATGTCACTTTGTAAAAAAGTTAAAGGAGTCCCATAATAATTAACAACAAAAACTTCATGTTCTTTACTATTGTATGGTGGTTGTGAAAGGTTATTTCATAGTCCCGCAGCTGCCAATGCTGTAAATTATGCAGGCACCAAGAAGCATTAAGGAGAAATAATAGCAATTTAAACTAAGGCTGACGTAATTCATGATAAACAGTCATTGGAAAATATTACAATGTTGTCTTTTTTGAGTGGGTTTAATCAGAAGAATGTGACCATATTCTGACATAAACCACTTCTCTTTTCCATTGTACGGGCGCAGGAATGGCCCTTCCCTGGCCGCAAAGGTCTCCCCTGATTCTGGCCACCGCTGAGCCCCAGCACCTTGGGGACACTGCTCGGGAGGCTTGGGACACCAGTGGACCGAAAGCTCTCCTGACACAAAGCTCTAGAGTCTGGGCAGACCCAGTGGTCGAAGGGAGGCACTGAAACAAGGAAAGCATTCAAATGAGGATGCTCTAATGGAGGCATATTGCAAAAAGAAAAGAAATAAGGTGGCTCCAGAAATGAGAACATGTATGATGGACACGGCTCACACTCACGATAAAACCAGCCTGCCTCACCGTTCGCTATAATGAGAAAAAGTGATTTTGATAGCTGAATCATAAAAGTAGCCACGGAGTGGAAATCTTATATAGAAGGAATTAGTCATTTATATCTACAATCACTTAGTGAACGGACACCAATAAAACAGAGGCATGTGTAATAGATGACAAAACCCATGTGATAAGTTACATTTATCAGGCAAAGAAGAACAGCTCACTCGGTAACCCTTTGTTTGCTGGAGCTAGACATTAATTCTCTGCCGAACTCTGGCTGATAAAACATGTAAACCCCACAATACCATCATATAATCACTCTTCAATTAAAAACTAAAAAGGAGAAGTTGTTAAAAGTGCCAGACTGGAAGCGGGCACACCCAAGGTCTCGGGTCTGCCACGGGCGCTTGGAGGAGGGAGGATATCTTACCTCCCATCCTGTGAGAGCCCCAAACCCTGGGATGTTCCAGCATGGAGGCCATACCAGCCACCCTGTGGTTCAGAGCCCTGATGCAGCGTAAACCCCTCTTTCTCCTAGATTGTGACCCAAGGGCACCCAAAGAAGAATGAAGCCATACTAGTTTCCCAAGCGCCCTCGCCATGGGAGCTGTGTTCTCGCAGAGGTGCCAGCCAGCCACCACGAGCTTCTGGGCAGCTTCCCACCTCCTCTGTGCGGGACAGCCGGCCACCAACAGCCCTGGCTGAGGAGTGATGCCAAGGGGCCGGAGGAAATGGGCAAAAGCAGCTTTTCAGGCAGCACCTGCCCCTCCACTCAGCATCTGCTGCCTTCCTGAGGGCAGCGGGAACACGCAACCCGAATAAAATCAGTGATTCTGTAGATGTTCACCATAAAGGAGTTTTGATTATAAAGTGGAAAATAGAATCTATCTTAATATTTATCCCCATTACGGCTATGGTTGCTAGTGAAAATGTACAAAAAAAAAAAAAGTAGAAGCTAACAGCATTTGTTTCTATTGAAGTTCTTGCAGACAGGAAGGTATTTTATCTTACTTTACCACACATTACTTATGTTCACTTAACAGCTTGCTGTTAACATTGGGCGAGATTCTGCCCTTGGTTAACTGGTGAAAATCTTGAGTAGCAGCCACTGAAGTGGATCGAGTTATTTTGGATTTACGCCACTAAGCGAGACAGAATGTGACCCCTTATCAGTGCCTTTTTGCTTTGAGTATACAAATATTTTATGCATTTCAGTGAGTGACAGAATGCAAAACTTGCAAATATTTATTTTTAGATGTATGGGGAAAAAGCAATTAGAGCTAAAAATGTTAAGAATGAAGAAATCACTTAACAGAAGCAATTATGTTGGGCACATAAACAGCTCTGCCTTCAGACATTTTATTCAAACGCTGCAGAGCACACTAGAAAATATCAATTGTTTAAAAAAACTGCAAGTATTTTTTCACAACTGAAAAATCAATCATTATAAACAACATCTGGTGATCATTAATATCTTACTCTACAGTTGAAGTAACAAAATAAGAAAGAAGTCTGACCAGAATCCAGAACATTTCCAGATTCGCTTTTTCAACCTAAAAGCTTATGTTTGTAGAGGTAGGGTGGGAGGGAAGAGGAAATGTACATTTATCTATATTGTACCCAGCACTATTATGCACTAGTCATTACTTCCCCTCCAGCTATGTCCTGTTTTTGTTTTGAGAGAGTTAAAATTTGAAATATTTAGCTAAGCCACCCTGCCCAGAACCTTGGAAAAGATTTGCCTATTTTTCAGACTGTTGGAGATGCCACCATAAAGCTCCATCTAAGGAGGTCCCAGTATCCACACTAATAAAAAGCCTCCACACCCTTCCTATTGCATTTCTAAATGCTTAAATCTTCTAGTCTTAGCAGAGGACCACTAACACCATTCCTGCTCTAACATCACATTTGTATTAAAACAAAAAAGCCTGAAGCATTTATCTGGAAACTTCAGGGTTCTCTAAATTTCACTGAAGGAAATTATCCTGCAGGTAGCCAAAATGGTCAATAGTAATAATGCTGATATTTTACGTCAGTGGAAAAACATTTAAAAACCACCCTTTCAGGCCTAAGTACAATTTTTTAACTAGAGGTGGTTTAAAAAGAAAAGCCAACTTTGACTAACACAAATAAAGTCAGCAACAGGAAAACTGTATTTCATTTAGACTGGAAACATTCTTCTTTCTTTTTTCTTTTTTCTTTTTTAAGTTTCATTCCCTGCCAAGGTTTTGTTTTGTTGTGTTTTTCCCCTAAACAACTGATTTTTATCTATGAGTCACAAACTTCTGTAAACTGAGATGTATAACAAAAGCAAAGACCAAATTTCAGCTATACTAGGAGTAATGGTACCACTCTACATCCTGAAGTCATTAGCTTTCATCCTACACATTCTTTCTGGCACATGACCTATCCCTAAAAAGTCCTGCCATGGCTTCCTTGGTCAATGACAAGACGGAAGGTGAGTCCGTCTGAAATTGTTGGCTCAGAAACCTCGGCGGCTGGGAGGATGGGTAAGTCATCCCTCACTCCTCACCGCTCCCTGCCAGCCCTGGAAGTGAGAGAATCTGCTTTCTGCGTTGTTTTACAGGGAGATAGGAGTTGTTGAAGGTTTTGGTTTTAATGGAGATGATTTTTCCCAATGTAAGCAATATATCGGATTTTTGGGGGGAAGAGGAGAGGAGGAAAGGGAGGCCTGCAATGTCATTTACACATCACTTTTTTTCAACGAGCAGTCTCCCTCTGCATTGCTCATGTTATGTTAAAATGAAGAAGTTTCATTTTTCAGAGAAAAAATAATATTAATACCACAGCAGGATGTAGCTCTCTTAGGTTTTGGCATGAAATGTTTTATAAAAAAATTGGCCTTTACACACAAAAATAAAACTTTTAACCTTCTTTTGGGGGTGAACAAGTGTTTACAGTACCCCAGGGACCAAACAGCTTGTTTAAGGGCATATTGGACCCAGCATGCTATAAAAATAATCTAGAATGACTTAAAATTTACCAAATAGATTTTAAAAATTGAGAAGAAATAAAGGAATTCAGTTTTCTTTCACACTCCTGTTTATAGAAAAAGCAACCCCATGCTCACAAAATGAAAACGAGACTTCTGGTTATCTTTAGCAGGCAGGACTTATAATATTTATCTAACAAAGCACCATGACACATCCTTCTGTGCAAGATTTTCACCTGGTGAAGCTGATGGAGCTGCAGAAATCCAGCATCACCCAAGCACCTGACCCTCCTGCTTCTAAACTGTGCTTCTGTTCCCACCAAGTTCCCAAGTCTGGAGAAGGTGGAGGTCATGCTGACAGACGTATCTCTTGCTCCCTTGCTGCAAGGGCCTGCTGCAAGGGCCCACATGCATTCGGCAACACAGCCCACAACTGGGTTGGGAAAGGATCCATGCTCATCGATGGAAGTCATTCCATGCAGTGGAGCAGGCATGAGTCTGGCACAAGGCCAAGTCACCTTCTTCAGACAAGCAAACACAGAGGATGAGTGCTGCTCTAGCAACAACTGCAGACTGATTTCTGCCCAGTGACCCTCAGATACACCTTCTGGACACTGCACAGGCAGCTTTGCCTCCAGCTAGATTTCTTCAGTCTATAATGAAAACTATTAGAATCCCTATTTTTTCATTCCTTCTCTCTCGCAGCATATGACCACACAGCAAATGCCAGTAAATTACATGCATTTACAAAAGTTATTGAATAACAGTAACCCCAGAGACTGATAAATGAAAAATATTTCGAAAAATGTCTTTACCAATGATCTCAAGTTGAAGAGAAATGAATTGTTCAGCCGGTACATATTATTTTTATTTTAAGGGAGCAGAGGAATGAGGAAATAGGGTTTTGGTTTTTTCCACATGCCAATTAATAGGAGCAGTTAGATAAAGGAATGCATAGGTGAACTCTAGTCTGGACAGAGAAATTACATGAGGCCATGAAGAGAACTGATCCCGTTCGCTCACTCTGCTGCATTCAGCTGGTCCCTCCCTCGGGCAGGCAGACGTGGCCCATGGGACCACGGCAGGGACTTTGCTGCCACTGCTGCCTGGGTCCAGCCCGAGGTCTCCCTGTGGCCCTTCCTCAGTGCCACCTGCAAGAGTGCATGGCCTGGTGCCACCACCAGGCAGGGCTCAAGCTTTTTTGCTTCAGTTTGACCAGCCTCCTGCGCACATTCAAAACCCCAGATTTCTTGTTCCTAACCAGCAACACCAGCATTTCGTTATCCATCCAGACAGTTTCATGCTGGTAAGGACCTCTCCTTGCTCCTCCTTCAGGAGGGGAAGAAGTACACAGTCTGACTGTGGTCATATGCGTGAACTTTGGTTATCAGGACATCCAAGTACAGCTTATGTCTTCTGCTTTCTGAACAGAAGCAAGCTTTTGACTCTATCTGCGTTCTGAAGGGAAATCCTCCGAGGCAGTTAGATTAACTAATCAGTAGTTATATCAACAAGAATGGGAACAGGAGACTTCGTACTCACAGCAGTCTTCCCCCTATAAATGGAGAGCAAGTCCTTCCCTGGGAGGCTGAAAAGAAATAGATGCAAATGTCTGAGCCCTCCAGCTGCCAAGCCGATTCCTCAGCAGCCTGTTTATCCACTGGCCCCCTGCATGGGACACTGTGGCACACTGAACCAAGCTCGAGAAGAATCAGAAAAGGACTCTGCAAGAAAATCAGTCCTGAATATCCCTGCCCAGACCACTTGGGCACATGTCATACAGCAGTGAACAGGCAGGACAGAGGCAGACACAGGTAGCCACAGTGTCAGCAGCAGGTCCTGGCTGTGGTAGCCCATGCTGAAGCTGGAGGGGAAGCCTATCACAGCCTAACCTGTACAGAAGCTCTATGGAAATACAGAGGCCATCCACATGGGACTGCCCAAAGCATCGAAGCACCTCTTCCAGCCACATTTGCAGAAGCTGACAGACAGCATTTACATACCTTTTCTACGTAAAAAAGAAAAAAAAAAAACCCCACACCAAAATGACATCATTTATTGTCAACAAAACTTTTCTTCCTCATTTCCTGCTTTATTTAGTTTTTGTTAACCCCTACAGAATGGGGAAAAAAAGGAGGAGGATGAGAAGGAGTCAGAACTGAACAAACCATTTTTGTTAAAGCTGTATAATAAAAGTAGAGAGAATACTTCCTGGAAAAAAAATATTTCTGTATTAAAACTGCCTAACAAGGACAACAGCTTACACACTGCAGTGAATGGGGCTCTTTGTAAAGGTGTTTCTGGCATCTCACTTGTGACATGCTCTATCTGCCGCACAGTACTCCAACGCTCAGAGAACGTGTAACACCTTCCCCAACAGCAACGTTTCTGAAGAAGACCTGGCATCCGTATCAGAAGGCAGCAGTTCTCACATAAAGATATTAGTAGACCATATTTCCCAAATTTTGTACTCACTTTAGAGTTTGGAGAATTTCAGGTGATGGGGAAATACACATGTTCCTATCTTGTTCTTCTGCACACTTCTTTCATTTGCAAGGTAAGAAATAGCCAAACCCTTCAAATTAAACGTGTCTGGATCTCCTTGTAGACACCTTTTAAGAATTTTAGTCACATTTCTGTAATCTGGTCTCTCCTCAGATTTGACTGATAAATACCAGTGCCTTAGAGTAATCCATTTATCTACTGTACCACCCTGTCTCTGTTTAGCTTTAGCAGCCATCACTTTCCACATGTGACATCAATCTACATGATATCAATGTAAACTGTTTGTATAACGAAGTGTTGTACATTTTATTGTCCTGCTAGCAAAGAAAAGGATAAAACAGCACTTTGCCTGTTGCCTTCAACAAAGGTAGTATAATTGACACCATACATTTTGCAACACAAACGGAACCATATATTGGCCAGATTTTTCTTCCTAACACAGCAGGGCTTGCAAATTTTACCACATCATTATTTTCATAAGAAATACTTCTAAAGAGTAGTACTTTTTTTTTGTTTTTATAGGCATTTAAAACAATCTGCTTCTTACACCAAACTAAATTTTAAATATACATTATTAATTTCTATGGCTAAGATTTCTGTGATTCTGGTTTGATAATGAGATAATTGCCTTGCAAAGGTCAAGAGAACGGCACAGTTAGCTTTCAGAGACTGAACAAAGCACTTGCTATGGTTCACTAAGCGTAGTTTCTGCATCACTCCACATCTCTGATTCATCTATTACTAATATTCCATGATACACTTACATTATGGATCCAACTATTTCAACAAACCTGTAATCAAGGAGTGACCCTGAATAAAATACTCCACAGAAAGCAGATGGTACGCTCATCAAACGCCTTCCAGCCTAAAATAACCTTTTCCATATAAGAAGGATAGTCAATTAGAACTGAACTTTATATTCTGAGCTGGAACTCAGAGTAAATAAAAATCAACATGATACTATTATGTTATTGGACCGAACTTCCAGGGTGTTTCATTCATTTTTTCACCACCCCCACCCCTAAGAGCAACCAACACTTTTATTCATAGTTCGTTCAAAGCCTGTAATGTTTTATGTGAGTGTGAGTGGACTTGACAGTTTGGGCTGTCCTGCAAAAGCTTGACATCACAAAATTAAAAGTAGCCACAGCAGTAATGTGCTCCAGTAATGACAGTGCATGGGGAGGACCTCTCCTGCCTGTCAGGAGCTGATGTGTGCAGCAGCAGAGGAGCCATCCTGCGCTACCTCACAAAATGCCCCAATGCCACCGGTTGGGCTGGCATTTCTCTGCCAACACAACAAGGCCTGGACTGGGCGCCAAGCTCAAAGCCAGGGTGCTAGAGTTAGGAAAAAGGGGGGAGATGACTCTCCCATCATAGGCATCGTTGAACCCTTTCCCTCTCACTCCCATTATTGTTAAATGCATAATCAGTAATACTCTAAGAGACCACAAGAGCTTTCTTGCAGAGATGCAGGAATCTAACACAGCAAAGGTGTACCCACCGCTATGCCAGCAGACTTTGCTAGCATCAGCTGCAGCGCTCATCCATCTGGTGATACGGGTAATAAAACTTAATTCTCACAGCATAGGTACACTGCTAAAGAAATTACACTGGAGCCATTATGGGAGTTATCCTGGGTGTGTACACAACACGCATTCTGCCACACATTCAGCAGCACACCCGCTGCCCCTGGGTCGATCAGACACAAAAAAAGGTGTGAAATCACCTGACAGCTATCAGGAGTCGAATCTTGCAGCCCTCTCTCCCAGCTGAAAGGGGCTGCATACTCCCCCCGAGCTGCAGAGTATCCTCCACACCCTTGGAATTAAGAGATCACCTCCCAGAAGTGCCTCTGCACTTGTAAAATCAAGCTCCTAGCACTGGCGAAGCCCTCACTGAAAAAGCCCACGTTCCAGAAGGCCAGAAACACACTGGCTATAGCTGACATTTGTTCAGGGCCCTGGGAGCATACGTGTGGTTGATATGAGCTCTGCAAGAGCAATGGGACATGCAGGGAGTCTCTTCTATTTTGCATTTGTTAGCATATTGCACAAACAGTGACTTTTAAAAAAACCAACACGCTTTGTAAAGCTTCTGGAAAAACATAGGCTATAGGCAAACACTTAAGTATATAAATTTGAAATCCAGACAAGTGATCCTTTCACTTGTACCGAGTAACTGTGCTACACACTCTACCCGTGTAACGCCACTGATTGTGGTAAACTCAAGTTGCAATACTGAGATCACTAGTGGCAAGAAGCCTTCAGTCTCACAGAGGAAAGAGCACACTTGGTACTTAACGTTTCAAACATAAACAGCATTGGTTCATTAAAGGAATCACATCTTCCCCCTGGAAATCAGTGGACACTTAAAAAGAAGAAAAATGTCTTTACTTGTGAGAAAAAGAAAATAGCTGTAACGTGACTTACCAAACTCATCACATATACTTTCATTTTCTATTAGAGTAGGATGATCAAATGTATCCCGACAGTAGAAGATTTGGGGGTTCTTGCTTGTTACTGCAATGCCTCCCAGGGCCAAAACAAATTGGTCTGTTAGTATTGAAGAAGGCTTGTCCTGAATGCGTTTTAACATGGAACGATATCGACAGTACTGTGGATAGCTGAGAATTAGCAGGTTTGAATCTTCATCATCCTCACCTGGAAGAAGGAAAGAAAAAAAAACCAACCACCTCTTAGTATGTCAGAAAAATACAAAACAAGGGCTGTAACTCAAGCATCTCAGAAAACCCATGGCCCACTGGTTCAGTCTTTTCTCAAAACTGATCTTTTATAGAACAGCAGTTTTTGAAAGAAAGGTTAAAAATAGAAATTTAAAAAAAGTTTACTGAAACAGCTTCTTTTCTGGCTTTCTGTTCAGTTCTCCCATGCTTGCCCACAAGGACTCTACCTGGATCAGTAAGAAAACATCACTCTGCAGAAGTTGGCCAACAGCCTGAATCAAAGTGCTCTCTATACTTTGCCAACTTGGCTGCTTTGACAGAAATATTATCTGTCATTTTTACTCAGCTCCCTATACAGCCTTACTGTACTCATGTTTACACCAGCTAACATCCTTTAAAAATAATAATATACAAGCCCCAGAGCATACAGCTATTAATTCTCCTTTGAAGTACCTGATACTGGCAACTACCAAAGGGCCCCTGGGCCAGGAGGTGGGCTGATCTGTCCTGGTCATTGATGCTAAGCTACCCCAACAGGTGAAAATAACTTTCCTCACGTTAACTGCAAATGCAGCAGGACTCAATAAAACACCTACAGAGCACAATGAGCAAATGAATTTCCAACTGCTGAAAATGTGGGCTCAAAGTACAAAGCAATCTAGAGCTCAGACCTTTCCATTCCCCCAGATTTTAGATGATATTAGGCATAAAGGTGGCAGATTTTGAAATATCACAAACAAATTTCATCATATGATAACCAGCAGGAAACCTAACAGGAAAAAAAAACCCAACCAGAGGCACAAACACGAGAAATTATTCATTTGCAGGTATGCAGCCAGTACTTAACAGCACTTCTTTTTATGCTAATTTATCTCCTCTGGTGGGGTAACTGAACATGGCTTTCCATGCATGCCAATGAAGACAAAGCGAGAGTATGCAGTTTACGTTTTCTGCTGCACTCTGATTACTGAAGAACTCAGCTATTTCTTCTGTCAGAGACAAAAGGTCTACTATTTAATCCCATTACTAATACTGAAATCATCTTTCTTACCCTTAAAGTAAAATCACTTCAGATATTGAAAGAAATGTCAGATCAGTTCTCCCCAACTAAATACGATGGCACAACTCATCTTGATTCGTGTGAGGCAATGGAAATGTTGACACATAAAAGGCTAAATTTTAAAGTCTCTGGAAGCAGATATATCACCTAGAATGTCATCATGGCAGACGAATGCAATGCTGCAAAAAAAAAATCAACACAGCAGACGGACTTGGGAAGTACTGTTTTTACAAGCACAGCTCCTGAAAGCCATTACTTTTAAAAACTCAGAACTTTCCCCACTACCCTGACGTAAGTGGGGAGATCAAACGATTTGTGTAAAAAAAAAAGTAAGAGTAATACATTTTGGTAAACAGCATTGACATTACTTTTCTAAGAAAATAAAATTTATGGCCCTAAAACCTCTTTCGGTCAATCAGGATGTGGTCATGCCTGCCTTTGTTTTCAACAAGTAAGTATCCCATAAGCCGACACAACAGCACGACTGAGCCAATTGCTCCTGGGAATAAGGCTTTCTCTTCTTTATTAGGAAACTCTAAAAATCAGATCAGGAAAACTGTTCTAGGAATTAACAAGCACATGATCCATCCTTTAGTTCCGTTGAGAGTTTCATATATGCCTGCCTGACAGTTATTACTACTTTATACCGTTGTGTAGATAGTGGTGAGCTGAATCTGTTGATCTGACAGCACTTTTCTTATGCCAGGATGTGGTCAGCTTTTTAAACAGGGTGTATATAAATGTATGTCCCATGTGTCTTTGTAGTGAACCATTAGTTTCTAGACAAATGTTCTGTAAGTCCCCGCGCAGAATTACACAAACATTCTACCCCTGACAACTGACGGCTTAACTCAAACCCCTGGCATAAATTAAAATCAAGTCATTTTTTACAGGATCACTTTTATACACGCTTGTGCAACTCCAGTGAGTACTTTATGATGCATTTGTTTCCTTTCTTTATTCACTCCAGGTTCAATAGATAAATCTAAGAATGAACAAAGGCTGAATAAACTGAAGATTTGTTTAGTGAAAGACAAACAGAGTGTTCCTGGAACAAAGACTTTTTTTCTCAACCACGCCCACATGAGAAAAGAGAAATCAAAGTAGACCAATCCCTAATAAAATGCAAGCCCAAAGAAATATTTTTCTTCTAGAAAAATATAACGTGCCATTTAATGGTGGGCTTAGTGTATGTCGCTGAATATTTTTGATAAATATGATTAGAAAGAGTTCACTCTGAGGAGGATGAGAGATCAAAACACGGGTCACATTCCATTAAAATCAAGAAAAACAATGTAATTTCTGAAAACATTTAACAATGTTTTACTGAGATGCTGTATTTCTGAATCTCATTTTAGCTTCAACAGAGACAACACAGTAAAAGATAATACCTACAGTATGCTGTTTGTAAGGCTCAACTGAAATTACTCTAATCCCATGCTTGTATCATAATTGCGTGTTTTAATAACCCCCTCCAATGTCATTTTTTCATTTACTTATATATTTCAGGGCTGAAAACAGAGAAACTGTAATTAGGAGGCAAGGTTCCACCCCTGCCTTCTGAGCACTGCCTATATATGCATAGATGTAATCCAACAGTTCCCTTTGTGAGGGGTAAAGAGAGCTGGGATTTGGCAGAGCCTGGCATTTATGTTGGATTACATGTTCTTCAAGTTGTCTTTGTAAGTAAGAGATGCATGAAATGCCAAACACAATGAATCCATGCAAGAACTGACTTTTCAAATCAGCACAACCATTTTTAATATGTAACGCAAGACAATTAAAAGCCTCAAAAGAAAAAAAAAATAAAGCCTGCTAAAAGCACGAATTCCTAACAAATCCATCTAGAGCCAGAACTATTTACAGAGAGAGCAGAGAAATACAAAACTGTAACTCGCTTTTTGTTTGTTTCAGAAACATCGGCCTATACTGTTATTGCTAACCGCCATAATCTACTCTCAACATCAGTAAGCATTTTTTTTCTTTAAAAAGACCTTCACACCAGGATTTTATAGAGCTTGATGGAAAAACTATGCATGTTCCTTCCTGTACCTAATTACCTCAACTGCAAAAGCTGCCAAGTATTTTGCCCTTTAGTTCTTTTAATCGTATTAGTGCAAATGCATTTGGATGCCAATAGAAACAAACATTTAAAGATTTTTGCTTAAAAGATTCCAAATATGTACGAGGCTGGTGCTAGGAAAGCACACTCCACTTCTTCCCAGAAAGCACAGAGTTATTTCTGCAGAATATGAATTTGTGCCTCTTGTAAGACTAAACGTCTAGTTTCGACCCAATTTAAGTAAAATAATGTCAATATGAACTGCTCTCACAATGATTTATGCTACCTTCTGTTACTTTATTACATTAGACATTCCTTTCTCTAAGCTTTATACTTTTCGCCGTGCTCCTAGCAACCACATAAAGGCTGAGCACCAACTTTACGCGCCTGGCACCCTTCCAGGCTCGACTGTTATTGATAATTATATTGAAGTTTCAATTTAATTGCTACTCTGTTGTGACATGGAATATTTTTTGTAATTAGGCATTTCCCATTTTCTGTCCATTCATTTTTTGTATTACTGAAAAAGATTTTTTTTTCCCCCAGAAAACATAAGCAGAACAATGACACAGATAAGAGTATGTACATCTGTTACTATCATTACCAACACAGTAATGTGAAGGGAAGAAAAAAATTTAAAGGAAAAAAAATTGTGAATATAATTTCTCGGAAGGTAATTTTCTTTTCAGTTTAAGTGCTCTTATTCTTCTTACAGTTACTCAATGATTTCCTGTTCTAATTACAAGACATTATACAGAAAGTCATTTTTAAAAAGGGAATGTACTAGAGCAGGAGGCTAAATAGCATCACTTGCTTGCTATGGTTTGAAATTCCAAACTTTTGCATCTCTCTTATCAATTCTCTGCTCTGCCTTTGTGCAACATATTCTACCACAAATCTACCATCTCTTCCGAAGCAGTTAACAAAAATATATACATCAGAGGAAAACACACTTGCAGTTAAACTGCAGGCGAAAGAAAAAAAAAAAGAAAAGAAAAAATCATTTTTTTCCTCCTCACTGTAGCTGGTAAATTGGAGGCAAGCCAAGCCTAGGAGTGGAAAATATTAAAAAGTAAAAAAAAAAAAAAAAAAAGAAAGAAGAAAGCTTGATTAAAAAGCGAGAGAAGAGATATTCAGTTCTAAATCTAAATGAATAAGCCACAAACTATTTCATAAAAACATACTGTGACGTAAATTACACATCAGTATTGCACTGTTGTGGTTATTTTGAGAAATAGCTTGTACTGTAAGTCAGCTGGTAAAACCCCACCCTTAATGATTTTGTAATTCTCCATACAGCAATCAACTGGAGCAGTCATGAAATTGCCAAGAAGGAAAACAGACAGAGCTGTAGAGAGTTTGTAATAAAAAGATAATGTACTTTTAACATAACAGAAGTAGAAGATTGGTTTTATTAACTAAAAAAACTACTTAAAAGGTCCCAGGCTTGCCATTTGTTTTGATAAATGTTAACACAGATCTTCATAAGATAAGCAATGAAAGTATCAGGGGAACCAGATAAAATGGGACAATGCTTTGGTGTGTGGGTAGCAAATTGAGCAAGGGAGTTATTTGGAATACAGAGTGAAAATGAAGGAAGTTGCAGGGCTCTGTCCGTCAGGCTCCTCTCCCACACAGTGCCATCGCTACCCTGCCTTCTTTCATCACCCTCAGCTACTAAGGGGGCCTCCCAGAGGATGCACATATCATAATTAGTTTATCATCGCTGGTATGCATGGCTTTGACCATATCATCAGTATGTAGCAGACAGAGGTAATGGAGGATGCATCTCTGGATCTGTGCTGAATGAAGACAGCTGTGACTCCCAAGATGGGATGTCTCAGGACTACTGCAGAGCAGCGTTCAGGTGTCACTGCCCTCCCAAGACCAGTCCTCGGCAACCCACTGGAGCACACATGGTGGGACTCATTTCATCCAATAATGCCATTTTAGTCTACAACAGTTGTGCAGATCCCTCTGTAGCCGGAAAGATCTCCTTCCAACCTGCTGTTTTGTTAAGACGTGGATCAACTCCTTCTCTGGAGCTACTACGCCCTCACCAGTGACAACTAGTTTAAGTCTAGAGGTTTAACTTGCAGATCAAATTAAGCGAGTGAAATGAATACCACCTAAGTGACAATGCAGTCTGCCCTATGCCAAAATGATGGTCCATATGCATGCTAAAAATCCCCTCACGGCAGATACACTCGCCATCAAGATAAAAAAGGTTCATCTCATCTGTGACGATGGACTTCAGCTCTTCCAGCTCTTAAAGCAGGATCCAGTTTTCCTTCCCCTATTTTGGCAAGGACTTTCTGCAGTATGGGCATGAGAACACAGGTGTAGACGAGACGAAGATGTGCGTAGCTGACCCTTCAAAACCAATGACTGCAGGTCAGACAGGTTCTGCACATCTCAAAGCTGCCTGTTCTAACAACATCCCAAGGGGAGATAGCACAGCTTTCCAGCAGACAGAAACGAACTTACTACACAGTTACGTAAAAAACTGAATCCCTCAAAAAGTCAAAGAGCAACAGAAACAGCAGAACAATGAAAGGGTAACCAGAAGGGGGAAGAAGAAACTCGGTCTTTATGACATAAAAACCTTTAAGAAGAATCTTGCAATGAAAACACCTTCCCGTATCACCATCCAGTCATAACCTGACAAATACCCCCAAATCATCGCCCAAATAACTGTGGATGGCCAAGAAGCAATGCCGGCCATCACCTACATCTCTGGGTACTCCTATGAGAAAAAGGATGTCTCTCGCAATGAAATAACCTTTGTGGGAGAACTATGGCTGGGTCCTTGCTTGACCACTGCACACACCAAATCCCCTGCGCAGACAGGAGGCTACGAGCCCCAGTAGGATCCATGTCCCTGTGCACTAGGCTGCTGTGAGCCAGCAGGAACAGCTACGGAATTCTGGTAGCTGCATCATTGTCACAAAACTACTTCTGCTTGCTTTAGCCCACCAACTCAACTCTCTCTCCAGGGATTAGGAAAGACTTCTCAAACACAGCTCTTCCAGTCCACCTTGCCTTTTCATACCCATGGTCATTGTTTGCTCTAGTAATGCTACTCGGTGTGCCTTGGTTGGCTAATTAATAACAAGACCTAAAAATATTAATTTTAAAATTATATTTCTCTCACAGATAAATGCAAATACAGTAATGATTTAACCCCATGAGATGGGACAGGAAATCCATGGGTTTGGATTTAAATAAATTGGGGTAAATTATTGACACAACAGGGATACCGCTTTGTTGGCAGAACCCACACTACTCATCCTTGCTTTGAGAACCCCCCTCTATCTGAATGCTAATGCAATCAAGAACAAAGGACACGTGTTGCAGGATACGGAACACAGTGATTACATTTATGTTTACCAGATAATGATGATGTTAACAAGTTGCCTGTAATTCTTACGTGGACGTCTGCCTGCCTGATATTGTTTTTAAACTGATCAAAGGCAAAAGCCATTTCTGCCAATATACAGAATAAAATGCACAGCCTTTCTGCATGTATCAGATACTTCTTCCTTTGCAAGGAGGAGACAGAGCTAATTCTCAGAATTTTGTGCCACTTCCCCAGCCCTCCGTTTTGTGTCACAGCACCAGCAAAGAATCAGCCATTCAGAGAATTCCTAAGATTAGTTTAACATTTGAAAGAAATAGAGTACTTACAAATCTGCTGGAGATTGAAACTACTGTTCAACCCAACAGCAATACAGCCATTAAAAAAAAAGAAAAAAGACAGCACGATCTAACGCGTACTTAAAGCACATGGTTGAAGAACATTTTACAGTCAGTGATTTGGATCTGAGTTGTTCTAGTCCTACTTAACGGGGACGAAACAGAGTATATTGAACGATGACTGACAGTATGTCCATATAATCAAATCTTCCATAATATTTCTCATTAAATCACTTTGAATTTGAATCATAAATCCAATTTTTGAAGAAGACGAAAGGAATTTAATACTGAAAAAGTTTCCAACCAGGCATTCAACATCCTTTTTCAAACCCTAATCCAATATTCAGCTCCTCATAACTGAGGCTTCTACCCCGTGCTCCCAGGATCCTCCTGCACCTTAGGAAGCAGGTTTATGAGGTGTTTCTAGACTCGAAAGAAGAGTGACTGACAATCGTCATTTCCAGCTTTTATATAACCCTTCCATCCACAGGCCTCAAACTGCTTTATGGAGATGAGTAAAAATTATTATCCCCATTACACAGAGAGAGAAACTGAGACAGAGAGAGCTTAAAGGATTTATTCTACAGCATCAAGCAACTTACGGAGCAAGGGAGACAGCAAACAGGCCAGGCAGAAGTGCTTGTCGAGGGGATTTCTGGGTAAATCAGAGTTTCCTAAGTTTCCTCAAAAGGGAAGCAGCCATCTCCGGCCACCCCAGCCAGCCTGCCTGCCTCCACCAGAGATGGGGGATGGACAAGGCGGGGGCTCTGTGTTGAGGTTTCTCTCCTACCGCAGCCATTGTCCCTGTCCCGCACAAGCCCAGTCATTTCCTTCATTTTGTTTAGCTGCTGCACGGCTGGGATTATCCTTCCCCCTCCATGGAGGGTTTGCAAAGCAGTGGTTCACCCTCCCACCAAACTGCAGGTGACTGCCGCAACGAGAGCTGGAGGAACAACAAGAAAAGCAAGCTGATGCTGGGGATGCAGCCAAGTTCAGAGCTGGGCTATGAAATTGTCTTCTTGCCTCCCAAAATCTCCTTCTCCCCTTACTCCTCAGGTCACAAGCAAGGGCCAGCCCATGTCCCAACAGCCTCGGATGGCTACAGAAAACCACTCCAATATAAAAGGTTTTTAAACCGCCCTATTAGCTTTCTAAAGCAGATGGAGACAGGGGGAAGGGGGAGACTGACTGCAGAAGGGAGCACATGCTGCCTGTCCTCTTGAATGTTCTGGGTCATGTGGACCATTCAGGTTGAATGTACATCAGCTTTAAAACAAGTATTTATCCTGGTTGTCGTGGTTACTGATAAGCAGCTTCAATTCTGCTGATAACAAAAAGAAGAAAGAATTAAAAAGGGGAGGGGGGCTGAAACCATAATTTGGTAATATGACGAAGCCAAGAAGAGGAATTAAATCACATTAAACAAGCCAATTGTACTGTAAATGGCTCTGCCTCTGTATTTGCTTTTAAATCATCTAAGGCTCTAACATGGCAGCTGCTTCAGTTTTAACAAACAAACAGTAAAAATCCCTTTTAATAACGAAAGGAAATAATGATATACTTTGCTTTAGCTGAATTCAAACATAATTTAATTTTTCCTGAGGTGAGATTTGCACAGGGAACAATCAGATAATAAGTGTTATCATTCTCATAGACAAAACTGAACCAGCACTTTGCAATTCAAAGTGCTATTTAATGCACCATTTTCAGCAATCTCTGAACACCATCCAACATACCACTGAACTACGCTTCAGTACTTACACATAAAGCCTGATCCTGCAAATACTTGAGCTACAAACACAAGTACTTCCACTGCTGCTGTGGCTGAAGTTACACAATCCCTAAAGCGCCTTCACAAGGGGCATCCCATCCAGTAACTTCTCCTACAACATCTTCTCATCATCTTTATTATTATTATTACTATTACTACGATTTTGTGTCTTGGTCTGCCTGTTTTCTGAAGTGAAGCACTACACAGAGAAAATACTGAAGAATGAAAAACTCTGGTCTCACAGAGAAACATGCAAGTAGAGCCACAGGCAAGAGAAAGGAACACTTTTTTACAATTAACCGCTGGAACAACGAGCTCAAGGATTTAACAGGTTCCCCAATCCAGTGCTCAAGACTGAATATTGTTTTCCTGAAGATATTCTCTGGTCCGACCAGTTTTAAACTTGTGTTTGGTCTGTTATTTGCCCTCTGTGGTGAAGAGGTCCACAACAAATCCATACTTGCTTGGGAAAATTCTAAGGCATAAAAAACTGGAAAAAAAAAAAAAAAAAAAAGGAAAGCCAACCAGGTCTCCCATTGTCTCCTCTCTCTCTCACCTCCGCACACCGCTCAAACACAAACGAGAGAAGCACACACAGCCCTACTTATAAGGGACTGTTATACAACCTCTTCCACCTGGCAGGATCAACCGCCTTCATTTTCCATTGCCCCCAAAAGTATGAGTCAAAACCCTTATCTTGGTGTTTCACACGGGGCCGTTTCACTATCATTCTGAAAATTCGGAGGAACTGCGCCCTCCTCGAAATAGCAGCGGCAGAAGCTGCCGGTCCCAGAGCTGTGACACGCGGTGGAGGGTGGAAACGGTCCAGTGATTTAAACAGTTGGGCTCTGCTTTTGACATTTATGCCCTCTTTGAAACCCTTAATGAAGTAACAACCCCGTTAATTCTTGCAGGGTATTTAGTACACATAAAACCTGCATTATCTACTATTTACAATTTACTACACACAAGCAGTATCTGGCTCTGTATAAAAATAACAAGCTCACCGTAACCCTCCGCTCCCCAACCATACTGCTGATTTCTTTGACACATGGAGAAGTGAGAATAATTACATTTTACTGAGTGTGTCTCATTACACTGATTTAAGTAAGATTTCCAAAGCTGCAAAAATATGCTTTTCGATTTCATTTGTTTCTAGCAATTCACTCTGAAGACGGTTAGTAAAACCTTCAGAAATCATCATCAATATGGACAAAAATTGTACCCTTCTCATGTGGACATTTGACAGAGGGATAATAGGGTCTAGAAACACCACAGTCAGACGTTTCTTTTCTATTTAATGTTTCCTTCTGTGCCAAACATAATATAACAGACAAGTGTTAGAGAGACATGCAGGGGGGAGCCTGAATAGAGAGCTTTAAAAAGGGTCCTTAATAGAGAAGCTGTATGCTTAGTCTTCAACAACGTTCAATGGCAATTTATTTGCAGCCATTTTCTCATGTAACCTTTCACACAGGAGCAGGTAAGATAGAGCACAAGACAATTTGTCAATTGCCAGATATGAACAAAAGAAACCATTTTTAATAAGCTTCAGTGGCCCCTTGTATTTGTTTTGCAACATGTTAATAACTTTTTTGGAAGCCAATCAAAGACAAGATGAGAAAAAGAAGTCAAGCTGGGAAACAAAAACCACAGTTAAAGAATTTTACAGATAAACTTGTGTTATCATCGGCAGTGTAATAATGCTTAAATCCAGGAGTGGCACAGAATAAGCATAATGCCATTTCTTTTTCAAAAAATAAATTGCAATTACAAAAATGCTAGCCCCACATATTTCTTTTCCAAGAATTTGCTGTCCTTTATCTCATCCCAATGTAGTACATGCCTCTTCCCCAATACAACCTTATTCTGGTTCCTCTCCTTCCCAGTGACGAGGTGAAATTCAACATGAGGATTATCAGGAGGAAAGGCCAGTTGGGAGCTGCCAAACTCCAGGCCACCGACCCAACTCCCCCACACCACGCTCCCCCAGCTACTTGGGGAGTCTCTCCTCCTAACTCTACTTCTCATGTTGTACCAAATAACCCCCAAATTGTTGCTCTGAAAACCAAACCAAATGTCCTTTCAATAGCTGTTACAGGTACATGAGTAAGTCTGTGGTTGCTCATTTAACCCAATTCTGCAGCACAACAAAGTAGTCTCAAGCTGAAGAGGAGTATTAGGAAGAAGGTGTAAAGGAAAAGGGAGCTAAAGGACTCCCCCATCTAGGATATGAGGACCAAAAACTAAGCAATATACAGGACAAGACGAACAAACCAACTGTGCTGAAGGCCAGAGCCTTCCTGCGTGATCATCATTAGGTCTTTCTGTGGCACAGCCTCATTTCTGTGGAAAAGGAGGCATGTCGCAGGCGTGTGAGAGCTTGTGGGCCAGTCGCTCCTGATCCCTTGCCCTTCCTGCAGGCACAAGAGGAGGCAGAGAGACCCTCCTCAAAATGGCATCTACCAATACCTATGCCAGAAAGGTTTCTGCATGGCTAAGGTTCAATCGTTGGACCAAATGCTCGTAAGAGCCCTCAGTGGCATTTCTAAGGGAAGTGTCTTCTGGTACTGAAGAAAAGTCAGGGTGCCCAAACAGGAAGGCATCAAAATCCCAGCAACATACACTGAAAAATCTGATGAAGTGTTAAGCAATTTCATTAATGTCATTAAACCGTACAAAATTCCCTTGGAAAATTTCACACAGGCTTTCCCATCCTGTTGCACATTACTCATGGCCTGAGAGACGCATGAGGAGCAAATGTAGAGAAATAAAGCTTCTCTCCAGTCAATTTGGACCGAGTCCTAGTCTCACTGGTAGAAAGACCAGGCTTGTGGGCTTCAGTGAGAACAGGGCTGGGTCCTTTGAACTAGATTATTATGGCACCTGGAAGAGAGGTACAAAAGTATATGGTGAGAGAAGATGCACCAGAGAACAAAAGGAGCTGTTGGGCAGATGACAATCCTCCTCATTACAACGATGAAAAGACTCCCAGACTTCAGCAGACCTGCAGAGTTTACTATCCTATGCCCAAAATTAGATTTTGCCTTCTAAGGACTCTGCAGAGGAGTCTGTTACCTAGTGAAGGGAAAGAATATAAGCATTTGCTCTTCAAGAGAGGAAAATCCTTTTGAATAAGAAAGGGCTCGCTGTGATGGGAACCTACCAGCCCAGCCCCACACTCCTGAGAACCCTGAGAACTAATTGAGGATTTCTCTTCCTCTTTTGCGGGACCAGGAAACAATTCCTGGAGAAGAGAAGAAGCCGTGCTACCTGAATTATCTGAAAAGGCCTCAGGTGGAGGCAGGGTGAGAAAGGATTTCTGGACAAGTTATGCCTATGAGCTGAGGAGAACAAGCAAGTATCCTCCCACTCTTTTCTCTAGGCAGACTCTCTTTCCAAGTTTTCAGCGAGAGCGTCAGTTTCCAGTGAATCTGCCCAGGAAGGGGCCAGCAGAGCACTGCCAATCTTCCAGAAAACACCGGGTGGCTTCTGCCCCGCTCTGGATGGGCTTCAGTCTGACACCCAGCAGAGAGGAAGGCTCCCAAGTAGGAAACACTCCTAACCTGGTATCTACTAGTCTGGAGCGTGCTCTAATAATAGATAGCAGTGTCTATTTCAAAGCACTTAATGGACGCTAATTAGCCCTCAGGGCATTCCTATGAGGCAGGTAGGTAGATAAGTATTATTTCCCCTGTTTTACATATGAAATAATCTCCTCAGAGATGTTCTGACTTGCTTGAGGCCACCTCATGAGTCACTGAGCTCAGCTCTCAGCAGGTCCTGGCTCCCAGACCTGTGCTCAGACCTCTCAGCCATACCTCTTTCACAAGTGCAAAATCTTCATTTCAAACGTGGAGGGAGAGAGGAAAGAAGATCAAGGAGGGGTGATAACACTGGGAAAAAATACTCTCTGGGAAAGGAGCTTCCAGAAGAACGACAAAACAGAGCCTTCTATTTACTGAATGATAGATACCAAATCTAGGACAAGGAGAGAGATGAAAAACATTGTAAGAGTTTTTGTTATATATTCTCTTCAGGCAGTCACAGCTATTTATTGTGATTTGTAACCTCTGCTAACGTCAGTTAAACAGTTTTAGATTCCCAATTTCTAGCATGGCCGCAAGTGCAGCAGTCCTGGACACACAGAGTATCTATGCTTAGTACATACAGGTAAGTTACATGCCCACACCCACAAAGTCACACTGAGGTGTTGATCCATCCTAGAGACCTTTGTGACTTTAGATACCATGCTGCCTGGGTAGGCGGGAACACATAAACGATATATTTTTATCTCTTTGGGAAAGAGCAGCGAATGGTTTCAGCCACTGTTGGCGAACAGTCAGAACTTGCAAGACACAAGATACTAAGTGGTACACGCTTCCTTGAACCAGCAGCGTGCTGTATCTCCCACTACTACCCCTCTTAACCAGCCCAGAGCGAGCCGGGGGAATTATGCCCTGAACTCTAAAGGCTCCAAATCTAATACATTTTTCACGTTCCTGACCAAGTCTCTCGTTGACACCTTCCCTTTCAGCCTGCAGCCCCCCATGCCACAGACTCCCCGCGACCACATCACGTCCCTGTGCCTCCCGGCTCCTCCGCTCGGGCCATGGCTGCCGGGGAGCACCAACACACACAGCATCCACGTGGAGACAAATGATTAACAGTGCTGACCACACAAGTCCCACGTTTCTTATTCCAGACACCCTGGTTAGCATGCTTCTGACTCTCAACTATACAATTAAGTGAATCAGGGTCCTTGAAAAAGTGAATGCAGTGAGTCAGTCCCCCAGAACATTCACTAGTTCTTTGTGCTAAAAATAATCTTAATTTTTGCTTCTATGGGATTCAAGGACCAATCTCCAGCAACTACAGGCTACGCAAAACATTACTTATTTTTCAGAGGGAAAAAATTATTTATGCAGTGCATTATCAATCTCAAACGCTGATGTTTAAGCACAAGTTTGATGAACTATAATGCAGCATAATGCAGCTGCTTTGCATTTTGATTCCTTTATTTATAGACCACAGCAAATTAATAACTCCAAAATGTTGTTTCAGGCAAAGTAATGGACACACAATAAAACTATTCATTTCCTCAAAGGTCACTCTAGGAGAAGCATACATTGTTTAGAAGCCTACCAACAATGCTATTGTTCCAAAGAAAAGTGAAAATATATAATGAGCAGTTAGTGCCTATATCTGCATTGGAGACCCTAGGCTAATTTAAAGTGCAATCTTAAGGCAATCAATCATACTCTAAAATTACTTCATTTTCCAAACTGTTTACACTTTTTAAGTTACAAATCCACTTTCTGCTATTTCAACTCACGATTTACAGCTACAGATTTAGCCTGCCTTGGCTTGCTGCCAAACGCTAGTCATGAGGGAGCTAATGATCTGAACAGATCAGTGTTTTATAATGGAGAAAAGCGCATGTAAATTTCCAGCATGTCTGCAAGTAATCAAGGCATGCTGACTATAAATGAGGTGGCCTCACATTTATTTTAGGAGAAATATCTTAAAGCCCCACTTTTTATCCGGGCCAACAACAAAAAAAAATATTACCAAAAAAAAAATATCCTTTTTAAAAGGTACTCAAAGATTATTCCAAATGATTCTAAATGAAACTGCCAGGCAAACAATATGTTAAAGAATAGTACAATAGCTAATTTCCTTTAGTGTTTCTATCTCAACCAGATCATATCCTTATCATGGCAAGCTGGAACATTAAACTCTCTAGTTCATGGAATCAAAACACAAGAATGCTTCATATTACATTATAGAAAAATGAGCCATTCCTTACAAACAAGGTCAGATTTCTGGAATGCCAAAGGTCTACATTTAAACAGAGCTGGGAGGAGGGGAGACTTTGCCCACTCTGCTCTCTAAAAAGCAGGGGGAAACTAGACCAGCAATTTAAATTTGTTTTAATAGCCAAAATGGTAGAAGGAGAGCAAGAA
This sequence comes from Numenius arquata, assembly GCF_964106895.1. Classification (NCBI taxonomy): domain Eukaryota; kingdom Metazoa; phylum Chordata; class Aves; order Charadriiformes; family Scolopacidae; genus Numenius; species Numenius arquata. Next base: position 15,570,373 of record NC_133585.1, on the reverse strand, counting down.
GTCTCTTGGGAGATGATACTTAAATTAAGTATGTTCTTTATTGTTTCATTACAGTGACATAGCCAAATAATGACTTTGTGTTACTGTACAAATAATACCGGATCCTCATTTTCTAGCGGAAATAATTACTCTATTTTATCATATTCTGCTTACCATCAACCTACACCCTCCTCCCCGTATAGGCACTGGGTTATGGAAGGTTTGGGGTTGGACTGAGAAAAGTTTCAGATTTTTTCCTGTATTTAAAGGCCATACCAAGGAAGCATACTCTGACCTAAAAGTGGCTTTAAGAATGGAGCTATAAATATTCTTGTGTCGTACTTCATGAAATTCAATCCATCATAATGGATATTTCTGTTATAACATTATTACATGCCTAAACTCAATTGTATAATTGGATAGGGCCAGAAACAATAAGCTGGCATTGCTTTGTTACAGCATACTACAGCTTTAAAATACCCATAATCATAAATCAACATACTTATTTGAAGTTCTATCATGAAGCAGAACAGGAAAAGAAAAGTTAAAATAAACTAACTGGTAAAGAATCTCATTTTACTTTCTAGAGACTGGAAGTTTTTATCAGTTTTGAGTCTCACCGCCACTACAACTGGGAATCTTTCTCCTTTCTAGGTTGCCTTGAAAGGCACCTCCTCCAGAAAGATTTTGCTTCCTTACAGCTTTCCAACACAACCAGCAGAGCCGCAGTGAGGAATTCCACTATTCTGAAGTCTGACGGATGTGACTGTATTGCAGCCATTGAGACCAGAGTAACGGGGAGCCGGGGCTGGAAGAGAAAAAGCGATCCGAGCCCCTCACAGCCAGCCGAATGCCTGGTGGGCCACAGGTTCAGGGGCTGAGTATCGGCCGTCGCTGTTGATCATGCTGGAATCCCTGGAGGGAGATAGCTGAAGTCCCTTCTTGCTGTGGAAGCAGTCAACTGAGCATTTTTTATCCCAGCTTGTGAAATATTTTCCTACTTATCCACGCAAAATAATTTACTAACTCCTCCCTGACCTCTCTGCACTTCTTACCTCACCAGAGTCAGGATCAAAAGTAACTGACCCTTTCTTGCTCTTTTTCTACCCCCAGGAGCTACAAGCGAGAGCTAGGGGGCAGCTTTGATGGACACCTCCTGCATTTGGGGAGAGTTTGGTGCCTGATGGCTTATTTTTAATTATTTCTAAGCAACTTGCATTGGGAGCTGGCCCTCAGGAGACCATCGCCCAGCTGAGGCACAGGACTGAGCAGAGGCGACCACGTGTCCCCTCCAGTGCCTCCCCTCAGCGTATGAAAACACCACAGAGTGCTTTGGGACAGACTGCTTCATGTTCCTCTAGGAGGCAAAAGCACTGACAGCGGCCAAGGCATTTCTTCCCTGACCTACAGTTCTGCAACAGTTCTCCAAACCTCATCTCCACCTACCTTCCAGCTGTGCAGAGGTTCATGCTCGCTGGAGGCACTGGGCTACAGCATTGCTGAAGTTAATACTAAAACACAGATTCCTCCTACAGCTTCACTGAAAAATCCATTGCATTCATCGGGAGGGAGATCTCCAAGAACCTTCTTGTTCTTTTTTTCTTGCTGTTATTACAGTTTGTTTTTTTTTTTAAAAGTCTCTTTTTCTCCCTACTTTTCTTTTGATCTTTGTAGGTCTCAAACAAAATATTTTATTTCTTCTGATACTTGTATGAAGAATGTTAAGTTTTTCATAAAGATACCCTTTTGGCCAAGTGCTTTATGGGTATTAGAGCAAAACAACACAAAGTTGTGTATAAACACACGAGCAGTTTCATCATAGATAATTATATGTATATTCATACACAATAAAGGATAAAATTACCGTAACATGATTAAAAACCTTACTTTCTCAAATCCACAACTTTTACTCTCACACGCTGTGACATCATAAACTGGAAAAGTAGCCAAAAATAGGTAAGGCTTGAATTTCTTTGGTCTAAGAATAAGAAAACCCCCTTCTCTTTCAATATATCTAAATAAGCAAAAAAAGGGGAACAAACAGATTTAGGGTGGAAGAGGCAAGTCAACTCAAGCTCAGCAAAAATTTCTAAAAAATAAAACCAAGTATAAATTAAAAGAGGAGATATAAATAGGTGATGTGAACAACTCTTGAGAACAAAAAAGCATTTGATATCATCAGAGTTGGTGTCACAGGGTGGTTATTAACCAGCATAAACATTCATTTTCAGTCTCACTGAGTCACCCAGAAAAGCTGGCTCTCGAATAATGAGGCTGATGGAGTCTGAGATCCAGTTCTACTTTTCTTTACTCCAACTTGGAACTGTTGCACAATTATGATACAGAATGTCAGGATACGATAAACAGAACTGAAAAAGGGAAAGAAAACAATTTTTTCCCCTACAAGTCAGGTTCAGTGCTTTTGCCTATTAAAGTAACCAAATATGTTTCTCTCTGAAATCAAAGCCAACAGGCAGCATGCCAGGCACAGTTAACAGATAAATCAATGTTCCCGAAGGGTGAGCTTTTTTGTTTTGGGGGGTTTCTGCCTGACAACAATCTTGCGGCAAGCAAACAGAACACCCACCGCACATCTTGTCAATCTACTCACATGAAACAGGGAAGGAAATGTGAATACTTTTGAAGATCTAGGCACTGTTTGGAAAAACTTCATGTTCTAACCTCCCTGTCAAAGGTCATGGTTTTCATAACTACGAAGTCTGCAGCTATTGTAAAGCCCACTACATATAACGTGTAAGTGCAGTTAATTTATCACTAAGGTCACTGTATACTAGCTGGGAGTTTGTAAACAAGAATGAATCACAGGTTTCATTTTTGTGTCCTTTTCAAACTGGAAGACCTAACAGTTTCCTGTTCCAACATACAAAATAGTATTGCTTCTATAAACCTACTCGGGTCTCCTTGCCAGCAGTTTCCATTTAATTAAACTGACAGCAAAACAGGGCCCTTGCTAATGTGATCCAGACCAGTTTGCCTTCAATGTAAATTCTCAGGCATGAAATTACATCTGAAACAGACACAATAATCCCTCTATATCTTAGTCATACGTTTAATCTATACTAAAATAACATTTTCTTTGTCTATGTTTAAGTCCGTTTTAGAACTCAGTGATCTTTTCTTCTTTTCCCAGCTGAAGTTCAGGGAATTATTCAACTTCCATTCACCTTACAGTCAATTCAGAATTTTCTTCTTGCCTGTAATTTATACATTCATTGTTGGTTTCTAGGTCATGGGTAGCAAAATGATCTGGCATGTGAGAAACCAGATTCGGGACCTACTTCAAACTTTCACTTTCTGGAAACGAAATAGGCTGGTAGCATTACAAAACTAGTTCACAGCTGCTTAAAGCAATCTAACTTGCCTAAGCTAACAGCCTGATCTTTCACACTGATCCTCAGGTCAACTAGCTGTAAAGAAGAAAACTGATGAGATTTATAGCTACCTTCAACAAAATGAAGGTGGGGTTGGTTATTTGTTTAATGACCCATAACATTTCACTCTGGTCTAGTCATTCTTGTCAGTATGCAACCGATGCTCAAATTCTTACAATGCCCAGGAAGAACAGAATATGCAAAAGAGTAGTTACTTATTGCACAGTAACCACCGTGTTTGTGATAAGCAACTCAGTAAATTGCAGGGTGCCTTTATGCCCGATGTGAGATGGGAATTTCTGAGAGATGTAAAGCATTTTGTTCCTGGCCCACAGGCTGCCTCCTCCCACACCAGCACCAGGACAAGCCTGCGGACACTACAGCCCCCCTGCAATCTCAGAGGGCTTCGAGAAACAGGGAGGGATGCTATCCAGACCGTAAAATCCAGAAAGGTGACAATTAGTAGGGGAAGGGCAAATAACCGATCTTTTCTTACTCCAGCCAGTGTGTGTCACAGCGGGGTCCTCACTGCGACTACCAAGCCACACCTTTCTACTTGACAGGATGAAGAACCTTTATCTCTGTCAGTTAAACAGTGATTGAAAAAACGCTCTCCCAGACTCCCAGATTCAACAGGCAAGTCCAGGAATGATACCGGAGAAGTTACTTTTCTTTGCTGCTCCGTGGATTCCTGATACTGGAAGAGCACATCACCCAAGCTTGGCTGCAGCAGGTCTCCAAGCTAAATGGGAATTACACAACACTTAGCCAGTAACACCTAATGATACATAAGGACATTCATTTTGAGATACTGTGGCAGGATGGCCTGAGCTTCAGAGTGCCCAGCAGTGACTGCCACCTCAACATTTTGAGCCTGGAAAGGAAAATCATGTCTACTGTGTGCAATCACATTTCTTCTGATGCCAGCCATGTAGGTAAACTAATTGTTTGCAAAGGAAAGCCTGAAGCCTTTCTGAAGACGGATTTTGGGTGAAGTTTTAGCACCACTATGTCTTCAAAAAAAGCTGTATAGAGGAGTTCAGATATAGGTATCTGAAGGTCTTGGCTCTGGCCAAAGTGACAGATTAGGTGGCATAAGAGAAAGAGCTGCAAAGGAACCTGTTAAAAAAAAAAACAGAAAGGAATGAAAAGACAGCCTGCTCCAAGAACATGGCACCTTTGTTATCCTCACTAGACCTAGCCATCTTGCACCGCCAATATCAAAAACTGCTTTCATTTAGATGAGTAATTCTTGTTTATGTTCTTGCGCTCAACACCTGCATTTTCTGACCATGGAGGGAGCTGTCAACAGCTGTGAGGACAGTACCCATAAGGTACCCATTATCCCTACAAGTCTGCAAAAGGGGGAAGCAACGGCAGGCATTTACTGTAGCTCTGTTGCTGGTAGCATCACGCCTCTGCATCTTAGGCAGAGATATCAAAACATCTCCTGTAACGATTGAAACTGAGGATTCACTCTGGTATAAATCTGGTCTCTGTGTTCAGGCTGTCATGCACGAAAGGGCTTCCTGGCTTTACAGCCAGCAGTCACTGGCATGTGGTGTCACTTCATCTGGTGAAAGGGAATGCACAGGACAAAGAAAGTTGTTGCTGTAGCTACTCCTCCAAGGAGCCTTGTGTCCTATTTTGGTTTGGGCAATCTAGCTAATGAACTGAATGCAAAATGGAGACGGTGGGAAATTGTTATGGGTATCTGGGGCAAAGATCTCAATGAGGCACACACAAAACTCCAGTCCTACATGCAAACCACACAGACATACTCTGAAGGAAAAGGAGCAAAAAAATTGAAATTGTAGTCCCATTTTTTCTATGAACACCGTCCCACTCTTTCATGTCTTGATAGCCTTCAGTGATGAAGACGAAGCGCCCTGTCAGTCACATCAAGCTCAGAGCATTCCTTATACCACCAGTGACCCTCAGTACATTGTGGGACTAGGCCCAAGGACTTCTGTTTCCTGAGAGCTTGTGGTCCAGCTGGAGATACTATGACCATAGAAGCACATGTGACAAACCATTGTAAATACAAGAGAAAACTGAACCACAGAGTATTTTCCAAGTTTTGACTCACTGAACCAAACATTTGCAAAAGCTTAGTTACATGTCCAACTAAAAATACATGCTGCCTAAGAAATGCTACATGATTTTAAGAAATTTGCCTCATGCCCAGTGAGCTATGAATGACACTTTTAGACAAATGCACTCAAAATATTTTCAGAGCCTGGACAATAAAATTTCCAAGCACTGTTGTCACAATCTTCCTCTTCAAGTAAGAACTTTAATTGCATTGTTTTCCTAAAAAGTAGAAAGTGAAGTGCTTATTTAAGAAAATCAGCCATACACTAAGCAGTCTGACATTCTTGGAAAAAAAGAAAATTTCATTTGTGCAGCAGAAGACAATGGTTAATCATTAACACGATCAGAAATCATTACAGGTCCTTCTAGCAACTGCTGTTCTGCTGCACTGTTCATGAGGATCTCTTGTTTTAGAAGCAACACTCAACAAGTATTATCCCAGTAAGAAGTATGTAGACCTCTTCTTACTGTTACATTGACTTTGTCTACCGGGTAACAAGGGAAAAAGTGTCTAATAGAGAACAGCAGCCTTTCTCTGCATGTGAAGAATCAGCTTCCTGTGCTTCCCCAAGCCGACAGAGGTGGCGAAGAGGTACTGCTTTGTGTAAAAACCGTACATGACTGGCCAAAGATGAGGGAATGACTTTTTGTATTAACTTATATGGATTCACCAGTACATCTGATTGGTTAAAAGTCTCTCAATGAGGCAGAGAAACTACCAATAGAGTTTCTGCTGCAGAGGGTGAAAAATGCTCCTATTCCATTTGTCCAAATATGCTGGGTTCATGCTATCAAACACATGAATTCCTGTCCACACTCTCTCCATCTCTCCTGCCATCAAAATAGCAGGGACAAAATTGGCCTCATTTCCTGTATATTTCATATAGACCTAAATGTTCATAAGTATGTTTTCAGGGAATATATTTTAAGGCTGCTACACTCACATCTGATCTCCCACTCTATGCTTTTAAGATATTAAATAGGCTTTACCCAATAAATCACATGTTTTGTGCCTTGGAATCACATGGTATCTGAAATCACCAAAGGCTAAATCCTGGGCTATTCACATTCACTACATGCAAGTTTGAGGGCCCAGGTCGAAAAAATAAAGTATAAGCTGAGCAACAACCTTCCCTGCAGGAAGTCGAAAAAATAAAGTATAAGCTGAGCAACAACCTTCCCTGCTAACAAAAATCCCAAACCACACACACACACCAAAAAATCCCAGTGTCAAGGTAGAGAAGCAGCCCTTATTGCAATCTCTAGCAATCCTCATGCCGGTTCCCACACCAGCATTGTACCACCTCTCTCTCTCTCCACCACGGGAGGATCAACGCTGGAGGTCATGGCGGAGCACGGCCTTGGCACTGACCTTCTCATGTTGTCCCAGCATAGCCTAAAGCCTACAGAAAATGGCACTGACCACCCAAAACTTGAGTGGGATGATTATCCTGGAGGCTCTTTTCCTGTTGAGGGGTATAATAGCTGGGTAGGAAGAACAAAACAACTCACTTTGCCTCAGTTTTTCACAAAGGCACACAGGACCCAACTTTCCTGCCACTCATGCTGTGGCAAGGTTTGCTCCTGAGCACCATGGCAGCAAGTCTAAGCCGATGGTACAACACTGAATAATTACCACAAGAAAAAGAAATGCTCCTTCAAGCTCTCCCTACCTGAGCTGGAAGGCTCCCCTAAGGGAGAAGCGCAGCAGGCAGCTGAGGGGGCTGACCACCTCCCACAGGAGCAAGGAGCAAGCTTCCTGCCCTCCTCCAAACTGACCAGTCCACTCAAACACCAGGAGCCTCCCCCACACAAAACTACAGGATCTGATCTTTGATGTTTTACAATAGCACAAAGACAACATAAAACGCATTCAAGAAACATTGTGGAAAATGTGCCAGCATTTTAAGGAACGCTCCCTTTGGACATGAAGCCTTTTTTAGCCAAACCACTATGATTTTGTTTCGGTGACTCATACAAATGGATTCTGGATTAAGGTTTAAAAATGGGATATTTTCTCTTCTGCTTCTAGGTTGACCTCAAGACATGTGAATGAAAAAATAGCAGTAAGAATATTAGGCTGGACTTACATTCACCAACAGACACTAAATAGGGATCTACTAAATTTGTACAGCTTAGCTGAAGTTTCAAATATATAATTCTGAAAATGCAATTTCTCCTTAAGTCAGGCTGGGCAAGGATCATAAAACTATAAAAAGATACTTTGTCCCTAAAGACTGCAAGAAGCTAATCATTAGCCACCCGTTTATAGTGTTTACCTTTTTATTACATTATTCTGATATTTTTCCTTTGCAGGGACCTACTCCTTATTTCTACCATATGGGTAACAAAAAAGATCCACTGCCTTTAGGCAAAGTGTTTTTAAAGACAAAGACATTTGCCAGATTAAAAGCAAACATACAAAGTGTACATAAATTCGTGTTTTGACTACTGTTGGGCATCTGGAATGGCACGCATTTTCTTTGGAAAATTTTTCTTCCAGTTTTTTATACAAATGACAGTAAAATATGTACCCAGCAGCAAACTGAGAAAACTAAATTTAAAACGCATTTTCAGACCACTTTTTCATTTTTTTTTTCTTTTTAACTTCTCTTTTCCAAGGCAAAAGGGGAGGAGGGAGCTTGTACTGATGTTTTGAAGTACTGTAAGTTTCTTTTGCCTTTTAACAGAAATATGTAAACAAGGTGTATGACTGTAGGGTAATGTTCTAGTCACAAAGCATTCAAGAGCTGGAGTGAAGCTATTTAAAGAATGGAGTATTCAATTCCTGAGGCCAGATGCTAGTATAAATATGAAACTATGTTCACACTGCAGATTAAATTATTTTTAGTTTCTGCATTTGAACTGCCAAAATTATTTGGGTTGGGTTTTTGGTTTTGGTTTTTTTTACTGTACCACAGAACTTATGGGGCCACATTTTTATGTATCTGAAGAGAGGATTAAAAACACAAGCATAAAAGGACTTTTTCAGCTATTTTCTCTGTGCAACAAAACTAGAAGTATATAGTGACATACACTGTCACAAGTAAGGGTCATTCAGGGAGTAAGAAAACTAAAAATAAAGATGGAGCTGAAACATTTGAGATTCTTGAAATAGATTTTTATAGTACCTTATCATTTAATTTTCACCCCACAAAGCTCTTAATCTGGAAATACTTAGTGTAAAAGAGAAGTGGAGACTGTGGTTTTAAAATAATTAAAGAGAAAAAACATGCATTAAGACTGCATTACACACTGTCTACTCTGCCATGAGAGCTCACACAGATATTGCTAAGAATATTAAGTTAAAGTCAAGAGTAATTAACTAAAAACAAATAATCAATAATCCCATGACCTTGCCATACCAAAAACACGCATGAATCCAAGAGAGAAAGTCAACGAAATAAACTGGGGTGATGGAAGCAAATCTAGGCTTAGTGAGTAGCTGGGTATCTCTGACACATGCTACAGCCTAAAGTCACCTACAAGGCTGCCAAGGATCCCCCCTTGCTGATGACCACTTTAATGTTGGGGGTTTTTTTGGCTCTGCAATTATCTTCTCTTTGCTTCATCAACTGGCAAAGATGGAAGGGCCAGGATGTATCTCAAGGACATGATTCATCTGCTGATGTCAGGGGGATAGTCTACCAAGACACAAAAAGTAAAACAAGAACCGCATGGAGGGACGTCAACCAAGCCACAGACCCTTCCTACTGTGAATACAACAAATGCCCTGAAAGGGCTGGATGTACAGCCAGGAGCATAAATCTGCGAGAAGGCCAAGCAGAAAGACTGCAGCTTGGTCAGGGGAGAGACCTCCAGCAACACTAAGGAATGTGGAATTACTGAGCAGACTTGCTCTGCACCGCGCTGAACATGCATATTTTGCTGATGACTTGGAAGGAGGATGAGGCCAGTAACACTGTACAGCTGGCTGGGGGAAGATGCTAGGAAGGGAAGGGGTCCTGCAGACCCAGGGCTGTAACCTGTCCAATATTGAGATGTGTGAACCGACACTAAGTACCTGCAGAGACTCTGAGACTGCCCCAACTCAGGAAGGCAGGGGACACGAGGCTTAATTACAAACAGGTGATGTGGGAGATGCTGAAAGCTGAACATGCTCTTGAATCACACATCAGGTTCGGCCCCAGTTCCTAATTAACTGTTCTTATCAGGCACGGATCTCCTATCACAACAGCCTCCTTTCGGTGGACAGGCTGACAATCCCAGCCTTCCCTGGGTATTTACAACAAGCTTTTAAAATGCATTAGCCTGCACTTTAGAGAAACCTGGGACCACAACATCTGGGCTTTGGTTATTTTGTTTCTCAGTAATAAAAAGTGAAAAAAATGATGCAGCTGTGGATAAAATGCCCAGGAACACAGCAGCTACCTTGTCATCCTTTACCTATTTTCCAATCACTAGCCTCGTTCACGGGAGCAGAACAGGACATGAGGGAACTTGGAGGGGGACGAGAGGGAACGTTTCCCACTTTTTTCCTAAATTAGATTTTCGATTTGTTATAGGATCCTTGAATTGTACAACACGTGGGGATCTATTCCGCTCATGACACACATGCATAACTCCCCTTGGCACTAATGGGAATGACGAACGTGTTGTGAGAGGAGAATTGCCCCCTAAAACTGCAGGAGTGTGAACAAGGTTGTAAATATATCTCAAGGTTCTGGTAACATTAGAAACCAGCCTAGAGTCTTTCCCATGGTTTATTATGATATCACCAAATCCCCTCTATGTATTTATAGCCTTGTAATTCACAATTATTCTGGGTCCATAAATGTTTTTGGCATCTGAATGTAGAACTGATACTATTATTTCACATATTATGGTATTGTCCGTGAATGCTAAATTTATTCCAGCAGAGACTACTGGAGTTCATTCATCAGATATTTTATGCTACTGTTCTTTTAATGATTCATTTATCCTTAGTAATATTTGTATTCTGAAGTGTGGCGTCTCCAGCCGACAGCACAATGCTCTGCTGAATTATCTTTTTCTTTCACAGCATAACAAAGTAGAGCACAGTCAAATTGAAGATGGCCTTTAGTACACTGTCAGAACAATACTGCTTACCAAGCATATCCAGACACATTTCTCAAACCACATGTAATGCTCTGGCTGCCAACATGCTCATAAAGTCATTAACTGGCATCTTAAAATGAGGGTGTGATACATATATTTAAATGTTTAGGAAAATCAAATGTGTGCTCTTCTAGAAGCTTATTTTGATTTTCAGCTTCTACATATATCAATTATGCAGCAGCTGTGCAGATGTAAAAATTCACCTTGATTTTTCACAGGCTGCTAAAAAATATACTCCTGCTAAAATAATACACATTATCTATCACTAACAAAAGCTTCTTTATAGTGGTAAGTATTTGTCCTTCACAATGTAACAGAGCAAGAGAGACCCAGCTGAAGGTTCACAGTGCTGAGGGTTCATTTTTATAAGCAAACTATTATTAGCAGCAAAATAAGGGAGGAACTTATTTTACACGGTTTACAGATTTTACTAAATGAAGTAAATAAAGGTTATGCCACAATGCTCTCCAATACAAAACTACCCAGTAAGTTACAATTCATGCTGTTACATTTTTTAAATATACACTTTCTCTGTCACCCACTCCCACCAACTAAAGTCCAATTTATACACATACTAGGTTTAACTCCTCCCTTCCCAACAACCCTCATCTATCAAAGGTCTCATCACGCAAGGATCAGCAAGCCAGCAAAGAGAAGTGTGAAGCAAATTAACAAAAAGAGATTAAGCGGTTACAATATTGACACTGAGAGTCTTAAAACTCGGTTTAACAAAGGCAAGGATGCCAGAACCACAGTCTTCTGTGCACACATATGGCCCATCTTGGTGCTCACGAAAGTGACACACAATGCTTTGGGAGATCCCTGGGTTGCCCACGTTGGGAAGGCAGGTTTGCTGCTGCCTCACTCAGCCACTGGAGCCAAGTCCCTTCCCACACTCTTGTCCAACACCTTCCTCGTCTTTCTAGCCAGCCCATCTCCCACCTTCCCTTGCCTGCCCAAGCAAAGCTCCACCTCAGCAAGCTGAGGGCCCATCACCCCCTGTTGCTGAGGTCCCCACAAATGCTAACATGGCCATTCGCTGGTATTACAGCCCCACATAGCTTAGAGGCCAGCCCAGCTTTTGCTCCTGTGTGCCTCCGTCCGAGCAAACGGTTTTGTGAAAAGGGGAGAAAAAGCAAGCCTCCTCCTTCAGTTTCAGATGCACAAAGGACGCTTTCTCTGACAAAACCCCATGGCACGAGATAGGCCATCCATAAGAAGATGAATATTGTATCTCAGAGAACAAGCACTAGCCTTTCTGCAACGCAGCAGTCAGTACTGGACCAAGATATTTAGGAAGACAGACAATGACAGGCCAGGCACGTCGCAGTGCGCCTGTGAACAAAAGGCACACTGCGACTTTCTGGGCACAGGAGTAAAGAAGAGGCAACTCAGAAGAGCAACTTGGAAGGGAGATGCTGAATAAGCTGGGTTTGGCTTTTCTCCTCGCCCTTGGAAAGGAACTGACACCCAGATCTGGCCATGGTGTCAAAAGCACCCGCAGAAGAGACTGAGCACCGCAGCACAGGTCGCAAGCCAGTATGATTCATTAGCTGGTACGAAGACAGCTTTGACTTGATTAACAGAGCATTTGGAGTCAAAGATGACCACAGGACTCCAAGTCTGGGCTCCGGCAACGCAGAATTACATACAGCACAGGAAAGCAGCCAGGCAGGAAAAAGAGGACGTCCTCAGGGCCCACCCAACTGTACCACAACGCTATACAGGTGCTGGGTTTACACATCTCAGTACTAAGCCAATTTTTGGCTGGCTGGGTGGAAAGGATACAACGCAGGAAAAAAGGTGTTGATGATCTATGAGGGACCACGAGCTCTAAGCAGCAACCATGGCACACAGAGGAGACCGCTGATCACCTCCCTGCATGGCGCTGGGCAAGGGAAGCGCAGGGACACAAAACAATAGACGTCCCAAACTGGGTCCCCCTGGGACCCAGAAACAATATGGGCAGGGACGGAAACTAGAGGGAAGGCTGGGGAGGAAAACAGCACCCTCTAAACCCAAAAGTTAAAAAAGAAAAGAAAGAAAAAAAAAGCAGACATTGAGATAAAGTCAGATTCAGAGCCCAGCAGCGCTGCACCAGGAGGCACACATTTCCAGTTACTGGAACAAAACCTCATGGTCAGTAAGAATTAAACACAAGATCCAACAGTGACTAGAAGGGAAAAAATCCTGGAGAGCAGACACATGTGGGTTATTACACAGCCTGGCAAGGTCAATCTCGGTGCTAAAAACAGACAAAAATAAAAAAAGCTGTCAAACATTTTTAAAGGGACACTGTCCCACACTGGTCGCTTTGACACTGCCTGTGAATGGTCCTTATTTTTTATCTACTTATTTTGTAATTATGTAGGCTACTCCTGTTCCAACCAGAGGCTGCAACAAAACTCTTATTGATGGTGCAAACTGCTACAAATTCGGCTTTAGGAGAACGTGGGGTAGTTCCTTCTGGCTTCACAAAGCAATAAAATTTAACTCTTCTTCTTCCTCCTTCCCTGTTTTGCAGCAAGGATTCCTCCCCTGATGCTTCTGAATAGACCAGACCAGCACTGCAATTGCAAATGGCTGTGCTCTACACCAACGACAAAGTGCCCTGTCATACCAATACATAATTGAAAACGCTGACACAGTGACAACTGCTATCAGCACAATTCTGATAATCATGTTAGTTTGCTCCTGCTGCAGGAACCAGTGGGGGTGGGGAACAGGCACTGTGATTTAGGGGCTACCTAGAGAGAAGTTACGTGGGATTTTGTTCACATTTCTTGGCAGATCTTCCGCATTTCAAAGAACAAAATACCCACCTCCTCAATTCCCAGGGGCAACGCTACCACCCCCCTTTTTATAAGACCTCAAAGGCGGGTCAAAGTTTGAGAAGAAATCCAAATTTTATCTCTTTGATAAGGCACGCTTGAAGTTTGAGATGTGTGGTGCTAAAACTCCTTTCAAGAGCCACAAATAGATGAGACTCTACACAATCCAGTGGCAAATGAAAGGCTTCCATAACCAGTGCTACATATTAAAATGTTTTTGTCACCCCCATACACTCCCGCTGTAATGAAGTAGGCTGTCCCCAGAGAAAGGAAGAAATTAACAGCACTTAAATCATCCCAGCATTGCTCGGGCAAACACGTGGAATCAGGAAGGACCAGGTGGCTACAGACAACCTCCCGAGGACCCCGCCAGCCTCCTCCCAGGGAGGCTGAGGAAGATGCAGAGGAGAATAGCAGTGGCTCAAGAGAGAGGGGCAAGTGAGGAGGGGGATCTCCAAAACGCTACTGGAGATAGGGTCACCTCCAGGAAAAAATACATCATTATCACAGAATTATTGGGGGTACACCACACCTAAAAACAGCATCCCCTTTTAGCATTTAAAAGGCAGTCAGCAACTAAACCCAACAAGTATTAGTTATCTTAAACCAACTGGCTAAAAAATAATAAAAATAAACATTTATCTTGCCCTCTTGACACAAGGCCAAAATTGTCTTTCTGCTCAGCACCTCAGGTTATCTCCGATTTCAAACATGTTAACACTAAACGTAAGTAGCAACTAAACCAGAAGAAGATGTAGAACCAAAGGAAGCCTTCCTGCTCCATGGCCTCTCTGAACAGCAATCTCAGCAGCACTGCTCCGCAGTCGGCCAGGGCTCTCCTGCAGCACTGGCATGTGCTAGGAGCTGCACAAACACATGGGAGAACGCCAGGGCACAGTCCTTTTTCCCCAAGGGAGATGTCGCCCTCCATTCAGGCTCCATGGAGCACAACCAACAAGTCATGTAATAGCCTCATCTACGGCAAAAGAGCTGTTATCAATTGGGCTGGTTAAAATGAGTTAGAGAGGTCACTCTGACCCATGAGACAAAAAACAACATACGTTGCACAAGGGCAGAGAAGGGAAAATGGGATAATGGGACACTTACAGGAGCTTTACCAAGATCAAAATGGCATTCAGCTAGGGCAATGGGGACAAGAAAGGCACAAGGAAGAGGCAAAGAGTGCAGACAAACAGAGACAAAGGGGAGGGGAAGAGAGTTAAAGGCATGACTTAGGCACAAAATATCCAAAGTAGCTGTAATCTGAATAGCTAACAATTAGTTGGTCAGAAAATTATTGCATCAAGTTAAGCCAGGCGGGCCTGAACTCAGCAGCACACGACACACAATGAAAAAGGAGAGTCGGCGTCAGTTCAGAAGTCACCGCAAGTGTCTGAGCACACTACAGCTGCAGATTATCAGTTTCGATAATATTATAGTTTGACTACATTACGACTCGATAATCTTCATCTGGAGAAGTCGTGCCTGTTGCAAGGCCGCTGGTAAGTAAAATCAAAAGGGCCACGCAACAGCCCAGTGTGTGCCAGGGCCGGGCACAGTGGCTTCCTGGGCACCCAGGGGTCACAGCACCTTCCTGCAAGATAGCTCATCCCCGCTCTGCTTCTCCTTCCAAACCCACTGCCGTCCGCCGCAGATCGGCTAATTTATACAGCAACACAAGACAGGACGAGGAGCTGGGATGAAGCTATGCAAATTATGAGACTGGTAAAGAAGAGAAGGAAAGGAGGGGGTGAGCAAGTCCTGCAGCATCCAGCCCCTGCCCGGCAAGCTCTGCTGGAGGGTTCATAAGAGCCAAGTAGGAAACAACTGCTGGAAAACCACCTATGGACTAGAAAAGGGCAACTGCTAAAATATAAACCGCTGCTGGAAGTAGTACTCAATGTTCCTGGATTTCGCAGAGAACAAAGATCTAGATTCTACACCCCCAAGTGAAAGACAGGACAGGCCCAATTGCTAAATTTTCTTTGGGTTCCCCCTCCCTGGACCCAAACAGGCAATAACTGCCACAAAAAATCCTTCCGTAAGCACCAGAACTTGCTCATCTCCATTACTAATGCTGCCAGTGCAGGAACGGGAGTGCCCACAGCGCGGCAACCTCAACCACCCATTTTGGTATGATAAAGACTCAAAAAGGATGGATAAAAATAGTGGCAATGACAGTCTGGGGACCAAACCCAGAGCTCTGTCGCAACAGACTCGTGAGCCAGAAGGGTGCAGGCTGCCGGGCTGGGGCAGCAGCAGCTCCCACCTCCCCAGCCCGGCACAGGCACAGGGACCATTTGTTCCTCAGCTAAACCCAGCCTAACCCAAACCAACAGAGCCAGCGAGCACTAAATTCAGTCATTTTCCCCTCAGTCTCTTCTCTCAATTTCAGCTCTGACTCCTCTATCTTTTATTTCTTTTTCTAAAGACACATTTAGAGATGAAACCATTCATAACTGCCTATCCACAGACAGTTTGTGGCAGCATAATTGACAATGAGTCTGCTGCAAAAATGAAAATGCTGTTTTAATAACCTTGGCCTAAAATACATTCTGTTGTATGCCTCAAAGGGTTTCAATAAAAAGTCAACCTGTAGAGACATATTTTCTTGGCTTAAACAACAATCCAAAGCATATAAATGTAGTCCAACTATAATGACATATTTATAGGCCAATAAAGCTTACACTGCAGCTTTCATACTTCACTTAAAGGAAGTCTGTAAGAAGCAGTGTTATATAAAATAATTTGAATTTTTTTCGAACTATAGCCCAAGGAATACAAATATGCAACTTTGCCATATTTAACTGATAGTGTTTACATTGCTTAGTTGCTAAAAATTTTGTAAAACTAAATAATTCCTCATTTGGTGACTTCCCACTGGTTTACCAAATATGGGTACACACGTCCATTTATTACAAAGAAAAATCCCCTAAATAATTCTAAAGACAAAAATAAATAACTAGCGGCCTTAGTAGTGAATGATTTAATCAGACCAATTCTTCTGGAAAAACAGGTTCTCATGTTCATTATGAATAATACATTCCTAAGCAACTCTATTTTTATATGCTGCATTGTTGTTATTCTTTATTTTTCTCAACATTTGAAAGAAATATTCAGAAAGCTATAAATAGTCTTAAGACATAAACTGCTAGCATTCAGTATTGACATATTTGTAGAAAAGGACAGAATGTATAACATAAATACCTGAACAGGCAGAAAGAAATAATTCTTAAAAAATCATTTTTCAGGCTGAAATCTTGAAGCTCACACAAAAAAATGTGATTGCTAGATCTTTTATTTAATACAGTCCTAAGGAAAAGTTCTGCATAATTCACTAGTGATAAAAACAATGGCGTTTCACAGGAAAAAAAAAGCCAACAGTTCCTGCAGAAAAGAAAAGCAAAGAGAAAAGAAAAAGAGAAAAAAGACAAAAGAAAAAACAGGGAAAAAAGAAACAAGATGAAAAAAAGGTAAGAAAAAAAGAAAGAAAAAGAGAAGGAAAAAAAAAAAGGAGAAAACAAAAAAGGAGACAGCACTACCAAATCTGAATTAGGGTCAACTTTTAATTATAGCTGCATGTTTTTTCCAGATTGTGGATTAACCAGGTGTCGCCTTAGTTTTGACTGAGTGCTACAGAGCGTATGGTACAGGGTATATATACGCCGTATTCAGGGCATACAGGGCTCACATGAGGCCTCACTTTGCCCAGTTTAAAGCTGCCCTGCTCCCAACACCAACGTGTTCAATTAAGTGTGTGTGCCCAGTGCCACTTCCGTGGCTCTGTATCAGCCATGTTTTCATTTCATCCGGGTTATGTCACCCTTCACCACTCCTGGATATGGTGTGAAAACTGATTTTGTTTCTTCTGTAAAGTTTTTTTGAGCTCTTTGGTAGGGATATAATTTCCTATTACCTTCTACAGCTTGTTTCGAAAAACATCTAGTAGGAAAAATTTCTGAATCTACTCATTTTTATGGGATTTTTCTGTAATGGAAACGTGTCATTTCATAGGAAAAAAGGGGTCCAGGAGATCACCTTGTTTATCTAGGCCTTTTCAACACCTGGTCCAGCAACTTCCTCATCTATAGCCAGGGTTAAACGTGGGTTTCACTAGCAGACTCATGAATGGCCCACAAGACTAGCACAAGAAGGGGTTTGCTCCCCTCAGATCCAAGTTCTGCACAAAGCAGTCTGCCCCGACGCAGCCACCCCACTCTGTCCCATGGGGAGGCCCTCCACGAAACATCCCCATGGACACAGCACTGAGTACCCGATTATGAGAATGGTGTTGCGGTGGTGAGAAGTGGTGGATGTGCAGATCACCTCTCCATTTGGGCTAATTACCCTTGCTAACACAGCTGTGCCGATGCTCTCACCTGAGGGACGTTTGCATGACAGTGCACTGTGCTCCTTCACAGTTTACAACCCTGTTTTAAGAGAAAAAATACCCCATCCCATTGTGCTGGAGACCAACTGCAGCAGCTATTGCTAGTAAATCTTTGATCACTGCGGTTTAGCATTGCTTTGTTGGCAAGATGCTGAGTATTGGAAAAGGTCTGTGGGCACACGTCGTAACAGGCAGTAAACCTGCCATTTTGACAGCAAAGAAGATGCAACACAGGCAGCTCAAATCTCTGTGCCTTGGACGCTGCAACGTTGTGCGACTGCCTTTGTCTACAGCTGGGGAGATGGCAATTCCCAGAGCACAACGTCAACATTGACCAATCACTCAGAATGAGAGAAGTAAATTTTCTTTACCTGGTGGGCTTTAAACCTCCATCCCACAGTTAAGCCAACGAACAGACCTCACAAGTTGCCTACAGGAACAACCAAGTAGAGGCTGCTTCACAAGCAAGGAAGATCAACGTTCCGAGCTTTTCTCAGCTCTGGGAGGAAAAATATGCTTAAATTCTTGGGTCTTTCAAGTAGTGAAAAATCATCTTGCTACTAGATTTAAGAAATTCCCTTTATTGCCTTTCATAGGCTAGATCCATTGTTTGTATCAACATGCCTAATCAGCTACAGGTCTTCTTGAACTTTTGGTTTCACTCCTGCCAACCAGTCATGATGAAGAAAAAGGTGATCATAATCCAACATTAGTCAAAATACCCTTCTCTACTGCAAAAAAAAGACCCAACAATAAAGCCAGAGCCACCAACTGAAAATGAGTAACATCAGAATGTGGGTTATCAAAATTATACCATATAGTTTGCATTCCACAAGCGTTTTCAGTATAACCCCTACTTTCAAAGGCTTAACATGCAACTATAGGCTTTAGGCTTAAAGATAATTTTCTTTGGCTCCTAGGGTAGATAATAGCAATTTCATAACTTACCACAAGGGTTTTTTTGTTTGTTAAAAACAAAAACAAGAAAACACTAACACACAAAAGTTCTGTCTGAAAAACATTAAGATTCTTTCGACACAACAAACAAATGCAAATAAATGTAGTAAGTAAAGAAGATGCCAGGGAAATAGCAGAGAAAATTACTGCATGTAATTATGAACCAAAAGAAACCACACAGAAAAGCAAAGGAAAAGAGAAAGAATTGCAGGGGTTATTTTTTTTTTTCATGAAGATGTAATGAAAAATAAGATCAACTTCCAATTTTACTTCAGTCTTCCAACCTACATATCTAATGGTGAAACGCAAAATTGATAAAATCACTTCACCATTTGATAAGATCAGAAAAACAAGATGCAGAAGATAAATCCTCCAAGACAGAGCTTCAGCTTAGTGTAACTTGGCTTCGATGCCAACACAGTTGTGCCATTATAAAACCAAACTTGGCCCTGCATCTCCTGTTCACGTAGGTACAAAAGCATTTCCTCACATGCATCAGCTTTAGCTTTTGTCACTTTTCCACCCATTATGGCCTAATACGCTCTTCAAACTTGGAACTTCTGTTAAAAGCTTGGTACAACAGAGAAACGCCCCTGGAATGCATTTCAAAGTGCCGTCTCTGACAACTATTACGCATCCAAAGTCCTAATACCACAAACAGACACATTTACCTACAGGAGACCTGTCTCCCTCGGACCTTGGGCCCCCACCATGGATTTGAGAGGTGCAAGTATCTGCACACCAAAGCAGCCCCAGAGCCACAAGCCTGTCTGCAACTATCCAAAGTAGCAGAGCTACCATTAACCTCCCTGAAAATGGACAGGGAGAGAGCAGAGGTGTATCTGGAGAGAAGAGTGGGGCACTCGCAGAGACCTATGCTGTATAGTGACATAAAGCTCACAAGAAAATGCTACAGAAGGGCCATCTCCCTATCAAATGAGACACAAAGCTGACTCTATGGAGACAGGACAAGCACCAGAAGCAGGTGTTACAATGCTGTGCTTCCAGAAGACGGGACGTGGGAACTGAAAGGACTTTGCTCTCCCCTGCCTGTCAGAAGACGCCTTGGGAAGAGGTGTCAGGCTGCTCTGCCCGTGGTGCACAGCTCTGACCTGATCCCCAGGCCTGCAGAGACTCAGGGAAAGCCATTGACAATCCCTTGTGCATGCATTTCCAGGGTTTGAGCCTAGTGCTTGGGGACGTGTCTACAGAGCAGAAAGGTATCACAGAGCTGCCCCACACTAGTCTCAAAGGAGCCTGCGATGAGCTCACCACCACCACCACCCATCCCGCTCGGGTATCTCATCACCACACCTCCGCCCAGAGCACACAGACATACCTTGGGAATCTGTGACGGCTTGACAGGATCAGGCTCATCCGCCTTCGAATGACGCTCACCCACGGGCCCCTCCCCACGGGAGAAAGTAAAGGATACTCACCAAGGTCAGCCTTTTCCTTCAGGATGTCTTTGAAGTTCAAGCCGCTGTTGAGCGTGGATTGTCTGTATCTGGTCAAGGCCTCCTTCTGCCCATTCTTCCCCACATCCATGGGCTTGACCGGCTCAGCCCGGAAACCACACTTCCACTTGGAGAAATCGGACTGTGCCCATTTTGCCAAGTCCTCAAGCTTCACAGTGACTTTCTCTGAAACAGCGATAACTTCGTCCTGCAAGAAGCGGTCAAACGAGAATACGACACGTCATGCGGGGCTCCACGATGACCGATAAACCCGTAATGCCGTCCCCCCCAGCCTATTGGAAAAGCCCATCTTGATGTTGGCAGATTAATTTTTCTGTAATACAGAAAAGCTAGTACTTCATCTATTCCT
Organism: Numenius arquata; assembly: GCF_964106895.1. Lineage (NCBI taxonomy): Eukaryota > Metazoa > Chordata > Aves > Charadriiformes > Scolopacidae > Numenius > Numenius arquata. The sequence goes on along the minus strand of NC_133585.1, from coordinate 15,549,803 downwards.
CCTGCCACCTAAGTGGAAATATTAGTTCTTTACTGGAAACAAATACACATGATCTAAAGACAATTTCTAGGACCGGGGCAATGATCCTAAAAGGCATTTGAAATGCAGGTTGCCAAATCACATTCTGTATAACCCAAAGCCTTGAGGGAAAGTTTGTTTTTTAGGTGCAATTAGCTGCAAATGTAAAAATTCATGGCTGGATGACTAATGGTTATAGCTAGTCCTGAAATAAATGGACTAAGTAAATCTCAGATTCTTGGAACTCTGACTCACCAGAAAATTCCTGTGTTTATGGTACATTTTCCCTTGGCTTATACACAAATATTGAATTTAACTTTTGTCCTAAAAATTAAATAAAACTGTGATGTAATCCCCAAAGAAATACTACATAAATGTTATGTGCTTCCCACCAAAAGAAACTTGCACATTCTCATGTTTCTTAAAACCTTTTTCAAGATCAGAACTGTAATTTTTTTCCCTTCTTAAACATACATTCTAAGAAAAGCACTTAAACTTAGCTTAGCCTCCAGAACATACACTCGAATTAAACAGCTCTAATTGCTGAATTTTATCCTTCCAGGAAACAATCAACTCCTCTCAGTCATGATGAATAAGCAGAATGCTTTATAGCTGACTCCAGTGAGCAAGGGCTCAAGAAAGCCTCAAAAAATAAACAAACAAACATACACACATATATAGCAAGATACACTTCAGATTTTTTAGTTAAAACAGCAGAAATAATTTATGTTGTAATGAGAGCTGGCTGCACACCACATCTTGCACACCGCACATTTCTAGTGCTAAATAAGGTTACAGGTTCTTGGAATAAATAAACCAGAATCCAATTTTTCTCTCAAATAAACACAAGTATTTGTGAAAGGGAGAGAAATTCTTTGAGATATTAAACAAAGAGAAAAGCACAATTGATTCTCTCTGTGTGTTTTTTTTTTTCCACTGAACACATTCCTTGGGAAATAAAATACTGTTCGATAGGAAAAAAAAAAAGCTTTATTGTGATAAGTTACACACAATAGAAAACTTGAAGTATCTCTGATAAAAAAGCAGATCTGATATTCCACTCTCCCTTATATAATACAAAATCATTTTATAAGCAGACACCTTCATTACATTTAGTGCAATAACAAATATTTGGTCAGAAACAAATGGCATGCTTATATGCTAAGCAAGCTTGTAATAAAATCTTTTCCTTTATCACTGCACAGCCTAAGAGCTTCCACCGAACAACAAACAATAACAGTGATGTTTTAAATCTCTGTTTATGACAAACGTCAATACTTTGTAAACAAGCGTTGGATACTACAAAGTACAATTTCAATGGATGGTTTCACCCAATTTCATTACACCATCCACTCAAAATAAAAAAGCTGTAGTTGCTATGCATTTTATAGCTATTACACAGTGATTATTAAATGTCAGGATGGAAAAAAATATAAAATATAAATATCAGCCTGCCTGCAGACAGTCTCAGTAGTTTCTGGGTGAAGTCCTCTAATTTTAGGATGCTGACTACCATCCCTAGCTACTACAATTTCTAATATTCAACACTAGAGAAATCTATTTAGCAGCAGTTTTAATAAAATCCTGACTTGGAGATCAGACGTGTTTTTAGTTAAAATATTATTTTCCAAATAGCTCTCATGATCAAATGATTATGATTTCAATTACTAGTTTCTTCATATCCTTTCCAAGAACTGGTATGACTAATTTTGGCTGGCATACAAAGTAAGCTGAGCAGACAATTTATTAACCAAAAGAAAAGTACAATCACTATTACATCATCAATGAATAAACTTGTTTTCGAGAATACAACCTTCGCACACACGCACATGATGTGTACACAGGGGGGAAAAAAAAAAAAGGGGGGGGAAGAAAAAAAAAAGAAAAAGAAAAGAAACCCTACTGTAATAAGAGTGAAACGACATCAGTGCACTCGCTGCTAGGCCGAGCCTTGCAATGGCAGCACCTGCCTCATGGCTGCCAGGCCAAGAGGGCCCATCTCCCACCTGCAGCCCCACCGCTATCAGCCGCACCAAAAGAGCTGTTCCTAACATTAAAGACGCTGCCCTGGGGTTTTGGGGTTGCCCCAAAGGTGCAATTCTTTTAGCCAGAATACAGAAAAACTACCCTATATATTTCATGGCCTGCCTCGGGTCGCCCTGCCCTACACACACAGGGTAGGCCTGCTCTCTCTCACCGCTCTTTTTTTGAGCTCTTGCTCATTTTTGGCCCAATCCAGAGACAACTGGCCACATCCTCCCCGACTCCCCACACACCACAGCAGCCACAGGTGGGACCATGGTCCTCCTCTGAGCGTTATCAGCAACACTGATCCTGCCAGCGAGGGGATGCTTTACCCCTGGCACCTCATCATACAAACACTGTCGAACAGCAAAACATGGCCGGTAGCTTCAGCCCCTTCTTCCTGAGGAGCCCAAGCTATGGGGCAGTTTCCAGAGAGGCCAGCTTTCCCACACCTTGGCTAACACAAGAGGTCACTTTCCCCAATGCCACCCAAACAGAAGTCACCCAACTATTTCATCAGCCTTGGGATTTCAGTGTGCCTTGCCAAGCTTTCACACATCCCTGAGCAACTTTTCCAAGTTCTCGGGCCCAAACAATGAAACAATGAGTTGGGGGGTGTGTGTGTTCTTTTTTTTTTCTTTTTTTTTTTTTTCTGAGCAGCAGGTGACAAAAGGGTCCCTCTCCTTTTTTTGTTAAGCATAAACCATCTCGCAGCCCCGTGTCCCAACAAAAGTTGGCTCCTCCTCCAGCCGTAGGAGCCCCCATAGCCATTTGGCATCAACCACCGCGCACCTCCTGCCGCAGCCCTTCTAGAGAAACCCTTTCAACGAGATGACAAAGGAATACAGATGTTGAATAAATAAAAACCAGGTACACGGTGACATATGACTAACAAACCTTTAGAAGATTAAAGAAATCTGCTGTATAACCGTCATGTCATTCATAATTATATCTCTGTGTAAACATGAAAAACCACCCATGTTGCGTACAGTGCATATGTATATCTATACAAAAAATCAACTCATCGTGTATTAGCTATGCTCTGAAGTGATATGTTTATGAGGTCTCCATTGCATGGTTAAGTCTTTAATTGCAATTTTTTCCTGCTACAGTGAGATGAGGTTTGCAGGCGGAAATGGCCAACGCTGATTTCAGATCTGCTCAGAAACGAGACTGATCTCGGATGTGTCTTTTTGGATGCTGATCGACCAATGGCAGCCCTTTCCCCAGCCACAAAGTTGTCTAAATCGCGAAATAAGTACTGACTATAAAAAGAGGCACTTTTTCTTCTGTTTCTATAAAAGTGGGTATCCAGTCAGCCTATAATTTTAGTACATCTTACAAGGCTCCTGAGCAAAGTACGATACTTTCACCTATCAAGTAAGAAATGGGGAGATGCTTAAGAAAGATGGTGATATGAACCCTTCTCATCCGCCTCTTGTTTTTTTAAGAGCATATCAGATTTGCATTTTCAGAGAAGTCGTCCAGGGAGAAGGGGACAGTATCTTTTTGAGAGCTGTTACGCTTAAATATTATGTCACTGTTGTCTAAGCAACCATCACAGCCTCCTGAAAGCACAGAATGCTATATTGCCTGACTCAGCAGATGGTTGAAATACTTACATTCAGGGAAAGAGGTCAGGTAGTTAGAATAGTTTAAAGCAGATAATTATTTTTTCGAAGAAATATTAACTCTTACAAGGCAGGGAGTCACAGGGCAGCACAGGGAGGTCGTACATCTTGGTAGCACACCCGCATACAGTACGTCACAAGGCCTCACTCATTGCCAATAAGTAGGAAAGATTTATATTTTAGAGACGCTGAGGCAGCCTTAAAAGAATTACGGCAACTGAGATATCTCAAAATTCTGACGTGCTGAGACTGTTTTCACTCCAGTGCTTTCAGAGGTCATTTAAGGAATTCTGGAGGGCACGAGTGAGTCGAACACCTGCTTGGCTGTCTCCTAACATCAAATATGTGGCCTAGAGAGAAACAGGAGACATACTGTAAAAACTCTTGCCGATAATTACAGGAGACACCGTGTGTCATTTATCTGATCAGTATGATTTGCATTAGAAAACATCTTCAAGCCTTTTTACTGAAACCTTTAGCACAGTAGATAGCTGGGGATGCATATTTTACAACCCAGTACATTGCTGATGAAAACACATTCATCCGCAGGAGCAAAAAATACAGTATGACTCTTACAGACTGCATTCACCAAGGATAATAGAACTGCATATTTCATTTGGGCATAAAAGCCTCTATTATTCTGGGCTTCTTTTACATCCCATGTATTTTTTAGTTTTTTTGTGATTTAGGTGAAAAGGACCTTCCCATACCTTGCCCAACAACATAGTTCTCGCCCCAGGAATCCAGTTCTCTGCTCTAGATCTCTTTAAGGAGCAGACAGTTGTGTTGCAGAGGTGGAGAAAGGAAGAAGGGGGGTTATTTCCAATAAGCACCTCTCCCATAGAAATGCATTTACCAGGGTGTTTGAGGAGAGTACCATCACCCTTACTTGACAGCACAGTCAAACCAAGAGACCCTGTTAGCAGAATCTATAGTCCAGAGTTCTCTGTCACACAGATGCTACCAGGGCTTTGGGACACCAGTGGAAACCAGGTCATCTCAATTCAGCCCTAACCCACTTGCCAAAAGCCACTCAGGAACCTGAACCTGGGTCTCCAGAGTCATCTCCTACAAGCACCACTTCACCCAAGATTTCCTCCAGGGACCATATTCAGCCCTAAAGGGGCAGAGAACGTTTGCGCAGGACTGCTATGCTCTCAGAGGCTTTCTCCAAAGAAGGTCCCATCTCCCAGCCGGCTACTGTGGACTGGGGGTATATGTGTTGTTTTTTTGAAGGCCGCAGGACTACAGACTAGCTAAAAAACTGTGGCTGCATCATAGAAAAGGTCTGGCTCTGGGAAGTACCCTGCTCAGCCTCTCTGCAAGGCACATGAAGGACTCTCCCACCATCCACTCCCTCATTACATGTTGCTTTTCCAGTACAACCTTTCTAAGCAGGCTGCAGACCTGGGGATCAAGGGCACACCTCTGCCAGGTTGGAATTGCTGCTCCCGTTCTGCAGTTGGAATTACCAAGCGATGGGGAAGCCTCACAAGAGGCTCCAGCGCCTGGCACGGGCAGGGGCAGCTTTCTTTTCCCCTTTCCCTGCCCCAAGTGTCCCATTTTGTACCAATCTCCTCGTGCATCCCCTAGCCCAGGGCAGAGGGAGGTGTCCCGAAGGATGCTGGAGTGGGGCTGGCCACTGGGGTCTGGGCCTGCAATGCTCCCCAGAGCTGCCAGGGTGCAGGGACCTACAGAGACCACCACTCTTGAGAATGGAGGTACGCGCAGCCCAGGATTTCAGCTGGCACAGGGGGGAATTTTAAAAGAGGCCAAGGCAAAACCTTTCATCTCTTAATCCTTCGCTAATTACTTTAACGGGCTATAATGATCTTGTTAAATTCAGGTGACAGGTATTTCCCCAGCCTGCCGTGCTGTTTCCCCAGCCTAAGCACAGCCACACGTAGCTGTCTGAAACTCAGCCGATGGCAAACGCTACGTCCCGACGTGTTCACGCCACCTGCCGAGGTCCAAAACCCCCAAAGAAGAGACGGAGACAAGGGACACAGGTGAAGCACATTAAGTCCTATGGTATTTGCTATCCCTTGTATTAGCAAGCAGCTTTTTCGGCGTGACTCAGTATTTCCAAAGCAAGACATGCAAAATGTCCTGGGGCAGGGCAGCACCGCGTTTTTGTAGGAAGCCTTGTGGGATACTGGTACATCTGGGCCAGAAGTGGGGTGGAGATGGGAGCGCACGGAGGGGCGGCTGAGATGCAGCTGGACTTGAGAATTCTACTGTGAGCCTCCTCCTTTGCTTCTGGGGTGGCTTTTTTCTCCCTCCTCCCGCTCCCGAGCAGAGGTTCAAATTGAATTTATATCTGTCATTGCAGATAGAAGTTCTGACCAAAGAGAAAATAGGCTTCAGTCAAAATGTTTTCCCATCAGATAGCTCGCAGATCTTGAAGAGTTGTTTTAGTTTAGGCAAGCTGACAAGCAATTCATTCCTAATTTTGCCTACTACAGTTACAGTACGAAAAGCTTTCCTCGTAGATTACATAATTATATTTTTCTTAACAAGGAGTACATTGCATTAGCAGGTTTAAATTATGCAAGCTTATTCTTTTGTCTTTTGTTATATTGTGTTCTATTGTGCTGGTAAAACAATATGTGCTTTAATTAGCAAATATCTGTAAATAATTTACTTGCTTTTCATACAGCAGAACAATGGAGCCAATTTTCACATACATCCACTGAGCATGTCTAGGGGGGCTCTTGCCAGAACCTTCCATTGTTCAGTATCTGTATCAATCTGCCCACCATTAGCAGCTAACGTTCAACAACCCAGGAAGAAATTAAAGTTTTGGCCCCTGGGAGCAGCCCCAAGCCCCCCAGACCCGAGGCTAAGCCTTGCAAAGAAAGATTAAAATATCCAGAAAATGAAAACAAACTCTTTTATTATCTATAACCCTGGCACCTTCGCGTAGAAGCATGGACGCCTGCCAAGCATTAAGGTCATTGGATTAATGCCATAAAATGCCGATGTTCATCTGACCTTCTGACTGCATTTTAGCTACAAAATAAAAAGCTCAACTTGATACGACACTATGAATCACGCAAGCGTCTACTCTCTGCAGGGTTAACGCTGGGTGTGAACCCACACTGCACATGCACAAACACACATACACACACACAAAGAAAAAAGCTCTTAAATCAAGAGTGGATGACTGTTTGGAGACTTAAGGCATTGTTATTTTGAATGCGAATGAAAGGGCCAGAACAAGCATTGCAAGAATATTTCAATTATGTATTTCCCAGAACTACATCTCTGAGCAACTAATGCAAATACTGCTCCCACAGCAGTAGAACTTCTTCCCGAATAAAAGCATATAAGAGCTTGAATCAGAACATACTTTCTATATCATTCGCATGTTGTTTGAATATTATTAAAAATGCAAAATCTATGTATGCGTTACTCTCCTGAGCAATACAGTAATTATGATTAAGGGACAAGCAGCACAAAAAGAGCCAATTTATCTTACTTGTGCTTAGGAATACTATTGTGTAACTAAGCAACTAAAGACAAAATATAGTCTAATTAATTCACTCCTATGCTTATTTAAAAGACACAATTAGAACATTTTTATTTTCCAGCCTGCACAGTATCTCAACATGCTTGAGGGTGTACCATGTGAGGCCTATTATTCTCCAAAGACAAGAGTTTAATGTTTAGTGCCACTGATCAGACTGGGAACAGCAACTCTGGAGAGCAGTGGGTGTATTTTACAGTCTGTATGCGCTGGGAAGCGGAGGAAAATGGGGGAAGAAAAAAAAAGTAGAAAAAAAAGGGAATCTGCCTTAAGTGACCACATATGCCAGATTGCTGGCTAATGGCTAGCAACATGTGGCTTCTCTGAGTAATATCACTGCCCTCTCCTTCCTTTGCCAGCATATGCTACTGGTGGCGAAAGAGATAAAAATATACAGAGTGGATACGCAATTACCAAAACCATGATATTTTATGACAAATGCCATTTCTCTAACGCTGCTATTACAGTGCGCCTGATTTCCAAAGCTGAATTAATTTGAGCAAGTGTTCATTGGAGATTGATGCTATTAGCATGATTTTTAAAGCACCCTTTAATAATCATAATCTGCATGTTTGAAACGTGTTGTCATTACCAGTGTTGACAGATACAAGCGTAAGGCACACGCCGTGGAGACTAAAACAGGGTCGTTCTCATTTCAAATAAGAGCGTACAGATTCCTGTGTCTCTCAGAAAAATATATTTCTGCGCAAAAGGAGTAGCACGTTTTTCAAGGGGGGTGGCAATAAAGTGCTAGTGCTGTAAGACACCACGCTGGCTACCCTTACACACTGGGGTAGGACCTCCGCACATGGAGAACCCCTCAGAAACGAATGGGGCTTTTGAGGGATGCCGTGAGGATCTGTCCATTTGGGACAGAATAGACCTGCTGCATCCCTTAACTTCTTTCTGGAAGTATCTCTTTTGCAATTATAAATTACATACATTTATGGAGTGATGACTTTTTTTTTTTTTTTTTTCCCCCCAATTAGTCTGAAAATGCAAAATACTGCTAGGGAAATAATTACAGGAAACTATCTCTCTCCTCTCCTCTGTATGAGCAACGCTTACTCATGTAAATTACTTGCATGAGTAAGGATTATTTGCAAGGCGAAAAGCATTGCATCAGATCCCCAGTTTGGGAGAAGAGATGAAATCAACATGAGTTCGTAGTAAACTCGGCTGCTGCTGAATGAACCGAAGGCAGAGCCCCACCGACGGGGCCAGCCTCAGCGGAAGCGGCATTCGCCACCACACAGGGCAGCACGGGGGACGTCACACCAGGCAAAATAAAACAGTCACTTGTTTGGCGTTTTTTAGGACTTGCACACATCACACCAAACACCATCCCTGGATTTAACAAGCACCAGCTTCGATATATATTTTTAAGGTCAGTCTAATTAATGCCAACACCTTTAAAAACATGAAAATACAAGGCACTAACAAGCATTTTACTCTAGAACTGCTTCTGCAAAGGTCAGTCGTTCCACAGCCCCCACGCTACCCCTTGGAGCGGGGAGCAGTAAATGAGCCGGAGGACGATGCGGCCAGGACCCCGTGGGCTGCAGGGCTTGGGGGGCAGAGCCCACCTCACGCCTCGCTGAGTGCCCTGGGTCCAGGGTGCTGTGCGAGGGGACCGGGCAGGGGCTGTGCCAGCAGCCGGCCAGCATCTCCTCCTCACAGTCAGGCGCTGGAAAAGCTGGGGGGCTGCTTTCCACACGCGCCCCATGAAACAGTTTTGCGTGCGAGGGTGTGCTCCTACAGCTGTTCCCTCTGGACCACTGCAGCCCCGCCTGAGCATCCTCCTCCAAGCCCCACATGAGGCACCTGCTGTGGCAGAGGTCCTCCCCTCCCATAGGGGAGGTGACACGGGGTACCACGCTGGCCCAGGAGCGGCCGAGAAAACCAGGGCAAGGTGGTGCAAAACAGGCAGTAGACAGTGGCCCTCCCAGGAAGGGAGGACAGACACTTGTTCCCCACCGGAGGGAAGGCTGTTCCCACTCTCCGACCAGGGCTGGACAGGGAGGTCAGAGGCAGCACACCCGGGGCCCCTGTGCTTTCAAGGCAGTGACAAAGTTTTCAGTGAAGTAGATCAAAACTCTTCTAGCTCAACTAACAGCGTCCCCAAAGGCATCATGGCTCTCACAAAAAAACACCTCCGCTGCTCCTGCACAGCAAGACCACCGGTCTGAACCCAGCGCCGGAGCTGGTCCCCGCCTCCCCACACATGCTGCTCCAGGATGCGATAAGCATCGGAGCCAGGAACACTGGTACCTGCGGTGCACGACTGGCCCCATCCCACGTTTGCCATCCACCGAGACCCTACGGGAAGCAACCTCTGGCTGGCTTCTTGGGGGGAAGGAGAGCTTCTCCATGCCCACGGGGACAGTGAGCCTTAGGGGGAGGGAAGGGTACCTCGGCCAAAGCACACCTGGGCTTGAACCCGTCGCTGAGTCTGGGCCCCAGCACGTGGAAACATCCGGTTTTAGCAGCAGTCAGGGTTATATTTAAGTCTGGATGATGAATTCAGCTCGCTATAAAGAGACTTATATTTACACTTATCGCTGATTAGCTCAAACATTTGGCAATCAGATAAAATACGCCATCAGAAATTTCTAAGTGACAGAAGCATTACATACCTCCTCGCTTCCCCTCCCTCCTTGCAGCCACTAGCTGAATATTGTCATACTGTCGATGCTGCTATTACAGAAAAGAAGCAGCGAGCTGCTTCTATTAATCACGCTGCTAGCGCAGGTAGCTGCTAGCAACGACACCTAAAACCTCCGGTGGGCTCGATGGCAAGCCTGCCATTCGACCACTCACTCCCCTCGCCAACAATTTTATTGACAGCCAGTGCCCCTGTTGCCCTTTGCCTCGGACACCGCAGATTTGCGATACGTGTTTAAGCACCGGTTACTTCAGCCCCGCTCCCCGAATGCAAGACAAGGTGCTTTACCCCCTCGGCAGCCCCGTGCCACGGATAGGGTCTACCCTGACGGACGCCTCCGACTCCAGAGCTGCGTCTCCTCCCGCAGAAGGAGCCCAGCCCGGTGTTCGGAAGCCTCGCGACCCCAGAGGCGGGCGGCCCTGCCGCTGCTCTGGGGACAGATACGGATGTCGTTTACCCAAGGACCGGCGACGGGGTGGGGTGGGGGTGGGAGGGGGTGGTTAGGGGATGAGGATGAAGCCGGTTACCCCCACCCAGCCGGCGCCTCGCAAAGCGCCAGCCAGCACCCAGCCTTTTTGTCTGCCGTCCGCCTGCGCGTCCCCGAGCGGAATCCAGCTCCTTCCAAACTATTAAAAACCGACAATAATAAAAAAAAAAATAAAAAAATCAAAAATCAAAATCATTCCGATGTCTATAAACAAGTTAATGGAGTAAGTGAAAACAAAGTACATTTCTTAATGGGAGTGTTATGTTGCCCTCTCTAGGCCCTGGCTCTCAGTGCCGGTTTCTGTAGGCTCCCTGCCAGAGAAGTATCACTCAGAGCTGTTGCTGTTGCTGCTGCTGCTGCTGCTACTCTGCTAATGAATGACTAACTTAGGCCAGAGGGGAAATGACATCACCGGGGTGTAAAACACAACTGCATTAGGAAACTTTTTTACCTGCTTTACATTTGTCATAATTATTCTGCACAATACGACCGGCATTTGCATAATTTCAAGGCGTGCCATTATCTTAATTGAAAATTGTTTTCATATGGTTGAATAATGCAGAATGACATCAGTTAAAGCCCCAATGAAATGCACAAGTATAATCACACGGCTAATTAGTAGCGGTGTTTGCATGTAAAAATAAATAAAATTGTGCATATTATTAGGAAGGTACACGCAGCTGAGAACTCTCGTACCGGAGCAGCGTTTTACTCGTGATGGTAGGATTAATTTTCTCTGATGTTCCTACCACAGTAACATGAGCTGATCATTAAGGCGTATTAAAATGATTTGTGTCCCTTTCCCCGCCCCCCCCCCTTCCAAATATCTTTCATTTTACACACACACACACACGAGACACACGCAGGCACAGTTTTAAATAGTCACCACGGGCAATTTCAGAGCATCCATTGCTCACTGTCATCTCCCTGATTCTTAGGAAAAGGCTCCCTTATCTCAGTGGCACGCACAGAAAATTAAAGTGAAGAGGTGGCAGCGAGCGAAGGTGGCTCCGAAATGCGTTCCGACTGCGTACGCATGTGTACGGGCACACAGCAGCTACGTCGGCACCCACAGCCACGCGTGCCTCCGAAAACAGCCCCTGCGGACAGCCGCCCCCCCCTCGTACCTACACCTCCCCCCCCCCCCAAATCTCCAACAGAACTTCCCCCAAAACACCTCGTGTGTGTGTGTGTCCCCTCCAGCCCGGTTCCCGGCTCCTCTGGGGGACCCTCCCCATCCCCGCATCCCCCTCCGGCTCCCTCATCCTCCCCCCCCACTCCCCCGACCCCGCACCGTGCCCAAGCAATCAATTAGAAAAGCAAATAACGGGAGGGAGGGGGCTCGGGGGGGGGGACGGACGGGGGGTAGGAAGAGGGGACCGGCCCGCGGCGGGGAAGCGGGGGAGGGGGGGGACCGTCCGCAACCTGCGGGGCTCGGCGGCCCCATCCCGGGCGGTGCGGAGCGGTGCGGGGGGCGGGCGCGGAGCCCGGCGGGGCTGCGCGGGTCCCGGCGGTGGGTGCCGGCGCGCAGCGTGTTTGCACCGGCCGCACGGCGGCTCCGAAATACGCCCAGGCATATCTGCAAGTTATTTGAATGTATTATTCCCGTACCTGTCATTTATCACTTTATTCAACACGTCCCTGCCAGCTCAATAGCTTTTGATCTCCCTCAGCCTCCATTTCGTAATTTCCGCCCTCTTAAACATATCGAATACTAAAAAAAAGCCCCGAACAATATCGAAATCACCCCCGACGGGTTTTTTCCCCTCCGTTCTACGTGTTTTGGGTTTTGTTGGGTTTTTTTGTTGTTGTTGTTGTTAACGAAGCCAGAGAAGGGCAGGGCGAGCTCCGCACACACTCCCGCTGCCCGCCGGGCCGGGGGCGCCCCGCACCCCGACAACCCCCCCCACCCCCCCCCCCGCACAAGTTCCCGAGCAGCGCGCACCGGAGCGCCCCGACGGCGCGGCCCCTCCGCGCTGCCCCGCCACGCACGGCGCGGAGGGGGACGCGGATGGGGGGAAATTTTTTTTGGGGGGGGGGGGGAACACGGGAAGGGGGGAGAAGAGAAGAGATAGCCGAGCCCGGGCATGCAGGTGGGGACGGGGAAGGGGGTGCCGGCGCTGCGTTTACCACCTCGCCATGGTCACTGGTCCTGCCCTGGGGGGTGTCCTCGGGGAGAAAATAAAGTTTGGCGCTGGAGAGAAGTTGCCGGCTGGTGCGCTCCTCCCAGAGCAGCTGCAGCTCCGCGATGCAGGCGGGCTCCTCCGCCCGGCACCGCACGAAGAAGAAGTCGCCGAGGGCGAGGACCCGCGCCCGGCCGCCGCCGCCGCGGCGCTGGAAGCGGAACGCCCGGTAGAAGACGTAGGGGCCGTGCGAGCCGCACGGGGCGCCGACCCACTGCGGGGAACAACAACACGACGGCGGCGGCATCAGCGCCGGGGCTCCGCGCCGCGCCGCGCCGCGCAGGAGGAGGGAGGGGAGGGCGGGGAGGGGAGGGGAAGGGGAGGGGGGGGAAGGTTGGGGAGGGGGGGGGGGGCGGAGGTGTTGGGGGGGGGGGGGGGCGCGCAGCGAGCGCGGAGGCTCCGCGGGGGGCGTGGGCGGGGCGGGGCGCGCGGGGGTGCGCGCGGGGGGGGCGCGCGGTACCTGCAGTGCGCTGCGCTCCATCGCGGCTCCGGCGCGATTGAACTCAACATTCTCCCAAACTTGTTGGCGTGAATGGAGCCCGGCAGGTCCTGGCAGGGCGAAGCCGGACCCGCCGCCGCCGCTCCGCCGCCGCCAACCCTCCTCCTTCCCCCCCCCCCCCCCCCTTCGCCTCTCCCCGCCGCCGCGACGGCGGCACCGCCCCCGCCGCCCGCGGCGGCGACCACCCCCCCCCCCCCCCTTCCACCGACACACGCACCCACACACACACCCCCGGCGCGCCCCGCCGACGCCGGCGCCCGACGCCGGCCGCCCACCCCCCCCCCCGACACCCCCTTCGGCCCGGCAAAAATACTGCGGGGCGACGGCGGGGCCCGGAGGGGCGGCTCGGAGGCGGCGGGGGGGGCGGCGGGGTCCCCCGCGGCGCCTGGCGATTTTTTGGGGGCGGGCGGGCGCGCCGCTTATCTGACAGGACCTGCCCGTATATGTCTAATATATAAAGGACCATTTCCTGCGGCGCGAGGGGCGCTGCGCGGGCCGGCGCGCGCCCGGCCGCGCTCCCACCGCGGAGCAGAGCGGAACGGGGCAGCGGGGGCTGCACCCCTGGCACCCACCCCCCGGCCCCGGCGGCCCCCCGAGGGCGGGCGGCTCGTCCTGAATTTATTTATCGTTTTTTTTCCCGGGAGAAGGGGGGGGAAGTGGGTTATCGATTATATAAACACATCAATATTCATGCGCCGCCGCGCTGCGCGGAGGGACGCGGCTGGGCCAGGAAAAAAAACCCAACGGAATCAGGAGGGGGAGCGGGGCGGGGGTGGGCGCGCTCCCTCCGTGCCCGCGGAGCTGCGCGCAGCGGTACGTGCCGGCACCGCTCAGCTGCCACCGCGGGCGCGGAGGGGCGCGGGATGGCGGCAGGAGTGGGGGCGGTCTTTCACCTGCGCCCCCCCCACACACACCGGAGAGATCTGCGGGCGCTGCGCATCGCGCGGAGCTTCCGCGACCCCGCGCTAAAGCGGCAGCGTGGGGCGCCGGCAGGGAGGCGCAGCCGCGGACAGCCCCGGCGAGGGGGGGGGCACAGCCGGCTCCGCGGTTCCGCTCCTAGCACCGCACCCGCGCAGGGGCCGAGCGCGGAAAGTTTCCGCCGGGGCCCCGAGAGCTGCGGCTCCGCAGGCAGATGCCGCTGCGGCAGTGCGGGGTCCTCCGCGCCCGCGGAGCCCCCGCTCCCCTGGGCAGCGACGGGCGGGTCAGTTTGGGGGGGGAGGGTCTGCCCTTTCCACCCTGTTCCGCGCCAGCGCAGCTACCGGCGGCTTTGCGGGGCGGGGGGCAGCGGTGCGAAGCGGCTCCGCGGGGACGTGCACCCGCCTCCCCGCCCTCTTCCCCAGTATTGGCACTTTCTACCCCTTTTCTCTTTCTGGCTTTTTTTTCCCCCAAGCCCCCTCCGCGGACCCCGATCCCGGGGGTGGGGGTGCTGGGGGGACGGACAGACGGACACGGTGGAAGCCGCCCCGGCGGGGCAGGTCCGGCCCTGCCGCCGCGAAACGGCGGGGAAGGAAATAAATAAATAAGCAAGCGAGCAAATAAATAAATAAAAATCCTTAATAATGACGACAGCGGTGACGTCAGCACTGCGTGCATCACGACACAGCTCGGCGCGTCGGGCAGCAACAAGTGCGGGCGGCGGCGGCGCGGCCGGGGGAGGGCTGGGGGGGGAGGGGGGTGTCACGGGCACCCCTGCCCGGGGGCGGCCGCAGCCCCAGTGGGCCCCCCCCGTAGGGTGCGTTGGGTTACACTGGGCGCAGAAACCCGCTTTCCGGGTCGCACAAAACCCACCCGGATTGAGGTGCCGTGCACGTGGCCAACATGGCCCCGATAAGGGGGCGTGAGGGTCACCCCGCCATCAGCGGGGGGCGATTGCCGGCGACTGGGAACAAGGAGCCAACCCTGTGGGAGGCACGGGCAGAGGCTGGCTTGGCCCCGGCCGGGGGGCACGGAGCAGGTATGGGAAGGCGGGCAGGTGGGGGCTTCACCCCAACGTCCTTGGCACTCGCATCCAGCTGGGGGGCTGCTCCCCTGGGATGTTGGGTGCTACGTTTCTTCTGGATCTTCTGGAGGAAACACCAAATTCTCCCTTCCAATTTGTAAAAGGTTTCATCTTTCCCACCCTACGTCCTCCCAGGATGCCCCAAGTGTCTGTCCGGTCTGTGGCCCTGCAGCCCCTTGGAGGGGCTGGAAGGTGGAAGGAAGGAATCTTCAGCGCCAGGGAAGGGGAATTTGCTTCTCTCATGCCAGAGCCCAAGATGACTGGAGCTCAGGCTGTGGGAAAGCTGGTGCTCTCCTAGGGCTTCGGAGAGCAGGAGCGGCAGGGCGGGTGCTAGACAGCTGGGCTGGTACCAAGGCTCGGGCTTTCACCCGGCTCTGGTGGCTCATGTAAGCCTTGGATGGGCAAAGCCAGCAGAACAGCTCCGGAGGGTTGTGAAGAGCAGCTCTTTTGGCCACTGAAGTCGGGTGCTTCGTGCTCGGGAGCTCGGTCACCCCGGGGGGGGGGATGTTTTGCAGGGGCTGGGTAGGTGTGGGAGGTGACACAAGGAAGACCCACACTTGGGCACATCCCCAGAGAATGGGGAGTGGTGCTCCATTTCCCCCCCCCCGGTGAACTGCCGGCTGGAATGACTCGCATTTCTTCAGCAGTTCACCTTTGTTTTCACTGACCTTGGCATGTTTAATCAGCGTTATATTCTCATACAGATAAAACTGTCCTCAAACGATTGTTACAATATATTGGGCACAAAACAGGTTTGTATTTGTTTATTCATTTTCTTTATCTCGGGTAGGTAGGGCTGCTCCTTTCCCTCAATATATAATCAAGCAGCAAAGAGAACCTCCCGTTTCCATTTGTGCCCGAATGCCTGTGCTCCTGCCCCAGCAGCTGGGGCCTGGGCACTGCTGGCAACCTCTGCACTGGCCCTGAGCCCCTGCCCGCTGCACGCACCATCACTCACAGCTCTATTGCAGCGCCCCGTCCTTCCCTCCAAGCCACGGCACTACAGCTGCTATCGGTATATATGAGGTGGTGAGGCTGGATAACCATGCAAAGGCACGTTTTGGTCCTCTCAGCAGAGACTGCGTATCCGTGTTAGCACACTGGGAGGCAGGGATTATGCCCGATGGCCCAAACCAGCACTTGATGCATTTGAGCTCCTGCAGGACTCCATCTCACCTCCAGATTCTGGGGGAGCTTGACTCCACTGTCTGTCCTTGAGTTCACATCCTTAAGGGTTACATCTAAAGCCAAAATTCAGATGGTGGGATGAGCTGATGTTCACTTTAAGAGCCAGAATGTCTCAAAGGTCCCCTGAGTATGTAGGTCTCTTCTCACTAAGCTTTGATTATCTGAAGGTTTGGTGTCCAGTGTGAGCCCAGCTTCACGCCTGAGACAGCAGCAAAGGCAATTCCCAAGGGCCCGTCACCACTCGCAGGGGACACCCTGTCTCCTGCAGGTAGAGATTTGCTTTGCTAGAAGCAAAGATGCCCAGAGCTGTCAGAAGAGGACAAGGTGTGGGGGGGCCGTCTGCCCATCACCCCACAGGTCCCTTCCCTGCCATTCCCCCGTATCCGTGGAGCTGGGGAGGGGTCCCAGCACGGGGAAAAGGAGGGGTTCACTCTCCATCACCCTCCACCCCCCAGCCCATAGTGTCCCTTCAACCAGTGCTGCTGGCTGGTGGGACCATCAGCATCTGCTGAAGTTTCTAATATCAGTAGCACTTTGAATGGGACATCAGCAGAGGCAGTGGCAGCAGAGAAGAGGACATATTCCCAGCAGCAAGGGTATGCATTGTTCCTCATTGCTCTGACATCAATTGTATAGGAGCCCTCTCCCCCAGAAAACACTTTCTACTTCAAAATAATAATAATCAAAAACAATAAAATACACAGCTTGTTTATAGCAGAAATTGAAATTCCACATATAATCAAAAGTTGGATTTTGTCCTGCAGGCACTGGATGAGTTTCTTCGTATGAATATTTTGTATCTTTCTCTGGCCAAAAGAAATGTGCAAAATGTTGTAATGTTTCTGTGCTTTCCTTGGGACATTCCAGGCTTTTGCTTAAGCTTCTCATAAAAGGCTATTTTCAGTGCAGGGAGGGGAAAAAAAAAAAAAAAAAAAAAGCAAAGCAGCCTAGAGTATGGCGAGTCAATAAAGTAACGCAAAACCATAAAACACAGCAATGATAACAACAGAAGATCTGTAGATTACAAAGGAAATAAGATGGGGATCAGGCAGAGCAGTAGCTGGAAATGAACGCATAAAAGCCAAAATAAGACTGGTCCTAATAGACAGCCAAAGTTGAATCAAAAAGCATTTAAAGCCTTAATTTATTAAATAACTTCGTTTTCATGCCTTACAATTAAAAATAGTTGTGGTCAGGCATGTTGGGAGACAGGAAGCAGTTGGAGTCTTCAAGCCCGGTTTTATGCCTGGAAGGAAACCCAGCCTGACCCACTCTGCGAGCCGGGCTGTCCCGCGTGGGGCTGGCGAGCGGCGTGGCTTTGGGGTGCTTTACTTCACTTCCTCATTTTCTACTCTGAGCTCTTCTCTTCCAGGCTTTTAAGACACGGAGGGGTTTTACAGGGAGTGCTAAGGGTGGGAGACGGAGTGGCAGTGGAGCTGCCGGGGGGATGCCAGCCCCTGCTCCTGCTCGGTGCGTGGGGATGCAAAGCCCTCTGAAGTTGCCGGGAGGCCCCGTGGTCACTTCAGCAGGTTTTGGGATCAGTCTCTTGCTTCAGGAGCCCTATAGATCAGGCGTTCAAATCACCAGCTCAAAGCGGTAAAAAATACCAGAAGTCAGAGTGCTTTTCTTCCCTCCAAAAAATCCACCAGTCCCAATCAGCGACCTAACCGAGCACACACCCCACGTGAGATCAGCTTTCAAATCCCAGCCTTTAATTCATATGTGCATTTGGAATTATTTTTATCTACCTCGCGTTTCTTTTTGTCATCCTGGCATCATGTTTTTAAGCTCCCCTGTAGGACTGCTAGCAGCTCGCTTGGAACAAGCACCCCGCTGTCCTCGGGCTCCGGGAGCGGGCTGGTTAAGAAAAATAACCATCACTGAGTATCAAGAGATTTAACGGTAAAAAAGTGACTGTGGTAGGATGGATCACCTGCAAATGCAGAAACTAGTAGGGTGCCCAGATGGCCGCAGAGCATTACGAGCCCCGTAACGAGGGGTTCAGCCGTGGGATGGGAAGAGCCGGTGGTTCGGCAGCCCCAAAATGATTTGCTGAACTCTGGCGGTAGCAGCAAGCTGTGGCGGCTGCTACCTGCTGCCTGGAAAGCTGGTTTCATGTAGTGTCCCAGGGTGATGGGTCAGCTAAAACACAGCCCACGCGGTTTCTGCCTGATTGGTTGCTAACCAAGATACACTTTTCAGATGCTGTTAATTGACTCTGATGAATTTTGCTCCAGTGGGACCTATTACAGGCAAAAATACAAGTGACATCAGAGCCATAACTCATAAAAATCAAGTCCCTGAATTACATCTGAGAGCAATATAAAAATGCAAGTGGGATTTCAAATGGTATCAAATAACTTTCTGTCATACCTTATTAATACCACAGAGCTAATAGAAACAGCTATATTATCATCCTAATGTCATTATACATATATAATACACATGCGCGCATACACAGAAACAGTGTGTGTAATTATAACAACATTATTTGGTTCACACAGCCTGAAAAATGTGATTAGATGGCGGCTCTGAAATGGCAATATTCAATCAGGTATGACTTGTATATTGGCTCAGAGCAGTCTTCTACTTATGTAAAATTATGCCTTGTTATGTGCGGTGGTAGCGCGGACGGCTGCGAAAGAAAGAGGGAGCCGAGGCCACAGAGATCATTTCATCTGGAGTCGAAGGGCTGAATTGTCATTTCAAAGCTGAAATACCGTCACTGTCCAGCGAGCTATCCCCAGCTAGCCTTTCTTGCCTATATCACTTCAGAAAACATGCTAATTTATCTGCTAGAAATAGCTGCCTTCTCACAAAATCCCGAATAAAATCTCTCCACTGGAAATGATCCTAAATACGACCAAACTATTCCTTTTTTAACCATAAAGCTCGGAAGGGGACGTCGCCTCGTAGGGCTTTAGATGGGCTTCAGTTTCCAAATGGTGCGCTGGAAACACGCACACCAGCCATTTCACATCCAGCTCCTGTCAAATAATTTACCTCAACTGTTTTTAGTGAAAATATACATATGTATATATATCCCTGCGTGATGGGGATAGCTGGAGCTGGAAATATCGTCTCTAAGAATGCCAGGCCATATTTACCCAAGTCAGTGGTCAAAGCAAGTTGCTATTCTCAGTGTGCCAGATTTAAATCGGTTTAAGTAAACAAGCTGACCTCTTTCCACTTAACAGGTCTTAGCCTACATGGCTTTTTTTTTTTTTTTTTCCTGAGAAAATGGGGTTTTTATATAAATTTGGTGGGCCCCAGAGGAGGGTGAGCAAGGGAGCGCAAGGCAGGTTTCCCAGGCCAGGGGTGCACCAGCCAAACTCGAAATTTGCCTTTTTCTGCCCTGCCCTCATTGGAAAGCAGGGACTTCACCTCCTGGTTGACTCTGAATACCTTGCCCACATCTAAGTGCTTATGGCAGCTCTTGCTCTTCCATTTTGAGACTGAGTTTTTCTGTTTTTCCCAGTTTGGTTTGTGCAAGGACATTTGACCTTGGGGTTATCAGGATCTTTTTTAACAGCACTAGGATGAGATGCAGTGACACAGAGAAAGGGCTCCTGAAGTCCCCCACGTACCTGCCGGGCTGCTGGCCAGTCCCGTGCTTGCAGCTGGAAGACACAGGGCTAATGTGTCCACCACCATGACCCTCCCTCTTCCCTTTGCATGCAGAGTTTCTCCTCTAAGCTCTAGCAGCCACTTCTACCCATTTATTCCCATGTCTTCATCCTTTATCTGAGTTACAAATGCAACAAAGCTGATGAGTCTATCATCCAGCGCACAGTTTAGCAGCATTTAACCTTTGGCGGAGCTGTCTTCAAGCCGTTCCTACCTAGGTACATACTCGAGGTAGCTCAGCAAACAACCCGCTGGAGACTGCCCTGCGACTCGCCTCCCCCAAAATTTGCCTGAAAAAGGCTTTTGGCACCTGGCACCAAGTGGCAGTAGAGGAGAAACAAAACGAAATAGCTCCTGGTACCTCAGCTCCTCTGCCTGAAGGTCGCTTCTTGCCTCTCAGGACAACTGGCTCAATAAGCAAGTGCCAGGTGGCCGTGGTCCTCGGCAATGGGGGGGGTGGGGGGTGGCGATTTTGGCACCTCCCGCCGAACCGGCCTTGCAGTTGGGCCAAAATAACTACAGATTATAAACACAAGACTTGTCTGGAAAATAGTGGAGAGGATGCAGAAATCATCCTTCCTCCTCTCTATTCAGGTACACGTCAAACTAAAACACTAGAAAGGAAAAGGAATTGATCTGCAAGCCCAGCTCCGCCAAACACCCAGGGTTATCCAGCCGCTGTTTCCAGGGAGCACAGATATCTGCCACACCAGAGAGGCGTTCTCCTCCTCCTTTCCAACTCCATTCCTTACCCAAGTGAGCGTTGGACACGTTTCCAAAGTACAAGAATCTCTGAGGTCTAACCACCATGGATCCAAGCCTCTGGGGATGAGAGAGTTGGTGGTTTTTTTTTTTAAATCCTCTTGAGAAACAGATGCTTTGGCTCATCTTCATTATACCTAGCCTGATTTATTTTAATTGCTCTGGGTATCCGGAATACTACGATTGCATAATCTCATGCACATGCCTTTAAAAGGAAGCCTTGGCTGCAACGCCGGGAAGGCAATGTTAAATACGGAAAAAGTACTATGCAAAGTCTCATTTATTTTGGAAATCACTGGAAAGAGTTCTACTGAAAATTCACAGCAAAACATATGCTACATTTGAATAATGATTTTGAGAGGTGCTTTACCTAGCTTTGCAATCGAAAGGGCCCTGAAAATTGCAGTCCTTCAAAAAGATCTGACTCCCAACCCCTGAATTTCAGTGAACCAGAGGACAGCTAGGTCCAGGGTGGCAGCCCCAGGGCCGGGTGCCAAGGGCGAGGCGAGAGCTGGCTGCCTGGCACTGCGCACCTCGGGCATCGCTTCCACGCTGGAGGAAAATAACCAGAACACGATAACCTAAGGGAAAACCCATTTTGAACAAAGTCAATGGGAACCACAGGCTCGGGACAGCGAGAAAAGAGGTGGCCTGCTGAGATCTGCCCTTCCTGGGCTCAGAAATGCAGGATTCCATCTCAGTAAAAGAAAGCAGGAATAACAGGACTGCAGAGAAATACCTGAATATCATCCACTTGTCTTATCTGATGCAATTCACAAGATGCCAAATATTGTCTGCTTGAGAGAAAAGGTCTGCAGAAACCTTCTTCCAATTACAGAAAAAAAAATATTTACAGTACTTCATAATTGGACATAGAAAAAGGATTTATTTTGAAGTCAAGTCAATATATGTTATCTGTTATTAAGATGCTGCTTTTCTGGAGGGAGATCTATATCTTACCAAAAGCTTTTTCTTTCTTTGCATTATTTTTTTTTAATTTATCTCATTGAACAGATTAATACCTGCCATGAATACTGTCCTGAAGCCAGTGGAGGTAAACACAAACACACACACACACACCCCATGCCCCGCCTGTACCTTTGGTTTATTGATATGCTTTCCTGTCTTTTAGGGAAAGGAAAAGCCATGAATTTTCTAGGTTACCTACACTGTATTAATTATTTAAAAACATGCAACTGATATTTTGTTTTGCAGGAAGCATATTCGATTTACCCTCACCAGCCTTAGTGTCCACACAGGGAAATGTGTCCACGTAACCTGTGCCTCTGGATGTGCAACAGACGTCCTGGAGGATGATTAACCGAACGGGCTCTGCGCAATGCTGAGATGAGCACGCCCAGTAAACTTCGTGGGTGAAGGAGGAGACCCGTAATCCTGTCTTCTGATCTTGAAGAGGAACCGCGAGTACTTTTCACTTGATTTCACTCGGTATCATTTATCTGGGACCAAACCAGATTCATGTGGATTTGGGAATTCATATTTGCCACACCAGCCCCCAGGAACGCAGTCAGCGCTGCCGTGCCCAGCTGGCAGGTGCTTTGGAAATGGGTTGTAAATGGGAACAAGTAGCAATGCCACAGACAGGCTACACCTTTAAATGCCCACAAATTTACTTTGGGTTCACAGAGAATAATGAGATTCACGTTTGGGAGAAGAGCCCACAGAGACTATCAGGAATATTAATGTTATCACAGAAGTTTATTAGTGCCTGCGTGTCGAGAAGTGGGTAAGGAAACCCTCTGGGTTTTGTTGCACTATCAGCAATTATCATGCATGAAGATTTCTGTTCCTGATCCTCCCTCTGATAGGGTTTGGAAAAAAGGCTCCAAGACGGATCTCTGGGAAGTGTTTTGGATTTTAAGCAGTGCAGATGTTTCCTCCATTGCCTTCTGCAAACCTCCAGTTTCAAACAAACGCTGAGGGCTTTCCCTGTCCATACCTCTCCAAAGTGTTGCCATTTCTAGCTCAACGAACCCACCTGCCTCACGCTTGCAAAATTGCTACATGCATCTGCCATTGGCCAGAATTAAAATAGCCCTTCAGATGTGGGTCCGTACCTCTGTTTTGTTCACATCCTGCAAGCCAAGCTATAGCACTTTGCTTCGCTCCCCTCTTTCTCCTTGCGCTCCTGTCTCTGCTGGTGGAGAGGTCTCACCAGGGTTGGAGGTATGCTGGAAGCAACGTGGCACTGTTGTTTATTCAGATGCAAGAAGTCATCAGTAATCAGCTTCATGAGGAACAAGCCATCAAGATGTGAGCCTGGGTTCTGGAAACCCTTCCTGTCCCTTCTCCTCTTTCTCTTTTAATGGGGTGAGGGCTATAAAACCTTGTGCCTGTTATTGAGGCTGGGATCTAGTGCCATGATCAGTCTTTCTGAAAGGCTTGCATTCTTTTAGGCTCTTCATACGTTAAAGAAGGAAAAAAAATAAAAAGGAAAGGAAGAAGCTGGCAGTCTGGCTGACCGATGATCGGAGAGGAACCTCTCAGCACGGTTCAGGGCTGCTGCCCACGGAGGTGCCGCAGAAATCAATGGGCTGGTGGCAGGAGTGCTCAGGAAGAGGGATGTGCTTGGAAGGAGATCCATTTCTCCTGAAAGCGTTGTTAAGGCTCCTCCGTCCAGGAGGTACGTACGGTTAAAGATGAACCAGACTTCTCCGACTTCAGCAGGAACCCACCCACGCTGGGCTCCAGCAGAGCCGCAGCACACGTGCACAATTTCAACTGTATTTACATTTCAGTACAAAATACAAGCACCCTCAGCCAGACAGTGCCTTTGCTGATGGACGTGGTACCCTGTAGCATCCCCCCAACACAGATGTGCCAACAAACCTTCTGAACTACAGGTGAGGCCTTAGGTCGGTCTTGGTTAACCTCGGTGTTTAACTTCTCAGTGAGAAGTGGGGCATTTGCTGATGGAGGAGCTCCCGGCTGTTACATTTAATTAAGGATTCTGCTGAAAGTTCTGCTTAAAATCACAAAGCTTGCTGCTTAGAAAAGCGTAGGTGATTCCCCCAGAGGCCTGGCCAGCATTCCTGCTCCTATTGTACAACATTATTGATTAATCAAAACTAATGCTCACAGCTGTTGCCTGATGGATAATGTCTTTGGTGTTTGCCTGCATATAATTATTTACTACTTTATTGATGTTATTTATTTCTTCATTAAGTATTGTTGGCTGTTTAATTACGTGAAACACAACTGCAAGTATCGCTGCTAAAAGCCATGGGAAGGGCTGCCCAGAGCTGAAATCTTTCAACCATAAACTCTAAAAATAAATCTAAAGATAAAAATATTTTAGCCAGCATTTTGAGTGAAGACCATCAAACCACAAGTGCGTTACATGTCATCTGGAGGCGGATGCTGGAGTGCCACGTTCAGATAGATTTGCAATGCTGATCTGATTGCGTACGACAAAGGACTTTTGCAGAGTTGTATGTTTTATTAGATCTCCACAACACATAAGAAAGGTCCCTATCTTATTCTTCATAGCTGAATGTTTGAAATAAACCAAAGGGAAATTCTGATTTCCCAAAGCTTAGTCAGGAGTGCCTAACCAACCTCCTTTCAAAACCCAACTCCTGTGCTGAGATCCAGGGACTTCCCTGGCCAGACGCTGGCCCTGTCCAGCGCCCCAGTGACAAACTGGAGTCTCTCCAAGAGCTGCCTCCAGGCTCTCCCTTCTGCCCCCATCTCTCTGTGAGTGGTACAGATCCAGAGGCCCCTGCACCCTCCCTGCCCCAGCACCCCAGCATCCTTTCCCTCCTCAGAAGCAAGAGGCACGGCTGCTGCCCCAGGTCTATGCCCGGCCTCACTGAATTAGGGAGCCAACATCTAATCCTTGGGTCCATGTGGGACAAGAAGGGACATGCTGAGGCTTACTTAGCTCGTGTTGTAAACCCAACCTTAACAGAACCACTTTTCCTTGCCAAGACCAAGCCATGGGGGTTTGGGGACAAAATCAACATCTTTAATTTTATCTGGAAACCAAGAGGCAGTAAGGACAAACTAGATTTAAAACACGTTGTGGCTATCAGGAATTTCTAGGTACTTACCATTTAAAAAAACCTACCAGGTACATGACTGCAAATATGGTATTAGAGAACTTGGAAAGATATTCTCAGTCTGAAAAAAAAAAAAAAAACAAAACCAGAGGATGCACAAACGCTGCTGTAGCTCACTAATCATTAACGCACCTATAACAGATCAGAAATAGCCGCAGTGTCTCCTTACTCATAAAGCAAAAATTCCTTCTCTGACATCCTTTCCAAGCAGCCCTCATCAGGCCCTTTCCCCAGGGCAGGAGAACAAATAGCTCTGGCAGTCCTTGCTTGACCATCAGTGCGTTTGTTACTCGGTAGCTACCAGCCAGAATGTTTCTACACAGCTCCCTATAGATCTCTTTCTGAGGCAGTGCATTAAAATTAGTGAGGTCTTAGCTACTACTTTACAAAAAGTATGTAAGATGACCTGTTGCCAAACCTCTGACTCCCCTACGGCCTCTGTCCCAGGGCAGGAGCCTCTGCTGTTTCTTTAGGCGCCAGAGGAGGACCAGACTAATGTCCGGCACCCTCAGGTCACCAACATCTCTTCTGTGGGACCCAAGTTCTGCCCATACTCTTGATACACAGCGTACGCTCACCTCTTTTTTAACCAAGACGTCAAGGAAAACCTGACAGAATTAGCAAACTGAGAGGAAGGATAAAAAAAAAAAGAAAAAGAAAGATGATTGGTCTAGGGAGTTTGGTTTCCATTTCCCTCATTGTTTCTTCCCCAACCTCCACGTTTTCATGCATTTCCTCTGTCTAGAGCCAGTTCTTCCTCAGCCTGTTTTTTGAAATGTCACAATCTTTCCTGTATCCCTGTGCCCACATTGTAAGGGTACCACGGGCACCTTTCCAGCAGGGATGCACAGAGCAATGGGGAGCACAGCTAGGATTTTCAAAGGGAGTTGAGGAAATCTTTATGGAGAACTTGGTGAGAATTTGGCACTTGGCACTCTTCTCTTTTGAAAGTCCCACCCTACAGGAACAATCTAAACAAATGTATGCCCCAATGCTGATAAATCCATTTGGAAAGATATCAAAGAAAAGCTTGCTGGGTTTGGAGATCTTTGAAGAAAGGGAAATATCCTGCCAACCTGACTCCGAGATCTATCTTGTTCCACCATGTGGTCCGAATCATCAGAGTCCTCCATGGATCCCCTTCCTCCTCGGGGCACAGAGGGCAGCACTGCTTTGCTGAAGAAAGGAATTTGGGGGCCAAGAGGACAGCATAATTTGAGGAAAATTCAAATGAAAAATTACTTGACAATGGAAGTTGTTACTGTGTCTAAAAATATCTCAGTGAGTCAGATTACTGAAAACTGCAAAGCTACGGAGCAAAACCATAGCCTCTTCTCAGCAGTCAGCTGGCTTCATTCACTAGCCTGGCATCTCTCTCCTCTTATGTTTTTAATATCATAAGAGTGGGATTTTTTTTTTAAGTCTACAATAAGTTAATGTTTAATGGATCGCCCCGTACAGTTCTGGGTGTTTACATGTTCTCCAACTAACCAAATTTGTAGGGCAAATTAAAAGTCTGTAAGACCAGGACAACTGAATTACAGGTATTTGTTGCTCAGAAACTATCGCCTCACGCACACGCTCCTCCCCAAATAAACGGTTTCAATTATGTTTTCACCTTCCCCAGCAATATTAACATCTCTCACCGTGGCTGGCCAGGGCTATCGCTCCTTAGTCTGCAACTGTCACGGCTTTGTGCACACACGCTTCCTGTGAATGTGCAACCTTGCAGAGTGCCGCAGTCCTGCGGGTTGCAGGGTAACCTATTAAACCAGGCTGGCTCGGCACCAGGTGCGCTAGAGAAGCATGGGAGAAGGAAAGGTGGAGACAACGCTGTTGTCAATCCCTTTTTTTATACTAATAAGATGGGTGGGTGCGGCCCCTTTCTTCCACCTACCAAAACATAAATGGCCAGCCAGAGTTTTCCACTCCCCATCGGGCAAATCGCCGCTGAGTGAGCCATTCCCAACACCATGCCACTCACTTGGTTTCTCCATGTTTCACACGTGGGTGACTCATCCAGTTGGTATAAAGGCCCTGAGACCCCTCTACTGCTTCAGACCTGGCCCAAGTGGGACCCTGGGCTCTGTCCCTGCGCCCTCCCCGGGACCATCCCGCAGGCAGCGGAGGGAAGCCACCAAATTCCTCAAACATCCCTGACACGGATGGGAGAGCAGGGCAGCCTGGAGACACCGCCTTCCCCACGCACACACTGTTAATCTGAATATTACCTACCCTGCGTGCCGTTTTAGGTTTGTTTTCCAGGTTGCTGAGGTCTCCCTGGCAACCTCTCTTCTGGTCTCTGAGGTGCCCAATGTCCCCACGAGGCGCTGGAGGCAGATCCCCCTGTCCCACCTTCGGTGGGGCAGCCAGAAAGCCAGCAGCCATAGTAACTTGGCACAGCAGGACCTAAGGAAACAAAATGAATTTTTTAGGTTTGAAATCAACAGAAAAAGGCAACGGGGCTGGTGTTGTCAGTGGTAAAATTCCCACTGGTGCTGGTGGGACCAGGATCGGGCCCAGACTGCACCCCTGTGCTTTCCCAGTCTCACAAGGATTTAAAATTCTGGATTCCAAATGATGGTTTATTACTGGCTGACCTGTTTGCCTTGAACAGTTACGTGTTTTCAACTGTCGGGCTTATTTTTAATCTACTGTATTAGCACACAAACTCAACCAAGAACAAAACGTTACCAACGTGCAGTGCTGTTCCTACCCCCCCACCAGCTGAACGGTTTGAAGGCCCCCATGGCGATCCTTCCATGGCATCCAGCTCCTCTTGGACCATTAGCACGTTCTTCGCACCGTAACTACACCAAGGGAAGGGAAGGGGTAACAGTGACAGTACAGGGGCACAAGGTTCTCCCTTCCCAGTGATGCCCCATGCAGAGCTACCACCAGCATCCCCCCTGCAGGAGCAGCAAGGGATGACCCATGGCTGGCATGGGGTGTTTTAGTCAAAGAAACTTCTGACAGACACACGCGTTTGGGTGAGGTTTTGTCATTTGATGTCAATGGTGGGCTGTGACATTCCTCTGTGGTTTTTTTTTTTCCCCCCTCCCTGCTATTTGAAGAACGAGATTTTTATCTTCCCTTCCCACCCCCCTCCCTTCACCCTGTGCCTACTTCACTAAAACCTGCCTTTCGGGTCAGTGTGCTGGTAAGAGATTAATTTTACACTGCAAGAAACACCGAGCAGAGTATTTCAGCTTTGACATACGAGACGTCTGTTATAATATTGCAGTTTTTCTAAATTAAATATTAGGAAAAATTAAACCCAATTGTGGTTTGTATTCCTATGGAAAATATTTCTGTTCAAAACAGTCCCTCCATGCTAAATGACTTAAGTAACTGAAAACACAATAAATATGCAGCAAGTTAAAAACCCAGATTATTCAGGTTTTAAGGCTTATAACTAAAAGTGGTTTAATGTTTCATGCCTAATAATAGATTACTCCTATCACATTTCTAACCTTTATTTCTACCAGCTTTGAAGTCCAGCCATATAAAGGCTGTTTGCAGAACCACACGAAAGTTAAAGCAAATATTACTCAGAGTGATTCATATGAACAAGAATTTGCAATGAAGGCAGAGGGTTTTTTGTGTCTGTATCAAAGGAAATGAAATGTTTGCAATATTTTCCAGTTGATAAATGCATTAAAACATTTTAGTTGTGTAGTATGAACATTGCTGACATAAACAGACTTTGACCTGAAACAGATTTTATTAAGCTCTGTGGGGGAGGCAGCATTAAAAGAAATAAAAATAAAATAAAAAAATAGAAATTCCTAGATTTCAAAATCTGCCACAAGGTCACTGCAGTCCTTAATTAGCTGAATACATTAAAAGAAGGATAGAACACAGATTCGGTAAAGAAAGCAAATGTACATTTAATCTTCTGGTTTTTGCTTACAGATTACCCTTTCAGAACGAGTAACCTTATTTTCTTTTTAAATATCTATTTACCTTTTTGAGCTTTGCATGGCAAAGCAGGGTTTTCTTTTTCTCTTTTTTTTTCCCCCACTGTTGCAAAAGAAATTAATTTGTTGCTAGTTGCTATGCATTGGCAAGATTTCTGCATAAAGAATGTAAGCCATCTATCTTTGTATTCAAGATATAGTTAATCTGGCAGTTAAAATACTTTGGAAACATTTTGATGACTTATCTGGAAAAGTAGCTTTGCATTTTCAAAGAAAACTCAGAACTGTATTGCAAGGGGAAGATAAAAGATATATGAAGTGTTTGTTCCAAGCGATACTATTCATTTAAAGATCAGAATGTAACCCCACCCAAGCAATTATTGTGGAAAAACAAGACAAAAATCCTTATACAGCTTTCTGACACAGTCTTTATTTGGGAAACAAAATAACTATATTACAGTTATAGTCTAATGGATTGCAAGCTGTTTTATTAGAGTCAGCTGAATCCTGTTTAGCATAAAAAAGAACTGTTTGCTATCAAGAACACATTTACATTAATATGACTTTGACAAAGTAAAATAAAATCGCATTAAGATGATGTAAGTAGATAAGACAATGAAATCTCTGTGAGATAGTTTTGGCACACCAATTAGAGTCAAGTCCCTACAGGAAAGAAACATATTTTTACACCAAGTATCCATGTGTTTTTAAGTCGTAGAGCCGCCAAAATTAATTCCATGCTTAAAATATTTCCAGCAAGGGAAAAGAGAAAGTTTATTATTATTATTATTATTTTTCCCTTGAAAGGTAAAATTTTTGATAAACTACATTTTTATTTGCAATAATACAAACAAGTTTTGTTCTCTGCACTAGCCTGTAATCATCCTGATTATTGCAAGGGACTTTCCAATATAGAGCAGCTGAAAACAAGGTTTTAGATTACATGGTAATTTAGGAATGCATGAAAAGCCAAGCAGTCACCATAATAGAGCACTGCATAAACTTCATGGCTTTTACAGCAAAACATAACATATGTTTTGTGATTCATTCAAATGATTTTTCAATTTTTTTGGTCAAAAAATATGCCGAGCTCCAGTATTTGTCCTCTATTTAGGGAACCTTAGTCTCGAAAAACGACGACACCACCCCCCCAGCTTTGATGTCTCTCTTTTAGTTTGGTCATTAAAAGAACGTCAGTGATGGATGGTGATAATGCTGTGGATTTTATGAGTAATCAGGCCTTGGCAGCCACAGCATTTCTTTTGTAGTGAAACTTTAATATTCCTTTGGCCATGCGTAAACTTTTTCTGCTTTTGGAACGACGTTACACAAGCCGCTCACTAAGCATTGCAAAACAGTTATTACCCCAAAGTTAGCGCTTTAATTTAACACCTGACAGGATGAAGCTTCTGATACACAGAGCTTCTGCGGGGAGAGGGGGGACACGGCCAGGTTGGAAGGGGGGAGGGGGGGCAGCAGACTGGGGGGTGGGGGCAAACCCTGCCAGGGGGCACCGGCCAGGGCACCCCACACGCCCCTCCTCTCCCCCTCTCGCATGGTTTTAGTGAATTTGCTGCAACAAACACCAGGTGTCTCCACTTAGCTGGGCTACAGCTTAAAGGGGCCTGCTACCAAAAAAAAAAAAAAAAACCAACCCCACTAAAAAAAAATAACAGGGTTGCTCTTTCCATTCCTTCTAATCTGCCTGTGTGCGTGGGGAAGAGAATGTACGTACGCGCAGATATTCTCGTACCGGGATCGTATTTTATTTTGTCACTTGATATGCCTCTGTCAGGCAAGGCAAGACTTTCCAGAGTTTGAAATAATCCAAATTCAATCACTTTAAAGCTGCTACAATATGCAAGTCCTGGCAGCCGTTTTAAATTAATGGAACATCAGATGTGCTCTGATCCTCTCAATTTCCTTGGGCAAGGGAAATTCTGCTGCGGTGGTAGCGGGAGGGGAAATACAGGGCTATCAGTAAAATAAATGTCAGCTTTTGTCTGCTGATAAAAAAATGCATACAGCAAAAAAAAAGACACAATATTTATTGCTCCGTAATTAAAATGTGTTTTTCTATGCGGTAAGGATTATCTTAGTGGTTTGGACAAGCGAACACTCTGCAGCCTAATCCGCATGAATGGACATTAAATTAAACCAAAATACAAAACTGATTTTTATTTGGGGTTCTACAAATACAGTTAAATATTTTGTTTGGGTGTAGAT
This sequence comes from Numenius arquata, assembly GCF_964106895.1. Lineage (NCBI taxonomy): Eukaryota > Metazoa > Chordata > Aves > Charadriiformes > Scolopacidae > Numenius > Numenius arquata. The sequence continues at coordinate 15,518,962 of NC_133585.1, read as the reverse complement.
ATTTATTTTTTGTACCTGCTGGCGTGTTTATCAATAAAAATATTAGAATGCCAACCTTGAAAGCCCAGTCCCAGGGCAGAGATGGCATTTTGGCAAGAACGGGCGGAAAAAAATACATTCCCATAGCAAGGTGCCAAGCCTATGCAAATGTGCTTGATTTGGGGTTTACTTTAAAAGTGTAAACATTTGTTGAGTTTGTCAAAAGGTTTGCGGATTTGGGAGCCTTTTGATCAAACCTGGGCTGTGTTTTGAGGAAACCTGCACTGGAATACGGTTTTCAAGATGCAATTCAGTGGCTTTGCTTTTGAAATACAAACAAGCCCAAAAATTCAAATCAAGGCTCTGAGCCTTTGCACAAGCTGTTATGGTGCATGGTTTTGGCTGATCTGTAGGGCATATCACCCAGGGCTACGTCCTGGCTACAAGGGCCCACATTTCATAAAGTCTTTTTCCTGAAACAAAAATACAATACAAGCTGTCAGAGGTAAATTGAGGACAAGGTATTTCTTTAATTCTGATTTTTTTCAGTTATTTGCTTTATATGAGGAGAGCCTGGCTGCTTCTGTGCTAACTGGGACTCACATTGCCAGACAGTATGCTTTAAGTTATTTTTAAAAATACTGAGTTTTGAAGGCTCTTAAATCCTTTGATGTAAATGAAAATAAAATCATAGTTTGGAACCTAACAGAGACTTTTAATCTTGATCTTAAAAGCATGAATCATAGTACAGCATAGAGTAAAACTATTTTCTGTACTTTGCACTCACCTTCTCTACACATACTGATATTTGATATTTATAGGTGGCAATTAGACATCTCAGGTAGTCCCAGTGCCTCGTGCCAAGCTCTGTACACAGTCACTGCCTCACAGTCTATGGCTGAGATTTCCACAGCCTTGCTGTTTTTCTCATTTAAATATGACATTTCAAGCAAGGCTGATTAAAACAAAGCAAAGCAGAAGCAGAATGTCTCAAATTCCACGGGCGTAACGTTATGGCAACAAAACTTAGACTGATTACTGTCTCGGAGGAGGAAAACTAGTGGCGAGGTAGGGGCACTGCAATAAAATTACAGAAAAACTTCTCCCATAGCCACCCTGGAAAACCCAGCTGTCATTTTCTGCCAGAGTTGGGGCAGAGCCTGAGCTCAGCCCCAGCCCCGAGAGAAAGCCCGACTGACCGGCGGCTCCCCTGAGTCTCAGAAGCACAGCCAGTGCACAGATGCCAGGTTTCAAATACTGGATAAAGACCGATGAGCTGAAATACATTTTTTTTTTTAAATCAGATTTTCATAATGTAAAATTCTGACAATGCTAAAGGAAAGCATCCCCTCCCAAATCTGCTGGCAGAGGCATCCCTTCCCTTTGGCTACCTGGAGCAGGAGTTAGCAGTTACTGGGATGCTCCCTCAGGATGGGCACTCGGCAGGAGCAGCAGGTACCAAACCTCATTGCCTCTTTCAATGGTCCCCAAACAAAAGTAACAGTGAACCCTACTGAAGATACTCTCCTCAGCCCAAAGCGCTCTACTGCAATCCTCCTCCAACCCAACATCCTGGCAGCTGCAAGGGTGCAGCATGGCAGGTGGCAGCCAGATATGTTGGAGGCCTTCATCGCCATGGTCACCCCGAGAGCTGTCTGGAAGCTGTTCACAGCCTGTGAGTGCCCCTGTCTGTGATCAGGCAGTGGTGGACAGGGGTACTGGGCCCTTCAGGTGTGCCATAGATGCTCACAGATTGCTTTTGTTCTCTAGGATCCTGCCATGGTTTTTGTCCCAGAAGAAGAGGCTGTGATCAGCAAGAAATAAATTCCAGTATTTGTTTACAAGTTGCACAGCCTCCTCCCAGTGAGTCTGAAGATGGCTCAGGATGCTTTCCATGGTTGCACCCGCCACCAAATCACAACAGAAGGAACAATCAAGATGGAAGTTCATCATACCTATACGAACCAGGCGTCGAATCCCCATGTCTGAATCCTTCTGGATTTAAAACTCTCCATTACCTCCACTGGAGTTTTAAGGCGAAGAATTTCAAGATTTGTCCCTAAATAAAAAGTGCCAAATGAATATAACGGCATGGTGGAGTTTCCATTTACTGCACACAACAGTAAAGATATTCAGACTTATGGCTCCCACTGCAATTGTAATTCAGTTTCCTTGCTCATACATAATGTTTTTATCTACTCTGAATGGGGTTATCTTTAGTTCCTTAACAAGCCCATATAATTCAGCTGTCACAGTTTCCATAAGAACAATACCTTGGAATTTCCTGCCTTTAATTTGGTCTAACTCCTGTCTATAACATCGCATTAACAATGTTCTCAACATGTGTGGTGACTATGAAATCAATCATTAAATACATGTTACATATATATTTATAATGTTCAAGTACTATTTGTAGAGGTAGCATCTCAAAGTAGTGTAAGGCTCTCATCTTGATAAATCTAGCTGCCCCAGCTGGGCTGCCTCCTCTCTGTTTCAGGCTTTGCAGCTGGGCTGTTCGCTGTGAAGGAAATTCTCCTGCCCAAGCAGGCAGAGACAACAGAGATGAACCTGCCCCAAGTCCTTTCCCTACCCTTGCTGCCATTGGGACTTTTCCTGTTGCCTGACCACAGGAAGGTGGTGGTCCTCAAGACAGAAATGCCTCCTGGCACAGACAGCAGCACCCTACCTGCCGCAGAAGCACGTTAGGGGAGCTCACCCGGACACCCTGTTGCACTGAGCTGTGCCCAGTCCCTGAGGAGAGATTGCTATTGCTGTCTCTGTTTTGTAGGGAAATAAGGCAGGACATTTAGCAGTTGAGACCTGAGGCTTCCCAATTAGCCATCCAGTAGTGTACTGACAGATGGCTGTTTCTATTTTTGCCTCCCTTACTCCAGGCCCATTCATTCAGTGCGCTCCTTTTAAATACACAGAACCATGTGTCCAAAGCCTTGTCCACATTTTCCTGAGTGTATTGTCGGTCTAACAGGAGATGCAGGAGATGTTACCTTTCCCTAAAACACTGCTTAACAGTTTCACCATTTGTTTCACAGCATCAAAGAAGACCTCCAGTTTGACTGATTGTATTTGGCAATTCCCCTGAGCTTCAGGAGATTAACATCTCTTCACAGAAGAGCAAATATCACCTCTCCCTTGCCCCAGAGTCCCCCACCACTACATACCTGCAAGCCAAGCTGGCAAGGAGTGGCATCAGGACACAGCAAAAAGCAAGAAAGAGTCAGCATAAGGCAATCTGGATCAGCATAAATTCAGGGGCTCGGGGCTACCTGAGCAGACCCAGCACCATGCACACAGTTTTAAAACTCCTTACCATTTTGGGAAGGACCTCAACCTGGAGCTCACCATTGTTATGCTGCTTACAGGGAATGGCTCTCACCCATTTATCTCCCATTCACTTGTGATCAATGGCCCTATGGAAAAACAGCATCAATAACAAATAAGTATCAAATGATCTGCTCTGTCTTTCCAGCCCTGGCTATAATGAAGACCATCAGGTGGTACAAATTACTTCACCTTAGTCATGTTGATTTTTACCAGCTGGGAATTTGGCCCAAGTTTCATTTGGTTCATGAAGGAAATAAACCATATTCTATCATTTCTGAGTTAACAACACAGGTAGTCCACAATTTCCACAAAATCTGGCTGGAGAGAGGGTAAGGCTGTTTACATTGACCAGATGGCACAAGCACAGTTTACCAAGTGTGGAAAAAACATCCAGCCACCGAGAGGTTGCTGCTGGCTTGGTCAGGGCTCTGGCAACAAATCTCTGCACAAACCCAAGCCTTCTAAAGAGTCTGCGAGAAGATGCGAAAGCCCGTCCAAGGCCATGCAGGCAGTGCCAGTGACACAGCAGATGCATATGTTTCTAAGAATACTGAGGGGCAGCCTGGCACTCTGGTGACTGCTGGAAGCTGCACTGCACGTGCACACGCAGCCACGGCTATCATTAGGGTTTTGCTGCTTTGGCACCTCTTCCTAATTTACTTAATTTCTATTTATACCATTCTGTTTCTGTTTTGAGCCTTTATCAAATGCTGACACGTTTTGCGCAGAGCCAAACTTTGGAAGGAGGCTTTGGAAAGAAGTCATTTAAGGGGAGCTTGTATCAGAGCACTGGGAAGGGCCATTCCCAGGTAAGAGGTGGCCACTGTAACTGCAAAAAGGCTATTGGGCCAGTTTTCCCCAGGGCTAGGCCAGCGCTCTCCTGCCTGGGGGAAGCAAGTCCCTGAAAGATTGTGGGACATACTTGAGAGTCTGTGAGGGCTAACAGCGGCGGGGGGGAGATGACACTAACCTTGTTGACAGCAGCTTTCCACACCTGGGTCTGAACCTCCATAGGAGTAGGTAGTAATTGTGTTCACCTGATGAGTACTTCTGAAACAAATTGCTTAGTTATTGTGATCATAGTGCAAAGCATAGGCAGAGGACAGAGAGTAACTCTCTGTTACCTCCATCTGTGACCCAGTGACATGCTTATCACGGCTTGGCTGGAGGACATATGGAGCTCCTGAGAAACTGCTTCTAGGGAAAAGCTATACATGTCATGTCTGAACAGCGCTGATCGACAGTTTCGGTGGTTAAAACTCTGAGGGCTCAAATACAAGTAGCAGATGAGAAGAACACAGCTGTTGATGTTGACATGTTGCTGGCCTTATGGAATGATGATAAACAGCTGGAAATGCATGTGATGCACTGGGGAATAGGGATGGAGTGAAGAATTTCAGGCTCGCTGGAACATCACAAATGAAAAGGCGATCAACTGAGGACACTGAATTCTTCCTTTGCAAATCATTTGTAGACCTTTCACTGCTTCACACTACAAAGGGCTTCAGTCCTCTGGCTTTGGGAAGATGCACATGGCAAAGCTACAGGCTTCCAGGCTGGCCAAGCCTGCACAGGCGTTCACAAAACCTCCCAATACAGCAAAAACATTCAAGGTGGATGGGTATCTTCAGGCAGAAGAAAAGACAAACTCTGTTTCTCTGTGGATGACTGAGGAGAAGCCGTAGAATGGGTTCACAGTAGAAAATCTCCTTTCTTGGAGGAGCTTTTTTTCTTTTTTTTTTTTTCTTGAATAATTACACCATTAGCAAGTCCTCTGTGCAGAGCAGTCCCAGGCTTCAGAGCACACTGCTCCCTACATGTCTAAGGCCAGGTGTGTCACTGACAGCTGTAGGACTTCTCTTCAAGCCATTCCCTGGGGGGACCAGCTACTGAGGGATCGAAAGCCCTGTCTAGAGCTACCTTAAAACTGGGGAGCTTATCTCTGTATTTCAGTGGCGTCTGGTGTGGTACTCTGCCATAAGTTTTAATTGTTGCTGCTCTGAAGAAAGCCTTTGTTCAATACAACTGCCTACTTCACGATGACATCATCCAAGACTGTGGAAAAAAAAGCACAGCCTGGAGTAGTCAGGCATGTGATGATGTATAAATAGCACTGACAGAACAATATTATAAACTCTATTGGTACAGCTGAGATAAAAATAGCAAGTTGCTGATTCATCGAAGATATCGGCTAGAGGGATGGCATGAGGTTCAGCTACAATAAACCTTCTCAGCTAAAAGCATATTACTTCACCATGAATCAGCTGCTCAGATCTTTCATTCTTTTCAGAAAAGCACCTGTCTCTTCCTGCTCAGTCCTCCATTACTGAACACATGAAATATAGGGCCTGATTTTATTTCTGGTTCCCTTACACTGAAATATGTTGCAGTCAGAGAGTTCTCTAATGCTTTATATACACGCAGGAAAAGCAGAAGCATTTCTAAAACTGCTTGCCAAGAGCTTGGTAACAGCAAGGTTTATGTTATTGTTCACAGCTATGTTTCTACTTTGCCTGCCTGTAGAAAAACAAACAAGGGATCATTATTTCAATAAACCTGGAAATACTGAACCGTGCTTCCTACATCTCTGAATGTGTAATGACTAGTTCATTTTATGGCTTTCAATAAGGATACATGCAAAGTCAAGTACATATCCACACACAATGTGCTTTTCAAATGGACAAAACAAAACCTCACACACCAAGCCTAGAAATACATGAATTAAAGGAAAAAAAGAAGCCAAGAGATGAGTGACTTGCTCCTTGGAACACAGCAGCAGCCGCTACTTGTGCTCTGTCTCACATGGCCCACAATTTATGCTCTTATTTAACTTTTAAAGTACCTGGACTGTAACATCAGCCACATTGATGCTATGCCCTCTCTTCACAGGAACACCCTGGAGGAAAGTACATGGACTACAGTACCAAAAACTAGTGCTAGAGCTGCAAATTCTGATGCAGCTGCTCTTGGGAAGCAGAGTCTTGAACTGCAGCCTGTCTGCTTCCAGAGCGTGTGTTGTGTACAAGCAGCTGCCCAGCGTAGGACGCTAACTGGCCACAGCCACAGATAAACAGCCAGCTCCAGGAATCCCTCTCCTGTAGCAAATTCTCACCCACAATGTGGCCACCATATTTTTAGACACAATTAAAAGAGGTCTTAAATGTTTAACTTTCAGTTTTTAACAGTAAAACCATATGGCAAAAAGAAGCACATTTAAGAAATGGTAACTTGCAAACAGGAAGATTATGAGATTCCTCTCCCTTTGTGCTGGGCAAGCTCCTCTGTAATCAGTACAATCCTGCTCAGTGCATTGACTTGGGCTAATGAGTAAAGCCTGGACACTCACAGCTCGCTCTTTCACCTCCTGCATGACTCACTGTCCCCTACTAACCCTTCCATTGCTTGTGCATCACCTTGTGATCATTGCATAATGATGACAAAATCTCTAGCAGTGTGGAAGATGACAGGTCACCCTCTACTTGTGAACACTTTCCTGCTGGATCTTCGTGGACAGTGGGTAACAGAAATAAACTCTAATAAATGCAATTGCTTTGCAATTTAGCACCCATGATTCCATTTACTAGTAACCTATTAAGTTTCTGTGTGCCAGCAACTTAAGTCCACATTCTGTTCCTCAACAGCATGACTTCAGCATGTTCCTCAACTGCATGATCATCATCCATGAGTATCACCTACATGGACATACCGGCCCCGTTAGAGCAGCTTGCTTTGTACAAGTGGAGCGCTTTATCTACTGACTGCATCTTGGTTTGTATCAAAGCTAAGATGCTTGTTTAGGACCACTACAATGAGCAAGGCTTATACAATTACTGAACTTTATATTAATTTTTAAAACTTGCAGATGTTGCAGTCTGTACATAAGGGAATAGTGCCAAATGTTATGATGACAGGAAAAAGTTATATTGGCTGAGTTTTAAAAGTGAGGAAGCAGGAAAAAGGAAAATATCACCCTACCACTATCAAGACATTACACGTATATTGTTTTGCACACAACTTTTGGTTAGCAGCTTTGCATTTCTGATAGCAAGTTAATCAGCTAATGCTTTTATGAGCACAAAAACAATAAAATAGCATGGGGGGAAGGACAACAAAAAGCCTTATTTGCCTTTGATGTATTTTTATATTCACTAAATCCTTCTTGCTATGCCCAGAGAAGACCTTTGCTGCACATGAGTTTCAGAGAGCAATGCCAGCAGTGATCCTATATATCTGGTGCTTTTGTCAACATCCTCCTCTGGGGCGAGCAGCGCTGGGAAGAGCACCCTCCAGGATGCTGCTGTGCCGCTCTGCAGCGTCTCAAAGAATTTGCAGCTCTAGCGTTATTTTGGCTGAGGCTGCTGGTCGATCAACATGCCGAGGTGCTTGCAGAGAGCATTTGACGCTCAATGATCTACGTAAGCAACATATGGTTTATATTATCAACATCTCCTTTGTATTCCAATTGCATGTCAGTACTGGTAGAACCTACTGATGCTGAGACCAGCTTCAGCTTTGAAGCTCCAGACAATAACAAAATAACCTGCTATTTGTTTATGTTAATAATAAAATCTACCGGCAACTATGATTTGATCGTGGCCTTAACAAGAAGGCTAGCCAAAGGAAACCTCAATAAATAGGAGATGAAGGAAGCGGATGGGTTGACTGTGGATTTTCTAAATCTAGTCCAAGAAGCTGATGGTTATGCTTTAAAGTCTTAAATTATTTTGGACCCCAGCTTTCCAAAAGATTGCTTGGAGGACACAGATTATAGCATTCGCCTCTTCCTAGGATAAAGGTTTTGAGAGATGGAGCAGAGCCAAACACTACAATTGTTGTTTACCCTAATCCATTAGAAGCAGTCTCAAGGAACAAGGGTGGATGCGCTGCGCCAGCATGGCACGGTCTCCTAACTGCTGTCTTCCCTCAGCATCCCTCCCTGCTTCTCCTGCCCCACCTCTATTCCTTCTGCCACGTGGTCAGCCGTATGGATTATCACCTCCCTTGGGGCTGGGAGAATGAGCGCCCTTGTATTACACTATAAAGCCATCTGGGGGACTGCAGCTGCATGTGCGTAATCACCAGGTAGTTTATTGAATGTATATACATATATATTTATCTAACATAGCAATGGCACTACAACCATAGGCATGCTACATGGGAACAGATCAAGTGTACCTTTTGTATATAATCAGTCCTTATGCATTAGTGTTGCATTTCTGAGGTAGAAAAAAGCTGGTTTATAAAGCACTCCTAAGCAGACAGTTTCAACTTTTGGCATCTCTTTCCCAATATCTCCACCAGTGGCGAATGTGTGAATGTAACGTTGGCTCACCACAGCCTGGCTCAATGGATTTTACAACAGAGCATTCTGAGAATACCATAGACTTACTTGTAAGACTTCTAATATAGCAGCACAATTTATTCCCATTTCTGGTTTAATGGAGCCTTTCTGATTATTTTCATAGCATTGTGCAAAGTTTTTTTTTTTTTTTTCCTGCTGCACAAAAGGGAAAAAAAAGCCCTAATGTGTTCCTGAAATGCCTTGTGAAGTTAATGTGACTTATACTTTATCATCGAGAGAACGACACTAGAATGAATGAAAGTCAATATTTTTTCTCAAAGTTTCTTAACATTCAGTCCTCATACGGTGTAAGGGAGTAAACTCTCAATTACACAAAGGCAAATACAGAGAAATCCTTCAAAGTCAATAGAGTTATTCTGGACACCGGAGTAATTTGTCCCTTGGTATGATTCAGTCTCCAAAATCCACTCTGAATGTCCATAATGACTGTTTGCTATTCACTTATATTTTTAGCTCTGTTATAATTCTAATTTTTTCCATGTTTCACAAATAGCTGGAGCCAGTTTCTTTCAGATGATGCTGTTCCCCCAACTTGGCTTCCCTATGAATAACCTCCATCATCACTATGCTACTTTTGCTCGAATGTTTCGTTTTTAACAATAAACATTTATCCCAGATGCCTTATTTTCAGATGCATTAAATGTTTTACTAGTTCATCTTGAGTCACGTCAATATTTACCTTGGACATGGCTCCATATCCTTTAGTTTCTAATACCAGAATTCTCCAGACAAGCTTATTGTTCCTGGCTTGACTTCTCCAAGTCACAGCTTAAAACTTTTTTTGACATACTAAATAAGATGCAAATTCACCCAACTATTTGCTTTGCTGCGTGCTGCCAGGTATGCCTATTCTAAATGTCTCTGAACTGATTTACCTTAATTTCTGTGTACACATGGGCCCCAAACTTGTACCCAGTTACTACGAGGTAACTTCAAAGCCATTTAATCACAGCAATTAGCAGAAAAGAAAGCACAAATCAGATATCAACCCGTCGGGCATAGTACCACAACAGACCATTTCTACTGACCTTTTGCATCCCAGAGAAAGGGTGTCAGGAAACCAGGTGGGGTTGCCAGCCCCTGAGAGATGGGACAGCGCTTCTTCACTCCAGCTCTCTCCCCTGCTCCTGACCAGGAGGACCGACCAACTTGTGCTGAGCTGTGCGCAGCATGAAGGTCATCGTGCTGCTTCTTGTACTCACCTGTATACTGAGCAGGTCAGAAGAAACCTTGTTAAAAAGCGAACAGCAGCAGGATGCCATGTTCACCAGACAGGAGGACAGCAGCACTGTGGAAGTTCATTCTCCAGCAATATCTGTAACATAGGTAACAGTAGTAACAAAGATAGAGGAGAGGTGATGTTGAGGGTCATCTGGGAGCAATACAGAGCCTAGGGGGGATGTAAAGGCAAGTGGAACGAGTTCTGCCCCTTCAGCAGCTGTGTAAGAGCAACCTCTGGCTTTGGCAACAGGTTGGCAACAACTGGCGTACGGCAACAAGATGTGTAAAGGAAAGCAGCAGAGGGCATGGGCAGGAGTAGCACAGGTGTCAAGAGGATGGTGTTTCAGGATATGTAATGGACAGCCAGTCTGTCTGTGTGGGACCCCAAAATACCTCAGTGTGCTCATCCCCAAACAGTCCTGAGCTGTCGCCCACAGAGCCGTCCGCACCCAGGTTGCTCCTTACTGCTGTAAGCGTGCTTGCTTGAGAAAAGTTATCCTAAATATGTACAAGACAACAGGGAACAAAAGTTTGAGAAGTGGAATTTTCTTGATAATGTTCTCGATCTTTATACTGAGTTTACTTCAGGTCCTTTTTCAAAGCAGTAGCACAAAAAAGGTAGCGTGAGGTTTGATATATTTATATTTTATATTCATGTACTGCACTGGAATAAAACATTTTGAATTTTATATTGGATATAAAAAAGCAAAGGTGTCAAGCTGGGAAAGTGCTTTGAAAATAACAAAGGACTTCATGTGGGATTGTTTGAGGTCATTTTATCTGTTGTTCCTGACAGTATTTAAATACCTCCTCTCAGTTTGAAATGCCTTTGGTTGTCATTCACTGAAATCAGTGGTGGAGACTAGCAGGGAAGCTGGGCATGCACCACAAGGGGATACCTGAGGAAAGAAGCACTGAGATTTTCAGAGATCTCCAAAGTGAATATTATACCCGCGCCATCAACCCACGTTTGTCAAGAGGTGTCAACGTGGCCTTGAGAAGCCACAAGCCACATTCTTGTGAGAGGGGAGACAATTTCACATCGCACCAACTTCTCTGAGCAAGGTACTCCTAGGAGCAGGTCAAGGAGATGGCTTTAGATCTTAACCCAGGTGTGCAACAGTTTTAAGCAAAAATCCAGGGTATTAAGCTGAATTCACAGTGCAATGATTTCAGTGACTGTTACACATGCAGATACATGGGGCTAGTTTTGAAATACTTCACCTGGGTGCTTCAGCAATAGCAGCACAAGTAAATAATTTCTGTACTTAGCCCACATGCCATTGCTAACATCCCAGAAAGAGTACATCTGCAGAGTGTAATGAAGCTAATATTTCTGTGCACCCTAGACCACATTATAGTTTACAGACTGCTCCCCTGTGCTTTGACCCAAAAGGGTTGTATTGCTAAGAGGACAATTGAGGTTTTATTTGTTTTTGAAAGAACTTGCTCACGTCTAAAGCAGAGGTGGTCATTTTCCTCTTTTGGTCTAAGCCAGAATCAGATAGAGAGCTAAGTTTAAAACTAGGATATTCAAGTTCCCTTTTCTGCCCAATGTCCCCCTGCACATATACTCCAGCAAAAAACCCCAGTTTGGTACGGGAAAGGAGATGTGACAGGATGAGGGACCACTGTTTCCCACAAACACATGCAGCCAGAAGATAAAAGGGAATGGTTGAATACTAGATTAAATGCAAGTTTCATGTAAATGATCACTTACAGAGACCTAATAAATGATTCTGTGCAATGCATTGTCAGAGTTTTTTCTCTGCCATTTTTGTTTTGCATGTGTATTTAGCAGCTCTTTCCCCTTGGAGGATAATGTTCAGGTTTTAAAATTTATATTAATCTGTCACTACATTCATCTGTCACTCTATGAAAAGGCTTCTTTTCTTAATAAAGTGTCTTTTTTTCTTTTTAATATGTTGCCTTATCAGAATCAAGTATTTCGGACAAGCCCTTTCAACAGCAGTACTGCATAGGATGGGATGACATGTTGGAAGGCTGCTTTTTATATGGTATGATCTCTTTTGACCCAAACAACAACTCAGAGTTTTAGAGGTTTTGTATTTATCCTGCCTGGGGACTGGCAAATCACTCTGCTCCCAGGACAGTCTTCACTTCCAGAGCAAAGGAGGACTCAACCAGAGACAGAGGCTTTGCTGACAGATCCCCAACACTTCTTTCAGGCAAAAGAGTTGCCCCAAAAGCTCACAGGGCGGGAGGGGGGGCTGTTTTTATTTTGGGGGTTTTTTTCCCCATTGGGTCAGGAGTGCTATTCTAAAAAAAATTATGAGCTGCTCCCTTCAGAGCAAAGGTCTTTGACAGCCTCTGCTGGGTACCATCAAACGTCCTCCCCTCCCCTGCTCTCCATCCCACCTTCCAGCTAGAGGTTACCCCAGGCTGTGAGCTGCCCCTTATCCACCCTCACCTCTGTCTGGTGTGGTTGTGAAAATCCCCTGGTGCGGTTCAGCCTGTGTGTTGACTGAGGCATAGCGATCAGCTCTGCCCTCCCACCTCTGCTTGGAATATGGACAGGGAGGGGACAATGTAGAACGGCACTGCAAAAAAAGAAAGATTACAGAGGATGCCCATGAAATCCTCACATTTCTTCTTGTTGCTGTCCTAGATAGCCACCTAGGTTAACTGCTTGCCTGGGGTCTCACTGAAGTCTGTACATTTGAGCCCCTGTGGCCACAGAGGACACCTTTCTCACTCTCTGTGCTGTGTCAATGCTTCCTATTCTGAGCATGCTCTACCCTGTGACCCAAGTAAAAATGGCATCAGATTTCTGTGCTGTGATCAATCACTGTGTTCACTCCCTCTCATTCACTCTTTGCCTGTATACCTTCAATTATTCTTTCCCTCAATTGTTTTTTTCCTCCCATCAACATACCTGGAAGCATTCCAATAACTTTTTCCTGCTGCTAAATATGAGCATTTTATTTGCAAATGTCCACTTGAATATGATCTTGAACAGCATGATGGCTTTATACATAATATTTCACATAGGGTCTGTGATTTCAGTGCCGATTGGAGCATAGCGACATGCTAGTCCCACCTGTTTGAGTTCTGTTTTCTCCTCGGCTCTGGGAATTTTCACTTCACTTGTCTTCATTCCCACCAGCCATCCTGAGTTTGGCCATACAATTGCTTTCCTCCTGAAACAGAGGGGACAGTCATTCAGCCTGCAGGTCATACCTAGATTATCTTTAATCACGAGGCAGCTTTGCTGATAGCAATCTCATTTCTTCCATTTCTTCTCTCAGAATAAGGGTAAAACCCTCCATGAAAAGACACAAGGTGCGAGGATGCTTTTGAATTAGTCACTGAAAAAAAGGTCCAAGGCTCAATTCTTATTATCATTCTCTCCAGTGGAAACACAGGGTGACTCCAGTAAAATCAGTGGAGCCGCAATGGTGTAGCTGAGATCCAGATCAAGATAGAGGTTTTGGAATATACTGCTCTGAGGGTTGTTTTGTGGTTTGGTTTTTTTTTTTTTTATTACAGGCATTTTATCTCCTGCTTTATGAGTTATTTTGAAGGTTTACTGTATCCGAGAAAGTAGAGCAGGAGTTCAGATTATGAACTTTGATTGCTCATGGTTTATTCAATATTTTTAATAAAGTTTGAAAAGGTTCCCTTCCATCAAAGAATGTCCCCTTTGATTAATCAATTGAATTTGATATTTTCTCCATGGAAAATACAAAGCAGTATACTCCTTTGCTGGTTGTTTACAGGCAGCTTCACAGCACACAATAGAACAATTATTTTCTAAGTAAAAGAGCTGTGTTCATAAATGTTAATAAACCACTTAATAGTGTAGCATCTTTTTCTTCCTTTAAAAAACACACAATAAGGACATATCAAGCCATTTTTAATATAATCTGCATACTTTCCAAATAACATATTCAGGAAAACAGAGTTGTCTTAAATGGCCTCCTTCACATTTACATCTGTAACAGCTGCAGTAGCAGCTCTGTCGGGCTCAATTTTATTCAGTGTTGCAGGTTCAACATAAAATCTAAGCTGAAAATTAAAGGGAGCCAATGTCCCCCTGACAGTCAAGAGAATGATTTTGGTCCAAGGGTATTATTTCTGGCCACAACTCGCTTTCAAAAGCAGCTTTGTCATTTGTGCCTGGCCTAGTACCAATAAGTGCTATTATGATTTGTTACATTTTCTATAGAACCAGGAGACCATTTATTAGACCCATGGTATTGTATCGAGCTTCAATTATGTAATAGTCATTATTCTGCTGAATATCCGAAGCTTTATAAGAAAGTTTTAGTTCTGGGAAGAAACGCACAAGGTTCTCAAATGATTTTGAGGAAGATCAAACTCCCCCTTTTTTGCTAGTTGAAAGAGGAAAGGTCCCTTCTTGATATAAATCATGAATAATTTGAATAGACTTTTTTCTAAAGAAAAACTCCTTTTTCTTTGAAAGCCATTGATAGCTTGGGATTCAAGCAGAAAAGAATAAAAGAAGAAATAATAGTTTCTTCCTAGAAGAGAACGTGATAGGTATGCTTCCAAATTAGTGAGATTTTAATTTAATTATAGCCGAGGAGCGTGTGTGCATGTGTGATCTGCCTGCTTATAAGTGAGGAACGAGGGTCTCTCCCACAGGTAGTGTGGAAGAGGAGGAGGCAGGTCCTTAGCTGGGGTAAGCCTTGCTAAGGCCCCCTTGATGCTGTTTTTGCACGTGATGTAAGTGGAGGATGCGCCCCACAGTCCTGCCTGCTTGTTTAGCTGACCTCTATGGTTCAACAATGCAAATTATCGATACCTAATCAAATCCCAGTGGCCTTCGATTTCCAATTGGTCTGAGCCACCTGCATCTCCCAGCCCTGTCAACAAATTAATTACCATAAAGTAACTAGTTAGCTAGTTACCTGACACCCGTAAAATAACTATTACCTGACTGGCATAAAATAACTAATAAATAGCTACCTAACATAATTCTCTTTCTGTGATCCTTTAGTTGTTTTTTTTTTTAAAAAACAACCCCAAACATAGATTTTAAAAAGCACTGACATCAAAATAAAAATTGATCAGCTCCAAGCAATTCTGCCCTTCAAAAGCCATTTTACATGATTGAAGACTTCAGCTTCCAGTTCTCAGAGGCTTCTCCAGTTCTCAATCATGTGTTTTTCCCTGCTCTCTGTCAACAGCCAGACACTACAGTGCCTGCAACCACCAGCCACCAGGTAAAAGTCAGTCCAGCTGTTGCCTCTGATTTTTATTTTTTTAACTAATAATAAATACACCACACACACAATGCACATACAACATATACACGTAACAGCTGCTCTGCCTCCAAGTAGCAAACCCAATTACTCCTAGGTATTCTCAGGAAACGGAAAAGCAATGTTCCCACGGTTGACAGATTTCTGAAATGATCTTCCTTTAACGTATGCTCAGTTTAACTGGCATTTTAGTAAAATGACTCTAGCTTTATGCCAGCCGAAGAGAAAGTAGAAAGTAAATCAACAAGCTTTTTTTTGGATAGACTTCAGTATCTCAAAAATTCCCAACCAATGGAAATTTGCTACTAAGGCTGCACCCTCATTACAAAAACAACCAATTCAAACACCCCTGCTACAACTCGGTGTGACTACAGCCGTTGCATAGAAAGCATATGTATGCTTGCACGTACGCTTTGCCCTCTGTGAGCGCAAGCAAGAAAAAAGCAGGTGATAAAATGTTTTGACCACAACCATGTCATACCCTGGTTATTTTTGCAGTATAAATGAGTTATATATGGATCAGATGCGTTTGCATTTCACTCACTAATACCACCCAGAGCAGCATTTAGGCATCCTTATTTTTCACTGTAAGTGGAAAGACGTTGAATACCCAGTTTATCTTAAAAAATGTTAACTGAAGTAAAATGCATTTGCAAGTTGCACATTTCCTGGATCAAGTGAAATAAGGCATCAAGCCAGAATCTGATCTCGTTTGCCACTATGTAAACGATGAGTAAGTCTGCTAGGGTCAACAGAGCAGCAGTGGAGTCACATGAGTCACAGCACATTGCTCTTCGGAAAGATTTCTCCATGGCTAAAAATACTATTACAGTCGCTTCAAGAAAAGATCTGCATCAAGTTCTAATAAATGCTGGCAGTGATGCTGAGCTCTGAGCAGTCACAAAGCCAAAAGGATGAACAGGAATTAACAAGTGGCCTTAAAAACCTATTGAAGAGAATGGAAGTTTTGTCTGCACAAGAACCGAAGAATCAGAACATTGGTAATGAAAATCATGACCTAATTTTCTGTCACCCACATTTAGCCACCTTTCAAATGGGTCTGGGGGAAAAAAAAGTAGAAAAGGGAACAGAATTTTCTTCAGGATCAAAGTGCAGAAAATACCGTTAACCTCAACAGACTAAGTTTGTACAAGTTACCACTCAACTACATGACAACATGCAGTTTGTTTCACTATAATTTTAACCAGGCTTGTCCCAATAAATGATGTCTTGCTCCTACCAGGGGAGTGCATTAAATAAACCTACTGTTGTCAGTGAACAGGAACAGCCACACCAACAGAAGCCAATCCAACACCCCATCCCCATGATCCATCAAAACGGTAATTCCAATAAATACCCTTTATATCTCCATCTGATACACACAGTGCTGAATCTGGGAAAATGAGAGCTCAATACACCATAAAAGAGATGCCCTTTGGTCTTCTCTTTTTTCAGTGGGGTCATAATTTAGTGCTGTTACAACAACAGTTTTAGGTAACTAAAATTGCTTATCAAATGTAGGTTTACATTCTCTATCAACAAAGTACTGAATTAGAAGAGATTTCATAATTCCTTACGAATTTCTCTCCTACCCAGTCTTTCCACTGGAAGCCTGATTAAATGAGTATTATTTCTTGTTAAGTGGTTTTACAGGTCGTTTATCTTAGATTTATGAGTATCAACCTACTTTAGAAGGTATTAGATAGCTTTAACGTTTGACACGTATTCTCTAAATCACTTACAGTGCTCTCCATTTGCAGTAGACGATCCGTAATCTTCTCAATATTAGGTTTTATTGACAATGCACCATATAGCATCCTTATTATATGGTAATGATTTAAGATAGGTGCAAGATTGGGAACTAATAAATCTAAAAGCTCATTTTTGATTGTTGACACAGAGCTGAGGAATAATGTGCATCCATCTAAATCACTCTGTTTCTCAATAACGTAACACACACACATTTAACCTGTTAGGAGCACAGCGCAGAGATGTACAAACAGATCCTAATTCCTGCTTTGAGCCTGATGGACTCACACACTTAAAGCTCTGTGTTTACTCAGAGAAAACCACCAGTGGATGCGAGACCCCCACCATGGCGTGGTAGTGGTAGATGTGGGCAATGGGGGGAGCAGGGGACTCAGGATGGGGCTCCTGTTTCCCGAGCGCTGGCCCATGCCAAGCTCCACCTGGCTCATCACAGGCTGCTGCTGCTGTCCAAGCCTGACAAGATCAAGCAGCCCAAGAAACGCCTCTGTTGTACTTGAGTCACGCCAAGGTAAATACACCTATTGAGATCCAGAAGCATTTTGCCTGAGTAGGGAGTTAGTAAGACTGAGGTTAAGGGCTTATAAATCAGCCCCATCATTTATATTTGGGAGATAGAATCAAAAGCTGTCATACATAACTAAGACATACCTTCATGTAGCCCTACACAATAATAATTTCACAGAAATATTGGCACTGATAGTGATTGAATTCAATTGAATAATTGATTCGACTGCTTCAATAGATCAGCCCCCATATCTACATTACTCACAGAAAATTGGAGTAGAAGAAAAAAAAACTAAAGCAAGAGCCTTTGTTAGCAAATGAACATTTCTCCACTGAGCTCCACAGAATTAAAGTCTCACCTGCAACCCTGCAATCCAAAGGTATGTCTTTGAAATGCAGTCAAAAGATCTGTATCAGTCCTGCTTTTACAGCACAACATTGGAAATGGTTTCTGGGGCATCGGAGCTGCATGAACTGGCAATTTGTGAAGTTGAAATGTGACATTTCAAAAAAAGGCTGGAATGATCTCAGAGCAGAACCAACACAAATTTGAATCCTGCTTTTATCCCAACAGCCACCCTGCAAGAAAACTCTGGTGGAAACTGGTTAGTGGCAAAATTGTCCTGACAATTACATGTGACTGTAATTGTGAATAGCAGGAAAGTACAGTGGAGGTGGCTTTCTCTCACCTTGCTCATTCAGAAAACAAACAACCCAAAAATCCTTACTCAGGCTAGAGGCTTGGCAGGCTCACTCAGCTGTCTACAAATGATTTAGTAGCAGAGGAACTGGTGCCACTAAACGTTGAGAACTCCAAACTCCAATCAAAATAAAACACATCATTCAAAGTAATGCAGTAAGCATCGCTGTTACCTTGTCTTTGGTAAAACCAGGCACAGATTTGCTGGAGGAAGAGGAAAGGTGGGGGGGAAATTAAATAAAATCAATCTTCCCCAAATTAGCACTCCCCAGCACTGTGTGCACACTTCTGGCCTTGACATGAGGGAGCGCTGCAGACCCCCAACCTAATAACACATTAGCAGGCAATTTACTAACACATTGCGAAATAGCAGAAATATCACAAGTTCCATTTTTCTTATTAATGGAGCTAACGGCATTCTGCAATGCAGTATCTACATTTTTGTAAGCTTATTTCATTTACTCAGTTCCAAATCAGCAAAATTTAGCAATCTTCAACATCTCTCAGTGATGAGTGAAATTTCTTTCACTACTGTGAAGAAGGGAGGAGGTCAAGAAGGCTTGGGAAAATTTGTTAGTATGATCTATAATATGAATTTGGCGGAAAAGAAATCGAGAACATTTCTTTGGAAAACAATCAAAGGGCAAAGTTTTCCTCTTGGAGCTGCATGGTAATTCATGACTTACATGCTCCAAAGAAACTTGCTACTCTGATGATTAGGATAACAAAATATTCACTCTCTGCCTGACAGACCAAAGATGGTCATTTTTCCTCCCTTTGTCAGTATCGTTCTGTTCAGGCAGGGCCATGGGTGTGTCCCTTGACACACAAATAAAGATAGATCCGTGCATGTCTGCTCGGAAGATTTTAATCTAAGTTAGATACGGCACAAAAAGAAATGACAAAAAGTAACAGAGCATGTAGAAACTTTGGCTGTCTTGTAGAGAATGACACTGCTTTCTCTTACCTGGATCTCATCTGCTCCTGGTGTACATGAAAAGTCAGCGTCTCCGTGGTTCACCACTGACAGCACCTCAAGACACACAAACGACCAATGAAATTGAGGACCTTGACAGTCTCTGAGATGAGCAATCTTGAGCCTCCTGTATCTGTTTCAGCTGGGGTTAATCAACACAAAATTAAAGCATGGAACTTATTGCCATCGAATAATATGGTGGCCAGGAGTACAACTGAGTTCAAAGACTAGACAAATCCACGGAGAAGATGTCCTTTGATTTCAAATCTTGGTTGAGTATGGATGCATACTTTGGCTCCATAAGTTTCTAAAGCACTGATCAATGGAAGGGTATGCCTTCATGAGGTGGATCACCCTCAGGATGCTTTGTTCCTTTGTTCTTTCCCTAAGCATCTCCCATAGCCAGTGCCAAAGGACAGACCCTGGGACTCTTGGATCCTACTCTATCCAGACATGACATTTCATACACTATAATGAATGCAATCACAAAAATAGACTGTTTAGACAAGAAAATTGTGTTAGCTGGAGTTTAAAAGCATTAAGATTCAAATTTTAAGAAAATGTTGTATGAGACATCTACAGAAAGAGTTAAAAAAGAGCTAAATGAAAACTTTGAAATATTCACATAGACTAACCTCAGTGGATGGAGGCAAAATCCTGAAGCCTTCTTTTCAGTCACTGGAGGAACTGGCTCGTCTAGAAGGTGCTTCAGAACACCCTGCAGAGGCTCCCACCATGAATCACCGTCCACATCAGCATCCCAGACTTATACAGCTCCAGTAGCCTTGTTCCAGGAATGGAGAAGGACTGAACTTTTTTAGCTGAATAACTTTTATGGACCATTCTTCCTTGTAGCCTCTAAATGATCTCCTCCTGTCAGGCCATAGTGTCCCCTCTTGTTCCTCCTACCCCACCTGGCTGGGGTACCTCTAGCAGCTCACCTTTTCCTTTTTTGTTCTTTGAGTTAGCTGCATAAAGATGCAAAATACATACAACTACCATTAGGCCTAGGCAGACACTGAGTGCAGAATTCTGCATGAACACAAACCTCACACTTGTGCAGTCTTTGTTGCGACAGTGACAGGGCAAGCTTTAAAGCAGCGGGCTACTAAGTCTACTATGTAAAAAGTCAGGTTGTTTCTACCCTGGAAATATTTAACATTCTGTTCTTTCTGCTGTATTACTAATTCCAAGATCTGTTTAATGCTCTGCATCTGAATGGGATTCTCAATTACATCAGTCACCGCAACTATCCTTTCATTTTATTTTCCTTTTTTTTTTTTTGTCACATACGTGTAATCTGAATCCACAACCACTGGAGCCTGCAGCTTGCTCTGCACACTTGATGTGCCACAACAAAACGGTCTGAAACATTACATTCAGTTTTGAGTTGCTCGTGGCAAGCAACGCCACCTGTGTTTTGTCACTGCTGTCACTTCCTTGTGAACTGTGGCAGAGAGGTGGAGGTGACTTCACCTCGAACACAGCCTCTCCCTAGACTGCCAGCATACAGAACTATGTGGTTGCACACTGTGGCAGGGGCAGATACAACATCATCCTAACATGAGGTAGGAGGAAGAGGAAAGAAAGTGAATTGTCCAGTTACCTGCAGTCTCTCTCGCTGCTGGATGACATGCCATACTGGCTGGTGCCAATAAGAGTACACGCATCCCCTTCACACCCCAGTAAATCTATAGGTGTCGGCTATGAATTCTTCACCAGCCTTGCTATGTGCGTAACTCATGTTAAAATTCACCTGTCACATCCACGCTCCGCCATAAATAGGTGCAAGCTGTGGATGAGAGGGTACAGCCCATGTTAGCTGTACAGCTAACTGTTGAGCAGCTCTCTTCTACACACTTCTGGTTTAGACCAGGATCAAACCTACACTCTGGAGGCTTTTCAGATAAGTACAGTATGTACACCTGGACGAATGTGTTTTGGTGGTCAATTGAATCGTGAGCTTAAGACCATTTTGTGGTCGAATTGGCAGTGTAGGTTATTGAAGAAAATGTCTTTTTCTCACTTGTGAAAAGCTGAATTTGAAGCCTACGCATAGTGGCTTTTCTGGGAAAGCAAATTTTCTAGGAATGCCAGTTACAATTTTAGGAAGGAAACAATGTGGCAATTCTCAAATTCAAATCAAGATTTGGCGCAGAAGAGGAGAATCAAGGCTTGAGAAGAAAAGGTCATGGCAAAACACTATGAAACAGGTAAAAAACTGTTTTCTCTTTTTGTCTCCCTTTCCCATCTTTTTCAAGCCAGCTTTTCACTAAAGCTGCTTTCCATCTCTCTAAACTTCCATCACTGTCAGTATAATGCAGGAAAGCACAGACTGAAAATAAAGCTTTTCTTTTACTAGAAGATAATTACTAGTTGTTCACTGTCTTATTATAAAATCCTAGCAAAAACCAGGATTTTACCATGAAGATGCTAAAAAGCACCAATAAAAAGCATCAATATAACTTATACAGGAAAAACTGCATTTTCATCAGTCCTCTGTCCCCTGGAAAACCACGACTTCTCTGGCAGACAAGGCAGAACATAATCTCTCTTTTCTTCCTTTCTACAAGATGTCTGATTTAAATTGAAAGCTCTGTAGGGTGGTAACCTGTTTGGAACTACATTAAGTATGTGTATTGTAAAGAACTATGTTACATCAACAGTGTTGCAAAAAAAAAAAAAAAAAAAAAATCAGAGATTGTTATAGCAAAGCCTCTACTGTAGGTCCCAGGAATGACAGTATAATTATTTTTAGAGATGACTATAGCAGTAACTCAACATGACACGAGAGACCTGAGAAACAGCAAGCCTGATTTAAACCAATGGAAAAGCCAGGAATGCAGAATGGAGACTGTTCTTAATGCACCATATTGCATCTGAACATTTTGTTCCTACCCATCTATCCAAAGCATGACGTTTTGCATTTCATATTAACATTCTGAAGACATTAAAGGATTCTTCAATTTGATGTTCATATGCTGTGTCAGAACACGCACTCTGACTGCTTAGAGAGATGTTATGTCTACTTTTTACTCATCTTCCCTTCTTCAGCCTCCTAACCATCCTCCCTCCCACTCCCAAAAAATCCCTGGGGCTATTTTATTGGTAGTATTATTTAGTTCAGCAGGAAGATAGTTACAAATACAGTTTGTGGGATTTGAACTTAACTTTGAATTTCTGCAGTACCTCAGCTGTTATGCATATGTACTAAGACTGAATGCTAACAAATCATTGCAGTAATACTTGATGTTCATATACAATTTCTCATCTTCAAAGCACTTTAAAATTTCCCAGAGGTTCTACAAAATCTGGGAGAGGGAGGAAGAGATATGGGCAAAAGCCTTTGTTTAGCATTGGTCTTAACATAAATCATAGTTAGCCCCTTTCTGCTTAGTGCTATAGCAGGAATGTTGTAGTCTTCAGATTTAAGTCTGAAGTGCTAAACAATGCTAAATTGTCAATAACACACTTTCACTAAAAAGTATTTAAAATACTCTTTTTTTCATACGGACAGCTCTCTCCAGAAGCTCTGTTCTCACCTTTGAGTTCAAAACCAGGGAAACTTGTGACATTAGCACAACATGTTGGGAGATGAATTTATGTATCAAAATAAAGGACATTTTGATTTCAAGAAGTTTTGATAACAAAAAAAAAATATATCATATTTCAAAGCAACAAAATAACAAAGAACATAACCAGGACTCTTAACAATTTCAAAAGATTAAAATATTTTAAAAAGATTGTTTTAGAGGCAAAACTAATAATTCTTCATTAATTCCTTCAGTGTTCAAAGCAGAACAGCTAGCTTTTAATAGCTGAAAGGAAGCTCTCACTAATTTGCTGGCCAGCGCTAGAAAGAGCAAGGAAGAAAAACGTGGAAGTGAATTGTTCCAGAGCTTACCGTTCCCGATCACGTACCAGGGGAAGAGATTTTCCTCAATGCCTGAGACCGAGCAAAATACTCTGCCCACTTGAAACTTCAAACCATGGTTCGAGGAGAGGGCAGGCGGTGCCCCCTCCTGGCCGCTCCCGGCGCCGGCCGGCACGGCCGAACAAGGACTTGGAAGGAAAAAAAATGTTTCAAGCGATTATTTTCTTTTTTTTTTTTTTTTTTTTGACTGGGCTGAGTCAGGCTTGCAAACTTTTTTCATTATCACCATAAAAAATGGGGATGAAATGAAACAAAAACTAACTCTTTACTTAATGGGAAACAAATATGAAGTCGTAATGAATAAAACATTCTATTTCTCAAATATTCCACTAAACATGTAATCCAATCCAGCCTTTACGCTTGAAAGCATGACTTACATTCAACATGCTTTCTTGCTTTCTAGGGCACAGAGTTCTGTAACACAAAAATTAGCACAGGCTATGATTTTGAAACATAGATGTTAAACCAGTTCTTCTGAGGTCATTTATTTGGTCAGATTCCTTTTGACTTTGAAACATTTCTATAACGTCTGACAAAATATGGAAACATTCTCAGATAAAAGGTTACATGCATTCCAGAAAAATTTCCACTGAAGTCGAGAGGAACTCTACTTGAGAATATTGTAAACGTGCAAACTCTTCATTTAAGCAGTTTTAATACGGTGGAAATAAAGAAGCATGAGATTGGAAATTTGTTTTAAAGCTTAGGAAGCAATTTAAAATGAAATAACATACTTATGATAAATTAACAACTACAGTGAAAAGTGTGTAATTACATGTTAATTGAATTCTCTCTTTAATATATCTGCAGTGCCTCAAAACGATGTTTTCTCTCCATGAACTCTCCTAGCAAAATTACCTGAAAAAAGCCATAAGTGTAAAGTAGAATCTGTTAACTATTTCATAACTGGAAAAACAGAAGAGAATGAAACTATAGCTTTTTTTTTTTTTTTTTAAATTAGGATTTCTATTCAGAAATAAACTGAACTTCAACATGTTTTAATTACATATCCTTCTGTTTATAATCTTCTACTTAAGTCTAAACTAAATGACAACACTGGCAGAACACAGTAAATTTGAGGAACTGGGATGAACTATTTCTAGGTAAATGTTAACAGAACCATTTTCCTTTATACAAAAATAATTATGTTCAGGCAGGGAGCCAGTCTTCGATGCACGCCATCCCCTACTGTCCAATTTCTGTAAAATTCAACATCACCTTTCTTATCTGGCTATTTAGGACTTTTTAATTTTTCCATTCTCAAAGTATAAGCTTCTTCTTGCATTTGCAGCTTTTCATTTATCTCTGCCTGTAAAGAAAATCAGAAGCAAAAAGTGGTTATGATGGAGCTATCTCAGGCTGCACATTGTCTTTGTGGTTTTGACACACCGTAGTGCAGTAAGACAGACATTATCCTACACACCTTCCTGTTTTGCAGACATAACGGTGTTTCAGCCTGTACTTATGTGATAACACTTTATCATATTACTGTGCACAATCCCGATGTATGGTATGACTGCCATGAACAGGAAGTGATCTGGGACAGGCATTTCTCACGTAACCTTGTCTTGGGAGATAGGCTGATTTGCCTGTATTCTCAGACAGCCTTTACCAATAAACACCAAATCAGAAAAATTGCTTTGGGATTTGGTTGTTGCCACTGTTTTCCTTTGCTGCAGATGTTTGTTCTCTAGTGTAATACATTTTATTGAAACACTGCTGAAATTAGAAAGCATTACTGAAAATGAACAATAAAAAAACATATTTCTGTGATGTTGCTTGTCTTTCTTAATTACAAACACAATTATGAATGTGTATCTCATTCTGGAAATCCAGAGTGCTGTAGACACTGAGAGTTTCATTTGCAAAGTAACATCTGTGGGGAAGGTACAAGGGTTGTGACATATTTTAGTGAAATCCTTGGCAGTGATAATGTGTAGCAATCATTAATTCTTTAGCATTTGGCAACGTGGGATCACTGGAAAAAAGGCCACAAATACTGGGGGGTTACGGGGAATTTATCTCTATTTCTCAATATCAGCATTCATGATGAAAAAAACACATGAGAAATGGAAGGAGTACAATGACAGTCTTTCCAAGAGTCGCAAATTTTGTTCAGACAACTAGAACGGGCTCAAAGATCCTTTACAGACTCCACACAAATTGATCCAAAACTTAGACTTACATTCTTAATGGACTTCACATAATTTTGGTAAAGCTAATGGATTTGGCCCAGAAAAGCTTGCAGTAACTTGCCATTTTAGGAACTTTTTTGGCTTGCCAGTCCTAGAAATCCCTACTAGTGCTATACTGCAACCTATCAACAGATAACCACAGCTAAAATGTTTTCAAAGTTCTCAATAGCTCAGATTAGCATCAAAAAGCTGGAATTTCTATCCCAACTTTGTATCTGTAGAGATGGCCTTCACCATATTCAATCTACCCTCAAGTATCCACAAATATATCCCTATCCCTTTACATTATATGTATACTTAGCTGCTTTGCTGCGGAACATTGATCCTCCAGGCTAACCCTCTCCCAGCCACCCCAGCTGCCTTGCCTTCTCCAGTTTTTATATCCCTCTGTCTCCTTCAGTGAAAATCAGCTGCTACCATACTCACTATGGCTACTGTTGAGACCACTGAGCACCAGCACTATGATCTCAGACTCAAAGTTATTTTATGGACTCAACTAGAGCAAGAGATGTCTCATGTCCCCTGGAGATGTAATGCAGATTGTGAAATCACAGTTCGCTCCTAACAACAAAATGGTATGAGCTTGATCATGTATCAGGTAAAAATCTAATGACAAGATTACCTCAGAAGTCAACAAATCGAGAAATTGGGTGATATATTGGTGGAGGACTTTTAAAAACTAAAAGGAAATTATCTTCTGTGCATATAACCAGAGTTGCAAAAGAAGAATAATAAAAGGCATTTTTCTAATCTGTGCAGTTTTTGTAAAAAAAAGGTCTTAGCACTGATGTTAATGAAATCAAGGTCAAATGTGTGAAAACCACACATTTCATTTTTTATGTAGGTGGAGACAGGAATAAGACAACATAGGCCAGGTTCCCTCCTGTTTCTAAAGACATGTTGAAATGGAATATGAAATCAAATAGGTAGATCTAATGATGGCATCATTATTCCGATTTATATTCCCCATTCATACATAATCCATGTAAAACAATTTATCAATATTTATCAACATTATCTGGCCTGGGACCTCAAGGACAACAAGAAAAACTTCTGTAAGTATGTCAAAGATAAAGGCAAGACTAGGGAAGATGTGGGCCTTCTCTGGAAGGAAATAGGAGACCTGGTCACCCAGGATATGGAGAAGGCTGAGGTACTGAATGACTTTTTTGCCTCAGTCTTCACTAGCAAGGGCTCTAACCACCCTGCCCAAGTTGCAGAAGTCAAAAACAGGGGCTATGAGAATCAAGAACTGCCCACTGTAGGAGAAGATCAGGTTCAAGACCATCTGAGGAACCTGAAGGTACATAAGTCCATGGGACCTGATGAAATCCATCTACGGGTCCTGAAGGAGCTGGCGGATGAAGTTGCTAAGCCGCTTTCCATTATATTTGAAAAGTCGTGGCAGTCTGGTAAAGTTCCCACTGACTGGAAAAGGGAAACATAACCCCCAGTTTCAAAAAGGGAAAAAAAGAAGACCCAGGGAACTACAGGCTGTAGTGCCTGGCAAGATCATGGAGCAGATCCTCCTGGAATCTCTGCTAAGGCATATGGAAAATAAGAAGGTGATTGGTGACAGCCATCATGGCTTCACTAAAGGTAAGTCATGCCTGACAATAGATAAGGGGAGAGCAACAGACTTCATTTACCCAAACTTATGCAAAGCATTTGACACTGTCCTGCATGACATCCTGGTCTCAAAATCGGAAAGGCATGGATTTGATGGACCACTCAGTGGATCAGGAACTGGCTGGCTGGCTGCACTCAAAGGGTTGCGGTCAACAGCTCAATGTCTAAATGGAAACCAGTGACAAGTGGTGTTCCTCAGGGGTCAGTACTGGGACCCCTGCTGTCCAACATCTTTGTCGGACACATGGACAGTAGGATTGAGTGAACCCTCAGCAAGTTTGCCAATGACACCAAGCTGTGTGGCGCAGTCAACATGCTGGAGGGAAGGGATGCCATCCAGAGGGACCTGGACAGGCTTGAGAGGTGGGCCCATGCAAACCTCATGAAGTTCAGCCAGGCCAAGTGCAAGGTCCTGCAACTGGGTGATGGCAATCCCAGGCACAAATACAAGTTGGGCGGAGAATGGCTGGAGAGCAGTCCTGAGGAGAGGGACTTGGAAGTGCTCATGGATGAGAAGCTCGACATGAGCCAGCAATGTGTGCTGGCAGCCCAGAAAGCCAACTGCATCCTCGGCTGCATCAAAAGAAGTGTGGCCAGCAGGCTGAGGGAGGCGATTCTGCCCCTCTGCTCTGCACTCATGAGACCCCACCTGGAGTACTGTGTCCAGCTCTGGAGTCCTCAGCACAGGAAGGACAGGGATCTGTTGGAACAGGTGCAGAGGAGGGCCATGAAGATGATAGAAAGGCTGGAGCGCCTCTCCTATGAAGACAGGCTGACAGAGTTAAGGTTGTTCAGCCTGGAGAAGAGAAGGCTCCAGGGAGACCTTGTAACAGCTTTTCAGTACCTGAAGGTACTGGAAGGTACTCTCACCTACAGGAGAGACAGGGAGGGACTCTTGATCAGGGAGTGTAGCCATAGAACAAGGGGTAATGGTTTTAAACTGAAAGAGGGGAGATTTAGATTAGCTATTAGGAAGAAATTCTTTACTGAGAGGGTGGTGAGACACTGGAACAGGTTGCCCAGGGAAATTTTGGATGCTCCATCCCTGGAAGTGTGCAAGACCAGGCTGGATGGGGCTTTGAGCAATCTGGTCTAGTGGGAGGTGTCCCTGCCCATGGCAAGGGGGTTGGACTAGTTGATCTTTAAGGTCCCTTCCAACCCAAACCATTCTATGATTCTATGAATATTACACTATTTTCAGACCATATTAGATATTTAATAAACTGTGGCTTGGTCAACAGTGTCCAATGTGCTGCATCAAAAGTTTAAAGTGCCTAATGCCACCTGGTTGTTGCAAAGAGGACCAAATTTCAGCAGTTCCTGGGTGGAACCACTCGGTGGATCAGGAACGCCAGGGTAGAACCCAGTTATAGCTGGTTTGCTTCCAATAATTTCAAATGTTTGAGGGAGTACAGTTTACAAAATAACAATGATCTACTCTGCTGGCTTTCCACATGTTTCAATTTATAGACCTCCCTGTAGAGAAGCACATCACCCTACAACAAATTTAAGTCCACTGACAATAGCTTTCTTCCCTTTCATGAATCCCATAGAAAGAACTCATGGACTCCTCAGAGTCTGCAGACCACATACTGAAACCTGATCTGTTCCATTAGGGCAGCTCTTGTATAGTTATGCACCTACTAAATGAAGTCCAGAATTGGCATAAATGTGTTATTTCTTACACAGATTGAAGGATGTGTAACATAGATGAATCTAACCCTTCTATTAAGCAAACATTGCATATACTCCATCACAGCAGCTGATCCTGAAGCCCCAAAAAGGAATTTTATCACTGACATCACTGAGAGCAGGATTTGGCCCACGTTTCTTAACACGTAGTAATGCTGAAGATATATGTTGTTATATTACTGAATATTTTTTATTGTATCACATGTAAGCTGGCTAAAGTAGGAGTTATTTATAGAGGCTAATTCACATTTTTACAGCATATGGATGTGCTTTTTGCCAGCTTTAGCATGAAATACAGTTTATATTCACTAAGGCTGAGCTAGCTAATTAACCATAGACAGAATTAGCGAATAACATTCTAGTAATAGTACCTCAAGGTTGCCAATAACTTCACTTGGGATTTCACCCACTGCGGACTTCTGATCTTCAGCAGTGACACCAGCCAAAGCATCTGCCTCGAAGGACTCTACCTCCGGACAAGGGTCTTCCAGGTAACCTTCTTGATCAGACCCCTAGCAGCAACCAGCCACAGGAAATACGTGAGTGACAACATCCTCCTGCTTTCTACAAGACCAAACAGGGTCAGCCCAAAGACATGCAACAATACACAAAGCCTGCTTTTGAGAACTCCTGCTCTGACAGAGACCATCAGTGTTTCTCGTTCACTGCCCAGGCCAGGCAGATCCTGAGGTTATGAAGTCGCATGAGGAGAGAGCCCAGAGGGGCTGACTCAAATGTCCTCTATTGACTGATTAATGCATTACAACCAACTTCATTCAATCTTGGAAGAGAATGCTATATTCTGAGGAATAAATATCATTAGTGACTGGGCTCCAATGGGGATAAATGACGTAGGAGACTCATAGCAAAATAGCTTTTAAAAAAAGGAAGAAAACTCTATACCTTAGATTCTGTCTCTGCAGCTGTTGGTGATATTATGAACGATGAATAGATATCTGAAGGTATGCCATCTTCCAGCAGAGCAGGGAAGGGGGGAACTGAAGGTTGGGCAAGTTCAATCACATACTGGCAGAAAAGAAAAGAGAAGAAAAGAGAAGAAAAGAAAAGAGAAGAAAAAAGAGAAGAAAAGAGAAGAAAAGAGAGAAGAAAAAAGAGAAGAAAAGAGAAGAAAAGAGAAGAAAAGAGAAGAAAAGAGAAGAAAAGAGAAGAAAAGAGAAGAGAAGAGAAGAGAAGAGAAGAGAAGAGAAGAGAAAAGAAAAGAAAAGAAAAGAAAAGAAAAGAAAAGAAAAGAAAAGAAAAGAAAAGAAAAGAAAAGAAAAGAAAAGAGAAAAGAAATTCAGATTTAATTATTGCTCAGAGGTTTATTACAAATTTTTTTAAATGGAAATGAAATGACTGGCAAACAACAAAAAACAATACCTTTTCTGTTACTGTCCAGGTGCTCAGAATGGGAAAACATACTGAAAATGATTATAGATCAGCTTTAATTTCTAGCTGCATCTCCAGGGGCCCTCTTTATAATACTTGGAAAGAACAGATGATTTTCATAATTTCATAACACTACAGCTTCTTACTCATGTGGATAATTAAGTTTAGAAAACACAGAGCTTGGGTAACACGGAGTTTCCCCAATGCAGATTTGTCACTTCTGAACAGGGATCTCGTTGCATTTTGGTATTAAAGGGCCCACCTGACCACCGGGGTATTCTTTCAACGGAGTCGGCTGGAGCAAAGTTGTAGTGACAATGCAACAAATAAGGCCCTGAGAAAAATATTTTAAGATGTGACTATAATTTAAGAATTGATAGAGGTCCAAGTTTTGCTGTTTCATCAACTTGCGTCCATTTCTCTTTCCTGTGAACACAGGAACCTCACTGGTATTCTGCTGGCGTGTGAACTGCGGCTCCAGGAATGCTCTGTCAAGGAAATGGTTTCCCCCCCTCCTCCCCGGAGTAGCTGGATGCAGCGCTTAGTCTTTCCTCAGGTTCTCACGAGTGATGCAGAAGGCGGCCCTGCATCCTCTAAAGAGACAAGGGTCTGTGTTGTTCTTTTTTTAAACATGGATGACAGAACATACATGCCAAATAGTGTGACAAAAGGCATTTTTGAAGGAACCAGGAACAGGTTAATACTAAAATGATATGTTTGGGGCCTCTACGATGGGAAGAGCCCACTGAGAATACCAGGCAGATGTTCCAGTTCTGAGTCAGCTATTACAAACATGATTTTGCTTGGACAGTGTAAGTCAACTACATTAATTCACATCAGGGCAATTGCAGCTCCCATAAGTTAATTTCCTCATACCTTTGAAATCATAGTGAGGTGGATATTTGGTTTGTGTAGTTACTTGCTACCATTAAACACGCTTAAGATATTAAAGGTTCTGTACATTTGCAAAAGCGATAGCAAAAATTGAAAATAAACAGTGAAACTTAGCCATTGTACTTTATTACATTAAAAATCTCCTTTGTAGTCCTAAATGCTTTTCAGAAGTTATGTTTGGACATTGTAATTATCTTCAAGATAGTCAGAAAGTTTAGGTTTTGCATCAAAATGAAAAAGCCTTGTGTTGAGCTAAATGTTTTTCTTTCTAAAATAAAAAGCTTTGTTTTCAAATTCTATTTTTTTTAAACTACAGCTATTTTGATTTAACAAATATTTCTATTTTCTCTGATTTCTCACCTTATATTTTCTTATTAAAAAGTATTAGCTGAGTTGGATGAGAATTCACGATTACTTTCTGCTTCTCTAAAATAACATTTTTTGGTTAGTCAGTTAACTATTGACTCAAAATGTTTTCTTTGTCTAGATTAAATCATTATTCTGTTTATTCCCTCCAGTCCAAATTTTAGAAAAATGAAATAATGTAAAAAACTAGACCGGGTTTTAAAATCAATTCCTGGCTGATCAATTACTTTTCTGTAGCATGGAAAAGATTTTCAGAGGTTCTGTTTTAGAGTAATATTTTTACTTCACTGCGTCCTTTTAAAGAGAGCCATTCTTTACTCATCTGTTCTGTGTCTAATAATAACCCTTGGATCATTAAGAAATAACAAAATTACAGCAGAACTAGTCTCTTTAATGAGCCATAATAGTCTCAACATTTAGCCAAAAGTTTTTTAAAAGATTGTGAAACTTCAATGTAGAATATGAAGTATTTTGTTTAGTAGTAATAAGTTTATGAGCAGTATTACAGTTTACAGCCAAAATATAGTGACCTAAAAATGCCATTCTGCATTGCTCCTTCCTATACATTGTGTCCTTAACAAGTCCAGGGGAAAATTAGAACGAATGAATTGTGGTGAGAGCCCGAAGCCAACAAACGTATTTAAATGAATCCTTCTGATGCAATACTTTCCCGTAAAAAATACAATTAAGTCTTTGTATTTCCTTTGAACAAAACCTCATGTTTAATAGCACCAATGGCTCTGTAGTAAAATCTATTTAAAAACAGAGAAGGAGACAAAGTAAGTTTTATACAGTTACAGTCAGCTTTAAAAAATGTTGCTAATTTCTGAGTAAATTTACGGTGAATTACTTCCACTGACCTACATTAAAAAATTCATCCTCCTTTTTTAATTCCTGAAGATTTGTCATTATGTGAGCATTATTCACTATGACAAAGATGTATTACTCAAAGTGTCCTCTTGAATCAATATAACTATCGAAATGTGAGAAATAGTTTGGCAAGATGATAATGTCTTAAAATTAATTGGCAATATTTGCCTGCACATTGCAGTCTGATGGGTGAGGGAGAATTAAAAAATAAAGGAATCGTAAAGCAGTTGCACAAATGTAGAGGGCATATCAGTGTCAGCTACAGATAAAAGGATGCTCCAACAGAGACTGGAGGAAGCAGAAATTAAATGCAGTATTCTTACTAATTCCTAGGTGCGGTGGGGTGCCAAAACCCCACTTGAATCCGGACAAGTTAGAGCAGGCTAAATGATGCTCTAAGATTTAATAGAGGGTAATGCAGGAAATATCATTCAGCGTCACCTTTACTTTCCCATCCTCATTGCATCAAGCCCCGGTGCAGCCACAGTCCAGGACTGTAGCTGGTGTTCAGATAGTGCTTGCAATGTACAGTCCCATGCCACAATTTTTCTCTGAAATTCTTTCTAGTAGAAGTTTGCATACAGAGAGGTAAATATCAGGAGTGTCATGTTGTTCTGTACATAAACCCGCATACTTTCCTTGTTGTTGAGAGCTAGCAAATTACCTTTTTACAAATGTGGGCAGAGCAAAGACAATAAAACAGTATACAGGAAAATTTCTAAAACAGAATAATCAGGAAAGAAGATTGGTAAAGCATTCTAATAAATGAGTTCCACAGATGTGGTAGTTATTATAAAATTAGCTTTGCATAACTTACCAATATACCATTACATTTTCCCCCAGATGTTATCTGTTACTTAAATTAATTTTGCTTAAGTTACTATTATTGCAGATTTTATCCACACTGTATTTTATTATTTAAGTTTCTGTGGCATAAAACAAGCCCTGGCTGATAGCATTACTTTTAATAATATATGTAAGAGGTTTTAGTATTATACAAATGGCTGCTGGGTATATCTTAATAGTCATAGCACAGAACGTCTGCTCTCAAAATATTATGTAGATTAAAACCAGCTATTTACTTACACTCTAATTCAAGTCATTGGAAAGGTTTGCAGTATTTATGTATGTGGTATGAAGGCAAACAATCTACTCTGGGAATAAACATCAGAGTTTGGAAATTAGCAAAGCTAAGGTCAAGGTCAGTTTGGATTTACTAACATACTTGCTGAAAATTAGAATTTATAGTTTATGCTTAGCTATTTCACAAATGAGAAAAGAGGCTGAGGGGGTGGTGTATTTCCCTCTTTGATACAAGGCTTTTGTATCATAGAAATATTTTAAAACGACCTTTTCAGCTTAATATTAACTGAAATTCTGTACTCCTCTCCACAGAGTCTTAACATAAATTCTCTGTAGCTAATCTTACCAAACACAGGAAAATAATTATTTATAAGGATTGGAAAAAATCAGCATGGACCATTTCTAAAGCCTTGTAACATCTTTCAAAGCCTTTCAAAGGGCTTTCAATGGATATGGATTTGATTTTATATAAATGATAGATGCATTTAAAAAGGGTGTTCTTTGTGTGTTATTCTCTATAGTCCTATCATCTGTGTAGTTTGTAATTGTATGCCATAGGACCTTATGCTACCAGAGACCTGCACAGACTTCTCTCTTACATATGATCATATGTGAGATTTGCTATGAACCAAAATATTTAATACAGGATTTATCTTATTTTGCCATTCATGCTAAGCATGCCCAGCTGCACACCTACAAATTTCAGTTGCTGGAATAAAAGACATTTACAAGATATGGTTTGTTAGCTGCTTGTATTTCATGTGGTTGAATTTGAATGAATAACTAATGGACAGAGATGCACTGTCTCACACCAACTCAAAGCAGCCTGCCTTTGTTCTTTTCCCCTCTTTAACCTGCCAGCATATGCAAACACAACAAATCCACCCTACTTGTCTTCTGAGGCATCACCCTCCAGTGTTCTCACAGGTGAGGAGGTTTTTGGGAGGCTGCTGGTAGCTCTACAAATACATTTGCCATCCTATTTTGCAGCAGTGCTATACACAAGGTCCAAATGAAGCACTCAACAACTTAATCCAGATGCACAATCTGTGCAGTGTGACTAAGATGGCAGAGCTTTCTTTTGAACTCCTTCACTGTACACGTTTGTAGGAATATTTAAAGTAGAATTAAGATCAATGAGGGACTAAACTTGGCCTCTGAAGTATGTTCCCCAGTTGCTAATGATGCACACAGAAACTCTGTGTGCATATTCCTGGGCAGGAGTTTTCAAACCACTATTCCTTAAATGAGACAAAAGTTCAGTAAGTCAAAGGTATACTTTATGCTCTTTTTCCTGCATTTCAGAATTCAAGTTAATATGTTTTAAAGATACTTTTCCATGTTTCTGAGCTGAGATGTGAATCAACTTTGTCGACAATACATCAGTAATTAATCTAGTCCAAAATAGCTATCTGAAGCAATTTGGTGCCTACATTGACAAAACAGGATCTACTCCTCCCCCCAGGAAACTGTAAATCAGTCAGTGACATCTGGCCTCAAGGACATCAGAGTCATCTGAAATGTGGTAATTTATATTAATGAACATCAATATTAATTTTTAAATAAAAAGAATTTGCTACTGCCATTATGTTTACATACAGAATATTATTTATAGCTTGTGTTCCTCCTTTCCTACATTTTGCCCATAAATTATTGTAAGGAAACATGCTGTCACAGTTATAAATATTTTTCCTTGGAGTTAAAGCTTTTACATATCCTCTTACTGTTTTCAGTAACTATATGAGGGCAACAACCAGGATTTTCTTGCTACTCCAGGAACTGCTGCCAATTTTAATGCTTGACTGAGTAGAAAAGGGTGCTTCTACAAAAACAACCAAAGCCTTCCTCTCTAGAGATATCTTAATGCAGAATGCCCTTAATACCTAGATGCTGGAAGAATATCCTAACATACCAGAAAAAAAAGAATACTGATTTTACCGGGCTGCAGTCATCTATTTCTGCTTTTACCAAGCTTCCAATTATTACTGCCAATTCACAGATTATTTAGAAAGACAAAATAAGAGACATCCAAAAAAAAATCCCCAGTTAGCTTTCATGCTGAGGACACATCACTAAATGATTCACCTTGGAATGGTCACTCTAAATTCACATTGTGTTTAGCATTGCCAAATCTCCTAGAGTTATGGGATTAGAAGAGTATCTCAGCTTTCATTTAAAAATAAAGTTAGTGTCTAGCTCTTACAGTCGTAGAGGAAAGATTGAAAACAAATCTTGAAAGCTCAAAAGCTAGACTGCAAGCAAAAGGAACCAAACAACAATTATTTTTAAGCAAGTCTCATGATTTTTGGGATCTGTCTCACCATTTTAAAATGCTTGAGGTTAACAAAACCCTTTTAAAAACAATGCATACAGATTTTGAGAAGGGGCGAAGGATTTATTTTTAATACCTGAAAGTGCAACTCTTGTATATCAGGGCTCTTCAAAGTGCCAGTCCCTCCTTTCTACTTCTACTTCACCCATCAAACAAGCAAAGAGAGGCAGCTCCTGTTCTGGCTGTACAGTTATACTCAACAGCGATCTGAAGCCATTTTAAAAAAAAAAAAAAAAAAGTAATCAAGAGCCTTTCCCACAGCAACCACCTTGCTGGATCTACAAATATTTAAAAAAAACATACGGGTTTTTTTACTAGTCATTTGATCACATTAGAAAACCATGAAACTACGTTTTGGTGAACCCAATGCACAACAGCCAGTCTAATACACTGGAAGCATATGCCAGGCCAGAGCTTTACATTTCCTTCTTATGCATTTCTTTCTCCAAAGCACTTAATTTGGAAAGATCTGACATGAATGCTTAAAGGCATTATGATAAAAGTATAAAAGCATATTTGGTGAGGTGCATTTTGGTTCCTCTTTCTGGGAGAAGGCTCCATACATTTTATAAAGCCTTGCTACAGTCTCATACACGCAGAAAACCATTTTGCATGAGAGCACATGCCTTTGGCAACTAAGTGGCCTGTAAGAATTAAATTGCTTAGAGGTATAGTGTTCATCACACCTGCTTTAGGGGCTTTGTCAACCCCCTAAACCTAAAACACCTAAAACCCCCAAACTGCGCTTGCAGTAAGCGCAAAGATGACTGTGTCTCCTCAGGGAAAGCCAGAGCAATTAAGATAAATTAAGAACCTAAACATTGCTTAATCTACCTGGTCCACAGCAAGCACAGCCTATTACCTCTTCCATTGACTATACAGGGAACCTAGGAAAGCCCTCACTCAGGCTCCCCGCTTTGCCTGGCACTGAGAAATATGAAACATTCCCTTTTTATTCAAAGGATCATTGTAGACACTCAGCGGTGATTAACAGCACCACACATTCCTCCTGCAACCCTGAGTGCGTATGGCCAAAGTCAGATGGCTGTTGGCACTATGTTGGGCTCTTTTTTCCAGGCATTACATCCGAGGTGCAGCAACATTTCACCTACTATTGTTGTTCCATAGGGCTGTAGGTCAGCCTGTCAAAAAATGCTAACGTAGACGTGCCTATCTCCAGCATGGATGTCTATCTCTGACATGTCTCACACTGTGTACACACTAGTTTGAGCAGGTGTGTGTAGGGAGCTGTGTGTTACCCCACCAGATTTCTCTTCCTTCATTAAGCACAGTTGTCGGGCTTTATGTAAATGTGAGTACAATGTACATGAAAGAAAAGCACTAAGAAGATTCCCAAAAAACTAGGAAAACTCTGAAAGAAACCTTTGAAACAAGAAGGGTTCAAGAAATGACTGGGAGCTCCTGCTGAGAAAGTCTGACAGCAGAACAGGATTTTTTTTTGCTGTTGATACAGTAATGTGTATCCACTGCCTCAAGTTGGAGAGAGGTCCCACCTCCTGCCTTTGTCCACTGGCACTCTTGGACAGCCTTCCCTTCCTATCCATTTCCTCGGACACCAGCATTTTTTCCATGCAAGACTGGTCATGGACAAGTCCCTCACACAACTGCCCCATACTCTCTACATTCCTGCACCACCAATTGACAAAGCAACAAGCTCTCTCTAAACTCCTCTCAGTCATCAGGTGCATTAGATGTGAATAGGCTTGTCTATATTGATTCACCCCTAGCTGACGCTACAGAAAAAGCTGGTCTAACATTTAAAAGATTGCATTAAAAAAAAAAAAAA
This sequence comes from Numenius arquata, assembly GCF_964106895.1. Taxonomy (NCBI): domain Eukaryota; kingdom Metazoa; phylum Chordata; class Aves; order Charadriiformes; family Scolopacidae; genus Numenius; species Numenius arquata. The sequence goes on along the minus strand of NC_133585.1, from coordinate 15,481,668 downwards.
CCAACAACCTAAAGAATATTGATTCTGAGCTAAGAGGAAAAAAAATTGCTCACACAATTTAAAAATTACAATATAGATTTTTTAAAATATGCTACATTCGAAAACTTTTCAGGATATACAGTCACATAAAAATGGGGAGCTTGTGTTCTTTGTTATTAGACCTAAAACATAAAGTCTTTGCCTGAGTGTGTAAGTTTCTGTTAAAACAATAATTTGTCCTGTGGACTGTAAATTCAATTACTGTTTTTATTGGAATCACATTTTGCTTTGGAAACAATCATGCAGAAAAACAACCAGTAACTTAGACATCTTAAAAACATCTTAAAATAGGCATGGCTTTGAGAAAAAATCAGTTATGGTAATTCTTCCACTGTGAACTACAATGTTTTTTAAATCCATTTCCATATTTTTAATTAACACCTAGTTCAAAAAAAAAATCTTACTGTAGGTCATTTTAATCACAAATGGGAAAACAAATTTACTTTATCAGAAAATTGACTTGACACTATTTTAGGGACTTATTTTTCATGTTTTTATCATCAAAATTAAGTTATTAACATACATTTTCCAATTTGGGAATGCAGAAGCAAGCCAATTTTTCTCTCAAATTTCAGAGTTACAGTTTTCAGTCACCTCTCTATGTGAAACTAGTCTATTTTAGCACCAGAATATTTGATCAGTACACACAAAACTCCACATAAGTCTAAAATATCAGTACTTCTTTACAATTGCGTTCATATATAACTTGAATCTGCAGTATTCTAACCATAGCCTGTTAGTCAAAAGAAACCACCACTTCCTTATATCACACTTGAATTTCATATCCCATTGTGAACAGGCTCTCCTTATTACAGTACATGTTCATAAATCTGTTCATGCTGGATCTCAGTTCAAATGCTGGGGTTAGTTTTAATTCTATCTTGTAATACTGTCATTCACGTTAAATAAAAATGCAGTTGTGGATAGCGGCAGAGTTAGTCTGGTGAACGCAAGAGTTAAACAAAGCTTTGTTTCAGCATAGCTTTGCTTGGTGGGTGATTTGAAATCTAATAAATTTCCTCTTGGTAAACTGCCAAAGCCAACCACACCTTGGATGATGTGAGGTTGTTTTCGACAAGGTAACATCTCCTTACAGATTATCTCCTCCCACTTTGACTTGGAAGGTTTCTGAGAAGAGTCATTTCCATTTCTGTTGGGGCATGAAATGGTTTCTTGTGAAAAAGCACATAAATCTCATTCTGGTTTGACTTGTTACGAAGCTCATGACAAACTGTATAATAATGTAGATATTTCAAAATTTGTTTAAATAAAGGATGAGAAGAAACAAGCATTTTTACTGAATGATTTTTCCCCAAATGAAAAAAACAAAACAAACCAACACTCACTTAACAACTTATACCTTATAAATTTTAAGTTAACTTTATCTTTTAGAAAATTACCACACACACAAGTAACACACCAACAAAAACCTGACATTTGTTCAAAGGAGGTTTCCACAATCATACAGAATTTTAATACAAGTCAGGAATAAGAGCAAACGCTTCAAACTTTGAAGTGAAAATCTTGAGTCGGCTACAGAATGGAAGAATACAAAGGGCACTGAGTTGAATCGTACGCTATCGGCTTTCCTTTCCCCCCCTTGTGTTTTGTCTTTTTGAGAAACTCTGTTCTACAAGAATAGGCAAAGACAATGTCATCACAAAGTTTGCACACATTTTGCCTGATGAGATAAAGACAATGTGTCTATGATGGTCAGCTTTTATGGAAAAAAATGAAGCAATGATGTCAAAGGGATTTATCTATTTATTCCTGTTAGCAGCACCTTTTCCCTGGCAGCTTTCCTAAATAGCAACATCATAACTACCTAGAGGGAGCAAATGCCAAACAGCAGTGTCTTCTCTCTTAAGAATGCACAGCTATACCCAGAAACATGACATTGCCTACTCTCAAGCTGCTGTCTTTCGCTCTAACCCTCAGAAGAAAACACCTATCAGGAATATCAAATGTGTCTGGATTGCCAAGCAGAGAAGTTGAGGAGAGGGTAGAAAAATCACTAACGGCTGGAAAGCTCAGCTGGCAACAGAGAGAAAGGCGGGGTGGATGGAGACACAGGAATTAAATTGGTCCTGTGGAAGGAAAGACTTACTCAGCAGCTCAGGGAAAAGGGTGGATCGATGCGCAGAGGAAGAGAGCAGGAGCGATGGGAAGTAGCTAACAACAGAGAGAGGCAGTAAGGCTAACAGATCCATCTTCACCACCTGGCAGCAGAGTGCAATGCTGAACTGTAACATCTATTATTCTTGCCTCAAACTCCCCTTTGGCCCCAACTGCCAAGCATGCCAGACTGTGTGAAGCAGCTGAATGTCTAGTGTGGCTCCAACGGCATCTCTTGTCACCAAACCAAGATTTTACCTTACTTTTCCAATAGATTAATAACCTGAAGGTCATATCAAAGATGGCACTCTAAAGACTTCTGGAGGTGGGCCCTATTCAATTCCCTATCTACATCAGGCTATTTCCCTCTGATAATCCCTTGCTCCATCTAGACAAAATGTCACATATCCTAGGTCCTCCTTTCATATGATTCTTTAGTTTGATTTTAGCATTTGGCAGAATAAGAAGCAACTCTCACTGTTGCCACTGGGTTTGTGTTTTTATGTTGGCCAGAAATATTCACCTATGCACCAAAACAGTCTTTCTCCAGCTGCCACAATCCATGTACATATACACATGTACCTGTAATGCTAATTTTTATTTAAGCTTAGAAGGACTAAAAAAAAATGCCTCTCCCCCCTCCAAAAAAAGGTTTTTAAAGAAGGAATGATACCAAGAGCTGAAAAAAGAAAAGACTTTACAAGAGACCCTAAAGAGAAAAGAAGTTACCGAATATAATATACAAATTTTCAGTATAGTCCCTTTGCACACGCTATCTTCACATTTATAGGACTGACTGGTTTAAGTGTTCTTTGCAGGTGTTCATTATATCATGTATACACCCTAATAAATTATACTGGGTGTAGAGCTCCGTGTGGAAGAAATAAAGCTGATGGAAGACACCTTTGAAAAACTTGGCCCCAAAACCACAACCAGGTTATTTCTCTGTGACAAGAAGTAACTTAACAGAAATATTTATCTCTCAATAGTAAATTAATCTCAAAACAACATCCTCTATCACAGAAAGATCTTAAGGTGGTCTTATAATACAAGCGATAACCAATTTGAGCAGTTTAACTGGATTTTTTTTACAGCCCTAAAATTATTAAAATTGTGAACTTTAAATAATTATATTTCAACCAATGTTTTACTAGTTCTCTCCCTACCTTCTCTGATTTTAATTTTCTCACTTGTCAGCATCTCTTGGCAGTGAGAACAAGAAAGATCTCAAACCTTTGCTGATTGCTTTCCACGCAATCTGATTTCTATAAATTAGAAGTTGCTGATGGGGAAGCAGACAGCAGTACCCTTTGATCAAGATACACATCTTGATCTCTTTTATCATTTTTTAAAAAAACAATAATATTACAACAAAAAAAATCATCATACAAGCTTTTCGATCAAAGTGTGTCACTGTCTGCTTCCCAGTCAACATACTGCCAGTAAATTGGCAAGGTGCCCGGAAAGAGCAGGCAGCAGCTGGTGGGTTTGATTACCATCTGTATATCCACTAATGTATAAAATATTATGTCTCCATCTAGTGGGCAACTGCATTTAACAGGAAATTTGAAAATGGGTTGGAACCAGCTTCCATGGATGGCAGAAGGAGCTTTGTTAGACTTCCCATCAGCAGAACTGGGGCTCTAAAGCTGTATCATGTTGGAAATCTATCTAAAGCAGGAAAGGCATCGAAGCCCCACTGGTGATTCCATTGCTGTGCTGGCACTTGCCCTTGAAATCATGTTTTCTCCAGAAGCATTCAAAAAATATCTATTTCTGTGCTCTCCCAACAAACCAGCTCTTTCTAACGCTCTGCAGCACCCTGGAAGTCTTAATGGCCAAAATTTGAAAATGCGAAAGAGATAAAAGGAAAAGAAAGTCGAGAGCAAGGATGCCATTCACGTCCAGAGCTCCTGAAATAAACAGTAAGTAATTAGATGAATATGCCAAGACAATGTCTTCCTTTAAGAAGAATTAAACTGCAGTGTATTAAAGCATTACCCCCCAAAACTACTTCATGACTGGACATGAGAAATACTACATTAACTTTCTCATGCCATTTCAGATAACATCCTTGAATGATGTTGAATAGCAACAGGTGTAACACGAGATACGCAAATTTGTTTTTCAGAAAAGTGCCACAGAAACAGTCCTTGGGACACAGATTTTTGAATCCATGTGGGGAGAAACTGAGGCATGATCCAGCTCTCCGACAGCTCTCACAACAGACACAGGACTAGAACAAATAGCTATTAAAAGATAAATTCTACCACGTTCATTATACCACCCTTCCTTTCATTGATTACCATCCTTTTTGACAACAACTCTGCTAGCAATGTACTGACTGGACATATTTTGTGCGCAGCCGTCTAGAGTGAAAACTGCATCCTAATGAAGAACTATCAGTACAGCAAAATGAAATAAAGAGCAACAACAAGATCATACTATTGATTTTTTCCATCCACATATGGCCTAGACCTAAATTCCTTTAACTTGAGAAATCTGTTGAGATAACTCTCCAACATAGCGTGATTATGTTTCACTTAACGACTTCTCTGGATGCATGATAGGCCCTAAAATAGCTCTTCTTTTTCTGAGTATCTTTTAATAAAGTTGTTCAAGATGCATTCTGATTTGACATACCTAAACTGGTTACAGTAAAGCATTTTCTACTTTTATCATATACTCCATTGCATTAGAAGTAAGTTTATTACTCGATAAGTAATTCATTCAAAGCAACTTCAGTTTAACAGCACCTAATAGACACAGTCACTTAAGGTAGCACGTTGGCAAGTTTCAGCTTTAAATCAGAAGCTGATCTGTCTATGAAGGCAGATAAAAAAAATAAATCAACCTATCAGAAGAAAGCATCATTTTAAAGAAACTCAGGCACGAGTGCTTAAAAATGAAGTCAATACATGCCAACAACTTTTGTGCTAATTTATTATATCGCTTGTTTGTGCAGGAAGGGGATGAGATTTATTTCAATCTAATCTAATTCCCTTTATTTCAACAGAAACTACAAGAATTTGAAATGATTGCTGTTCCCTCAACAATTTGCTGTGATAGAAGCTTTATTTTTCAGGTCAGCACTCTCCGTTTTTGATTGCTCAATGGGAACACCACAATGGCTAAAAAAAGAAGGCTCTGAAACATTAGGAAATAGAAACTGCTGACTACCTGGTGAAGGAATAATGATTTATAATATATGAATAGGGGCAATAATTGGATAGCAGGCTGTACTCAAAAAAGCCTTAATTCACAGATCTGACATCAGAAAGTCATAATCCATCGATCTAGCATCAGAATGATGGATTATGACTTTTTAAGAACATGTAGACATGTCAGCTTCATGAGCATTACGGGAATCGTAGTCCAAATTGTTTTACTGAGGTCATTTGAACAATTTCAGCTTTTTTCAATAAAGCTGATGCACTAATATTTTGAAATGTAAAAGCTCTGTTGGATCCATTTTTTTCTTTCAAACCCTAAAAATCCTCCAACCAAATAGCCTAGGTTGCCATAACTTGTGACTGAAGAACTATTTTTCTTAAAATTACTTCAATTCTGCATCATTTTCTTCCAAAGATGTAAACAATTTTAAATCCTAATTTTTATGTCAAAAAAAGTTTGTATTCAAATTTGGAGGTGAAAAAAAAACAAGGTGCAAAGTGGGGGCTTAACTAGCATGTTTTCTTTCAGGAAGAGCACTAACATATACTGTGCACGTTTCCCCCTGGGGCTACTGCAAAAATATCTAAATTTTGACCTCTGACTCCTTCCCTTTTTCAACCCTGATTTGGTTTTAACTTGTCACTGCCAAAAATAAAGTTATGATGTGAATTTAGATGGAATCTTTTACGAAAAGAAATAATACTCTTGCAATGTGTGAATACCTAGTAGTTGAAATCTATTTTTTATAAAGAAGCTTTTCTCATATTAACTCAAAAAGACATCTAGCCCCTTCAATGAAATACTTGGAACTTCACTTTCCTCATAAAAACAAACATGGGCTAAGGTTATTGAATGAAAAATTCAGGAAGGTTCCAGAGATCCTTTAATTGAGCATCATGTACTTATTTACAAGTATCCACGATTTCATTCATAAAATTCTATTACAAAATCTTCCAGTGGCATTTCACCATTACAATTTAGTGAAGCCACCTATAAATTAACAGTTGCTACATTAGATCAATTCAATGGCTCAGACAGGTAAGAATTCTTCAAAAAATGCTTTCTGCTCCAGACAAGTGTTGAAAATAGAAAGAAAATCCACATTAAATATAAAATATGACTAAATATTTCCAACGTATACACATATTAAAACTATAAAAAACCTGTGACTAAAACCTCTTCCAAAGGTATAACAACTTTAAGTGTACAAGTAACAAGGGTGAAAGGGCAAAAGAAACAAACCAAACCAAGCCGGGGTTGCCTTTCTCTATATTTTACCCTCAAACTCCTTTATATCTCCAGTTGTCTAGAAGGCTGAGTTTCTCTTTCATGGGTCTTTCTCGCCTTATTTGCTTCTTACTTGTAAAACACTTTTAAAAGAGCTTATGAAACTTTTTTTTTTCCACTTTTGTATATGTTCATAACTAAAGCCACTAAGAAAAGGAGAAGAAGCCATAGGGCTCTTTTACAATGGTTGAAAGAATTTATTTCACTAAAAACCATGTACCATTGAGCAAAGGCATCCTGGGTCCAGTCTCAGCCCAGACTTCAAAACAAACAATGACAACAACAAGACTAAAGGAAGAGAAAAAGCAGCTGTGGAACAGTACCTTTTAAAATCTCAATGGGTCATAGAACAAAAGGGAAAAATAATGAACTTTTTACAACAGTAGACATAAACAATTTACTTCATTTTGACAACTAAATATGAAATAGCTAATAAAAAAAAATCACTGCCATGTTACACACACTCCTTCCTCTAAAGACACCTAATCTTCTTAGAGGTCTTGCATAAAGGATCACATTACTGAAAAGCAACTACTTCTTTAAAAAAGCCTTCAACAACTATAATACCACACAACTGATCAAAAGAGAGAGTACCTCATTCGATTAACTTCACTGGAGAATTAACATTGGCAGGTTGTAATTACTCACTTGGAAGGTATTTATGAGGACACCATGGCCAAGAGTTTCCTGCTTGTGATTTATATGCTTGAGGTAATGACAAGTGGTCAGGATATCAGTTTTGAATCTTCTTTCAAAGAGCCTGTTGTGCAGTGCCCTGGCAGCATCCAACCAGGTTCACTATTACGTCATCATCAACCACATTCTACCTGAATTTTCCTTGGATCCTTTCCGACCTAGTATTTACCCAGCTCAATTAAGCTTATGACACCAAATGAGACCAAATAGGGTGGCTACAACCTTTCTAACCTTTCCAGACTGAAAAATAAACACAACCCTTAGGATTGCATGCGGGGGAAAAGAGAAGACTTGTAAATTGGGTACCTGCTGATTCCTCCTCTTTTTTATACCTTTGCATTAGTCCCACCTATTTTATTGTTATTAAACTGCTTGTATCCGTTCCTCGTCTCCACTGACACCACAAACTCATTTCATGTATATTATGAAGCAGCAGTCAGATGTTAACTTTCTGTCTTTAATGATGTGTGCTTGAACCAATGACCTTGAAGTGAAAGGCTCTGTAGATTTTTAGTATTCCCTCGATACTCCAGGCCCCTTTATTCATGTGGTTTATAAGCAAAACCTGTGTGCAAAAGGGACGCTTACTCACAATTACTATTATGATCGTTCTGCTGTGGCAGTACATTGCACTGAAAAAATATGAATTATAAATTGCATGGGTTAGTAAAATTTAAATCAAGCAAATGTTTAATATTAAGCCATTTCATCTTTTTCCAAAGTTCGGCAAATTTATTACAAAGCATTGAAATTGCACTTCAAGCCCTAAGGCTTGCAGTGTTGGAGCCTGCCTGATTAATGTAATTAAAAGAATAGCATAACTCAAAATTTATTAAAAATTAAATATATGTGGCCTTATTGTTTACTTCCAACTGATAGCATGATTTCTAGCTAAAAATTTGCACTGCTTAATACCTGACAAGCTGTTAAAGCACATCCCCTTTCTCCTGCTGTGCATATGATTAAAAGAGCAGAGGTTAAATACGGCAATAAAAAAAATGGGGAATTCTATTTTTGGTCACAGTGGTGTTTAGTTCCTCCTTCTCATTTTTACAATAAGCAGGTGCTGCTGAAGAGGTGGAAACTCTCGTGATAGGGGGGCATCAAGCTGGAAAATGCTTCCTTGGACAGAATCTTCCTCCCTTCCATGGTCACTAAGTGTCTTGTACTGAAGCTTTTTATCTTAGCCAAGACCTGGCTTACAGGAGGAGCGAAGCTATATGAATCAGATTACTAGACATATATAGCTTGTGAGGCTGGATCCAGAGTAACATTCCATGGGTGTAAAGCTGGCAAGTTTACGTGACATAAAAATACTCTTTCACAAAGTCCTTGCGAGACATGTGGAAGTGCATGGCCAGCAAATGCTGGCTAGTGTACTGAGGGATCCCAGAGGTCTGAAGCAGGTTTTATGCGATGGAAATCTACTTTTCTTCACTCTGAAACTAGAGTAAAAAAGCTTACTTTTTTTTTTTTTGCAAATGTTGCCTGCATATCTCCAGTTTCTCCTGCAACGATTCTGTACTTTTCTTCAGCCCATGTACTGATCAGCAGCCCCTCCCAGTACGTGAGGTGGAAAATGAATGAAAAAATTAAAACAAGTTGGCAAATGTACCTATATATACATATTTCATGTTAGCACAGTTATGGTTTAGAAATTATGGCAACAGCAATAAAATTCTGCTACTGTGATCACGGATAATCAAAGTGAGTGAAAAAAAAGCCAGTGATGAAATATTTTCAAAGGTATGAAAGTCTTTACTGTTGTGTAATTTAAATTTACTTGCCATTACTTGAAATTTCTTTTTGTCTGTGTGATTAGAATTTAAATGCTCCCAAAGTATATGAACAAATATAATCCCTGTTATATTGCAGAAATACTGCAGCAACCTTCTCTTAATGTTGAAAACTAACTAGAGTCCTTAATTTACTACAGAAAATACAAAGCAAAATTAGATAAAATATCTTTAATATAAAGTCTTATTTGGGAATAATCCATAAAATGAACTTATACAGCACTTTCTACTCTACTCACACATACACACACATTGCAAAGCTATAGCAGTATTTTATACAACTGTAAACATGTGATATTTGCATTTTTTCAAAATATTCTTGAATTTAATAATTTTCAGTTTGAGGCCAAATTTCGCTACCATTATGTAATGGTAATGTTGTGTCTACTTTAGATACAATCCTAGTAGATGCCCTGAAATTACCTGGGGTACAGTGGACTGAGGATAACTGAATTGGATTGTAATTCCTAACTGGACACTCAAAATTTGTACCTGACAGCAGGAGACATTAAAAGCCTTCTCATGGGTTATCCCATGATGAATTTGTCCAAAAGCCTCCATCTCAACAATTTCTTTAATTTTCAAATTCAAGATGTCATTGATGAGTAGAAACTACTGTTCCCTGAAGAATATCAGTATCACACTGAAGTTTTTATGCAGCCCAAGTAAATTGGGTCTTAACAGGGAACTAGTTGAGACAGTCAATCTGATCCCCAGGTAAAAAGGAAGCTGCAGTACCCCTGTGCAACACACTACTGTTTATTGTAGCATTGGGCAAGTTTAGTGTACTCTTAATTAGAACCTTTATTTATTCCCCCTGCCATACTGATCTTACTCGACCTGACATACAGAATCCTGTAAGTGGCACAAATCTATAAAAATGGCCTTTTATGCAACTGAATTCCACAGAGCAAGGTTTAGTTTTTAACAGTCATGCTACCTTTTCTTTACTCTTCATCAATTCTTAACCCCAATTGATTTGGCAGAAAGAGAAAATGGAAAATAAAAATAAAAAATCAAATTCTTTATTTCTGTATAAGCTGGAGTTATTGACACCTATCTGATTAAGCAATTAATTTTGCTTCTAGAATTGGTAATACATTAACAAATAAGTGCTAAGGAAGAACGCAGGTTGTCTTTTTAATTGTATTTATTCACTACAAAGTGGAACAAGAACAATTCATGTTATAGTCTGCAAAGTGGTAAATGTATTAAAATAGCAATCGAGCACTGAAAAACTTCAGTGTCTAATTCCCAATTCCCATAGCAACCCACAGTCCCCTGTTTAATATAGCATGTCCTGTTGTCCGTTTAATGTACAGTCTTTAAACTTTCCTGTTTCCTAAATAAGCTCTCTTACCGCAGACTTGTACATTTTATTCTAATGCATACGGTTTGCTACTTATTAGTTTGTGTAATGTTCCTGCTACCATGAAAGAAAAAAATATAAATCCACAAGATTCTCCTAGTCTGTCAGACTTCTAAGCTTGTCTAATGTCTGTCATTTATATCCAAAATTAATAAAGTCTATCCATGCTGTATGATTTTTTTCAGTTGCTCTGATTCTGATTATACACAATAATTTGTAATTTAAATTCACGAAAAATGTGCCAATGTAGCAATGTGTTTGCGTTGTCAGTTTTAAAGGCTTGGCCTTTATGACTGATACCAAGGCCTCGTTCTTTCCGCTCATTACAAAGTTCCAGTAATGCTTGGACTGACCGATTACTTCTGGTAATTTGATTATGTACACTCTTTCTTTTATTATTTACCCGTTCAAGTGAGGATTGATCAGAACAAAGAAAGACAATTACATACACTGCAATAAAAACAGTATGACTAACAAGACTAGGAACTGAAGTCAAACCAGCAGTAGTTAGGAAACATGGAGATAAGACTGAAACCCTGTCTTTAAGTTCTCCTATTGTGTTTTGCTGTGCCAGGGTTGCAAAGAAAAGCTTGCAAGTGCAGCAAGGAGGGAGGGATAAAAGATAAAATCTCTGTGGCAGTAAAATGAGTAATGTTTGGCTTCATACTTCCATTTTGACAATTTCTTGATTTCTCAAACAAAATGTGATTATAAAACAGAAATGGACGGTTCAGTATTGGGTTACATACCAACATGCATGCACCTATCAATAGACTCAAGGGGTCATTCTCAGACAGAAATGGAATGATGTTTTTAGACATCCTACCGGAGGGCACCACAAGGCATCACTGGTGGGTCTTTTTTTTGTTAAAAAAAAGAAAAAAGTCAGCAACCTAGCCTCTAGCCCACAACTTTCTTTTAATCTAGGCCTGCAGGGATAACTGTAATGCTAAAAACTAAAAACAGCCTCCTGTAACAAGCCTAAGTGAGGGAAAAACCTTTAAATACTTCATTTGAAATATCATCATTACAGGTAATTGAACATTTCTCCAAATGTAAATCTTCTACTACATCCTAACTCCTGAAGAATACAAAAAGCTGGCAAAGTATCTTCCTCAGAACAAAGGAAAATCATTAAGAGTCCTAGATGTGTAGCAGACAGAGATGAAAATGATAAATGGGTGTCATGAATACAAAATGAATGCTAAGAAAAACTCTGAGAGAATGTTAGGCAGATATTCAAAGTAGAATAAGCTCTAAGGAACATCCCTATTACTACTCCATTTTATTAAACAAGAGTAACACATGGAGTCTACGCACATTGTCAATGTTTGCAATGTATTGCAAATCTATTCACAACACACAACATCCAGTGAATCTAAAGATATAGACCTGAAGTCCAGCCTCCTAGTGCCTGAAACTTGCCCACAGCCTCCATCAATCCAAAATTCAAGACTTCTCAAGCACGGTAAGTTTTCACAACTCTGAAACCATATTTGGATGGCCTTCCTATAAATGAAGCATGCAACATTCGTCTTTATCACTTAGAATCTATGCCATTTCCTTAGACTGTATTCACAAGCCAAATTTGATACGCAGAGTCAAAATAAACTACAGAGCAACTGCACAGAAGATATTGTTCCTTGGGTAGCATTATTTGAATGGAACAAAGAGTGAACAGAACTTTTTCCAAGCACATGAATTCTAAAACTAAGAAAATACAGTAATACACGTCTTACCATGTAATTAATGCAAAATGTTCTGTGCTCTGAGAGCAGTAACAATATCTTTTGCAATATGTTTTTATAATATTGTTGGATTCTTGTAGAACCACCCAAAAAAGATCAGAAGGACCACGCATATAAAAAGTGGAGAGCACAATGTTAATGTACTTCAGCTGAAAACACCCATGTTCATTTGGGTTTTATCCTGGACACAGCACCATCTGCAGCGTAACTCTGCAGAACCTATGCAGACTCTGACATAGGCTTTGCAATCTGAGACAAAGACAAAATTTGAGGGTGAAATCAGTTGGAGGGGGGGGAAGGCAAATACAGTTCATACAAACACACATCATCATCTTTGAATCTTAAGGTCAGCCAAAGATTCTGACCACTTTTACAAGAAAAAGCAAACATCAGGTATAAACAATTAAGTATTCCTTCTCAGCTGTTTTAAGTTGGTCAAGAAGAGACTCAGGATGACTTCACTACTGCATTTTCAACAGTGAAATGGGAAACCAAACCATAAAATACTTCAGATAATAGTCTGAATCATGAACTGCCATCTTTTCAAGCCCACCCTGAGGAGATACAGTATAGTCTGCCTGTTCCGTCTTGGTTTTCTGAGTGCAATAGCTGGAAATACATAATGGAGTCTTAGCTTCTAGAAGCAACGCAGTGGATTTGAGGGAGACTTACAAAGCGTGAGGTTAGTTAAGGCTGATGTAAGTTACAGATAGGAACCTATTTTCCAAAACAGAAGAACAAGAGATAGTGAAACTCAGTGGGGCTGGAGGTGGCCATCAGCCCACGCTGAAGGACAAAATTTTCCCCTCTGTCCTGTCGCTAGCAACCTGTAAATGACTCCTGCTTTGGGATCAAATGGTGAAAGAAATAGTATAGTTCATGGCCCCTTTCTCTCCTATCTGCACAGCTGCACATGGGCTACCTCAGCAGCTTGTGCTCTTTAGGTGCTCACTAGGTACAGGGAAAGGAGGACATGAAGAGCGTGCTAGGCCCTCATACGTGGCTCTCCTTCCAGTACCATTTAGCAGCTTCTTCCCATATTTCTGGTGCCTTATAATATTGTTGCAGTGTATTCAGACTCTCATGAAAGAATCAAGCATTATGCTTTGGATAAAGTCCATCCCTTTGCCAAACGTTTTCCCCATTTTAGCCCTAATAAAAAACATTTTGAATGATTACTCTGAACCTAAATGGTGTTAAAGTCTTCCAAAAGTCTAGCAAGCTACAAAGAACAAATAATACAAACGTTGAAGAAAATAGTGGTTTTGTTAATATTCTATTTACACAGCTGGGATCTTAGGATTTTTTATCCATCTGTATATTTAGTAAGCAAGGCAAATTATGTGAAGAATTGCCATTTCCTAAGTGAAAAAAAACACCCAGCAGTAAAATTAAAAGAAGGCTCCCCCCAATCTGTCTTTCTCTGCTCCATTCCAGATAGACATGCACACCTCCCCCATAGCCATGAACCACAAAGTAACTGGAGAGGATTCTTCACAGACAGATGTAATTTATAACAAAGACAGGAAAAGGCAACCCTAACTCAGAGCTTGCTGCCCTTCCTATAAAGTTCACCTCCTTACCAAGAAAAAGCACAGAATAATTTGTTTGGTTTCTGTACTCAACTCCTTTTTCTTTTATTGTGAAAAGTTTCCATTGTCCTTTTATGTTTTGATTATTGAGTAAGTTTCAAGACTTGCCAAATAGCCCTAGATTGTTAACAGACCACCACTACTTAACTTTGAATGCTTTAACAAAATAAAGGCACAGTTCACATTAATATTCTATGCCCTCATTTTATTTATTATCTTTTCTTTGAAATTTAAACAATTTTCCTAGCTAAGGTTTATTAAATGTAAGCTTAAGTAGCAATATAAGTTACCTCACATACCAACCAGACATCCTATAAAACTCAGCTTTCTAATTAGTAACACTGCATTTTGCTGAGCTTAGCATATTTATAGGAAATCAAAATGACGTTTCATGAATTAAATATTCAAATACATCAGACTCAATGCTCAGTAAAAATATTTTATGCTGTATCTTATGACAAGTTGTAAAATTCAAGGTGAAATTAGAAAACATACAAACTTTCTGGCGCATTTTAAAGAGGGACTTTAAGGGATTGCAAAACTTGTCTGTTATTTAGACTTTGAATAAATTTGTCCTCATAACACCAACTAAAAGTATAAAAATTTATAAAAATGTATATTGATTATAAATCATCACAATAAAGAAATACCATGCTGTTTATTCATATGAATACGGTCAACATGTTATTCATAGCATAAGGTCACAAGATGTATGAATTTGATTCATAAATATTCACTCATGGGGATACATTCCCATGAAATATCACATCAATTGTCCATTCCACAGATACTTTAATGAATACAATTCAATATTCAAGATGATGAAAAGTTGCCAACAAAGGTAGGGGGGACAAAAATAGTTGTCCGCTGTAGTATAAGTTCATGGATCTCTGCCTGCTAATTACAAAAAATCGTGCTGGAAATTTTGGAAATAGGGCAATTGCTCCGGCAAACCAGCCTCCAGTAAGTCACACTGGACAAGCAAATGCCAAAATGCTACCTGCTGACAAACAATTAAAAAAAAAAAAAAGTAGCTAAATTTGAATGAGTAAAATATAAATGAAACACAGTACCTTCTTGAATAACTCCTTGATCCATGCTGTTACGTGGAAGAGTTTAACACTGAAAATAGTATTGTTCTGCAGTGAACATAATTCATTGGGTTAACTCAAATAAAATATGTCCTTTTTTTTTTTTTTGGCAGATGCCTTACAAATGTTGTTCTTTGAACTACCGAAAAAATTAGGATGGACTTTGCGCAAATTACGTTCTACCAACATGCCAGCAGCAGCCTACCTGGTTCTTACTAGCTTACATACAAAGCTCTTTCAACACAGTTTGCTGCGATGGCTGACCCAGCAACCTACTTTCTAGATTCCCGTTTCCCCAACAACATGCCTTAGGGACAACTGAGGGAACATCACAGACCCCAGAATCATGTGGACCTTGCTCTAGCAGAGCCAACTACACTGTATGGCACCAGGATGCAGCTTTGGCCCTGAAACGGTCTTAAAGAGCACTGCTTTGGTGTAAGGGAGTTTAAACAGAGATATGTAAGAATAGGAATTATGTTTAAAGTGTTTATTTTTTGTTTTAAACTGGAATTAAATTGAACTGCAAAAATCTCAAAATCCTCTATGAAACAAAATTACTCATCTTTGCTCAGCTCCAATAATTTTGTTTTATGCTGTTTAAGTAACGCAATAAGAGCTCCCAAAGGGCATCAACAGAGTGAGCTATTCAGGAATACTATAAAAGAAAATATCCTAATAGCCTTCCTTCAGGTACTTTGCTTAACCGTTTTAAAATTTCCCCGAGTCAATATGTTTCTGCCAATCTCATTGTCTTTTGTTAAAATTTACATACTGATTGATAAATATTTCTAAATATGTGCTATAGCCTTCTGATATAGCACCTAGTCATTTGGATCTTACAACATTCTGATGAATAGCAGAAACATGCTGTCATTCATAGACTGCCTGTCCTCCCAGTCAAATCCTACAATTCCTAGTTGACCTGCATTCCAGCAAATAAATAAGCCATTACTGCTCTTATCAGAACTATATATGTTTACACCCACTCATATACAGAAATCAAGCCACTTTCTAAATAAATAATTAAAAAACCCTGAGAGCACATCTGTGTATATATTAATTCCTGCACAGTTCCAGAAATGTTCTACTGCCAACAATTCAAGGTTTTTGCCTCTCTCTCTTATTTAACATCATACAGTCAAAAAATGTGATGCTTTGTCAACTGTACAACTGAAATAAAAAGTTATGATGAGCTTCAAAATTTCTTTTGCTCTAGTGTCTTTACCTTTTCATCATCCAAGGTGCTGAGCAATGTGACTCCAGTCACTTCTCAGTTTAACTCTGTGTATATGGATAGGTCCATTGAAATAAAAGTTCCCAAATGCTTAAAAAGAGGCACTTGTTTAAACGCTGGCTGGGTCAGAACCACAGTGCTCATCATAATGAAGCCATAGCCTATGGCAGCTATTTGGCATTTTTCCTGCCTGAAGTTTTACTTTCATGACTTCACATATGTTATTGAATTAAAAAGCAGGTTTTGTATTTGATGTTTCCTAAGAAAATAATTTTAAAAACATTTTGTCAATCATTCTCTAAAGCAAGATTTGTAAAAGTACTCAGCACCAGCTTACAAATTCCACTAACTCTCCAGAGCTCTCCCTGGGTTTCATGGCAGCACAGTTCAGCTACCAAAACTCAGGAATGCTAAAATTGCTGTAGAAGACCATCAGCACGTGACCTACATGGAAACGTTACTGTTTAAGGTCAGTATACGTTCACTATTGGCAATGGAGTACACCAAAGACAGTCTTTGAAAAAAAAAGGTGGCTTCTCCCGTGCAAGATATGCTTCAAATATTTCAAGTAATACTGCATACAATTCCAACAGACTCCACTTTTCATTCAGACTAATCACAAGTCCTTCAAGATCTCGCTGGTTACAGCCATAGCAAACTTCAAGATCAAAGGACTGAATATCAGTGATTTTTGTCACAAAACCCGCTGGCTCTCCAGCTGTTTACTTCAGTAATCTGGTCTTGGGTACTACACACTTCTGTAACGGACATCAAAAATTTCCCCTCAGACATCAAAAGACCAAGTACCAGTTTGCTAGTTTCATACATTCATAATCGTCAAATAACAAACCTACTCCTGAAGCTGTAGTTTTGATCTTCATAGGAGTAAAAGCTTGAGGAACATGTTTTGAAGAAAAAAAGTAAATAAGGACATGGAAATTAAAGAAAAATGGGATAAAACCCAACATTTGTTCATCAAAGATACACAATACCAAACTAATTTAATAGTTTAATAAGATAACCAATTTTCTAGACAAAAGAAATGTGAGAGAGATGATCAATTCACAAAAGGGCAGGAATATCATACAGATGGGACTGAATGACCTTGAAGAATATTCACTCTTGTATTCAATGACGAATTTTGAGGTGACATTGGAGGGACATAATTTTTTTAAAACCTACTGTGCACTGGGAGTACCTCAGCTGGAAAATATAGTAATAAAGGAAAATCAGAATAGCAGACCTATGACAAGAGAGCCACATGACACAGGTATGAACTGTGCGACTGATTCTAGGACCTATCATGTAGGCTATTCCCAGTAGAGAACAAGAAAGCACTATTGATATTATACAAGGGCTTGCTTTTATCTCAGCAGCAATATTATGTACAGTTTGGTCACTTGTGTTCAAATAAAACTGATTTAAAGGGGAACAACTACACTAAAAGGCCAAGAGAATGACTAGAGGCTGCTATGAATGTAAGAATGCATGTATCAAAAGCCTACCAAAAGCAAAGATTAGAGAAGGCTGCCTTTGCTAGTTTAGCTAAATGAAGGCTGACAATAAGATTGCTGTCTCTTTATACACTAGAAAAATAAACACTGGGGATGGAACAAGAACTAAAGGTCAATACTGGCACAAATTGGCATGAGGACAAATGCACGTAAGCTTGTCATGAGTACACTTAGACTGAAAATTAGAAGTTTTATAACCCTTAAAGAAATCAGGCACCAGGACAGCTTTCTAACTGGAATAGCACAGACAAAAAAGTTAACTTTGTAAGCTGGAGTTTGACAAGTTTCTGAAAAGGATCATATATATTTTCCTATGAGAAAGCTGCACTAGAGTCGACAATTGAAACGGTCTCTTCCATTCCTATGCTCTTATTTCCTTCAAAGTAGTCCCGATGTCTTTGCCATGGTGATATTTACAAAACAAAGCTACAGAAAATCAACTCCGTGGTTTTAAGCATTACAAATATTTGAAACCTCCAAGCTTTGAAAAGCATGCACTCCATTAGCTGGGGAATGAGTCTCTCTAGCGTGAACTGATATGCTTATGGAAATGTTCTGGTTTCATACATCTTTAAAACGCAGTTCTCAAGAAATCATTGAGCAAATTTGTTTAAACAATGATTGATTAAGCAATCTAAATATGCAACACCTAATGAGGATTACATATCAAAGTCAAGTCCCAGACTTTAGGTCTTTTGCCATCTGAAAAAAAAGCTTTATTAGCTTTCAAATAGTATATTCTTCCAATCCACCCCCTTACATTCAAACACAGAAGGGATTTTGTTCAAACTTTCAAAAAAAGACCCAACCCACAATTGGATAAAGACCAGACATAGTCCGAAAGCTTAATGTTTCAGCAAGTAAGGAGTACATGGAAAGAAGGCATTAATGGAAACTGTCTTGGAACTCTAAGTACAGAGGATGATATCTAGTGACTGCTATAATACTGAATCTGCACTGCCATTAAACTTAATCTTCGATATTTTTATTGCAACCTGACCCACTACGACATCTCTAAAGAAAATTACATTGTACACTACTATTTCAAGAAGTCAAACTTAGCTAGTCATCTGGGCCATAAAATAGCAGATTACTCCATCAGGCTGGCTAAAGCAACTAGGAATAAAACTAGATTTACCAACCACATTATTTTTATTAGGAAATGTTTCAAAGCAGACATAATCCCAAAAGACCTTAGCCTCATTCCATCCAAAAATACACAACAGAGAGTGGTAAAAACATGAACTGCATTATAAGGTACAATTTGTAAATGTAAAAAAAAATACTAGATGTGCTGTAACATATCACCCTATCAGAGCAAAATAAATTACTGAACATAGAAACAGAAAAGAATAAAAACTTCAACACAATAGATGTATTAACAATTTAAAACTGTGTTATAAGATCTGACATGTGTTAATAGGAATTGCTCCATCGAATCCCTGCACATCAAGATTTAGTCCGTACTCCTTTTGCTTTCTTTGCAATTGCAGACTAATATAGGTGTACTAAATCACAGCTACAGAGTAAAACCTCCAGAACAGGCAAAAGGAAAAAAAACCCAGTATCTTTAACAACAATATTCCCGAAGAACCCTGCTATGTTAGCACTACATGCATTTTATTTTGGATCATAGCCACAGAACAGCTAAGCACTGCTTCTTCTGTAATCATTCTAAATGCGGGGAACTGCTCATAATAGTAACAGAAAAAAAGCAAGGAATTTACTTAGCAATCCTAACACTTCTCAGTAATTCCTTGTACCATCATGTTTTCTAACAGGTATTCATGCATACATAATATGTAGGTCTTTGTAGATCTGGAATGAAGGAGAAGTAAGGGATTTGAAAGCTGGAAAAGCAAGTTTTAAATTTTAAATACTGCCAAAGTAGGTTAGACGTATTATCTGTGTTTTATCATCTAACCAAGCATTCATGTCTTTCAGTTTTAACCTTTTTTTTTTTCCTAGGCAATATGATCACCTCAGGCAGTTTGGTTTAAAGGCTTCAGCCAACATAAAAATATATTTAAATTAGCCAGGCATTTGTTACTTCACTTTTTTTTTATGACTTAAATACTGTCTGTATTTTACAAAGGTGGTTCTATTATGCTAGCTGCATCAAACGTAGAATAAACGTAGAATATTAATCAGACTGTGAAGCTCCATAGTTATATGCCACATTTAAGTAACTTAAATTTTGTTAAGTGGCATGGGCACAGATATTGTATGCATAATCTGAGTTTTGAGTCATTTCCCTTTTCTTGTCTGATTTTATTCTACACAGGAAATGACAGGGTCATTTGGAAATAACTGCAGTGAAAGATCAAAAAGGAAACCTGATTGAGAACACTGTATAATTGCCTGTGCTAGAGGAAAAATAAAATCCAATGAGTTTACAATCCATGGCTGTAAGTTTTTTCTGGAAAACACACACTGCAGTTTCTCTAAAAGGATATCCATTACGACACTAAGTACTGCTTTTATTTGTTCTAGCTGCATCTCTTTTAAAGAAACAGGTCTTCTCATTAGGTTATTGGACTTTTATTCAGTAGGTAATAGTTTCAGCACACGTGGAGCACAAATTTACTCACTGAGCTAGAGCAAGTCATTTCAGTTGAAGCAAATCATTTCAATTGAAACAAGTAATTTCACTGACTTGCCTCAAAGTCTTCATTTGCAAAAGTAGATAATACTGTAATTAAGCTCCTGGAACACACGGTTCTTGTTATTTGGGCAAATCTGGCCGTTACAATTTACAGTCCCCCATTCCAAAAGAACAGACTTTTATTGTTAGAGCTAAAAGAAAACTTTTTAGGCATTAGCAGCACTCGGCTTACAGTAAGGATCACATCCATCTGTGAGCCATGGTGTGTCTACATGGGCTTTTTTTTTGGTAATACATTGATCTACGTAGCAAGACTTCAGTCAGCCTTTCAGCACAGATTTATCATCTACTTTCAGCACAGAGATTTTCCAGTCAATCTCCTGCCCCCTTCTGTTCCCTGAGCGGAGGCACTGCAGAGCACACAACTCCCGGCCATACAAACCAAACCACATCTGCTCCACCTACTTGTCAGGGTTTGAGCTGTTCATCTAGGGGAATGCAAACATAGAAGGTAATGCTCTCCCTTATGGATAAGCATTCCAAATGTAACAAAGTTGCAGCAAAAGAACTTGAAGTCTATGTTGGGTTCACCTCTTACCACATTTTAACACATAAAGCAAGCACAAATAATGCCATAAATTTGTATGTGTAGCTTCAATGCCTGAAACTGTTACTTACTGATCAAAAGAAACTCTACAGGAATATAAGTATTGACTTTCTTGGGCAGTGCAGTGCAGTTGGAGAAATTAAAAACTCTGCCATGGAACTCTGAACACAAAACAGATGGATTAAACTGAACCGGTGCATAGGTAACAAATATCCTTAAGAGTTACAGCTAAAAATTGTCATAAAGTTTTCTGTGACAGTTATAATTGTAGATTGCACTTGTTCCTTTGATGGATCATCACCAAAGTAATTCACAGAAACACATTTCTGCCATTCCTTAGTGGAGGCGGTACCTTCAGTGGAGGTGGTCCTCCCCAGCAGATGGACTGTGCAGAGCAACCACTTTTCCGTGGCTGGGACAGTTTACACTGATCTCAGCCACCCAGAAATGGGTTTTAAGAAAACAAAAAGACATTTCTTTTAAGCTAGTCTACAACTGATAGGATACATTACCCAAATTTACACAAGAAATTACTTAATCAAAGCCTCATTAAAAATAATTTTACCAATTAGAAAGTGCCAATCAGCCATTGATCTGATTAGCTAATATAAAAATCAGCCCTAACACAGTGACGCTGAAGTCCTGCTCTCCTTACATAATGACAGTTTTGTCACTGATTTCATCATAGTTGGAATTTTAACTCACCTTACAAATGGTTAGAATAATTTCCAAATATTTGCATCCCTGTCAAGAAGAGCTCTTCTTTTTTATAATATGACTATTTAAAAGCAACGGAGGAAGAAATTATCCCACAACATTTACAGAGTCAAACCACCAGCTTAAAGTGCAAAGAAAATTTTCCAGTGCATTAACTTCAACTTCACTGGGTACTGATAAGCTAAAATATGTGCCATCATACTATGGCACTACTATATGCGCCATCAGACACTACCATGTCTCTCTGAGCAACCAGTTGTCTTCTAATATAAATTAAAAATGTAAATCCTTCTCAATGTATCGTAACATGTATCCTTAAAATGCACAGTTAAGCTCAAGGAAGGTTTATTTGATGAATTGAATCTGTCCATTTGATTAAAGGCCACATCCTGCATCAATGTATTTTCCTATGCATTTTTTCAAATCTGAGTTAGAATGCATGGCAAAGTTTACAGTCAAGCCAATTCACCATTATTAACTGAATGCTTTCAAACCACTGAATTTCTAGCTACCTTGTTTCTTTACAGTCAGCATAAATTAACAATTGGTGGCTACAGTAGAAACAAAACTCTGTCCATACACACACATACATAAATATTAGGATTGTGGTCAGACTAGATTTGGCACACAACCTTTTGTGATTTTGATTACATATTTAAAAATAGAGTCAGACTCTTGCATTGCTAATTCAAATTACATGCATCGACTTATAAATACATACTCAAAAGTATTCCTGATTTAACGCAGCTAACATTTTAACCAAGCAATGCATTTACACTTTTTTGAAATCCAAAATTAATTTTGAATATAAGGATCAAAACATCTAACTTGTATTCTTTAATCAGCCATTTTACGTTAGTAATGCAGTAATGTTGACATGAAGTTGCTTTGAGCAATATAAAACATATGCCATGGTGCATTCATTAAATAACTCTGCATAATGAGTTCCATCTATATAAATGACTTACCTCATTACTTATCACAAGTTCTTCTCTAGGACTGTGGAATAGGTATTCATATAGTTTATAGTGTTTAAATAAGCTGGAAAACAAGAGAATATAGTACTATTACTGCTGTAAATCTTTGGAACGGTAACAATATTAAAAATTCTGTTAAACTAAGAGTTACTCTCCAGCATGGTAATACTGCAATTTTAAAAATAAACGGTTGTTTAACTTCAGGTACAATATGCAGAATATTTAATTTACAGGACTCACTAACAGATGACCATCGAAAATACAGTATGATACTTAAAAATACATCCATTTTGTCCTTATGAGATTGAACTCTGAGAAGACAAGTTCTACTCTGAAAAAGTAATTCCTGAAACATTTATCACCAGGATACTTATTCCTTAAATATGAGCAACAGTGGAGAAGAGGGAAACAAAGCCAAATCAGCTTTCAGATTTTGGAATGGGTTGCCAGTCCAGTGAGCAAGTTTGATCTTGGAACACCAAAACAACAAAGAATGGAAACACTTATTCTGTCAAGGTCATGTTTCAAAATCAACATAGTATTTCATAGAATCATAGAATTCACCATCATCATAGAATCATCATCATCGCCTCAAAGAAAAACTAAAAAACTAGATTGACCCACTGGAGTTTTGTGTATTACAACAAAAGTAACTTTAAGCAGACTTTCTCAATGGCCTAAAATATTTATCTTCCTTAAAACATACATGGCTTTCCCTTTCACATGTTTTAAATAATTTTCCGTGTTCCCTTTCCTGATGATCAATGATATGTCATTTGTTTAATCAAAGGTTTGGTTTTCACAGTCCATCTGTTACAATTATTTGTCCTCTTAAAATCTTGATACAGAACTTCTGGCTTCTATCATGTCATTTTGACTTATGATTTAAAACACAGCTCTGCGATTTCATAGCAAGTCCAGGTTGAAGAATGGTTCCAAGAGTTTATCAGACTCCTGGCTGATGTACCTAAGAAAGATGCTGCAATATTTGCACAGAACTTCTGTAACTGTTTCCTGTGCTTTCTGGCTAAGGACAGGACACAAGCTCTTTTCTTAAGAGAGCCATCACCTGGGAGAGCAATACCTCTTTGCTTGTCACTTGTAAGGCCACACCTGGAGTACTGAAGCCTGCTAAGGAGGGCTTTGGACCAAATGGCCTCCAGAAATCCCTTCCAACCTCAATTTTTCTATGGGTCTATGAAAGTAATTACTACACCCAACATACACAATTATCCAGCTAAAGACGCTGCTACTAGCTGCAGTATATCATGCAAATGCTATGAAAATGCATTTACAATGCCAATGCCTGGCCACACAACCCAGCACAGGCTGCTCTCAGAGAGCCCCAGCTCCCACAGGTGGGCTGGTGTTGCCCCACAGCAACCAACCGAGCAGCCCTGCACCCTGGCACAGCCAGCACTCCTTGCTCGACCAGCCAGCTGTGTGCGAAGAGAGAGGTAGGTGTCTGAAATACAATCCTGGCTCTGGGAGGTAACAGGGAAGCCAGCTGTGGGAGTCGATGCTCAGCACACATTATTTTAGCTGACTGTCCTTCCCTGAATCACCACCAGCGCTTACATGCTGCCACTGTACCAGAGGTTCCATGAAATACTGCAGACCAGGGGCAAGTTGCTCTAATTTAAGCACTGCTTAAGTGCCGACTAATGTACAGCAGTGGTTCTTCCAGCCCATGAAAGCAGCTCAGAACTAGGAGACTAAAATGGCAGCATGGCCTGCCTCTCTTACATGACAACTCCACACCTTCCAGCAGTTAGTCAAATGCATCTGTGAAACTTTCAAATAAATTTTACCCGAATAGGTGCAGACGTTTTTGCACATATGTACAGATGCATTTCCTAATTTGGTGAAAAGCATTACGGCAGCCTCATTGAACATTTGGCACTTTAAGTGCCATATAAAAGTTTTATTCTACAGTTACATTTAATCCAGTGATTCAATTACCATTAGTTAAAAACAAATTTGTTTATGAACTTGCATAAGAAATTTGGCTATCATAAACTACAAGTTTCCTTCCCCCAAACCACATAAGCAATTAAATTGTTACAATATTTGCCACTTCATTTGCCATAAATTTTTATTGCAGTACTTCACCAAAGCAGACTTCAGGACTTAACCTGGAAATGACTCACACCAATTTATGAAAACACACATCCCCTCACATGCACACCCATTATTTGGTAAAATTCTAGCAGGGATTATTTGAAAACACAAAACACATAAGAACATACGAGAACAGACATACATATGAGAAATAAGATATGTATCTTTCAAACTGCACTGGAAGAATGTAACATTTCAAACTTTTTTATATATTCTAATGAAACAACACTTTCTTCTTCTATCAGGCATTATATAAAATGCTTTTTTGATTACATCTGTTGTGAACAATTAAAAAATTCCATACCAACATTTTTAGAAGTTACACAAAAATAATTTTAGTCATGCAAGTGAGATAGTTAAGAATAGACCCTCTTATGATGTCATATGAGAATTTGAAGGTGATTAACAATGACATATTTCCCTAGCTCCACTGCTTCCTGAAAGGAAATGTCAAGAGCTATGTTGATGTGTGTTTGCCCAAGGAGACAAGATAAAAAGACGATAACTGTCACCTTCCACCAAACCTGAAGGTGTCATTATAGCTGCTGCACAGGTTGTGCCAATGTGGTTAAGCATTTGTCCCCATTTCCATTATAAATCCCATGGGTTTATAGCTCATCTGTAAAATGTGATCTGAACTAAAACATGTCATACTATCTTGAGTAGAAAAAAAAGCGGTAGGTCTCCAATTTAAAATTAAACAAAAAAAGTGAAGAACAAGAAAAAATGTTGAAGTAATACATTAATTTGAATTGTAATAAAACTCAGTCAATCTATTTCTAAGTTCATAAAGTTCAAAATATACCCACATAAGAAGTGTGCTGATAAAGTTCTTATTTAGGAAAAAAAACAACATTCAAATGACTGAAATAATGGGTTGTATAAACTGGACACATACGACACACTTTAGTGTATATGTATATATCCATGACCTTGCAACAGCACATACTTGCAATAAGTTGAGCAGTTTGAACATACAACCATGTATTTGGTGGCCACAATACCATTCTGCTGAAAAATTCTTCTGGCTCGATTGTATTCCTGCCCAGTTAATACTTCGGTGGTAGTAAGATGGAGCACCTAATCTCTTGTATGAAATTCTTGAGACTGTGAAGGAATTATTTCATGGACAAAGTATCTTTCAATAGATAATTTACACAAGAGCTATAGACATGTTATGTGGAAAGAACATTTGTTCCAAATAAATACACAAAAGGCACAGACAGGAAGAGAGAAGTGAAAAAAGTTGAGTGAAACATCTTAAATGCCAAGTTTCCTTTTAGTTTAGGGCTAATACTTGGCAGCACACTGGTTTGCCTAGACTAAAGAAATTTGAGATTTAAAGAGATGTTCTCATTTCATACAGGAGGAACCTGAATTTTTTTACATTTTCATATGAAAAAAATAAACAAAAAAAAAAGAGAGAGCAGGAGAAAGAGACAAACTTTATAGCCCAATTGTAAGACAAATAACCTGTGATGGGTTTAAATCCCCAGTCTGAATCTGAGTACCCTAAACTGGAATGCTATCAGCTGTCCTAGTACTTTTGTCTGTCTTCAAGAGCAAATAATTTTCTGCATCCAAGAACACACTCTAAGGCACTGTTCAGGTCAGAAAACAGACTGAAAGGTACAGATGTAGTACAGTGTATGAGCATATATTACAATAGTACCTTTTCCATTTTCCATCTCCTTGCCCCTCCAGATTCATGGGTGATAAAACAGCTTGAGAACCATTCTGTCCATCATGTACTGGAAACAGTGGTATATGAGTACAGCCACTGCCCTAACTATGGTATTTCAGTGGAGAAAAATCTGTATACATTACTGTATAGTTAAGACTACATGGAGAGGTGTGATTGGCTGCCATTAGACCCTTCATTTTTTTCTCTCAGATAAATAACTGAATTACTGCTGTTTGCATCTCTTTCTGTGTCTCCACTTAAAAACTGAGACCTGCCACGAAACTTTTTCATGTAGCTACTGAACTTTTGCTAACTTTGAAATGTAACATTTTGTGACTCGTATATCACTGTGGCCTTAATTCTGTAAAGTACATAACTTTAAACCATTTAAGAAGTCCACTAGAGCTGTCAAGGACAGACAAATACTTAAAGTTATAGACAAGATCTAGGATTTTGTTCAGCTGCAATCCAAAAATAGAATGCTTTAAGAGCAAACCAAGAATGTTCTCTATATACCAATCTTCTCTTTCCCTTTTATCACCCAAAACAAAACCCTGAAGGAAGCTTTTCAGCACAATCTTACATTTTGATAAACTTCCAGTCTAAATTTATTTTGTGGGCTTTGACATCTGAGGTCAGATCTTTACTGCCACTTGCATATTCTCTCTTCTTTTTAATGTTTTAAAGTGTGGTATCTGCATTATGTTTGCACACTAAGAACATATCCAATTAAATAACTGCAGCCAATTTCCTACCACATGAAATCATTAAAATAAGAAATAATCCTGTAGAAATAAATACCTGATATTCAAGTAATCAATGACTGCTTTGGCTTGCTCAATGCTGAAGCAATTCAAGTCACCGCTTCTTTCTGAATCAGTTTCTCCTATTCCAGCCATTGCTTTTCCAAGTTCTTTTAAATTATCTCCTAAGGTCATATGTTTGTCTGCAAAGAAACCCCCCAAAAAAAAAACTAAGTATAAACGTGACAGGGTGAGGTAGGGTTTTTTTGGTCCGTGTTAATTGTAAGACTTCTTGAAGCTTAAGAAGTTACATTATGAGCCATGAAGAAACTTAAAAAAGAACGGCAGCCAAATGTTTTTTTCCTGTTGCCATTATTCTTATCAATAAAACATGCATTAAAATTCCATCTCAAAATCACTGATCCACCTTCATAATGTAAGGATCACAATAATGGTTGTTTAAAATACTACAGCTTGGCCTCTTATGCAGAGATAACCACAGGCAGAATAGTATGTAAATTTGAGATGCATAGTATGTTAATCTTTGAAATAAATTTACTACTGTTTATGTATTGTAAAATATTGTTCTTCTGAATAAACCAGTACTACAAGAACAGATGTTAAAAAGGGTAACCATTTCTTTAAGTGCTTACAGTCATAACTGATTAAACATGAATATGCACAATATTCTGCATGTATCATCAAACTTGGAGACATTTTTGCACCTGAAAAATTTGAACTATATCAGTGTTCATTTTATATCAGTGAACCTTTAAAAAAGGATTCATCTTTCCGATTTGCACACAGTCTGTGCCATGACTAGAACCATGGTGGAGTTTAAAAAGAAGTTTGAACATAATTTACTTGTTCTTTTTAAGTCTAAAAAAATCTAGAGTAGAAAATGGAGAAACATCCACCAGTGGCAAAATAAATCTATTTTCCTTCTTGTTTTAATTCTCTACTGATCTGCTCCTTGGTTCTTTGTACAGAAAACAAATTAAAAAACTTACAGGATTCAGGTCTTTATAGTTTTGCCCTTTAGTGGTACAGCAATCAAAACCCTGAAAATTTCATCTCAGTTTTCAGTAACAGAAGCAGCACAATATAAATAACCATAATGGAAGAAACACGAAAGAAATACAGAGAATGTGGAAGAAATAGAGTGGAATAGAGCAGAAGCATGGGAAGTGAGAAAGGGCAATAGAACCAGAAATATCACAGTTAGTAGGGAAGGGAAGACACATAACACGATCATGAGAAGTGAAGAAGACCCAGGCCCAGGTCTGTCACCAGCTGGTCAAAATTTTCTCTTTCCTCTGCGTAACTGATTTTCAGACCCAGCTATCTCTCTTAGAAAGGGTCTCACAGTAGTTGTGTGAGATAAGGAGCACTTTACCCTCAATGAATAGAAGATGAACCAAATCATGTAAGTGATTCATCCCAGCTCCCAGTTGACCAAAGCATCCGGTTTCCAAACCTCAGTTTTTCCTCCTTTTCTCTTCTTTACCAGAGAGTAAGGAGTTTTTCCTCTCCTTTACCACCCTTAAATGAGTTTCCACTACCCTCCTTCTCTAAATCCATTCTTTCTGGTCCATGCTATTCTTGCTACTATGGTCAAATCATTTTGATTCTCCAGGCCATGTGGGTCCAGTGTAGGGAACAGAAAAGCAGCAGTCATTAATATAGAAGATATTAGCATTTTGCTCTTCGTTGAAAAGTTTGGGCTTGGAACTCGCACGGGCTGAGAACAGTAATTACAAGGAAATTCATCTCAGCCCTGGGCTACAGCATACTTTATAAGATGGATTATTCGAGGAACTTAGCTGTGAAAAAAATATAAGTCTCCTGTAAGCATTTACAAACTGCATTTTCTTTCCCTAAAAGTCATGTATCTTAGCCAAATCCGAAAGGATTTTCACAGGACAGCAAAAAGCAAATTCACAACACTTGCTTGCCAAACCTTATTTCTTTACTTCAAAGCACTGGGGTATTAAAGCTGTTAAAAAAAAAAAAAAGGAACAAAATAATATCTTTTTTCCCCACCGCCTCTGTCTGCAAGCTCATTGAACTGTTTTAGTTGTAATTTTATATATAAAAATTAATCAGAGGCAGACATTGCCATGGAAAGTTTCGGCTTAAAGAGTTAAAGTCTGGCAAAGCTTTATGCAACTAAGATCACATTCCTGAGAAACATCAGTCAGCTTTAATAATTGGTTGTGCTACCAGCCTGTCTAGTACACAGGCATTGCATACAGGCTCATAAAACTAATTTCTGACATGTTTCCATTCTTCTCCATTGTTATATTAATATAGTTAGCATATGTTAAGATACTTTCTCAGTGGAGACAGGAAGGACAACTGGAATTCCAATGATCATAAAGCACGTACATATTCTGTCAAAATTCCAAGTCAGAAAGGCCCTTGAATTAAATTACAATGAAAGAGTATAATAACTATTATGAGCTTGATTTTAAATATTCATCTTCTCTTTGAATGGAACCGCTGAGTCCTTTTGCTCTTCCTCTGGGATGGACTTTTCTCAACATTATCACCTTCAAAGTGAATGTTAAGTAAGCATTGTGAGCTCTGAAAAATGGGTTTTAGAGGACGCTGCTACCATTTTTTCTGGCTATTTTGCTCCCACTAGACCCCAGCTACATGCTTTGTTGCAAATTTCCTCGTAGCCACAGGAGCTACAGTCCTTCCATTGTCATTTTTCATCTTCGGCAGCGACTCCAGTTTACTTCTCTCACCAGTCTTTAGTTAACCAATATATTTTGTGCCAGAAGTGCAGCATTTCCCATATAGAAAGCTGCTTGAGAGCTGACCTCCAAGGATAAAATAAATGTAATTCACCTGTTATAATGCTACAGGATGTACTGAATATCTCAAACAGCAAAGAAATGTGCCCAAGGCTACAGTGAGTCAGTCACTGAGACAGCTAGAATTGGAATTTAGGAGCTCCTTGCTCTTACTCTACTGCAATTGTTATTTATTTTACCATAGCAAAGACGAGGTCTCCTCAGGACCCAGCCCTTTTGAACCACATACTGTACAAAGAAAGAATGAGGGATATACTGCTAAAAAGACTACAGTCCTCCCTAACGAAAGTTTAATGTCTGCCAATAAGAATTATTTTCAGGTACGAGGTACAACATGCCAACATTCAAGAGGAAAAGTAATAATTTTACAATTACTTGTAATTAAATATCACTTTATTAAAATGACTGGAAAACATTCTGGCCTTCCACTTCAGATATTTATTTTACAATTTTTAATTATACTTACCACTGAGGTTCTCCAACAGGAAATTTAATAGATTCATGAATCCTGAGAGCTGTGTAACACTGAAGTTCCTTTCTTTAGCCCACCAAAATCCCGCAGTATAATAATCTAGCAAAATAGCTTCTTTCAAAGATGTCTTTAATTGTTTGAAATTCAGAAATTCTTCCAGCTTTCTAGAATAAATTGCAGAGTAAAATAATAAAACTAAAAAATAAATTGCAGATCCAATGTTTAACTCAGTCTCAGTATAATACTCACTGTTATTATACTATACATATATGTATATATCTTCCTGGAACTTAGCTACATCGATTTCTAGATATGAACAATTATGTTCAGAGGAAATATCAACTGAAAAAAGTAAATACACACCTACAGGTTTCCACAGACATCATTTAAATGTTAAGATATGATTAAAAAATAAGGGCATTACAAAAACCAAAAAGAAATATACTGAAAATTCCAGAGAAAAATCAGTGTTTGTTCAGGAAAGAGTTAGTAGGATGAAATGGAAGAATTAATCTCCATGTTCTACTACCACTCTTTCACTCTGATTGAGACAGTTTTACAGTACTAAAAAGATCTTGTTTCCTTTTCAAGATTATTTTTCATGTAGCCTCTGAAGAAAAATTACATTTGAAAATTAATGTAAATAATATAATATAAAATTACTGAAAGTACCTAAAATATTTAGAAGTTTAAATTCCACTTTCATAATGGTCAAGACATGTAAGAAGAGCCGCATCCTATTTTACTGGCATACTGTGGAAATTTTTCCACTTAGTTTAACTTGAAAAAGTGATGAAAAAATACACTCCCTTGTAGGAGACCATGCTGTTGCTGACACATTTATGTCTACTCTATCCAAACACAGAATTAGTTATGTCTTTTATAATAATTGTGCACATTTTTCCACATGAAGAAGGGATCAGGGCTAGGGCTTCAGTTTGCAGTTCTTCCAGTACAACATCAGCCATGTCTCAGGTAGTTAAGTTTCACATTAAAGCAATCCTTGGCTTCTTAACTATACCTGACGATAAGGTGCCAGTTGTGATCGCAGTTTCTACTCCCCTGTAAAAGAGCAAAGTCTTTCCCCCCACACCCTGCTTCTCATTTTGCCTAAGAAGGGCATTAATCTCAGACCTACTGATAGGCAACCATTAGTTTTTCAGGGTTTTCACGAAGCCAGTAGAGATACACTGTCAAATAAGATGAGTTTCTTTTTTTAATTAAACCCTCAATAGCTAACAAAGTAAAGCATATAATCCAATCAGTTTTGTTTAAAACATGTATTCCTTTGTTCTGCATGACAAATTTGTACAGCTGAACACATGCAAGTCAGTTAAAAACACTTAACTGTGTACTGAAATAGAAGTGGAACGTGGCCAGCTTAACTTTCCAAGGTTTGAAACAGTCCATATCCTCTCTTTCTGAAGCTTCTGCCAACTCTGTGTTTTCGTAATCAGAGCTTCTCAGGGATTTAGATTTTCTCTGATGCTGCTAACAATGCCAGTACTCATCTTTTCAATGTTCTGTAAGGCACATCACTCACAACAGCATCTATAAACGATTGGGAAATTCTGGGGCATTTAGATTTCCTAGTTAACTTGATTGCTATTCCTCCCTTCACGGAAGGTGCTCAAGTCCTACGGAGATGGGCAGCCGTATAAAACTCCATGACAGATGGGAACACAGGACATCAAAATTCTCATAATGAATCAGACCTATTCTGATTTTCTAACCTTAGCTGTGGTCCTCAAACTGCTCTTCTGTACAGACATGATGCACTGTGGTAAACTAACAAAATTTCAATGCTGCTACTAAACTTCTTAGAGTGCATAAAACACTCTGTAACTGTCCTTTTATTCAGTCAGATGCAGTATATACTTTACGTTCCAGTTGTACAGTGTATATATATACATAAAAATAGGTATGTGATCAGCTGAGACTGAGAGGAAACGTACTCTTTCAATGCTTTTACATCTTAATGAGAAAGTTTCACAATAAATAGCATCATTAAATACATTTTAGTCTCCAGCGAGTTGTATGCTTCAGCCTCCTCTAAAATAAGAGGTCTATTGAACTAGAGAAAACCGTAAATGAAAGTAATTTTATTTTTTATTATTTGATGGGATCAAACCTCCTTTCCAGTTTTCTGAAAAAAAATCCCAGGAAAAACTTTTATTTCCTCAGAGTAGTGACAAATTGGAGGAAGAGAATACATTTCATGAATAATATTTTAACCCCAATTAATGGTTTATCTATTCAGAGGCACAAGGTTGGATTTTTTATTTTCCCGCCTACCCTAAAACTCGTCCAGTGGACCAGCCTTTCGACTTTCAATTCACTAAGAATTTGCTGGTGGATACATGTGCTCTTAAATAATTTGGGCACTTCTGAAAAATCCCATCCTTAAAATATAAGTCTAGAGTCTCGGGTTGAACTCCTGGCCTCCTAAATTTAGCTGCTATTAACCACTAATAACAAGGGAGTGTTGCTACAGGAAAGACAAGACGGGCTTACATCAGAAGTCTTTGGCTGCCTCTTATTTCCCCAGTGCACTATAATGGCTACCTACTAATACCTTATTAATCTTTCCATCCCTTTCTGAACTTTTAAAACCTTTCCAATTTTTCAATAACTCATGTTACAGTACAGAATCTTAAATGTTTTAGCAAAAAAGTTACCGAGTGAGACTTACAAAAAAAGCTCAGTATTGGCCTGTTCATATTTACATCTCAGTATTTAATTTACAGCCTATTTAATACTATTGTAAACTCAGAAATCATATCAATGTGAAATATCAGTAGGAAAAAAACCCCAGAGTCAAAGAAAAATCAAGAGATACAGGAATACAGTAAAAAAAGTGGATGTGAGATCAACAGTATTTTTTCCTGTCTTTCGTGATTCATATTAAAGATTTAACTGAGCAATTTAAGAGTAATGATGTAACCTTCACAAAAGAGTTCTAACAAACAGTCTATAATTTCTATTTCATTATTATATTGGTTCTAGCATTCTTATCATTGCCACTTACTTTTGAACTCCTTCTACATTTTGTTCTGACAAAGCAGTAATTTGGGAAAGAGAAAGAAACGTCCGGTTAATAATCTTCTTCTCACCTACAGCATCCTGATCTCGGTCTTCTTCCTACACACACATATGTATATATGAATATAATTTTAAAAGGTTTATTTTATTGTCAGTAACTTATCTAAATAACAGTACTATTTTGAGAAAATATGCAAGGGATTAATTCAACAAATGCCAAAAATGTAACACAGCTATAATTACATGGCAGCCACACAATACCCTAACACATTTTCACTAGAGAAAAGCTAGGCAGATACAAGGAAAGTAATATTTTTATCTTAAATTCATGTGGGAACATAGTGACATATTATGTGCAGCACAAGATTAAATTAACTTGCAAGTAAAAACAACAGAAATATAAAGGTGAAAAAAAATCCATGAATCTAGATTTGACCAACATGATACTAGACTGCACAGTAATTAAATTTTAAAATCAGTTTCTGCTTAAGATGAGTACAGATACACGTTACTGCGCTATTTGCTCTCCACCCTGTACTTGACTGCATTTTCAAATTTACTGTCTATGCTGACTCCTTCCCTAACCAAAAAAAAAGTCTAAGATGTTTGCTGCAATACAATGATACACATATGAGGACCTGACACTACTGTTTCAGGGAAGGTCTGTGTATTTGTAATACAGAAGGCAGTTCCATATAGGAAACACAAGGATGTACATGTTATGGGGGATAACTGAGCATGAACGAACAATGCAATGGTCTTACAAAAAATAGGAACATTTGATGATATTTTATTGAGAGAGTATTACTGACCAAAAACATTCAACTGGAGACTTCAGTAAGAAATCTATGAAATAAATAAAACAGTGGGAAAAAAACCCTGTTTTACAATAGAATATGGAGGTGACAAACGGAGGTGTCAAAGCACACGATAAAATGTGAGATGAGCCAGACTATTTACAGAAGTGCATGGCAGAGGAACAAGGGACAATGGTCATAAAATACAACAGAACAGAATAGAATAATTTCAGTTGGAAAGGACCTACAATACCTTAGTACAGGACAGCATAAGGAAAAATATTTCATTATGAAGATAATGAAGAATCAGAATAGGTTACCCAGAAAGGTGCAAGGATCTCCATCCTTGCAGGTTTTCAGGACTGACCTGGACAAAGCCCAGGTCTGCATTCAGTGCTGGGCCAGCTCTGAGCAGGCAGCTGAACCACCTCATGTCCCAGAGATCCCTTCCAGCCTCATGACTGTGAGTCTAATTGGCCTGACCTGTTTCCGCACCAGGACACAAAAAAGCCCGAGCAAAATGTGATCATAATTTACTAGTAGCAGGCACGCTTCTGCATCTGTGGGACTTGGGCTTTACAGAAGTGCAGCAAGGCAAAGCTTGCAGAATAATGTTTCTAGCTCACCTAGAGAGACAGAAGTGGAAGATTTCCTAACATGAGCTGATTTTTGAGCCTGAAGAGCATTGTTCTGGGCTAATAATCAACTAACTCCAGCATTGGTCATGGAGAGCCCCCAAATAAAGCTACACTACTCCCCCTGCTGCTGCCAAACTGCAAGATATACTTAAAACTCTGGGACCAGCTGAATTACAACATTCAAGACTGATGAAACAAGACTGAGAGCAACAAAGATCATTTAGTGGACAGAGTAGGTTTTTTCCTCTAATTAAGTACTAGAGTACTTTTGCATGTACTTTAATATGAAAAATTGTTCCCAGCTGTAAAGAAGTAAGTCTCAGATACAATGTCTCAGCAGAACAACAGGAATGAAGTAAACGAAAGCTTTCTTCTCATAGTTAGGAGCATGACATTAGTTTGCGTTTGGTTTTATTAGCAGTAATTCAAGCAGTACAAAGAGAAGTATTCCTACAGTCAGTAATGTTCATGTAATTTAAGCTGCATGCCCTCGCTAAGGAAAAAAAAAAAAAGAATGAATAGCTCCACATGCTAATATTACACCACCATTGAAAGATTTTTTTCGAATAATTAGGAAAAATATGAATGCTTTCCTGAAGTGATCACTGATGTTAGACATTCTTCAGAAGTAGTGAGAGCTGAATTAAAAGAATAACTGATATTGATGTTTTGGAAACTGAACTAATACCAGTTCATCTCTTTCTCTCAGAATGTCCAATACATAGGATACTTTACTATGTATTTTTGCACCATTATATAAATGGCATATTACCTACTGGTCAGTCAGTTAACACCTTACTGACCATACTTCTTTGTAAGGCTAAATGTTAACATTTTACAGGTATTACCCCAGATGGACTTTATCAGTAGAGCATGAGGAATTTAGCACTGTATCAGAAAGAAAAGCATAAGAAAGTTCAAGGCATAGTGGTTTTGTTCTCATCAAGCTATCTTCCAGCTTCTCCTCTGGGGTTACAGGCCAGGTGTGAGTAAGAACAAAGACCCTGCCACACCATTCTCAACTACCTGCACGACACTCCTCCACCATTCAAGATCACAGCAGTAGGCCTGTAAGCAGATGTATCAGAAGTCTTTTTTCCCCCCTCCCACTGCTTACATCTCGTGCTGTAAGGAGCAGGTTAGTAGGTAAAAAGTTAGTAGGCAAAGTAACTTTTTACCTGAACTCCCAAGAATCTTATCGAAACTAATTCCTTACTGCTTCTTGAAAGATATCAGGCAACATCCATCATGTCAGAAACAGCTTGTCCAAAAAGGAGCTTTCTTGTGCCTCCAGTATGTACCTGGCTTACTACAGTATGAAACTTTCTAATCCACATCATGTTGTCAGGCCCAGCACACTTAACATGCTGATGCTAAGGTTCATCTCATTCTCTGAATTACAAACAGCAAGAAGGACCTCCTGGAAAATTTGCTGAAGTCTTAGTATGTAGTGTTGTATTATAGCAATATAGAAGCTATATAAGATTACACAAATTTATTTAAAATAACTCCAGGTGCCTTGCACTCAGTCACCTATAATCTCTTTCAACATCTTTAAAGGTCCTCTAGCATTAGAAACATATTTTTAATCAACTAAGGTTTGCGGTTTAAACTTAGAAGATATTCAAGCTGTTGTAACTCAGTATTGCAGATAAGGCTCCGTAATCTGCACATCAAAATGTGACAGTTTACATTGCAAAGTGAAGGCTCCCCATTTCACCATTTCATCACCCAGCGTCTGTAATGATATTCCCAGCAGCAACGCCCCTCACCAGTGGGGGTGTTCCTCTCTGTTACTGCTCATGATAAGGATGGATCAGTGGCACCGCTGTCCAGTACAACAAGCCTAAGTAGCAGATAATAAGAAATACTGTTCCAAACGACCAATGAGAAGCTACAGCAGAGAAAGTACATCATTCAGAAAATTAATTTTTAAAATTATCAATGTTTCTGTAATTTAAATTAAAGTAGTGAAAGTCCATGAATCATTTAAACAATCTCATATTTGTGGAAAGTTTCTGTTTGGGCAGAACCTACACACACACACACACAGAGCTAAAAGCTTATAATTTTTTTGATTGAATACTGTTTTGTCTTTTGATTGCTTTCTTTAAGCATTGCTTCAAGGAGAAGTTATTTTATATGTGTGTTGACTGATGTCAAAGAATTTACCATTTATTTTACTGTTAACTGTAGTGACTGTCCAAGGCAATCCAAGGTGAGTTAATTCTGGTAACACTATCCTCACGTGTTAGGAAAAAAAAACCCAAACCAAATCCTCCCAATACTCCCAGCAGCAGACCTAGCCTACTGAAATACAGACTAGTATTACAAAATGATTTGTTGTTAGTTTATTTTCCTTCAAAGAATTTCTAGTTGTTCTGAATGTAAAATATGTTTCTGGCGGTTCAATACATTACTCCAAATGCTTTGGGCATCTCTTGTCAACAGCATCAAATCAAAATACCAAATCAGATATTTTAAAACAAAAGAATAAGATCTTCCTTGAATCTCTCAGCCAATGTTCACAAAACTACCACAAAGCAGAAAACATTAAGAGTGATAAATAGCAACTGCAAAAAACCTTTATGTTTGGTGGGCTGGGGAAGAACATCCTCTCAAAATCCCAAACCCCAGGTCAGCCATCCCTGGCAAGAAAGAAATGCCCCCTATCCTGGTGGCCTAAACCACGACACGCCCCTACCTGTACCTTTGGTGAGGGCCTTTCCAGCCTGCGAAACCTTGAAACACAACAATGGAAATTAGCACCAGTGCTCCTGAAGGAAAGTAAGCCTGTCCTTTGGGATGAGCCCTCTGCAGTGGCTGAAAATTGAACTTATTTACATTCATTTGACAATATAACACCACGCTTTGCAAAATAATGACTTTCAAAAACATACTCACAAAGGAATAGCTTATCAGCTCTCTTAAATTATAGTAAATAACTGAATTGTAAGGAACCTGACATCCTCCTGTCCTTACTCCATCAGGGAAATTAGTCTGGACCAAACTCTGCTGCCACAGCTAGAAAGCTTCCAGCACCTGAGCTAGTTCATTTAAAGCTCGCTCAGCTGCCTCTGGCTGAGCAATACTGCTGACAGCAGTACAGATGTACCCTCAAAGTGTTGCATATCAGTTACAACTTTAATCAAAATGGGAATGAAAAAAAAAACAAAAAACCAAAAAAACCCCACACCAGCAACACAGGCTGTTATTTGTATTATTATAAGCATTTTGTTATCAAGCTGTCAAATACTTCAGCAAAAGCAGAAAATCTTGAAGCTGTCTACATAAATAGTTACGGCAGAAACAGAAATGCATTCACTGTTCCTGTTTGTTTTAAAAAAGCCCCAGTTGTCCGCTTCCACAGTGGGAAGTTAAAATCAATAGCTGCTATTTTTAGTTGTAATATTTCTTTTGTTGTCAAACAAATAAGGAAATAAAAATAGTAACACTAATTTCAGCTACATTCAAAAGAGAAATATGCAGATATGTCAAATACAAAAGATAAAACCTATATGGAAGGAAAGCTTTTAGAGGACCATTATAAACAACACATGCTGATAGTGTTCTTTTAATAACAAAATAAGTTTCAAAAATTTCATACAGTCCCAACGTCAAGATTTATGGATGGCCAAATGTATTATGACATTAAACTTTACTGATGTTTTCACAGCTGCAGACTACTTATTGGAAAAAATGTTGTTAAAAATAAAGTAGCGGCAAGACTTGCTAAGATCAGGATTCAGATTTTCTAATGTGCCTTCTGCTGAAAGCAATTATAAGTCTGAACAACTATGAAAATATTCAATTTAAATCAAAAGGAATTGTCTCAAGATCTAAGAAACAATGTAACAAAAATACCACAGAATACAGTGTTCCCTACAGCTTACATATAGACAATGCAAAGCTTAGCTTCAGCCAAAACTGGAGACTATATGATTTAATTTATAAAAACACAATTCCACAGTTTACAATAAAAATGATTAATAAAGGGTAGTAGAAAATATTGCAAAGGTAAGCTATCACATGTAGAACAAAGTTTAATACATAAAGAACAGAAAATACATGAAAAAAACGTTCACTGAATTTCTCTAAAGATTCATTTTATATAGCTACAAAGTAAAAATGACGAAAATTTCAGTGGTACATTTCAACTGGATGTACAATCTATTTTTGACAGCCTGTCGTTTCCCATACAGTACACGTTGTATCCTTCCACTATGATCTGACTGCAGTACCCCAGTGTTACGCTGCTCCAACTGCCAAAATATTTACAGAGAATGCTAACAGAGAATACAGTGAAAGACACATATATTTTTCATAAAGCATTTAGAATACATAATAATACATTTCACATGGAAGAGGATTTATTTATTTAAGGAAACCTAAACGTTAAGCTTTTGTACTGAATATTGCCAGGGTTGCTTTGTGCTAACAGAGGCAACCATCGCACTGGTTGAAAGCCATTAATTGCTTCCACCACAGACACGGTAACTTCTCCGCCATCTAAGACAACAACGCAGTTCAACTGGAAGAAAATCACCTCATAGGAGCTACAACTATGTAGACAGGCTTGAGAGAGAAATTCTGAGCGGGTGCAAGACCTCATACATTCTTGGAAGGAACAACTTGTATTCTTACATTTCTCTTGACGTGGAGCACGAGACGAGTTGCCCAACTGTCAGAAATCACACCTCTCTCAATCAAGTCAACTATTGTAATGCAATAAAAGAAAACAAGGAGGCCAAAGACAAGGGAAAAAAAAAGCAAATATTAAGGAGAATGCTGCTACCTAAAGCAACCAAAGGTGAGGGATAGAGCCGGGATGTTGCTGGAAGCGCGGTGTGCGCTTACTTCACCCCCCCAGCGCTTTCTGAGGAAAACCCCGCACTGCCCCTCAGCACAGGGAACTCCCCACACCACCAAGGAGCCAACCCATACACTTAAAAACAATAAACTCTCTCTCAGGCTCTCTCGGGGATGAACCTTACGCAGGTACGTGCACCCAATGCTGCATTTTTTTACACCTTTTTACCTTCTCTGAAGCTTAGTGAAGACATTTAAAATAAATTACTGAAATAAAGAAGGGGGTGCGCGGAGCGGCCCCAGCCCTGCCCTCCACACCGCCCCCCGTCCCGCGGGATGAGCCGACGCCGGTGAAAGGCCCGGGGGGCGAGCTCAGGCCCGGCCGCCCCGCTGAGGGGAGTACCTGCCCCAGCGCCGCCATGTTGCCCGCGACTCGGCGTCGCCGTCGCTCAGGGAACGGGGGCGGAGCGCAGGCCGTTGGCGGGGCGCGGAGCGGAGACCTCAGCCCCCGGCCGGCGCCATCTTGGGCGCCTGAGGGAACGGTTATTCCAACGGCCCCGCCGAGCCTCTGGGCTCCGTACAGCCAGTCCCTGTCACACCAGCACCGGTGGCCTGCACAGTTCACACAGCAAAGGCCACGGGTGGTGTTTGTAAGGGGGGCACAGGAAAGTGAGGACATGGCGCCATGGAGCCTGTGAGAAGGCAGCAGAGGAGGTGTGAGGCACGGCTGGGCACTCAGGGCTGTGGTGCCTCAGGGGCAGCACCCACATCTGCCCTCCCGATCCAGTGATCACAAAGCCTGTGTGGAGAGACTTCATGAAGCAAGGGCGTAGGAGCATTACGCACCATGAAGCAATGTTTCCATGCCTGTTTTAATTTAAATCTTGCCGTTTTTCTAATCCAAATAGTGCCAGTAACTACTGTAAGCATTGTTTGAATAACAATTACAAGGATAGCATCATGCAGTTATCCCTGCAGTTACCCTAACACCACCCCAACATTTTCAGCTTCTTGAAAACCATGTTCGAACTAAATACTTAAACCTAAATACAGTCCAAGAATGTCAACACCAATTACTGTAGCTCAGATGTCAGCAGGTGTGAAACAGCATGTCTCTTGAGACCAATGGAGAGATACAGAGCTACTCCAGCTAACTTAAATGTTCATATTTTATGTACAATTTAGGAATAATTCACAAACTATAGCATGTGGAAGAAGACTTAGAGACCGAACTGCATTTTCATTACGATATACGTCAGTATTTCTTGTTTCTCCTCTTTGTCCTATTCTTCTTTCATTTAATTTTTTTTTAAACTTGGAAGACTAATAAACAAAGCTATGCTGAAACGTTCTCTGCCAGATTTGTGTTGCGTGCAGACTCGCCGCAGCAGCAACAATTCAGAATAATAGCACTTACCTGCAAGAACACGTAAAATGCAAGCATTTGGTGGGTGAACAGTAGTGAGAACAAAGAAAAAGCTAAATTATTTTGCAAAGTGTATTGATGTGCTGAGGGAGCTGGTATGACAAAGCAATTCCTTTCCAGTGCCCCACATAAAGCAAGGACCTCCTGGGATTCCTGCAGCTGTTTCAAGGTCTGCTACTGTTTCTGAGCAGTTTGCCACTTTCTGAAGGTTGTCATCATCAGTTTTTTAAAATGTGCAAACCGCTAAGTACCGTACCTGTGTCTTAGCTGGGTCACAAGAGACAAGAACCTGCCCATTACCCACTAAGATTCTGATTTATAGTTTGAGATTCAACACGTACGTAACTCCTCTTCCTGCTCAAACACCCTGACCCTCGCTGACACGTGTACACCAATCGCGCTTCCAAAAGGAGTCAGAAATCTGTTTGAATGAGGTTCAGAGAACTGGATCCTGCAGTGTTTTGTAGAATTATTCATAGTATTTTAAAGAATTGCTTAGCTCTGTGTAGAGCCCACACTGTGAGTTCCTACAATTTGTGCCGTGCTCTGTAGCTGACAGCAGTACAGCTGCAGTTACTTCCCTTTTTACCATGTATATAAATCTAACCAAATAAGAACATTATTCAGAGCTGCAAGCACCACACGCAGTTAAGGTGTAAAATCTAGGGAATTAGATGTGATATTTGGATGCAATATAACATTGCATGCATTCATTCTGATGTTATCTAGTTGGTAACAGCTACATTTTGGATGTAACCGTGCATTACTCTGGTACTGAAAATGCCCACCAACTTCCACGGACGTTTTCAATGTGAAAGACGTGGAGGCTCAAAGCCCTTAGAAGGAGCTAATTCTATTTCTCTTACTCAACATAAAAGGACTGTATTCTTTCTTGCACAAAACCTGCACTGTGCAGGTTGATTGAAGCTGAGAAGTGATTGAAGTTCAGCCCACATTTCCAGTAGCGAGCTCCTAAACTTCCTACTTTTCAATTTAAAATTTTAGATAGTCAGTGTCACAAAGGTTAGATATAAAAAAGATACCAACAAAAACAATTCAACAGTAGCATTGAGCCATTCCTTCCAATTTCATGCAGATCCTTCACATTTCCAAAACCCACATTTGTATGTACATGTAAGTATTTAAGGCAGCTTTTTAATTTCCTTCAAATGCAAGACAAAGTGCAAATCTTAAAAACTCTGATCTAGTCCTTTCCTACTACAGGTAACCACAGTGGATTTTCTATGATTATGGTCACGGGCACTCCAGGTCAGAGGAGAACAGCTCCTGCTATAGAGCTGTTTCTCCGCTGTGTTAGATGCAAAGGTTCCAGCATGTACTTTAAACAGACCATATCTGAAATTCTGGCCTTACACAGCATCACACAATAAGTGCTCTTCTACTTACCTGAGAAGCAACCAGAGTTCAGGTTTCTGAGGTGGTTTTGCCCAGGCCAGTATCACCCAGCACATGAGTATCTCAGAGGAAATACTTTCCTCTTCTTTCCATCTTTGATGAAAGCTCCAGCTCACGGTGCGTGGGCCACCTCCAGCCTATTAAGGATAACCACGTGGCCCATTTACACTCAGTCCTGGCAGGGTCTGGGTGAAGAGCTGGTTGCTCTCCCCAGTTTTCATCAGGTCCTCAGATTTTCATTTTGCTAATGATGCAGAGAAGCATCACGCACATAGCAATTCCAAGTTGCTCACTGCACAGTAAACTACACCACTGTCTTCCTAGAAATACTTTCTTGTTCCTCACTAGGTCACATCTTTTCAGGAGGGAGCAGACTTGCCCGCATCACCCAAGTCCATGTCAGAAGGGGAAAGAAGGTCACAGCTGCACCTGAAGCTTTACAGGGCTTTGGCGGTGTAGGTCACCTGCAAATGGAACAAAAACAGCTGCAAGAGGGCTCCAGAATATTCCACCGAGTCTTTCAGTTTTAATAACCAAGGTGATTCAGTTTGATTTTGTTACTCGTTTGTAGAGGTCTATGCATTTCAGCAGTAGATGAAGTTCATGAATTCAGGAAAAATGAGAGATTTTTCAAGAACCTTCTAAAATGCAAAGTTTTGGTGAACTCCAAGCCTATTCACACAAACTCCTATTGAAAGAGATCCTATGAAAACGTTTAATTGCAAACATGTTTCCGTTCACCTTTAGTTAAGCATCACCAAGCACGGTAATTGCACGTAGGCAAATTCAGGAGGAAAAGCAGATGGAAATTCCTAGCTGAGCCTTGCTTGTTACAAAAACATCAGATGGACATATAGGTCCCCTGGCTGCC
Organism: Numenius arquata; assembly: GCF_964106895.1. NCBI lineage: Eukaryota > Metazoa > Chordata > Aves > Charadriiformes > Scolopacidae > Numenius > Numenius arquata. The sequence continues at coordinate 15,438,263 of NC_133585.1, read as the reverse complement.
AGCCCTCACGACAACAAATTGTATATATTCTTGACCTATGGGACAAGGATCAAGAAAACACGGGCACATATGGAGATCTTGCACATGGTATTTGGGTTTGACCCTCTTGGTAACAAATGGATAATTTGTGAAAGCAACAGTACATTAGTGCTACATGGCTCTTACTAAGGAGTCATGCATTATTGTACATAGGTGCATTAACATAGTAATTAATCATCCTCTCCTGGCTCCTTTATAACATTCATCACAGATACCCTACCTAGGGAACAGTATTCCCTCTAGGTAATGTTCTTCTGTTTTACGTATCATATATCTTCAGAGAAAAACTCAGGGCATGATTATGTACTAGAAAAAGAAACACATAAATCCCAGGTTGTCAGAGAAACTTGTTTCTTAAAACAAAAAGTTAATTCTGCCATTTCTCAGGCAATATCCAATTAAAATAAGATGTAAGTACAGGAGGATAACTACTTCAGTGTATCAGCAGCAGGATGGGCAGAGTCCTGAGTTACTTCGGGAGAGATACTGCTTCTTTGAGCTCATCATTTTTCACTACATTCTAGCTCAGAATCTCCCCGGTCCATGTAATTAATAGGTAGGCAAAATTTCCATGTGATTTGATAGCAATTTTGAGAGACTCGTAATGTTAGTGCTTGGCCCCACAATAAGAAAGTACAAGTTAAATTCAGCAAATCATAAATTTTCAATTATTCAAAACAATACGCATACAAAGAAATGAAAGAAGTAAAACATGTACTCTATCAATGATTTCATTATCCTCTCCCCGTAAAGAGAAGTGGTTCAATGGAAGATAAAAGCAAATATTAGATTGATTCTATTCTTGATCTTAGCCAAAAGACTGCTATATCTAGTGCCAAGAAATTGAATTGAGGTTCATAGAAATCCTGGAAATTAGATAGAAAAGACTTAAAAGGACATGTAGTCCCTCTCCAGGGGACTTGTACTTTTTTCTGCCATCAAGAACTTCAAGAAGAAATATGAATTTAACCCAGAAGTTCAAGACAGTCCCTTACCTATGTATTACATTGTAGAAGTAATGTAAACGTGCATATAACATTGCAGCGTGCTATCAATATGAACTAAGAAAGCTTAGGATTTTCTCCCCTCTAAGTACTTTTTAGTTAAAGAATCTAAACTATGAAACTGATGCACAAGATAAAGCAATATGGCTAATTTAGACCGCAGCTAAAACAAACCCATAATCTCTGTAAATCTAAAGGACTCCTCACAGTCAGCATTCAGACCAGAACAATCCACTAAGAATTCCCAAACTCAAGACAAGAGAGAAGAAGAACAGCGATGACCATTGAGTGACTCTAAGGCCCTCAGGACAGGAATTGACTTGGTAAGTCTTACACAATCATGAGCACGCTGGTGACAATGAACAAACAAATAATTTAACATAAGCTTAATGTAGGTCTCTGGGTTTATTGAGAGCACACAGGAAAGCAGCGTTTCACTGACTGAGAGCTATATTCTTCAGGCGGACAAGCTGTTCAGTACAGAACACGCCAATTAATGTAGTAAGGAAAATTACCAGAAGGAATAACCCAAATTATAAACCAAAATATATTAGAACGGCAAACAGAGCTAAAAGTTGTTAAATACATTTTAACATATGTTTATATTATATATAAAATATACATTAAACATGTTAGTATTGTTTTTATATATGTACTGTACATATTTTATATAATGTGTATGAAATTATGTATTCTTTCTTCAGACTATCTTTTGAGCTCAGATTCCATCTTCTCTACGTCTTTCCTGAAGATATAAACTATCATTAATCTTGACAAGTTTGCTTGAACTGGAATATTAAATTCCATGCAAAAGACGAGATATTCGTCTTTTGGGCAAACTGTCTTCAAACTTCATTTTGATAGTCAAAACTTGACTGTTCAGTTTGAACTATTGTTTCATTCTGTTGGCAGACCAAAGAATACAGTAAGCCCCAACTGTGTAAAGTAAAAGCCTGAAACTGTTATTACATCTTAATAACATAGCAAAGCCTGCGAAAAAAAATAATAAATTCACTGATTCTATTGTCCTTGCCCTTTTGCCTCCAAATAGGAACATCATTTCTTTCAGAGATTTCATATTTTACTTCTTTCATGCCTTTGTTGTGAAGCTCTATTGATTTTTTTGCCACCTTCTCCATATGATGTTAACCAGCTTTTAGAATAACATATAACAATTTAGGGCAGTAAGTGAAAAAATACATCCAGCTGAAATTACAAGGGGATTTTCAATAGAGAGACTATAATTACCCAAGACACAGGTTGGCTTGTATACTGGAGCTTATGAAACCATCTTTTGAAAAAAAAATGCCCTGTGACTTTCATGCCAGCCTAGATCTGTGTGCAACTTTAAGCTCGTCATTATTTCCAGTTTAAATTGACTGTATTTTTTCTTTGTACATTTGTGAACAGTTTGCTTGTTGGACTACACAAACAGCTTCCAAGGTGTCTCGATATTTCTTTACTTATTTAATATCAACTGGCAAGCCTGAATTACTGGGACATAACATAATGTGTAAGTGATGTCCTGGAGCAGGATCGCAACTGGAGCTGCAATACCTGCAGAGTGAGTACGGCAAGCGTATCCCCACTGTACAAGCAGGGTCTATTCAAGAGAGTGAAATTTGTCACTGTGTAGCCTAGAAAAAAATCCTAAGTGCCCCTGCCGCCAGAACCAAGTAATAAAATTGGGGTAGATGGCACATGTGTCTTCTTGTGTACTTGGAATCACAGAGTACAAATCTGTCGTGGTTTCTGTTCTTCCTCAAACCAGGACAAAATCCCACTGAGGGGATGTGCACACTCAGGAAGAATGTGTCCATGTAGTCTCCTTAAATATCTAAGCATAAAGGTTATTCTGTGATCACTAGGCAATATGGTTAAAATTACGATGAAGCTGTTTGTTATTGCCCTTCCCCTTTTCTTCCCTGACTCATTTGAGGTTATGGACTCATCTTGGCAAAGTACATTAAAATAAAAGGGCATATAACTCAGTAATCAGTCCTGGGAGCACTTTCCTTCCTGGGTTCTGAATTTGAAATATCTGCTGTGCAAGCAGATGTTTATAGAGAGCTGCAAGGAGGAGTTAATGTCCATATTCACTCCAAAAAGATTATGTAGTTGCATGTAAAAAATGAATTTGCAGAGCTCTAGAGAGCTTAAGTATATTACTTCTAGTAAAAATAAAACTCATTGAGGAGAGGACCTGAAGCCAGCACGTATATCTGTGCTAAGAATATCCCTAACTGCACACCAGCTGTGATGTCATAAGGAACATTCATGGATTCATTCTAGAACTGGGGTCAAACACTTCCATAAGGTCTTTATTAAAATAAATTATCAATGTAGTTGAGGCAGAATCTAAAATTAGCCTCTTGGAGAGTGAAAGCCTAATTAGTCTAACCCATTCTTGAGTTCTTCAGTATCTAGGAACTCAAAATTCAAAGATGGGGCACAGCTCACGTCAACCACAGTTTGAGCACCCAGGCATACTCTCTTGATGCTTTTGACTGTTGAATTATGAAGAATATGCCAGTTAGGAATGGCATATTTTGGTCCACAGGGAGCAGAGTTACCTACGTGCTTACCCTGGGAAATTTAGAAGCAGAATGAAAGCCTTGGTGCACCATTTGACAATGTTCCTCGAGCATGAGCTTATGCTTTTCTCATTTACTTGAAGAGAAATTTGAAGGAAAATGACAGAAGTTAATGGAGTTTCATTATTACAAAGCAATGTAAATGAATCATCCTCCTTGTTTTAACATCTGTGAACAGTCCTCTTCCTCGCAAATGAAACGTATGAGATTCTGCTCAAGTTTTAATGCTGTTTGGCATCCGTGCATATACTGCCAGGGATATTCAGAACCACTTACTTTAACAGCAAATATTATTTTTACTCTAAAGAAGGGAACATATCCTTATTGATATTCAGCAAGTGGTGCGTTGTTGCAACCAGGATATAATTTACTCACTTGTCTGGCTGGATTACATTACTCTGTGCATTTTGTGGTTTCATCTGTGAAAAATCGAACTTTGGTTCTACTGTTGTCATTTCCCATAATTCTTTAAAAACAATCTGTGGTAAAAGGAGAAAAAATAGCTCCAATAGAAACTGCTTCTGGGGATGGCATTTGAAAGGACATTATTTAGAGTTAATGAATTAGACTAAGAAGTTTGTCATATTCTTTACATGAGCTGTGAGTCAGACTTTGTATACAAGTATTTCTTCCATTTGTGTACTTTGTAAAGGCCACGACTTCCTTTGTTCCCTGGGAACCCTGCCGTGAAAGCATTTGTCTTCAGAAGTACACGGCTTTGTTAGGCTGCATGAATAATATTTCCAGTTGTTCTCCTCAACCTTTTGGTTTGCTCAGAACCAGCCACACACCCGTCCGTTGTCATCCCCAGGCAGGGCTCCCTTCACTCAGCATGGCAGCCACCTGAACAGGACAGCCCCTCATCGATTTACGGCAACGTCCAGAGGAGCTCAGCCTACACGAGGGTGGTAGGACTGAGTCATTGCTTATTTATAAAATTAGCAATTAGAACTTGAATGCAGGAAAAACGTTAAGTCCCAAAAATGGAGGATCGTGGATGCTCCTTCAACTGTGATTTCTTCCTCTTACGTAAATTTTGAAACTCCCTTTGATGAAAAGGTCAAGCTCCAAAACCAGATTTAGCTTCAAGAGATGATTATAGACTTTCCTACATAAAACCGACTTAAAGTTTTATCTCCTGGGTCTATCAAGCACAGTCTAATTTTTCTTCTACCTTTTGCTTTTACACTATTTCATGGATCATGCGTTACTTTTTGGTAACTACCTTTTCCATGTTACCCAAACCAACAAAGACATTACTCTTGATAAATGACTATTTAAATTTTAACTGCCTCTGCTGCGTTTTAAAGTATAAACTGTAACTGGATGTTTTATATACATATGAGAGAAATATTTTTTTTCATATCCACAGAGAAAAGTTGTTTTGCTGAAAATATAGAGAAATTGAATGCAATCCAAATAAAGCATTTTTTAAGTTGAACTCAGCCATGTAAATTTTTTATGCCAAAAAGAACTAAAAATCAGAGGCTGCAAGTAGGGAATTATAATGGGAACCATTTTTCCAGTGTTACCCACACCTTTTGCTGCTATTCATGAATCCCATTATCACTCGTGTACTGGTAATCATAATTATTTCTGTATCAGTCCAAAAAAATTCTCTGTATGATTTCATCTGATGTTAATAAAATGTAAATCATTACACTAAGTTGATAATATTTGTCTGCTTATGGAAAAAATGGACTCAATCTTCTTTCTCCCCACCCTATACAATTTTTGAAAAAAATCAGAAACCAATTTTTAGGCAAGCATTCATCAGAGTCCATATTGTTAACAGGTGTTGTGTATTTCATTTACATTCCAACACTGTGTGCATGGGAAAACTGTAATACTGCTCCTAGGAACAAGTAGCATAATTAAAATTCTTTGCGAGTTTGATTTCCTGGGTATTTTCTTCCTTTAAAATAACTACATTGTAAACAAGAGCCAATTTCTTAGATTTGATCTATGGCTTGTACAGCTTATACTTCAGGTTCAAAATGGTGATTTAGACAATAATGCATAACAGCTGAATAGTTATTTATAATAGCGCAGCACCTGCGGCAGATTGTCAGCTGAAAAAGCAAATCTAAATGCTTTCAAATTCTCTTGTGTATTATAATAGGAGTAGCAGTGGCCACTATAGATACAATAGTTAGGCACGTAATGTAACTCTTGTTTCTGATTGCATGCCATTTTCTCAATTTTATTCCTTTAAGATTGAAAATGTTCATACTTAGTGTCAGCCCATATGCATTTTAAAAAGTTCAGGCACAATGTAGCTTTTTGTTAATTATGGGGGTGTGTCGATGAAATTAAATATTAAATAGAACATCAAACTCTTTTCTCATAATTTCAAGATTTCCCACATTTCCCAGCCTTTTGTACATGCATAATTAACACAACTTTGGGGATTTTTTTCATCTTGATTAATGCTGCTGAGCTCTCTGGAAAAATTGGATCTGAAATTTTAGAACTATAACGACATTTTTCTCACCTCAGAACGTAGCAGGATTTTCCTATGAGCCTTTCAGCAGCAGCTCACATTTAAAATTCTGAAATTGTGCGTATGCAGTTTCCTTTTATATTTGGTTCCCTCCTGGATTCAAAAGAGCATTGATCATTTGTACGATGATGTGATAATTCCGCAGTGATCTGAAACACATGTTAGGAAGAAATGTAACAGCTTGTTGCAGCAGCTCCAGGACCATACACAAGCCGTCAGTGCGCTGATGGAACCTCCACCCACAATATGAAGTCCGTTTAGATGCACATTCCACCAAGCAACGTTCAGATTTCTACCAGAAGGAACAACTGGTATGTGAATGTACAAGGACCGTTCCCAATCTGCAAGCACTCTAAGCCCATTAGAATTTTCAAGGAAAGACAGAGTTTTAACTTCTCTTGTCTATTAGACATCTAGAAAAGTACCTATTTACCCTCTGAGTGTTATGAGGCGTAAGATTGGTAACGTGCTTTGAGATCTTCAGTGGCAAGGTGACAGGCAGTCTAAGTGCAATAGTGCACTTCCATCAGAACAAGCAAAATCATATTAGCTTCTAGTAACATTAAAACCATAAGCAGAAGTAGAACCTGTCTCCAGGTAAAAGGAAAAATAGTTTTCAAAGAGCTAATTGCTTAAGAATACAAACAATAGAAAAAAGAAAAGAAAGAAATGACTGGCTTTTAATAGAAATAGCTGTAATGGAGGCTAGAAGCAATCCACTTGTTCTGGGGTGATGGGATGATGTCATTGCCAATTAGCAAGAGTACTTTGTTTTATAACATCCATCTATTCGATGTATGACCTATTTTAGTGTACAGCTACAAAATCATCTTTGGAGTGCTTCCACTGGAGCCAAGGGAGTTACTCCAGGAATGAGCTTGGCCAGTGAAGTAGTTCATACACGATAGAAATACTTACAGAAACTTAGTTGGAAAGGAGTAATAGAGAGAGATTCATTCTTGCCATAAATCTTCTTGGCTTTGTGCTAATGTTATTTATCCACTCGAGATAGGGAGGACATTATATAATGTATGTATATTGTGTAATACGGGATAGTGGCTTTGCAATGTAAACTGTCCATTAGTAATGCAAAGCAACTTATTTTCTTCTGCTAGGTCATTACTGCAAATTTTTCTCCTGGGTTTTGACATGTTATAAATCTTGATGAAGTCAACATTTGTTCTCTTTATCCTTCACTGCTGTTTGATTCACTCTATTTAAAATGCATATAAGCACACTGCAAGACCGCTGAGCTTGATGTGATTTCAGTAGGACGTTTCCACTCCTAAGAAGTGGATGATACCCCACATGTCAGCCCACCAGTCAAGCTGGGAGAGACTCAGATGCTCCCCTGAGCATCTCTCACTCCACAGTGCCTGTACCACTATATAAAACTCAAAGGTTTTAAAAGTGTTGAAGCACAGTTTGAGAAAACCAAGAGGAGCTGTGGCTGTGGCACAGTGGCCCTACAGCCACCCACCAGCAGGATGCCGGGGAAGAAGGTACTCTGGCTCCTCCAGCACCAGCTCCCCAGCAGTGACCAGGGTCCCTCTAGAGGGGAACGCGCTTCTCGAGTGCATTGGCAGCGATACATGATAAAGCAGCTTTTGGCTGTTTGGAGGACAGCTGACTCAGGGTCTGACTCACATCCCGTCCAGCCTCCCATCCTTCAGTTGCGTGAGCGCTTCTTGGCATTGCTTTTGTAAATGTAACGGTAAACGATTGCTAGCAGTGCATTCGGCCCCGCGCCAGCTGATGACGCCAAACCAAATGCGACCGCTTTTACCAGCTCACAGAACTGATGCCTCAAACAAGTTGCCATATGGTAAGTTTGCAGACACAGGTTCACCTGGATTTATTTCATATGATCACAATATTTATTTCACATGCTCTCCATTTGCCAATAAGGAAAAGGTGGAATGAAAGAAGCGGAAGGCTGCTACTCGCTCTGGAATAACTTTGGGTTTGGTAAGAATACTTGGGCTTATTATTAACCCTTTCCCTATGATGCCTATACAGCACAGAATGATGTTTTCATCTGGGCTGCTGCCTTGGCCAGCTGCCTCTCATCAGCAAATCTGTCTCTCAGCGCAGCTGCATCTACATTGTTGCACCCAACTCCCTCCCTAAAGGGCGATTCTATGCCAAGGGAGTAGCTTTGCATTCCAATGCCGGGGTTATTTGCATGCTCTATATTATTCCTTCTACCTTATAAGATAGTAACATTGAAAGAAAGAAATGAGCTACTAGGTCACTTGTCCTATTCCACTTCCCACTGAAGATCCATAAGCACAGCCACTGACAACTCTTCCACGCTATTACGCTTTCTCTGTAGGTTAATGTTTTCTTTATCGAGCTGTGAGCGTAAGCCTCTGCCACTGAACGTTCAAAGCAGGTGCATGAGGGCAGGAGCTTTCTGCTGCAGTTGGCACTTCAGCTAACTTGCCTGCATGTAACCACAAGGCCCAGCGATGTCTGTGCCTGGTGTCTCATCATCGTCCACAGGTCTTATGGCATAGTTTCACTGACTATTCAAAGCTGAATGTAGTGGCACCTTAAGACAGTTAGACAGGCACCATGTGTGTATCTTTGGAGTCAAGAAAGCTGAAACAAAATGAGTCCAGTACACACACAGGCTGGTTATGGCAGAATGATCTCAAAAATTAAAATAAGGACTTTCATTTCCAGCTCTCAACTTCACCTCTCACTCATTTTTGTGGTTTTGGTCAAGCCACTAACAGTATTCAAAAACGATTTCAATATAAAAATAGGCACCCAAGATTTTCAAAAGCATCAAGGCATTAAGGTAACTTAGACCTCAAAGTGTTTTTAAAAAATCACCGAAGGTGTGTATCTGAACCTTTCAGCAGACTTAAATTTTCTTTCAATATTTGTCTCTACTTCCTTCAAATTCTTGATTTCATTACGTAATAATTGCATACGCTTTCTAGAAATCTTCTCAGTTCACAAAGATCTACTAAAAATGACTTCATTCATATTTGTAAAGCTGTAAAGCTTTTTTCCTACAATAAGAATTACTCCTTTAGCACTGCATATATATATTCGTAGGAGGTATTTATTGGATTTAATAATCACTACTCTGTGGGAAGCCTGCAAAAATTAAGATTTAGCTGACATTCATTTACCCAGGAAATCCTGATTAGTGGGATCTTACAAACGAAATATATAGAAGTAATGCAGTTTTGTATTCTCTTGAGGAACAGGCTCTGGGGATCTGGATTTTCCCTCTTTGGACAAGCACCTCCAGGGGATTTCAACACAGGAATTGGAAACCATTGCTTCTTTCTTTCATTCTCCTCCATGCCCATAAGCCACCTCTACTCTTCGAAGACTACCAAACAGCTGGCAAGGGCATGTCCTTTATTTTTAAATAGTACTTAGCTCCTTAAACAGTTCACTGACTAATAGTTACAGGTTAATAAGATAAAAGCATTAAGCACACTTTCTGCGTGTTTTTCACCCGAGATGAGTTCCCAAACACTTTGTACCATAAGTGAATACTGCAATTTGCCGGATAACCAAATCTACAGTCACTAGTAACTCAGCTGACTTTCCCTTGTTGCAGTTCACAAGGATTACAAAAGCTTGCTTATGAATTCCACCAATGTTTGCGTGTTATGACACATTTTAAGATTAAGGTCAGGGTTCAGTCTGTGGTCCAGCTCTGTTCACACTGGCTTCTGGACAAGCACAGGAGAGCTGCCTTGGGTACATGAGTATCAGCGCCTTAACGACTTCCCTCTCCTGCAGGAAGGATGCTGCCTTGCTCCTTACTGCAAACACATGGACATGGAGCAGTCCCCGTTTTGTGCTTTTCTAGTTACCAGCACCACTCCTTTTTGGCAGCAACAAGCGACACACCACAGCAGAACAGCCAGCAGCCGTGACCAGTTGCCAAGCCTTCCATGTAGCTAACAAGAATGTAATTTTTGGCTTCAGGCTACAGAAGATGATAAACCCACCCCTTTGCATCTTCCCCCTCACTCTGGCAGGCAGGAAATGCCTTTCCCCTGCCACATCTATTAGGGAAGGTTTGATGAATGATGACCCTGTACTATCCTGTATTTACATCAAAGTGGCAGAACCATATTGACTTGTTATTCCATACCATTCGATGGTAGTCACCGCGCCACTGAATCCCCTATCTTACATGACCATTTTGAGCTTGACAAGCTGCCTGACAGCAAACTGACACCAGATATTCTGAAAGCCTTATTCACTTTTTATAGATTAAAGCAATATAAGCCCATAAGTTATATTTGACTATTGGAGATAAATAGTTAGCCATAACCCGTCATATTTCAAACTATTTGGCAACAGGCAGAGAAACTCTTAAAAGATGCTATAATTATAAGGCTGAGTAATTTCTTTATATTTATTTTAATAGTATGTATTTTAAAGTGCCCTCTGGGAGCAAAAAGATGTTTGTAGAGATAAAGCCGTAGGGAGTAATACATTCATGCCAACACGTGTAGCTGAACCACCAATTTTGTTTTATTAATTTAGTTGCTGGATTTGTTCCTGATATCTACAGCTGTATTATCCCCTCGTAGAGGTGGATGAGTGGGCGGAATGAGGTTGATTACAATTGATTTAGTAACCAAAGAGTAATTTTTTCCATTGTTTGTTCAGCACATTACTAAACATGTGGCTTAATTACAGTTGCCTTGTGTTCTTTTCAGTCTGGTATCGCTTATTTTACTGAGACACTGATTTATGCAAAATATTAATTGAAATAGAAAACAGACTTACTATGAGAGTTGACATCCATGAAAACATTAGTTACTCATATTTTGCATCGAGCCTATTGGACTCCTCAGGGGAATCGGTGTTTACAGTTTAATTTGGAACAACACGGGCTCCCTCCTCCCAGAAACAGTGGTAATGCACAGACCACATCCTGGAGAATGGGTCAGAAGAACTTTACTTTTCCCAACAGCTGCAGAGGGAAATCCTCAGAGTTCTTCAGTCAAAGTCTCAAAAATGTGCTGAGGTAGCTGTTCCATTTCAGTGTGATTGTGATAATTGTATGCAAATGTCTCATTAAAAGTAATTCAACTTTATATGGCTATAAATAAGCTACTATGCTGTTGTAATGTGTTTCCAGGCCATTAAGTAGTTTAATGAAGATTCATGGATTCTCTCCATAGGTTGGGTAATCAAAAAACCCACCAACCCACCCCTCAAAAATCAAGCAACTATACATTGAGAGATCTTATTTTGTTTTCAGAGTCATGTTTGCAATTAATCTTTTTGGAATAAATTATTTACTAAATATAAATAGAAAATAATGTTCAGTCTCAGAACTCGTAACTCAATATATCCAGGAGGAATGTTCTTATATCTCATTTCCTATTCAGGATTTTAATTCAATACATTGAATTTTGCCGTCTCTTTTTCATAAACCAAATCTAATATACTATCAACTTTATAACCGGATAGTGAGAATGCAGAATTAAATGGTTTTGCAGAGAGATACAGAAAATCCTTCCAAACATTTTTAGGAGAGAGTGTGAGAATTTTGTAACCCTCACTACCCACTAATAGGATTCAGATATCCGCTGTGAAATGATCCAAACATTTCCTGGGTAACAGTCTTTACAATTATAATATTAATGTTTTTAAAAAATACATTGCTAATGCACATATCTCTACACCGCAGTACAGAGATAGCCATAGAAACCAAGGCTAGACAATGAGGGGAAAGCAAAAGCGAGCCACAAAACGCCAGCAGAAACAGTAGAGAGAAGGGTTCGGATACCGCCAGCAGGACCACATGCAACACCTTGACAAGAATAAGAACCATAGAGGAAATCCAAAAGCGAATTAAAGTTTGGGCTATGAGGAGGTGGGGTCTAGAAACACAATTTCTCAGCAGCATCATTAGGCAACCGAAATGCATGTACCCAGGAGTACACACTGCAGGCACGTTATTGCCTCCTGCATTCCCCTCCGCCTGGCCTAGGCTTCACCAACAAGATTTTCTTTTGCTTGGTACTTATCACTAAGATAGGAAAATCAACAGATTTCCTAATAATAACAAGAACACTAGACATTGTTATGGGGCCATAGAGGGGCGTGAAAACGGATGCATGGTTCATTTTTGCCTGAGTTTAGCCTCCAAAGATTTTCAAGAATTCAGAAACAGGAGGAAGTACAACTAGGCTCCGAGGAGAAAAGGAGGAGAGGGAAGGCAGGAGAGAACAGAAGAGTACCCTGGAAAGGGAGGAAAATGAAGGGCATGGAGTTGCAGAACTACTCAAGTTTAGTCAGCTCAGAACAGATGCCAGGCACAGGGGGACAAGCCACCAGGTCTCCAAACAAGGCGTCTTGGAAGTTCTAAGCCAAGGAGCTAAACCTGAGCAATTCCCAATCCAGGCAGCTCCTAATGAAGTTCATGGGCAACGGGAACCGGCAGCACTGACAAGCAGGGTCTGGTTTTGTAAACCTTTCAATATTGTTTTCAAAAACTCTTCAGCTATTGGAGACTTCCCTGTGTTAATGTCTTGCATCCTCCAACAGTTTGTAGCAGCCTATTAAACATAGTCTTGCTATGATCCACCCCTAAACCTTTCCTCCTCTTGGAATGAATTCACAGCATGAGGCAAGATGTGATTCAGTGATACAACATACACAGTGACAATTTTCCAGAATGCAATTATAGGAGAAAAAAATCCAAACCCATCACAGTCACCCTCACATAGTAGCTTGGAAACCTGAACCAACAGAAGGAAAAAAACCACAAAAACCAACACAGAAAGAAAAAGAAATAAACAACTCCAAAAAGAATTGTTAATTCAAGATTGCAATATAATCTGTATAAAATATTTAAACTGTTTTTCTATTTATTCCTGAACCTATAGTGATTAAAATGCAGCCATAATACACTGTGTTGCTCTTTTTTTAATCACAAATGCAATTTTAAGCAAGTAGACAAACTCTAGGAAATTAAAGTGAATATTTATGTCCATATAAACTTCTTAATGGCAACATTCTTGCTGTGAGCACAGCAGCTGAAGAGGGTGGATTCAATTATTTTGGCCAGATCCTGTTACTATTGTTTTCATTGGCAAAATTCCCACTGACTTAATGGGAGCTGGATTAGATCCTGACTTGAATAAAGTGCAATTCTCAGATGCATATATAACATAATCACTGATATTTCATGCATATACTCTAGTTTTCATGTCTGTTTTCCCTCTGTGAGTTTTATTAATGCTCTGAAAACACTAATCAGGTAAACTATATACCAGTGATTAAAGGTGTGAGGTCTTGTGTTTCCAGGATTTAGGAAAATTTGTGTTTTACTCATATTTGGACTCCGAAACCACAGTCTGAATGATATCCAGCCTCTAGAGTACAGAGCTTCAAATCTTGGTATGTTTAGTTCCTCCTCTTGCAGGCTTTGCAATGCATATGAATAGCGTTTATTTAAAAGGCTAGGGAATTACAATGCATTTGGCAGTCAACAGATGCTGTTGGTATGATGTTTCCTCTCTCTCTCTTTACCATTTCCATCGTTCAGGAATATTCAGAGCACCCTGGATAAGATAGGAAGCTCTTGAGCTTCATTCCTTCTGTCTTGAACGATGATCTCATACAGAAGAGAACAAGAGGACAAGGCTGTTCTACGAGCCTCCAGTAATTTTAAGAGGGCACATTAATGTACAAAGGACACTACTTCATCAAAGGTCTTATACCAGAAGTAGTAATTCCATCTCCCTAGACAGTGTGCTTCAGTGACTGCAGTTCTTCAGGCAGATACTGCTCTAGCTTCCTGTCGAATTTGGGACAACCACTGGCTGTCACACCAGCAGTTCCACTTCAGAGGGATTTTGTCCTGCCACACACATCTGACTGCTCTTCTCAGCAAGCCACTTTTAAAGATCACTAAGAGTGTGCTCTGTAACAGTTTGCGTGTACCAGACATGGAGTCTGAGGCCTAACTACCTGACTTCAGATGTAGATAGAGCTCCCGGAAAGAGAGAACAGCCCTGGAAGGAGGCTCAGTCAGAACACCAAAGTTCAAGCTGTCCTTTAAGATATCTTGATCCTAGAAAACACATGAGCTGAAGTGGTGAGCGTGAGAGGTTCCCAGAACCACCAGAGCTAATGGGAATTAGTAACTGTGTCCTCAGTATGCTCTGGATCAGGCTCTGGTTTTGCATACACAGAGGGGAGTGGGTTTTCTAACCAAGTACTCCAACTCTGCGGAGATTTATCTCTGATTACCAGTGGCCCATCTTTGTTTCAGTTTGGGAAAGCAATGTTACTCTGAAGTGACAGTGTAATTTCCTATGCAGAGGCTGTTTCTCTGCATGACTCATCTACGTATTGTATTCCAAGATGTAAGTATGAATCATAGATAACTGATAGAAAAATGCAAATGAATCCATTAAATTTTATTTTTTATTATGCTTTACACAGAGTAACTTTTTTTTTTTTCTTCTCCTGACTGTGAAACTTACTGGAAATAAATTGGATCAAATCCAATTGAGAAATCTTTGCATTATATAAAGCCGCAGGGTTTTTTGTTGTTGTTTGAGTGGGGCTGGGGATGTGGGGGTGGTTGTTAGTGCAGTTGATTTTTATTTCTTTGCACTAAGCGTACAGCTGAAGCTTTATGGCAAATGTCATTAGCAGCAACGTAGTTAGGGGGTTTTTTGTTTGTTTTAAGTACAATAAAAGGGATTAAAAAAATCTGACTGTAGGGCTGTGGGTAAGAATTTAAATACAGTAATTCCAGGGTTAATACCCAGCATCTACTGAATGAGGACATATTTGAGAAATTCACTGCAGGCCTGCTTTAAAGAGACTGACCTGCTGTAGCAGGTTAACCCTACAGCATAAGGGAGTAGTTTCGTTATAAGAATAGAGAAGTCACTTATGGTGGGGAACCTTTGAGAGGAGAATATTGTGAGCACCAGCAACACTGAGCCAGTTCTCACACACTGAGTGCAAGAAGGAGCCAGTCAAGGATCGGGTATTCTCTGCCTGACGCTGTTATTGACAGTGCCTGGAGTCTTGCGGGGGGAGAAGCTGGGGGACACACGGCCCTGCAACTGGTCTTGGGACCATCTCTTCAATCTCCAGGGACACCCTGGGAGGAAGAGGATGGTCATATCTAAACAAAGACACGTGGCGTGACTGGGACGATTAAGCTAACCTGCTGATTTCTCCCCTGGACTGTGCCACCTGTTCCATAGAACGGGGAAGACGTGAAATTCCAAAAACTGCATGTATCTACGATTTAAGTGTTTTGGTACCTGAATCTATCTAGTCTCTGCACTGTCATTTGGTCTTAAACTGTGCTGCCAGGATGAACTATTCATTTAGGGCTGCTTTGAAGTTTAAGGAGTGCAGAACCAAACTTGTGAGTCTAATTAAAGCTGCCACATTCACAATATCAGATACAGAAACAAAGACCTCCTAATTTCCACTGCTGGAATTTTACCGTAGTTTTATCTTGTCTCAGAGATTTTGTCCCTTACAGAGAACCCAAATTAAAGTGCATGGGGTTTTTTTGATATATTATTTTCTGTATGTGCTGCTTTTCCTATTTTAAGACCATAACACTGATTCAGAAGAAAAGGAACTATTATGCCTGGCATAATGACCAAAAAACTCAAAATACCTTTTCCTGAAGTCCCTGAGGCAACAGGACATTTATTCCTTCAGTGAAATTAAACTGACAATGCCAGCTTAATATTCTCCTATAAAGAGATTAGAATATCTTATATTTAACTGCATTTTGGGATTCAGTAAACGTCTACCTGTCCAAACCTCTGCTTTCTGGAAGGACTATTGCTAGATCTGATTCCTTACAAGTAGAGGAATTTTATAAGGTAATTGTCAAAGTAAGAAAACATAAAAATGCAATGCTAGCTCTAATATTTACTTTATGCTTTTTGAGAGATTACGTCCTGAAGTGAAAAATAAGATGCAAACTTCATAAATCTCAAAATCTATAATTAAGAGCAACACCTGACAAGATTATTTTTTCCAGCTGACAAATGTGTGTCACTTTTAAAGGAATCTTCCACAGAGTGATAAAAACAAGCAAAGGGGCAAAAAATTGTTCTGTCTTCATTGGTAGACAACAGGGAGAGGTTTTTGATAAGTACTTACAATGACTGCGCTGTTGACTTGGCACACACATCAAAAGACTGACAGACTTGATTCACGTTTCCGTGCAATACAAACAGTGACATGGAGCCCGGATCCGAGCAGCTCTCAGCGAGTAACTGAAGGTAGCGCAAACACATCCTAAAGAACAAGCGACACACAGTTCTGCTGTTAATAAAGAGAATTACAAGCTAGACACGCACGTTGCTATTTCATGTTTTCCCTTAGTTATTTCTTAAATTTTAAGAAGTCCTTTTTGCCTTGGGTCAGGGACTTTCAGAGGCTAACCAGTACAGTTACTCGGTAAAAAGCCACCATTTCTTGTAGCTGGTGGGGCATTTTTGCAGTAACTGGTATCAGTTTGCAGAGGTGATCTGCCTCCTGTTGCTACAGAAGTGAAAATGCCTTTGCAAATAAATACACGTTGACCCTGTACACTTAAAGGCAACAGAACTGGAAATGTGTCTTGCTTGATTAGATATTGCTGCAGTGGTTCTCCATAGTCATTTCTGGGTTTGGAGTACTGTTCTAAATAATATAATACAAGCAGTTCTGTTTTTAAATACAATACCGTCTTCACTGGTACCAAGGCAAATGAATAGGAAATTACTGGCATCATAGCAAATTACACTCGGTCAATACATTATGCTTTCATTTTCCAGATGTCTGAATTCAAGTCATTTCCTCTAAAGATGTTCATATGTCTTCCAAATTAATAATGCATTTTCTTGTTACATCTTATGGAAACCTATGCTAGTATATCAGTCATAGCGAAGTCAGAGGCAATACACATTTAAAACCAAGAAACTCAGGAGCCTGTGCATTGGGGGAGGCTTGATAGAAGAATTAAATAATTTTTTTAATTCCAAATTCTTTGCTTTGGCCACGAAAGCATGATTAGTTCTGTGTTCACCTCCAACGTGCCTCATCTTAACTTGTTTAGGTCAACTATTGTCCACAAATACTTGGGGAAGGTGGGGGAAAAGGGAGTCTTACTTGAAACAGAAGGTATTTATAAGGTTAAGCGCTCTGAATGCGGCACTGATTAGGAATATGAAATTCTAACTTCAAGGAAGTACAACATATCTTAAAGTGGGCATTAAAGTAATTTTTAAAGTGAAAGAAGAAAGAAATCAAAGGCTTATAAAAATGTTCTGTTTAAGCTGTCTTTTTACCATAAAGGTGTGAGTTTTTATGAAACATACTAAATGTCATAGAAAAGTTCCCTTTGATTAGAAAACGCAGCCCAAGGCTGCATTTAAAAGAGATGAAGTTACATATTTTGAATATCTACTAGCTTACATCATCATCTAAAGCCAAGAAAATTTAGTTTCACAATTTTTATTGAAATCAAAATTTCATCCAGGTGTTTTCTGTTCCTCTAGGATTTTTATGTTAATTTTCACCAAAAATTAGTTTAAGCAAGTCCCTGATTTGAGAGCTCCAACATTTTAATCTGCAAAGAAGTCAGATAGCCCATCCAGGAAAGAAAAGCAATAATCACATCTGGAGGCAAACAAAGCATAAATCACTGTGCTGGCAACCAGCCAAGACAGTAGGGGACAAGTGTAAAAATATTACTGAAATGGCAGTACAATATTCTAACCACATGCTGTTAACAAGACAAAACAAGGTTGAACATTATTTCTATTGTCACAGATCATTGCATATCAGAAAGAAAGAAGAGGGGGGACTTGCAAACTGAGGGTCAAATTCAATTGTGCAGTAACAGGGAGCAAGTCCTTTGAGAGACAATAGGAAAGTAGCACTTCTTTACATCAAAGCCACACTTAACCCACAGGTATTCCAGTTGGGAAGGGTTAAGTATTCAGAAGTTGGTATTTCCAATGACTGCTTTAATATTATATTCCTGCTTTAAAATACAACCACGCAAATTCGAAGCAAATCAGGCTGAAATGGTAGAGGGCACTTGGAATGCTACAAACATCAGTGACAGTTTAGTTTGTCATCAGAAAGCAAATATAACTGCATGAGATGAATGCCAAAGCGCCTCATTATGTAAAGATTTACATGATGCATAAAATCATTATCAACTAATGTTTAAATATAAGCAAGACACTCCAGTCTAGCTCAAGGATCCATTATTTCAGACATTGCTCAGAAATAAAAGGGGTAACCTTTACCACAAAAAGTAACTTTTAAGATATAATTTTTAAAATAATAATTAGATCATTACACAGGTAAATTCCCCAGTGATAACCTTGCAATCTGCAATAGCCAATGTGATCTGACACGATATCCATCATTACCCTCACATTAAAAAAAGCCCCAATTGTAGGCAGACAGGAACGTGCTGACTTTCTGAAAGGGACAAGTCCTCAAGTACATGACATAGAAGTCAAGCAAGAAGTGAAAAACTACTTCCAAACACTGGGTAACAATGTATTATAGGTCTCCATGTTTAAAGCCTGATGAAATGAAGCCGATTTTTTGCTTAGAACCTATTTACAAGGTTCTAAACTATTTTAGATGCAAAGACTAAACACAGCAAATGGAAATCAGTAATTTGATGATCCCCAATTAGGGATGGAATTCTGAAAGAATTTGTGACTGACACCAGCTGTAATAAACTGGAATTGCAACTAAATACTGAAATTATGCTACAAGAGCAGTTACCGTTTCTGTAGATTCCTGTGAAGGCCAAGTGAGCCATGAATACAAATTAACCAGAAATGGGTACCTTTGATATATGGTTAAAGAGAAGAGTTTTCTGTAAATGCCAAGAAAATCATTGGGCAACATACAATGTCAGAAAGAATATGGAGTCTTGAAATATCATTGTATGAATAATATTCACTATCAAAATAGCCTGTTTCTACTATAGAGTAAATTAAGACCACGTAAAGGTAGATCTATGGAAACAGGCAGTTGTTGTTGCACTTCAAGTCAGCTGGACGCAAGCCGGCTCCAGGCAGTTGTGCCAGCTTGGCTTCAGGGCCACGGAGAGGAAGCCCATCTCTGATCTCCAGATTGGCATTTGCTTAGGCATCAGCTTGGCGATAAGGAGAGCACACGCTGGGCTACCTACTCTTGGCCATTTTGATACATTCTGAGATGACCAGACAGATTCCCACATCTGTACCCCACCCTAGGAAAAACCCAATTACAGCACATTTCTGTGAGGGTGATAAACCTTAAGATGAGAATCCCAAATTCAGAGAAGCAGAAAGGGCAGACTTATAGACAGCATTAAAGAACCAACTAACCCAAGTGCCAGGCCTCCAGATACAATTGCCATCTCCTGATATCACAAAATAGATTTCAAATGGATCCAAATGGGGAGATTAATTTTCATGGAATCACGGAATTGTCAGAGTTGGAAGGGACCTCTAGAGATCATCTAGTCCAACTCCCCTGCTAAAGCAGGATTGCCCAGAGCACATCGCTCAGGCCTGCATCCAGGCGGGTCTTGAAAATCTCCAGAGAAGGGGACTCCACGACCTCCCTGGGCAGCCTGTTCCAGGGCTCTGGCACCCTCACCGGAAAGAAGTTTCGCCTTGTATTTAAATGGGACTTCCTATGTTCCAGCTTGTGCCTGTTGCCCCTCATCCTATCACTGGAAACCACTGAAAAGAGTCCGGCTCCATCATCCTTCAGCCTACCCTTTAGGAACTTGTAAACATAGATAAGGTCTCCCCTCAGCCTTCTCTTCTCCAGGCTAAAGAGCCCCAGCTCTTTGAGCCTTTCCTCGTAATCATCTTAGTTGCCCTATGTTGGACTCTCTCCAGTAGTTCCCTGTCTCTCTTGAACTGGGGAGCCCAGAACTGGACGCAGTATTCCAGTTGTGGCCCTCAGAACTACTTGGATGATACTAGCTTCCTGAAGAGAATCTTTTACTAAGGGTTTGTGCACCCTTTTGCTATTTCTTGCCAGGGCCAATAATCTATTTGGAAATTATTCCGCCCGTAAAGCAAGAAAGCACTACTATGTGATAGCTTTCAATTTGGTGACCCTCTTTAGATTGATACCACACTTTGAACAATGACACATAATACAAAAAGTGAATAGATTTTCTTTTTCCTTAGCATAGAAAGCATATCTTGATACCCTAGGGCTAACCGTCACTGTAAAGCAGATCCCCCTGTGCTATAAATGCCATAAATCTAGTTTCTGTAGAAGGAAAACCCTGTACAACACGCTCTTTGGAGGAGGTCTAAGAGGAAGAGATAGAAGATTCAGAAACAAATCAGAAAGCTGGGGAGAAAAAAAAAAAAAGCTTAAGAAGTTTGATGAAACAGGATGAAAGCCCGATTGATGAGACACATCACTTCTATTCCTGTCAGCTTAAAGAAATTTGCTGAAGCACAAAGTACATATAAGTTGGCAAAGGAAGCATGCAGTTAACTGCCTGATGAGAAAGGGAGGCAGAGCATTCATCCTTTCTTCTGTTAGCCAATAGTTAGCAGTGGTGCGACTTATTTAATCTTGTGTTTTCTCTGAGAGCAGATAAAATTGAACGGAATTATGTTCTGTGCTGCTACCCTGCGCTTGTGGGGCAGCACTAATAGGGTACTGTTACTCATGCTGGAGGGCTAGTCTCTCTAGAGTCCTTATGGTTTTCCAGCGAATAGGATAGAACACAATAAATTGCTCTGAACTGGCGTGTGTGTGTTCCTGATTTCAGTTTTACCAATGCAAGATAGCTCTATAAAGCAGACCATGCAATTTCTCCTCAAAATCACAGAATCACATGGGGTTGGAAGGGACCTCTGTATCAACCTTCTTCCAACCATTTCCATTCCTGCCCTTTTTCTTTGAATTGCACCACAGTACTATGAGCATATTATTTTGTGCCACATAAAAACACAACACTCAAAACATTTTCATTACCAACAGCCTCTTAAGGATTATTTTGGAAATCCATTTTCATTTTCCAATACTTTGTCCCTTCCTAATTCTGTCACATCCCCCTTTCCCTATGACAGCTTTTTAAGTCTGCTCCTACTCACTTCTAATTCCTTGTCTGGCGGCCAGCGTTTGTCCGTGATGTAGAGGATAAGGGATTATTCACCAGAATGCAGTGGCCCCCACCCATACTCTTTAGAGCAAATTAAGAAAGATAGTAAGAAACTGCTTTCCCTTAACACACGGTCACAGTTTAGAGTGAAAAATAAAAAATGCCTATAAATCAAAAGAACTGTTTAGAAAATGCAATATGGGAGGCTGGCTGGAAAGCACGTTTTCTTGTTTGCAGGCTTTATTTACTTGTTTATTTTAACTCCGCTGGGGATGAAACTCATAAACATGAGGAGTTCCTCACACTGGGGGAAGCTCAGCAAAGCAGATAGTAGCATCAGCTCTATAACTGCTGATAGCAGCAGGAAGCTGGTATGCCCATTTTCTAGGCAAGCAGCATGCCCAGAACCTGACTGATGGCTCCGCCGTGAGCCTGTGCACCTCCACGGAGGCATGAGCATGTTGGGCTGCAAAGCTTGGAGAGTGCTCCAGAGCTGGGGATCTGGATATGTCTCAAAGCCAGGCAATCCTGGTTTGGGGAACACCACCCTCCAGCAGTGGAAACTATTGCTGAGGAGCCTTCAACAAGATGAGGAGCACAGCAGGCTTGGATTATTTTCCTTCTGCCCCATCTTAACCCCTAAATAACCCTGAGAATAGGTAAGCACTGATTTTCTGTCACCAACATACAGTACAACAGGAAGAATCTGTGCCTACCCTTTTTTCTGCTTTGTATGTCTAGAACAGTCATCTGGGTGTTTCACCTGGTGGAATATCTGACCATGCTGCCAATATTTGACTATGTTCATCAATCATAAAAAATAAACCTGGTTACAAACTCGGCTACACATGACAACACCACCAAACTAATTAGATTCTTGATAGAAGTTTCCCACATTCTATCACTTTGCTTTGCTTTAAATACCTGATTCTGCGCTTGTGCCAGTTTTGCACTGGCACAACTAGTTTGACTTCAGTGGAGCTAATGCGGATTTGTAGCAGCAGGCAATCAGAATTAGGCTCTTCTTTTTCCTTGGCAATGTGTTCCCAGGGAAAGCTTGTCCATCTCCAGCAGCTGTTGCTTTGCTACATCTGTCTAACTTTCCTTTTTAATGTCCATTTTTTCAAGTTTTTTTTTTTAATGTCAATCAGTGTGAGATAACATCATTCAGTTTTCCCTCTTGCAATCAAGTTTTAGCAATCGCAGCCAGATGTTGTTTTCATTACAACCGCAACCCCTTTTTCAATAAAGTTTCAATGTTTAACTATCAAAAGCACTCTTTGCTTTCCTTTCAATTGCCAGATCTTAATGCTTTCATAATCTATTTCACCCTGACATCCTGTCTGTCTACAAATATGGCATGTTTGATCACCCCTGAACGTTTGCCTTTGTGTTCTTTTCACTTTCTTTTCCTGTTTCTTCTGCAGAGTGTACTTTATCCTCAAACCAGGTCAGTCCAAAATGCCTCAATACATTTCTCTGTCTAAAGATATTTAGAGATCATTAGATAGCAGGTGGGGGAGGGCAGATGGAGGCGGATAAAAATTTATCGATTTCAGGATCTGAACTTTAAAGAACTGCTTGATCCTTTTCTTTCAAAATTCTGCACATATTGAGGAGAGATACAGTTGATATATTCAGTATTATACTCTTTGTCTATAGGGATAAGTTCCTTCACAATCCAACCTGCATTTGATTTTTGTGTTATAAAATACAGACAGTTCGGCATCTAAGGAAATGTTTCTATAAGGGACGAAAAAATATAATACTTTAAACAAAATCACCACCTCCACATTGTACATTGCTCAGGGGCTCTTATGTGGCTACACAGTTGTGCTAACAAGAGGATATAATCTTACTCATGGAGAAAAGTAAGAACAGAAGGTCAAATTCCTCTCTGCAGAACAGGGGGTTCCACACGTATAGCCAAGGTGTGAGGAATTCAAGTAAGCCTAGAGCAGGTATAGTGAACGAGTAAGCAGAATAACATTTATCTGAACGATTTCATGAACTATGTAATCATTTCTGTCTTGAGTGCAGGCCAGGTTTGCTCTCTCCAGTTCTGAAGAAAGGAAAGAAGGAGCCAGGGCCAAGCCTTTACCATTGTATATTTGCCAACTCTTTGCAATTGAACAATAACTACACTTCCCTGAAGGAGCCGCCTGGCTCTTAGAAATGTAGGTTAGTGTAATGTGTGCCAGATATAAGAAAGGGGTTTCAGAGCTAATCCTGTATTCAATTTGATTGCAAGATTAATTCCCAAATGGTGCTACATATGAGCAGATCTTCATCATATGATATTTCCTCTCTGCAGATTGCAGGGGTTCTTATTTAGGCTCCAATCTTGCAATCCAATCAACGGTGGCAGTTTTTATGTCCAAGAGGATAGGCACCTAGTTGCAATGAATTAATGATACAGGCTACATCCATATAGATAGGATTGAAGGACTGGACTTATCCGGAAGGAAATGTATATTCCTTAAAAAGGACTGAGAATTAGACTAACCAGCACTGGGTTTACTCCATTGTGGCTTGAAGAATCTGGCGCATGAAATCAATAGGAAACAAGACAATGAAGGTATTTGTCATCACACACCTTCTCATTACCTGCATTGTTCCAACTGCGGAAAGGAATGCAGGGTGGTGCAGCAGCTGTTAAACAAAGAGCAGGCAAGTGTAGAATTACCTGGTTTATATAAAAGATTTCTCCTAATCTTTTACTGCAGAAAGAAAATTCAACTTGTTAAACTAAAACACAGCTCATGAGTACATCAGTGAACATGATTGAACAGCTAAGTAAATTACTCAACTCTCCTTTTCAAAATTCCATTTCAACTTCTGCCATTTCTTTGCTAAGAGCAATGACATTTAACAGGATTCTTTAGATCATTTCTGTAATGCAATGTCCTAATTACAATAAACGCTCTCTGTACTTTACCAGTAGCTTGATAAAATTGATTTGATTTTTCTTTTCATTAGCAAAGGGAAAAAAATTAAAGCCATGGTTACAGACAGGTTGGAAAACAGAGTTGCATTATGCTTAGGAAATGCTACGAAGAGAAAAGTCGAAGAGAGGCCTAAAGAAATCAAGTATTTGCTGTTAGCATGACTGAAACAAAGGTATGACCCACTTAGAATACATTTCGGATATGTACTCATATACTTTAGAGCTTTCAGTAGAAAAATTATGAAACTGCTTAACTACAGCTATTTGGTGCTAAGCACTCACACTTTTTTTATATGGAAAAGACACAATGTAAAATCACAGGCCATATGGGCAAATACTCTCAGCCCCCTAGCCACACGAAGAAACTCCAGCTGGTGATCCACCTCTCACTGTGGGTTGTTTAGAAAGGCAACATGAAGGCTGTTGTACGGATTCTTTGCTTTGAAAGATAAAAGGAGTTCCATAACAATTCCAGCAGCACGCAGAACACATTCCACTTGCACTGTTTCATTTCTGCAGATGTGTCCTTGGGTGCAATGCCGACATCAGCAGTTTGGCTAAGAGTGGCTGGGACACACACCTGGGTTCTCTGCACTTTTCACGTGGCTGGGATAAGATGCCTCACTCCCTTGTGTTTATGACGGCGGCTGCTAAACCACCAGGTAAGGTTTCTGGTGTAGACTCTAACTAAAGTATGTTTTTAACATAATGGATTGACTAAAAAACACGTTAGAAGCACCTCCCCGGTGCTGCTGGGAGGAAAGAAAGAGCATAAGCTACATCTCTTTTGCCTTAGCTCACATTTACTACCTGATTATAACACTAAACCTGATTAAACTGGAGCATTCCCTGTTTCAAGCCAAGCCTCAGAGGCCAGCTATTTTACAGCTCCATTTGCCATCACCAGGCTCAATGTTCACTTCCTAAAGTAATGGTGATGAGCTGGTGGCTTTGTGTTCCATGTCCCCAGTGGCCTGCCATAGCTTCCCCCACCATAGAGAAGGGAAAGGAAAGATCTTCCTGGTAGTTACGAAAATCACAGTCCCTTTATAGAGAAGGGAAGGAAAGACTGGCTTCTCAGCAACAGGTAGCTGAGAAAAGTAAGAAAGGCACTTCATTTCCTCTCTCTCCCTCTTCCCCACTATTTAGCAGGGTTGAACACTTTCTCAGCTTAGGGTGCTATTGTGAAAATAAAGTCAATTTATGCTAGATAAATTTATGTTCGATAAGTGCTTTCTGTAAGAAGGTATTTCTTAAATTGTGGAGCCAAAACAACTATTGAGCTAGGAATAAAGAAACAGGATAAGATAATTTCTCTGCTATCGCATTTTTGAGTGTTACAGCAAGGAGGAAAAAAAAGTCACTGAACCAACATATCTGACAAATATGTATTACACAATTATCTCTATAAGCAACTATAAATGACCAATCCCACTGTTTGCTTTCCCTTTTAAAGTTCCAACTTGCAAACTTTTCCTCAAGTACAGCTTGCTCTACAGGGCAACTGTGCTTCGCTGGGGAAAAGATTTCAGGTCCTGGACATTACGGTCACATGAATGAGAAATAGTGCCGTGTATGAATGAGTTGAAGATAAGAAATAGAGCAAGTCTTACATTCCATTACAGTTTAGGATTTGCTGCTCACTTAAGCAGGACCAGATCAAGACCGGTATTTAAAGATGATATTCATTTCTAATGCAGAAAGATGATCCTAAGGTGAAAAAGAAGAAGATAAATTACAAAAGGGCTTTTTCTGTATTATTGTGTTATTTAGATTGATTAGTGAGAACTAACATCAATTTTATTCACATATCCAAAGATGTCCAGACATGTCACAAGTTTACCTTATATCTGTGTCCCTAAGTGACAGATTATGTACTTTTATTTCTGATAACATTAAAGATGCAGCTAGGAAAGTCCCATTAGACAAAGATCTGAGGAAAATCAGGAGGATAAGCTATCCCAGCTAAGTGCAGAAATAATTTGTGAAGTCTAGGGGTTTTTTTAGTTGTTTTTTGTTGTTGGAGTGTGGTAAGCGAGCTGGCTGCTGAAAGCTCCCTAGAGACCAAGAGAAATCTCGGCGTTGGGGCAACCTACACAAGAGATGTGGGGCACAGAACTTGACCAAGGCAACATCAGTGCCAATGGGGTAGCAAAGCTCTGTAAGAGCAGCAATGTGCATCATGGTGCAAGGCACTGAAATACCGTCTGTGCTCACCTGCCACAGCAGAGTTCCCTTCCCAGACTCCTCTCCTGAAGCTGGTGCCTGGACAAGAGCACCAGGATCCAGGCTGAGCCTCCACTGCTAAAAACAAGGAGAGGAGTGAGCTCCTCAGCAAGAACACTCCTGCTTCCCTCACTTCCCCCTGCCCCTGCCCTCCCCCCCCCAATACTGCAGCAAGTAAGTCCACAAGCAAAAAGGGCATATCAAAGGGCTTTTGCCCTCTCCATTCTATGCAGAAGCATAAGTGTAAGGCAAAGCAACAGGTATTCAGGGATACAGCTTTTTAAGATGAAAACCTTTGGAAAACGCTATTGTGCTTTCTCTGGAGCTCTATTCCTCTCGCTATAGAGAGAAGATAAATATGAGCTCATTTCCTATTGAAGCACACAAGATGTAAAATAAATATTGCCATATATGCAGAAGATTTCATTTCCTGTACTGGCATCCAAACACCCTTACCAGTGTTTACCTCACTACACCAACTCAATTTTATTCTTGAGTAATGGAGTCGGGTCATCAATTTTCCAGTACATTCTCTCAATGAGCTGTCAGATATATGCCAGGATATTTCAGGTGGTGTTACTGAGCTATTTGCTGGCCTGCCTAAGCAGCAATGCATGAAACACAAGCTTGGGATAACTAGTTCAGCATGGTGCTCCCTACCCAAATACAGACTGCATTGAACAAAAAGTATTGGGGTATTTGCTTAAATATCAAATTCCCATGAGCTGTTTTCTCTGCTACTGATGATCTTGAGACAAAGATCATGACAGTAACTTTAGCCTACATTCTCATCCTCACATACAGAGCCCCAGTTTTTACCTTCCACATTTGTCAGCACTTGGTACCTCTCAGCTTGTTTCACTGTCCAGAGGGCTCTGCTTGGCCCCCCACAGCAGCCCCCATCCCTCCACATCTCCCCTCCAAAGGCACAGGACTGAAATCGCTTTGCAGAGTTTGGAGGAAACAGGATCTGCTGCTTGTGCAATTAAAGGCTGTGAGAGAAATTGGCTGCTTAGTATCCTTACCCCTAGCTCTGCTCCCCGGTTCCTGTTTAAAGATCAAAGGTGAGGGAGTGAGAAGAGGCTTTTGCTGGATCTTGAGATGAAATGGCAGGCCACAGACCTGAACCACTGCTGCTCTTATCTTCTGTAATCATTCAGCTACTTTGCACCTGCCCTGCCTCTCTGTAAAATCAAGGAATGTAAAGGAGTGCATTTGGCCCTAAGCTATTACTTTGCTTTAATTCCTTTCCCAAAGAAAATTCGCTTCAACAGTTTGATATGAATTTTTTTTTTTAAAGAATAGATGATATTAGCTCCCTCCTGCAGATAAGACTTCTGAGTTTTAAAGCTCCCTGTTTTCATTCCTATACTTTGATTAAAGGCTTCAAGAGATTCATTTTGGTCATTTTAACTTCTTTTCTCTGGAAAGTGGCAAAGGCTATAGTGGAAAAAAAAAAAAAAAAGAAGCAAAAAAAGTCCTGAAACAGGACTTCCATTCCACTTTTCTCTGTTATCTATAGTGAAATTTCAGTCTCCAGAAAAAGTTGGGATGGTAGCACACGAGGCAACCCACATTCCTCCTGTTTGATTATAGGGATGTAGCCTGAGCATGGGAAGACACAAGGCAGTTGAAATCACTGGAACTGCACTGGTTCAAGTCAAAAATGCCCAAGAAGTGGTGGTCCTATACAGAAGCTTTTGTCAGAATTTAACTGTTGATAGGACAATGACAACAACAAAGCAAAATCAATACAAAACAAAACAAAAAAACCGTGCAGGAATAAATTCAGCACCTTGTCGGGGTAGGGAGAGGAAATATCAGGTTAATGGGTTAGGTGCTGGGATGTGCAAAGACAGCACAGTGTGTCCAGCCCCATGTTACCTGCATGGGAAGACAAGATGCCTCAGAGCATGCAAAAAATTGGCTGTTCTTGCCATATACCTACAGGGGGTCCGACTGACGGTATTGCACACATGTTAATTCTTGATTCTGTTCACAGGCTTAAGGCTTGGGTGGCATCTCCCAGGTTCATCTTATTTAGCTGCCCTGCTTTCTGCAGTATTAGACTTATTTGTGATAATAATCAATTAGATTTTGCATATGTGTAAGTACATGCATGAAAGCTTGTCCTTAGCAATGCTGTTTTTTTTAGCAAAGTCTGCCTTCCCACCCCAACATAAAAACGTATCTTAGCAAAAATTATTATGAGGGAAAACAAGTACATTGAAATGAAATTATTTTTTAAAAGCGTCTCCTGGAAATATTTAGTTTAAAGTCATATAAACTGATCTGTAAGTGTTATTTCACAGCTTGCCAATAATAGCAAATATAACACGCTCCCCTACTAGTGTTGCACTACGACATAATAGTTGAAATATTTTTGTTTCTTTGTAGTGGACTAAAAAAAGTCAGTAACAGCAGATACTACTTAGTTGTAATACAAATGTGGTTTTCCTTTCCTTGATCACAATGTTTGCTCCTTGCAATGAAAAACAGCTCATCATTTAGTTTCACGTCAAGTAAATATATAACTAACCCTCATCCTCCAAATAAAAGTCCATGGCGAAATTTCAAAATTCTGATGCATTTTAAAAATCCCATACCAAGTTTTTCAGACTTGATATTTCAAAGAAATTGCTTTATAAGAAATTCAAATGCTACTACTATACAAAACAAAAACACCTTTTGAGATGCCTACTGAATGTAATTTCTTCTATAACTTCTATCATTACTTTTTTTTTTCTTTATGTACCTCTTGACATGTATTTGACAAATTAAAAGGGCTCAAAAGATTCTGTTTCTTCCATAGAAGTAAGTTTGCTATCTAATGGATGGCGAGATACCCACTACAAATTCATATCCACCATTATATACAGGAAACTGGAGTACTTGCACTTAACCTGAAAATCCTCTTTAATCACTGCCATTCGAATAGTACCTGAAAAGGTGCCCCTTCATCTGGGAAATTAGAAACACGTGTATATTAGTTTTCTTGCTCAGCTGCTGTGATTCGCTATTCCCACACATGACAACCACGGTTCCTTTGGCCCAGAGCATCTTCTCCACTAATATGCTACTTTTCTCTTTCGAGAATGCAATCACAGTAATACAGTAATAATTGCAGTCCATGTGGCTGCTGAGGACTGCTGCTTCCTCTCAAACACAACAGCAGAAAATAAGGATGAGGGCAAAAGGAAAAGTAAAAACACAAAATGAACGGACCAAATAAGGGAAATAGAATTAGTTTGGGGAATGGTTTCCATTTAAGCTAGTATGGTACATATCAGACACTTTCTTTCCCTTTCTCTCCACTCCTGCCTACCTCTTTTCCAAGGTGTTTTCATTTCAGGTCCTGTTGTTTACATGTTTTATATCATTTGCATGATATTGAAATTAAGCCTTTCATTATATTCTGACTTTGCTACTGTTACCAGCAGCTATGTTACTGTTTGTTTCATATGCGTAATCACCTTTTTTACCTCTCTGGTTGCATTTTTCCCTCCTAATTCACATTAAGTGATGTGAGATTTCTGAGGGCAGTGGGGAAAGCAGAATCCATCAGAGCAGAAGGAAGAGGTTACAGGTATTGGGCAAAGCTGCCACCTCAAGCTTGAGAAATTACATTTCTCCTTCAGTGGCATGGCTAACTTTCTTTTGTTAGCGTCTAAGTGTATTTAATGTTCAGCTAAGTCTCTAAATTGGCTTAGCAATAAGTAGCCCTTATTTACACTTTTATGATGCAAAAGCTATATGATCATCAGAAGGTTTTGATTTTTATCCTTGTAACTTCACAAGGGACTTTTTTTTTTTTTTCCTATAAATGCTCTCTTCACATTTATTATTTTTAACACTTCCATTACTAAAATTTTCCTGGATGTTTTGTTTTAAATAAACCTCTTACGAGTTAAGCCTTAGTATCTATTTATTTTGATTGTTTCTTTTTCTGTTAAATACTGTTTCCAAATTATATTCAGATGTTCCAAGCCCTGCACATTTCAGCTTTAGGGCACAGATATGAACCCCTATTTCATTTTGATTTGAGGTTTGTTTTGTTTTGTTTTTCGTTTTTTTTTTTTTTCTTTAACTATATTAAGACTTCATGTTTTTCCTGGCAGTTTTGTTGGGTTTGGGGCTTTTTTGGTGTGTTGGTTTAGGGTTTTTTTGTGGGTGTGTTTTTGTTTTTTTTTTTAATCACACAAGTTCATAAAACTATAACTTAGATGCATGGCACAGAGGCTTAAGAAATAGAATCATAGAATCATAGAATCATAGAATGGCTAGAGTTGGAAAGGACCTTAAAGATCATCTAGTTCCAACCCCCCTGCCATGGGCAGGGACACCTCTCACTAGAGCAGGTTGCTTAAAGCCCCATCCAGCCTGGCCTTGAACACTTCCAGGGATGGGGCATCCACAACTTCCCTGGGCAACCTGTTCCAGTGCCTCACCACCCTCACTGTAAAGAATTTCTTCCTTATATCTAATCTAAATCTCTTCTCTTCCAATTTAAAACCATTGCCCCTTGTCCTGTCACCACTCTTCCTGACAAAGAGTCCCTCAAAATAGATTAATCTCTTTTGAACCCTAAATCACAGCAAATGAAAAGCTCACAGCCCCCAAACTTACTCATATACTTCAAATTTTCCTTGTGGGCAAGTAATCTTAGTTATCTTCCTTGCCCATACCTTCAAACAAGTCTGCCTCACATTTTTCCTTGTTTATTTTTCCTCAGCTCTCTCTGGAAGTCGTTGACTGTCCACAGCATGGCTGGGCTGGCCACACCAGCCAGGGGCAGCAGAGGCTGGCAAGGAGAACAACTGCGGTTCTGGAGACCTGCTCTCAGGATGCCTTCCTCGCAGAGCAGCCTAACAGTGAGGCAGGGAATGAGGGCCTGGAGCTCAAGAACCACCCGGGCAAACACAGCAGGGCAAAGCTAGAGGATGAAAGCAGCAGGCAGGCTTGGAGTCACCTTTTGCCAAGGAGGCAACAACTGGAATTACTGCCCAGGTGTTGTGGGCTGGTGCTGGAATCGCTGTGTATCAGTATGCCCTCCCTCACTGCTCCCTTCTCAGTAACATACTGTTGGAACAGACTCCATTGGTTTGACTCACAGATCTCACACGTATCTAACCTCGCAGATGCGCTTTTCTACAGTTCAAACTACTATTCCTAGTGAAGACCTCAAGAACTGCTGTCACTGAAGACCTGGCAAAATAGTTGCTCTGATCTGCATAGAGATGCCCTCTCTGCACTGCTCTCTTTTCCACTGCTTCTCCACAAGCCTCGCATGATTTTGCTCTTCACTCATAAAGACAGCATAGTTTGTTTCTCAGATCAGAGTTTGGCTAGAAGTCTGCTGAAGGATATTCATCCACTGATGTTCTCCGAGAAAACTGACAGCATTTTTATTCCCATCAGAACTGGTCACTTAGTTGATTATGCTACATAATGAGTGATAGACCGAGCCACACGTTATAACTCGCATTCCCCGGTGACTCAACATCAAGCCTTTCAGTCTCTTTTCAAAGCTTATAGAAAAAACAACCCTAAAAGCTCCACTCCATCAAGGGTCCCTTTAGGCCAAGATGAAAAGCAGATTCACATTTATCAATCCTTGAACAAGAAAACTATCAATCACTGAAAATACTTAATGCAAAGCAGTGAAGAATGTTTGCTAAAGACAAACAGTACTGAGCACGGAGTTGCTCAGGAATACAGGGTAAAGTCAAATACTGATTGTCTCTGCAGATATGCACAACATATACATGACACAAAGACACACTGCCCTTTGCCTAAACAAATCAAGATCTATAAATCATGCTGACACTCACCACACTTAACTCTCTCACCTGAGAAATTACAGCATTCTTGCTGTTTATGACTTGCAGGGGTACAGTGGGATAGAGTTTGTCCTTGTGAAATTTAACTGTTTCCAGGGTATTTTCAGAGGTCTGGTAATATCAGCGAGCCTTACCATGTTGCTGTAAGGGGCGATGACATATTCTTGCATGGTATGCAGTGTAATTGTTATTGCTGGAAGAGAATACTTGCAGTTTTTGCCTTGCCAGCCAGGAAAGGCAGATCTAAGACTGCCTGTTTACACACAGCAACACATTTCTCCAGAAGAGTTTGCCGTATTAGCTCTCACTCGCCAGTTTTAATGAGACCAATTTGTACTGAAAAATGGATTCATGATATAAGGCAATTACTTGGCACTGCATGTATGCGAGTAAAACAACTTTTTCAGGAAAGGAATAGAGTCAGTCACCTCTAACAAGGCCTGTGCACATAACCTAATCTCGTTTGTTCTATGGGGTTCCTAAGATGTCTATTATAATGATATCCAATTTTGGATTTCCGTTATTTCGTATATTCAAAGAAATTATTGACTACACTGATCTCTCAGAATGGGAAACACAATATATTGCTAAAACTAAGGTCCACAGACAATTAACACGAGCTACATTTACCCAGTAAGTCACGTATTTTGGTCTCTGCAGCGCTATGGACGTCTTTGAAATATGTCCTAAGCAGCTACAACGGTATTTCAAAGACCCCCCTCAAATTCCCACAAATTTATAAATGGGGATACTGAGCAATTGACAATCTCCAAGACACATTCTGTAAAAAAATTTTTGACAATTAAATTACCACAGATAAAAGATCAGAAAGGGTAGTATTGTGAAACCAATTTATTTAGCCCCATGAACACTAACAGGGTAACAGACCGATTTCTTTAAGATTGGTGTGTTGCAATTGATTGAGTTCAATATCTGGGAAGATGTATGCAAACTTTGGTTGTAGCTGTTCCTACATTTCTGTGACTTTCCCCGATATCTAACAAGCGATTTAACAGCTTTTCTCCTGG
The DNA here is from genome assembly GCF_964106895.1 of Numenius arquata. Taxonomy (NCBI): domain Eukaryota; kingdom Metazoa; phylum Chordata; class Aves; order Charadriiformes; family Scolopacidae; genus Numenius; species Numenius arquata. Next base: position 15,404,958 of record NC_133585.1, on the reverse strand, counting down.
TTGGTGAAACATTAAAAACTTTATGATCTCCGACTTCTATCACTGTATTGAATTTGATCAAAATGGGCTAGCAGTTATTTGGTACAGAACAATAAAAAAAACCCCAGCAGACTTATAAGTCTAAAACTCATCCAAATACCACTGCAATTTGAAAGAATTCCAAAGGTTAGATTCACAAAACGTTAAAATATATATGAATGGCAACATATACATGATTGTTTGCAAGCTACCAGGAACATTCTTAACAAACCATTGAAGCACAACAATTTTTCCTAAATACTCAGATGCTCTCTGACCAGGCAGAAGAGTTTGCTCTCAGCCCTTGATGGTTTGGATCAATCCATCTCAGCAGATTGCGTTGGAACAGTCTAGCATACAGATGGGGCTGTTCTAAATTACGCCAACTAGCTCTAATCTGAACGTACGGCCAGCGAGCTGAGAACCATAACTACCTCCAATTCTGTTTACATCCCTGTCATGACTCAAAATGGATGTGCTGGGGTAATGTCAAGAGAGGAGAGCCATTTGTCTGCTGGGAAAGCACAAGAACTCTCTTAGCACACCACTTGCCTCAAGATCAGTAGAAACAGAACCGAACAAGATAAGCATTGGCACATAAAGTTGATTTTTGGGTATGTGCCCACCAACATTTATGTTGATTTTTTCCCCTGCATGTGAATCACACACACATTAAAAAAAACAAACAAACAAACCAACCAAAGGACAGCTCTTATTCTACTACTGCATTTTGGGGCCAGCTCTCAACTACAATTCATTCATTCCAAATGAGCTATGAGCATAACTCAAATGCAGCCACATGGCACCACAGTTTAAAAAGAGAAGCCTGTAGTAGTTAGAATGTGAGGAATTAGCTTAGTAAAGTGAGGGCAGCTGCATTCTTTGGTCTAAAAACTGAAGCAAAGTAAACGTGCATTACAATTGTTGGGGAAATATTTGTTAAGATACCTATTTGTTTTCTCTCTGATTTTGGTGAAGAATCTAGTGGCAGTATTACAAGAATAGCTTTTGTAGCAGAATTTTCAACAAAGTCCAAATGGGGAAATGTTGAAATTCTCATGAAAAATATCTACTCTTGTGACATTTCCTGCCCTATGTTTAGAAGAGAAGGGACTGAACAGGCATCCAGAATGACTAAAACTAAATATTTGGTGATTTGTATAAATATAGAGAAGCAGAGAGAGAAAAGTGCCACACAGTGGTCACTTGAATCACTTTATTTTTCCTCATTATTTCCTCCCAACTAGGCCAACAGAACTGCCAAAGGGAACGCCTAGCAGAACTGTTTGAAATATCAGCTCCCTGGTGACCTATATATCCTTACACGTGGTTATATACTCAACTCTTGTCGATCATTGCAGCTTCTTTAAAATCAGTGCTGCTACGTTCAACATCTGTCCCAAGGATTTCAGGTTTTTTTCTTCTTTTGACCAGAGCCAGTAGCACCTATTTCTTTCATTATGGTGTGGTAGCAGCCTCAGGTGAGTAAGGGTTACGGTGACAGTCAGCTGTCATGACCAAAGCTATTTATTACCTGCAGCATTGTGCAAATATGAATGGAATACAGGGTATATCAAAGTAACCAAGGAAATTCTTCTTCGGCTTCAGCGCTGTATCATACATAAAACAACTTCATTTGCTAAAGCTGTGCAGTGAACAGGTGAGGTCAATACAGGGAAAGAAAGGCAGAAAACAAGTTTACAGACCCTGAGGCTACTGAAAAGGAGATGGCAAGCACACAACCATCTTGTAAAAACAGCTCATTTAAAAACACAAATTCAGTTTGTCTTGTATTTAGTAAGGTGCAGAAGGAGAAAACTTTAATCTGTCTAAAGCACCTGGCCTTTCAGCTGGGAGATAAGGAAACATCAGCATGAGAAACAGCAAAAATCTTCACACTTTTGAGCATGATCATCATTAGGTGCCCTGTCATTTTCATTGCTGTTTGCTGAAACTATACTTTTGGCCAGTTTAACAATCATAGAAGTCATCAAGGGGAATCTGTGATGAATATTGCATTTCACGATGCCAATATTTTGTTCTCATAGCATTTCCTGAGGGTGTTGCTACTGACCCCCTCACTATGCTTATGCATTACATAGCTACCTCTGTTGTGATGATTGCCAGGCTTCCCCCGCAGGGCTCCGGTGTGCACCTCCAGGGTTCACATGCCTCAAGTTTAAGCTCTCAGTAAAACATTTTAATTTATATTAATTTCTATAAATGTATTATGAAAGAATTGAAATTTGTGCATATATATTATTGTAACATGATAAGCACCTCATGTAGCCATCATATTTGCCTTCAAATAGTTAATTTATGCAATCATAAAGGAGAGTTCATTACAGCAGATCTGCTCTGCCAGGTACTGTCAACGATGGATCCTGAAGATACATAAATGTTTGGACAGAAGAGCATTAGAAGAGCAATGTGGCTTTGGATGATCATGGCTGCTCAAGGCTGACTTCGATTGTCAGCCTTGATAGTAACTGCACAGAAATGTCCCATTGCTCTTAGGTTCCTCTTCAACCCAAGTAAAGGTCTAAAAAAAAAAAAAAAAAAAAAAAAGCAAATCGGAAAGAAGAAAGGCCCTGCAGACAGAACTTCCCCTGCCTTCCAACCATCCTTATCTGCAGTAGCAGTCTCCAGCTGGGCTTCTGCTTGGAAGCCCAGTGTGCCAAATGAAAGGGCCCTTTGCAGAGAGTCACTGAGCTTGTCACACCAAGAGCTCTCAGTAGGAATTTCCACAACACCATATCAAGACTCTTGATTGCAACATTTAGGACAAAGGCTATTATTATCTCATTCATTATGTTCATAAAGCTTTGAGAACATTTCAGGTGCTAGGTTAGTTTTAAATGGTAGCTACGTGTTTTCTGCTGCTCCTCTGTTGTCTCCATTTCACTATAAGGGACTAAGTAACCTAAGCAATATTTACTAGCAGTACCTGTTCATCAGCAATATAATAAGAACTGTAGACTTAATTTACAATTACATTTTTTTCCTCTAGGAAGCTAAAGGGTTATCAAAAAGTGGCTCTTCCTTACAGCTGTGATGGTCTGGGAATGAGGAGAGCCTTTCACCCGTACCTTCTTCCATTTACATCTGAGGCATGTCAAAAATCTAGCTTTTTTTTTTCCTTCCCCTGCTAGCTGATTTACAACCTTTTTTTTTTTTCAACTTTGTGAAATCTTAATTTCTGGCAGTTTTCACAAGCTGCACTTCAGAGTTGTTCCATCCATGTAGTGACTTCATCGCAGAACAGCCAAGATAAACAGTTCTAGCCATTTCATAGCATTTCATTTATCTCTTGATAATTTCCAGATTTTCCTATATCTTATGAATCTGGTAACATAGTATCACGCATTTTAGTGACCTGCTATTGCTTCTCTCAACAGCTGTAATGACGTGTTCTCCAATTTAGATTTTTCCAATTTATATTAAAGCTACAGTGCCTCTGATCACACAGGACTAAAAGTACTCCTGAATTGGCAAAATTTAAGATCTACTCTAACCCCCGGTTAGCGTAAAGAAAAAGGCTTCAAATAACAATCTATTGAACCATTAATTAGTATTCTACTCTACAGACCATTTTCAGAATGTCTGAGACCTATGGAAATAGACACTTCTTAAAAAATAAAAGACTGAAACACCCACTTTAGTTACACACTAGTTACACACTAGTGGCATAAATACGCTCTCATATATTAATGTATGTATCGAAAAAGCACCAGGACAACACTGTTCCGTAAAGCTGGGACAAACATATAAGTTTAGGCAACATTGTTAACAACACTAAATTTTTTTGAATGTCAAAGGTCAGTGTTTTCAGATGATGGGAATTACCCTATACCCAGTACTTGAAAGAATTAAAGCCATTGATTTAGTCTCCTAGCATTAGGATTTAGGAGTCTGAGTTTAGGGTCCGTATCGGAAAAGAGAAGAGAAAGAAAAATAATCAAGGTAAAAATAACATTGTTACATAGTTCATGCTCTAAAAGTCTCTGAGACTTAGATAAGTTTAAGAACACATGCCACCAGCTAAGTAGGGGGAAAAAAAAAATCCAACTGATACTGAGTACATTAGCGTAATTTATGCATTCATAAAACTGATAGGCACATTTCTGAAAATCTTTAAAGTAGAAGTAATAATGGAGCTAGTCAGCAATTTACCACTAGCAATTAATCATTCTCACAATATTCACAACATTCAGTTTTGTTCTTGTTATTCGAGGAAGTAATGATTAATTGATAAAAGTTTAGCAAGTGCACTAATAGCAGGTGTGCCTAATTGCAAACTCTCAGGGATAATTTGGTCTGAGCTACTTTATGCTAATTTGTACAGCATTAGTCATAACAGTCTGTAATTTTACTTTTAGAACAACTTTTTCCTATAGTCACTATAATCTAATTAAGAATTTTAACTAGTTATTTGTATGGAGAACACTGCTGAATTGTAGATTCAATAGATGTGAGAAGCTCATTACCATAAAAGATTAAAGAAGAGGCCCTTAAAAATATGCCCCCACCAATTAAAAGGCCTTGCTAACTGGTTTCAGGGACAGCTCTGTTTTAAAGTACTTTTAATGATAACATTTACCCTGATCTCATGTAGTTTGAAACCAAATCCTGTTGTTCATATCCCCCATCTTTTCTGAACTGAAGTTTCCTTTTAACAGCAAGCACTTCTCTCAGAGGCTGAGCAAAATCAGTGGGAAAAGCTGCGTTCAGGTACCTGTTATCCATTTCTGCAGTTGCTGTGCACCCAGAAGGCTCATTGAGGTAAATCAACTCAAGCTACTGGGCAAACAACTGTCAGCAAACAACTAGACAGACAAGTGCTTACTTAAAACAGCCAAAGAATTCAACAGTGGAATTTTTTGTTCAGTTGGTCTTTGGGCAAATCAGCTGTATCAGCTCTTGTTCTTTAAAAAGATGTCTTTACTCCCAAATTATTGCACAAACCATTTAATATTGTATTTTTTTCAAGCAAACTGTGGTACCTGCCAGGATTTGCTCCTTTTTCACATATGCCATCTGAGATGTATCTGAAACCATGCACCAACAGCACTGGGGCTCATATGCATGTATAGCAAATATGATGGGAATTCACCCCAGCTTCTCCCTCTTTCTAAACCATCTTCCATTCCCTAGTCACCTGCCGCCCGCCTTGGATTCCTCCTTGTTCCTGGTGTTAGGCAGCCAAAGATCTGGGTAGGTACATAGTACTTAAAGAAAGTAGCAGCACAGCAAAAGCTTCACATGGCCATGAGTCACAAACTATGCAGATAGACCTCAGGACCACAAGGGAGTGGAGCAGAGGAATCACAGTGCTCTGCAATTCTAGAGCTCCAGAGGAACTTGACTCATGGCCGAGGCCCAGTGCCATTGGGTTCAGCACCCTGGTTGCTCCTGCCCTGCATAGTCAGCAGCCCCCCAGGGCAGCACAACCCTGTTGGCTGCGGTGGGAGATGCTCCTGCCTGGACTGCCTACAAGCTGTTACAAGCTGGGGTCTGGGAAATCCCTTGATCATGTGGTAAGCCCCTGTGGATGTGGCAACAAGTCAAAATCCAAATGCTCCCAGCAACACATCCTTTTTCTTCAATGCCATTTTACAGAGATAGCTCCTCTTGCAAAGGGCAAATAAGAATAGTGACACTGCATCATTTCATATGGAGCAGGTAGGTTTTTCACAGGATGTTTAAAGACCTGCTTCTATGTTTATTGGACTTGAGAAACGCTCAGGTCTCTTCCATGATACTGGATGACATTTTATCTCCTCAAAACATGAAAATGAATGGTCAATTCAAACACACTTGGAAATACTTTCTGCATATACTCAATTTTCTTATAGAATTTCATGTTGTAGATTATCTGACAGCTAAAAAGCCGAACTCAGCGAGTGCTCTCTGCATTTCTGGTTGTCCCATTGATGTGCAAGCTGATCACACAACAGAACTGGAAGCAAGCCACAGCTAACTCCTCTCATCTGGAGTTCTTAGTAACAGTGGGGAGGTAGGATGTGGTAATTGATTTGAAACCAGAAGCAGCTGCCAAACAGATGTTCTTGCCGAGGCATGTAAAACTTTGTGCTATACATCTTCAACTAAAATGACAGTCCAAATCTGCTAGCTAGTAGCTAAGCCATCTTCTTTTGCAAGTCATTGGGAAAGAGATGACTAGGTTGTATATAAGAACTAGGTTGTATATAAGAATTGCTGAACCTTGTGACTAGGATGGGAACTTCCCTTTGGGATGTATCTTACTAGTGTTTGCATTTACTCACTCTACAATAAATAAAACTAAAACCTAGATATTGCCAGACGACTGTAAGAATAGGTGAACATTACAGGCCCTAAGCTTCTCACTGACAAGGGTCATGCCACGTGCACAATATCTAGAATTTAATATCTGAGCCCAGCATTTAAGCTAGGACCCCAGTTTTGACTTTTGTAGAACAGCTCAATAGGCTGGAGAAGCAGCACTTCACCTTAATGCTTTTTTCCCCCCTGCATTATGGTTATCAAAATAGATACATACACAACAGAGGTCCATTAGCATCTTTATCAACACTGTAAGTGGATCAGGGAAGAACATCAGAGACTCACTTCCCTCAGTAGCTCTTTGAATTTTCTCTCCCCTTCACACACATGCCCTTCTCATACCTCACCATTAAGAACTGGATTTCAAATTCCCTTGAACATGACTCATCTATTACTAATGCACTCATCTCGGGCAGAAAAATAACTTATTTTCCTGCCTGAGATCTGCCCTTCACATGGCTTGAAAATAATTGTCAACTCAGTGGCTAAAAAACTGAAAGCCAGTGATTAACTTTAAAAACCAATCTAAGCTCCAGTTGCATTATTCTAAAACTTCTTATGCCATAAACATCTCTGTAGCACGCAAGTGCCTTCCAGTAGTGTATGAAGCAACCATGACTAACATCTGTCATGTGTCATTAGTACTTTCGTCCCTCAAGGGGAAAAGCATTTGCAGTGAAGTGTTTTGTTTTGGTAGGAAATTAAAAGAAAAAACTGCACACAGCTACATGTTTATCTTAGAGGAACCAAGATCAAAGAGATGCATTTTGCACTTGGAGCAGGATATGATATCTATGAGGGTCCCTAGCCCTTAGGGAAGTTTATAACATGGTCTTACAGTGCCCCCTTTGGAAAGTCTGCTTTCTGGCACAGGCCCATGTCTTGATCATAAGGATGTTCCATTAGGACTGAAGAGAAAGTTGTCAACCACAGAGCTGTCAGTTGCCTTTTAGCAGGCCTGAGCCTAAGCCGTGGGTCTCTGAATAGAAGGGCTTGATTCACTGCCAAATTGTAAGTCAGAACAGTGGGGAAGATGGGCTTGATGTGCTCAGGGAGCTCATGGTGGCGAGGAGACTCCTGTGCTCTTTGGAGCTTCCGAGACTCACAAAGCTTTATGGTGAGGTTATCACTGAGCTCCCTTAGAAAGGTATCTTATCACAAGGGTATCTACAAGTGTTCTTTTCAGCTAACTGGAGTCACTGGCACCTTGCTGAAGTTTAGCTTCTCTCATCTATTCTTCAACTATAAGCTAACGATGCCATGTTGCAGTGGTATGGAATGGTATTGGGACAGGTGTTTGGTCATATGTAGAAAAAGACAAATAGGTTGTGTGTCACCTCCGTAGTATAGCCCAGTCCCATCCTCTGCAGGCAACATCTGGACAAGGATAGGAATAGGAAGAATTTGCTCTAGTTGCAGGTGCAGTCTCTCACCAGTATCCACCAAGGCGGCCTCAGACTAGCTGACCTGGTTAAGCTTGGAGAATGCTTGTCAAAGCCCAGGGGGAGTCCCTCCCTGCTAGGATCATCCCCGCAGTTTTACTAAAGCACGCTCAGTTTCACCTCTTGGCCCGAATCCAGATTGTTCTAGGACTGCAACATGAAGCCTCAGTTCCATTATCTCAAACTTGGCCAGTGGTATTTTATTTATAAGGAAGTGTTTGAAAACTTGTCTCTGCTTTAGCAATGCAGGCTCAACCTGTAATTTCACAGTAACTGATCATGTTGTTACATGTAATGGTGGCTTACAGGACTGTCCTTGAAAACCTGGAGTGATACAGCATCATCCTTGACAAATGGTAAAGCCACACCCAGATCCTTTTTATCCTTTTGCCCCAGACATTTGCAGAGATTTCCTGGTCTACATCTCCTCCACAGCCAGAAGAGGGTTTTGATTCATCAACCTATTTTTAGTCTGATGTTTAGCTTCCTTCCTTAGTGGCTTCAGACCAGCACAGAACAAAGCATCAAACCACTTTCAATCCAGTAGACACCATCATGATAGAGCAATGGTTTATGTGCCAAAGCCTTACAGCACATCTGTCTTTCCTATGCTGGTAGCTTTGCTCATGCAACCATCATGTATGGAACAGGTTCCTGAGCAACACCCATCGACCAGCTCTGCCTGCCCTGCTGCAAGGGCTCAAAGCTGCTTATGCACAAATACAAGAGAGAACAAAACTCCATTAAAAGCTTGCCCTTAGAGGCCAATGCAAAAAATTAAATGAACCTGCTCAGAGCCACCAATTTAAGTCCCTTCAAGTTTGTCAGGGACAGAGACCCTGTATTTTAAAGGATGTTTCTTTTTTATACAATAAATACCTGGCAAAAGAAAGATGTATATGTTTTTTATGTTATTATTAGATATTTCATATTTAGTTCTTCTCATACATATGAACATTTTATGGCTGTACCCATGGATGGCATGTAGTTACTGTAGTGACAGAAGTATTAAAATACCTTTAAATACCTCCATGGAGACATCTTTTTTAAACTCTTTGGTGCAGCTGTATTTATAGCAATAGTAGTTGCCAGTTTTTCAAGGCTAATTATTTTGACTTATGATGATATTTTCCATATTCCATGAAGTATCCCTTACTTAAAATTCTTTAATGTGACATTTTTCCTCTTGCCAGTATTACTAGTGTACGATACATGGGTAACGCTGACTAAATATCTTGTTCTTAAAATAAAGAAAATCCTCATTTTGGAATGCGATATTCAGGCAAATTAAGAGGTAAATGGCATCAAGACTAAGCGTGGGCATAACCTCCTCCTCCCCTCACTACCTTCTGGTAGTGACAGATTGAAGAGGTCAGGTGCACTACTGAAAGAAACATTTTAAAAAGCAGGTACCAAAACGCTATTTATATTACTAAGAAGATGGAAAAGGATGAGTTTGAGCTCCTGCATGAACCTGCAGTACAGCTGGTAGCAAAACCAAACAAACCAACCCACCCCAAAAAACCCACACACAACCAAAAAACGCAGAAACCCCCAAAACCCCACCAAACACCAATCCCCTCCCCCAAGCTGAGTTTATAAAACATCTCTGCTACCACTGAATCAGTAATCCTATGACTTCTTTATTTCCTCTGGGTAGCTGCCTTGAAATACAAAAGGAAGAGCCAGGGAGTCCAGGTTATGAGAAGCCAACTCTCTTTGATTGTAAACATATTTATCTACAGTGTAATGCATCTCTGGTTTCAGTTCCCAAAAGCCTCATTCTTTAATTGTTCAGGTTTGTAACCTTGGTATGTAGGACTTCAAAACCGTGGAGTTTGCCAAGAATGGGTGGACAGTTCATCCACATTCTCCAGAGTATGTAGTATGTCCCTTTAGGATACTGCACGATATACTCCATTTATTGCTAGATATATTAACTCGTGCTTCGCTACTGACATCATCCTAAATCCTGCCCCTCTTTCACCCCCGATACATTTGTAAATCTGCCCTTCAACATCACCAGTACAGTTTCAATTCTACTTTATCTGAAATCTCAACCACATCTTGCCCTTTTGGTTCCTCATCAGGCTCATGAACTGTTACTATGAGTTCTAGAATGCACATCCAGCCACCACACTGCAAGATTCTTGAACTTGTAGCAACAGTCTGCACGAGTCATTTCAGAGTCTAACTCCCATTGTCCAGGCTCACTTCTTCCTTTACAGGTGCCTCTTTCAGGATATCTCAAGTTGTGCCTGTTTTGGTGCTCCTAATTTAGCTACAACTGACCTCTCGTTATACACTAACACCACCTAATTTCTACATCTGGTACAACAACTTTCTCCTCTGACTTCTCACAGTCTGTAGTAACAGCCAGAAAGTTTATTCAACTTTTTTTCAAATGACAGTCCCACTACCCTTTATTCCTTTGAATGGGTGATCTGTAGCAAACCAATTTGAGATAGTTTCATTAAACATACTGTGCAGGATAAAATGGTGTCACAAGAAAGCTATTAACATACAACAACGAAACACGAGAATCATAAAGGAGAGGTATCTGTATAGTCCTCCTCATCCTGTAATATTAATGTAATAAACAAGTTAATAAATAATAAATAATTATAATGAGTAATACAAAAAAATACTTGTCTCTTTTTTTGGTGGAACTTTGTCCATTCTAGAAATGTATTATATTTGAAACTCTCAATTTCATTTGTGCATGACAGTTCACAGACTGGTAGCTGATTATTGCCATCAAACGTGCATAAGACAGTTAAGGGGAAAACAAACACCTGTTAAGCCATAAAGATGAGTTAATCAGTTAAATATATATAAAGAGTTTATGCAGAAACTGGAGCAGTCCAAAACTACCGTACCATCCATCTATATTACAACATCAGTATCTCAGAACGTGGACATAATTTTCATGTATTATGTTTCGTCAAAGTATGCCAAATTACAATTTATAAATCATATGCTTATATGTCATTCACTCTGTCATACTAGTGCTTCAGTTTGGGCACAATGGTTTCAATTTCCAGTTCTGTAGTACCAATAGTTTGCTTTGTTCAGTACTCCTGGATATCTACCACAGCTGAGTAAGTGCTACCTACCCAACTTCTACAACAGTCATGGCAATTCGGGGTCACAGAAACCAACATCCCTTGCTACAAAGATCAGGAGCCAGATCCTCCCCACACATCCTGTGAATTTAAAGAACAGAGGCTTTTCTGAATCTCGGAGTTGCAAAGTTCTTTCCTGCCACAGCTAGACTTTAAGAAAAGCCCGAGATTTCACAATATTCTTAAGAAAAGTACTAAATATTTCCTGACTCACCACAGAAATGAAAGAATTCAGAAACTGTCTTCAGCTCAGAGAACTGTAAATCAAGATCCTGAGCTTCTGGGCATTTTATTGCACCTCTGTGCAATAAAAGTAGCTCTAGACAGCTTGAACAGGCCTCCATCATCCTCGCTCACCTCTTTCTCTGGTTCCTACCTCCACCAAATAAACACACACCCCAAAAAAAAGACCTCCTGCATACCCAAAACACACACAAAACTCAAACCTCACAGACTGGCTGTAGTTAATAAAGCAAGGTTTTTCTGATGTAACTGTTATTTTGGCCCATTTTTGTAGAACTTGGGAATATGGCAGCTCTCTCTTTGGGCTGAGACTGAGCTCTACATTTAAATGGGCTTATTCCAAAAGATTTTGGGTTTACTTGGTGCAATCAAAATAATAAAAGCTCCTTCTATGAATAAGTTACATCTCTCCTCAAATCCTCCAGCAAGCATGTCAGAAATGTGTTGTCTGTCTTTGAGACACTAAAAGGGACTCTCCTGCAGAGAACTGACAGAATCTTATGTCTCCTGTTCTAAAAGAGCCCCAGCTTTTTGATTCAATTACTGACAAAGAGAATCCATTAGCAGGATTTCTAAAGATATACTGCATTTGGATAAACTTTGATTTCTACAAAGTTAATGTTAAAACACTAAATGAGTAGATCCCAGTCAAACTTCCAGAAAAGGGAGTCCACATCTCCCAGTCAATAGGAGAGTAGGAATCACCCAAGATCTTTCAAAAAGCAGTAGGACTATCTTCCCCCATTGAAACTGTTAACAGAAGCTGGCATAACTGAAATACTCCAGTGGAAACTCTTGGGTGAAATAGTTAATTTTTGCTCTTAAAAAAAAAAAGAAAACAAAGCTAGTTGAGACTTTATTGGTTTGCCCTCTGACTGTGATTTAGTACAGTAAATACTCTGATGTACTTCTAAACTTTTCTCTGAAGGAGTCTGAAGGGAAAGCTGCCCTAAACAAATGCCAGACCTATTGCAACAGATTCTTCCTTTTGTCTTCTCATTTGAATCCTGCAGTGTTGATGCTAGGATATACTAAACACAGAAAAGTCAGCAGATAATTACAAAACTCAGTCTAAAACCTTTCCTTATTATTTGTTGTCAGATGCTGAACATTCTCCTGTCAAGTAAGATTTTGCTATTTCAAACAGATTTATCACATTCAGCAAATTCATGACAACTAGTAGCCATTCTCTGGGATCATTAGTTGTATTTTGTGGAAGTTTGGGGGGGGGGTTATTTGTTCTTTTTTTTTTTTTTTTTTTTTTTTTAAACTGGCTTTTCCATGAGTGGCTTTTCCTTGTGTGACTTTTCCACCCCATCAGCAGAACTCAGATTTGACATTCTACTTCAAGGCAGTTTAAAGATCATTAGGAGCATACTGTGACATTGCTGAGTCTAAGCTCCAAAAGACATTTGTACGTGCCTATTACACCATATAAGCTCTCCTTATTCAAGTCTCTCAAGTCATTATGTATACGAGGACCAGCATAGACAGATGTCTCAAATAAAGGACAAGGGAAGTATAGTCAATGGGATAAAGCACTCAAGAGGAGGCAACAGATGATTTTATTTATAAACAAGCTGGCATTGTTAGCCATACAGTGGGAGTGATCAGAAACAATGCTCACTCAATTTTTTCTATACTGTCAGACAACTCAAAAATATTGTTTTACTCAATAAAAGAAAAAAGTTGAAAATCTGTATAGGTGTCAGATAGGTATTAATAAATTATGGGTAAACATTATAGAAAAAAATTCTGGCACTCAGCCTCTTTTTGCTAGGAAAAAAAATGTTTGAGCAGATGGTTTGTTCAGAAACTGTAGCCTTTGGGAAGAAGCTTGTTTGTAAAATTGAATATATTTTGCATTCAACAAAGATGTGGAAATTTCTATCCTTTGGAAGTTTTTCCCAGTAACAAGAGAACAGGAAAGTTCATACAGTATTCCAGTTCAAAAAGAGTATTGCTAATCATACTTCTTTTATTTATTTTTAATTAGAGGTCTGCAGCAGTGAAATGCATCAGAAGAACATAATTAAGCATCCTGACAGCTTTATGGAAGCCTTGCTCTCAGACAAAGGCCCATGTCTCTATATTTCTACTGCAGTGATGACGAATATGATTAGCAGATTGTGACTGAGGGTTTTTTGTGGAGGGGAGAGTTGTTTCCTTTACACTCTCCCCCTCTCCTTGTCTGCCCCCCTCCCCTTGTCTGCATTCATGCAATAATTTCCCAGCCTGCCAACCTGTATTTTGTGGTACAGCCCAGTCTTTCAGTCCTTTCCACCACAGAGACTGCCTGCTTGACAAATTAGCTTGTAGAAATATTAAGGAGTTTTGTACGCAGCTTCAGTGTTCTTTTCTTCATTAAATCCTGAGCATGTCAGGAGACAGACAAAATATATACACATATATGCATATCATCATTACATCCCAATATTCCCAGGGAGGAAAGTGGCTTATTAGGACTATAGTCAAGTACCATTGTTTAACTTCTCTGAGTGATGATGGCAAAGGCGTACACACAGCCTTCATATCATAGAAAATATTAAAAAGATATCAACAAAGACACTATTTATCCGGCGCAGATGTGCAGAGAAGCCAGTGTCCTTCCACGACTCCCCTGACGAGATACAGACGGGCTTTGTGAGAGACCTGACTTCTCACGTACCTAGTACTAACATTACAGGTGTTTGGGTATTTTTAATATAGTCAGCATTCTGCCAACTGATCAAACTCTCTTACTTATGTTTTGAGTTTATCAGAGGCATATGATTGTCATTACCAAGACAGCATGCCCAAAGAAGCCAAGCTGCAGTGAGACACTGGTTGCATCAGTTTGACTGGCTGTGCTAGCTTAGACTCGGTGCCATAATAATTACCTTAATAGAAATTCCATTGTGTTCAGATCATGGAGGAAGACCTTACGTGTAAGATGCTATGCAGAGGTCCCCACAGTGTAAACAAAAGCAGTGCCATTAGCCTGCAGCTTACAAACTTCTCTTGGCAACTGTCTTACAAAGCCTGAAGTGTTTCGCCTGTATGCCTAGAGTTCCATGCGTGCAAGGAGCTGACCTCTTCACCAGCAATAGCTGCACCCAGAACCTGTGCCCAGCCACCATTTCATTGTGCCCCAAACCTGAACAACATTCTTCCTGTTCCATCATCACAGAATTCTCACACTAGAAAACAGGAGAGAGAATGACTAGAGAGACCATTCAAAGGATTCCAAGGCAAAAGTTGAAAGTATTCCACTTTGCTGAGGATGAATGCTATAGTTTCTTGGTGCTTGTAACTTTAGCTATCCCAGTTCAACTATGGTTGAAATAGTGCCTGCAGAACTCCTGTGTGTTCTCAGAAATAGAGCCCAGACTGGAGGAGGAATTACAAATCCTAATAAAATACTTGAAACTGTTTTTTCCCCTCCTAGTTCTTTAAGAAAAAATGGTCTTTCCAGAAGGCTTTTTTCCGAACTATAAAACCAACAGAAAAGATGTATAACTGTAGAGAGCTATAAACTGCTCATATGCTTTCCCCTAGCTTTAAACAAAAGGGAAAACATACTCCTCTGTGCCATATTTTGGGGCTGCAGAAGCTTTGATGTCAGTGGAGCTCTGCCAGCTCACACCATCTGACATTGTGGCCAGGGGCTTAGTGCTCATTGCAGACCCATGCCCGCTAATAATTGACAATGCCACATAGTAAGTGCTTTCACCTTGCTTTCTAAAAGGCCGTTCTCACAATGCATTAAAATATGAACTGAAGTTTGCGCCAAGCTCACTGTCCTGAATGAGATCTGTGTCTTGGAAGGCAGTGCCCACAATAGGTGGTAGCTATCCAAAACAGCCAACCATCTGATGCACCCCATCCTCCAAGAAAGGGGTAGAGAAGGAGAGAAATGACTACAGGCACAAGAAGGGAAGCATGGAATGAAAATTATGTCCAGGTTATAGAGGGGAAAGAGAGAAACTGAGAATAAAGGCTGGCCACTGGAAGCCTGTTGCTCTCCTTTGCACAGTGCAGTTTTGCACTTTGAATTTTTGAGCTTGTACAAATATTCTGCACCTCGTGCTGTGGGTGCAGCATGGGACTTAGACCACATCAATGTGGCTCTTATAAACTTAGTGGCAAATAGAAAGGTGCTCAAAAATACAGGGGACTGGAGGCATGTAAAAGAACACCCCCATCTGAAAATCCTTTTCTCTGAACAGAGATAGGATGGCCTGCTAAATTGGAGACTGAGGAAAGCATTATTTTTATAAATAGGGGCAGGAGCAGGATTATAAGAAAGAAGTGATGGGATCTGTAATGTTCGTGAAGCCAAAAGCTAGGAAATTAGACAAAAGAAAACTATCAAGAGGTACATTCTTGTGATTACTGAAACTGAGACTGCAAAGTTCTTTTTAAGCGAATTATGATTTACTGGATAGCAGATATAGAAATATTTCCCCACCACCACCTGTAAAACTGCATTGGTTTTTATCAAGTAGCTCCTGTTGAGCCCATCTAGTTGATGAACATTCTTATCAACTAGCAAATATAAATGACTTATGGGGATAATATTTCAATATATAATGACATTGCTATATCTCGAATTCTTTTAAGATCTGGGTTATTAAATATTAAATATCAAAGCTGTAAATTATTGTAGCAGCTTTATACAACTAAATTAAATTCAAACAAAACCTAATTTCCTTAATCATTGACTGTAATCCTCCAGGAACATATGCTATTAACTCAGATACAAATGGCACAGAAATTGTATGACTTCAGTTAAGTTATTTTATATCAAATTCTAATCCAGGGCAGAGCCCTCAGTAAATCTCCTGCAGGGATTTTAATGCTTCTGCTATCATATTGGCTCTTTACTGGAGAGCTAATCTTTTTATACTCTGTTTTTTTACTCCTTTATCCATTCCCCTCACACCCTTACTAAGCTAGCTAGTACCTTCTACCACATATCATGTTTTGAAAGATTTGTCTTTTCCCTCTTGCATTTGATCAGCAAGACTCAGGCTTTCACTTATGCCAAAAATCAGATTTTTTTCTTTTTTGTTTCACATGTAAAACTGAATCATTCCCATTCATTTCAACATGTATGTTAATTGCCACTAGTTGTGATCTCTCTAGAAGGCTGCCATAATTATTCACAGTTTGCAGTCAAGCATTCAGGAAACAGAACAATTTCCTCCTCTTTAAGAATCCTATTGGAAGTAAAATTAAGTAGATTTAATTTAAGCAAGAAACTTCCTCAGAGACTCAAGACAATGATTAGATAATAAAGAAATAAACCTTAGAGCCCTAGGAGGTAAGACTTGAAGAAACCTCCAGAGATCTTCTAGTCAGTCCTCTGCCCCACAGTGTGATCAACTCAGCTGCTGTCTTTCCTGACAGATGTTTCCCTAATCTGTGCTTAAAAGCTTGCGACAATGGAGATTTGACATCTCTCTGCAAAATCTATTTCAGTGCTTCACTGTCCTTCCTAGTAAGATATGTCTCCAGACACCCAAACACAATCTTTCTTGCTGTTTAAGCCTTTTACTTCCTTCCCTATGCTTTGGGACTGGGAAACAGGCTATTCCTGGCCTCTCTGCAACAGCTTCCTGAACACTTGGCCACTTCCATCTCTCCTCAGTTTTCTTTTAGACTGAATCACAGCACCCCCTTTTTCTTTCCTCAGCATTCTTGTTCATCTCTTGGACACTTTGTCCTGCCAGTTCTCGCTTGGAAATGCATCACCTGAATTAGGATAGTTTAGCTGAGGTCTTTCCCAGCATCAAGGAAGGCGGAAGTAATAGCTCACATCTGGCAGGTTACAGGTCTGTTTATAGATCCCAGTGTGCCTCCTTCATAGCAGAACAGTATTGCTGACTTGCATTGAATTTATGACCCATTCTCATCCCCAGTCTCTTTCAGCTATTTGCTTAATACCCTATAATTATTTCTTTATGAACATTGTAAATAAAACGTTCAAAGTCTCTTGAACTGAAGATGGCAGATAGCCACTACATCCAAATTTCACTGCCAAAACATTCCAGTTTGTAAGTAAGCAACAGAAGTAAGTTCTGAAACACTGTCCTTCATTCACAGCTCCCCCAAAAAAAACCCACAGCACACTACCACCAAAACCCCCAGAACTTCTGTACCAGAATTCCTCCTCACAGGATTTCCAACCCCTGCACTCTTACCTAAACTAGAGTCTTCCAGGTGCTTGAACAGGGGTCTTTTGATTCTATAAGCACCGCAACCTAATAAGGACATCACTTTTGCTATTTAAAAATGAACAATTTGTTTGTGCAATTTACTGACTTCCTACTATAGAAACACTCTTGGTCTTCTCCACTGGACTTTCCCTTATTGACCAAGAGTAGGGCAGCAATTCAGCCAAGGCCTTCCCAAGTAGAGGAGAGCAGAAACTTTATAGTTTTTAGTTCTCTACCTACATGCTAATGTGACCATCTGTTTCACAACAGCATAGTACTGCTGACTTGTGTTAAGCTTGTGATCCATCTCCAACACTAGGTTCTTCTTGGGAACTGGTGTGTTTTCAAATTTCTGACAATTAGGGTGTTTGTTCAGTGAAATCAGCATAGTGACTCAGCCTAAAAGCAGAAATTAGACGAATACATGTGTGAAGATTCTTTTACAAATGCCAGATCTACTGTTCCTTCAGAAGGTCACTGGTGCTGGGGGCACAGTAAGGTTTAAGATTTCCCAAACGCATCAGACATGCTGCAATTGGTTATTGTATGGAAGAGACATGTAGTAGCTCCTGCCAAGGTGTTCTGGATTAAAATCCTAGATGACAGCACATTTTCACACCATTGCATCCAGGATTTGCCAGAGTACAGCGGCTCATCTGGAAGCATCGAACTCTCAAAGGTTCCCAGGTACAAACAGTTCTTAGCATCCACATGGACAAAATATCCAGACAGAAAAAAAGAGATGGTATATCATTAGCAGACCGCTCTTTACTTGCTCTAAACTCTCTTGCTTTGAGCTTAGATCCAACCAACACTACTAACCAACCATATGTATAAACCATCCTCCTCTCACTCCAGGTCAATTTCTTTAGAGACTGGAAAGCCTGTACTAGCGTGGCCATTTTGGCTCAGAACAAAGGTCCGTCTATTCCACTGTCTGCCTCCAACAGCTGACCTAACTCCATGCTCAGGAAAAGAGTACAAGAACAAGGTAAACACAAAGTATGACCCCCAAGTACTCCCTAGCCCATGATAAATTAGCCTAACTACTGTAAGTTGCAAATTAGTAGGGACTATGAAAAGAATGGAATTAGTGGAACACTAGTATGTATAACACTATAAGGAAAAACCCCACTGATTCTATAAGATTTTGTGCAGAAGTCAGTGCTGTCCCATGCTACAATGTACATCCGTACTCATGCTGGGACTCCAAAGAGTTCATTGGCTCCTCCTGCACAGCCTTATCTCCCCAAGGGCTTTTGTGCCACCTGAGCATCCACTGACCTAACAATTCCCTGGCAGACTTCCTGTTTACGATGTGTTTGAACAGATAACAGACATTTTAGTTGAGCTTTTTGTCTATTGTCCCTCACAGTCCTTCAGCCAGCCTTAACATGTTTGTACATTTAACTTGCCAGAGTTCATAATCTTTTCAGTTTTCTTCATCTGGACACAGCTTCATCTTTTTGAAGGATGCCTTCTTGCTCCTGCAATCTCACTTACCCTGCCATTGCTGCCTTCTTTTCACCCTTTCTCAAGTTTTTCTGGATACACAGTTATTTTCTCTGCACTTGCTATGTGATTTACTGAAGCAGCGTCCATACTCTCTGCAAAGAGTTAAGTCCTCCATCCGTCTTACTTTCAAAAAGCTTCTTGATCTGTGTCTAGTTCTCCTTTTTGAAGCTGAGCACAGCAATAACAGAGAACTCTGGCATGTCTTACTACTGAGAGGATGCTGAGTCTAAGTAGGTAAGATCCCCATTTCAGGGGAGCTCTTCAGCTGTTACTCGCTACATCATACCCCATCAAACACTCAGGATTAAAGTCAAGCATTGCCCTCACAGACTCCTGGACCAGCTGCTCCACGAAATGCAATTTTTGCCTCTTCTAGATTGAATAACTGAAGTCATCCACACCTACTTACTTCCTCCCTCTACTCAGCCTGTTGTGTTGCCATCATGGTCCACTGATCAGCTAGGCAGAGTCAATATTATATATTCTTCCTACCAATGAAGTCTGGATTGTTCCCTGATGAGATTACTTTGTCAAGCAGTTTAACTCCAAAGTGTCTTTAATATGCAGAACTACTAGCTATCAGCAAAGCTCACTGCATCCTTCCTGAATACACAATCATGGAAGTGTCCCACTGATCACCACCTTTCCAAGTTTGTGATGCCTGCACTGTTAGGATCTCCACGAACAATTAGATGTACCAATTCCCCCATGTCATTTCTTAGACATCAAGCACTCTCACAGAGGAGTATCTTGTTTAAACAGTCTCCCAATTCTGTCTGATCCCTGTTTCCTCCTTAACTAGGTTTGACCTTAATACCAACGGAAGGGGTGTGAACGAACAGCACTCAAGGCATGATATGGCAGGGTGGCTGTTGGCAAGGGATTATCAGTAGTAGGCCCTTGACTTGATTTAATTTTCCTCTGAGTGTGAGGAACTTCATTTTGTTGCTTCAAAAAGGCATGCTACACAGTCCATTTATTTACTCAGGCATTTCCTGAATGAGAGATCTACACTGTGGAATGCCTTTTGTTTTTCTTTTTCTCTGGGCAGGATTCCTTTTTAAAGTAGTCTTCTCCCCCATCTTCCCCTACCCCCAAGGATATCAGCTTCAGCGATTCATAGAGAAAGAGGCTTGGTTTTGCAGTGAGGAAAACTTAGCAATTGAGGAAAAATATCTTCTTACAAAGGTCATAACTTAGAGTATTTCCTTGCGTTTAAAGTGGAACAGGATATTTAAAATTAAATCAGCTAGGAAGTTAGGACCTTTGGAGTACCACAGTAGGTTACATGGGCTTGATTCTCCATTTGTATTTTACAATGGTATATCTCAATTTAAGTGCTCTGGCAGAAGACAAACACAAAACTGGAGTAACACAGTGCCAATCTTGATCGTGAAGAAATTCCTCTTTGGTTACCCAAGTGTAAATTCAAATTTTATAATCACTATGAGAAACATCAAAGCAATGTTTAAACATACTCCGTACATTATAAACTGTTCTTATAGAAGATAAAGGTCAATCTAGAGGTAACTGACCTAGCAGTCAAACGTCTGTGTATTTTTTTGTATATGTCCCTATTGGCCTATTTGGTACCATTAATGTTGGCCCAGATTTCAGCCTGATTTCTGGAATTTCTCACTGAGGCTGCTTCTCAGTCCTGAAGTAGGTTGTATATTATTCAATATAGTAGTTTGAATAAATTTCAGCACTTGTTCTCATTTCTAATTTCTGTTGCTTTTTAACCCTGTTACACACAGGGAGTGCAATATTGAACTAAGTACACAGTTTCTGCTTTCTGTATTGCAGTGTTAAATGAACAATTTCAAAAGCTCCCTAATATGAATTATATCTTTCAGGGGCAGGGGAGAGGAAAGAGGGTTTTGCAGTCTCGGTAACGCAGTGGAGCTTTTAGCAAGGAATATTCAAATTAATAACACTTCTTACATTTTGCCTCTTTGCTAGAAATCTACAAGATGAGAGCAGCAAGTGAGGCCGGCAGGGAGATGGGAACTGGGTGAGATGGAAACCTCCCTACCGTTTAGTCCTTGAGCAGATACTTGAGTGGACAGAAAGAAACCCTTCACACCCCTGTCTTAGCGCGGTGAGAGCTGTACCGAGCACTGCAAACCTCTACAGCCTGCCGGAGTGAGCTTTTCTTTTTTTTTTCTTCCCTTTAAAAAGTTTTCAGGAAGTCTGGGGGAGGGGCAATGCTGTTTCTTTTTTGTTATAATGGGCCCCTTTGTGGAGATGGAAGAGGAGAAGAGATCTGCCTGCCTGTGGTTCGCAGGCTTCCCAGTGATTCCCAGGGTAACTTCCCAGAGCTCCTAAAAAGCGCTGGGCCCCTGCGGTGCGGGGAAAAGGGGAGGGGGGCTGGTCCAGGATGGAGCTGATGGTGCTGCTCAATGCTCTGGTCACTCGCCTGCTCTTTGTGCTGCACTCTCTCATCGGGGTCTGGAGAGTGACTGCAGTGAAGAAAGAACCCAAGTACTGGCTGCTGGCACTGCTCAATCTTCTCCTGTGCCTGGAGACTGGGCTCACTCTCAAGTTTAAGCAAGGCAGAGGCTACAAATGGTGAGCATATCCCGCCGGCTCCGATGGGGCTTCTCTTGCTTCTTTGCATGTACTTTGCCGCAGATGCGAGGCTGCCTGATAGCAGCGCTGTCCCAGCTTGGTTTCTGCCAAGTTTCCAAGGGATTTGCTTTTTCTCCCCTGCTGCACCTGGGAGGTGGAGGGGTGGAAAACTGGTAAAAGCCCTGGCTAGTCCATTGCCAAACCCAGAGGGCGTTCAGGAGGGTCATTTTTGCAGCAGACTACTTGGGAGCCACTCTCTGTACAGGTCTGTGTTTATCCATATTAACAGCTGAAAAATGTGGGAAATGTAGCTGCAGACAAGAGGTACGTGGCTGTAAAGCTGCCGGTCCAGTGGGCTGGGGAAGAAGGGGGCACACGCTCCCTCACAGTGTCGCTGGGCACCCCCTAAGCAACAATGTGTCAGGGACGACACGTGTGAAACGCAGAAGGGTGCTGGGGGTCCCACAAAAGCTATTCCATGCAGATGCCCTGCATCTCTTGCCCCACCCTGACATGCCCTGGTTCGCACCTCCTTCCCTAGGACTGCATTCCCGCTCCCTGCTACTTGTAACAGCCCTAATGCCACACTAGTGCATGAACCAAAACTCTGTGACAAATAAAAAGATGAGCAGCAACGACCCTCGCAATACAGCAAGAGTGGCTTAAATATTTGGATTTGAGAGGCTATTCCAGAGGGGAACTTCCATGCATGAAAGACTGACGGAGAAATAAACAAAAAAGTTAGTCATAGCAGAGTTTGCCCAAGCACATGGGGTTTTACATGCATCTGAAGAATTACTGCAGTCATCTACAGCCCATCAGCACTCAGTCAGCCAAAACAAATGCTCTGTAAAAACAAAGCGGTCACACAACTAATTGTCAAGATTTTACTAGGACCTTTTATTTTTTAAAAGCTCAAACTGCAGGCAGGCCCTGGGACAAATCCAGGACTACAAAAAGCTCAGAAGTATTTCAATGATCTTAAATTCCTGTCCATTGCAACCTGTGAAATTCATTATAATAACAGAAGCAGTGTTGTGTGACAATTCACACAAGTGTTCCATGCTCTAAATTTGAATGGAATAAAAGCTGTGATAAAGTCTGGGACACAAGGAAATTTAACAGCAGCAGAGAGAGCTCCAAATACACAGTTGTGAGTTAGAATCAGAGTGAGCAAACCCGATTCACTGGGGAGAGGAGGAGGCAGCAACAGAGACTTCATGATGGAACACTTGCCATGGCAGCTTTTGGAAAATCCAAAGAAAAATAGATGCAGAAAGCAGATGTATTTTAGATGAATACATGTGCTAGAAGGCTGGGCTAAATTTAGCTGGAAGGAAATTTTGAAAATGGATGTGATCCAGCACTTTAAGCAACACAGTAAAGTATGTTTATAGGTAAGAACTGTAGACAAACGGTATCATCTGTGTTCACAGAAACAACTCCAAAGACGATCACCGATCCAGGCAATGGGCAGTCTGTGCCACAGGACTCTCCTGCCTCCAATAGCCTCATATTCTCTCCAGTCCTTATTGATAGAAGACTTACTTATTACATCAGCACAAAAAAATTGTGACACACGTGTAGAGAAAGTATTATTGTGGGCCTGGCCACATAATATTTCCTTTAGATTGCTCCGCCTGAAAGAAAGGCAGAGTGAAAGCCCCTGAAGTCTCCTGGCCTGGTCTGGTACCATTAGCTCAGTTCTGCTAACCTGCCAGCTGGATGGGTTTTTCATGTGCTCGAGTCCTACAGGAAATACTGTGGAACATGTTAGTTCTCCATTCAAATGAGAGGTGTGTTCTTTCCCAAAATAACCAGGCTAAAACCCCACAGAATCACTAACTTTTTTTTTTATAAAAAAAAGCAAACAACAAAAAACCCCCACTGCCAAAACAAACACCATCACTCCCTCTCCCCCACAAAAATGAAAAATACAAGTCAGGACCATTTTATTTAGAGGGGATTGACTGAAACATTTCATAGCAGTTCAGCAATCCAGTCATTTTCCTGAGGAGCTGGTGTTTTGTTTTTCTTTTCCTCAATGCTTAATCTCCACTGGAAGTCATGATTACAAAAATAAAGGTACATTAAGGGTAGTAATACACAATAAATGCAACATCTGACCAAAGCATTGCTGCAGTTACATACTCACAAGCAATTTAAATTCGCTGCAGAACACATCAATGACAGGCCAGAAGGAATCAAGCAGTTATCCCGAGTTGGACTCCACTGCTCTGTCCTGGGCATCTTGGTAGCATTGCAGCAATGCTCACTCCATACTACAGCAGAGCTAGATGGAACATTAGTGGCATCAGACACCTCATTCCTACTCCAAAAGGATAGGAATTGCCAAAAAGCTCACCCCAAATGAAAAACTGTCACGTTTAATGAGAAAACATCAGCAATCAAACAATCAGTGCTTGCAGAAGGAGTAATGAAGCTTCTCTTGTACTTCTGAATAAACTCAGCTCAAAAAGCTGAAGATAATAAAGCTTCACCATCATAAGTTATATAGAAGACTGACAGGGAGAGAAGAACTAGAGACAGAAATCCTAAAGAATTACACAATTGCCAGCACAAATGGGGAAACAAGGCCAAGACCCATTTTCATAAACCATTTTAGCCTGCACTGAAAGACCTCCTGCTGAAGAAATGCTTGTTTTAGGCAAACTGATGCTATTTCTACCTTCCCTGTGTCAATGCACAGGATTCTGATCAACAGCCTTTTTCCCAGCATCATTCAGTGAAATGACTCAATGTATTAATTCACCCTTCATGAACTCAGAAAGAGCATGCTAGCTAGAGGTTTTTTTTCTTATTTTAAGCACAGAGAATGCTGTGATGGAAATAAAAACAGCAAAGTGCCTTTGCTTAATTCTTAAAAAGATATTTTAAATGAATTTACATATACGATCTTAGATGGATGTACAAATAAACCTATGATTCATAATACTGACAGCATGAGGAATTCAGCAAGAATAGCAACTCTTATTTGCAGTTACCCTATTCCTTGATATCCCATATGGTAGGAGGCACAAGATACTTTCAATATGTAAGTGATAGGATACATGGTATTTACAATGCGATATAATACCAAGCTATATTTTCTTTTCCTTCACAGGTTTTCACCAGCAATATTTTTATATCTGATTTGCACAGTACCATCACTATGGCTACTAGAAATTCATCATGGGACTCAGGTATTTATTATGAGACAAGATGGACTAGTTTGAAATTGATGCATTATTTGATGGGTTGGATTTGGGCATACACACAGAAGTCTGCCAGGTCCTGTTCCAATTTTCTATTTTATACTGGTAGGTCCCCCAATCCAGCTACAGCTATACTATGACTATTGTGCGTTTCCTAAATACCAAATAATGAACCCTGTTACTAACTAAAAATGAGACCGTTTATTTGTATTTGGCTGGGGAGCCAAGGTCTATAAGTTTGAAAAGCAGACTTTCACCCCCAGGTTACCAGCTTGAATCTTGCTCAGGATGGTGAAAGAATTTCATTGCTTTAGAGGCCTTTGTAAAATAAGGTATGAGTTTCACAGCACTTACAGGCAGATAACAACTCCAAGCAAGCCAAAATTGAGACAGGTATTAGTGAAAGGGGTCTTAAACTCAAATTACCTCTTGTTTGCTGCAACCTAGAAGAATACTCACAGATAGCTGACATGGTAAATTGTCTGTCAGTGTTTACATCCTTTCTTTGTTCGTGCTGTATAGTAATCTGTGAGGGGAGTGCCTGGATTCCAACTCGGGACTAAAACACACAGTAACATTTTTTAAAGGTAATTGTTCTTTTGGCAGGTGGAGTCAGTTAGGGCCAGAACTGAGCCACTTAGCCCAGCAGCCCATGCTGAGTGAACCACCTCCCTGTGCAGGTTGCTTTTAAGTCACCATAGCATTTCCATACAGTAAAAAAGGGATTTTATCTGTCCCAACATTTGCACATGTGCAGTATCTTACATCCACAGCACAAAAGTGCCCGATAGGAACAAGAGCAAAAAGCAAAAGAAGAAAATACATAAATTAGACTAAGAAGACATAGTGCCTCATTTTCTCCTTTGAAACATTGTTAGAGCCCACAGAAGCATAATCAAATATTCAAAATTGTGTTTACACTGAAAAGGCCTGAGGCTTTTTCTAAATACAGCAGCAGGAATTTATTGTTGTCTTGTTTTGCCAAATCTCCTTAAACAGTCACAGACAGGTAATGTGGATATTGAGAACATTTGTCATAGTTAAATCTGGTCCAAGAAACAGGCTAATTCTGTAGTCAAAGGCAGCAGTTTATTTCCCAAAATGATGTTAGAACATGGCATACTTTGTTCTTATTGATATACTGCTACTGTGAATTAAAGAGGGAGTATATCAAGTTAACAGCTTACTTTATACCTGGAGAGATAGGATAGAGAGTTCTGGAAACACACAATCTAATAGATTCAAAAACAATACCTCCAGAAGGGGAGCAGCCCTCCTAACAATTGAATTTCAAACACAGCACCCAGACTAGTACTACTTCTCATACTAAAGCATTGCTGGGATTTTCCTTATAATAATGCAAACAGAATGGGTAATTACGCGGTTGCTAGATCCACACATTTAATATATCCACCATGAAACCGGTTTGTGGTCTTTAAGGCAGTAGAACTTTGACTACATGTCGAATCTTTAAAAGGAAACATCAACTGCTTGTGTTGGTGCTGTTATATAAGGCACGTGCTAATACGCAGTCTCTTCTTCCTCCAATTCTGCCTCTCTGTACTGCAAAACTGGACATGAGTAATACCATTCATATATCAACGGTGAAATACTGACCGCATAGAAAATACTGCTTTGCAGTAAAGTATTTGTGGATGAAACACATGTTTGGGAGAGACTATAAAGTAAATTGAACTGTACTGAGAGGAAAAAATTGCTGTCTGCAAAACACAGTGGCAAGAACATTAAAACCATTTAATCCATTAAAAAAAAAACCCAAACATTCTCTCCTCATAATGTATAAGATCTCAGATAAACAAATATCTGTTACCTTTTTTAAATGCCTGGTGCTACAGAAAGTGGTAACTCACCACCTTTTGCAGGGCTTACCTGACTACCAGTGCTGTAGGCGACACAGGCTTCCCAATCAGTAATAAGATAGATAATTGGTAAACCTTGTAATTATTTTTAACCACCTTAACTTGAACAATTTTACTGCCTATTCCCTCAGGCTTATTCTGAGGTAGGATTCTCTTACCAGCTAAAATTCTAGTGTATCACTCTTAGAAAAGTGATATAGTGAAAGTCTTTCACCATTTCTTCCCTCCCATATCCAGCATCTTCCTAAACGTGGAAAACAGCTTAACCAATGTCTTCTCCCCGTTTTATATATCGCCTTTTCTGTACGAGCAAAATGAAGCAGTCATGGCTACTTTGAATTTCTGACATCACATGTGTTGCTATAGGGACAGGAACACTGTTTCCAGCAAGAAAGGCTGGAATGGCAGAGAGCAAGGAAGGTACCTGTTGCTTGGCAGAGGGACCCCTCCAGGGAAGGGCCAGCCTCTTCTACCACCTTCCACCACTCAGGCTGCCAGCCTCCATGCGCATTAACAGGCTTGAGGGTACTCTGCCCCACTATTCAACTGTCAATTTTACCATCTCAGTGCTGGACCCACTGCAAAAAGTTTTAATTCACCTCATTTTTATTTGAGAATAATGGATTGTGAATAACACGCAGAGAGAAAATGGCTCAATTAGTTGAGCATTTCAGGAGTTCCCCAGGGCCTGACAGCGAGCTCTCTGCAGGCCACGCAATAGGACACCACCATCTCATGCAACACACTTTCAGTTTTGATTAGATGTTTTATAAATCAGATGAATGTAAGCTTCATCTCGGAAGAAACAAAGGAAGTAAACCAAGCTAGAATTTGTGCCAGATGTATACAGTTTCTTCCTGCTTTATTTTTGCACAGTAAAAAAAAAAAGCATTTTTGTTTAGCTATGTGCACAGTCTTGAGATACCTCAGAGTAACTGGGCTCTAGCAGTAAAGAGGTAAACCACGTTTATCAACTGCCTGTGAAACTTAGTATTCACTTTTTCCTTGTCACATTCCCATTAAGTCACTGCACATACATAATTGGCTAGGCAAATATGCCTGGCACCAACAGTCCTATTTACATGCATATACATGATGAAAATAAAGGCTCTTCTCCAAACTTTCAAGTGAATCACCACCACAATCACCACTTAATAAATATTCAGAGAGAAATAAACCAAAACAAGATATGAACATGCTTAAATTAAAAATCAGTTTACTTAAATGACTGGCATTGCAGATGCAGTTTTCCGTTTCCTGCCTGCGTGCAGTCAAGAAGAGATACGGACCCAGCCCTGAGGAGATCCATTCAGTCAGAGTTCATGGAGCCTTACACTGAAGTAGTAACCCCCTGTTCAGCTGGGAGCAGTCACAAAAATTACATATAAGGAACTTAAAAGAGACATTCATAAAGTGCATGATTTTTTTTAAAGAAGTATTCTCTGTACCTTTGTGCCACTAGGGGTTAAAAAAAAAAATTAAAAAAGCATGCCTCCTTGCAAGCCATGTGGAAGCTGTGGCGTGCTCTCCTCCACGTCTGGTGACTCCCACAGCTCCTCTGCCCCGTGTGCAGGTTAGGCAGAGCAGCTGCTGTGGAGCCGTGAGAGCCACCTCCTCTGTATTGCTGGCATGGGGAGAGCCTCAGCATCTGCTGAGAGCCACCTTCCTACCTCCCACTTCACTCCTGTCCTTCACCCAGATTTACTTGCTGGGAGTTCTCATGGTGTTTTGGAAGGGAGTTCCACTGTCCTTACACATACAGTAAATGCAGCAGGCTGCCCTACATGAGTTCTGCCTCAAATTTGGCAAATTCCTCTCTGAGCAACAGGGCTTTCAAAAGCAAACAAAAAATTCCCGAACTCTGATGTCAAATTTGATGCAAGTTCATGGCTCTCTTACCCCTGCCAGATCAGGCAAGGAGCCAGAGGAGTGGGCTCAAACGCAGCTTTAATGACAAACCAAAACGTCTCAAGACGTATTAGCCTTTCTCCTCCAGCATAAACTAGTAATCCCTTTGCCCTACCGAGGCTACTTGTTACAAGGTAGATACTCCTTAATATTCTGGGGTGGCTGCCCCAGTTCTGCAATATTTTTAGGTCGTGGTCTGTTCAGCCGACTGTGTCACACTGCCTGTGGGGGTTACTCAGAAGGGCTGACTTTGACCTTGGGGGCTGGGCTCCATAGGCTTCAGATTTTTTCTACAACCAACAGATAAAGAGGCTTCTCCAGAGCACCAGTTAATTTCATTTCTGAAACATCCCCTGAACAAGCTGTTCTGTCTCTCTCTTTTGGTTGAAGGACTAACCCAGGGAGATTAGCCCCACAAGGCTACAGCCGGGCAGAGTACCAGCCCTTCCATCTCACTCTCTCCATGGCTAGAACTTTAGGACTTCCCTCCTCCAAATGGAAATATCATCTTCCCCACATCTGTGTGTCAACCTTTCAATGCTGTCACACCCACAGGCCAAATAAGGCAAGCATTCAGTTTAAGAGCCTTTACCACCAATTATAAAAGCAACAAGTACTGACTTTTTTTTTTTCCCAGATTTTTCAGACCATGGGAAGTTGTTCCATTTATCTACGACAAGGTCAGGCAAGAGACAGCATTTACTCAGACACTGAGCAACGCTGATGAGCAACATTTACTTGGTCTCCGATAGAGTGGAATCTGAAATTTGCTAGAATGTGATATTTGCTGGAAAGTGTTCCCTTTATATTGGAACAGGCATTATGTTGAACACAGCTACTCAGTATGCACTAGAACACATTCCAATTGTTGCAAAAAATTGCTCCCCATGAAATAAAGTAGTGGGGGGCCCAGTGGAGAAATGCAAATCATCTCTGGCACAAATAGGACAGGATAAAAGTCTTTAACAACAGCACGGTTTGATTTTCTAATTATCCCTTATTTATTACAATGAAGAGAGATGTTAAGGGATTGTTATGAAGATAGATTTTAGAACCACACCCCGGTTGCTCCGGGGCCAGCCTTGGGGGGTGAAGGTAGAAGAGCATTGCAGTTCTGCAGACCTCAGACAAGACGCAGTCCCACCACTGGTTTTACTGCAGTTGAAGTAACAGCATGTTTTAGCCAACATTCAATTTCACAGAACACTGGGTTCTTGGATAAAGTAAAAATACCTGGTTTTCTACTCTGCAGGAGTAGGCAACAACACAGACCCGTTTTTCTTAATTATTCCTGAATCTTACCTCTCACATTATGAATTTCCTTGCAGAATAAGGCACAGCTGGGGGGAAGCAAGAGCAGGAAGGACAGAGAATACAACCCTAACATCCTACCCCAACTCTTCATTTCAGCCTTGAGGGAAGCGATACAGAAGAATGAAACAATGGCATTTTTTTAGAGAACTTTTTCTGGATAGTAGAGATGAGGAGCAGATAATTTGAGAATAAGTTTGACTATAGAGACTGACCATGAGCAATTTTTACCTTATTTTACTGTTTTAGCCAGAGAAAGGCTATGTAGGAAACGCAGTAGCCTGTTCAGGAGAGCTGCAGGCAGATCACATTCAAAGAGCGTGGTCTTCACAGCATGAACGTGTCAACCGCCCCATCAGCCTTTGAATTTACATTCTCTTCTACATTACAATCCTACTAAGGGACCTACCAACACATCACCCCTCTCCTCATGAGAGGAATTCCCCCCTTCTGAACAAGAGGGGAATTTCATTCAGAGTGAGCATGTACCTTCGTAACCATCAACTGACTTTCACAAGTGAACCCTCTGCAGTTCAGCAGAACAGGACTCTTTCAGCCACAGAGCACATGTGCTCCCTGTGCGGGATGTTTATGCATGTGATCACAGAATCACAGAATCATATGGGGTTGGAAGGGACTTCTGGAGATCATCTAGTCCAACCCCCCTGCCAAAGCAGGTCCTCCTAGAGCAGGTTACACAGGAACGTGTCCAGGCAGGTTTTGAATGTCTCCAGAGAGGGAAACTCCACCACCTTTCTGGGCAGCCTGTTCCAGTGCTCTGCCACCCTCAAAGCTAAGAAGTTCCTCCTCGTGTTTAGATGGAACTTCTTATGTACAAGTTTGTGCCCATTTCCTCTTGTCCTGTCACTGGGCACCACTGAAAAAAGACTGGCCCCATCCTCCTGACACCCACCCTTTAAGTATTTATAGGTGTGATGTTTTTGTTCACAACAGTACTGTGGAAATGAGCCTGGAGCAGTTCAGGTGAATGTCAGCAACCAAGACTTCAATCAATCCAGAGACAGCAGTCATGGAAGCGAGGGAACAGATCACCACATCATTCAGACGGTGGGACACCTTTTCCTATTCATAGCAGAGATCTTGTGATATTAGAGCAATTAGAGAGGACTGTTGTGTCTATTTGGGCAAACTCCTCATATAGTAATTAAAACTTAAAATAACAAACAAAAAAAAAATACTTTCAGAAAACCATACTGTGAAAGTGGCCAACAACATGCTGCTTACTAACTATTGGTGGCAGGAAAAGTCTCTGTGTGAAGAGGAGTCTCTCTATTCTCCTCCAAATTTCAGTAACTGAATTTAGAAAGTGTCTGGGTGATGGTTCTGCAAAGGATAATGCTCAGCTGAAAAATGAGAACAGGAGGAGTAGTAGATAGAGAAAGACTTGCTATTCATTACCTGAAGTTTGTATTAATGTGCCGTTTCAAAATTCTGCCTGCCACATAGAAATGATTTGCTCTAATACAATGTGAAGGAGAACAAAAGCAGGCTGAAGGATGAATATGTCTCTGAAGGTACCTATAATGTCAGTCTCCTGAAGTTACAGTAGGTTATTGTTGTCTTAAACAGGCTAAAGTCTTTGTGAATCAGCTCTCCACAATCTGTGAGACTGTATGGACACTGGCCCTCCATCAGACTTTTCTACTGCTACTAGTAGTTGGGAGATGGCTTCTTCCCATTGGAGTTGAAATCACCCGGGATCAATTGTCTCAGCTGCTTCTCATGTTTGTGGGAACAGCAGCAGATATACTTGAATTTGCTAGTGAAACCTTGGACATCGAAGATGTTCGGTAAGGACTATTTGCTGACATAAATAATTTCCATAGTGAAAGATATTTGTTTTGAGGATTTCTTTGTGCAATCTGTAGTGTTCAGACTAGTAGAACTGTGTTTCCCACAGATAACACGAGGCTACGTTCAAGGGCTCTGTTTTCCTACTCTTACCTTTCTTTCTTTAGAAGACCTAACAGTCCTGTGAGCTTTGTTAGGGGTTACTCATCTGTTGCAGGCAGAGCAGTGTATTGCATCCATCACAACAAAAGGGTACAAAGAGCCAAACAACTAGCACAACTGCCACGCAGCCTCAGTTCTTTCAGCTACAGGAGCTGAAACACTGGATACACAGTAAGCCTCTTTCAGGTTAATGAATTGGTTTAGACCAGCAAGAGAGCAACTAGAGTTTGCTTTAGTGATTCATTATCCAAGTTGCTCCTTTGGTTATCTCATATGTACTTTCTTCATGATAGAATGACAAAGTGTTCAAAGATAAGAAGAAAGGGAATGGTATGGTCTGGTGTGAATTTTCAAGGTTGTGATCTCTCCCAGGGAAAACATGACTATCTCCCCCTCAGCACCGAGGGATGAGCTGTGAACATCCATCATAAAGAAAAAGAATCACAGAAGAGGTTCATCCTCCCTTACAGACACATTATTTTTCTGTTTTTAAATATCAAAGAAAACTTCTGCAGCAGGAAAAGAGGTCCTTCCCACTTGGCAGAGAAGCTTCAGGCTTGCAAGGAATGTGTAATCACTACAAGGGTAAAGAATCTCCTCTTTGAACCACAGAGTCTATTTCCATGTGCTTATCATTATAACATTATCATCAGATGTTTAGTATAATTCCACACCTAGAACATGTGACTAGAACAGCAAAAATTCTATACCAAAAGGTGCCTCTGTTCTCCATAGTCTTACATCTCAAGAGCATGCCTTAATCACTGTTTCACTCAATTACCCTTTAAATTACATTCCAAATACTACAGGAAACATTTTTGTTATCACGTAAGGAAACTCCATCTGCACTGTTATCACTTTTTTTCCCCCTCCCATAGGAAGAATTATGCTCTCATAAATGCAATTCTTGCTGTATGGACCTGGAGTATGCTACAGTTTCCACTTGATCTTGCAGGTTAGTACTTGCACATAGATAAGAAAGGAGAACAAATTCTTTACGTTTTTGCTGGCATGTCTTGTGGCTGTGCGCAGCTACAGGCTATACCAAGGGCTTCTGATAGAGAGCAATTCATATGATAATGATGGTTTTTGAAGAAAGTCCATTGTGGTTTCTTTTGCGGAAACAGCTTGTTTCTGGTTAACCTCTGATCTCCCTGATAAAACTCTCTACTTCCAGAAAAAACTAGATTTGCAATATTGTATTGGACCATTTGCTCCAGTTGCCTGTTACTGCCTTAAACTTCACTGTATGAGCTCTCGAGTTAGATCTGGTCTTGGATGATATTACAGCTCCAGTCTGGGTAGGTTACACTATGGAGAGATAGGCTACAGTTAGCCACAGGGGACAACACAGCCAAGAGCACAGAAACAGTTACCACAGGAGAAATTACCTATTCACAGGGAACCTAAAGGGCCATAAAGTGTTGGGACTGTGCACCCTTATCTTAAGCTAAAAGGCCCAACAGTCAGTCAGCTCAGGCCAGTGTTCGTCCCTTGGCAGAAAGGGCTTCTCTAATTCCAAGAAGAGTAGTGAAAGCCACCTCAATTAGCATCTGTTCCCACCATTTCGGCCTCCAATCACTACCAGTTTGCAACTCAACTATACCAATCCAGACATAGTCATCAATTTTATATAAGATGCTAGTGGGGATAACCTAGGTTGACATACTGATTAAAATAATAAATTAATAAAATAATGAAAAATTATGCCCGGAATTTTTCATTAGCCTTTTCTCCATGGACAGCACTAGACTTTGTTTTCAACACTGAAGTTATTAAAATATTTCAGGATTCCAGCTCGGCAGCTCACCTCCTGAAAAAACTGATGCCACCATATTTCAGATTTATCACAGCTAAAATTCCTGTTACTGGTAAAATACATTCTGTTAAAGAATGCATTTAAACTCAGGTTTAAAAAACAAACAAACAAAACAACCCCAAACCACCCATACACATCACCACTACCCAAATAAATTAATGCTGTGATTGTTTAAGCAGTTTGAATTTAAGTCAAGTAACCTGTTGTACTGTGCATTTTTCCTCTGCATATTGCGTTTCTGCTTATTTAATTACATTTACCGGTTAAAAATTAAGTTATTGAATACACTTTGCGCTGGAATTTACTATGGGTACAGTTTATTTTAGGTAGTTCTATACAGTTGTACAGATAGTACTTTTTATTCAATCTCAGTATGTTTACTCACACAAACATGACGTAAAATAGAAATTTATAGGCACTTATTATTGGACTACAGCAGCGCAGTCAGAACTATTAAGCAGCAATGGCACAAAAACATTAAAAAATTAGCTGCTGCTGAAGCTCTGCCTAATGGATTCAGCAAATGTCTACATTCTACAACTCATTTTCCACTCCGGTCTTCCCCCCTGCAACATTTACTCAAACAACAGAATTCTTTTGGTAAGCTGGAACGTTTGGAAGTTGTTACTGCATCACAAGTAGCTATGTTTTTTAAACTAATAAAATCCCACTGCCTGAGAGACAGGTTAGTTAAGCTACATGCATTTTCAGAAGAGACAGTCATATTTACCCCACACAAACCCTTCTGATGTTCCTTCTTTAGACACCATGCCACAAATAGCATTCCAGCCCACCACCCCCACCACCACTTTCATAGCCAAGGGGCACACATCCACGCAAGTGCCAACATTTGCGTGCAATTTCATACCCAGAAGGCTAAGAATGAGTAACTGTGGCTCTACTCTTACATAGCAATCAGTGGCCACAGTTTCTTCCTATCCATAATGCTCGATATTGCCCCGTGCTGACATGACTTATTCTTACTATGACACATGAAAAAGACAATGGCTCTCTGGTGAATCTTTTAAAACCTAGGTCTTACACAGGCTGGAACAAATTGAAGGGCTACAGCTCAGGCTGTTCCCATTCAGCACAGTAAGGTTCTTTTCCTTAAAGATAAATCAACACATTAGGCTAATATGTATCAGAAAAGCATCTGGGGAAGTTGTTACAGATTAGGTGATCTACTTCTGCTTCTTGTTTTAGAAGTGTATAAATACTAATAGCTTTGTGGGAAAGAAAAGGGGAAGTGGGTTTTGGTGGACCACAGTAAGCTTAACATAAGCTTACCGCGTTTTGCTGAAACAGAACCCAGAAATGAGATATGCTTTATGTTGAATTGTTCAAAGTTGAATTCATTTATAATCCAGGGTATCCTGGCTTGTAACTGCCCTTTAGGCCAATCCTGCCTCAATCTTAGAGAGTTGTTTTAACATAAATGTGTTTTATTTCCAGTACAGCATATTGGCTGCAAACCAACCGCATCGACTAGACGGATCCCCAGCCTTCTGCTGTGCAGGTACAGCGCAGAACTGTGGAACATTGGGGTCAGCCTTTTCATACAGGACGGTCCTTTCTTCATTGTGCGTTCAATCCTGATGGGCCACTTCAGAATATTCAATCAGATGCTGGTGTTTTTTACAGCTAAGAATATCTTAGTTGTGACTCTACAATTGTATCGTTTGGCAGTGATAACATTAGACTTCCGTGCTACCATTCTGCAGAAAAGCAGGAAAGGAGAAGTTGGCTGTTGCCCATGCGAGCCTTATGAAGCTAGTACTCATGCTACCACTGACCAAGATACTGAAATGAAAGAGTTCGTTGCTTTTCCTCCAAAAGAGGAATCCCAAGCACCATCAGAAAATCAGTGAGCACAGTTACTGACTTGAAAGAGGTTGCATTTCCCACAGCTTCTTCAGAAGGGCTTAGCCTATTTCTATGATCAAACACACCTTAAGCGACCGCCTAAATCATCTCTTCCACCAAGAGATTAATAATTTCTTCTAAATTGTAGGGGAAGTTTCTGAAGCAAAGTCATAGAAATGGGATGTTTTTGTATCCATTGTGTATGCTGGGTTTTGACTAGTTCCTTATTATATTATCCAGAGGGATTTTGTAGCCATAGTTTGTAGTAGCAAGAAAAATTTGGCACACTGACAAAATTGGTTATTACCTTTGGTGGCATTGTGCTAACTTATGTACTCGCATGTATTCAAATAGAAGGGCAAGCCTGTCCATTACGGGAAGTAAAAAAGCACGTAGCTCAACTACAGCCCAGCTTCAATGGTCAGGCTATAACTAGAGTGTGATGAACAATAGGTTCTCTGTGTATGGAAGCAAATTCAGCGGCAACAACTGCGCAAACATGGAATTGAAGGAGGGATGACAGATTTCTACTGTTACTGTGACATCAAAACATTGTTCATTCAAGAAATTTAAGAAAATCTCATTCAAGTGTTACCTCATCCTTGGCTGGATTCAGTTAAAAACTATGCAACACCATGAAACGGCATAAACAAAACTGTCTCTTAGGACCTGCTTGGTCTGAATAACCTAAGCTTTACAAGAAAAAAAAAAAAAAAAAAGAAAAAAGAACAAAAAAAAAACCCCCAAAACCAACCAGCTTTCATTGTGCTTGCAGTTGAGAAGTTTTTAAAATGTCTTCATTTTATATGATTTTTAAGAGTAGCCTGATTCAGGCATACAATCTAACTAGAAGGTAAATGGCACCACCCAAGTTTGACAAGATCTAGACAAAAGGATTCCGGCTTGTGCTTCACATTTTATAAAGCACCACAAGGTCCCATAAAATAACTTGAGATATTGTCTAGTCTGTTGAGTGTCAAGATCCATTTTTAAGAAATGGCTATTAACTATTCATTTAATACTTCGTCATTTGGAGTGAACAACAAAGGACTTGAATAATTTCTCCTAAGAACACACTTTATATCAGTACAAGACCATTGACTTTGCTGGGCTTAGCTTATAGAAGCTGAAGGTAAGATAAGTGGGTTTTGGAAGTCTGCCTAAAAATTACATTCGCACAGGAAGTGGCAGATGCTTTTACAAATTTCTGCATCTATTCTGAAAGAGTGCAGAAAAGTATGTAAGAAGTCTAGCAAATACAGAGCGACCTAATTAAGGTAACTTCCCTTATTAAAAATTCTCAATTAAACCTTATTTTCTAAAGCCTCCACTATCTGAAGACAGAATACGGTCTAGGGAATGAATAAAAGTGTTTCTGTCACCACTGCAGGAGTCATATGCTTATTTATCCATAGCCTGATAAGCAATGACACGTTTATTCTTTGAAAAATTAACCTATTTAAAAATTCAACCCCCCAAACATGTGAACCTGTG
This sequence comes from Numenius arquata, assembly GCF_964106895.1. Lineage (NCBI taxonomy): Eukaryota > Metazoa > Chordata > Aves > Charadriiformes > Scolopacidae > Numenius > Numenius arquata. The sequence continues at coordinate 15,368,053 of NC_133585.1, read as the reverse complement.
TTTATATTTGTGAGCTGTTACTCTTCTATGCAAGATCAGGCCCTTCCATTATGAAAGGATAACACACACAGCCATAGAGAAGGAAGAAAGTATGCTTCATAGCCCTTTCTAACATTTATACTTTAACAATAACGTGCAACACCTCCTGCTTTTCTTATTTTGGGCGTTTTTCCAGCAGAAATTAAAAAGAAGCCAATCATCATTCACCATGGTGTTGTGAAGTAGGCATATGGAGACTGGAATGCAACTTCATTTAGGATTTTAATTCAAGTCTAGAAGCAAAAAAGCTAGAGTGCTGCTGCTGACCAGCTGTGCTGTCTAAAACCCTTCACACTAGGGTGAATTTAGAATCAGTTGGTAGAACTGCAACACATCTCTTCCCTATTGATGCAAGCCAGGACTACTCGCATTCATTTTGAGTTTACCACTTGCTGATATAGTAATTATCCTGTTAAAAGGATCCTTGCTAATTAATTTGGAGTGTACTGAGCTTGCTAGAGCATCATTCTAAATTCATCAGCACAAAAATTGCAGGACGTACGTTTTAAAACTTGCTGTCTATTTAAAGGGCTTAGTTCAGCAACAAACTGCCTGTGAGGCTCAGCCTGCAGCAAATGCAAGGTCCCCTGGGGCCAGCAATACAGAGACTAGTTACAGCAGGAATATTTTACAGAGAACTATATTTCCTGATCTTCAGGCTGTGCCATTTTAAACAGCAGTAAAGCTTCTAATCAGATTTACTGTGATAAGAACTCACTCCAATGCTAGGTTTTTACTAGATCCCATCCTCATTCACTCACAGACAAAATAAACTAGATCCTCCCTCGTGCTAATGATAGTGAGGAGGAAAGGGGAAGTCCAGATCTAGTCTATCAGGGGTGACAACTAACAGATTGTTTAAAAACAAAAGGAAACCCAAACAGACAAACAAAGCACTTAAAGGGTGGGTAGTCTAACTTCCCACCTGTGTGCAAAAGGAAATCTCATATGCCAGGTAGCAGCAGGAATGATGTGCAGTTCCCTCTACTTCATTGAGAAGCCTGGAAATGACAGTTAAGAAGTCTAGTAGCTTGTCTGTTTGGTCACAGTGGCAAACCCCAGTTGCAAGCCCTCCTCACCTTCCTCTTACAAGTGTTTTTTTGAAAGGGAAGACTGCAGCATTGTTTTTCCAGCAGGCTGTTTGTGTCAGCTGCATCAGCAGCTGGGTGTGGGGAGCCATTGTGTCATCCTGCAGCCTTCCAGAGCTTCGCACTAGGCAAATGGCAGAACGCATTTTCTTGAAAATCTGCCAGCATGTGTGGCGTATCTAAAGAACAACTGATGTCATGCTAGCTACTCAGGAAAAGCTGCAAAAAATTTTCAGATAGGCAAAATTCAAGCCTTCAAAATGGAAGGGTTTCAGAACATTTATCTTAACCGTTATTTACTCGAGTCAGAAGAATTAAGTTACTAAATCTTTTCTGCAAATAGATATTTAGCCATTTACCATTATTTATTCTGGTTGTTCCTGCCTTGTCCTTTTAGATTATTCCATATTAAACTTCACTAAAATGTTTTATCACTTGTTTTTTCCTGAGCTAAAATGTATTCCTCCTTTCCTTTGGACATTGGCTCAAATAAGACCATAGCCCTAAGCCTGAAAAACACCCCAACCAACAAACATGATTTTATTGCGTTTTTGTTGGTATTTGTACTGTACTATGTTCTCTGGGACCATGTGGAAATGGAAGAAAATGTGCAATTAGTTTTAAAAAATTCCAACTGTATTTTGCAAATAAAAGGCAGTTACCTCAGGCATAGCTGCCAATTTATTATGTGAGAGCTGACTGTTATATGTTCCCATTAATTACATCTTCCACATGCTGCTTTTCCTTTCCGTCCTTCATAACTTAATTACTTAGGCCAGATTCTGACTGCAACCATTGCTTTGAAAACCCAGAACAACTGCAGTAAATTCCACTCTATTCTGGATAGGCTCCTCCTAATTCAGAATCTTTGCCTCCAAATATGCAAGTCACAGTGTAATCCCAGAGAGGATATGTTCCATATCGGCATGCAGGACACATTTTACAGATGCACACAAATACATATATGCATTTAGATACCCATTCACACCTGGCAATCCCTAATGCATACAGCTTTTATTTCTGTGTGTGAGATTGCTCATGAATCTCTGCAGATGTCTGTAAAACATTTACAGAAATACCTGAACATTACAAATACCTTAAAGCTTAAGGCTCTAAATACCAAGCATATGATATTCACTGACCAATATACTGATTTAAAAAAAAAAAAAGTTTTGTAAATTCCCTGGAATATTCTTTCCATGAAGGTTTACTCAGTTGAATGAAGCCTACTCAATCACTATTTACCCCTAGTTTTTGAAAAGAGCATTACAACAGAACACCAGCATCTAAAACTGCACAAGACTGTTTCACTGTTGTTTTTTTTTTGTCAACAGAAAATAGACAAGGCTTGAAATCATCAAGTTGAAGAGCCCTTGGCCCTCTGGTCTTTGGGTTCAATTCTCCATTTTTTCCATGCTGTTGTATGAGGAAGGAAAGCAGGTTATTCCTAATCTGTAATGGTAAGGCAATAAAAAGAGGTCACCATGGCAGAAGCAGCAGAGACGCTTACCCAAGACTGGTCATTGCACCAGTAAGGAAAAATAGTGATACAGATCCCTAAAGGAATGGATACTGATGACTAAGAAAACCACACAAGATGTGTTCTGGAAACCTACCCTGGCCCTTCAAGCACCAGCACAGGAAGAGTTCTCATCAGCCAGCCCCACTCCAATGATCTTCAGCAAGCTGCTAATACATGAATTCCAGTGGTCCAGAGTCTGTCTTGCAGGTGACCCTAAAAAGCTCTATGAAAACTTTTCCTAATTTGGAGTCATTTGGGTCCTATCTTTTCCCTTTACATTGGGTTAGAGGAGTGGGAGGGAAAGTGATGTAACAATATAAAAAACTTCATTTAGCCGCTTAAACTCTTACCTCATCCTCTACAAACTGCTGTTCTTTCCCTGTCTACATTTCCAGCTGCTTTCTGGGCCCACCATCCAGATCTCAGCGTGCAGACAAAAGACCCTGAACTTCCCACTGCTGCCTGTGAAAGTCTTTACAAAAGCACACAAGAATTCAGGCCAATTAAAGATTAAGAAGAGCCAAGCCTATTTCTTCCTGTTAAAGGTGGAAGGTATCTACAGCTGCCAAAGAGCTTCCTCCATTTGTTTGTAGCCTACTACAGAGAAAAGAATGTTTTCCTGAGCAGTCTTTCTGTGAAGAACTAGCTTATTGAAACAGCAACATCATTTCCTGTAGCCCTATGGATTAATATCTCTTCCAAACAATCTTAAGGTCATACAAAGTTTGAAATGAGGGTCTCGGACTGCAGGTAAAAATAAGGGAACTGAAGGGTGGTAGAATGTAAAAGTGATGCCCTAACCAAGCATTTTAATGGGAAAAGCTTCCAAGCCAAGTAAAGCAGGCCTGCAACGGTATCATCTGTAATAGCAGCTTGGAAGATCTGAACTGAAAATTGCTCTAAAATCTTCAGTCTCTTAATACATGTGAACTAACAGCATCCTGGAATAATCATACAAAATGGATATAATCATAGCTAACACCTAGGCCTCACAGAAGACTCCAGAATAGCTTTAGAATAGTTTTACAGTGTAAAAACTGGTTGAGTGTTGGTTTTCTTTCATTTTACATTATTCTGAATAAACTGATGTTTCACATTTGGTTTAATTTTATCCATCATTCTTCTTAAGTGCTTCACAATTTCAGTCCCTCGACAGAATTCCCAAAAAGCTTGTCTTTCACAACAAACTTGGTAGAAGCTTTGTTGGAGCATCTTTCAGGATTGCTAGAGACAATAGTACCTTCAGCAACCACAGTACATGAACCAAGACGGTTGTCAGAGGCTATAACTCACTGTAGGCCTAATCCTGCTTTCAGTAAGCATTCACGACGACACTGCTGAAGATCATTACTGTCTAAAGAATTACAAGAGAAACATAAAAACAGGATTCATTTTCTCATGCAATCAATTCTAATGTTTTAAGAAGCACCTTCCAAAGCTATTTATCACAACTGCCAAACTAGAATACTCTCCTTTACTCATTAGAGGTCAGCTCTGTGAAGTGGTGAGCCTTCTCTGTAAACGAGGGGGAAGAGAGCTCTTTCTTCTTTCCTTCCCCTTCTTCCACATTTCATGTTGAGGTAAAATCTAGTCGTCCTGATCCAGTAACAAACCAATATGAGTTAATATTCTGCCTTGTGAGCTGCATATCAAGTTTAACTTAAAATTTAAGCTCCATTGTGGCAGAAAAGAAAGGACTATTTTGCGGTCTAATCCAAGGAATACTAATTCATTAAAAAAAACCTCTTACACGCAGAAAAAGGAGAGAATGCATAAGTAAGAGTTGCCACAGGGGTAGCCTGAAGCCATATGCCAGCAAGTTATTCTGCTTGTATATTATGAGAATTTTTATCCATCTAATCAATAAGAAATGAGTAGTTACTATGGCAATTTCTACACTACAAGGTACTTGTGCTGCAGCAGAGTATGTTCTAGAAGGACAAATACCCTTACCACTCTGTTATGTAAATTTTTGCACCTTTTACAGTGTTGCAGTGCAATGTGTAGGCTTGAGAAAGGTGAGAAGAATAAACCGAGTCAAAAGAAAGTGGTGGTTATAAAGGACTGCTTAAATGACTAATTGATGCCCGGTTAGAGCAATCCACAAACATTCAAACAAATCAAGCAGTGATTTTGCAGATCTTTAGCTTGAAATCAGATATAATGAAACTAAGATTTCACTACTGTATTTCCTTTTGATTATATTCCTCAAAGTTTAAACTGATGGGGCTACAGTCTAGTCTCTCTTACACCACCATCAGTTTATACTAATATTGATTTCAAAGGATAGCAATACACTCTGCAGTAGCCAGGGCTGATTACAATGGATGTATTCCCTAATAGCAGAATACTCCATAACCCTGTAGGGACTGCTGACACCTACACATACAGAGAACAAGGATAAAACTTCACTCTCAAGATACAGGATATTACAATAAAAGTGAAAATAAAAGTGTAAGGTTCTTTTAAAGGTTTGAAAATAATTGATCATAATCATCTCTAAGAAATACACAGAGAAAGTATATATGCGTCCTACAAAATTCTTATTACAATTCCGTCACAATATATTTTGCAGTATTATTTTTTTTCCCCTACATCTCTTATCAAAATATTACTATTTTTCAGGTTAGAACAGATGAGAAAGGAAAAATGCTCAGGAGAAACCTAAAGACTACAGAAGCAGGCAGTTCCCTTAGAGATGTCTGACAAGGCAGAGATATCATGACTGCATGCAGAGACAAATCAGGACTCACCAGAACTGCTGAAGATGGACTAATCATTGTAGCACAAACCTGTTAAAGAAATCGTCAGGAGAAAAGCCCAGGGAAATTATCAATTGAGCAACTCTAGAGGTCAGAAATAGGCACACACAAATGCAGGGGCCTTAAGGACACTTTAAAACCTCCATTAGCATCCTCCTAGAATCCATATATAAATAACACATGGCAAAGTTATAAAAGCGTTCACTTCTGACAAATATATGCACCTGAGGGTCAGATTTCGATGCCTTAATTCAAATGATCAGTGCTGAGAACTGAAAGCTAATATGACTAAAGGTATGGGGTTCTTTTCCACAGAGTTCAGATACAATTGTATTTTTACTCATAAAACACTGACTCTAAAGTTATAATATAAAGAAACACTAATTCCTACATAGAAAGTCTTTAGACCTCACTAGTAGCAAAGACATGGCCCCAAAAACCTCACAGGTAGAAAGCAATTAAAAAAAGCTCTAAGTATAACCCACAATAAGTAAACATGTTCAAAAGAGATCTTTGAAGTTGGACAATTCCTTTGAAATTTCAGAAGAATGAAAGGAAAAGAGACCTTCTATCAAAAGGCGATACACTTAGGCAAATCTTTTGAAGGCTGGAAAATTAAATGCTAGTTGTATATCACAGTCGAAGGAAAGGCTGAGGTAACGTGTAAACATGCAAACAGTAATTCAAAGCTCTAAAATTGTACAAAAGAAAACTCTTAAAATCAAAAGGCAGTCTAGCAAGCTTACCCTATGCACAACATTACGAAGGAGCAGACTAAGAGGCTGGACTGCTCCTAGAGAAGACACTCAACCTTTACACACTGCCTGTGGCCTATGTACCACATTAGCCAACCTTTAGCCACTTGAAATTAAGACTGAGTTTGTCTGGATGATTTTCAAGGATTTTTGAAAGGACTCAGAATTGGACAAGAAAGGATTTTAAACGGGCTCCTTATTTTTTCCCCAAGTGTGTTATCTCAACAGTACTCCCATCAGAGGATTTCAAGTCCATTTCCTTATTAAAAAAATACCAGCTACATCAGTTTTTCCACTGCAGAAAGAAGGAATGAAACACAAGAAGTAGACTGGCCCAGAGACAGTCAACATCATAAAACTAGACTTGGAAAAGGCTTTATGCTCACCTCATGGAGGTTTACTGGGGTCCTTAATGCCACAGAGCAATACCCCAGAAAATACCATGTAACACCATTAGCAGTAACATTGTTCAGAAGTTACAGTCTTTCCCTTCACTTCATCAGCTGGGTATAAGAAATAATATCCTTTTAAAATGAACAAGAATAGAGAAGGGAAGATTTTTACAGCATTGTTTCCTTAACAGAATTGTTTCTTCCAGAAAAGCTTTAAGTTAGTACACTTGTGTTTTAAAGGTCTATTTCTGTAGATGGGATAGCTTACATCAAGCCTCTTCATTTGAATCAAGTGAACTGAGCAAGCCTGACACCTCCTTTAGGAAACCTTCAGCTGATCACATTTGAGTTTGCACAAAATATTTCTCTATCTACCTCCATATAACTCACCCTGGACGGAACTTTCTTATAGCAAACTGTCCTTTTAGCTAGCTCTTTAAAGCACTGAAAATGGAAGAAAATATGGCCTGTAAAGAAGCACAACAGGAACTAGCTATGCATCTAGCTAGTTCTCAAAGTGGGTTTTCTATGGAAGTGCTTCCAATAATGAACATCAGCAAACTTCCATTTTGCAATTTAAAGAGCCTGTCGCTGTGGACTGAACAGATGTGCAATAGCACCAATTATTCACATCACATGAAAACCAAACATTTTTAGAAGAGCAACATACTTCATTGTGCTGCACCGTGAGAACTAGTGCTTACTAGGAACTAGAAATTAGTCTGAAATTTGAGAAAACACCATTTGTCCCATAGTTAGAAAAAAAGCCACCATAGTTAAGTGTTAAAAGGTCTGAAGCATGTCAGCCACTCTTAGATCCCCAAGATAGCATATGGATATCCAAGACAGAGCATAAAACATGTTCTGTGAGTTAAGAAGCACCACAAGCTCTCCATGTTCAATATTTTACACTCCCTAGCCTCCCATTATCTAATTTCTGTTGTGTAATGTCCTATTTATAGACTTCAAGCTCTTTGTTGGTTATTTTATTGTCATCAGTAACAACTGTTTATTGCTTGCACTACTTCCTTACCTCAGATTTATACTGCCCTCGCACTCTCAAGAAAAAAAGAAAAAACAAAAACAAAAAACCCAACAAAACTTAGCCCAACCCCACAACACATAGCCCACACTGTCACAGTGTGGTGGAAGATTTAGCAGAACAGCTATTATAAGTACCTTGCAAGATCATAGGTCTAAGCAGCAGCAAAGACAGTATTAAACATTATTCTCAAATTAGAGCATGAAAGGATTTATTCTAGAATGAGTCGCTGCTAAACAGTTTAATGGAAAGAAGGATCTTACTCTCTACAAGTGTTTAAAAAGTCCTTTACTGAGTCATAGTGGCAGCAAGGAAGTTAATCCTCTTCATTTTACCTTACTTTTATGTCCTCAGAGGTTACTCTTATCCCTTTGCTCCCACACAGCCTTGTTCAAAGAAGCCTCATGGTCAAGGATCCCTTATTACTTACAGTCATTTCTGAAAGCTATGGAAAAACTGAAAATAAAAGCAAGTAGAGTCCAAGCATCACTGCCTTCCCACTATATCTCACATCAATTGGGAACACTGGTTAAAGGAGAACAATAAAAAATGCTGAGAGGCACCCTTGTCTTAGTGGAAGCCAGTGCTACTGTGAATGGAGATATTGCTTTGTTATGAGAAGCAAATAGTCATGTGGGGTGTGGGAGAAGGGACAACAGCACAGGGAGTTTTGACTCAGCTACGTACAAGAACGTATAGCCAAGCCCTCTATCTGCACATTTCAAGGACACGGAGAGGGACTGTGACTTCTTCAAATGATATTAGACGCCATTTGGAAGCACTTTTCTTATACACACACAGCTACTAGAACAAGGCCACTGGCATTGGGAGGGAAGCAGAAAGAAAAGCAGTCGGACAGTTAGAAACAGAGCATACATTTGGATCTCGCTCTGGGGCCAGCAGAAAGTTTGGTTAACCCCGGGCTTACCATAACTTGTAACAACTTCAGCACAGTTTATCCAACCATGGGGTAACACATACTTCTTCACGCCACACACCTTCAACATTGTAAAAGATGGGTAGGGATTCACTAGCTCTACTTAATACAGCATACCCTTGCTTTCAGCTGTCCTGTAAATGGGAAATCTGCAGACAATCCTTCAGGACAGACTCAAACAGAAAAAAGTCCCAGTAGAAGGGGTTACCTTCCTCTCTACTGCAGTCAGGATATGAATGAAGACTCCTGAAGCAGACAACTTAGCAGATGGTAAACTATTTCTTTGTTTTCTCTTCCTCCTCACTATGGGATTACATATGTTACGATCAACATCTCCATCCCTTCTGTTTCCGAGTCTGCCCTGACCAAAGACATAGGAAAACTTCATTTTGTAAAACAGCTTCTGAATTCACAACTTCGTTATTAACGCAGAAGAACAGAAACATTCTTACCACATCAGAGCAGTCCATTTCGCATCCAACACCTGAGAAACCAGGAACACAGACACATAAGCATTTAAACTAATCTAATTCCCTGCTTGCAATAGGAAGAGTTTCACCCTCTCAACTGTCTATTCACTAAGCCCCTCCCTTCCCTTCTTGCTGCTCCTGGGGCTCACCTGACTGCAGTTAGCAGCTCCTGGATTCAATTTACTAATTCAGCAGAAAACTAAGAAGCAGAGGTAGGGGAAAGAGAGGCACAGTGTGGTGTTAACTCAGCTGTGTTGCCTAACTGCCTACTGAATGACAAGTCACATAACCTAATTGGAAAGAGCCAGGTCAACTGTATACTCACTTTCTATACTTAACTGTTGAACAATTAGGCTTGCATTTAACGGATCATTACTGACCTGAAGCTCTCTTTTCTCTGTTGCTGACTCCCACAATATGACAGTAGGATTATCCAAGGATATCTCCTTCCAGTGCGCGACATAGAACAAAACAGCAGCAAGCTCTTCAGATTTCCCTGCACTTGGAAAATCTCCCAGGAAGGACAAACTGCAGCAGCAGAATGCCTTTCTGTTTCAAGTGGGACAAGTCTATCCAAAATAGCTGCCTGCAACTGGAACAAAAGACTATGAGACATTGGTGAGAAATGAGTGGAGGACTGACCAAAGGGACCCCTTCCCCAAGCAGAAAACAGAAGAGGGCAGCTCTGCCAGTTTGCCACTGTTTTCCCCACTTCTCTGTATTCCCTTAATAACAAAGAAGACTGGGATCTCAGATGGTAACGACAGTCCAGACCTCCTTGGCTTCATCCACTTTGGGCTCTGACTGCATTCAAATATAGCCAGAAAAAGGACGATTATCTAGCACTGTCAGGTTGGCTTTTGGGAAGAAGGAAAAAATGGCACTGAACCACTGGTTTAGGGACAGATCTGAGACTTGAGTGAATTTTTTCAAGGTGGCTTAAAAAGTGACTTAAGGCTCTCATTTTCCTTTGGCAATTTTTACAACATATAAACTTCTTTTGTGCTTCATAGCTTGCCTGAATACCAAGTGATTCAGCAAGTTTTCCATTTGTCTATATTCATATTTTCAGACCCAGTGAGAGGGAGACAATAGAGGCCAGATATGAAGAGCACAAACACAGCTGTGCAGTCAAGCTCTTCTAGAACCATCCCAGTCTGTCAGACCATAGTTCCAGAGTAGTCAGTAGTGGCCAGTTTCCTTTTCATGCTGCCCTACAGCTACAACAGCATATTGAGCAGCCCCTTACATTCAGGGAAACATGACTCCCCCCGCAGATCGATGATCTTTTCTGACAGTAATTATTTATATAAATGGCAGTGCCTCTCAGTCTCCAACTTCTCTGTTTTGACAGAGTTTGATCTCTGCTGTGCTTCATGCTGGATCTTCCAGCTTTCTAGCAATGAACCAGGGGGTCCATGAGACCCACATGTTTGGCTGGTGGGCTCTCCCCTAGGCTCCCTCCCTTTTGTCCCGTGGTTCTGTAGATGAAGTTCTGTCCTCTGGTATGGAGAAGATTCTGTTATCATTGTATATAGCACATCAACAAGCATTCATGCTGACATGCTTGTAAAAGATTGGTAGATTGAATCATAGAATACTAGGTTGGAAGGAATCTCAAGGATCATCTGGTCCAACCTTTCTTGGCAAAAGTATGGTCTAGACAAGATGGCCCAGCACCCTGTCCAGCTGAATCTTAAAAGTGTCCAATGTTGGGGAAAAGATTGCTTCCATAATGCTCAGGATAATGAACAACAGCACATTTTTGGGTTTTGGTTTTTTTTTTTTTTTTCCACTTGTAGTTTACTTAACACTGGTGGCCTAGCCCTAAGACTAGGGCTTCTATGATAATAGCACCAGCTGTCACACTGTAGACTGGGAGTGTTAGACCAACTGCTAAATCTTGGTTCAGTATATTGCAAGACAAAGAGATTTTGTTAGAATAAGTTCAGTAAGTGACAGACCCACTCCTTGAAAGTCACATGGATAAAGAAATTGAGCAAAGAATCTGCAACCTCCAAATGAAGAGTGGCCTGTTTGCAGAGATGAAACATCTTCAGAGATTTCCAGAGTTCTGGTACTGAAGGATGACAGGCCTGTTACAGCTCACACACAGTCATGCCTTCCTCAAATTCTTTACAGCAAGAAAATGACAACCTCTCAGGTTAGCCAACAACCATGGGGATCTCTATCTATCATTCCATTTTTCATTCCTTATTTGCTAACGCTGACTGTCAAAGATTCATAGAATCATAGAATCATAGAATGGTTAGAGTTGGAGGGGACCTTAAAGATCATCGAGTTCCAACCCCACTGCCATGGGCAGGGACGCCTCCACTAAAGCAGGTTGCTCAAAGCCCCATCCAGCCTGGCCTTAAACACTTCCAGGGATGAGGCATCCACAACTTCCCTGGGCAACCTGTTCCATATTCATGCAATATCTAAGATGACTCAATAATTGTTTTCCAAAAGTTTCCAACAACATTAGTTGTATGAGAAAAAGAACCTGTAAACAATCTTCACCTAAGTGAGCTGAAATAAAAAGCAATGTGGTTATTAGTAAAAGGAGAAAAGAGGCGTGAGAAGACACTTATCTCATTTAGAACATGAGATGACATCAACAACCATACCATTTGCACCTAAAAACCATGCAGCGTAATACAGCTCAATTCAGCACACAGGTAAATCTAAATGTGGCTAATCACATTAGTCTGTCTACACAAAATGCAATGACCTGTGACTAATACTAACACAGACGAAACTGAGGAAAATTATTTGTAACGCAATATGAGCATCTACTGGGGCTGCATTCAGTTCTAGCTGGTTAGGATGTGAGGACCACAAGAAAATTAGGACCCTTTCTTATGCTCAGCAAGGCTGAAAATTCAGCAATCTTTGCAAACACAGTAAGAATTTATTTTGCCAAAAGACAAATCATTCAATATTTTGCAAATATTGCTTTGCCCCCTGAAGGACAGTTATTTGGTTTGATATATTCCTATGATCTCCAGGGAACTACACAGAAACAAAGGTTTGGATAAAGACAGACAGAACAATAATGAAGTCAGATGTCCTGGGGTACTGATAATGTGCTTTCAGGTCACAAAGTAACTACATCTAACATCACTTTACTTAGTAGAGATATATACAGTTCAGAAGTAGAAAATAGGAGATGTCTGTGCAGAGGCCAAAAAAGCTGCAATAGTTTATACCATCTGAAGGTGTGGGCCAGTATACAACCACGTCCTCATTAAAGACTTTAGGTAAAGGCTACCAGATGCATTTCCTCGAGGTAGATAGTTCAGGCAGAGGAACAGATATCAATGGCTATAAAGGCCTAATGCCTCCTTAACACACATCAGCATCAATGTGGGACATTGCTGTATATGGAATCAGTGTCCCTCACTAGTCATGTGCTTTGATGCTGGGGATATTAGTGACTACCTTAGGCTCTGTGCTTAAACAATTATGCTTTTACTACTGGTAGGGATTAAGCAAGAAAGAAGGTTCCCAGTCTCCTCATTATAACACACAGAAAGTATAATTTGATGCCACATATGTTAATCACATAAGGTAGCCTTAGGAAGCAACCACAGATCCCACAACAAATCCTTGTTATGCCAGGGACAAGGGCTAGTTCAGCAGGCTTTTCCTTCAAGCTGCACATTCATAAGTGTAGATGCAAAGAAAGATGACTAAGACGGGTTGAGTTTTGCACCAACATAAAAATTTGTTCAAGCAGGAACTAGCAATCAGGAGAGATGACTGCAGCTATGCAAGACCTCTTCCTTCTACAGCCAGGAACAGAAAGAAATGTCCTAGAGCATCGGAGCTGGATAAGCCATTTTCCAGTACTCTTGTGAATAAAACACAGTGAAATAAACTCACTCTCTAGAGAAACTGAGCATGTAGATTAAGTACTAGCCAATAGTATACGTTTATAAGCAACAGCTTGATTCAGCCAAAGAAGTTTTTTGATATTTTTGTTGTTTAAATGAGGAAGAGAGAAGCTACTGGCAGCCTGCCATTGTAATGTGATATCTTGGCAGGAAAACGCTTTGTGTTATATCACAACCATATGGTGGTAGAAAAGATACTTTTTTTCTGTTAAGTTCCTGTAATAGCCCATTCCCATTTTTAACACAGCCTTTCTGCATAAGAAGAATATGTTTGCTTCTCAGTTCTACCACAAGAGTTGTTAGTATATGACTACACTTTATACCTAATAATGGCAAACATTAAAAACATTACAGTTTCAGAGGTACAATTACCTTTTCCGTCGTGAGAAGGTAAATGTGCGCACTGATGGAATGTAGCTTCTTTGAAAAGTTAATCCTGGTTTCCTGTAGGAAGGCATTCCTTCTTTTTTTTTTCCAATGGATGAGAATACTGTCCAAATCAGCTATGATCAAATGAGGTCTCCCATTCTTTGGGAACAGCGAGAACAGGAGGATGTGTGGGAAGTTGTTGCTTGCATTTCTCCCTTCACCAGCTCATCTCCATTCCAGGAATGGTAACGATAAATAGATTCCCTCAGATTTCTTCCTATCACTAGTAGAAACCCAAAGCAAGCTGATAGTATAGGAAACTGAGCTCAGAACATGATAACCCTGCAGCTTCCTCTTGCCCAGAGAACTCTGCTTGTACTCTCAGGAGCGCATATGGCAGTGGATGGGTAGCTGGATTCTACTTCTTCACTGAAGTTCTTTTGCCCACTGTGGCAACACTGAAGTGTAATAATAAATTAAATAATGCCCCTGAACAGTTCCAGACCCTTGAATGTGAACATCTGTGCAGTTAAACAGATAGAATAGCTCCTGGTATGTTTCTGATCCCGCCAAAACAGTGTATGTCCCTACAACTTCAAGGTGTGAGTTAGAGTCAGGATGTTCCAGGAGCTGCCCCCAACCGTCAATACTTACACATGTGAAGGCCCAGGTAGTTTTCAAGCATAATCACATGCTGTTCTATGCCAGCAAACCTCAAGGCCTTCATACTTTCATAATTTCTAACAGGTTTAATTTAGTAGAAAATATGTAAGCTAAGAAATTCCCATTATTTTAAGCTATAGAATGATGTTAAGAACTAGTTGTGCTCTGTGAGTGAAAGGAACGGATTCTGGCCTACATTTGAATTTGCCCCAGGTCCTTCATGATATTGTTATGATCTGGATGCCTACAAAAACCAGATATCAACAGAAGTACTGAACTCTGTAGTGAAAACCCATAGGGAGGAGTTTGTAAGAAACTGATAGAAAATTCAACTGCTCTGACTTGTGTGATGGCAGCGCTGAAGCTTCTGCACTCACTGCCTGAGCAGAAACATTAGCAGGGCAGGTACAAATATGAGACTATTTCAACAAATGGTCCATAACTTGCCTAGGTGTTAGAATTCAATTTTCTCTACTTTCATATACCTTTATTGCACTTCTTGGAACATAACAACCTAAGAGGTTTCTCTTTACAGCACGGACCATATGAATGTTATAAAAGAGTATTTACAGCAAAATATCCTCAAGAATTATTTACATTACTGTCAGCTCTTTTGAGACACTCAGACTAACTCTGTCTTTAGGGATTTTCCATTTTAAAATGTCCGTGTTCCTTGATAAAGCCCTTCACACTTTAGCCAGAGAAAGCCCATTTTGCTCCTATGATGTATTTCTGACTGACAGCATAGTTTGCAGCATTTAAAAATACTCATATGCAGTAGTCAAAACATAGCATGCTTGCAGCCCCTTGGAATCTTAATTCCAAGTCTGTCTAACTTCCTGTCAAAACTTACATAGTAAGCAGTAATCAGAAAGATCTTCTATGAGAAAGAGTGAGTTTTGCAGGATCCAATGAGACAAAAGAAAAGGGTTTTATCTTCTGATTTTCCAGAGCAGAATTGCAAAACAAACAATGCAGCCTCAAAGCAACAAATCTGAATTGGTCACGGTATAGCTCAATGGAGAATAAATGCTCTCTGAAAAGAAAATGAGAGATGAAAGAAAGACTTGACTGTAATTTACATTTGTTAATATGGAAATTATGAAAATAAGTAAATGCCTGTAAAAAGACATTAATAGAATTTACCCAGATTTACAGTTTGAATTCGATTCTGTTGTTCCTTCTTATATATAATCCAACAGAGTTCAAGCTGCCTAAAAAGCACCATTATTACAGTAATACAGAAGTCTGCTATGCCGAGTCATGAATCTTAACTCTGCCAGTGAATGGTATACCAACAGTAAATGGGCCAAGAACACAGACTTCCTCTACCTTAACTATTAACCATACCTTCAAGCGAGTATCCCTTGAGGAAAGCTTTGTATTCTGCAGGCATTATTACCAGCTCTTTCCAAACCTTTGCTTGCAAGTCAGCTACAAATGACATTGACAGTTTACAACTGTTCCCCTTGAGATCAGTGGTGAAATTTGTTTCAACTTTGCTGCTTCTAATGGCAGCAGTGTAATGGTATGTGGGAGCACTCCAAAATGGCTAGAACAACATAGCAGCTCATGACTCCCACTGCAGACCTCTGGAGAGCTAAACTGAAGTCTCTGGTCAGTCCCAGGGATAAAGTGAAATCCAAACCCACCTCATTCCAGAGATCACCAAATCAAGACAGAGTCACTTAAAATGTTCGTGTGCATACATGCACGGGCACAGAGAGGTGAGCAGGCCTCGAGACAGCAAAGTGGCAAGTCAGTGTGCCTGTCTTGACAAGAGACCAGACAGATTCGTTCAAAACCAACTTGTACTATGCCTAAGAGCAACTAATTCTCTCCTCATGTTCATTCTATTCTCTCACCTCTTTATGTGAAAATGATCATTCTGACCTGCAGAAAAATGTTTAATTATTACTCAGTTTCATGGTCACAGCATCTAGTTTTTTCAAAGATGTCTTACAAACTGAGAACAAAAAAAAAAAAAAAAAAAGAAAAAGCCCTGCTACCTAAGAGCCTATTGAAATTCTTTAAGTCTCTGGGCATGCATTATGTATTCACCAAGTTTGCTGCTGGTGATGTAAGTTAGAAATTCTCCTGCTGCTTTTGATTACAGCTGCAGAGTCACAGATTTGAACAGCAGTAGACAATCATTTTTCTGAGCCTGCACATAAATATAAAACGTTTCCTTTTGCCTTATCACATAAACCTTCCACTATGATTACTTCAAAATGAATTCCTGTTTTCTTCAGATTTTCTCCACTTATCGTTATACAATTAGCAAAATGTATTCCATCCAACAAAGCTCTGTTATTTGCATATTCAAAGGTCACCATACAGGTTAAAGTTATTTAACTATGAAAGAGATGATAATTTCACAATCTTTTTACATGCAGATAAAATACAAAATTACCTCTGGGTTTTTAATTTGCACATTTACAGACACATGATAAAGAGTTTTACGATGATGGTATAAGCAGCATAACGAACTTTCAATTAGGCTGTGACAGCTCTTCCCTCTGGTCTTTGCTTTGTCATTTCATTATTTAAAACACTGTCATCTCCTTAAGGGAGCAACAGAGAATTCTACTTATTACACTTTGGGACACACTTTTACTTATTACACAATGGAATTACATACTGTGGATCCAAAATGGCAGCTTCTCCCAAGAGTGCTGCCGCAGCACATCAGCTCGCACACATCACTGCTTGGCATGCGAGTCTTCCTTGCCAAGCAGGGTGGGAAAGATATAGGAACAGATAGAATTAGATCAACAGACCATCAGGTCTTACAGGTGTCACTAGCACTGAATGGTCCGATCATCAGATTAGGGCAGTGAAAAGTGGCAAAGAAAAGTCCTACACATTGGTATAGCACCCTTGTGGGTTTTTTCTACTTTATGTCATATTGCCTTCGTACAAACACAACAGAAATCTTTCTGGACATGAAATCTAAATTATTCCTGGAAAAAGCAATGCTCATTGAATTTCCAACGAAACTGTAACAAAGTGAAATTGTGCCCCCATCTAAGAAGTTCTTGGTATACCTTACAGAAAATTAAGATTCCTCGGCATGACACTTCACCCACCTCAGGCAAACCAATGCAGCTGAGCTAATTATGTGTTCAATCCATTCCAAAGTTACCCTTTTCTAAATTAACACCATGGCCACAAATCCATCTAACCTCTTAGAATGAATATTTCTCAGTATCATGAACTACTCTAAAGTCGGTTGCTGTGACTACTTTCTATTTGTGTTGAAAGCCAACCATGTCAAAGTCATATTTTGGTTTTTGTCTCAAGTGTCTGCACTTTTAAACCAGAGAATAATTGATCACAACAAAGCAGTTTCTGTATTTTTAGATGTCTAATCAAAACCTGCTACAGCAACTGGAAAAGTCCTAGAGACACAAGCAGTAAAAAAAATATAAAAGTTATGTGAATTTCATGAAAAATAAGGTCCTACAAACCAGAAATTGACATTACTTATTGAAAATCACAGGTAATTTTACGTCTCAGCTGACTGCAATAGAATGCAGACATTTCTGGTCATATCTGATGTAACAATATTGCTTACTGATAGTAAATCTTTTACAAATGGAACAATTTTGAAGGGTGTAATCAGTGGGTCACACAAAACAATTTACTTCTCTCTCAAGCACTGATCAGAAAAGAAAGGTCAGAGGCACATGTAGGCAAAGGAACACTTCTATGAAAGTCACAATACCATATGACTACAATAGATCTAGAATAGCTGTTGAGCTATTCTACTCTCAGAGGTTTTACTTTCTTTCACATGTGTCTTCCTCATCTTCTTTTGCCATGAATCCCATATGGCCTGGAACTTTGACAGTTCAACAGGTTACACAGTAAAAGCAAACTCCCTTCACCCCATCCTGAGACACCTCAAAAGATCTCTGCATCTTCTCAGATTCTTCTCATTTTATTTTTTGTCTCAGCTCTAGATCGGTTTATATGGGGAGAAGGAGGCAAATGCCAGTCACAATGAATAGTATCCTAACTGTACAGATTACATTTATAAACTGTTCCCCCCACAGTAACTGCCCTCTCCAAAAAAAGAAGATTCAAATGAATAATACAAACCCCACAGTCTTATAATTTGAATGCAATTTTTCAAGACTTCTACTACAGGAAATACAACCACATTCCTTCGTGGCTGGACATGAGAACCCCAATGACAATATTACAATAGCAAAATCAAGTGCCATGTGTTTAAAATGCTATTTAGAATGAAAAGAATTTAGAAGTCTAGTACACCTAAGAATGCATAAGAAGTGACTTAAGATTGACTGAAGTGGAAGTCTTAAGATGAACTGAAACTTTTTAGAAGTTGGTAAAAATGAGAAACCCACTAAAGTGTATTTCTCTTCTTGAATTAATCTGAAAGGGGATGTGTGAGAAGCACTACAAAAGCCTTCCATTTTTATTTCATGTCAAATAAGGCTACAAATCATGTCTTGGAGAACTGGAATTCTTGAGGCAAGATGAAATTGTCATTTTAGTTCAAAAGAGGACTGCATATATATTACAGGTGAGAAGCTTATTTAGACCCCTTACAGACCTTGATACAACACTGAAGCCGAAACTAACAATGTTAAAATGTCTGAATTAAAAACAACAACAAAAGACTTTTTATCCTTCTTTTACTATTATATGTAGGACAGAATTCACAGTCTCTCAAACTAAGCTCTTGTGCACACAATAGACAGGAACTATGGAACTACCAAGTTACTTTCAGCAATTCATCCTGTAATCCTGTCTTTAGTTAGTTCTTTACTGCAGAAAGCACCTTGAAGCCAAAATCTAGCCATTGATGTAGCGGGAAAAAAGAGTGGTGAAGAGTAGTTTGCTATCAATGTACTATTTGAAGCATGAGATTTCATATAGTTTAAGGACTTAGAAATGTTATTGGTCATAAAATTATTCAGCCCTTTTATACTACACAGCTACAGTATTATTCTTAGTAACCTCCCTTGACAATGAATTAGACTTACCAGACACTGAATAAAAGCAGTATTTCCTTTTATTGGATCCACATTTATTCAATTTAATATCAAGTTCACATATTTATAAGAAAAAACAAAGGAGGATCTTGTTTTCACTATACATTTGTGATCTTGATGTAGATTTTTTTTTAACTCAACAAATTCTTTGTCCTATTTCCTTGTTGTCCTGCCCAACTGTATGTCTCTTCCAAGTAAATAAAATAATAATAATAATGTTTTTATAAAATTGCACGAGGCACAGAAGTTGACACTTAGTCTTCTCCTAGGATACCTGCTGTCTTGATACCCTTGCCTCCATTCTGAGATAGGAAAGGCTCTTTGAATTATACTATAACATGAGCTGTATGTCTGGGTGATGGAATAAAAAAGACCCACTATTCACCAAACTGTTTACCAGCCTACGATGAGGATTAACCAAGGCTATTGGATGGAACTGGAAGAAAATCTTTTAATAGTCGATTTGACAAAGAAATTGAAGTTTCAGGCCAACTCTCCAGAAATTCAAGCCAAATTTAGAAACATTTTGGCTTTAGAAAAGGGAAAAAGAACACACGAGAAAACAAGACTTGAGTGATCACCCTATGTAAATGTTTGCATGTCTGTCCATTGCTGCCACCATTTTCTCCCCCTAATAACTTGGACACCCAGTAGCCACTGTTAATCAAACCTGGCACAGTAACAGCAATTGAACAGAAAAATTCCTACAAGTTTCATGAAAACAAACAGCAAGCTAAAGGAGAGAGATCCTATTAGCTCAGACACCAAGGGGAAACCTCTGACATGAGCTCCGCTAGTAGGTACTGATAGCTCCACAGTAGCAAGAGCAGTTGCATACGCTTCTCTTACAACTCACAGCATGTTTGACACCCGAGCACCAAAACCTGAAGCAATGGGTCTTATGAGTTCTGCCACTTTTAGGATGGAAATCAACACACAGGAAAAGCAAGGCAGTTCTTCCAACAGTTCCCACCACCCAAGGGCTAAGCTCCATGTGGGGGAGAATCATGAGAGTCCCGGCTCCTCGCTGTCAGAAGTAGCCAGCTAGCCTGCACATCTAAGGAATGACAAAGGAAAGGCATTTTAGTCATTGCTCTAACTTAAGTCAGAAGGAAAATTCTTAGCCCACCCCCATTCAGGATCAGCCATAGAGGAGAAGTGACTCAGAGGTATCTTATTGTCACAGAATCTCCATGGAGCCCCAGCTCATGTGTTACACTTTGCTCAGGTCTCTGCTTCAAGCTACTGCATCATCCAACAGCTGGTCCAGATCAGGTACTATCTGACCACCAAACCACAGCACATTTCCCAGCAAAAAAAATGGGCATTTTATTCTTTTAATGCATAGAAGTACTTTTCTCTCTGTATCTTATAAGTAGCTCTGAATTTCAGCTATTTTCACATTTCTTTTAATCCTTTGCCTTCAAATCATTTGATGAATCCCAGGGAGATTTTGGAACAACTTTACAAACTTTTTTTTTTCTCTTTTAATAAAGCCACTCTTCTTTTTTATTGTACCTTCACTTGAACATTTTTATGAATACTATAAAAAGACAAAAGAACCCTATATTTAAATGCTCTGCTTGTGTTAGAGAACTATACTCTCACCTTTCTTAACCTGACTGCATAGCAGTGCCACAGAGCCGGACGCAGGAGGGCACAAATCATAAGCTTAGCACAGGCTGTTAGACCCTGAGGTCTGAGGGCACGGCTGTATGCTGAGACTCCTACCTTGGCAAGGAACCAGAACACAAAAACTCCTGCCAGTTGCACTCAAAGGCAAGCTTCCCAGAAAAAACATAATCCAGAATTGGAAAGAAGGTAAAAAGATCCTGGCCAAAGACAGAGTTCCTTCATTCTAACAGTGAGAATGTGGTTGCAACTTCCTCCCATCTCTTCCCCCTTAGAACAGTGAGAGATTTTCCATGTGCCCAGGATTTAAGTGGTAGGAATATGGAGCCACTAAAAGGCTCCAGAGATTTAGCTACGGAAGAAGAAAGAAAAGAATACAAGGTGGAATATTTTGTTTACAACTTTTACCAGCATTATTCCTTAGAGAGAGGGAGGACTCTTTCTTTTTTGGAGCGTGGGTGGAAGAGCAAGTGGAAGGCATCATGAGTCAGATCAGTTCAAGATACTGCCAGGCTTTCCAGAAAGCTTTCTGAAGACATGACATTGCAAATGACATTCCTCTTGGGCCTCAGTTTCCCAGCTGTAAAAAGATAGCTTGTGTCATGGAAGATGAAAGATGGTTGTTATTTAGTGTGGGCCCTTATAAATAAGCATCAAGGAGTGGGAGGGTCTGGACAAGACAACAGTCTCCGAAAAGCATAGATTATCATGTCTCAGTGCTGAGAATGTGTTATTTCTTAACCATACCCACTAGAGCTTAAAACTCTCCCAAGTCTTAATGTCAGCTGAGTAAGAAAGTTTGACATTTCAAAGATTCCTGCGGACACAAAAAAGCCTTAAAAGTAACTTTTTAATGTGGAAAAACATTCACACTGAATTTATTTTTTTAATGTGGAGGAAAAGAAGATGTGTTTGTCCATCTACAGGGGTTCCCTACGCTGCTCTATACTAGGAGCAACTCAGGACATTTGGACATAAGAAACTTTTTAGCTCCTTTCCCATACTG
The DNA here is from genome assembly GCF_964106895.1 of Numenius arquata. Lineage (NCBI taxonomy): Eukaryota > Metazoa > Chordata > Aves > Charadriiformes > Scolopacidae > Numenius > Numenius arquata. The sequence continues at coordinate 15,346,453 of NC_133585.1, read as the reverse complement.
TGGTACGAATCGCCTAGAAATCCTCAGAGTCCTCACTGAGCTGAGGCTCTCAGAGTATTCCATATGAAGACGAGATCATGGCCCCTGGTTACGAGGCTCCTTGGAGCAAGGATATCAGACCACCAGAAAGTTTCCAGTATCAAAAGCAAGGCATCTGGTACACAGCATTTTGTACAGAAAACTGGCATTTTGGTCCAACTTTTGCGAAACCCAAATAGTTCTATGAAATATTCATTTGTGAGTAAATTTATACTGTCTGATGAAATCCATTTAACAGAAAAAGGGTTTGCTATTGATTCCCATTCATCCCTCTGTGGAGAAATGAATGGGCCATAAAAATATCTGTGCTAACATTACAGCAGGAGGCTCAGGTGAAAACAGAGGGGACGTGCGGAAGGGGACACTGAAGTAACAGTCTTTATTCTGGGTGTTAGGACAAACCCCGTGCTCTCCACGTGGAAATATTTCTAGGCGTACATTACATAAGTCATAGAATGGTTAGAGTTGGAAGGAACTTTAAAAATTATCGATTTCCACCCCCCCTGCCCCGGGCAGGGACACCTCCCACTAGACCACGTTGCTCAAAGGCCCATCCAGCCTGGTCTTGGACACTTCCAGGGAGGGGGCATCCATAGCTTCCCTGGGCAACCTGTTCCAGTGCCTCACCACCCTCACAGTAAAGAATTTCTTACTCATATCTAATCTAAATCTCCCCTCTTTCAGTTTAAAACCATTACTCCTCGTCCTATCACTACACTCCCTGGTAAAGAGTCCCTCCCTATCTCTCTGGTAGCCCCCTTTAGGTACTGGAAGGCTGCTATATAAGATCTTCCCAGAACCTTCTCTTCTCTGGGCTGAACAACCCCAACTCTGTCAGCCTGTCTTCACAGGAGAGGTGCTCCAGCCCTCTGATCATCTTTGTGACCCTTCTCTGGACTTGCTCCAACAGGTCCATGTTCTCCTTCTGTTGGGGACCCCAGAGCCGGACACAGTACTCCAGGTGAGGTCTCAGGAGAGCGGAGTAGAGGGGCAGAATCACCTCCCTCGACCTGCTGGCCACACTTCTTTCGATCCAGCCCAGGATGTGGTTGGCTTTCTGGGCTGCCAGCACACAGTGCTGGATCATGCTGAACTTCTCATCCACCAACACCCCCAAGTCCTTCTCCTCAGGGCTGCTCTTAATCCAAATTTCTGCTTTGTTTGTTATACATCTCATGTTATATCTGCAAAAGAAGACAGACTGACCAAAGGAGCTAAATGCCATTTAGGACAATCAAGAGTGTTACCACAGTCTTTGAAGGAAAGTTGTTTCATGAAAGCTGCCGTAAACTTAACTCTCTACCCAGCTCAATGGCTTCTCAGCAAATAGCCTAAAGTGAATGGAACAAATAAGCAGAATTTAGAAACTGGTTAATTTACTCATTATGCACAAAACACTGACATTTCAAAAACCAAACACACAAAATTAAGTGTCAGATCTCCTGAATAATACTGAAAGCTTCATTGCCTAAGCACGGTTATATGCTCTAAGATGTGTATTAAGTTTCAGGCTTTGGCAGTATTTTCCAAGGCTTTTGGGAAACACAATTACCACTTTCTAATCCACACTCTTTTGGTTGTTACTGCTGTTTTTTATGGTACAGATTAAATAAACTGACAACAGATCAAACTTAACAGGAAAGGCTGATTTTGAAACTGCAGCAAGTCACCTTCTAAATGTAAAATCCTTATGTCTAACATTAATCCATTAATACCCTTAGCACAATAAACAAGAACCGTAGAGGCTGTTCTAATTTTTATTATCTTTTATCATCTTTTTGTTCTTTTTTTTTTCAAACTGCCAGCACAAATTCCAGAAGACACAAACTCTTAAAAAGTGTAAAAGTGTTTTAAACACAAAATTAATTTGGCAGTATTGCATCGCTTGATACCTGCATTCACATCACCAGTTGATAGAATCTTCCTCTCAACTTCTAGGCAACTAATCTATTATGTTAGGAAAAAATTGTAATTACCAGCCTTCACGTACAATCCCTTAAAAAGCATTAATTATCCATACAGCTTTCAGGGATAACACAAATCGGAAAGTCCTACCTCTTTTTTGAATTCTTGTTTATTTCCCACCATGCCATAGGTCACACTTGGATATATACACTTGAATTCTCCTTTAAGCAAAAGCATCTCTTTAAGGTGTGCCGCGTGACCAAACTGTCAGAAAAGCATACTGATGACTAGCAATCATAATGTGCTATCATTTTTTCCCACAAAAATAAGTAGGAGCAAAGGTTGTTTCTTGTATTTGAAGCTGATAATATCTAATGAACATCCTCAGCAACAGGCACCGATAACCACAATCTCTGCTACAGAATAAAATTCTACATCAAGAGAGCCCAGGGAAAGCACATCATTTCTTTCTTCATGAACCAGTCTGCGCTAGATAAAAATAATAAAAAAAGGCATTTTAAAACTTTGCTTTCAGATGTTGCCTTTTGCCTTGAGAATTGAGCCTTCTGAAGGGACATTTTTGGAGTGAATATGGCTGAAACTAGCCCACTGAAATGATTACTTGAAACCTACTTGTCACTTAGAGGTTCAGATCCCATCAGTACCTGCTGCAGTCACTCTGGAATGACCTCATCATTAAAGATTAAGCTCTTGCTATGACAGCACATCATCTCCTAGATTCAGTTTGGTTATTCCTTTGCAGCTGATAGGCTGGATTAATTCTCCTACGTGGGGCAATGCTGTTTGGTTATGGTATTCAAGAATGATTTACATGTACTGGGTTTTAGCCCTGTAACTCCTTTCCAACTGGAGCTTTCATACACAGCAGGACCGCAGCAGTAATCCTTCCAGAAACTGGCTCTGTGATGCCCCTGGATGATCCTTTGGTTTCCAAACCTACTTCATCATTCTCTGTTCAGAATGACATCCAGATTGATTCTCTGATAGGTGATACATAGCATTCATGCACATCTGTTTCTTCAGTTCTCTTGATGGCAATCAAACTTTGCTGAACTGGTTTTGGCTGGGATAGAGTTAATTTTCTTCGTAGCAGCCCATATGGTGCTATGTTTTCAATTTGTGACCAAACCAGTGTTGATAACAGGCTGAAGTTTTAGCTATTGCTGAACAGTAACTGCACAGCATCAAGGTTTTTTTTGTTTCTCACACTGCCTACGGTGAGTAGGCTGGGGGTGCACAAGAAGTTCAGAGGGGACACAGCTGGGACAGCTGACCCCAACTGACCAAAGGGATATCCAATACCAAATGATGTCACGCTCAGCATTAAAAGCTGGGGAAAAAAGAAGCGAGGTCAGTCAGAGTTATGGCATTTGTCTTCCCAAGCAACCATTTTGTGTGACGAAGTTCTGTTTTCCTGGAAATGTCTAAATATCTGCCTGCTGATGGGAAGTCATGAAAAAATTCCTTATTTTGCTTTGCTTGTGTGTGTAGCTTTTGCTTTATTTACTAAATTGCCTTTATGTTGACCCACAAGTTTTCTCACTTTTATCCTTCTGATTCTCTCCCCCACTGCACTGTGGGAGAGTGAGCGAGTGGCAGTGTGGGGCTTAGCTGCCTAGTGGGGTTAACCCACAACACTTGCTATAGTGCCCTGGACTGTCATTCAAAAGCACTTATCTCAGTGATCTTTGATCTTAGTACTCCTGTCCCATTGATGTTTCTAGAATACTCCAGAAGCCTAGTCAGAGGAAATTTGGGCTTCATTTCAGTATTTAGGAAATAAACTTTGTTTGGGGCTTTTTTTGTTTTCCTTTGGGGCTTTTTTATATCATTGGTATAAAGGCCATAAATAAAAGGCTTCCTTGGTGAAGAAAGCATTTCCCAAATGTACTAGCTGTGCCTTCTTACTACCTAAATAGTGGGTAAATAGGGGAAGCTATTTCTTGAACTTTTATTCTACCACATCAGTTGCCTGAACGTTCTGCACTCAACACTTTATCATGGAAGAGTAAGCTCAAAGGAGAGAGGTCAAAAAGGAGAGAAAGGAGTGGGGGTTTTCCCATAAAACCAGATCTTTTTAAAAGAGATATAAATATCTGTAGTGACTTGTTTTGCAGAATAAAGATGAGACTAATATTTCTAGTACTGTTAAATCAGCAACAGGTTTAGATGTCTGCTGCACTAAAAGATAATCCAATGTCAGGGCTGAGTGCACTTCCACACAAAAAAGAAGGCAATATATTCCTCCTTGGGAAAGATTGCAGTTCACAGACTAAGGCTAGGACTACCCTATTCTAAGATGAAATGGCTTTTCTGCCCACCAAGAAATTATTCCTCTTCCCTTTGTGTAAATGAAAGCTTTAAAGAAAACCCTAAAAATGAAAATCTAAACAAATCTCCATTGGCTGTACGTCCTGAACTGTAGCAATATCATTATAAAAACAAGAACTGGTTCTGGTAGTACAAAATACAAAGAAAATTCAATCCAGTAGAAATTAATATAATAAGAATTTGTCTTAAAATATATTCCCACGAATGTTTCAACAAGATACTACAATGACCACCCCCCACAGCTTAACAAAGCTTTAGAACAGCCAAAAGAAAAAAAAAAAAATCTCTTCAAATAAAACATTTAAAAAGGGAAACAGAAGCAAAGTAAATAGTAATCCTGGTTAGAATGGACTGTTACATGTTCAGTTTGGCACAGCTAGTAAACAACCACTGAGTGAAGTTACACAACCTGTACAGAACCATGCTGGCTCTACCTCTTGCCAGCAGGATGATGTGTACCATAGCTTACTTGTGTACAAATCATCACCAAATAAAAGAACATGGCAACTCCACCCTGCAAAAAATCAGAACAGCAATAATCTCCACTGCCTCTTTGATACCCAAGAGAAGTGTCATCCTGTTGCTCTCAGGAGAGCAGCTTCCTTCATCTAAACAATACCATGTTTGATCTCTTTTCTTTCTCCTGGGCCTTTTTGATTTGCCAGCTGCAAATCCCACTCCCAGCTGACTCTCAGGGTTAGGAGTCTCTCTCTTACCAAAAGGGCTGGTTGCCATTCTAGGTTCTCAAATGGCTCATATATCCTCTTATATACCTTAGCCTGTCCTAGAATATTGATTTAATATACACATGTTGGTGGAAAACCACGTGCAATATATATGTAAGCATTAATGCACCAACCACCTGGCTCCTACCTTTCTCTCAGCATTGCCAGGGAGCTGTAGGGCTTCCCGTACAGCTTCTCATGAGAACAATCTGGTCAGCTAGGAAGAAAGTAACCAAAATGGGGACAGGGACTAAGGATGTTTTCTTGGACAGTTAGGAAATTCATAATTCAATAAAAGTCAAGTGTTTCTGGAGAAAATGAACTTTGCTCTTATTACACCTGCAGGAATGCATCATTGAATCTACTTTTTCCTACTGGAGAAGCAGTTTTGTGCCATCTTGGCCATGAAACAGTGAGGGGAGACTTAGAAGAAGCTGAGATTTCATTGTGAACAAGATCTGGGAATCACTATATTCTGGTAGGAGGATTTTATGCAGGCAAATATATAGACTTTACTGTAGGATAGGACTTCTGACTTGGTCATACGAGATGAGTTGACTCTGGTCTCATTTGGAGACAGATTTCATGGTGTTCTATGGCTTGGAAAACTATAGAAATTTGCGGCAGAGTAAGACTCCCATATTGCTTATAGCAGCTGTGGCTGTGTTGACATACAGTTCAGTGTTTGTTTTCTTAACATTTATATTATATTTTGCCAATATTTTATTTTGAAAGTAAAAATATTACTTAAATTGGTCCCACAGTTTTCATTGCTTGTTGCTCTAAAAAGAGACTTATCAGATGGTTTGTGTTAAAGGATTTTCATAGCCCTTTCTTGGCCTAAATTGAAAATTCAGTTCAGGAAATCAAGAGTAGAGAGATATTCCTGCTGGAGCTAGAACTGATGAGGTTTCTAGGTCTAACGCATTTGAGAAAAGCCCAGGTGCAGTAAACAGTACAGTGTGATTAAGACTGGACAGGTGCTACCACAAGAATAAAGGCTACAGCAATGATTGAGGACAGTTTATGTTTTGATTCAATAAGTTATTAATATGACTCATCCATATGTTACCAAATATCACACCCAGCAAGTGAAAATTGAAACATATGCCTGTGAGATATAAAAGGGAGGTTTTAAGAGACGCCTTGGCAGAATGGGTGGGAGGGAGGGGTAAGAGCAGGAGGAAGAGAATAGGGCTTTTCTTGCTGTTTGCTTCATCAGGTAAAATGAATTCATTAAAATTTTCTGGTAAAGAAAAATAGGCAACCCCCAGCCTTTTTTTTCAGCTATCTTATCTTCTAGCCCCTAACAAAGAACAAGACGAGGATGGAAAGACAGTATATGGAAACACCATAGCATTGTGCAGAAATTAAACATCCCCTGAGGCACTCTGAGATGTTTCTGATCCCTCCAATTTCCCATTCCTTCGGCCTTTCCCTAATCCCAGTGCCACCCTGGAGCCCATGCAAGGGCAGAGGAACGTGCATGGGTATAAAAAGGGAGGGTTTTTGAATCTGCCCCTGAGCTTAGACCAATACCTATTACAGTTTCTTAACCATTTCACATAGGAAGAATTCACCAAGCTAGTGGGAAATTACACAGGGAAATTAAATTCCTTTCTATGTCTCTTTCTCCAATCATTTTCAGGAAGAGTACCACTAGATGGCACTGGGAACTGTAACCACCCTGTACAGAGCTGTAGCCCGTTACCTGGAAGGGCAGGCAGTGGGGGTGCCACAAGGGCTGCTGATTAACTTGCTGCCCTGGTTTGAACACAGCAGCAGAGAAGGTAAAGAGCACAACACATTACACCTACCAGTAGTCTCATGATAGTAGTAGTTCTTCATATCGGAATAAAACTGAATGATAGTGTTTTACTGCTCTTTAAACCACACTCAAAATTGTATCAGCTATCTGGCATAATGGCTCCACATGCTATTAAAGTAATGATAAAATAATAAGGAACTAATGTTACTATCCACATTATCAGCAACACTGTTTTCAGCTCTTTCAGATTCTGGGTGTGCGGAGGAACACTGAATTAGTAACGTATTATTTATCCTAGCCTAACTCATAGGGCTGACAAAAAAAACAGAGCAATTATATTTTGCATAAGGATATAGTTCCTAGAGGAGAAAAAAACCTGTTGCATGAAAATACATTTGATTAAGGGACTGCCATGATTAAATATATGTTCTACATATATGTAATATATATGTAATTATTATAATTGAGACCATCATCATACATACCAAGTTTGTGATCCTAGTTGTCAGTATACAGTGTTTTTACATCCAATCATGTAACATTTGAGATACCATATACCACGTGACGAAAATAAAATCCTGCTAACACACACAAAAGAATGCATTCAACATCCTAAACCCAATGTATAAAACATATGCTACTTGTAGAGCATTCACACATGTTAGATATCTTCCCCTCCCCTTCTCTCTATGTGAGAAACTGGCACAACTGCTGTCTCTAAGCAGATCTTCATGTGAACATGCAGTCCTGCAGCCAGTTCCACACTGGTGGAGACCTATTACTTTTAGTAATGAATGAATTGCTCGCAGGACATGATGATGCCCTCTCAGGGCATCACTCTGAGAGGGGTTGCTTTAACACTACTCTGTACCTTGAATTAGTCAGGCCTGGACTCAAAAGGACCTCTCTCAGCCTAACCTCTCAAGGCACTCTGCCTTGAATGTACTTGGAGCTCTAAGCAGAACCTAGAAGCAAAGAAACCAAGCAGTGAGTTTGTTAGAGATAAGCAGAAACATCCAAGTTCAACAAGAGAACAAATATTTGATCCTTATGGTTCTGCTTCACAATTAAAGAGACAGCCTCTGAGTGAAAGGAATACTTATTTACATGTTAAAATGAGCTTAGGTACTTCTGCCACATCAGTGTTTGCTGCCTGTTCCTAGGAAGATGATTTCCTAGGTGCCAGTGGGCCGATGACCTCCAGCACCTAACATATGAGCATTCTAGAGAAATCTTTTTACTAAGAATTTATGATATACTAGTCATATTCTCTCAGTGGCCCAGGCCAAAAGGGCAATTGCCCCTCCCTGTACCTGTGAAGATTAAGGAAAACTGGGCCTCGTTAAAAAAAGATGCAAGCTCCCTACAGCCCAGCTTTAACTCCAATAGTACATACTGCACTCCGTTTCCTTCTTCCAACTATTTCCTGATGAAAGATGAAGAAATAGCAATTCATGTATTGTCACCTCCCCAACTCAAATTAGCTCAGCAGGATGGTCACTGAAAAACTTGACATACGGGTCACAAACAGCAAAGGACATTGTGGGTTTTCTGGGGATTAGAGGAAATATGATGTGGAAGCTGTGTCCTCTATAAAGACAATTTCTAAGTAGGAATATTTCTTGGGTGTGAGGCGCAATTATTTAGTTCAGTCTCATCACACACACTGGCAATCCCAGGAGGTAATTTTTTAATCATTCCATGATACTCAGAAGCAAAGTCAGACACCCAAAAGTTAAACAACCAGATGTATTTTAAGAGACTGTGAAAAGTTGCTTTGGAATTTAATCACAGACTCAGGGTAATGAAAAGAAGTAATTTCCCATATGCTGCTACTCAGAATTCTCTTAAGCATCAGCCAAGATGTTACACCCATGTCACAGGTCTAATCATTTGCAACAGCAAGCAATTCCTGAGCAGGCAACAATACAGTTGGGAAATGCAGACAATGTCTCCGAGAAGAGACCAAGGTAAGTCCAAGTTCATGGTTCTAAAGGTTACCAGAGATCTACAAAGCAATTCATGAGAAGCCATTCCACAGAGATATAAAGGTACGGTCCAGTCTGGTAGGCTGGTGGATGCAGATCTTTGACAAACCACACAGAGAAGCGAAAAACTTTTGGAAACAAAATGTATTTTTTCCTGACAGCTTAAATATTTTGTTTCAACAACTGACTTTTCCCTCCTGCTTTGACAGGAAAAGACTTAACCATTCACTGAGCGTTACCAGCATTCCCAGGATGTGATAATCCCAAAATGGAATATTTTGGCAAGTTAACTTTTCGACAGAGGAGGCAAAAAATAATCCAGCTCCACATCTCCACTGCAGCAGTCTAACTCAGCCACAGCATTCTCAGAATAATTGACCAAATATGATCAGAGTAAAAATTCTGTTGCACCCTTGAAGCATAACTCCCTCTAATATTGACTTGAATTCATTTTTGTTTGAAATGTTAATCTTCTATTTTTAATTATTATTAATATTAAAGCTCAAATTTTAAAAGATGCTTAGTGCCTTTCTGAATGCAATTGATACAGACATAAATCTATCACTGGTGTACAATATATTAGCTCTTTGCCACTCCGAAGACCCATCATAAAACAAAACAAAATCAACAAACACACTCCAGCTGGTGTCTGTAAATCTGGGCAGTAGATGTATTTGGACAGCTCTTCCATAGGTCCTGGCTGACTTCCCACAAATGTCCTGATTAAGCCAGTCCTCATTTAGAATTCCCCAAACCCAGAAAGCAGCAAACCAGAAACCAGATTATGTCTATCCCCAAAGGTATTTGGCTAGCTTTCTAGATGCTGAGTAGGCAATAAGATGTAAGTCCTCCAACTGTGGATTGCAGCAAAGATGAATCCAAGCCAGCTTAACAGAATGGCTGACTTCACAGTTTCAGCTTTGCAGGACTTTGTATCAATTAGGAACGCTTTTAGCCTATTGCCTGATTGACAATTCCTTCAGATTATGAACATTTGTATATTGCTTCCTTTTTAAAAGTAGACTTTCCTCTGTCTTCTCACTAGCTGCAATCCTGTGGATATTTGTAGCATTATGGTAGAAAGGGATACACAACTAAATTTTTTTTTTTATGCAGGCAGCTAATCCACAAGGAATAGCAGATGATTGTCTCCTTTCTCAGTTGTTCTGAGATTTATGCTCATCATTTACAAGGATTGCAACAACCTAAAAAATAACTTCCTTCTTTGAAGATGGTTCTTAGCCCAAAGACACCCAAAACAATACTGCAACAGCAAGAGTTTGTTGACTTTTTGCTTTTTCAAATGGTATCTTATGTTCCCATTCCCATTTACTAGAAAGCAGTACATTCACAGAATTTAATTCGATCTTAAGTCCAAAGTTCCTCAGCACTAAAGGAAACACAAATTCCATCCATATTCAGCTTGCTACACACTATGAATTCTTATGAGCAGGAAGAAAGAATTCTTGTACAACAGCTACATTATTGAAAGACTGAGCGTATGAAGAAACGAACACCTTGTCTACACAGACTAGTCTCAAGATAGACCAATGATTACCGAGTTGCTGAAAATAAACACAACTGATTTCAGCCTCAAAGGTTTCCTTGTCTGTTACTGGATTTCTAACCTCTCCCTTCTGTACCTTTAAAAACTGATTCCCCTGAAGCACATGTGCATGCTAGAAATGGATTCTTCACTTTTAATCCTGAAAGACTTGAGAGTTTATCACGACCAGAAAATTTCATAAGAGAAAGACTTCCCCTTTTCAGACAAGAAGGACTTTTGACATTTTTAACATGGTTATGTTACAGAAGTTGGGGAGCTTCCAGCTTCCTGCTACCAGTTAGAACAGCTAGAATGAAATAACTATGAGACTGAGAGCCCAATTTCAGTACTCAGCCAATCCACTTGCTTCAACTAACATTAGTACAATCCATGGACACATAGAAGAGAGCAAGAATTTTGTAGCTCTCTTAAGAGATAGAAAACACTGCACAAATATTGATTTCCCTCTTTCTCCCTATGATTTAGATCATTAAATATTAACACTGCCAATACATTAATGGTCTAAACTTTCACATCAAGCAGCGACTTAAATAATTAATTTGAGAGAATAGAAGATAAATATCTAATGTGTTAATTGCTTGAATGAGTAGAGCAGATGTTAGGAATCAGCACAACTGCATGGAAGCCATAGGGAAGCATTATTGGATCAAGAATCATCCCTATGGTTAAGAATGAGCTCTGCTTGCTCTTTGCTCCCTTTTCCAGTAGGGTTCCCCAGCCTAGATTTCTGTTCACTTTAGACAGGCAGCAGGAAAAGGGGGACGGGGCAGTCTGCCACCAAGGGAAGGAAGAAAGAACTAGATTCACAAGAAATCCTCTGGCTTAAGAGAAGGCCAGGCAACTAAGGATCAGGGAATGTAACTACATGAAGAACTTTCAGTGGAGATTTAGTAAAACAACATTGACTTAATGTGATGGGTTAGAAACTACTGTGAAACCACATCTTGACAAACCTTTGATTGAATAAGCAGGTTTACATTTTGTTATTAGGGGGAGCGTGCAGGGAACTTTAAGCATCTTGGAAGACTGCAGCCAAGATATTACCCTAATGCTATTTTCCCATACTTTAGGTACAGATGTTTTTCATATGTGAGCATTAACACTCTGCCTTTCTAATTATGCAGGCATAGACTCTTACATCATGTTTAAGAGGTTATAAAATTAGTGTAATAAATCTCAGCTAAAACATTTAATGCAAAGAGTGTTCAGCCCTACTTAGAAATTACTTTTAAATTCCACATTTGCAGGGCTTATATATTTCCACAAGATTTTGAGAACATCAAATTCTTTCTTCTATGAAAAAGCCACGTTGCAGGTTTTTCATGCCTAGAGAATACTCTCAAGAAACTTTGAACATTCAAGGATGAATGTTCAAAACAGTATTAGAAAATAATGTGAGATTAATTAACATATCTCTCCTTCTGCCATGAAATAAATTCTGCCTGTATCCAAGCTTTTGGAGAAACATCAGTCGTAAGCCTTGAATTGTAGATTACCAGTCATTTCTGCAAGGTAAGGCAAGCAAACATCCACATTTCCTTATTTCCTTGGCCTTCTTCGCCTGTATGTGCAAGCTGACTACAACAGAGAAGAGCATCAGCTGCTGCAGCATCTACAAAAAATGAGATGAGCTCAGGGGTTCAGTCCTAAAGATGTGCACCTAACTTATAAAGGCAAGTTATTTAGCAGGAAACTGAAATGGGACATTGGCTTGAAGCATTCTGGAGAAAGTCTGGAGTATGAAAAGGCTTGTTGATCATATCTCAGCTGCCAACACATCACCAAGCTGATAGAAAGGGACGGGAAACAACTTTACAAAGATGTTTCCTTACTGCAAATCACCTTTCTTTTATAAGGTTTAAGGACCCCTGAACTATCTTTAAGGCTGGCTGACACTCCATATCTTTGCTTGGTTTGTTTTGACTGAGCAACAAAATGAATTAGAATTTTCAAGTGATTAATTACTCCTCAAGCCCTTGTGATTATTTTTTTTTGTTACTCCTTCATAACAATACCCCATATTGCATTCATACAGACATATTGTATCCTTATATTTGACATGTGACAGGAATTATTTTCTCATGAAAATACCACCTTGACAATCCCTAAGATACCAGCAGTACATCTTCTGAACCTACCACTAGATTGATGGATGAAAGAATATTATTTAGTGATTCATTCTTCTGCATTTACAAGATAGTTTATAGGTGCTTCTCCAGCAGTATTGGAAATTTATATTGACACTGACTGAGTAGCAAACACAGAGACAGCAAACAAGCCAGTCTCTGAATGAATTAAACCCATGAGTTTGCAGAAACAAGTACAGGTTTTGTAGCATAAGCTGAAATCAAATTGTAGATTGGTTGGTGTGCTGGATATTTACTGCATCTTGTCCATTAGCTGTCTTTATGGCACGTCTGGAATCTGCTCCAGGAAGATCTAGGATGGACATTCCCTTCCAAGCAGTGGAAGAACATTCCTGTATTAGCAAGGATAGGTAGATGGAAGGAATTAGTTTACTAAGTCTTTCTTCAATTCCAATTGATCACGTATATATAGGAGAAGCCAAAGGAGACAGCAAGTCAACTTGCAGGAGTACTCTAAGTTGGTGTTAAAATGTTCAGCCATGGAGAACACCTCTCGCGGTCACCTGCTTCTGCCATCCAGACAAAAGTATCTCAAGCCAGGACTGAAGGCAAGAGCAAAACAGTGCTGAGGACTTGATGACCACATAGTATGTATTATGCCAAAGCTGTTTTAGACAATTCTAGTCTGATTCTGTGTCCTAAGAGCTGCTAGCAGCCTCGTCAACATTATCTTATCTCCGTTTCCCTTCTGTAGAATGAATCTCGCAGCTTCCTTCCACACCCTCTTTGTTTTCAGTGTCCCAAGTTTGACTTCATAATTACTTCATGAGACTAAACTTATTCCACAGCAACAAGATACAGTTTTCTGTAGAGATTGCCAAAGGAAGACCTGAGGGTGTGTTTGCCTGGAGTTATATAAATAGCCTGACCTATTTCAAATACCATTTTTCAGTTCTTCCAGGCACAAGTGCTCACACCTTCACTTGGGGAGTTTCATCACAAGATCCTTTCTGTGCAGTCAGAATTTGTTTTTTAAAAGGCCAAAAACAGCTTCCATAATAAAGCCTTTATCTTCCATGCTGGCAGTGTCAAAACTCAACAAAAAGTCACTGGTTTGGGATACAATAGGCTGTTCCAGTGAAGTTAACCTACTCTTCTTATTCTGTCTTCAGAAAGAGACTGATCCATAGGCAATCTTCTGAGATTAAATCAAAATGGACTTTGGAAACAATCATCGTTATAATGGAGCCTGCTGAGGCACACAGGAACTCCGATACTTAAGGTTTTACACACCCTTCAGTAAAATCAGTGCTGTAAATGAAGATTCTACCACTTAAGAATATCACTTGTGTTTGTGACATTCCTCAAAAGATTTCTGACACTTAAATCAATTAAAAAGTGAACTAGGAATGTCCTTTCCTGATACACATTTTCCTTACTGCTAAATAAAGTTAAACTTAAGGTCTTCCCCAAAGGTATTAATTTTCCTCAAGATTTGATTATAAAACCACTGGCAATAATTCTTTATTACTTTTCCCAGTACCAGTAATAATACCCAATTCACTGTTCCCTACACAACAGTAATAAACTGCTTGCAAAATGAATATTCTTTAAGAATATTTGAATGATGGCTGCATCTATTTCATAGCACACATGTAAATGTCTTTGGACACCTCAGAATCCTCTTGTCCAGAGAAGTTTACTTTAGCACGAACAGTAAAAAACAGAAGGCTTGACTAGAGTTAGATCTCAGTCTTGTCTCTTCTTTTAGATGCCTAAACTAAATAATTATTTTAAGGGTCTAATCGTTGCATCTGCTTTTCAAGTGTAGTTATTTTTACATGTAGAGGAATGCTGACATTGTTTAAAGGAAGATAAACCTGTAAATCAAGAATGCGCTTCTAAACAAAATGGTTTCCAAGTAAAAACTACTCCAAAATAAGGACTGAATACACTCAAAGGAGTATAAGGAAGCAAGAAAATATTCAAACTTTATGAAGGATGTGGCATCACATTTTGGGCTAAATCTGCAAGGGATGTTAAATTGCAAGCAGTAAAGTTACAGCCACTAAACACATTACCATCTGTCAGCAAAGCTGCTGTAACTGGCCTGATACATACTAGTCTGGAACAATTGTCCAGGTAAACACGGGCTCGGCTTAAACTGTCCTTAAGGCAGCACCACATTCCAACTAGACTTATTTACTCTGTAGAGAAGGATGAATAAATCTAAACAGAGTTTTGTGCTATTTTGACTAGATTGTTTCTGACATCTAAATGAAACTGAGAATGCTCTATTTCGGTTGACAGTACAGTGAACTGAAATATGACCAGCTCCTAACTGTCCTGATACATCATCTAGAGAGCTGACATGCTTCACATGAGCCAGTGATTTATTCCCGTAAGTAAACAAGGCACATTAGAGTAGGACACAGTCACAATGAGCACCTGAAAACACAAGACCTTTGGATCGAGCCCAAGCACCAGGAATCATTTTCATTTAGCAATGCTCTCACACGGAAAAGTTAAGAATACACACCGGAACTAATTACAAAGTCTTGGCTATTGGGGGAAAAAAAAAAACCAAAACATTTTTGGAGGGACACCTTACTGAAGTTTTTCTAAAATATTGCTAACAATGAGAACAACAGCGCCCTCCAATTGTGAAAAAGCACCAAAGCTGCTGAAGAAAGGGAAGAATATCATACTTTGATTCCTGATTAGACATGTGCTGTGCAAAACACAAGCCTTTGCAATAATACTTTCTCATTCTCAGTCTTTTTGAGCCTGTTAAATCTCATTCCTCTGCTAACACAGTTCTGACCTCTCTGTAGAGATATTCTTTCCCCTGGAAAATAATAATTTTGTTTCCAGAGGAGGTAGAGGGAATATAAAGCATTGCTTTGAACAACAGAAAGTGACAATTTCTTATAGTCACTCAGAACAAATATTTGCTTTTTTTTAAAAAAAAAAAAAAAGAGAGAGAAAAAAAGGTAAAAATCTATAAGATTTTTCTGAAATCAGAAATTGTCATGGAGGAGGGAGTAGATTTCAAGGTGAAACTTTTATGCTATATTCTTTATTTATTAGTGTGTGCATATCATAGAATCATAGAAACATAGAAACATAGAATGGTTAGAGTTGAAAGGGACTTTAAAGATCACTGAGTTCCAACCCCCTGCCCTGGGCAGGGACACCTCCCACTAGACCACGTTGCTCAAAGGCCCATCCAGCCTGGTCTTGGACACTTCCAGGGAGGGGGCATCCATAGCTTCCCTGGGCAACCTGTTCCAGTGTCTCACCACCCTCACAGTAAAGAATTTCTTACTCATATCTAATCTAAATCTCCCTTCTTTCAGTTTAAAACCATTACCCCTCGTCCTATCACTACACTCCCTGGTAAAGAGTCCCTCCCCGTCTCTCCTATAGGCCCCCTTCAGGTACTGGAAGGCGGTTATAAGGTCTCTCCAGAACCTTCTCTTCTCCAGGATGAACAACCCTAACTGTCAGCCTGTCTTCATAGGAGAGGTGCTCCAGCCTTTTGATCATCTTCATGGCCCTCCACTGGACCCGTTCCAACAGGTTCATGTCCTTCCTGTGCTGAGGACTCCAGAGCTGGACATGGTACTCCAGGTGGGGTCTCATGAGTGCAGAGCAGAGGGGCAAAATCACCTCCCTCAACCTGCTGGCCACACTTCTTTTGATGCAGCCCAGGATGCAGTTGGCTTTCTGGGCTGCCAGCACACATTGCTGGCTTATGTTGAGCTTCTCATCCACGAGCACTCCCAAGTTCTTCTCCTCAGGACTGCTCTCCAGCCATTCTCCGCTCAACCTGTATTTGTGCCTGAGATTGCCATGTCCCAGGTGCAGGACCTTGCACTTGGTTGAACTTCATGAGGTTTGCACGGACCCACCTCTCAAGCCTGTCCAGGTCCCTCTGGATGGCATCCCTTCCCTCCAGCGTGTTGACTGCGCCACACAGCTTGGTGTCATCGGCAAACTTGCTAAGGGTTCACTCAATCCTACTGTCAATGTCTCTGATAAAGATGTTAAACAGCACTGGTCCCAGCACTGATCCCTGAGGAACACCACTTGTCACTGGCTTCCACTTGGACATTAAGCCAACACTACATATAATATAATGTATAATACAATATAAATGTATGCAGACGGCTGGGTTACTTCATCCATGTAGGTTTTAATGCACTTTTCCAGATTTACAGATTTTGGGGTTTTGCATTCAAAGTACTGTTCTTTCTACAAACACATTTCTTCCACCAAAAATTGTGAAGCTTCTTCACCAGTAGGAACAGTAGGAGTTTTTAGGAAGAATATTCTTTTCCTTGGAAAATAACTTTCTTTCAATTACTTTGGATAATTAAATACAGGTATCAGCCAAGGACATTATTCAAAACATCAATGTTTTCATTATTTTAGACATGCAGTTACCACTGTACTGCAATCTGTTCTGCATTAGCATTGGAGCAGAAGAGATTCCTAGAATTTGACGTTTAAAGCTGAATCTCACAGTATGATTAAATTATTATTCCTTCTCCAATGAGGACAGGAAAAAAGAGCTTATTTTAACCTGGGGGATGGGAAGGAAATTAAAGTTTCACTGACCAAAGTCTGAATACTTCTCCAGCCAAGCATCCTATTTAGGGATGTTTGCTCATTACCTCTGACACACACTCTGCATTCCCTGGTGTCATGTGCCCAATTCCAAAACCCATTAGAAAGTCACGAGGTAAAAGGCGCGTGAGTGTGACCTCATAAACCACCCACAAGCTAGTAGGACACATTCATAACATCACCAGTGCAGTTTCTTCTCCTCCTGTTCATAAACCTGGGAATAGGAGTGTCTTGGCCACCTACAAGTTTTACCAGACAAAGCATTCAATAGCAGGGATCAGATAGGTAATAGCTGGCTGCTAGCACTGAGCCAGTTTTCCTTGCAGCCTCTTGGGATACATAGCTTTGTTCTGCTCAGGCAGACTTTTAAAACGACGTGCAAATACAAGGATGCACTTCAAGTGCATCCCTAAAACAGCCACTATAGCAGGCAAATTGAGATGACTCTGCTAGACAGGAATAGGAGCGAAGGCACTAGCATCTGTTCAAGGCAGGTAATTGCAAATATTTTGGCCAACAAAGGCTTGGTGTTTCCACCCTTCCTGCTGCAGAAGAGAAAATGTAACAGCGCTGCATGGCTCCCCTAATACTCTGCAGCGTATTTCACCCAGCCAGCTCTTAGCATTCATTTTACTATGAGTAACAAAGAGCAGAGAGTCTTATGGCCTATAAAAAAACAATAAGGAAAGTGTTATCTATGGTGGAACTGAGAGTTGGGGTTTTTGTTGTGTTTTTTTTTTTTGTATAACACTGTTTCCTTTCTTCTTATGTCTCAATGCTCTCAAAAATGCACGGCCTTATCTCTTCTCAAAGTGATCATGAATATTTTCCTCTGTTCCAGTATATCTCTTACTAGTTAAGCTTCCATTTCAGGATCAGGAAGTACTCTATCAATCAAGTGAAATTTTGTAACTAGAAAGTACATGAGAGATTCTGTAGACCAACCTCGGTGTTCAAGCCGTGAATGTTCCTGCTTTTTAGACAATTTATACTTTATAAACTTGAAGATTTTGTTCTCTTAGCATTTTACATCATGTTTAACTACGTAAATCCCAGGCCAGTGCTCTCAGCAGCCATAATGGAGAAAAAAAAACCCAACCAAAAACCCAACCAAAACCAAAAAAGCTAATCCATTAGGGTTTTATCATTGTTCATTGTGATTTCTACTGTAAATGCTTCTGAAACTTTTCCAGCCCTAGAGCAAAATAATCAAATACATAGTGAGACTTTCTATAGCCAATTTCTCAGTTTATCATTATTAATGTGATGGTACCCACTAGATCAGTATTTTGTTTGCAAAATACCACAGCTGTTTACATTTCTGCTGTACACGCCACAAAGAATCTTCAGAAATGTGCCTGCTTTTCTTCCACATTTCTAAGGAACAGGGGACAAAAATGGAAGGGAAAAGTCCTGTGTTTGCATTAGAAGTTGAAAGTTTTGTGATTAATAAACAGCTCTAATAAAGTCCTCCCATCCCGAGATCTAGCTACATTAAAAAAGACTACTTGTTTGACTCTCTCTGAATTACTGCTCTTAGAACAAGGCCACCTGGGGATAATGAACAGCTGATTTAATTTTTAATCAGCATTTAAAAGCCTTTTAAGTGGCGCTCATTTTCATTAGTTTAAATAAAGAACACCTCAAAAAGTGAAAGGTCATTAAACCTCTGGAAGTACATTTATGCCAAGACTTCAGCTAAACACAGGTCCTTTTAATAGGGTGTCGAGGGATTTATTAAATATAATGTGAACAATTGCTCATTTCTGTAGTCAAACAGAGCCTCATAAAGGGATCTATTGTCTCATCAATGCCTTACACAGGAAATTGCTGTAAGAACTGTATCCTGAACCCACCTGTGCAGTCTGAAAGCATCTTTGTAATGACCCCACTGCACGAGGTAGTCAGAGCTCAGTTTCAGCGAAATCTAGGAAGACTGTGAACCTCACAGGGCTAGGTGCGATGAGTAGCATGGCTGTAATAAGGACCCAGCTGCTTGGTAAGAAGGAATATTTTGCATCTCAGTACTTTGATATGAGACCATTTTCTAATCTGCAGTCAGGTTCAAAGAGTTGTACACACTTGGTTGTGCATTCCTTTTTACCCTGCCTGTTTAACCCAGGCTTCAGGCCCTGTTTTCCTTGCCTAAAAACCACATTTATGTTGTAAGACTAACTTGCATACCCTTCAAGTTTTTAATAAAACATCATCAAGCATAAAAAAAGATGGATATGATCAAGAATTGTATGTCCATTCTGTAAACAGGGGGCTAACCCAAAAAGCATGAGGATCAATTCTGTCATTTCATTCTGTTTTGTTCCACTCTCAGAGCAGTCTGGGATGGGGTTTTTTGTTGGGTTTTTGGTTTTTTTTTTTCCTTAATGAGCCTGTAAACATATAATAGAACATTACTTATAACTTCAAGCTGGGAGCTTCAGCTCCTGTGATGCTCATTTTTCACACGCAATCAGCAAAATGAATGAGATTGAATACACATTTAGCATTATCCGGGATATTCAACATCACAGCCAGAAAAAGCTACCACATTCATGCTAGCTGCATAATGCTGCTTCTTTTTGGGGAATTCATACCAAGCATACGAGGATACAGACAATAAGAAGTCCCACTACCTCGTATCTTACTAGCCATAAGGTCTAGGTGAGGAACACAAAGAATAGCCACAGCCCCTGGAAAAATTTAAAAAAAAAAAAAAAAAAAAGAAAAAAGAAAAAGGGAGGGATGGGTTGGGCTCTACAGAGACTTTCCAATGTCCTCAAAACTTTCCAGCAAGTCAGAAGCAAGATAAATGTTGCTAGTCCCCTCACTAACTGGAAGAAAAATGATTTTCAAACTCAAAATCTTCCACTTCAGGAAAAATTTCAAATAGCACCTCCACCTCTTGAAGAGATCAGGTTGGGATTCATCTGAATGTGCCGGGTTTTACTGTCCCTGGCAACTGCTCAGCTAAAGTGTTGGTTCTTATCATGACAATTCTTTCTGCCAATGTGTAACATGGGCTAGGAATCCAACAGGGAGACGGTGAGCGTCCTAGAGCAAGCTCACTTCAGGTGAAGCTCAGGGCATTCAGTATCCCTCAATGTTTTGCTCCATTCATCCATTATCCCCACATGACTACTGTTGAGTTCAACAGTTCTTATGGTTTGCATCAAAAAGTTGAATTTGATGCCTCCATTCATAAATTCTACCCAAATCAGTCAGAATTTCAGGTTTGAGATAGTGCTTTGTACACTGTATGTATGTGTGAAATAGACTTAAGAATTTGACTAAATTTCTACATGACACGAATGGAACAATCTCTGTGCCCAAGTTTTCTTGTCAGAAACATTAACTTCACTTTTCCATGCCAGCCTGTCAGATGGCTTAACTGTCTCTTTATGCAGAAGACAGGTCTAATGGAAATTAATTCCTCCTAATCACTAAGGATTTGAGACTGTAGATTTGCAAATGAAATCACACATTATTACTCAGATTTTTCCTTTAAAGCAGCTTCATAGTGTTCCTTCCCTAAGAACAGATAAGCCCAGTGAGACTGGCATATGTTTTTTAAGTAGAGAGGAAAGTCACAGCTATACATGCCTATATATGTGCCTCAAGCACACTGGTAGACTGCTGCTTTGACAGACCTTAGAAAAGCTACTAATTCTCCTGAAAGGATCAAGCCACCTTTAATTATTATAAGCGGTACACAAGTAATTTTTTTAAAATGCAGAAACAGTAAAAACTCCATATTTACAATTTCTTGGGCAGCAGTGCCTTTCCAATCCTATCAGCATCTAAGCTGAAACATGGCGAACAACAGGGAAAAAGGGGCAGTTTCACTGTTTAATACTAGCAGTGCTGTCTAAAAATTAGAGATTCTAAGGCTCTGGTTCCTTATGTGTTTGTTGGCTTGTCTCTATTTTTGGAAGAATGTACCATATATTTCCACTCAACAAATCACGATAAAACAATAAAGTACATCATACCTAGCAATTAATACAGGACTTTGATCTTTTCCAGGACATACTCGGGAACTGCCGTGGCAGAAAGATAATACAGAGTTGACTGCTTCCTAATAGGGGGGGAAAAGCCCTCCCAGAAATAACGAACTTCTGTTTTAAATTAAAGCAAGGACTAGGTTTCCAAGGGCATGTGATCATTAATTTATAAAGGCCATGGCTTGCTTATCAGGTGACATTAATGGAATCACTGACCTGTATCAAAAGTTGTGGAAAGAACAAACTTACGTTCTTTGAAACAAATAGATTGGTGCCATGTCTTGGCCACGGAGACTACTCTGGCTTGTTTTGACCTCTGATGTGTCCAAATACAGCATGATGACACAAAATCTTCGCTGATATTCCCAGAAATCAGTGACTACAATGATGTTTCAATTAGGGCAACTCTGGCTTTAAAAAAAAAAAAACCACAACAAAACTTAAAACCCCTTCATAATATAAGTAACAAAACCTGTCCATTCCTGAGTAGTAACACCACACATAAACTTTATCTAGCTCTGAAAACATGAGCACTTGGAACTCAGGAATGACCCACAGTTCTACTACCAGCCACTGCTTTTGTATAGAAGCTGAGACCATATTTCTCCAGAGAACAAACCTGGGAAAATCCTCTAGATATGCCTCTTGCATTGCTATTAAGGAAGAGTCTTTAAAGTATCTACGAAGAGTGGTAAATAAATACAAGGTTCATTCAGGAAAAGCAGCAAACATTTTGTCTAGATCAAATACTCTGTGGATGGAAGGTTAAGAATTACAGGTCATACTTTTAAGACGTGCTGTCCTTCCAACCAGCACCCAATGCTGTGGCCGTTACAAAAAGTTGCAAATTCAGCCTTGCACTTTTCCCTCAGATTATCAGGAAGTGTATAAAAAACTCCACTCATCCCTAGGAAAAAATAGAGTCTGTAAGATCTAACATGAGTCCAATGCTGCAACCACTTTCATGCAAAAACTGCCCATATGCTAACTAGACCCTACTTAGACTAGTTCTGTGAATAATAACTATTACATCAGTGAGGAACAAATACAATGATTTTTACAGCAGAGATTGTTTTATCAACAGTTAGATTAATTTTAAACTCATTGTAACTAGAATAACAGAGAAATCTTCTGTTAAAATATGCCAACTTGGAGTTTATGAAGTGAAAAAATCCATCCGACGTTGTTGGCTCTTTCTCTAAATTATTCCCTTTTCAATAACACCTTTGTTTCTGGTTGCTCTTCAATGGACAGACTAGTCAACTGGAAAACCAAGTAAATGCTATTTGAAAGTTTGCAGGCCTCATTTATTAAAACTGACTGAACTGACTTTTGATATGTTTACAATTTCTGTTTCTACACATTGAGAACATTTTCAGGAACTGGAACCATGAGGCTCATTCTAATTTATCATTTTTACATAATTCCTAATGTATTCATTGGAGAATGTATTCATTGGAGAATATGCAATCTTTCAAAAGCTGTTCTTCACCTATAAACTTTTGGATAAAGAGTCCAGTCAAATGCCTGTTCTTGAATATGTACATCCCTGTAAAGAGTCAAATGGAAAGCACTATAGGCAATATCAGTTATTTGCATAGCAAAATCAATGAGATATAACTGTTTACTGCCCTTAAGGTCCACTTATTTCATAGGCCTTCAAGCAAAACCAAACTCTTTCTCGATCTTGTACTTCTGAATTTTTTCTCTCTTTGGATACAAGATACAGGTGAGATACAGAAATTTCAGCTAAAAATAATTTCAAACTAGGTAATTCCTAACGGTCATTTATAAATATTAGTTAGGTACTTCAGAATAGCCTCAGTACATTTATTCTGTTCGTTGACATTATGTTTATGTTAGAATATTATCCAAGTTACAGAATAGTTAAAGATTAACATTGAAAATGTCTTGAAAAACAAGTCTGCCTTCGTAAATGTCATGTAAGGATAGTTAATCCTAAGACATCTCCATTAGTTAGTTCAAACCTTTTGAACTAAAACCTAGATGTGGCCCAAGTTAATTGCTCCTATTACTCCATTTACAGGAACCAGATGTCCTTTCATATATTAAATTAAATATTCATATATTTATTTCAGTGTCTGTTCAAGGTCTAATACTCTCATGTCAGCTGTAAGAACTAACAAAACCTTTTGCCTCTTTAAAGCATAAATGACGCACATGTTTATACACAGCTTTACAAAAAGCCTTAGCATAAACAGAAAATATCTTAACGTAATCATCATAATCTTTATTAAAATAAACAGATATGGTCTTCTTTGTGGTATGCGAGTTTAAAGGGGGAAATTATTTAGTTCTGGGATCAGAAGCAGTATTTCATAACCCTTGATCTTCATCAGTTTTACAAAAACATAATGCATGGAGGAATTTCCTGTGAGTTCCTGTGAGAGCAGTGCAAGCTTTCCATACAGGGAACTTCCAGCAAGTCTGAACCAGAAACAAGAGCACGTGTTAGCCAATGGGAAGGAAGAAGGAGGTAGATGAGAGATAAAAACAAATAAGAGTGGTAATGATGTGAAAATAATTTTTCCACAATTTTGCTGACTCTGATGAATACTACTTTAATGTGCTTAAAAGGCAACACTTTGCCTTTTGTGAAATAGACTTAGAGGCTAGTTCTTAAACGCAGTAAGTGTTATAGCTGCCAAGCAACATTATCTGATATATTTATTTGCTATTATCATTATGAGATATCATCCCTGACATGACAATGTGACACAAATGCTATGTCGTATCAGTCTGATGTAATTTTGAAGTCTGTCACATCCCATTTTGGTAGCAGATACAAAAGCAGGCAACAGTGAAGCAAGGAATAACCTGGTGATGTGCTGACATTGTTTCTTTCTTTCCTGGGTGGTACGTACCAGCACTAGGGTTTACATTTCTACCCAAATTTCTGTAGCCGAAAAAATGAGGAGTCCTCAGCATTGAACCAATTTTGCAGTCCTCCTTTAATTTCTAGGAAAGAGTCATCATGGAAATGCAGAGAGAGAGTTAATGATTATGGAATTCCCTTGAACAATTTCACTAGAGCAGATAAGTGCTGCAGGAAAACAGGATGTGGAAATTAGATTAGAAACTGGCTAAAATGTAAAAAACATTTTCAGAAGCTATACAAAACTGATTGCTGCAAGGAGTTCTGATGAATGATTAGCTATTGTTTCAAAATCCAGCACTGTTATAAAGTTCAAGCAGTTTCCAGCTGAGAAGTAATAAAAAAAAATAATAAAAAACCCCCAAAGCTCTTCTTGTGGCTCCTACAGAAACTTGCTGGTTTTGAACCAAAAATAGACAATGCCACTTTCCTTCTCTGCCATGAAAGCCTGACTTTAAAAGCTTCCTGGCTGAAGAGATACATGAAGTTTTTAAAGGCCCAAGACTCTATGTCTGGCAGTCAGACTGTAAAAAGAGATGAGTTCAAGTTACTCAGAAAATGATTTAACTTGTCAGAACTCTCTGTCTCTGATTCAATACAGTGCTGTGAAATATATCCTCAATTTGTGCTACAAAACTCAAAGATTTACTCCAGCTACCTTTAAATAAGGGGACCCTCTGGGAACAGAAGAGGAACTGGAACAGAGAAGAACAGAGAACAGAACTGGAAAATATTCTTGAAAATATCCCATTAATTATTTTAGAGAATTAATGTTGAGGAGTTAAACCATGGGGAAGTACAGATCCGGTGTAAATGGAAATGCTGTGCAATCACAACCTAATCATGACAGAAAGCAATCTACACACAGCTGGCATAGCATGGGACACCTGTGGGTGGAAACAGGAAAGGAGAGGTGCTGACATTTCTCAGTCCTCTGATATGAATTTGTGAGGTTTACTAAAAATTTCAGCAAAACAGACTCATCAAAGTGGTATCAACAGGGCAAACAGAGTATTTCTCTCCAAACATCCATTTCCAACAACAGTCTGCTAAGGACACCAAAGCTCTCTCCGGTGTGCTCCAGGACAGCCACAGAGGTTGGGCTTCCAAGTTCACTGTCACAAGGCTGGCAGTTGCGTGGGCTGAGCCTCCTGACCATCATGAGGAGCCTAAGGACTTCCATGCTCCTTGCTCCTCAGTACAGCCTTGAAGTACAGCTCAGTCTTTTAACACCCTGTAAGTAGACTACCCAGAGTTGGAGAGGTCACAGTTTCCAAAAGCTTCCAAAATTCAAAGACAGGTCTGTCTCCCAACCACAGAATACTGAGAACAATAAACAGCTGCTAAGTAATCATATTCATGGCATCTTCCAATATACATGTTTCTTGCACATTTAATTTCCAAGACATTGCACCTTGACCTGTCAAAAATTGAGGTAAATGTGATCTGCAGGGAAAAACTGGAAAGAACCATCCAGAGTCTTAATAGATCAGGCTGAAACAGAAAAGAAATACTTTTCCATTATTTACCTGCTCACATACTCAGCCAGCAGCAGTGAATGCTCAAAAAGTCAGACCCTTTTTCCCTACTTATTCTCAGCCATGCGTGATACCCAGATTTATTAATTTTAAGATATTAAATGAAATCATGAATTAAAAAATATTGAAAAAAAGTCTTCTACAGAGAAATAAAGAAACTTGTTCCTCCTCTAATAACTTCTGACATTGGTTTATTCTTTATGTTTCTAAGATTTTTTAAAATTGCTATATTTACACTTGAAATTATACAGCAAGCAGATTACGTGTCCATGTGTCCTGGTCTGAGGTAAAATAGAACCAACTTTCCATTCAGTAATTTTACTTCTTAGCTAGGCCTCTTCTAACTCTCTGAAATTAACAGCATATTGTGCAGAAAACTGTTCGTTCTCAGAGTGATAAGACCAATGTTTGTACTTCATGCCAAGGAACGGTATGCAGAGAGGCTCTTGCTTATACTTATTGCTATAACAACCAAGGTCAGCTAATTTCGTTATTTGCCCTTTGGAGGGTCAGAAACAGAAAAGCGTAGAGGGGTCCCACCTGTGGGGAGGAGCGGACAGGACAGGTGACCCAAACCTGACCAAGAGGGGTATTCCATCCCATCTGCCCCATGCTCAGAATAAAAGCTGAGGAATCAAAGGGTCAGGCCTCTTTCTTCAATGGCCGACATCCGATTCATGCCTTTGATCCTGATCCACGCATTCCCAACACCAGAGCTGGAATCCAGTTCCTGTCCATCACTGAGTCCAGCCTGGGACTTCCCCAGTGCTTGCTGGTGACACCATCATGGGAGCTTGATGGGGTTTTGTATATATTCTATTTCATTATTTCCTTTTTATTTTATTATTAATATTTCATTAAAGTAGTTTAGTTCCTTCTAAACTCATAAATCTCTATCTCTCCTCCTCTTCTCCTTGGAGTGAGAAGTGGGGGAAGAGCATCTGTCACCCGTAATTGGATGATTCAGCCTAACCCATGACACCATGTTACACACTAACAACTGCTTAAAAGTGTTATTTAGCTTCTTCATTTTCTTTATGATTAATAAACTCTGGAGTGCGTGTAATCCAGAATATAAGAGCACGTATTATGCAATGTGATGAGGAGGAGAGATGCTGGTCTTTTCCTTTACTGAGAGCCAGGCACAGATGATGAAGCTGTAACTGCGATTGGGCTGTCATTGTGGTTCAGCTGAAGGGTCTCTGTTCTTACAGGTTAAGCAGCTATTTTTACCAGAACAGAGTTGTGAAAATGAGTAACATCATTGTTTTTTCTGTATTTTCCTGCAGGGATAACACATCTGTCACTACGAATTCAGACAACCAGAAATAGAAAACAGTTTCTAACTATATCAGTTCAGTATTTCTTTATTAGGAATGATCTGCTGTGGCAGTGCCAACTTTTTGTAAGCAGTAGGCAAAGGAGAATGTAATTTTAAGGCAAATACTAAGTTACTCACACATAACCTATTCTGCAGTCCCCTTGCCTACCTCCTAAATGTGTTTTTCAAGGAAATCTATGGGGTACCGTACTGGTGATGGAATTCATTGCATAGATTGCACTCCTCTTCATCTTCCTCCTGGCTACCCCTTGATAGTTGGTGGTCAGACGCACAAATTGTTCTTTGGCTGAACATATTATTACAACAACCAAATAATAGTCATGGCCATGAAGTGCAGTTGGTTCACACATCTCATGGCATTAAATTCAAGACCAGCCCTCATAGAAGTGCTAGAAAACACTATAATATGTAGGCCATATGCCTGCCTATGCCATCCCCTGTACCAGATATGAAGTAGGAAGCTAGGACATGGACCACATCTGGTTCATCTCGCATTCACCAGCATCAATCCTCCAACAGCACCCAGCAGGCAGTGCTGTCCTACAAGACCATACAGGCAACCTCAGCATACCCAAAAGCGTGCAGCCCATGCTCCCTGTGTCATGCTGTTAAAAAGCATTCTGGCCTGCTGCGGCAGATACCTTTGAGTATTTGAGCTTTTGACAGAAGAGCACCAAGAAAGGGTAACAACGCAAAGGGCCAGATGAACGTCCCATCAGACTCAGTGAGGATTCCAGCTGGGTGTGGTACAGCTTAGCTGTCTAAGTTCATTTGCCAGAATGTAGTCAGTGTGAGCATGAGCTGACCCATATGAACTGGCCCGCGGACCAAGGCCTGCTTCCTTGGAGAGAGCAATACAGCATGTGCCAGATCACTCAATCTCTGAGCTTTCACTCATTTGTAAAAGAGATAACAATTCCTCTTCTGCCTTTGAACAGTCATAATGACACTGACAGCTTACATGTCTAAGGCAATACTATATGTGAACCACTGCCTGTTTCTGTCTCCAACTTCATCTTCAAAACAGAGCCCTGGGCAAAGCTGGACTCAAGTCTAAGGGTGGCATTTTTGAGACAGATGATGTACCACGCGCTATTATTATACTCAGTGCAAGTGCAGTGTCAGTATGGGAAGGAGCAGTGGGTGGGGACAGGTGGAAGTTTATATTCAGCCCTCCTCTTACTCCACCTTCTTTGATTCTATTAGTATCCACCATCCACACAGCATGTATAACAGGTGGCACAAGTACTATTTCCTGCCCCAAGAACAAGTTTCAATGCTGTGACACATGCCATTTAGCATATCTTCCTGAGCTGATTCAAGCAGTCACTGTTCCAAGCTCATGACCATTACTGTTCCCAGTGCAGAGACAACAGAAGGGACTATGTGTCTGCATCTTTGCCTTCCATGACCCTGAAATTCCTTTTGCACTGGGGAGTTAAGACACAAGAACATGATCCCCATCCTGCTTTTCTTGCTAAAAGTTCAGTAACTTCCATCAGAAGGTGAGGTGGAGAACGGAGAAGAGTCTTAAACCGTCACAGGAATATTTACCAGCGTAGGCCAAACTGGGTCCAAAATCTGCCATGCTACGAATTCTGCAAACTGTGCTGCCCTTGTTCTTCCTCTGGCCCTACCTCTAAACATAAAAAAGTGCCTGTTTCCAGTATTCATTGGTGCAAAATTTAAATAGACCAACCCAGGTGATTCATCTTAGCAAAAGTTTCTTTTGTTACAAACTTGCTGCTCTCAGGATTCACAATACCATTACAACTGGCATACAAACTCCTTTTTCTACCCAGTTAAAAATGGTATTACCCTATTGTATAAATACTTTGAAAACACATGATGTCTTTTTTCAGAGAAGACAGTTGTTACGTATCTACATTCTCAGGCTTGGAATACAAATTCTCTTTTGTCTTTTACCATTGTTATTTGGGCTGAATTCTAACATATATCGCAGCTGTTCTCTTGTTAAATTACTGGATTTTGTGACAAAGTTGTGATTTTGCACTTCAGGCTCTGAGTAACTGTGAAAGAAAACCTGAATTAAATTAGAAGAGGGAGTGCTAAATAAATACGGCCAGTGGTTGAGACTGTCCTTCAACAGCAAAACCCCAGCCCCACATCTTCCATCTAGCTAAGTAAGAAGCAGCTGGTTATTCCTGAAGTGCAATTTCACCAGCACAAACAAAGCCACAAGCTGAACCTGCATTTAGGGCACTCTTAGATACTAATTAATTCTCAATAAAACACCTCAGGAGGATGAAAACTGACGAAAGAATCTGACTCTGGTCAGAAAGTCTGTATGAAAGAGGAAAGAAAAGGCTGGTAGTCCGTTTAGAGGAAGGGTGGAGATTCATCTAAACCCGAAGAGGTGCAGTTATTTATTCAGAGTATTTTTTTCACAAACAATCTTATTTACAGTGGGTTCTTAAAAAAAAAAAAAAAAGATTAAGCAAAACCTACTTGTTTGCAGCCCCATCCTCAGATCTGCATCAGATTCTACCAGAAACATGAAATCTGGGGCAGAGGCACAAAGCAGTAATCTGTGAGGACTAATTCTTTAAAAAAAATAAACAGCAAAATAGCAGAAATCCGAGGGACAAAATACATTTTAAGATGTCCCCTCTCTAAACTCAGCCTGTTCTGTTCCTTTTGTTCAGATTAAACCTGCTTGGCAAGAACCAGTCCATTATTGACTACATAATATCAATTGGATACTCAGGGCTAATCTCAAATGGTCGCAGTATACAAAATCCTGTATTTTTCAGCCCAAGCATTTGAGGAAACCCTCAAATTTTTATGTCTTCATATATATTAAAAGCATCATACTGGATGTTATCCACACTTCATACACTTAATGTTGTCTCAGAATGTATTTGCTTTTTGTATGTATTGCCTCAGATACGTTTTTGAGGTCTTTGCTTTGCAAATGAGAAGAATGTGACTGTCTTCACTCTATTTTGATATATTTAGAGTTTCTGTTCTAAAATGAAAACCTGACCCAAGAATAACACTTATGGGAAAGACTACCTTGATTACAGCCTGCTCACTAAGCATCAACAGCATCTGACCTCCAAAATAGGAGGTATACTACTACTGAGTAGTAGGGTCCAAAAGCGCAATTTTCATTCTTGGCCTATGTTGCTACCTCTATGAATGAACACTTATAAGTTTGCAATTACTCAATATAATCTCTAAATCAAGTACGTTTACTCGCAGCTGTAACACTAATCCTATTTATATCTTCTGGAGCATTTATTTTTAGTGAATAAAAAACGTGATTGAAGTGTTTCAAGACAATAAAAACATGCTATTAATAATGAATTGTGCTGAAAACATACCCTTTGGTGTTATCACTTGAGCATACCACTTAATATGAGAATATCAAAGACACAGGCAATCCTCCAAGTTATCTACTGAGTCCTGTCCAAATGAGAAAAAGACTAGACCATTGTGTCATAAATTTTCCATTGTCTCCATTTTTATTCACTACCCTCTTTTCATCTCTAACTACTTGTTCAACTATGTTCATTCAATTACTGAAATCCAGCTGGTTGAAATGCATCCAGTTGGGCTTTATCATCTTTTCAACTTCTTTTTTAAAGAGGTCTTTAATGACTTTAACTGCTGTTCTTGCAAGTCTCTTTCACTCACGCTAGATAATGCAAGGTTATCTTTGTGAAACCTATCTACAAACTTGACTCAAGTTCAATTGTATGTAAACTTCCAGGAGGGAAAAATGCATTGTTTACACAGTGAGAACACTCAGCATTCATTTGCTACCTTCTAATAGTGTTTTATATTAAATGCTTTAAAAATGGTCTTAAACAGAACCAGATGTTTACAGAAATTTTCTCTGATTGCTGTCCAAGTGAAACTATCTTCCTCCCTTTCTCCAAATTCCCTTTATCATTAAATAATGCACTGAAATGGAAATATAGAGCATGCAGTGATTGCCAGAATTAAACAAGGGGCAGATGGAAAGAAAACTGAATTAGTTGGGGATTTATTTTTTTTGGATTTTTTTTGTTATCTTAGACACATTCTATAGTATGTATTTTGATCCCAAAAGTACATGCTTACTCATCACAGTTTCTTTATGGATCACCTAAACACAGATTCTTTTTTTTACTTTTGCTTATACTCTGCAGTGACCAGTTTTCCATTTTTGCCTGTGGGGCTGATACGGTCAGGCCCTGAATAAGAGGAGAAATCACTCTTACACATTCCCGTGATGTGCATTTCTGTGGAAACCAAAGGCTCCACTAGGACAAGCCTCCTGATTCCAGAGAACCAGTGCTGTTGTGATGTGCACTGTGGCAGATGATCCTGGGGAAAAGATGAGTTCAGGTGTCTACATCATCTAAAATGCATACACCATTGGAGCACACAGTGGTTTCTTTTTCCAAATAACTAAACACATTGTTTTCATCATCAATGAAATTACTGAAATCATATTAAATTGCAGAGATCCAGCTCATGGTTCATAAACACATGTATTACTAGAGCCAGCAATTGAATCAAAGGGAAAGTAGCACTGCCTCTTTAGCCATGTAGTCAAACAAGGCTCCTCATGCCATTAGAGGTCATTGGAGTTGGCTATGACATCAGTAAAATTCTCCAAATATGCATCAATTAGAATTTTTAAAAAAGGAAAAGAAGGGAGTTCATTTTCTTGGAACGCACTTCAAGCTTCTCATTTTCTTCTCCCTTCTGAGTGAAATCTCAACTGGATTAAATCTAAACTCCATAAAGAGGGTTAACCCCTGACTTACTGTTGAAAGAATGTGATTTGCTTATGAAAATGTCAACAACCTCTAGTCTTCTAACATTCAATTAGAAATATTGTATAGAAAAGCCTTAATTATGGACCTGATTCAGCTCAATAAATTCTGCCAATGTTTATGTTTGCCTCAAGTGTTCAGTTGTTGTGGCTGCCCAGTAAGTACTGGGGAAGACCATAAGAGGGAAGTGAGCACGCTATTTCATCCAAAGCTTAATGTGACTTCAAAGCCTGACAGCAATGCAGAGTGTTTGAAACAAACATCTATTCCATGTGCTCTATCACCTATACATATATGCATGTATATATGTATGTGTAGGTGCGCAAAGAATATACACATTCTCTGTTCAGCTGTTTTGATCATAATATTTTAATGAGTGCAGTCTATAACCCACAGGTCTTTACAAGTCTCTGGCACCCACCTTTTCTTCACTATGTAAAACAGAAGGCTGAAAGAAAACCACTTAGTTTATCTGGTATTTGTCTACAGTGCTACAACATCACACAAGGACTAGGCATTAACTTGCACAGCCATTGCTTTCACCGCAATAGCAGCAATATGGTCCAGCAGCGATTCTGTAACTCAGCAGTAGCAATGACAGGCTGAGAGAAGCAACCAGGAAAAACAGGGAGAAACTGAAAACCCATGTTTCTCAGCTTCCCAGTTCCTCTGAGTAGACCCATGACTCATCTTGGCCACTGTTTTTCTCCCTAGTTCCCACGATCAGCAGTCGGGACTCAATTCAGACCAATGGCCTGATGTAGCTTGGAGGCAGACAGCAGAAGAGAGTGACAAAAGCAGAAATACTGGTTTTGGTTTTTTTTTCAAAATCTGTTCCCTTTATTTTGGTTGGTTCTTGTTTCATCTTTGACTAGTAAGGAACCATATAAGTTCCTGTTAGTGGGCTAGTGCCCTGTATGGTCAAGACCATTGAATGTTCCTGGTACACACTCAGCAGTAACGACAGATATGTACATAGTACAGGTACAAATAGAGAGAAATGCTGCTGGACCAGTGCTCTTAGCACTTCAGATTCCACTTCAGGTTTAAGCAGTACTTTATGCCACTACCACTTCCCTGCCCTGCTCCCACCAAATGAAATGGAAATTCAACCTTTAATCTCACTATATGCAGGATCGGTATCTCCATTTAACTGAGTGTTATTCAACAAACTCTCTGCCTACAGCCCCATTGACTTCAGTGGGGATCACACAAAGTACGCTTCCAATACAGGGCCTGTTACCAATAATCAGTGCTGGCCAACATGGAGCAATTGCCCTCATTAAGACTGCAGCTCACAAAAGGAAAGTAACATCCTAAACTTCAAGAAGCTGAGGTATCACAGTGGTGAGTGCAGAATAAGAGAAGAGAGAAGAAATCTCTTTGAACAGAGCCCTGCTGCAGCAATTACCCATCTGACAGGAATGTTACTTCATTAAGCAGGAAGTACATCAAGGCTATTATCCTCCGAGTTCTACATCATAATTGAAATAGCTGCAGAGGCATTTCTTTTGCTATCTGATATATCTGCTTTTATATCTGCTGACAGGAATTCAGCTGGAATTAATAGCTGTAAATGCAGAACGTATAAAAGAAGTGTAGCTCCACACACTGTGCTAATTTTTTCATTACTCTTCAAGCACCTTAAGGATAAATGACATTGAACACTCAGATTCTGAAATGTGTTAAACATCCCTGTAACTCTCACAGGCATCACTGATTTCACTAATAACAAGTTATGCTAATTGCCCTGTGTGCAATGAGGGCCAGATGTCTCAGTACTGAAGGTTACAAACATTTAATGGTACTGAGGCACCTCACTCACTTTGGTCACACTGCTTCTCAAAATCTGGTTTTAGCCCATGGAATCCACCCCTCCAGGATGCCAGAGCCAAGTGTATTTAGAAGGCTGGGTTTCATTGTTTTTATTAAAGCCATGCCAAAATTAGAACCAGCATTTATGTATATCTGCATATACTCAGAAAAGATTAGTAAAGTTTTATCAAATATAGCAAAACAACCCACTGCAAATTATGTAAAAAAATGCCAATATGTCTGCTTCTGCAGACAGATGATACTATTTCTTTCTTCCCTTGATTTGTTAGTTGCTCACATGATAAATCTCCCTGTTTTCTTCTTTCCTTCCCCCTTCCGCCCCCACTATCCCTTTCCTCCCACAAATCATAATTTTGTTGATCTTAACCATTTTTCTCTGCTGTCCTACATCTCTAACATCTACACTTCTTAATTACCTATTATTTGTTCAAATCCACCAATAGCTTAACTAGTCTCAGGCTGCTCAAAAAGCACTGCGGAAAAACAATCACGAAAATTTATCTGTTTAAAAAAACCCATCCAGACGTATTGCGTGTGTGTGCCTGTAAACAAGCAACTAAAATACAATCCATGAAATACATTATCTGAACTAGTACACGGTTGTCTCTGAAATACTTGGAATTACAAATGTTTTCCAGGAATATAGCTGACTGTGAGAATATAAAAACATAAAGATTTTCAGCATCAAGAAAAGACTTCTGTACAGCTTTTCTTCCTAATACAGAACATAGTATTTAATATGGTCCTTTATCAGACAAAGTCTTGTATTCTGTAAAAGAGACTAGTTGTGCTCACTATTTGTGAAACCTGCTACTTTCATAAGACCTGTAACCAGAGTAAGGTGTTTATATGGAAATATGAGTAGTTCCAGTGAACTAGAAGTTGTCAATGTTCACTATGGCTTTGATATAAACAAGGGTCTGTCTGGACAGAAGCACAGTCACTAAAGGATGTCCTTGAAGAACAACTCTTCTTGGTGCATAACTGATGAGAATATTTATCTTCAAATGTGGGAATCCCGTGTTTCATTTAAGAATTTGCATACATCAAACTATGGTTTCTCAGATCGTTTCTAACATGATAAATGTTTAGAAAGGAAAATGTGCTTGTAAGCACTCTGAAAAACAATACTGCAAGGCATAGCAGGACTTGAATTAATTGGGTTCTTATGTGTACAGTCCTCTGGGCTGAATTTTAATACCTATACACAAGATTTTAACTTCAATGAGACCATTCATACATTCCAGTGATTTTTAAGGATTGTCTTCCTCTGTGATGCACTGAACATTCTGATTTCTGAAGCATCTGTTCAGCTTCATCCTTACAAAGCCTGATTTGCTGTATGTATTGTATAAATTCCAATTAGCAGTATAAAAGGACAGATGAACGCTCCATTTTTTCCCCTCCATTAAGAAAAGACCATGTCTTCAGCCCAAATTCCAGTGAGAGCAATGAGAGATTTATCGTTCAACTTCTTTCTGGATGGGTACCTATTAAAATAGGACTTTTTCCTTTAATTTCACATTTTTACTCAATTTCAGGAACTGCAAGTTACATGAAACCTACATTTAGAAATACAGTAATTGTCTGTCAGCCCACCATGATTTTTAAAGAATTATTTTGTCCTCTTCTTCTAAAGAGATTCATATTCTTAACGAGCAAAACATCTGGAACAATTTGCCTAAAACAGTGATGTAATCCCTAATGGCAACAACTCTCATCCCGAATAGTCTGATAAAGTTCACTGTAATATTCTCACTAAGCTTGATTCTGCTCTCATTTAAAATTGTAAAAAGCAGCTGATACTGCAATGAAATGGTATTGTGACACAGGCCACAAAATGTTTTTTTTCTCAGGACGATTTATAAATACTATGAAAATGATTCAAATACAAATGTTTCCCAGATGAGTCAAGCAGGCAGAACAGCTGCCACTTAGCTTAGTGGGCAGCAGAGAATACCTGGCTAATCCCTACGATACTCCACAAGTTTTTGTTGTGATTTTTTTTTTCAAAACTGTTACTGAAGTTTAG
This sequence comes from Numenius arquata, assembly GCF_964106895.1. Taxonomy (NCBI): domain Eukaryota; kingdom Metazoa; phylum Chordata; class Aves; order Charadriiformes; family Scolopacidae; genus Numenius; species Numenius arquata. The sequence goes on along the minus strand of NC_133585.1, from coordinate 15,310,958 downwards.
TTTGTTCTTCTCCTTTCATTCCTCTTTCACCTCCACCTTGGAACAGCTGTATGTAACAAATTAGTCCTTGAAAGACGGTAACACTGAAAATATGATGGAAAATAATTTCCCCTGGGAGTGCAAAGTATTTGTGTTAAATGAAATGAAAAATCAACTTAAACATTCATATGAATGCCCAAGGAGAAATATTTAGCCACTGTGATAGTTTCTACCTTTTCCCTCCCCACCAAGGAATAGAATAAAAGATTTCCATTAAAATAATGTTATGTATGAATTACACTTTGCCCATGGGGAATAGGGGAAATTACAGCTTTTATACTCTGTAATTTACAGGGACTTGACACTTGTTTTGGGATGCACTACGCTTACTGCAACAGTGCTGAGTACTAAGTGTTTCCAGAGTATAAAATATGCCATTTAGAGAAGGAGGCCTGCACTGAACACACGGCACCATTCCAGCCATTTCAAGAATTCTGTTTCTCAGCAATGTGCAGAAAATGCTGAGCGTCTGTTCAAAGTGCAAGCACGAGTTCACAGAAGGACTGGAGTCATTCCCATACCTTAAGATCTTTCTGAGCATTTGATAATACTCGGTTTCTGACAAGTCTGTCTAATGGTTCTTATCCAACAGTCAGAAATCCAGTTAAAACCAATTCATATGGATGTCACCTGGCCCAAAAGAGTAACCACAAATAATGGAGTGGATGAGCAAATAAAAACTTGACATCTTGTACTCCATCAAAGATGTAGTCCTCAACTCCAAATGCAATAGCAGCCTCATATGGGCACAGTTTTTGTGGTATTTAAGTATTCCAAGATATGGTCCCAAGTAGCCTTTGCCAAGCAATGTTTCTTAGGCTATTTAGCAAGACAGACATCTCTGGACACTTTGCAGCTCCACAAAGCCAGCTGCAACAAAACTGAGAGCAAATGACTTTCGGTGTAGCACCAAAAGGAAAATTCACATTTCAACAAATTTAATTTTCTGGCCATTGTAATATTCACTTGACCTACTCAAAGTTATTAGAAAAACCAGAGTTATGATGGCACCAAGGTAGTTCAAGCACAGAGAGATTAGGTGAGATGGTATCAGATCTGTTCCACAGAGAAACTCATAAACTTGGTGGATCATACTTTGCCTAAAAGAGCAGTTTTCCAGCACAGAACTGCCTATAGCTACATTGTTTAAAAAGATGAAATCTGAGGTTTGACAAAGGATTCTTACACTTTCTTTCACTTATTGAGAGAGTCCAGCAATTCATGTATGAGGTAGATCTTTTTTGTTATTTACACAAGGTCCCTTTTCGTGAAAAGAGACATTTTGGGCATTAATCTGAGCCCTCTCAAAGACTGGCAGTGTATTGAATGCAAACCCTATTCTACCGAAGTGAGACATAATATGGGAGCCTTTGGATAATACGCACAAGAAACACTTTATGACATTTTAAATATAACTTCCATCCATCTTTTCAGTCTTACCTATCCCAGGAAGGTCAAGATTACTGAAGAAACTGGTAAAAACTTTAAATAACCCTTAAACCAAAGCATTGTATATCTTGTCTGGAATTCACAAGGATGAAGGGAGGTAATGGAAATTTTTCCTGTATTTTCTCTCTATTGGTTCATAGCTGGTTTTTGTCTGCCTCCTATCCAGGCTTTCATTTTTATCTTGAAAGTGCCTGTGGCCCACTTTTTAGCCTTCCTAGGGCAAGTGAGGTCTGTCCAGGTACTTTTCCATTAGTAAACAGAAACAGTTGCTGTCTCCTAGGTGCCTAGCTTTGACAGCAAGAGGGGAGGGTAGAGCAGATGTGTGCTTCTTCAATTCTATTAATAGCAGTGTAGCCTGATTGTCATTCAATGGGGAAATCACCTTTCAGTAAAAGACTGCTGGGCTGATGCAAAGAAGTTAGAAATACAGATAAGCAAAATGCCTTTTCTATGTCTTCAGCTGTATGCAGTGTTAAATTAATTGTGGGTGGTTCTTGTTCAAGGTTAGAAACAATACCATGTGCAGTTTGGGTTGTGTAAATCCCATTTTCAGAACTGTCCTCTGAACATAGCTTCCCTTCTTTTGGTCACGGTCCTCCAAACATAGTTTACCAAGTGATGCACAGGAATGAATCTCTTCTATTGGACACGTGCCTTTTATAGTCCTGAGTACTCAACAGGGCTGTGAGTGTTGAGTCCTTGAGACTTACACAAGGTCAGGCTTTAGAACTGCCAGCGCTAGCATTTGGGGAACTTCAGGAGCAAAACTGGATATTGAGACCTCTATTATTGAATTGGTAGAAACATCCAGCCAAATTGATGTGGGCTTTAAGTGGGCTGCAGTTAATTTTGTAGCACTGAGCCACTTTGATTCCTTTTAGGCATCTTCTTGCCTCATACTTCTCCATGGATACAATTCTGTACCAAAGAACGTGTCTGGGCCTGCTTCCTCAGTACAGACACTGACCTAAAGTGCCCCTATTTGCATGAGAGCTACCCAGGATTAATGACTCTGTCACTCCTGCTCCGGGAGCTGTGGCTGGGAATTGCTCACTCCCTACGCCTCTGTTTTCTCACATCTCCCTTGGGCTCATTCACTCACCCCAAGGCTGGCAACTCTGCTCCAGGTGCTGGGCTCTGTTCTGTGAGACATTTCACCTCTAACACTGGCGTGAGTCACTACTCGGGGAATGGGTAAACTAGGTAATCTTACAGGCTTACTTTATCAGCTGAGGATTATTTTGGTTTGTCTTTTGTTGTGTTCCAGCTATTTTTATGTGAGGGGTTTGCTGGGCTTTGCAACCCTAAAAACGCCAAAGAGACTCTGAATATGTTCCAGAGACATTTCTTACTTCTCACAGATACTTATTTTTACACAATTTTGACAGCTGACTTGGTGTTATTGAAATGAAAAGCACATAAACTCTTCCTAAGAAATACTCATGATTTGTTTACCTCTCTTTAAAATTCTAATCCAAAAAGTTAACACTGACGTTATGCAAAATGCCACATTTACATTTAATAACAGCATCCTGAATAAATATTTAGAAAAACTGCAGTTTTTTAATTAAACCTGTTGTGAATGAAAGAGCAGATAAATAATGCATACAATAATAAACTTTCCTTAGTCAATCCACCCTTTTGGCAGCATATTTAGTATGTGATTTTATAAATATTTTTAAATAGGTAACATCTGAGCATGATCCTTCCTATTTTTCTGACTTTTTGTTGACTGTGTACATGTACACACAGAGTTCATCGGATCAGCTGATTCCCCCATCTGTTCATTTCTGCCCGGAAAGGGAGACTTAATATTTTATTAAGTAAGAACAAACCATAACATAAACAGCACAAACCCAGATTCAGAGACCCAGCCTAGCAACAGAGCAGCATTCTAATTTCAGAGCACCTAGCAAAAGGACTCTGACATTCTGACTCAGTGATCAAAATTTAATACTCCAGATGGATGACATTTCTGATTAGACAACCTAAAAAAAATAATACTTAAACTCTTCTCTGTGACAACTCTAATATAAACATTTTTTCTGTCTCACTGGCCAAAGGAATTACAATATTTATGATCTCTTCTACAGAGAAGATATAGTTTGGTCTGCTATGGGACACCCATTCTTATTTTTCTTCATTTGCTGACTGAGAGCCTATGCTCTCATATCATCTGACCCAGACCTGGCTATACACTTATGGGCGTTCCTGACCAAAGAGCTTCCTCTGAAGTTCCTCATTCTACCCAGGAAAAAGACCACCTACCCTGGGGCAACAGTGTGAACTAGTGCAGAAGACAAAGAGTTTCCCTCTCGAGCCACAGACTGTACTGCTACTTTGTCAGTGATGTGATTTTCAGACTTGTGCCTCATGGATTAGAGAGCTATGTTATTGAACTCTGTGTACTTATGAGCACTCTGTGGCCCTGGCCTGCCATTTAGTGCACAAGCACAATGTCCAGCATCAGCTATGTCCTGCCTGAACAAATAAACTGATAGGAGAAGAGCAGAAGATACAAATGAGCAGTATTTCCATCATGATCATAACACAGCACAAAGTCAACTTCTCTGACCCACCTTGTCCTGCCTCATTTTCTACAGATTGCATAAACAACAGGAAATGATAGACAATGTTTCAACTTGGGTAAAAATGATGCAGGCCCATGGCAATTACAGTGAAATACCTTACATGAAGAATAAGTATATTTCCAGCAGAACTAGAGGTCACAGTTTATAGACACACACCCCTCCACCCCTCTTCCCCAGGGGGAAATCCCACTGAATGGATTAACATTCATGAAACAGTCATAGTCTTTCACTGTCAGTTGTAATAGGAATACGTTGTATTTTGCATTACTTTATTGCACAATGAAAAATTATGTGGCCCATAAGGAAGTGCTTTGTACTATAAAATTCCTAGTACATAAAATTGGTTCAATGTTACCATTAAGCACCCTTAAGAAACGAAGATCCAGTCCCAAGATTTCAGGACATTCTGTTTCCTGACAATTAACTTTTCTCCAGTAATTTTTTGAACTTGCTTTATCAAATCTCCACACGAAAGCATATATTTTTTATAGAAGATGCTCACTAGTTTTTATTCCACCACCTAAAACTGGCTTTGGTACTTGTAAATTATAAACATACTGGGAAAAGTTCTCCTTCTAGGTGGTCAGGGAATAGCCCTTCTTCTGCTTGCTGTGTGTCACCATACACTGAACCACAATTGCACCAGCTCTCCACCTGTATGCATCAGGCCTTTTAATACATCAACCTCTACGCATAGGAGTTGTTTGACACTGTGTTTTTCCACAGGTTATATTCCTGTGGAAACATTTTTTCTTCTTTTTAGCAATTTTGGCAGCTTTTTATAATTTCAAGATAACAATCTAAATTTGTTTTCATGTTTTTCCTCTCTTCCTGATTCTCTTTTCTGCTTTCTTCATTGCTTTTTCCACTGAAGGCACAGGAAGTTGTAGGGCAGAGGAGAAAAGTGTAAAGTGTAAAAAAAAAGAAGTGAAGAAGAAAATGAAAATTTCTTGGATTTGTGATTTCCCCCCCCCCCTTTTTTTTGGTGAAAATAAGATGCCAACAGCCGTAGCCAGGATTTCAGTTGCTGTCATTGCCTCCAGCCTGACTCCAGCTCATGAATTGTTATACTAACTTCTCATATCCTCTTAACTCTTTGGGGCTGGCACTATGTTATAAGGGCTTTGGCCTAATGCAGTGATAGGCTGGTCCTGAAGGGGACCTCCTAGATGCTACGGTAAAACAAATAACAAACTATAACCGCTGAGAATGTGTCTCAACATGAAGAACCTTATTAAGAGCAATTCCACTGCTTTTCCCCTTGTTTTGGTTTTATTGACATAATTAAGGAATTGAGATGGGGTAGTTAAGAAATTAAAAAAACAATCCTTCACACTGCAAATGCAATCCTCTAAAATTAAAGTCTTTAATGATGTATTTTCAGTGATGGAGGCATAAACCCAAAAAACCTCTCCCAGAGCTTCACTCTGACATATTTCAATCACGGTACAGCTGAAATCAGCTGCAAAACTTCCATTTACTTCAATGGGACTAAAAGTTCCCTCTGAGTATCTAATCAGTTTTCTTTAAACTGTCATTTTTTCTGTTCCTATTATGAATACTACAGCAATTTATCTGCAGAGCCTTCTCCATAGCTTTTCAGCTCCAAGAGCATTTCCTGATTCAATTTATCTCATAAACAACTGTATTTTTTTGTTCTTCAAATATATTTCAAAAATGGTACAATTTTCACAAATGGACCCATCTCAGTTAAATTTGTTCCATCTATATTAGTAAAAGCACACAGATTTTCCTCAGGATACAGCGTATAATACTTTTGTTTCCATAGTTGATTATAGCTAGTGTTTTTCTGCATATCATTATAAAGATTGAAGGAGCATCTTCAATACAGCTCACAAAATGAATTCAGATTATGAACCTGCTCCTTTTTCTCCTAAAAATACTAATGCTCTTTTAGAAGTGTGGAGCTTTTCCACTCCCACATAATGTTCAAATTCACTCATTAATTCTGCCAAGTATAAGAAAGTATTAATAACAAACAACAGTAGAATTATGTGGTAAATCTCAACTGCTCTGTTTATTATATGCTGCAATCGGTTTAGCACATAGTATTTACTCATTATGCTGCAGAATGCTACGTATAATCTCATCTAAAGAACTGAACTTTCCTTTTGTGGTAACTTGTTTTGCAGCATCTAGAATGATAGCACACCACGGACTTCTTTGCTCATCAAGTCACTGGAGGAAGCTAAGTAAACACTTGCATCACTTATGGTGAAACAGAATTAGTAGCAAGAGCATACAGTAACAGATTCCAAACTATTTGTTCCAAACAACAGCCTAGAAAGACTATAAAGCCTTGAAATGTTTGACGAGTATGAAATAATACATAGTTAGTTTAAATATTTAGAAAGAAGAATACAGATGGTGCTGCTCACTGGTGGGACATTTCTTAGGTGAATCAACAGCTTGGAACAAACTGAACATGGTAGATGTTTAACTGTGTAAAATCTACTCATATTCATCAATGACATTGTGAAAATCAGCTGGGTTTTCTGACATGTATGTATAACTGGCATCTGTAACATAACCCCTGAAATTTCTGCCTGTTCATTTGACTTATATATGTACTTTGCATTTATAATACTTGAATATTTCTTTTTTTTTTTTTTTTTAACCAACAATGTAACAGGAAAATCCATTAGTAACCCGAGCACTGTTTCAATAGCATGTGAGAGGTTACTTCCAAGGGATCACATTACCATGGAAGACAGAAAGCTAATGATGCCCCCTGTAGCAAGGGTGTTCCTATTGACAAAGACTCAGATTATCACTCTGCCCAACACAGGTTAATGCAATACAGTAAAGTGACAGAATGCTGGACTGCAAGGAGATGAGTAGAGACAAAGAAATCTGAACTAGAAAAGACACTGTTCGGAGAAAAATATTTAACAGTTTGAAATAACATAGCTGAGAATGAACACACTTTGTACTCCGGACACATAGTGTGCCATGCTGGTTTATATACTGTAAAAAATTGAGATTGTCCTGCAAGTTTTTATTGCATGTGAGAAGACAGCATTAATTACAAATGTCCACATCTTTTCTCCCATGAACAACACATAGATTAGCTTTTCCAGAAAAAGTCTCCCAGGTTTGGCTTGGTGCCCCCATGTCATGGTATTAGAGATATATACAATTAGATTAACTGCTGGCATAAGAGAGTGTAGTATCACTCTGATTTACACTAATGACAAATCTGTCCCACTACTTCACTGGATAAAACTGTTACTGTTGAAAACACAGCAGGTAAAACATTCTAGCAGAAGAAGAAATGTGCTATAAAAATTCAAAGCATTCAGGGCCAGTATGAACCTAAAACAGCCGTCAGATGGCAAAAACATCCTGTCACTGCTGATTTCACCCAAGTGAAAGCCTCTCCTAATCATTACTAATTTCCTGAGTCAGCGAGTTCCCTTAATGCCTGTCACTAATCATGCAGATTTACAACTCAGTACAATATTTGTGAACCAAGGGAAAACCCTCTGAGATTTAAAGATTATTATCCCAAAACTAAAAAAAAACAAAAAACAAAACAATCAACCAATCTATAAAGACAATGGTAAGCAACGGCAGGATTTTGACTTATGACATTATCACAAGATAAGAAGCATCTAATCTAAGGGAGGAAAACAATTACTCAGGGCTAGCTACGTGTACGGCAACATGTCCGTCACCACTCCGCTAAATATCAAAGCTCCTGCAGTCTTTCCTCACTATCCCTGTAAGTTGGAAATCAGCTTTGCCATTTATAACACATGGCATTTCACTGAGGCACCCAATTGGGAGATATTTTTAGACTACAGAGGAGAGATTTGTTGGTTAATAACCTTGCAGCATTCCTGCATTATGTTGGTGGAAGAGTCACTGACAAAGTAACAGTTCGAATACTGGTTTTCTGTCATAACCTAGTTCTTTGTTGCATTCATCACCTTCAATGAATAGCTTCTAAACAGCTGAAATTTCAGAAGCCTGTAAAACGCCCGTGTGCAATGTCTTGGATAAAATTCAGTCAAAGATCACAAGGTTAGGAACTGATGAAGCAAAAATTTCTACTTTGGGAACAGACAACATGTAATTAGACCTACAGATTTGACCTGTTATTTAAAATCATTCTATTGTCAGCTGGTGCCCGCTTTTATCTTGCTTCATCGACATTTCTGTAGGAATAGGTTACTTACTATAACCAATGAACATTTTGTTTTAATAACATATACAAGGCATTGGCTCACATTACACTGTCACACAAGAACTACTCACATAATTGAACTCTCGTGGATAGGTTGGCAGGAGAGGGCCCACAGCTTCTGGAACATAAATTTACTTTGTTTTGTTCATTAATGTCTCCATGCTGCTGACCTAGAGAACAGAAGAGATAATTATTAGGCGTTTTCAACACCATTTCCCATTGAAATTAGCTTGCCATATCAGGAGCAGAAAACAAGCACTGCAAAACAGGTACAGTCCCCATATCTTCCCACTGAAGCAGAGTGAGTACTACAGATTGAGCATATTTCTAATACTGGTTATATTGTTCATGCAATTTAGCTTTCACATTGTGTAGATATCTCATGCCTGTTTCATTAGCTGAAGCAATTAAAGTACAGTCAGACATAAGATTTATATTTTCATATTCCCTCTTTGTGCGATTCATTTTAAGATAATTAAAATAATTTTTCAGTGAAGCTGTCAAAGCATAATGAAAAATGTTATGGGAATATAAACAAGACTTGTAAACATTTTATGAGATTTTTTTGAAGGGGGAGGGATCCACAACAGCTTTAAAAGATCAAAAAGTATTCCCAAGGTCAAGAAAGAACTATAACAGGACTTTTAAAAGTCAGCTTACAATTACTTGAAAATAATTACTTTCCCAGAAAACAGGTATATGAGAAAAACATCAGCTGGTTAAAATAATTCAGCATTTTTCCCTCTTATTTTCTCTGTATGACTATTACTGTACCTGTCTAGATAAAAACAGAACAGACAATGTGAAACAGTACACATCATTTCCTGTATTGGCTGCTTTAATCTGCTGTGATTGAGAATGTACTTCTGGCCACAGTCCAGACAGGCTTCTGGCAATCAGAACAGTGAAGAGACCTGATGTACCTTGTTAATTCTCTTAAGGCTAAATCCCGCAGTCCTTGCCCAGGCAAAACTCTCATTGAGAGTTTTATTTAGGTTATATTTTGACCTATTAACCTTAACATCTTGAATTCATGGTTCGTTCATCCATACTTTTCCCTCTTTAAATAAAGTATCAGGTTTACTTAATATACTGATACAAAAAGATAATACATCTAATGTCATGTGTCGTCATGCCACTGGGGAACAGCACCAGAGAAAACCTTTCTGTGAGTTATGGTGCAGTTAAACTGATGTGAACATACTGAAATAGAAGATGGGCATTAGGTCATCCAGATCCCCATTTCGCAAGCTGATATGTACAGGAAAACCACTGAATCCACATACAGCACCAATTACATGACTAACTTCAGGACTGAAGGAATTCACTCCAGCACAAACTTTTTGAGTTTTATCCCACTTCATTTATTGCCTATTACTCTGGAGAGTGATCTACATTTTGGTATTTTTCCTTAAGTCATCCTTGTATCCTTCAGCAGTGTGGAATTTTTTAACTCTTTGTGAGTACTCACAAGCCAATGTGAGTACTTTGGGGGTGACATTCATTTAAACAATATACCTCAACAAAGATTTCTCTTGTTCCTTCAAATACTGGTTTTGGAACTCCTCCCCAGCTAATGAGCAGAGATCCCGCCACATCAGTCTGCTTTCTCAATGTCCCTTATACTTCATTAAAAGCAGTAAAAACCCTACCCAAACCAATTCTACAGCAAAAGCTAAGTGTTTCTGCTCTTCTGGTGTCATTAACATCAAATCCATCATTCAAAATCATTCAAGGCTTATTTTCTCTTCATTACATTCCCTTGACATTTGTAAAGTTCCTCCCCTATCTCTGCCTGCAAGTTCTTACAGGACCTGAATCACTACAATCTCCACGTCCCTCATCCTTTGTGGCAAGCATTAATCACCTCTGTTTGTTTGCTGGACTTTTTTCCACAGCCCTGCTTCAGTCTTCACTATGTACTTTGCTAAGTTCCAAGCCTTAAAAGCATTCTATAGGATAATGCAACAGACAGATATCTACATACCACCAGTTAGCCCAAGGTTCACCATACCCCTTCTCTATCTTCTTTGCTTTTATAGTTTCACTTACTTATATGCCTTTACTTCTTTCTGCTCAGAAATGCCTGCCATCAAAGACACAATGTAGATGAAGTTATCTACACCAGCTTTGAGTCAGCCAGTCCAAAGAACAACAGTACTAGTGACCCAATAGCAGAAATTTCCACACATTAACAGCAAATACATCGTATCCTACAGACATACCCTGAACAGTCACTTTTCATGACAGACATTCATGGACCCCAAGCCCTCCTTCCTTTCAGATGGCACTAGAACATTCCAAGAGAACACTAGTAAGCCAATGATTCACTTCTGAGCAGAAAGTTCTCTAAAACCAGCTCTTAATTGTATAAAATTTCTGTTACTGTTTTCATCACCTGTAACCAATATAAATTTCCCTGTTGAATACTGCTTACCTGGAAGTAGCTACTAAAAGCTCTTGGATAACTATTCTAACCAGAGTTTGATGCTGTGTAATTTTCTCTTTAAAAAACAGTTTAAATCATCTACTGCTTTTCTTTTTTAATACTAATACTGAAGCTACCTGTGCAAGCAAGGGTGTAAAGTTAAAATCTGAAGGAAAAACCACACTTTCTATGTCTAACAGTTCTGCAGCAGACAAGCACTTAAAAGTAACCAGACCACCCAGTTCACAGCACTGTTCTATTTGAAGTCCTTCTGATGTTGAAACTAATTATGCATCTAGCTAGGCGGGCTAGTATCAAAGCTAGAGAAACAGCTTGAAAAAAAAATCAACAATTTAGGGTTTAAAGGATTAGATTCACACCCTAATGCAAAGCCAAAAATCCTCATGAACTCTCACTTTGTTTTATGAGCATGCACTGCTACTCTGTTGGATAAGATACGGGCTATTTTTAGATAATAGTTCATAAAGAAAATGTCCTGTGTAGTAAATAATACAAATTGTTTCATTTTCTTAAGAGTGGAAGTAAAGTTCCAAGTCACAGCCATTGGTACTGCTGTATGCAATAACCAAAAGCCTGACCCTCCTTTCAAACCCAACAAAGATTTTTAAAGGAAGAAACTAAGCAGAGGGTGGAAGTGCTCAGAAGGTAAGTTAGCAGAGACACACCTTCCCCTGGAAAGAGTGTTTTGGCCAGCATACTTTCCATCTGTTTCCTAAACAAAGTGAAAAACTGTATCACTAAAAGGTTTCTACTGGTACAATCATGTTCAGAGCTGGTATTTGCCAGCAGGAAAAACACATTTTGAAAAATAAAGGCCATTAAGGGGATAAGAAACTCTGTTCCCTCTCAGAAAAGGATAAGAGAAAAGAACAGAAAAGAACAGAAAAGAATAAACATGTGGAAAGCAACTTTATCTCCTGCTTTTCATTATTCTCCCAGCAAGAGCACTCTCACCTTACCTGTAGGTTGACATTCATACAGAGTTTCACTTTGAACCACTCCCTTTCACACAAACATCTCTGTTGCTCACATTGTTACAGGTCCTGCTTTCAAAGGAAGGTTGTGCAAAGTATCTACAGCCTCCAAACGCCCACAGGGGAAATACTCTTCTCCTAACCACAATGCCTTGGCAACCCAGCCGAGCTACTGTTTGAAAGACAGGCATTATGAGTTAGGGTGTCATCCACCTTACCCGAGACTCACCCCTTAATCATCCACCACTGCACAGACACATATGTCCTAACAACTTCATTTCTGTCATTTCCCCCCTTCTCATTTAGAGCCCTCACAGAACCTCATTTCTGCCAGGCGTCTGCAAGGGCAAGCTAACCAAGGGCAAGCCCTCAGCAGAGCCACAGCACTTTAGCAAGAGATGCAGCAGAACTGGGGAACTAATAATGTAAGTGCTAGCAAGGACGTTGATACATGGCACCAGGATACATCAGTATAATTAGAACAAGCAACACAAATATTAAATACAATTAAGAAACCAAAGTTATTTGGGAAGACAATTCACATGCTTAGCATTTTTTTCTGTAAAAGGAAATGAAAGCTGTCCTTTGAAAATTCCTTAGAAGTGGGAAAAAATTTAAGTATGGAAATCTGATTTTTTAAAAACAACATTTTAATTTTAGGAGAAAACAATACTTAGCAGTAAAAGACGCTTAAAATTTCTATTCCTATCAGTTTTCTCTGAAGTGTCTGCTGTCCCAAACAATACTTCAGATATGTTATTTAACCTGGGAAAGCTAAAGCCACATTTGCATTTCCAAGCAAATATAAAAAGTAATTTAAATGAAAATAATCCAACAACAGTCCCCACTTTCTTTTTTCTGCCCACAGTTTAGACATGTGGGTATTTTTCATATTTCTTTTTCTCCTGAGTCTAATCTGACATTTTCTTCCAACACACACATTTTAAGTCCTAAAGAAGGCCAGAAGCAAAATTTCTGGCTGGTAGAAATCCACTGAAGTCAAGGGGAATTTATCCCATGTGTATAAAGATCTGGGGGCATAGCAGCTGTAGCTTAAAAAGAAAGCAGAAAAGTTGAAGCACTCTAGACACAAAAATGAGATGTAGACATTTGCCTATATGGGTAAATTAATGAGCTTCCGTAATCCTGATTTACTGCTCTGGAGTTGTCACCTGCCATACAGAATATCCTTACAGCCTTGCTCCTCTTATAGTTACAAAGGAGCTAACCCTACTATAACAGGATTTTAGCAAAAGAGAAGTGAATCTACAAAATCCAAATACATTTATTTGAAAAATAAAAAACATAGTGTATTGAAAGATAAAAGCATAAGCCTGCACAAAAGATTTACATGAACCTGACTACTGAGACATTTCCTTCATTTAAAAATAGTTGTTGCATGTGTAGCATAACTAATTAAATGGTTTTCTTATAGATTTGTCCCCTACTGTCATGACCCAGTTCCTGCAGCAATATTTCCAGCTGCATCCTGCAAGAGACAGCCAGAAAGCTGAGTTATAGCTAATCTGACAGTGCACAAATGTTAATTGGACAGTCAGGTACATTTTGACTGATTAGCTACAACCAAATGTTAAATATAATGCATGAGTTCTCTCAGGGGGATCTTCATTTGTACAGTTCTCTTCTAGTCACAGGCCAGTTCTCGCAAGTTTTGTACCCATTTAGACACCTCTGAGTCCCACCTATTCCTCTTTCAGATTTCACTGAAATTAACCCCTGGGCTCAAAAGTAAATGGAGGTAGGGGCAGAACTGACAGAGGGACAACCACTACCCTATGAAAGTGTTTTCCTTGGGCACCAGGCTTACAAATTAAAAAAATAACATCTGGAAATACCTCCACTATAACAAAACACTTCAATTAAACATCACAGAATTGATCATACTTATACATAATGAGAGACAGCAAACATGTAACTTAAAAGGAGATGCTTGTGCTGCTATTGCTACCATATGTCCTCTGCGTAAGGACAAGCTGAGATAACAGGCTACCCCTGTCATATCAGGAGTCAACCAGTTCTAAGGTTTGAAGGTCTTCATAGGTTTAGAAATGGGGACTGCAGTGGGCTCAACTACCTTTCAGAGCAGAGTTGGCAGGGAATATGGTGAATCTTTTTTTCTTTTTTTTTTTTTAAATAAAAAACAACACAAAAGCCTTAAAGAGATGAAAGACTGGAGAGCAAATAACAACTGGGGGAGCTGTGAAGCAGCTGTTAGTCTGTCAGAGCATTTTATAGCATTGAAGGCCAAACCAGATATTCTTCTTCAGCAAGGCAACTACAAGGAGAGAAAAGTTGTCATGAGTTCTAACTGACATTTCTCTAAGAACACAGGATTTGGAGGTCTAGATTTCTTCCTTGCCACTGGCAAGGATTTAATAAAAGACAGTGGGTATATCCACCTGAAGTGCAGGACAGTTGCCTTACCACTTCAACCCTGGGAAGCGTGAGGGTCTCAGAAGAATTGTTTAAAATACAGGTCACCAAGTAATTCCCATGAAGGGAGTAGACACTTTTTGTTTTCTTTCCTGATACCAAAGTGCTTTGTTTGTGGAAAGCTTTAGTTGCTCCTAAGTCCTGTGCTATATGTTTTCCTAACACATTAGATTTTGTTCAAAATCAGATAACCACAGTTTGGAGCAAGTGTGAGGGGGTAACTTTCGTGTTGGATTAAAGACAGTACAGTGGCATTACCTTCCAATTAGCTTAAGTCCCTATTTCATCTGGCTAGGCAACGTGATCAGGACTCAAGGATGCAGCTGCCAGCACAAAATAATACAGCAAAATAATTTAACATATTCAAATATTGAGTGATATCTTTGAAAAAGGCAATGTAGGAGTTGTGCCACCCAGTGGAACAACTAAGAAGAAAATCTGTATACAGAAAGTTCTACAGTGCTTAAGCTGCAGAGAACTTTCCATGGTATCATTCAGACCAGGGCTGTTAATTCAACCCTATTATTTATTATTCTTCTGTAAACTCAGCAGGAGCTGCCAATGCTTTTTTGCCAAAGTAGAGAAAGTAAGATTTTAAGCAGTATACAGAAGGCTCGTTGATGGGAGGTGTGCTCCTTTACCTTATTCTGTATCTTTCATGGGCATATATAGATTCGGTTTCTGAAAGATTCCCTTGTAATAAATTAAATGTTTTGCCTCAGCCATATAACTTCTCTCTTGGCATTTGGCAGTATATTCATTTCTACAGAGTATTTCTGCAAGAGATTAATTGGGGCTGCCACTGAGAAGCCAGTGAGTAAAGACTATAACCTATAACCGATCTCAGCAAATAACTGTAATTTTATTATGCAAAGTGCAACCAATCTCAGTCCCCAAATCAACAATCAAACTAGCACAGGGGGACTGTCTCACCAGGAACACTCACTAAGGATGTCTAGCAAGATCAACATAAGGAGGTGCATTTCAAACAAAAGTCTCTAACCTTCGGGCAAGAACTTACATGAATAAGATGTACTTAACCTGTGCTTGTGGTGGAGCCTTTTCCTATCCTACTATTTAGCAAGACATCTTCTGCCCACTCATTTGAGAAAATGGTTTAAAAAAAAATACCTGAGAAAGGCATTAAAAGTCTCTTACAGGCATTCTCAGGTAAAAGCGAACTGTGACTCCTTTTAAGCCTCTGAAGGAGGCTTAAAAGGACTGGAAGGACTGAAGAACTGGAAGAATCTAAGCGAAGCTGCAGCATGGGGAAAATGCCTTCTGTCTTGCATGGGGTTTCAAAGTGGGAGCCAGTCAATGCCTTAGCAAGTGCCAAAGGTAACATTTAGAATTCTTCTGCTGTGGAGACAACAAATAGCTAGAATCCCCTCTTTCCAACAGCTACCAAAGCAGAAAGTCCAATATGTGCTGATGTGTGCTAATATGCTAATACTGTAATATATTTGTCGATGTACACATTTGGTATGAGGTAGAGCCTCCTACACAAACATTAAATGCTTATTCTAGTCAACGTCAATTTCTGATGTAACCCTCAAAGTCGTCTTAGTGGTGAACATCAGGATGAGACAGTTTTGCTTAAATAATGCTAGCTCTTTGTGTGTTTTAAAAGGCCTCCAAATACAATGCCATAACACCAGGCACAGAAGAACATGAGGCCTTTTTTCAGAATCCTTGAGAAGCATGTTAAATTATCTTATTCTTGGTACATTAAACAAGTTGCCATACTACCATGTGACCTTTCAGTTGCAAATCTCTTTTCAAAACTGCTTTTTCTTGCATCGGTTATTCAGCATGCTCTCAGAATGCAGACAATTGTCTTGATTCCTTTGATAGTCATCACAAAACATAGGATAAAAAAGACCACGTTTATTAAGATGAAAGGCAATGTGAATTTGTTCCTTTTAGGTATATATCTAAATATTCACTGTCAAATATGAGACTACCCTCTAGCTGCAAAAACTGTAAGCTTTGCACGTTGGGGGCTTTCCCTAAGAGCATTTAAGTTTTGCATGTACTTGTGTGGATGCAGCCACCAACACAGATGGAAAAAATACATCAAGAAAAACATCCCAATGCATGCAAATATTTTTTGAATGAAAGCATCAGCCTGATTTAATGAGTACATTTGTAACAGCAGTAGCCTCCCCTCTTTCTGTGTAGATAAGAATCCTGTCATGATGAGGGGCCCAGGTACAGAGATGAAGAGAAATCACCAGCTGCTCTTCTCAGCTTTTTCCCTGCCTATGCAAGACAAGTAAGAAATATCAAAAGGATCCATGATGATAAATACACTGTCAATGACCGCTGTTTTATTCTTAAACTTTCACCTGTATGATGATTGTAAGGCTGCTGAGACTTCATGTAACTTGCAAATATACACATAGCTGTGATCACATAAGAGGCAGTAAATTTTCAGATTGTGTCCATGATGAAAAAGAATCTGAAGATGGTTAAATTTCAGAAGTATAGAGCAATTTTATTTATTTTTACTTTGCAATTATGAGTTTAAACATAGGAAGTACATTCTTTCAGGACAGAGGTTTCCTTAGCAGACTCACTGAATACTGAGGAAATACTGAGGATCGCAAATGCAAGTGAACAAAGACACAGAGAGAATTTGATTCTGAACAATCCATATGTAATTTACATAAACAGTTTCTGCATTTATGGACAAGTTAGAATTGTGTATTTGAAAATAGGTAGTTATGCCTTTCACTTCTGAAAAAAATCAAACAGTTGGCAGAAATCATTTGTTACTAATCCATTCTTTAGACACATTACCTTCATTCCAGTGTCATCCCTACAGCATTCAATTTAAATCATTCATCTTTCATGTTAATATACAACATCATAAATGTTTCGCACGTTACCAGAGTGTTCAAGTGTCTGTGCGCTGACTTTAATGAACCTTGGCAATATTGTAGCCAACAGAAATGGATCTTTCTGTTTACACAGTGTTAGCCAAGTGAAGTTGTTGGGCTGAGTCAGATGTTTTGTATTATTATTTTGTAAGAAATTTATGAATCTCAATTTGAGAAGCTTGTATTCTAGACAATTGCTAGCATAGATTCCAGACTAAGGCCACACATATGTGTAGATTGTCCGCTTGGAGGAAGAGCCAACAACAAAAAGTCAGGCAGCAGCGATCAATCTTAGAAAGACCATGAGGGAGACAGCCAGACCGTAGAACTTTCTCTCGAAACATCCTCTTAAGTTGCTTCATTAGGAGTTACTTGGAGTGATACAACCAAGTTTTGATCGTATGTTTCATATTTGTGAGAGAGAGATATGGGATTGACTACTCTGGAATCCTCCATTTCTACTCACCTAGCTCAAAATATTCTTGGTCTTACTGAATTATTAAGGCAGTACTAAGTGGTTCTGACTAAGTGACTCAGAACTCAGCAGTTAGTCTGGCTGTCCGTGATCTGCCAGTCTCTTCCTCTAGTATCTGCCACTCACACTCCTCTTTATCTCAGCCCTTGAGGAGTGAAGAGATGGATGGCTGAATTTAGCATTGTACAAGAGTGCTTATGCACTGGAGCATGCTTATGTGAATCTGACATGGTGAGCTGGTGGAAGAGTGCAGCTGGTTTAGCAATCAAAACAAAATAATCTTTCAAGCCAATCATGCTGTTCGTCTAGGCTCCTATTTCCAGAGGATCCCAAGGAGAGGGTTTGAAACAAAACCAACACAAACATGCATTGCCAGGAAGCAAAGCAGAACACCTTAATGTGGGTCAGTACATCCACCACCTCATGACAGAGCTGGCGCTCTCACTGCTTGAAGGCATGTACCCTTTTGTCTACTAAACAGCTACTTTGATTAGATATTCTACCTTGTGCCGTGATCTTGATTTTCTTAGAGTCTCCAGCTGCATTTTCACTTTTTCTTTGGAGCATCTGGGAGAAGGAAGAGGAAGAACAACCACTGTTAAAAGCAAAGTTTGGAGTGAAACATTATGAAATTTTTTTTTTTTTTTTTCAGATCTGCCAAATAGCAGCCTATCACTCCTGTTAAAACTGTATAGCATCCAATCACCAACCATCAGCATGGACAATTAAGGAAGTGCTCCTCCAATCACATAAATATGTCTGGAATTATGTCATGAGCTCATTTAACTACATTTCTACATGAAAACAAGCACATCTTTTAGTCTGTTCAGGGCTTGGGCTGAAATTCCAATCTTAGATTTTTCATTTGTTTTTCTCCTGTTAACAATGGATAAGTCAGAAGGAACATGGACTTCCAGATCTGAAATTCACATGGCAATACTGGCAGCTCAAGACTAAACATGATTCTGCTTGAAATCTGACTAGCTTTTACACTTCTTTTCTTTACTTAGATTTCTGTAAGGTAGGAAAAGATCTCTGTCCCTTATGGCTCCTTATACACTCAGAATAAAAAATGAGCAAAGTAGTTACCCTTTATCAGAGAAGGAGAAATAACTCTTTTATTCCAGCCAATGTTTTACACAATAAAAGCTCAAAAGTAGCTTTCATTTTACTGTGCAAAGACATGGCTCCTCAACTGGAAGAGAGCATCTCCTCTTTCTGTTTTAGTCCAGGTATACTTCCTACTTATGTACGCTCCCCTGTGCTCTCAGTCCTCCAAGGTATACATACAGTGCTGCTTTAAGCAGGAGGCTGGACTAGATGACCTGTGGAATCCCTTCCAACCACCATGTCTGTGATTCTCTCTCTCATTTCTATATTATTCCTTGCCCTCTCCACCCCACCCAAGCTTCTATGGCAGATATTTAATTTTTAAACTGATTTTTAAATTGTCCTAGAGTAATTTTCTTTATCTGCTTGCAACTATTGTCAGATGGGTGACATGTCCAGCTATGTCAATATGCCATAAACTGGCAACTCAGCAAGAGCAGAAGCAGCGATTCTAAGCGATGCACTAAGGTTCTGTTTATGAGAGAAGACCAGGAGGCAAACACAGAAAAAAAAAATTAAGATCTCTACTACAAGGCCAAAAAGAGAGGTCTGCTCCAATTCATGAGGGCCCTTGTGCAGCTTGCCTGCCCTTCCTAGCGAAAGCCTAAGGAATGACATGACAACAGCCAGACAACATTAAGACATCGTGAAGTAACTAAGGTCAAGAGGCATCTATGGTCACATCTGTTATCATGATAAACTGTCTAACTAGAATAATCTCACTTAGGTAAGTGTGTCTGTGCCACGAAAACTGATCTGACAGCAATCTCAGTTACTGTCAAGAACCTCACCATTAACCTGTGCAATAAAAAATGTAACTTACCAGTCACTGTCCTCCCGGCTTCAGAGGTGACCACTGTAAATCAAGAGCTTGCTGTATCACAAATGAGCTGAGTGACTTTAATGAGAAATCTCGTCCTTATGGATTACTGTTCCCTTGCCACATCTTGTCAGCAATTCTTCAGAAAATTATTCTACCATTCCCAATTGCAAGGAAACAGATGGCGCATGGGGGGAACCTCTCTAATGTGTAGTCTCTTGGCAAAACAAGAATAAATAAATTAAAGACCAGAGGCCAACCCTAATATTGTCTTCTACCAAAATGCTGCTTAACTAGGCTACATTTATTTTCTATTTAGCAGTTAGACAGGACAGTCATCGTTTGATTTGCATTTAGTTGATTCCTGCAATAGCTGCCTAAACAATATGCATTCTTTTCACAATGTGGAACATCAACAATAAAACAATCTACTGTAAGACATAGAAACAGATGAAGTAATATTACTAGGAATACAGGATTTTCCTTGAATTTCCAAGCATCTGAACAAATATTAGGGCATCTATACTTCAGTCATAATTTATACATAGGTATACTGCATATTCATCTATGCATATGAAATCCATACAAGAGATAATAAATACACAGTAAAGCACATTTATAAAAACTCTTGCTAGTGCAATGGATCCCAACCCTTAAGAATTAATGTGGCATGTTACAAAAATGAATATCTGAGTAGCAGTGAATGGATAGAAAATGTATTCTTCATTTGTTTCCATGGTTCTCAGCTATGTAACAGAAAAAAGAGTGGAAAATTTTCTGAAAGACAAGGATTATACACAAACTTGTAAATAACATTTTTAGCAAACTACGGGTAGAGAATAAGCAGTGAAATGGCATTTTTTCTTATTGGGGTATTATGGGAAAGTTTGGTGCAATTCTTGCCTATAAACACAGAGACGGCTCCCTTAGAGAAAGTAATGCATTCAAATATACTTGGCATAGTGTTCAACAGTCTTTACTTTCTCAAGCTATAGCCAAGTAAAGCCACTGAGTATAGATATGTAACTTGTGAACATACTACTAAAGCCATCAAAAATTTGCCACTTCTAGTAAGCTCCTGGAATTGTTTCTATACTAGTATGCTATTTCATTGGACAGAAGCATGGTGCTGTGAAAGGAGATTGGGTACTGTTTATAGGACAAGGAATAATTCAGAGGATGTCCTAGGAAACTGAATCATTGACTATTACGTGGCTGGTCTTTGGCTGTTCTTCTGAAAAACTACACTTGTGTAGAAAATGAAAGCAAATCAAGTACTGATTCAGTCTTGCAGACTTTCACTGCCTCTCCAAGGACTCTGCTGGAAAGCATAAAGTTGGGATAAATATCTGTTTTTCCTGTTAGAGGAAATTCCCTTTAAAGTACTGAGGAGACTTTCACACAATGCTGAGCTCCCAGCCCCAATATGCAAGCATCTCAGGCAGGTGCAGCCAACAACCTCCAGCCAACATAGCTGTCACTGCAAAAGTTTGGGTTCCCCAGCCAGTGGTAAGAAAAACAAAACAGAGAATACACAAAAATTTAAGAAACGAAAGCCAAAAATGGGATATAAAGAGCTATCTGAAGTCTGCCTAAACAGTGTTTATCTTATTGGCAATGCCATGAAGGCCAACAGCCACTAAATCATCCATGCCACCATGAAAAACAACTGCGCTGAAAAAACTCCTGGATCTGCACAAATCATACACTAAAGACAAGACATAGCCTTTGCTAGACCCATCCCAGTGGCCTTGCAGTTGGCATTAAGCGTATGAAAGTCTTGATGAACGCACACTGAGAATTTGTTTGCTGTTTGTAGAAAGTGAACAGCTTTGATGCTACCTTTCCTATTTCATAAGTTTTAAATAAAGTAATTACATCCAGTCTTGCCTTCCAAGTCACAATCTATTACTTTTCACCTAAACACAGCTCTGCTGACACCTTCAGCACATCAAAAAAAAAAAAAAAAACCAAAAAAACAACCAAACCATGTTGTTCTTGTGGTGTTAAGATGACCAATTTGTACCTTCTTTTATTTTGTGCTGGCTATATGGTAACTGCTATGATGCAAACAATCTTATCTTGCAGAGCTAAATGGAGAGGGTATGACTCACATGCTCTGATACAGGTTGTTTATTAGTCCTGACCAAAGACCATGGGTTTGTGCTATGATAAGCTCTGACTCTTGCTATTCATATTATGCCCATGAGTTTTTGATGATGATACATGGGAACATTCAGTTGTGAATGAGAACAAGATGCCCTGTACTGCAATATTATCTGCTGTACTACTGTGCATTTTTACAGATGCTGATGGATTTTCAGGAGGAACTGAGCAAACAAACCCAGAACTGTGATCAAATTTGCTGCTGCATACACAGCTGCCCCAGTTCTAAGCTGTGCAGAACTGTCTGAATGCGGATCTCAATACCTTTTGTAAGGCAAAAAGGATAGTTGGATGTTTTACAACTTTTTCATCCAATTTTCAGTAGTTCTCCAGCCACAGCTCTTAAAGCTGTCATTCCTACAGTTGATGCCATTTTCAAGCAAGGAGACGGACCTCTTAACTTACTAATGTCACTATCAAACCCATCTTTTATTTTCTATAGTTTGCAAAGGAAACTAGAGACAGCAAGCAATTATACACCTTCCATGGACCAAGCATGGGACTGCCGCCCATCAGACTACAGAGACAGATATGTAATGCTTTAAGACAAACATACCATAAACACAAATGGCTGATCTGAAAATGTACAGCCTGACAGTGGTTTGTAAATCCTGAGCTGTAAGATTTTATTGCTGATGGTTCACCACTCAGGTTCTCCAGAACTTACAGAATCTTCAAGTGCATAAGGCAGATCTACACTGTATTTGGGGCATGAGTTCCAACTCACAGCCATCCCTGAGCTTTAGCTCTTCTCACACCCATGATATTTCAGTGAGCTCCAAGGCATGCTGCGTCCTGTTCCACCCTGAAGGTGAGCCCAGACGCACGCTTTTAGGTACACTGTGCCTAGTCCTATTTCTCCTACCCACCCTTGCTGCATTTTGATGTGGTCACTGGCAGAATCTGCCACAGAACTCTTCACTGAAGAGATGGTGGGGTTTTGAAGGCTTTCAGAGCTTTTATAATTTTATGGCCTTGAATCACTAAGTCACAAGCATTTTACACATAGCAATATGGATAAAAATAGCCAGACGAATTTTAACTTACTCTTTGACCTGATGTATACAACGTTCACGGCTGCAGGAGCCAGTGATCATTTGACATGGTCTCTGAAATAAACATCATATCGCTCCCCATCCAACCTCTATATTACTGACAACACCAGTGGTTGTCCAAATATTTTCCAGAACTCATCCAGACTTGATTAAATATACCAAGAGGTAGAGAATCCATCACTTTACTTACTATTTTACTATAATTGTCTTACTTTCATTTTTAAAGTTTGTTTCCAGCTCACCAAGTCATTGATTCTTACACGTTTCCTCATCAGACTTGAATGAAGATGGTAGGTAACTATAGCTTCAGTGTCACTGTTGAGATCTACTGTCAGTAAATCACAGAAATACATTTGTTCTCATCTTCCAGGACTAGAACCTCCTTGAGGTTTTAACTGATACATTTGTTACCAAGGAATTGCAATAAGAGATAAAGATCTTGTTTGTGCCAACTGATACTTATGACATAAAAAGTATTATGAGAAGAGAAGGCTGACGGGAGACCTTATCAATGCTTATAAGTATCTAAAGGTGGGTTGAAGGAGGAGGGAGCCAGACTCTTTTCAGTGGTTTCCAGCGATAGGATGAGGGGCAACAGGCACAAGTCGGAACATAGGAGGTTCCACTCAAATATGAGAAAAAACCTCTTCACGGTGAGGGTGCCAGAGCCCTGGAACAGGCTGCCCAGGGAGGTTGTGGAGTCCCCTTCTTTGGAGATTTTCAAGACCCTTCTGGATGCAGTCCTGAGTAACATGCTCTAACATGCTCTGGGCAATCCTGCTTCAGCAGGGGAGTTGGACTAGATGATCTCTATGGTCCCTTCCAACTCTAAAAATTCAGAGAAATTCAGTGAAATTAGTAGCCACTATATTTATATCAGTTATCATATGTTTCAAGCATTCTAAAATGTAAAATAACTTACATATGTGTGTATATATATGAATGAAAAAATATATATCTAAGAATCATATTAGTTGCATGATAAAGGCCTGATTCTGCAGAAATTCAAAATTCCTGCTCAACCTTACCCTCTGTAAACTGGACCATGGATTAGAAAGAAATTAGATGCACTAGATCAAATGCTTGCTTATATAGTTCTTTAGCGGCTATGAGCAGATCATGTGTTAGCATCACTTGGTCATTGGTCTAATTTATTAACTTCTGCCAAAGACAGCAAATAAACATTACCTAAGCAATACACAACCCATGTCAATACTTCTGCAGATTTCACTGTATTGTCTGACTAAGGTCACTGGGTGAGCATTAAAAATAAAATTCTGGAAAAGGTTTCTATATATATGCAATGAAAATCTGTCATTCCAGTTGTTTTTAACTTGCTTGAACTGCTAGTTTAACACATTCAGATACAAGTAGCAGATTTTCCAGGGTTATGCTATATATATATAGAGAGAGAATCATATAATGCAAATAGTCATACTATACTTATTGACTTTTATATGATAAACTGTAGGAGCACAGTCACCACTCAGTGGTTTGACCTCTTCCTGCCATAGCAAGTCTGAACTATACTGGTTTCCCCTGTATGCTACAGAGAGATTTTTCTGAAGTGGCCTTTTAGAGTGGCTGTATATAAATTCTCATGCCCTGATATAGTTTTTCCTGACATCTTGAAGCACTACAGCTACATGCTCAAGGAGAGACTTCACCAGAAAGGCAAAATTCTTTGAAAAATCAATGAGATCAGATATCCCAGCTTGAGAAAGCAAGGGCATAATTACAAGACTAGAAAACGTACATCATTATTTTATTATTCAAAGTACTACATATCATTGCACCTAAAATATCTTTGTCCATTACTGTTTTTAATGAATTTGTAAGTTTTTCTGATGCACAGCACTGATCTCACCTGAAAAGGTTACATGTTAAAGATATAGTACTTTTCTCAAATTTTTTCCCCAGCAAGGATTATTCTCTAAGGCTTGTATTTGAGATATGGTGACAAGCTCTCTTCTATGGAAACAGCAATATAAATAAATATAAATAGCCATATAAATAGCCAGATAAAAAATAATAAACAATGTTTTATTTCATGGAAGATTTTAGGTTAGTAATATCTTCTTTAACATGCCATATGTTGTCCTCTTAATTGCATATTTCTACTGCCCTCAAAGATACAGTGCATAAGGCATACTCATACCTTCCATTTATTATTGAAAATGGAGATTATTAAGCTTTTAATACTTTTCAAAGCAATCTCTGAATTTCTCTGTTTCACAAAACTGAACCAATTTTATAACTGAAAAGGTTATCTAAACAATTAAACTTTTAATACATACAAATGTTAATCTGAACCTCAGTCTTAACTGAGTCAACCTATCAGGCCCAAGTTTACTTATATGTGGAAAACAGTCTTTCAGCTGCAGCATTTGACTGTAGGAGCTGACAGAAGAAACTCTTCAAATGATAATAAACTGAAAGAACTAGGATAGGAAGATGGAGAATGAGATTGTAAAACATTTGGTCATGTTTTAATCCAAGATTTCTCAAGTGTGAGAACACGTTCCACTGAATCTCTCAGGACATAATAGTCCTCAAATAATCCATATCCACTTTTTTTGTTACAATTTTCTGAAACGTAAACCTCTATTTAAGGGACTAGCTGAATCAAGCTAAGATAATTTTATTCACTGAAATTAAAAATAAAAGTCAGGTATTTGAGAGGCCTGAATAAAATAAATTTCAACATTTTATCTTCTATATTTGTTTCCTGAAGAAGTTACATCAAATAATTTATCATGCATTATTTTTTGCAAACTGTCTTTCAAGGAATGTGGAATTGCATAAATCTCAGCACATGTAGTACCAGATTGTTCTAATTTTATGATCATCATAAAAAATTTAGCACATTGTGAAACAGAAACTGAGAGATTCATATCTAATGTACAAAATTACTTTGTGAGGACATGCCTCAACATGTCTGTGTATTCAAAGATGACAAAACAAACATCTGTACTTTCAGAAAACTTTGGTAGCTAAGGAAAAGTGATTGAAAGTTTTTATCAAGATGACATCACATATCTTATCAGTAACATACATTGTTAGATCCTGCATCATAGCAGTCCTTCAGATTGAGATGGAAACAAACATTAATCAGCAGTTACTTCGCTTAATATGGCTAGGAACATTATGTTGCCTTGATAATTAATTAATTCAGTATTCCCAGAGGAACCTTTAAGATAAGGAACTATGGTTAACCTTCTATCTATAATAGTCATTTACTTACACAGGGTCCTGGGACACAAAACAACCTATCAAAATAGTGGTCCTGTGCAGTCATCGATGTCTCTCATTCACTGGCTGCTATGGCCCAGCTTGAAAGTGAGTTCCAGGGGATTCTGCAGATCTTTCATACCTATTTGTTCAGACCCTACACTCTGTGCAATAGGAGATTTCTTATCTAGCCTCATCATTAGTACCTCAACAGAAGAATATGGCATAAAATCCTCAAAGAAGTCCTCAGATGAGACATTTCCAGCAGACTGTCTGCTGTCTCATCTAATCTTACACACTTAGACATTTTATTAATAAATCCTAGTATTAGTTGACTATGATTTTTCAACAGCAAATAATGTCATAAATTCAATTTAACAAAACAACTTATGTCTTCCAGCCTTTCCACAGCACATAGATATATAGCTTTGCACTCCACAGGCCTCCACTTGCACCATAAGACAGTGTGGGGACTGTTCTCTGGTACAGGATGTGTGTGTTCACTCTGCATCCTGTGTGAATCTGTCAGGATATATGACAGTGACATATATAGTCCATTTTTCCCTCTTGGAGCATTGTGCTGAATAACTTGTCCAAACCTCAGAATTGTGCTGTTGGCATTCAAATGGTACTGGAAACTGTATCACACTAAACTGTCCTGCTGTGTTTCCTGTGCCGTTTTAGAATGTCAAAGGAATCTTTTTATCATTTTACGTCTAATTGAAGTGAGACAGGGACAACTCTAAAGGTTATATCTTGTGTTCTGTTCACAATCCTGACCTCCTTACCTCTTTTCCACTATTAATAGATTTGCATTCCTTAAGACAGTAATAAATGAGGCTAGTCTTGTAAGGGGAGTAGTATCTTTAAATAGCTGCACTGAAATAATGGAAGAAAACAGAGAAGCTTGCAGAACCTAAAGCAGTGGGTTGTGTGCTGAATGCTCTTCTGTTTTCTCCTGCTAGAGTAGCAGGTCTAATAAAAGATAATATAATGTTACCTCTCACAAATCATGCTTCATTTGTGTCCCCAGACCATCACAACTGCAACAAATCTACTTCAGACAAGTGACAGTTAACAAGCCAGTATAAAACTGAGAGGAATGGCTCAATGTCAAAAGATACATGTATATCTTCCAGTAACACTGTGGAGTAAAGTTCGCCTGGTTGATTAAATAAATAAAAGCCTTTCTGTATTTCTTTAAATACCATTAATTCCAGGAAAAAAGTTATAATTCAGATTTTAAGTTGCACATTAAGGTCACATTAATTTTCGCTAGTTTCATCCTCATGACTTCCCACAGTTCATCTATAAGTGATAAATCTCACAACACTATTCAATCAAACTCTTCATATTAAAAGCCCATAATTTCAGTATTTTTTTATTCACAAAGGACAAGATTTACTATAACTAAGTACTACCATCAGCAAATTAGAATCCTAAACTTACCTTGTCACCTGGGCTCCCTGGTAGAAGAGTCAAATACTTTGAGGTGATGAGTGACTTGTCTAGATGCCTAAGACAGACATGTACAACCATTTTTTTAAAGAGCCAGCCTCTCTCTTCTCTGACCACAGAAGGAGCAAGATAATTTGTTTATACTATGGACTAAATGTAAGGGCCTAGTTGCATGTGAGATGCCCTAGCGTAACTACTGGTGCTCCAGAAGAGCAAAGATTTGCCCTAAGCCCTGTGTCGTACCTGCCAGCCCTATGTCAGTATCTTACAAAATGTAGGGCATCTCAAATGACACTGTAGGTCATCTGAAATGGTACATGTCTTTGTTTAGGCAACTGATTCCTAACTAGTTTCAACTGATTCCTAACTTAGTTAGACTAAATGTCTAACTAGAAGGAGCTAAAATTAAAAGAGAGAAATTTCAGCCACAGGAAAAACAGTGAACCATGTAACATTAAAAGATTTTCAAGTGTAAAGAGGAGTCAGGGAAAAGGACAGAAAGCAATGAAGGTAACTCCTTTTTTTCTGCTAAGGCAAAAGGAGGCCTTTTTTCCCTGCCACTTCTATGCTTAAAACCGCCTTTCTCTCACTTTGGATGCTAAGGAAAGAGCTTGCCTTGTTTAAATGTACATTAACCAGGGTCAAAACAAACTTATGTTAAAGCTGAGGAATGCATTTATTTCCACAGGGGTAGAACATAAATTGTGTTTGTGTCCTGCAGCAGTCTTGCTGTCACTAAAAGTAGTTTAAAACACTTTACATTTGCAAATCCACAAAGCCACACAAAGCCTTCATGCGGCCTTGCTTTCCACCACAATCAAAAGCATGTTTATAATTACTCATAATCAACTGACTTGATGTGAATGGATAGCACATGAGACGGAACATTTGCCTCTGCACTTGCAATTGCTTTCAGTGTTTACTTTTAAAGCGGGATTTTGCAAAAACACAGCATTTCCATACTGTTAGAATCTTAAATATCTCACATTTTCTATGCCCACCAAGAGGAAGAAATCTGGGTTGTACGTTGCTTTATTTGAGAGTTTCATGGACATGCAGTTCCTGAATGCAGGAATATGAGTTCAGAATAGATTTCATTCTATACTTTGGACATACATCTTGAGTAGATTATTCTGCATCTACCTCATTTTAAAAGAGGTGTTAAAAACCACTATCAGATTTCCAAATCTGGTTCACACCCTTTGGTATGCTAAGAATTTTAATGTGTCTCACACTCTACACTTTACTGTAAGAGTTATGAATTTTGCATTCACAATCTATGCTTGTTACTAAGTATGTGATTTAGTAGTCAAAGAGAGAATGGCTCTATATCATTTTACATAGTATGAACCTTGTAACAACCATTACTGCACTGCAAAATGGATCAGTAAAGTCTGCTTTTATTCATTGCAACATGAGTGTTTGAAGGCCCTGGAATTATAATCCCATTTTAAAACCACATGTTTGTCTAAAGATACGTTTCTTTTCTAATATATGATGAGAATGCAGTAAATCTAAGAGACAGTAAATAAAGAAGATGTGAACCCTGAATACTTGCTTCGAAAACATGGGATGAGGTAGGATGAGATGATGCTATCTATCAAGCTTCATGGACACTTGCCCCAGCTCAGGCATAGATGTTTTAAAATGCAAGTATTTATTCTAAATTAATTGGTCCTCCTTGACCCCCAGACACATTCAACTGCAGTACAAGCCTTTCATATGCCTCCATGTGCTCATTTTAAGTCAGCTTTGCGTCTGACGAATGGTACAAAACAGCTCCATTTGTATAGTTGGAACTCCTTAAACGTGAAGATCCACATTCAAAAGTAACAGGATGTGCAAGCTACCCATCCAAGAATATGTCCTTTTAGCCAAGAACAAGGGGAGTCTTACTTGAAATAATTCATGTGATTAGAGGGTCACAAGAAGGCACACCACATCAGTTTAGCCAGGTCACATTTTCCTTCCAGAATCACATCTCCCAAGGTGAAATCAGAGCAGATACTGTGCTCTAGAAGTAATGAGTACAGACCAAATCAGCATTGGTGATACACATATGGGTTGTTATCTTGTCAGAGAATATACTCAAAGCTAGTGCCAATCCATCAAATACCTTCGGACTCCATTACCCTTTCCTTTAACCCAGCTGCTGTTCACAGACAAAAGGAACCCATTCTGTTTTGCTGAGCAGATCAAAGTGTAACAGGCTATATATGGCCTGCAGGGGAGGAAAACAGCGTGGCATGCCATACCGCTACACTGACGTAAGGTAATTACAGGCATCAACAGCGACACATTGACTTTTGCACCTACTGCAATATTTTAAGCCTCTTTCCACCATGTCATCAAGTACAGAGTTCAGCCACCAGCAGCCCCAGGCAAAATGTGGCAGTGCCAGCCAAAGTGGGCTGGGACACAGAGGACAGCTCTAGACATGGACTTGCAAGCTAAGGTCTGACTCAGCACTGCCTAAGTCTCCTGGGCAAGTGACTGACAGGTAATTGTGTGCGAGCAAAGAAGGCTCAATAGCCAGCAAGAGACAGAAAGGAGAAAGCAATTTTCAGCCATAGTTAACTATTGATAGAAAACTTGTGCAAGATGTTCCCCTTGCTAATGGACTCTTAAAACATACTGAATGCACAAGAGTTTTTAATTACTCTCTAAAATCCTTAATTTGTGAATTTAGCTAGTTTGGGTACAGCCAGCATAGAAAGAGAACTGTGCTCAACTCTCTGCCAGGCTACCTGAGCACAAAGAAGGAGGAGGTGATTTATCCCACTCCCCATACCCTCATCCTGCAAGCAGAGAAGAGAATTCCAAACTCTCTACCAGGCCTTGCAAAGCACAGGACTAGACGTGGTTCTTCATGAAAAATCTACTGCTCCATCAGCTATCATCAGTCTCCTTCAGAGGAACACAGCCAGAGAAGTTTTGTCCACAGACTACTTCAAACTAGTTCCTTTAGTCTTGTAGGATAAACAGCACAGCTTGGGAGGACCTGCTGTGGAAAGTGAAGTGACATTTTAGAAAATTCACACTAAGAATTTTGACTGGCAACCTTTCTGTCATCAAAGCATCATGAAGCACCTGGACTGCAGAACCTGGCCCCTACACAGTAGGGGGACACTTTAAACT
The DNA here is from genome assembly GCF_964106895.1 of Numenius arquata. Lineage (NCBI taxonomy): Eukaryota > Metazoa > Chordata > Aves > Charadriiformes > Scolopacidae > Numenius > Numenius arquata. The sequence continues at coordinate 15,280,457 of NC_133585.1, read as the reverse complement.
TCTCTGAAAAATCCCCTATGTAGGGGTGGGTTCACATCTTTACCTATTTTGAAACTCATAGCTGTCACAGTCGTCACAAATAAAGAATCATTACATTGCAAAATGGAATTTTCCTCTTCCTTTCTTAAGGTGTTATGTCAATCACTCAGACACGTGACACTCATTCCCTTCAGTATAATTCTGTGTGTGAATTATGGAAACAGTTTGGTTGTAGCCATGAACATAATTTAAAAAAAAATAGTGTAACCATTTTGCATTCCATTTCATTTTCACTGGCAAACCCCAATATCTGGGGTCTACAGATTTAACAAAATGTTTTGTTCATCCAGTCCTTTTTTTTTCCTCCACATCCAACATGCCTTCTTGTCTTCTGAGACTGAAACAGAATATCATAATATGAAGCTCTCTTTAGCAGTTGGACTATTCGTCCTCTACTTAGACTACTATATAGGTTTAGCATGATGCACAATACAAACCTTGCTCATCATCTGACAATGGCAGAAAGCATGCACAGCCACCAAGAGGGTAGACTATACTATATTCTTTTGCAATTACACCTGCTGGCTTTGGAGAAGTCCAAATATATATAAAGGGATTGCACTATATCAGTGAGGGTCAACCAGTATATACAGATCTGTCTAGAAATGCCTGAAAGATTTTAGACCACTTTAAACTTCTCTGAAAAACTTTTTGAATAAGTACTGAATCTAAGAGGAAGAAAAGATTTTTAGTCATGGTATCAGTAAATATAGAAACAGTTACAATTTAATGAGGTTCACATCAGCAGATACAGGTTGTTAAGAACTGATCCAAATCACTCCTATGTATTTCTCATTATTTCCCACATTGCAAGGCGCTGTACTATCGTACTATAACATGCATGGTAATTTGCAACGGTACACTGTTCATTTGCCTTCCATAAACATGGTATAACAGTTACCTACAGTAGAACAAGAATGTCAAAAGATAAGAAAAAAAGATGCAATAAAACAAAAGATGTGATGTGATGTGATGTGATGTGATATGATGTGATAAACCCATCTCTTGGAAAGAAATAGGCACTACTTGAAGATTTATATCAGTGGAGAACATAAGCTAGGCTAAAAACAGTGAAACTGCAAGCTAGTTAGCGTACCTCGTGCAGAGAAACATAGCATTGTTTCATAGACTGGCTTATGATTAATAACACTGTGGGAATGGTACACTCCAGCTGACATGCGCAACTTCAGCTTAAAAGATTACCCTTTTTTTTTCCAGTCATCGTTATAGTAAAAGTTTGTGTTAGTCAAGCTAACAAAAAGTAAAGAGGATTTGTTTTAAGGGGAAAAAACATCTCTCACAATGAATGTTTAAGAACATTTTAGCTTTCTGGTTTTGATCTACATGACTAGTTTGTAAACTGCTTTTAAAACTGACATAGCAACCAAATCTTGTGAGAGAATAATACAACACACCACTAAGCTGTAGCAAATTATTTCCCTTAAGGTTAGTTTTTGCCCTGTGTCCAGAAAAGACCAAATATAAACATGTCCTTGCTAAAATAAAGTAGTTTTTCAAAACTCAGCGTCCTTCCCACACAGAAAGCTTTTATTTTTTAAGCAAGGTTTTGCTCTCATCTTAGTTTATGTGCAGAGTATGGCTTTCAATAAATGTCAGTAAGAACAGAGCAACTTCACCAGACTCCTCAGACATGTTTCATCTGGCTGTATAACAGCTGTATATGCTATTTAAAGCTGAGAAGCTATTGGTTTATGATTAACAACTTAATGTAAGTTACGTCATGGGAGAGGCACCTTGTGCAATCTTCTTACATAATTTACTGTACATGGTATTCGTTCCAATCTGAGTTATAAGTCATCCATGAGTAAGTCCTGAAGAATTAGAGGAAGCTGTAAGCAATACACAGGGAAGCCTAACAACAATGAGCATTTGTGATTTGTTAATAACTTGGTGTTAACCTTTAAGTTTTGGGTTTCAAACTGCTAAGTGTAATCATCAGAAACCTCCAGACTGATGTAATCTCTCACATTCCCAAGACACAGAATGGGCTTTTCAGCCAAGTTTTTTTCCAAACTGCTGTCTTTGTTAGTGCTTGCTGCAGAAAATTACTATGGATGCATTCATAGTTTTTGACAGCAGAACAATGAACTTCTGACAAAGTTGGGGTTGTGCATGATCATGATCACGTTCACTTTATATGTGTGAATGACCTCACTAGACTCTTATCTTTTATGACTTTTTATTTTCACTCAACCGGAACTAATTTTATCTTATATACATAAGGTTGCTAATGCATTTGAGGATTTCATTAAAATCAGTGGTTTGCAGTAACATTCCTAATACTGTAGCTACTCCCTAAGCATACCAGCAACAGTCTACACTCAGTGGAGTTAAGTGTTAGGGAACAGAACAAACAGAGGCAGAGAAAAGAAAAACAAAATTTCCTAAGTGCAGCAGTTGTGTCAGAGGCTTTCAGGGGCCTTTTAAATGGAGGGTTGTTCATGAACTGAGGGAGAATGAATCATACTTGGTAGCTATGATAACAAGACATAAATACTTGGCATCAGAAATAAAACCCGTTAATGTACCACTCAGTAAATATGGGCACCACTAATACAAGTGCAAAACTTATCATTCACCTCATTTGAAAAAAAATGAAAAATTCTCAAATTCCATCCCATGTGTGGAGGACACACTCCTACATAGGCCTGCAATTTTTTTGCTCGTAGTTTTTGGACAGTCTTTGAATTACAAGTTTGAGGGGAATAGGAACCTCTTTTATTTAGCCCTGCATACAAAAGGTGAATTACACATAACAGTATCAGCAATGCATTGTATGCCTACCATATATTATGTATTTAACGTTATGCTACAGCAGAGAAAGGATATCCTTCAATTTAAAACCTGAAGGCAAACTCCAAATATTACCACAGTTTCTTAATGGAAGCAGGAATAGCCAAAGTCCTTTTGAGCTGTTGTGCCCTCTTCACCCATAAAGTGCTTAATTCAAACATCTCTTTTCACACCAAATTTATCAGTCCCCAGGGATTCCCTTGGCATCAGGAATTCTGGCTCAATAAAGCAATCAAATGGAATGGAAGATCTGGGTCACTGATTTGTTCTTTGGGATGCTCAAAGCATCCTTAGGCCTGTTGAATTTGAATATGTGAGTGACCTTTCCTGCAGAGAGGAAATTCTCAGAGGGCATGGAGCTGCCAGAGTAGCTTTTTTCACCATCTCCTCCAATAGGCCTCTTTTATTGCAAGAGGCACAGAGAGGAGAAGGTAATGTGCACTCTTTGCTGGTACAGATCCCAAGGGCCAAGGGTATTACCACGTGTGCTAGTGACCCGCCTGGCATTGTGATGGCCGCAGCTCTGCAGCCACAGAGTGGAGCTTTCTACCAGCCTCAACCAGACTGTGGAATACCCTGCTGCAGCGTTTGTGCAAGTTGCCAAATAACCAGTTCTCCTTTATACTCAGTTAATATTAATCATAGTAGGCGGGATTGTCAGGAACAATTTATGGTATACCTGCACAGCCAGAGTACAGCAATAGAAATCTGCACATGAAAAGTGTGGCATTGATGGTGTTTTTTTCCAGGAAGTAACTGGTTCTCTATGTGTGGATCTATTTTTCTTTACATAATTACTTCAAATGTAGCGGGTTTTGGCTGAAGTTGCCATCTGCAGCTACACACTATTTTTCACGAATAATTTAGTTCAATTTTCCACTGCTGGTTCACTGACCTATGTCTTTCTGTATTGTTTCACTCAAAGGCTTAATATAGGTGTGATCTTATGATATGTCTGTTTCTACATAACCGTGTGTGTATGTAGTGGAACCACAAATGAATACAACAGGATATTCCATACAGGCATACAAAGAATGTGTATGTACATATACAAAGACTGGCAGAGCCAGGCATATAGGATAAAGCCTAAGAATCACAGCCAGGAATTATTGATTGTATCACTACAAAGGGATCATACCGCCAGGCCTTGTGCTGTAGGAAAACTATATGACCACATTCGGTGTTCTTCTTTCAAATGGCTGTTCACTATGGCAGAGAAAGGAGATGATCATATTAAGTCCTAACAGAATTAGATACAAGACCTTCATCTGAAGGAAAATATAAGCTACCTTCTTCTCAGTCTGACATTCCTGTTCCCGATGGATCCCAAATACCATAGTTTATTGGAGTAGGACTGTACATCACTCATTCTGCTCCTGGTCTCAAAGTAATTCCCTGTTTTGCGTAAGCATGGTCTTTGAGAGTCTGAAAGGTTATACTTTAGTATCAGTAATTAAGCAAGTAAGTAAGGCTACTAAAGGTATTAAGACATACGTGTGTTCTATATATCTCCAGTGCATCTAAGATATTTAATTAGCTTCATCCAGATTAATAAAGCTGAGAAAAAAAATAAGGTTGATAAGAGGTCCCCACAGCCACAAGTGTTTTCTGACCTATTACTGCAAGAGTTACTTCCTCAGTACTCTGAAGTAGGTTCTTGCCAGGTAACATTATTTCTGCTTGGGATCACAAAGTACAAAATGTGTAAGTAAGGAAATTACATGCTGTTTTATAGAGTACCATTTGGGAAAAATTGGATTTGGAATGTAATTTCAAGCTTATGGAGTCAAACTGCCATGTTCATTTTGGATTCGTGAGCACTGCCTTAGGATTGGCAAATGTGACTTTGTATCTTAATAGAACAATAAGAACAGCTCTGCCTGAGAGAGATTGAAGATTTAACCAGAAATTCATGATAAGGAAATTCCCCATGGTGCAATGTGGGGTCACCTGGGCTGAGTAAAGATAATAGCCAGGATTCTGGAGAGTGCCTGAATTTCAGGATGTCAAATTTGAGACATCTTGAAAAGACTTGGTTTTCAAAGGACAGGTGTTCCATGCTTTTCAGAAAGAAGGCAGCAAGAGTACCACTGGCAATGAGCCAGTAAATCTTGGAAAAAGTGCTTTATTCCAAGAAGAAAGACTGTTTACATTAAGGGCAAATGTCCTTTTTCCATTTTGCATTACGCATTTGAAAGCCATGCTAGCATCTGCAAAACATATGTGTTTTAATGACTGTACAGGATGAGGCAGCTGTAAGGAAACTGATGGCTATGAAATCCTAAATTAAATTCTACATGAGATACCTTCATTAGTGGCTGGAAGCTTCTGTATTTAGAGGAAACTCTTTCCCTTACTGTGTCCACTTTTCATAAAGCTGCCTTAGAATCATGATATAGTAACAACTACAGCAGAAGTCACCAGACCTATACAGAGGAGGATTATGTTATTTCCCTAGTTAGTTTATGTCTGCTTTCTGCTGTGCTGCACCCAGTTATTGTGGGCAACTAAATAAAAAATGTAATCAAAGACCTCTTTCTGTGATGGTACATGGTGCTAAAAAGGTATGTGGCTTATTGGAGGGTGGGAAGGGGCAGGGCAGGTTGAGGGGTGCAAGCCACCTTTAATGTCTTTCTAAGATAAACTGTATTTACATTTCCCCAGTATCTGGTGTGCAATGACCTTGGAGCCCGACTGTTCTCTCACTGTCAGCTGTGAAGGTAAAAGTACTCAGGTAGCTACACCCCCTGCTGTAGCAAGCTAGAAAGCAAAGGAAAGCACACGCTATCCTTGACTTTTAAGAGGATAATCTACCAGATTATACATCCCTTTGTCTATATGCCTTTCTTTTTTTATCTCTTACTCCTTGTACTGCAGAACTGCTTAGGAATGCATTGCCATCCATAGCTGCCTCATTGCCTCTGTGTCCCACCTTTCCTCAGATTCTAAATCACTCTTTGAATCCCTCCAAAGGCCTATGGAGACATGAAGTTTCATGTCCCATGCCCTTTCTATTAACACCCTCCACCAGCTCCTCCACTTCAGAAAGACTGATATTTTCTTTTTGCAGTCAGGTAAACATTCCTAAACATTAGTTGTACAATACTACTTGATCTGTCCCTCTCTATCGTGCTGTTTCTTCTGTGTAACTGCCCAGTTGCACAAACATTGTATATCCCAGACATCCAAAAGAAAGACTTTATATCAGGTATCTTCTATATAATGACAAGACAAGCAATTCCTAACCCCTGATAACAGACATTCCTTTATCATATGAAACAGCCCAGACATTCAAGACTTTGAATATCACTAATTCCAAGGTAACAGAAACTGGCATTTACCTATACACCTTGGGTGTACAAGACCACAAAAATTTGCTTTCCAATTTTACATGAAGAGCAGCCTGAAAGAACAGAAATTGGGTGAAGCCCAGACCTTTCAGGAAAACCAATGTTCTAGCACCACAAGAAAACCTCAATAGTGAGCCAGCAAATGTGGTTTGTTGATGAACTTTTAATTGGAAGTGCGCTTGACTGAGTGCTTGTCAGGAACATCATATACAAAATAAATAAAAAAAGATTTCCAATCATAATGGCAAGAATATGAACTTTGTGCAAACCATTAAGTGGCTATCAATATGCTCAGAGCACTTCACTGAGTGAAATGGGAACTGAAAAAGAATGCAAAGAGATTCTCTGCCTCCTAGCTTAAGGTTTAAACCAATTTCTTTTTGTTACTGTACAATGATGCAGTATCCACATACCTGTGTGGTTATCATTGCTAGAACTGCCCCATTAAACCCTGAGCTCCATGCTGAAAAGAATCTCTAAATCACCTTAGCATCATGTTTGGATTATCTAAACATTGGCTATATTGTGTATTATGAACACCAAAATCTTTGACACATTTCAGCATCTTTCTACAAAAAAAGGACCAGATTTTCTTTCTTGTTAAATTCTCTTGCTTTGCTACACAAGTACAAAATGCATAAAGGAAATTTATCTGGCCTTTCTATGACCATGCATGCAAAGGAACAGTCACTATTTCACAGGATACAGCCAAGGTCCCAGCCCTCCCCATCTGCCTGCCACCTCGGGAAGAGTGTGAACAGAGGGATTCTGTGTTCCGGCCCTTTCCCTTGCATTCCTGAACACTTGGGCAAGCACTCAGCACATCCTCATACCTGCTACAGACCCAGCTGAAGCAAGAATCAAAGCCCAGATCTTTTTTTTTTTTCCTAATGCAAAATTGGAAGACATATTTAAGAGCCTCCTCTTCACCTTCTCCCTCCCTTTTCTTCTCCCCATGACTGTCAACTTTTTGACTGTGTACAGTATCACTGGGATTGATTGCACAAGACTCACCTGAATGCCAGTCAAAATGTTTAACCTTCCATTCACCCGCACACTCTGAGATACATGATCTTCTTCAGTCACCCTATGATTTGCAGGTCGGGAAAAAGGGAACAGTGAGGCAGCAAAGTAAGTACAGAGCTTAAAATGAACTGAACTGAAATGTTCCATACATGCAGACGTTGCTAAACAGCAAAGTCCTTGTTAATGATACACCTTTTTTTACCTTCAACCACAGTGACTTTATTACACCTCACTTGTAAAGTCTGGGTATGAATTCTTACAAACTCAATGTATTTAATTTATTCATATTGGTAAATCTTTCCTTAAGGAAGCTGTCCCGCTAAATCTGTTAGTGCTGAGACAATGCCTGTAATTGTGCATCAGCATAAATGGCCTTTAGCCATAAGAATGGACCAATTATTCCCACAGAACATGGACAGGAGATCAGCACCATAACCAGGAACCCTACGCTGCCCCAAAACCAAACCTAGAGTAACCACATTGGGCCAGGACAGCATTTGAGCTAATGGCAATTTGAGTCTATGGCAATCCCCTTATTGATAGCTAAACTATTTGGCAGGCTGCTGCTGCATTATACAAAAAATGGGCTTTAGCTTAGAAGCCCAAATCCATTCCACAGAGGAGAAGACACAGCATATTTTACAGAAAACCAGGCTAGTAAGACAAGAACCCCTTAAAAAACAATTATTCTTATGGCATGATACTTTATACGCACACACCCAGTCCCATCCTAATATTTACCCAATTTCAGCCAATGAGTATCCCAATTGTGGGGAAAATTTTGGTGACAGTGCAGACACTATTAGATCCCCAGAAGATGCAGAACTATTTGTAATTCAAGAGAGAGACATAAACTCGACAAGGTGCCCTGGCAGATCCACAAAAGTGCTCACTTACTTCCTTTCTGGGTACCTTTCTAGTTGCAAAAATGACAGCTCTGTTCTCCAGGTGTGTGATACAGCAACCACTGATGACACTGAGTTTATCAAAGATACTCATTCCAGACAAAAAGTGCACATGCTGCAGGACTTCTCAGTTTTCCACCAATTCATGCCATGGGCTTTTTCACTTTCATTGCCTCATTCTGCCCCTAAAAAATAGATATGAATCCATATTATTCTTACTATCCAGTTAGCAGTGTTCTTTGCTTTTAATTCCCAGCAGGATCAATTATCAATGAATAATTAACAAGAGTGCTTGAAAGCTCAGAAGTACAGCCTAAGAACTAAAATGTTTTCAGATGAATGCATATGCTTTATTAATCAATTTTACACTGGCCAATCATAAACTACTTCTTAGTTCTCTTTCTAATGGCCCAGATTAATACCAAAATACAAATGTCCTTGCCAAATAATTCAGAAAGCTGATCACGTCACTGAGGCTACAGCTTTTTTTTACCTCAGAGATCAACTTCAGCCTAAGAAATCAAAAAGTCATATATTTTCCACAAAATAAACCCAGAATTTAAAAATAACCTGGCTTTTTACTATGGATTTTGTCAAGTTTTTCCACTGTATTTTCTGTTCTTGGGAGGCACAATATGTAACAGTACAAGTGATGTGATAGAACAGATGACAGGACAGATTGTCACATTATCTTTCAAAGAGCCAAAATAGATTCCGGGGTGGAAAGGAAGGAAACTTTCTATAGTCAGAAGTACTGAGATTGATTTCCTATCTATGAATTACTTGCTAGGGTAGATCCTTGTAACTGATTTGCTACCAGCAACATGGTCTATGACCTGCTGATAAGTAGGCTCAAAATAAGACCCTGTAGAAGTGCTCCTTATCTGTACTAGGTAGGGAAAGTGCATGTCATTGCACTTTCAAATCACTGCAAGTTCAAATCCTTTTTGATAGAAGTGGATCTTGATGCCCTCTAGGCTCGGCTGGTGATTTTAGCATCAGGGTTGCCAGGCCTTCATCCCTGAAGCTGGGAGTCTGACTGTTTATTGAAGATTCACTGACAGCCTTAGAACCCCTCTAGCCTTATGTCTCAGAATATTTATTTAGGGAAATTGGGAATAACTAAGGTTTATGCAGATAACTGTTAATAACTCTTAGCAATTCTAGTCGCTGCCATCTAAACTGGCAGGACTCTTCTTTTCGATTATTTTACTGTTTCAGAATTTGTGGCCAGATTTAATTCTTCAGTTTGCCCTGTATCTTCTGTGTATTGGCGAGTGGGTTTGTGCACAGTCCCAACTGAATTAAATGGTGCATACTTGTGTTGAGAGACACAAGCATCAATTGATCCTTTTGTGTGCTAGTGGATTGTGTTAACCCCAACCACTGACCAGTTCCCGTGTACAAATAGTGAGTCACATTGTAAACATTCTTCTGCATTTTCAAAACATGGAAATACTGTCAAGAATTTTTTTGAAAAGTTGCCAAGAAGTTTTCGAAACTCAGGTTGGTAAGACTTTAGCAAATATTTCCGAACTGTGTATGTCAGGTAAATGGCAGCACTTGCCCTTGGAGGTCTACTGGACAAGGAACAGAGAAATTATAGGTGTTGTTCTTCATAACAGACTATAATGGAAGGGACAAAAATGTATCAGAAATTTATCACTAAAATTATAGAATCTTTAAAAGACAACCTAAACAGTTCATAGTTTCTGAACTATACAGAAATACAAACATAATATTCAAAACTTCAGTGAATGATTAATATACATTTTAAGCATGACATGGACAAAAAAGTGTTATCAGAAGTTATAATTGTATTGGCTGAATGACAATATTAAGTACTTATGAGCATGTATACTAACTCTTTACAAACTGTTTAAAGTTTACTTCAGTGCACCTGCCTAAGAGCTGTAGTCAAATAACAAGTAACAACATTGCCTATGCCAACGGGTCTGTACTTTTCCCAGAATATTTCAAACTATGATTCTTCAAACACTCTGGTGTTTCCTGAAAGTTCTAGTAGAGTAGCAGTCACTATCTAGAAACACTGATGAAGCTTTGACAATGATTGATCTCATTAAGGACAATGGAAAACTTTCTTGAGTTTAGTGGTATATGCACTCATTCTGAAAAGAGTAAGTACTTGGTAATGAGAAGCAGGAAGTTGCCAAAATTTTCTATCCGTACTAAAAATATCTTCATGCCTTTTCTTTTTTAATCTACAAGTACAGTATGCAATGTTTACAGGAGCTAGTTATGTAGTCAGAAAGCAACCCTTCTATGGCTATCAAGACATATAGACCTTCAGCGCAAGTGAAGCTTGTCGCAGATGAAATACTAGTTTGGCATTATTTACTTAATTATTTCCATTGAAATGTAAATCTGAAAATTTGAAAGTAACTCACTTTCCCCTTTCTTTTTCTGCATATTATCAAATTTTCTTATATTTTCAATGGGTTCATTAAAATGTATCTGGCAACTTTTCAATATCTCTCCTATTGGAAAATGCTCAGAGAAAATCTGGAAGTTTTCTCATGCGGTATACTACTATCTTCAAATGGAGAGGTAATACAAGAATCATAACCCTCTTCCTTGAACCTCCTTTGCTCTCCAGCTCCACAAACAATTAAAATCCAGACCACTTGGAGGCATTAATCTGATCCAACATCTTGCTAGAACAAAGAGGTCAGAACCTGAATCCAGATCCAAGGACTGTTTCATGAAACATGCCATTGTAGCAGAGATTTCTTATTTACAGTGAGATAACTGTGGTCTTCACTGGTCATAGCCTGGTGACACACTGCAAGGTGAATTATCAACCAAATGCTTCTGTTAGAGTCTCATAAGCTAAGGGCACATTAGGGATTCTGACTCACATGCAGCAAAGGAGAATACCTACTTGACACTCAGGTCCTCTGCCCTCTCAGGTTTGTGCTGTGTTGGCTCTGGCTTCTGAGGAACCTCAATACTGGCAGAAGGTAGTACATAAACTTGAGGTTTGGTTTTAGGACTTTTTAAAAGCCAAAACTTTTGCTAAAAAATTTTATATGAACGCCTATATTTTATTTTAGCTGATAAATGGGAGACAGAACAAAGAAGTGAAAACAGAGAGTAAGTAGATTAAACAGCATGAAGAAATACTGTTTATAATTAAATTTCCTTTTATGTATGCTAGTCTATTACCAGGTCTGGAAAAGGATGTTTACATAGGTTAAAACACTCAACAACTAAACGTAATTACAGTAATATATTGCACCAGCTTGAGAACTATCAAAATTGCCAGTGTTGCCCTTTCAGATATGTGTTTATCCATTTTTGCATGCACATCATAATCAGAGATATCATAAGGTGCTGTTTTTCCTGTAATTATACAGACTGGCTTGTTTTGGCCAAAGTCCTTTGGTGCTGTGAGCGGTATTTGTGAGGACAGAAACAAAGTCATATTTCATATCCTTAATTGCCTGTTCTAACTTATGAACAGGAAAAATGGGGGGTGAGAGGGAGGAAACATGGCAGCTCCAGTATGTGCTCTAGAGTTCTTTTACAGCAACCAGAATTTTAACTGATGTATACAGTCAATACAAAAATTATGCTTATGTGAGAGTGATGCTTATGAGAGACTCCCACACATACTACACAAGAGGAGTTTGGTCCTAGATGATAAGAGTTGGAGGTAGTATGCTCATTCTCATCTTCCTCATTGGCCCCAGACTTCAAGATCAGGAATGAAGGCACACAAAACAACCTGACATTTGAACTGTGCTAAATTTAGGAAGGGCGATAAAATTGTATCTTTTTCTTGGAAACTGATGGTCACCAGAAGAACTTGTGCTGGCAAACAAGTAATTTGATTAAATCCTATGTATGTTTTCAGCTAGCCAGCATTTAATTCACGATGGGCCTGCTCTCCATTACTTAAGTCTGATCACTTATGCTTTCCGAAGCAGAGGAAAACTGTGCTGTTCTAGTCCGGTAGCATTTCACATTTGCTGCATGGTGAAAGGTTATGGTGAAAGGTTGCTGAGAACTAAGTCCAGGTGGTATCACAGGCCTTGGCTTGTTATATAGAGGATTTGCTAGGAATGCAGCTACATGGGTGCAAATCCTGTGTATTGGCAAACAACCGCACACACTATGCATTGTTGCAATCCACCTTGGTTTCAAGCAGGGATTAAATTCTGCAACTCAGGCTAGGCAGAGGAAGACTATATGGACACAATCCTTCTATCAAATGTTGCAGGAACACACAGCCCCACACAAATGGAGGGACTTAGTCCCTTCTCCTTCCTCATAGTAAATCCATCCCTGTGCCCTGTAGTTACACTGTATAAAAAGGATAGGATAGGAATTTTTGGTCAGTTCTCACTCTGCCTCAGTTTTACATCTGAACACGAAGATGGATAAGCTTCAGACAGTTTAACACTTGATGATCTTTTTTTGCCTGGATCAATGCTGAATTTTGTGCTTTCCAAAAGAATAGGTGGGTGTGGCTAAATGTATTCACAATGTTAAATGAAATTGTGGAAATTAAAGAGCAAAAAGGTGTCTTCTCTATCCTCTTTCCACAGCAGTATTCTTCTTCCCCATGTTCTTTGGAGTGTATTCTACACAGGTTTATCCAACCTGGTTATAAGCTTTTTTATTTAAAAAGAAGGAACTGTATGAGGACATCATTTTGAATGATGCTGGATAAACAGAAACTGTCCGTCAAAGCAGAGTGAACAAAAATTTATTTGTTAGAACCACTAGACCTCAGGAATTCTGCTGTCATTTCATTCCTGCTATTTCTGAGCCCCAAAGCAATGGGACATTCAGGTAGGTTTGCCAAAATTAGAAACGGATTCCCTCTGTGTGACTTTTGTATAGATTTAGCATTTCCACAACCTAACTAGTATTTCTGCTCAGGCTAAAATATTTCACTGTTACAGCAATCTGCCAGTGAAGTCCTTTCTTTCTCATGTAGTTCCTAAGCCAGTATCTTTACCCAGACAAACTCCGTCAGTCTTACGTGGATTTGTCTAGTATGAACACAAAGTGATTCACAGCGGTGATTGCTTCAGTGTTTAGACTATTATGTTTATAACAGCCTATAAAGATGACGTAAACCTTCAGCAAAAGGTTACAGCGTGCCTTCTGACGTTTTATTCAGCTGTTGCTCTGCTCGCAACTCCTACTGAACTATGTATAGTGTTTTAGGTGTGGACTTGCCAAAATCTCATAGGAAAGAACTAAAACAGCTGAAAGCCATAAAGCCTTCTAAGAAAGGCTCTGAAAGCCCTCAGTAGCTAAATCACTGTGATTCTGATGTCTCTTGGACAAAGAAGCAGCCACAAGGACAGCACAATCTTTGCCACACAGAGATGTGGAAAGCAGGAGTTCCACCTGCTCTTACACCAAATGACAGGGAATAGGAACATAAGCCAGAGCTGGCGACAGCCTGCTGGAGGCTGAGGGCAGAGTCAGAGAATACTCAACGATACAATGCCACTATCTGAAGTCTGTTCCTGTCCAACATGGCAGTAAAGGGCTACAGCAACCACAGCCATAACCCTAAGACCGTGGAGAGTAAAATATTAAATGCATCTATTTGTGACAACAGAGGGTAAAATACTAGAAACATCTCAATAAATTGTAGTGTAATGAGCCATTGGCTTCCAGGCCTAGCTGGAGAGGCCAGGGACATTACTTTACCAATCTGCTCATCACTACCTCCCATATGACATCCCTTGTCACCACGGCTCCCTTTGCTGAACTGAGTGCATGAACACTCCCTATTCCACCACAGCACAAAGATTTACACTCTATTAACTGCCAGTTCAACCTAATGCTTACAGGCACTGTTTGAAAGCAGGTGTTAGGATCTTCAGAAAGTTCAGGCAGTCTAGTTCCATCCTATATGTTTAGTGGGTGCTGGAGAGGACAAATACACCAACCATCACAGAACAAATTTTGTATCACTTCTCTACAGAACAAAAACCTCTCCCAAATCTATTATCCTTTAAGAACTCAGATGTATAATGGAAGGCGTGAGTCATCTGGAGCTTCTATAGTCAGAATAACATAACTGCAGTTCATCTACAATGGTGCAGCAATGAAAAGACTCACAACCATAAATACTTTGGTCACCACAGTATCTTCTGTGAATGGGGAGCAATGTAATCACAGTCTTGACATCAGGACTGGTATCAGTCTGTCTTGTGACCGGTTGCAAGAGACACTGTCATAAAAGTTACACAACTGTCAGCCAAAATTACTCTTAACCGCAAATTTAATAAAATGCTTTGGCATCCATTCCTGGAAGCCTAGGATTTCCACAGCTTCTCCTCATCTGTTCCATGAGAACTTTGACGGATAATATCACACTCTGTATCTCTTCAGCACATGCAATTTTGCACAAAAAGAAGCTGCATCTTAAAAGCATACATGAATTTCTTTGCAAAAATCAATAAAAAAAATAAATCAAAGTTGGTGAAAACAGCAAATGTGCTGTACAGACCATTAGCTGTCCATACTACTGCCTAACTAATTTAAGGCTGAAACAGAATAATCATACTTTAAAAAGCAGATGACTTACTACATACTTTCTTCTTCTGAATTAAGCATGCAGCCTTTGTATCGCAAGCATAGTTTTAATGTAACAAAAATATCCTAGACCCAGTAACTACAGGGCAGTGAAGAAACAGGAAATCCTGCCTTCACTGGCATCAGAAAGTAAGTGAATGGACTATCCCCAGCCTAGCAGAGTTTCCTCCCTGGTAGCATTGAGAGGCTAGCTTGTGCTGGACCCAGTCTGGGATAAAACTTGGGAGTTTAATTTCCAAAACTGTCAGTCAGGAACCTTTCACACAACCTAAATTCATTTTCAAGTGCTAAAGGAAATACATGAAAAAGCAGCAATTCATTCACTGTTCACAGAACGGAGCTGATTTAAAGCAAACTGTAGAACCTGTTGCATGGGTTGACTTTTATCTCATGTGGGTTTACTTAGCAAAGCTGAAAATGTTAGCCAATACAAGGTTTGAGGCCATCTTCTGAACAGACGCAGATGATAACCTTGTGAGCTAAGCTGTCTGCTCCAATCACCTTGCAAATGATAGTGTGTTTCCAGAAAAAGTTATAGGAATTTAGACAGCTTGTTTGTACTAATCGAAATTGCACAACTATACACTTCTGCACGCAAATGCTGTGGAAGCACTGTGGAGGATTCCTCATTGGGGGTTCTAAATACAAGTTACCAGAACTGTGAATAAACTCTTCCCAAACAAAATAATCCTTCCATTCCTAGGGAATATCTATGGCCCAGCAATCTTTCTTTGCCCTTGTTACCACACATGCACCAAAGGTCATTCTCTTTCAGGATTTATTCAAAATCTTAAAATTTAGCCAAGTTGTTAACACTTTTTGTTTCCTTAATGAGGGGCTCACAATAGCAAGTGTCATTTATTTTAAAGGCCCAGCTCCTGGAATCCTGTGATTACCCTCCCACATTTCTTTGACAAAGTTAAAGCACAGGGTATGCCAGTGCTTGACAGTACTCTAAAGTGATGATATATGTGCTGAAGGTAGTCTATCCACAGCAGCATGGAGTTCCACAGGAGCTAATTCACCCTGCTGCACAGTTCAGCATATTGATACAGCATGTATTGATACAGTATGCGTGTATACAGCAGTACTGATACGATATACAGCAGCTAAGTTTCAGGCCTTCATAACTCCACAGGAAAGCACATGGAAGATAAAGTACAAAAAAAAAAAAAGAAAGCAAATTCAGTGAACCCTACTTTTGTTCCGGTTTTCATGATCTGGGGAGCTAGATTCATTAGAACTAATGAACAGAGCAGTATCTCACCCCTGCCATTCAAACAGGAGAGCATTTTGACACCAAGCTCAGCCTGCCTCTACCTGCGATACTGCCAGCTCCTGCTGTCTTTAGGCCCTGTATCACTTTTTTGTGAGCCTGGAAGAGCTATGCTATCAGAAACCCTCCATAACCAATATTAAACGTCACTGCTGAGTACTTCGTCTCCACAGTCCTCCAAATTCCTCCTAAACCCACAAACAGAAAGGCCTAGAGTGGAAAATCAAGTATGAGACACCGAGTAAGCAGGGAATTCCTTTAATACCAGGCTACTGGGCCATTCCCCGAACTTTACCTAAGCACTTCAGCAATATGCTCTACAACCCTTTCAAATACTGTACAGCAGTGGATAAGTTATGACTTCCCAGTATTGCTCTCTTTAAAACGTGCTGTTAGTGTATTACTGATAGAAAGGTCAGGCACCCTGAGGACAGCGTAATTGGGAAGCATCCTGGCAGGCAATCAGGCTTGATGTTGCCTTTTAGCTACGATTCAGCATGCAAATTCCTTGTGGGGAAACTGAGGTGAACAGTGCAGAGTAACTTACTCAGCAGACAGAAATGTTCAACGCGGGAGTACACACGCTCCACCAAAACACACAGACCCTGATCCCACAGTTGAATTCGACATCTCATCACGGGCATGCTTACACAGAGCACGGGTGTCCTCGCCAGTGATACTGTAGTCCCAATCTAAAGTACAGCAACACCGCTGATGGGACCAGAGGACCTCCTCGCTGCGGGGAGGCCCGGGCCCGGCGCCGCCAGCGCGGCCGCTCCCCTCACAGGGCCCCGAAGGATTTCCTGCCGCAGCAGCCCCTCAATTCCTGGAAACGGTTTCTCCCGAGGGTGGGAAGGGCGGCGCGCCGCTGCCCCCCTCGCCGGCGGGCGAAGAGCCCCCGCTGGGGGCGGTAGCGTCACCCGTCCCGGGGCGGCGGGAGCCCTCGCACCTCACCTCAGCGGCGGCGCGCGGCACCACACAGCGCTGCCCCGCCCCCTTCCCGCCGCCAAGCGCGCTGTAACGGCTGTAACGGCCGTAACGGCACCGCGTGCTGGAACGCGCTCACGTGACGGCCCGGCGCAGCCCGCCCCGCGGGGGGGCTGGTTGGGTGGCTGGGGCGCGCCGGCCGCTCCGCTCCCCGCCGGCCGGGCCCGGCAGGGCAGGGCAGGGCAGGGCGGGCCACACTGCACCGCATAACACCGCACCGCTGAGGAGGCAGGCGGCGGCTGGCGCTTCCACCTGGTCCCCAGCGGGTCCCGCTCGGCGCTCAGGTGAGACGTGAGGCCCCGGTCGCGGGGAGGGAAGGAAGGAGGGAGGGAGGCGCCGCTGCTGCTGTCGCTGTCGTCAGGCGCTGCCCGAGGCTCTGCGGGACGCGGGTGACCCAGCGGGGCCGCGGAGCTGCCGGGAGCTGGAGGTGCTGGCAGTCGCCGCGAGGGAAGGAGCGGCTGAGGCGGCGCGGGGCGGCCCTCCCCAGCCGGCCGGGGGGCGCCAGCCGCCGCCGCCCCTCTCCCAGGGCAGATCCTGACAGGAACCCCCGGCCCTGAAGGGGAGAGCCCCGGCACCTGCCCGGCCCGACGTCCCGTTCCCTTCGCCGGTAAGGGTAAAAATGCTGACAGCTGCCTGGGGTGTGCAAGCGGTCCCGCTGCACTGCTATCGAGCTATTAAATACCGAGCTATAGTTAAATATCGAGCTATTAGAAGTACTTATTACTTCTCCGGTTGAGCGCGGTGTAAACAGTGTGCTGGGATATTTATAACTACACCTGATGTGACTTTTACTTGTTCGTGGTGAGGGTTTCCTTAATACGATTCATTCTGGCTACCCCCTTTTTTTGAAAACTTGATGGACAAAACTAAAACCTGTTTGTATTTCTCTTTCTGGATATTGATCTGTTACATTTGCCATAAAAATTAAACTTTCATCTCATATAGATTCACCAGGTGCTTTCAAAAAGCAATTTACTGAATTAACGTAGCATGCACAAAGATAACTGGAGTTGACGTACTAGCAAAGTGACATCTATTGCATGAGCAAAAATGGACTATTCCTGCCCTTAGGTTCCTTTTTAATCTTAAATTATTAATGGGTCTCTGCATTGCATGAATGAAACTTGCAATGGGTACAGAGTGCGAATGCATGTAGAGAACTGGATACAAGAGGAGCTGGTTAGGAAGAAGGACATGTTTCCAAAAAGACTAACAGGAGGATGTGAGCCCCTTCTGTTCTTCACAGTTGTTGAGGACTTCTGGGGGAGAAGCAGTGGGCTGTACCCTGCCAAGCTCTTTTGCAGCTTGCGGAAAAGAGGAACGAGAAAAGGGCACAATTTTTTGCTACTTGGGGAGCATAGGAAATTAGAGGTTTAATACATAAATTTAGTACATAACTTTTTTGTTTAGCAGCTGTTTAACTGAGTCATCGCGGGTGCTCCTAAGGTAGGGTTAGTGGCAGTCATAGTATCCCATCTTCTTTTAGAACCTGATTGTCAACTTCTCACCAAATGCCATCATTTGTACTTGATTAAATAGAAGTATATCATGTGTGATCAGTTACTTTTGTCTATGTAATCAATACAGGAAAAAATTCCTTTATGTCCCTGACCCCAGAAAAAACACACTTATCTAAACTGAAGTAGGAAGGGCAAAATGCTTGCATTTACTATGGATTGTGGAACATCTTAAAATATGTTGAGTGGAAATGTTGGTTTAGGTATCAATGGGAAGTAAAATTTCTACTGTCTGTTCAACCATGTAATGCACAGTAAGTGAGGTGTGTCATGGTAAAGATTACAACAGTGCACTAAGGTTCGGCTCTTTCTTTTACTTGAACTTCTTCCAGTATTTGAACTTTTAAAGGAAAAAGTTTGATGTAAGACCATATTAAACAAAGCAGAAACATCATGCTTATAAGTAGTTACTTTTCTTCTTCTCCAAGTTTGTTGAAGAGATTTTGGGCAGGCATACAAAATATGTGATGTTACAGAAACATGAAACCAATACATAGAGGTGATAGGCTAGTAAAAGGAAGCTCTTAAGTAGGTTGAGAGGATAAAATCCTGCAATATCATTAGTTTGGTAATAATACTTTAAAAACAAGCAAACGAAAAAAGTGGTGGAGAAAAAAAGTCCGGATCAATTATCAATTTAGGCTACTGAACAACCAAAGGTGAAGCTGGGGTGGATTTGAGGAGAAAATTGCCCAGTTTTCCTTGAGTTTTCTCTAGGGTTGTTGTGTTAAAGGAGTGACTTGTCCACAGCAGAAGAGGCTCCTAGGCCAGATCACACGTGACTGGTTACGCATTGGCCCTGAGGAGCGGTCCAGGGAGCCCAGTGTTCCACATGAGCCTGCCTGCATTCCTTCTGGGCCTGGTTCGCACTGCGATTGTATCACCTGCCAACCTGCAGCACCAACCACCTGCTCCTCCCCTTCCCACCTGTTTAAAAGAAGTTCCCCACCTTGGAGAATTAGACCATACAAGTACGTCCCTCACTGAATTACTCTGTTCCAGCTGGCTTTAGTTTCCCCCAGTTTATGGTGACCTTACTGCATGTCCTGCAGTCAGCACCATGGTGTGCTTGCTGTTGTGATCATTAGTTCAGGTAATGCCTACCTGGGTGAGGAGCAGGTGGGAGAGAAAGAGTTGCACTGCCACGGCCAGAAATGATGCTCTCTAGTGCAGGCACGCAGGGCAAGAGTCGCATAAAGCCAGCTTTCTTTTCAGCTGTGAGGTCTTCAAGACTCAGATAAGGAAACTGCATGAAAGGTTTGGCTGCTCTGTTCTTCTGAGTGCAGATGATCACACAGAAATAGATCTGCCTCCACTACAATCATAGGGAAGGTGTTTGCAATTTGGAGTTGTAATCAGGCAGCACAATGCTAATTAAGATTAGAATGTTTCTTTTGTGGTCCTATCTTCAAAACCAGAAAGTGGAAGTAAGATCGAGGGGCAGGGGGATGGGGGCCAGAAACTTTCTTTCTGTGAAGTGGAGCTTTTAGGCTTGTGATTTTGTAATGGTGAAAATCGGGTTTAACTACATTTCTATCTGTTTACAGTCTTGAAATAACTGGTCTGACTTTACAGCATAACAATTAAAAAAATCTTTCAGCAAGGAGGAGAGTCTCAATGTGGCCTTTAATAGAATGATAATGTAAATAATTAATGATTTCTGAAAAAGAATTATGAATGAGCTGGTGGAAGGGCTTTGCCTGTCTCTTGAGAGTGAGAAGGATCTTGATTTATCTGTGGAGGCTATGCCTGTGGATTTTTAACAAGGGTAAAGCAGAGAAAGGCTGGTTGAAATGTATGAGATCTCAGTGAAATAAAAACAGAGAAAGCTCTGAGCTTATAATCAGATAAACCAGATCTTTTTTTTTTTTCTTTAAAGGGATGTTCTGAAAGAAGCTGCAAATAACTTCTAATCTGTCATCAGTACTGAGGAAACAAATGAACAGTTATGAATGGCACAGGATCACATAAATAAGTATTTAAACAGTTTGAGAGCCCTGTGTGTGCTAATGCCACTATTTAATTCATTGTTTGGAGTTCTGTCATTGTGGGATAAGGCTGTTATTTGTAGGGCTCACAAAGGGAGCTACATGTGGAGTCTGTAAGGGCCAGCCTTGGAGAAAGTCAGGGTGAAGAAGATAGAAAAGATGGTGAGAAAATACTCAACAGTCATAGCTGCATGAAGCATGGCAGTTAAGGAAGACGGATATGATCTTTGCCTCTAAAATGCTTATGGATAAGTAACAAAGATGCTTTTAGGGAAGGGAAGTACTTCTAGATGGATATAAAGATCCAGTGTCAATTCCAGTGGCTTGCCTATGCCACAAAGGTGGAATGAGGTGTTACTTCATTTTCTATGTTCACCCTCACTGTGTACCTACAGAAGGTGGGAATTTCTGTGAGAAACTAAATTTAGTCCTAAATTCAACTCTGAAATGTTGCTAAAAGGAGTGAGAAATGCCTAGAAAAGCTAAGCAGGCTGCTTGTCTCTTCAGCTGAAAAATCTGCATTTCATGTCTGCTTTTCAAGCTAGCATGAAACCTCTGACAGCTACTTGTCTCATTGAGCATTGCTTTTAGGGCAGCATCCCAGGTGAAATCAATGTTGCTCCCACCTTTGGTGCTTGAAAAACCTCAGCCTTGCTCCTGGATGGGAACCAAGCCACAATAATGCAGGCATTTACCAAACCCAACAAAGTATTTCTATAATTTCATTTGGGACAAAAGGTGGAAGCAACACAGAAGTCTCTGTTCACATGTCATCAGGCTGTCAGCTCATGTTTTAGAGTCGTAACACCTTCTTGAAGGTGGGCAAAAAACCCCTCCTCAGAGTCTGTTAGCTGACCTATGAAGAGCTGGTTAACTGTGGTACACCAGTGTTTGGTTCTGATATGTAAGGTGATTTTATTTTTTTTTTTTAATCTAAATTCAGATGTAAATTATTCAAGAACAAGCTTTATTTGACAGGGATATGTCAATTTCCAGTTATGTTCAAAAGCTTGTCTATAAACCCATGATTTTTTCAGTGCATTGGAGTGAAAGGTTAGTATTTGCATGCAGATATTCAATTTACCTGTATGAAACTTTGAAAGACTGTATTGTTGACCAAATAGGCCTGTTTTACAGTATGAAAGGGATCATAAGAGATGTCTTTGGTATTGCATGTGTTGTAATATTAGGTTGAAATTAGTAAGGTTTATTCTTTTCTTTTTTTCTGCTTTTTCCTTCAGGAGAACCACAGTAAGAGAAAGACATGAAATATCTTTAATGGAATTCTGCTTTTGATCAAGCCGTTAAAAATGGATATGAACATTTTTTTCTCATGTGAGGTAAGTATTCCCAGAGAGATATTAAAAAAAAAAAAAAGAAAAAAACAAATGGAAGGAAAACTGATTCATTTCACTTAGTGTTGCTTGTCACCACTGCTGTTCTGTCCAGTAGCTTTTGGTCAGGTATTTTAGAGTTATAGAATCTGTTACTTGGAGAACCTTATACTGGAACTGTTAACTGAAAAGTCCTGGAATTAATCCTTTCACTTACAGGATTAGTCACCTTTGTTCTGATATTCCAGTAGATAAAAACAAATGTATAAAGGATCTGTTAGGGTAATGGGCGGCTTCTGCATATAGTAGCTTTTGACCCAATGTCAAGCTTTTCTTCAAAGCATCAAAGAAACGGAAACTGCTAAGTCTAATTTTCAAGAGTGAATAGTTACACAGACTAACTGCAGATGCAGGAAATGAGTGAGATCCTGGGATGAAGAAAGAGTTTGTACCACAAATATGCAGGTACTTTTTTATGCAATGAGGCAGCTTTCTCTGTTCCTGCTCTGGGCAGCCTAGGAAGAGGTGGAGCTGTTGCCAGCCTGAAGACAGGTGCATATTAATAATACTGTTGCCAAGTCCCATGCACAGATCTTCACTGGTTTATAAAGTAAGCATGTGAGTTAGTAAAACCAAATACATCACCCAAATTTAGGATCATGGGAAAATTCAGGTTGTAAGGAACCTCAGGAGGTCATATAGTCCAGCCCCCGTGCTCAAATTTTTGAGTAGTCAATTAAATAAGGTTGTTTTCACCTATTGCCCTTTCCAGTCTGTTACATGTTCAGAAGCATTAGAAAAAGGTGGTTTTGTATCTTCCTGTGTATATTAAATGTACATTATAATAATGCAGATATGAACATAATGTGACTAAAATTTGTCAGAAGGGAAAATATCTTAATTAAAACAGGATTGTACAAGAATGGTCTGTTTCTCTGAACAAAGGAAACAAGAGGTCTCTGATGTATTCATTTCTTGCAATTACAAATGGAACCTGTACAGGTCATCTAACACAGTGACACACTGCCAATATTCTTAAGACAGGTTCCCTGCAAGAATGAGCCCCTTCCCAGGCCTCTCCAGGGAATCTATTTATTTTCTTTCTCATGTAAGCAAAATTGCTTTCTCATAATAAAGGGAAGGGAAGTGAATACATTGCTTATCCTGCCTGATACATGTTACTGAAACATTTCCTCTGAAGTATAAATATTTGTTCATGGGAAAACATAGTGACAATGGGAATAAAAATAAGCATCTTGTCAGGAAGCTTAGGGAGCAATCTCTCCCCTGGGGCTCTCAAAGTAAACACAAACCAAGAGCTCCCCCCCATCATTATGTACCAAACAGAACATTTTGTGAGCCTTAGGAATAACTACTTCAGTGTTTTGGCAGGGAGAGTCATACAAAGAAAGGGTTAATGCTGCCAGAAGCAAGAGATTTCAGCATTCGGAGCCTGATAGGAGGGTCATTGAAGTGAAGAGACACTTGGTTTACTTTGGATTTATGCTTATCTTAATGTGCTTTGAATTGATCCCTCAAAATTGGTAATTTAATAGCTTTAATAGTTACATTAGTAACTTAATGAGCCCCCTTCAGCACATCCTCAAAGACAAACATATACTTTGTGAACAAAAATAGAAGTAATTTTCTAGGTAATGCAGTTCCTGAAAGCCAGTATATAATATTACATGTATGCAAGTTGTGATGCTATGAATTATTTAATATACACTAAGAGTGATCTCAGCCGAAGCACTTATTAAGGCAAATGGCATACCTAAGAACCCAAATATCTCTCTTCGCCTTTGCTCCCAGTGTGAAGTCTTACTTCTCAGCCTGATTTTCTGTCTCTAAATGAATTTCTGGGTAACACACATAGCTTGTGTAATAAAGCTACAGAATAATGTTCTCAGACAATATATTCTGTGAACTTGCTGTTTCCACATCTGTTTCTGTTGCTTCTGTGATTGCATCTCACTTCTTGAAGAGAACATATCTTCAGGTCTGGACAAAAGTTAACTTACATGTTGTCGTGTTCTTGAGCCAGAAAATGATACATCTGTGGAAGGCACATCTTTGTAGAGGTATTATTTGCTCCTTAATAGCCTGGTCACAGCTTATTTGCTTATGGGCTTCTGTGTCACTTGAGGCATTATAAGACAAGTAGTAGTAAATTTAGCTCTCTGGTTAAAGAAGCTACTGCTCTCTCGGAGATGACTTTCTCCACAGTCAGTGAAATAAAATGGGTACATATGTGTTAGCCACTACAGCACAGAGTCTGGCAATTTAATTCATGTAATTCAGACAATCCAGATAGGTAAAAGCAAAGAGAGGGGTGTGTGTAAAATAATAACCTTCAGTAGAATTAAATGTAGGAGAACAAACTTTAAATTTAAAAACTGCTTGAGTTAGTTCTTCACGAGCTTATGATTGCTTGTGACTAGATACAGGAAAACTGGGGGACTGCTGTGTGTCTGTGGTTGGGGTGTTGGGGGAAAGGACAGTGTTGCTGTTTGTTGCTTTTAATCCTTGTAATTAAATTTACGTTCTCTAGCACCGTCTATCACAAACTGTTGAAATCCTGACCTAAGCACATTTCTAAATTCATAATAGTATTTTATGTGCTTTTGATGAAGGAGAATGCATAGGTGGTGTGTGAATAATTCAGAATCAGTACTGAACAAAAATTCTTTATGTGGGAAACAAAGAAAGAAATGATGCAATTACGAAATGTCCATTAATTCAGGGAGTTTAAGCAACAGAGTACCCAACACAAGAAATCCAAGTTGTGATAAAAAAGCAGTGCTGTCACCCCAGAGCATCCTCTTGCCAATTGGAATTACCTGGAATTCACACTTTTGGAAGCAAGGCCCTAGCTCAAGATGGGGATTTGCAGCCAAAACCATGTTTAGTGTGCTAACAGTACCTGAGTTTTAGATACTTGCTTGTTCTTACTACTTTGTCACTGGTGAAATGGGCTCCTAAATGGGCAGGAGTTCCAATAATTGTCCTGAGCAATAGGTACAGTTTACACCTGAGACAGATATATATGTTGTGGCCCTTATGACTACCCATGTTTTACTTCTTGATTTATGGCTATTGCTTAACACTACAACTCCTTAAATTTGGCTCTTCTATTTCAGATACATGTTTTTGACTTATGTTATATTGCTTAGACATATATGTGGATTATTGGTCTCTAAATAAAGAGGAAAGTTTCAAAAAATACTTCCCACTCTTCAAAGGAAAATACCTGTGGGTCAGGATTTTTTTGAGGCAATGCAACTGTCTCCATTGGAATTTCTCCATGGGTTAATTTGGTTCTTTTCATCTTCCTCTCTTTGTGTGTTTGCAACAGTGGTTCCCACTGGCAACACTATAATTAAGGAACTTTCAACATTTCTCTCACGATAATAGTACAATAATATTTTAGCTGTATTTCTGAATTTCGGCTAGAAGCTTAATGTAAGAAATAAGTGCTATTCACCTATTTTAAATTGGAATGGTGGAGAAATGTTTATTTTCTGTAACAGATATAATTATGACAAAATTTTGTAGGCAGTTACTTCTGTAAATAATTCATACTTTTTCTTGCAAAAATATTTTAGAGATGAGTTGGGGGAGGCATTCAGTTCACTTGAGGTTTCTATAATGCTACAAAATGCTTTAGCACTTTTGCCAATATATATGGGGTTCTTTAAAAATAAAAAGCTACAGGCCTTGCTACTTTATTGAAAAAGGGGAAAAAACAAAACCACCCTGTTAGTAGAATTCATAATGCCTTAGCAATATGACTTCCAAGCAATGACTGCATGAGAAATTTCAAGGCACTGGAATAATTTTGATTTTGTTAAAGCTCCCTAAATGCCTGATTAAGTTCAAAATCACTGCTGGTGGTTCTAGTTTGTTTTTAATTTCACAAAGGTAAATTCTGCTCCTGACATATTTAAACGCTGCGGTTATCTGTTTGTATATGTGTAATTGGAAAGTGATGTCTTTTTCTCCATACTTTGCAAATCACACAGTATACAGAGTAGCTTTAATTCTTTAAGCTCACTGTCTTTTGCCTAATCTGTCTTTGAAGCCTGTAACAATGATACTTTGACAGCTCCTGGACGTAATATGTTTCACACTCTCTATAAAAACTGCATATATGTGGGAGAAAGGTGTGCTTTCATGGTTGATGGCTTTTGAATGGTATCATTAAAAAAAGAACAGAATCCTTTGTGGTAACTATTCCTAATAAACAATTTGGGAAAGGCTCATCAAACAGCCTGCAGTGAAACGTGCAACCTGCCTTCATTCTCTGCTTCTTAGACTGGAAATCACTTGTGTGCATTCACTTGAATGGGTCACTTGTGTGCATTGCTCTCCAATTTCTGCAATTACTATCATCCTTCAGCTACACAGTTTTGCTAGAATTCATAGAAAGTGTTTCAGGGGGAGAAATACGTCCATCAGAACCAACCCTGCTAATATTCTTTCTGCATACGATCTAAGCCCTTCGTTCATTGGGGAAACAAAAAAGTAGTAACTGGATTTGCTTAGACATAATGAAGTAAACCGCTAAAATAGATAAGCAGCGTTTGGACAGTAGAAACCTTATGTTGATATAATCCAGTATAACCTACTGAATTTAAGTTTGTGTTGCGGAAATGCAGTCTTTGCAAAGGAATCTGTGCTAGTGTAACTAAATTATGTCATTAAACCAATATAGATGGTTGGAAAAGGCACAAGGTTTTACCTTCCTGGCAAAGTGTTCTCATTCAAAAAACGTATGGTTCAGAAGTAAAGTAGTAACAGGAGTTTCAGACTTTGAATTTGGATCTTGAATGTCTAAAGTCACTGTGTTGCTACTGTGCAGAATCTCACTGTTCAAAATAAACGAAGAATTGTACTGTAATCTTTGGGGGGGGAAACTGTAATCCAAACCAGTACATTCTTTGAACAACCTAGTGGAAAAAATATTAAAGTAGTAGGTGTTCATTCGGTGCTGGTTTTTTTCAGCTACTTTGTTATATATCTTCATCTTTCGAAGACAAGCAAGTTGCAACTAATTCTATGGACATTTTCTTCTTGAATTATCACTTGAATTGAAGCCCATAGGAGTCAATTGAAGCGCTTCCCCATCAGTTTTAGTAGGATTTATATCAGGCTCTTAAGCCATAACTGGGATCTTTGCTTTCCTGTCTAGCTAACTATGGGACAGAGGTGCAGGTAAATTGTAGTTAACAAGGCTGTTTCTCAAAGATTAATGATGGTGAGATTAAGCTGCCCTTGATTCTACAATTTAATCCTGCTCTGTTGGTTTGGCACCCTCTAAAGATCAGAACATGGATGTTGGCCGCTCTTCTTGCATATAAGCAGTGATTCGGAGACCAACAGTACTAGTCTTTGGCAACTGTGAAAAGGGGGAGAAAATCCACTTTGCTTCTCTTCCCCTTGCTGCCCTTACCCTATACCTCCCAGTTCCTGTAATTAGAGATCAGTGTTTAAGATTTATCCTCGTGGTCTTTCTATAGCACCAATATAAGCAACTCAGAGTAGTAATAGCATGTAGTTGCAGAGATCTCTATTTATGTATTGCTCCTGTAGAATTTATGCGATCTTTGACCAATATTTCAGCTTCTAAAATTTGGTCTACATTTTGTATCCTTCCGCATATAAAACCATTAGGCTTTTAATACATTAGGTGATTTTTACAAGCCTCAAAAGACAGGGAGAGCATTTACAATGCTTTAAAGAATGAGAGCTGGTCTATTTATATATGGCTTTTAAAGCTCAATTGCTTGGATCAAGAGTGGGAAATAAAGACTGTGTTTGCCATTGAAAACCTCCTCTTGTAGTATAAAAGGGTTCCAAGATATCACTGTCTCTTTGAAACTCGGTACTTGGAAAGAAGTACATTTTGACTGATCTACGTAGAGGGGGGACAGAGGCTGACAGCCAGCCAGAAAGTCAGACAGACAGAAAATCTTCCCCAGTTGACTGTTTGTTATGACACTTATTTTATTCCACAAAGAAGTTCTATCCATTCCATTAACACCTGACTAGATGGCAGAAAGTTTTAAGAAACTCTCTTAAGAGTTATGCAGATGCCAGCAACTACAGGTGAGATAAATGGGTAACATAGTACAGGCATTAAATCAGTTCTTCAAGGTGAGGATTTGCTCCTGGAATTAGCGTTTCATATATGTGTGAATGTTGCCCTGTAAAGTGGCAATAAAGAGTTATTCTGGGCTAAAAATGTATTTCTGGTATGTTGCAGTCTGTGAAGAGAGGCAGTAGTCAGGGACAGAATTGTCAAGAAGTTAGAATAATTCTTCTCATATTAGTCCAACTTTCACAACTGCATTAAGCGTAGCATCACTCTTAATTTTGGTTAGTGAGCTTTATAAAATACAATACTTCAATAGGTTGCCATAGAGGGAGATTTTAAGATGAATCTCCTGTACCTTGGAGAACCCCTTAAATACTGGAAAGAGGTGATAAAGCAGACATGCTGTGGAGAGTTGGGGAAAAGTCTTATGACACTTCGGCAATCACTTCCAGTTTCATTCCCCTGCTAAATAGCAAAATGACACACATTCAAGAAGAAATCCTCCTGCTAGTCAGTTCTTCCTATTTAGCTTCTGTTTGGAACTGTTTTTATAAGCTGATTAAATCTTTCTTACCTGTGTTGTAGTTCTGAAGATCTAGAAGTAGAGAATATAGCAAATGCAAGCTGTTGCAAACTTGGTACCATTAACAAAAAAATACAAAACCATGCTGTACAACAAATTCTTAATAAAGCCTTGTCTTCTCTGGGTTGTGAATGCAGCAAGCCATAACTCTGCCACTTCTTCCCTTGGGAGACTCTTATGTAACCTCTCAGCTGTTTCTCTTGCTGTTCATATTAAGCCAAAATTTTTATTTTGCTTAATTGTATCCTAGTACACCTAACTTTGCAAACTGGGACTATTCAAATGAATCCACTCCCTTTTAAGACCAGACTATGCAGCCCGGAGAAGGAGAAGTATAGTAGCAAAGGCAGTAACAGTTTTGTAAGGTTTCATGAGACACTAGCAGCTCAAGTGAACATGCTGAGACATACCTGAGCCAGCAGAGTACCCTTCCAGCAACAAAGGCTAACCACATACTGGGCTGCGTTAGGACAAGCATAGTGAGGAGATCAGTGGCAGTGACTGTTCCCCTCTACTCAGCACTTGTGAGGCTGCATGTGAAGTATTGTGTCCAGTATTGTTTCAGGCTTTACAGTACTGAAGAGAGATTGACATTCTGAAGAGAGCGCAATGAAGGGCCACTAATACGGTTAGAGAGCTGAAATGCAAGATGCACGCAGCGAGACTGAGGGAGCTGTTTATCTGGTCTGGAGAAGAGAAGGCTAAGAGAGCATCTAATTCCTATATCAGATACCTAATGAAGAGTTATAGGGGAAACTAGGCTCTTCTCACAGTTGCACAACAAAAGGACAAGCGGCAGCAGTCACAAGTAGCAGCAAGGTAAATTCTCACTGTGTATAAAGAAAAACGTTTTCATAGTGCAACGGAACAGGCAGTTTGGAGACTGTGGGCTTTCCATCTCTGCTGGTATTCAAACTCAAACGGATAATGCCGCAAGTGACCTTATCAAGCTTTGAAATTAGCTGTGGATTGAGGAGAAGGTTGGACTAGGTGACCTCTGGAGGACTCTTCCTACCTACATTGCAATTCTGTCTTGACGTGACCGGAGGAGAGCAGGGTCTTATAATTAACAGGTTAAATATGGAAGCAGGGGAAGGCAAAAGCCGACATCCTACACGTGATTAGACTCAGAACTAAAGCATTGTTGAAATATAACCCTCTGAAAAAGTGGTAGGTATCTAGTTTTTATTCCAAATAATAAGTATTGGCATTTTCCTTCTCTAGATAGTTCCTTTCTTGTTTACCCAGCTGTTTAAAATGTATGCAGATATTAAGCATTTTATATCCCTCTGCTAGTGAAAAAGAATGTGGAAATACAATTCATAAGGCAAACAACTGGTGCTATATATCATTCATAGAATGCTCTAATAAAATCTGGTGCATTGCAGGCTTCTTAAGTGATGATGGTCTTGCACTATATTTAGCATTCAGCGAATAACTGAAAAAAACCTAACAAATAAATGCATAGTTGTCCGTTAAAGTGTCTAATGCACACAGTGAAGATACCATTGTATACATTACATGCCTCCATCTCTGAGAATTGAGACAATTGTGTGGGATAGTATGAAAAGGGATGCAATTGACCTAATCAATTTGCACAGTTGGCTAAAAATAGATGTTGACATCACTAAATAGAAGCACCTTACGTCAAATGCTAAACTCTGTCCTTATTACACCAGAGAGAAAAAAGGACTGCGTACAATATGTAATAGTTTTGAAAAGAAAGCTAATAGTGAATGCATAAGCATTTGGCATAGGTATATTACAGTTCCGAATGCAAACCCATTAATACAAAAATTGTATTGACAGGAAATTACTTGAATTTTATTTCAATGTGTATAGAATATGCATTTACATACTTTTTCAGACATTGATTCTTAATATGATTTTTTCATGGATAAAATACAATGAAATATATACTAATTCATTACAGAAGTTGTTAGAAATTATTTTGGTCTACCCACATAATTAAATCCTCTGAGTCTGATTGTGGGGAAAAAAGTAGACTTCAATGACAGGAGCTGGGTAATTCTGATATTTTAATTCACATGCTGCCAGTTGGCTCAGACTAAATATATGACATACAATGGGTGGATGGTGAAGTCCATAACTGAAGTACCACATGTCTCCTTATTTTCGTTGTACATCATTCATTCATGTTCTTTTGTATTGTTGAAAGCTGATTTCATGGGCTGTAGAGAGCACCTTCTGTCCCTGTGAGATTGCCAAATACAACACAGAGCCCATACGGAATATTTTAACTTACTTTGTTTTACTTAATTCCTTGTACATTTAAACTTGTTTCCACTAACAATTTTTTAATCTTAACATGCTCTTGAAGCCTTTTAATATGAAGGTCCCCTGCATTCAGGGAGAGCGAGGAACTCTAGTTTGTCCTGTGTTACTGAGTTTTGGTTTTAGACTGTCCCAGGCTGCCTCTGCGATGTCAGATCCACCCTCTCTTAGTGCACACTCAAGCCCAGTCCTATAATGGTCCATGCTGGGTGTTGTCAGTGTAACTTGTCTTAGAAAACTCCCTTTGTGCTTGGGTGTTACTACCTAAAACAGGGGGGAAATGGTCTCAGTTGTCCTGAATTAAAAGCTTGAGTGGGTTCTCAGAGGGAGCCCACATCACTAGATTATTTTTTTTATTATTATTTATTTTTTAAGCAGGCACCTGTGATAAACCCCACCTAGACCTCTAATACAGGGAAGAACCCCTTGCTTCCACATGGCCTTGAATCTAGATGGGTCTGGAATGTAGACTTTCTCAGAAGGCTGGTAAACAGTAGTATAAAAATTAAATCCCAGACTTGCCATGCTTAGACTATCATTCTTCTGCAGATACAGCAAACTTAGATTATGATGGGGTGGAAAGAAGCATGGGCTAGTCCATTTCCTCCTCTTCCAGAAGAGTTTTGACAAAGCCGCTGGGGTAAATGCTTGTAGTCACCTATTCCTGCGCCTCCTGTTATCTTTGACTGGTATTTTTTCAACCGATCTACTCCTGAGTCTTTCTCTGCTGTTTCAGGAGGGCAGAGGATGGAAGGGCCTGAGGGCACTGAGCTACAGCATTTCTGAGCTGCTAGAAAGCTCCCTAAGAGGAGTTCTGCTAACACTGCATGTTGGAGCAGCCTCTGAAGTTAAACTAACTCTCCAGATCCAGGAGTAGAAAGGTTATTTGTAAATTCAGTTATGATTTATGCACAACTGATGTTGTCTCCTGATGTTTTTTAATCATCTGAGAAATATATTCTCAAAACCAAAAGGTTAATTTAGCCCCAGAGTAACAAATAAGATGTTGGAGCATATGGGAATATACCTTTACATTTGCACTTCTAAATACATTTTGTGATTTAGCAAAACTGAAATAATTCTAAGTAGAATTCTCCATGGGTGTGAATGCATTTTTAAATTATTATTCTATTCTTATTTATCCAGTTATTCTCTAAGTTGTGTGATAGTGTTAAAAGCACATAATGGAGATGCAATGATGGGACACACTTAGCAGCCCATAATCTTGTTTTGGGAAGTTGTATGGACTTGGCAAAGGCAGACTGTCCAGTCAAATGCTAGCTGTGGTCCAATGCCATGTCCTTTGGGATTGCTTGCAGAGATGGAACTTATTTCCTTCTCCGTTTCCCTCTAGCTGTCATTCTCCTCTGAAAACAAACAAAAAAACAAAAATCCAAGCTGGCTACTTGGAATACTTAAACATCTAATTGAGTAAAGCTTTACCACTCATATAATTTTAATGCTTATGCAAAGCCAGTGGGAATACTTGTGGATTATTACTGTGCTTTCTTGTATCAGAGCCTAGAAACTGACTGGTTTCTCTATACCCAATTAGAGATGCATTCCAGCCACTTCTCAAGGTGTGTCACTCAAGTTTATGGTCAAAACTCTACTGTTTGTTGAAAATTTTTGAAAAATGTAAATACGGTTCAGTAGGATTACGTGTCAAGAGAACAGAGAGCTTCTAGCTGTCCTGGGCTTTTATTTTATACTTTGCTGGAAAAGCTGCAATCTGAATTGTAGATGATGTTACACGTTTGTGGTGGGAAAGCACTGAATGGTAAAAGTTGCTGTAAATGGTCATTAAAATGGAAACTGCATAGTAGCATGTAGCTGTTTCCACAGCTGCAGAAGCCTTCAGGCTCTGGGTACCCTTTGATGAAACAGAAAAAAAGGGAGAAACTTGAGACCTTTTCTTTATCCCCATCAAAAGCAAAGCCCTGCTTCTATTTTTCCCATTTTAACCACCTGACTAATCTTGTCATTGCTGTATTCCTCTAAATTTACTGTTGTGAACTAAAAATAGCACTTTCTCCCTTCTTCCTGCCCGCTTCCCTTATTCCTGTAGAAAAGCTCTGTAACAAGCTTGCAAGCAGATCTAAAGCGTTGTGTTTTTTGTTTTGTTTTACATTGCACTCCAATATTTCTTGAGTCAGTATCAGAGCAAGTCTGGTTGCTTTATATCAATGTTCTCCCACATGATGCTGACTTACCTGTTATGACAATAACATTCACTCTGCAGCCCTGATGGTCTAGGTGAGTTAATAGAGACATGGGGTTTTAGCTCTGTGATTTGTCTTCAGAAAGTGATAATTTAGACTGTAAAACAAAAGTACCAGTAAGGAATTAAGATTTACCGAAATGAAACAGGTCAGTAAAAGAATGCCCTTTTTTATCACCCTGCTTTGCTCAGCCCCCTGAATTAAGTTGATGAACATGGGCCTTATTATTTTCCAAAAGTTGTGTGTGCTAGAAACAAGTGAATACACAGAGATTGTTGTTCTGGCATAGAAGGAAAGTTTTTAGCTCTCATTTGTGGAGAAAAACTAGTTCATGTAGAGCTTGAACCGTAAGAAATGCAAGGTAATTATAGTATTTGCTTTAAATTTGTAGATTATAGGATTTGACATTTATTTACTTTTTGATGCCTGCATTATTAGTTTGGTGTTTCTTTGAGAGCAAGCAGATGTCTGAGTGAGAGTTGTTTTAGTTTCTGATGCATTTGTCTTGTTTGTCCAAACTCCCTGCAGAGCTAGGGAAGTAACACTTAATGTTTACATGATGCACATTGTTCTTCTGCACCTCATAGCCTCCTGTGATATGAAGTTGGAAACTGTAATTTTTTCTGACATAGATGTACTCAATTGAAAATTGTTGCAGCTTGACCTGTTTAATGGGAGTTTGACTTCTGGGTATTTGAAAAATGTAAGTAATTGACTAAATGCAGTTGGATGCTGTTAACCTGTTATTGGTACTATTAACTGGTACTGGAAGTGATCATTTTAAAACAACTTTACAACATGTTTTCAAAAAAAATGACTGTATTGTTGCTGCAAGACTGCAATGTGTGAGTTCAGGTTGCTCAAAGAGAGTATTTTCTTTCCAACAGCCACAACTACAACCATGTCAAAAAGGTTCTCTTAGCTGTCGCGGTTGTGCCCATGCCCTTCACTGCACGAAAGGGTTAGTTGCATTTTTTGTAGTTGTCAAGTGGTAAATAGAAGAGCTGGAGAGCAGTGTTTTAGAAGGGAGCCTGGTCTGAACTGTGAGCACTTTTCCCAGTTACAGCCAGGGCTTTGAGCTATTTTCACTGGTTAGAAATCTCCAAGTCTATATTGTAGGCTTCAGAGAAGGGGTGGGATGGTTTAACTGTGCGTGTCTGGTTTACATGAAGGGTTCAAATATTAGTGAAAATGGAGAGAAGCCATTTCAAATCATAACAGCAGCACCTGTGCTAAGAAATTGTGCACCCGGTTTAGGGGATTACCCGAGGAGGCCTTTGTGTTGTTTATGCACACACAGTATTTATAGAGTGTGTATAAATATGTGTTTGTGTGTATTCATTCATTTTTGACTAGTTTCGCGTCCGACCTTTTCCCGTGCGAGGCCGTGGCCAAAAGCCCCCCCTCCCAGTGTGCTGCTGCCGGGACGGAGAAGGAGGGTGAGCCCCCGAGTGCCCCCCGCTTGCGGTTCAGGCTCCTGCCCGGTGCCGTAAGGCGGGCCGGGCCGGGCCGGGCCGGGCGGAGGCGGCGGGCGCGGCTCCAGCCGCCGCCCCTTTACGCGCGGCCCCGGTTTCATGAATGAAATCCAATCGTGGCGCTATAAATAGAACGCGGGGCCGCAGACGTCAGAACGCGCGCGGCTCCCGCCGTCCCCGCCGCCGCCCGAGTCAGCCCCGCGGGGCGGGGCGGGACGGGACGGGACGGGACGGGGCGGGCGGGGAGCCCGCCGCGGGGCCGGGCGGGCAGAGCGGCGCCGGCGGCATGCTGCCTCCCTGCCGGGTCGGGCTGGCTCCTGCCGCTGCTCCGCCGCTGTAAGGAGCAGCGGGAAGGGGACGCGGCGACGGCTGCCACTCCCCCCTTCCCGACCCGCCGGGGCCGGGGGTCCGGCCCCGCTGCCTGCACCCCGGCTGCCGCGGCATCCCGCCCTCCCGGGTAGGTCCCGCGTCGCCCGGGCGCGATCGTGCTCTGACCTGCCGGCTGCGTGTGCGGGGCCGGGTCGGGCTGGCAGCCAGCGGCTCCGCAGGGCGCGGGTGGCGGCGCACCGCGCGTCTTGTCCTCCCGCAGGTGCACTCCTGCCTCGTCGGGAGAAGGAGGGGGAGGCATCCTTCCTCCACCGAGGACAGAGAGGGCCGAGTCCTTGATGAAGCAGATCTGTCTGGCTTCCTCTTCCAGCGAGGCCACAAGGTGCAAGGCGAAAATAGAGGGGTACGATGTGTACGGGAAGCAGAAACCTCCTGGCGCTTGGTACTTCTGAGTTTCATTTACTAAATACCTGAAGGATTTCTTCTTCTCCCTCTTTTTTTCCGCCTTCTTTCCCCCTGCTGTGTCTGTGGAGTCTGTTGTGGGTTGCTGTGACAACAGCAGGAGGCTGCTGTGGGGTCTTGCAGCACACAGATTATCAAGTGTCTGTGCCGGGACCTGGTAGGGGTCCATAGAAAGGGTCTGTATAGACAAGCAGTAGTAGACTTTAATTTGTTAAGTCAACTTTTAGTGGGTATTGTGGCATCCAACATCTAGAGCAAAGAGAAATCAGTCACTGGACAGACTGAGGCGGACTAGTCAGAGAGCTCTGGGTTGCCTTCTATTGGTCAAGGCACTACTCAGGCTTCTGAAGGCAGCAATATACCTGTTTAAAAAATGATAATAATACAAGAAGGGCCTTGAAGCTCTGCATATGGTCACAGCAAGAGAAAGGAAGTGATGCCAGAATATTCTCAATGACTTTGTTCATCCTCAGTTTGTGTACTATTTCAGGACACACAGCTGACTCAAAGCCAAATGTTCAGCTTGAGCTGTAATAGAAGCTGAGGTGGAAATTAGTTTGTTCAGTGTGCTCGAGGGGAGTTCTTAAGCTACCGGTTCTTTCTAGGCAAAAATAAAGCATGTGGGGAGAAAAACACCATTGTTAGGACTATGTTAAAGAGTTGCCATATGACTGCTCAGTGTAAGTAGCAATTGAATGGCAGGTATTTATGTACAGGTTGTATTTCGGGATTGGGAATCATAGTACATGGAAACAGAACCGTTTAATTTCTTTCCAGTATTTTTGAGGTCCTCTGCTATTAGGTTATGCTCTTCATTTGTATGCACATCGGATTTGTATGTCTGATTCTATGTCTCATGTATATGATGTATTTATGTATTGGTAACAGGGTAAACAAACCACTTGGTGAGTTCAATATTTGTACTAGGGTTCTTTATCTAAGTGACATAGTACTTAAGGAGCATAAGATCTGGGGCAGGCTCAGATGCACAGAAGTATTTTTATCCAAGAAGAAATAAACATCAGTTCTAGCTCTGGGGAGCTTTCTAAAACTCCTGCCCTTTTACAGCTCCAAATACTCACAAATATTGTAGCATTAGGCTGAGAGGAAGAGCTGATCACTTGACCAGTAAATCCCAATGTTTGATTCTTTGCTAATACATTTTGTTCTCTGCAAAAATGCTTAAGTCCTGCATCCAGATGTTGCCCTGTGCTGAAGGAGATGAAAGGACAGAGAAGCCTTGAATTAAGAGAAGCAAAAGAGCAACAGGTGTTTGACACGTTTCTCCCTTGCTCCTATCTATCCTGCCAGGAAAGTATGCAAATGTTGTAGGATGAAGAATGTACTTGGGAGGCGGGGAAAGGAAAGGCTGAGCAGTCCTTGCTGCATACGGCAGACTGGCAGAGCAGCTCATAGCAAGACTAGTCAGACTGGTGTGAATGTACCTTTGGATCATTGGTTGGATTTCCATAAAAGAGCTCAAAACCTTGTGCTGAAGGAGTAAATGGTGGCGTGGTACGTGAGCTAGACTTGGTGCACCCTGCTTTTCATGTGGTACAGCACATACACACATACATCACGTGTGGTGATAGTTGGGCCCTCTGTTACTAGGGGTAGGTTCATGAAATAGAAGTATGGATTTCCTTTGGTTCCCATCCAACACTATTCTACTTTTCTGTTTTCCTCTCCTTTCTGTCTGACATGAAAGACACAAGATGGCAATTTCTTTCTTAGTTTTTAATATTTTTTTCTTTGCAAATGAGCCTCTGTGTGGCACTACACATTACAAGTAAACTACATGTATACGCACCTCCTGCACAATTCAGTTAATGTTGCTTGATTTGCATTTGAAACATAAATGCAGAACTTGACTCAAGATCTGAAAGTAGCATTTATCTGAAGTCTGCCATCCTAAAGTCTTTGGGGTCTTTTTACCTGCTATCATTATGAGTTCTCACTCTCCTTCTGTAGTTTCCTTGTAGCAATCACATGTGGGAGTGAATAAAATCACAAATAGTATGTTTCTAACATCACTGATTAACAAAGAGGAGAATGCATGAGAAACGTCACATAAAGTTCAAGAAACAAGAGTCTGTTTCTGTATTTTGGAAGGGAAACAAGCACAGAAGGTGAATTCGACAGCTCTCTGTGCTAGAAGGTCACCAGTGTCTCTGGAATATTTTTCTTTGTTTGTAGCTCTAGCAAAAGTTGATAAATATTTTCCTCACAGAAATGTGCAAAAGTTGTGAGAATGCCTTGTTTGGTGGTTATTATTGTTTATTTTTCCTTCTGTCCTGTTGGGAACACTACTCAGAATAACGTCCTTATCAAACAGAGCATATAATGTCAACACCTGTCTTTATAAATGGGTAAAATCAGTAATAAGTAATAACCTATACTACAGTATCAATAGTTTAATGCTATACACGCTTCTGATGCTCTCAATTACATAAGAGTCATATCAGGGATTTAATGGAATTTATTACCATGAAAACCAGTAGTGTTGAGTCAGGCTTTTCCAGTGATCCTTCTCCCTTTAATCTCTAGTTTTTTATATGTTATCCCAGACACTCTTGAGCATCGCAGTCACTAAGGGTTCAGTTGCAGCTTTGCCCCAGTTATGTTGATCCAAATAACAAACCAGGAGCCAGAGCATCTGATGCTCTGTCTACATTAGTGGGTCGTGTGATGCAATAGCAAGGGATCTGGAGATGAAGAAGTTGGTGCTGAGGACCCAATGTCACACTGCACACATTTCAGGGGCAAAGGATGTTGCTTCAGATTACCTTTAATCTGGTCCTGTGAACCGAACTCATTAGTGGTGAGTGGCATGTGTTTCACTTCAGGTTCATCAGAAAGGAATTTAGTTTGTGCACACTGTGACTGCACCTGATATGAACCAAAGCATGATAAGTGGTCATGACTGGGATATTTGCTTCAAAAATGTGTTCTTGGTCTGAACTAAAATGCTTGTAGAGGTGCACCCGTAACCTGCTCCTGCAGTGCAATGTTTTGTTGCAGAAGGAGAACTAACCTGAGGACTCAGTGCATAATGGCATTTTATGCCTGGCTGCTTTATGAAGTACCACCGTTTGGTGATTGTTATCACCATCAATGTGTATTGTCCGTTCTTCAGTTATTTTGGTTCTCCGCCACTTTCATTAATGTCAGCCACAGTTAATTTCAGTGTGTGATGATACGACAGATTATGACCCACAGCAATGCCAGATCTTGGTCACTGCCTAGTCCCCTGTGTCTGCTC
Source organism: Numenius arquata (assembly GCF_964106895.1). Classification (NCBI taxonomy): domain Eukaryota; kingdom Metazoa; phylum Chordata; class Aves; order Charadriiformes; family Scolopacidae; genus Numenius; species Numenius arquata. Next base: position 15,241,913 of record NC_133585.1, on the reverse strand, counting down.
TGGTTGTCTCTGGTGAATGGAAAAAACAGTCAGTTGTAGCCAGGTGTATCTGGAATCCTAACAAAATGCATCTGTAGAGCCAAAATGTGAGCCTTAAATTAGTCATATACCAGCTAGGGATTATTTCCCTCTTTCCTGGGCTGGGTAAGTGTGGTTACTCTTTCTCACATAGAATCATAGAGTGGTTTGGGTTGGAAGGAATTTATTATCTAGTTTATTAGGAAGATTATCTAGTTCCAACCCCCCTGCCATGGGCAGGGACACCTTCCACTAGATAAGGTTACTCAAAGACCCATGCAACTTAGTCTTGAACCTTTCCAGGGATGGGGCATCCACAACTTCTCTGGGCAACCTGTTTCAGTGTTTCACCACCCTCACAGTAAAGAATCTCTTCCTAATATCTAATCTAAATCTCCCCTCTTCCAATTTAAAACCATTACCCCTCGTCTTATCACTACACTCCCTGATAAAGAGTCCCTCCCCATCTTTAGTGTGGGCCCTCTTTAAGTACTGGAAGGCTGCTATAAGGTCTCCCCAGAGCCTTCTCTTCTCCAGGCTGAACAACCCCAGCTCTCTCAGCCTGTCCTCATAGGAGAGGTGCTCCAGCCTTTTGATCATCTTCATGGCCCTCCTCTGCACTTGTTCCAACAGGTCCATGTCCTTGTTATGTTGGGGGCCCCAGAGCTGGACACAGTACTCCACGTGGGGTCTCACGAGAGCAGAGTAGAGGGGCATAATCACCTCTCTTGACCTGCTGGCCACGCTTCTTTTGATGCAGCCCAAGATATGATTGACTTTCTGGGCTGCAAGTGCACATTAATGGGTCACGTTGAGCTTCTCATCCATGAGCACTCCCAGGTCCTTCTCCACAGGGCTGCTCTCAACCCATTCTCCACCCAGCCTGTATTTGTGCTTGGGATTGCTGTGACCCTGGTGCAGGACCTTGCACTTGGCCTTGTTGAACTTCATGAGGTTCACATCTCTCAAGCCTGTCCAGATCCCTCTGGATGGCATCTCTTTTCTCCAGCATATCAACTGCTCCACACAACTTGGTGTCATCAGCAAACTTGCTGAGGGTGCACTCAATCCCGCTGTCCATGTCGCTGACCAAGATGTTAAACAGTGCCAGTCCCAGGACTGGCCCCTGAAGAACACCACTCGTCACTGGTCTCGACTTGGACATTGAGCTGTTGACTGCAACTCTTTGAGTGCCATCATTCAGCCAATTCCTTATCCACTGAGTTGTCCAGCCATCAAATCCATGCCTTCCCAATTTGGAGACAAGAATATCTTATGGAACAGTGTCTAATGCTTTGCACAAATCCAGGTAGGTGATGTCGGTTGCTCTTCCTTTATCCACCAACGTTCTAGACCTGTCATAGATGGCCACCAAATTTATCAGGCACAATTTGCCCTTAGTGAAGCCGTGTTGGCTGTCACTGATCACCTCCTTATTTTCCACGTGCCTTAGCATAGTTTCCAGGAGGATCTGCTCCATGATCTTGCCAGGCACAGAGGTGAGACCAACTGGCCTGCAGTTTCCTGGGTCATCTTTTTTTTTTTTTTTCTTTTTGAAAATGGGTGTTATGTTTCCCTTTCCCAGTTAGCGAGAACTTCACTGAGCTGCTGTGACTTCTCAAATATGATGGCTAGTGACTTAGCAACTTCCTCTGCTGGTTCGTTCAGGACCCATAGATGTATCTTATCATGTCCCATGGATTTGTATACCTTCAGATTCCTTAGATGGTTTTGAACCTAATCTTCTCCTACAGTGGGTGGTTCTTTGTTCTCCCAGTCCCTGCCTTTGCCTTCTGCAACTTGGGCACTGTGGCTAGAGCACTTGCTGGCGAAGGCCGAGCCAAAAAAGTCATTGAGTACCTCAGCTTTCTCTGTATCCCAGGTGACCAAGTCTCCCATTTCCTTCTGGAGAGGGCCCAAATTTTCCCTAGTTTTCCTTCTCTCCCTCCCTCTGAACAGCAAGAAACAAAAGGAGCTGTGAGGGCCTGCTCTGGGTTTTGGACAGTTCTTAAGGTAGACTCTGAAGAATTGCTGAAGGGGAGGGATGGTAGTGTTGCCGGGTCTCCCACCATATAGAAGGTACTCATCCCAGATTCTCACACACAAGGTTCTGAAACAGTTAAATGTCCTTCACCTGCTGTATGGATTAATTTATAGAGAGGTGATCTCATCACAAAGGATATGGCAAGGTATGTCACAGGTCAAAATAATATGTAAGCTGCTCAGTGTAATCAGCTTGTTAATTTCTCCCCCTCACGTCTTCCAGAACTTGTCAAAAAATTGACAGGGTTCAAGTGTAACGCTGAGCTTATTGTACCTAAGGTTGGATGTTCTCATGCTCAGCTATTGAGCTTCAGGGTAGGCTGTTTTATACAGTAATATGGGGAAGAATTTGTATTTTGCTAGTACCTCTGACTTTTGGTCGTCTAAGGAAGTGCTCATTCCTACTGATTGAAAGGTGTTGTGTCATCACAGAGGTAGGTCAAGTTTGACAAAGGGTCCTAATAACTAGCCTTTAGAAACAAAAAAATTTGTAGTCAAGCATTCTGAGAAAGAGTGGACTGACAGGCTTCTGATAGTACTAGCCCTGAATTGTTATTCCGTCTCTACAGTTTCTATGAAGAGATTGTGGCAATAATTTGACTGAGAAGTTTTCTAGGTGAGAATAGAGACATCTGTTCTGTCTTCAACTTTACTGCTTCCTTAGGGGCTGTTATTTTCATTTCTGTGTGTGACCATGGTAACTTTTTTGCTCCCTTCTTTTAAACTAGAGGGAGAGAGCAGGAATCATGGCAGATGAATGAAAGTTTCTAAGAATGTCTTTCTTCCAGCAGGTAATACGAAGTTAAGGGGTAACATCCAGGATTAAATCTAATACTTGTTGGCTAAAAGCTGTCATGAAAGAAGCTGGTTCAGGCCAGCTAAGTGGAATCTGTCTTGATGACAACCTCAACACTTCTCCAGCTGTATCAAATTTTATCAGTATTCTGTGGGATTTATTTATTTGTTGATACTGTCACTAAACTGAAATACCTCAACTATGCGAGAACAACTGAAACAGAGTAGAATACGATTCTGCCCTTGTGGAAGATAAAGGGGTTCTTGCTGACCTGCGCTCTCCTTTTGCGGGCAGCAACAGCCAGGGTTATCTCATTTATCACCTCATGCAGCGAAGCAACATTTCAGTCAGCTACCCTTCTCTTTCTACCCATGGTAGATCCAGGGATCTCATGTTTGAGATCAGGTTAACTTTAGAATATAAGGGCTTTTCTCCATTCCCAATTCATTGGCTGTGTCTGTTGTTGTCTTCTGTGGATGGGCCAGGCAGGGCAAGTACTTGATAAATCCCAAAGTTAATGTTGAATTTCTTCCTCTTGTGTCAGTCTCTTCCTTTTCAGTCTTTCCATGTAAACTGCCAGAACTTTAAGTAATGGCAATAGTGCAATGCTTATTTATCCTGGATGAGAATCCAGTCTGATATGCATCATGCCCATCTTTGTCCTCTGGTTACCTAGTGATCTGATCCCAACTTGAGTCTTATTACCCTTTGTCACGAGCTGTTTATTTAACGCTGACAAGGAATAGTTTTTCTTTTTAAAGAAATCTCCCCATTGGCCCTCCTGCAATTTAATAAAATACTATTAATTTATACCTTGTGAAAAATATCTTGTGATGGTCTTTCAACAGCTGGTATAGTTTATCTGTTACTTGATACCATGTTGTGATTTATTTCACAAATATACTTGGTGGGGCCCTAAATTCATTGATTAAATTGAGCCAAACCACAAAATAGCCTTTTAGCCCTTAACCTTTCCCCAAATCAGAGCTGTCTATGAATTCTATGCTCTTGCACAAATGAACAGTAAGTCCCCCCTGCTTTATCCCCTAGCATATATATGTTAATCCATTTAGATTCTGAAACAACACATGGCAGGTTATATATTGAGAATGAACGTTTCACATGCTTGTTCTGGCTCATGTGCTCTTTGGTTCTTGCCAGTGGCTGGTGCCTTGGGATTCTGCAGTGTAAGGTAGTGACTTCAGTGCTTGAAGAACGTAGCATTTTGCATCTCCTTTTCTAGTTTCCATGGTTGCAAGCAGTAATTTTGTAAATTGGGGGTGGAGGTAAGAGTATTGCGTAGTCTTGTAAATTTTTTATACTCCTTTTGATATGTTATTGCATAATGGTTCTCTGAAGGAGTCATTCCAAAACTATACACAAAAATACATCTCCAGAATAGATTGAAATACAGAGTACCTACAAATGCTCTTTCATAGCGTTTCAAAACTGTGTTTCTCAGGGATAAATGTTGATAGTCTTACTACCTTACTGGTGGACTGAGTTTTTTGAAGCATTCACACCCACACCGTTCATATTAAGTGGAGGTGGAGTTTGGTGTCCCTTTCCATTGGATTCCTTTAATAAAATTATGACATTGTAATTGTGGCTGGCAACCTGTTTGTTTGAAGCATTTCCTGGTTTGTATGTTTCGTCAGATTACTTCAGACAGGTTGGAATTACTAATTCTTTTTCCATGGAATAACTTAAAGAAAAACTTTACTGGGGAGGCAAGGTTCTTACGTACTGTCACTCTGAAAATTCAGTTGAACAGTTTGCTCTTAACGCAAGAGCAAAGTAACATGCTTGCTTGTTTTCATGCTCAGAGGTGCTCTCTCAGTCTTATGGGATGTGTTTAAGTACTGAGCTAAGAAGTAAATGCCTGCAGGATCACTCTATAATCACTGATTAATGTAGACACTCTTAGTGATTTGTTTGTGGTGTTTTGTTGTAAAGGGTTGATAATTAGCTACTGCTCTGTGGAAAAAAAAAAAAAGTCTTGGCTATGTTTTGTATATGCTAAGTGATGATTTTAAATATCTGGAAATTTCAAAATGAGCAGTTAGCTGCATAGGCAGTGAGATCCATAGGGGTGGATTCCTGATCCTGCACGGGGAACTCACTGTTGGGTTTGTATCTTCACCCACTTTCTTTCCTAATAGAAAAATGCAATTATAGTTTTAAATAGATTAAACTGCATTCTTAAAACAAGACAAACTCATGGTTAGGATCTGGTTATCTTTTGTATATAAATACACTTACATTCATACATAGAGAGAGAGATTGTGTGTCTGTTGTGTTTAATCTGTGTACCAGTGGACTAGATAATGAAGTGATATGCTGCACCTACATATCTTTTGGAAAATTTCTCTAGAAAGACAGTGTTTCATTACTGAGGCTGACTAGCCAGAAAGATCTGCATGCTATGGCAACCACAACTGGTTTTTAGTAATAATAATAACAACTCATTCAGCACTGAGGAAAAACTGAACAAAAAATCAAGCACCCTACAGCAATTTGAGGTGAAGCAACAAAGAAAGAAATCGGTGACCATAACCATCTGCAAGCCATGGTTCAGAACAGTAACCTTATACTTCTTTGGAAATAAATCAGCTTTATTTGGACTAGTTTTTTTCTGCTTATCAAGTGAATTAATTATATGGCTTTATCTCAGATCTTGAGTTTACCCACATCTGATTTTTGGCTGCCTTTCTCCTCTTCATCTGTGAACGATCACAGGTGACAATGTAAAAACAGAAACATCTTAAGAGATTTTTGAGATCTTGTGTTATTCTTGTGGGTATCTTTTTTCATTTCCATCCGTCTGCTCATCTTTCTTTAGAACTGGATTAAGCAGCCGAATTTTTCACTGCCTTCTTTTGGGAACTGCCATATTTGATCAGATCTTTCTCTTACTAGGTTTCTCACTGCTCCTCATTTGATGGCCTTTCTGTCTTTGGCTTTTTTAGCAGTATCCTCTCTGAGACTTGTCACACTTCTAGTAACTTTCCTCTTATTTTACCTATTTTCTTTTGCTGGTAAACTAAACTATTGCAGGTTATAGATTGGTTTTAGCAAGCTTTTCGTTGGTCTTGGAATTATTTTTTTTAAATTAACACCGATTTGCTCTTGTCCAGCCAGATATGTTTCAGTCCCAGTTGGTCTTCCCAGATGTTACCAGGCTTACAGAGCTCAAATCTAGATTTTTTTATATTTAAGTTTTGTAAGTACATGTTTAGCATTTTTAATCAGCGTGATTATATAACAGGGTTAGCACAAGCTTAACCTAGAGACTACCTTAAAAAAAACCTGACTGTGACTGTATTTTTAAGATCTTGTACATATTCCTGGCTTTAATCATTCCAGTAGTCAGAAGGCTTCTGGCTACATATGTAAGCATTTAATCCACAAGTTTTTCTAATTGTTTATACTGTAATTTTTTGTTAGCATCTGTTTTTATTTGAGGTGTCTAATTACCTGTCCAGGCTTCTGTCTGTCAGTCTCTTCAGGAGCTATTTCTGTTTTAATCCCTTTCTGAAAACTAGTGAATAGTAAAATGATCTGCATTTTGAATACATATCTATATATATATACACACACACTGGAATGGATTTAAGAACTTTCCTTAACATAGCCACAGAGCTCTAGTTTTGTTTTTATTCCCAGTTTATTTTAATCTCTGTCCTGTGCAGTATTGAGTCACGCTAAAAATACCTTCATTAGACTGCCATTGATCTACAAGAGGACATTTGGGTATGCTGTGTCTGAGTTCTGCAATAACTTTGCTTTAATTAAGTTAGTAAGTATATCAGAAATTTTAAAAAATAGTAAGTTTTAAATTTTATTTTCATGTGTTCTTTTTCTAGAATTCTCAAATAATTCCATTGATTTCTCTTGTTACTTTTATTTAGATTTTCCTATAATTTTGAACTCACTTTGTTATCCTCTTGGAAATTTTTTTAAGGTTCTAGACTCTGTACTTAATACATATTTTGTGCCTAACTGAAGTGCATTTTTGTAGAACTACCATTTAAGAACTTTTGAAGAATTTTAAAATCAGATTGTTGTATAAAACCTCAGCTAATCCATGTGACATTTTAATGGAATATTGGGTTGGAAGAAAAATTGGTTTGGCATCTCTCTGCTTGGTAGTTTAAAACCAACTAGACACACTGGCTAGCCACTCTCCTTCATTTTGTTTTCCAGCCTTGTAAACATTTCCACATTCCATCTGTGTTGTCTAGTCCATGCATGAATAAAATATGAAGTAATTTAATACCACATATTATGTCAGGGGGTTGCTGTTTATTCTCAGACTTGAAATGAAACTTTTTAGATCACATACTGAAACCTCTTGGGCTTTTGCTACTCATTCAGGGCCCTGCCTTTGAGGCCATGGTGTATGAATATTTCTCATTCTCTGTAATGTGGAAAAAATATATTAGTTTTCTACTTTTATTTATATCATGAATGTATTCTTGGAAAGGATAGATGCAGAGGAGGAAAGAGGAGTTAGCTCTCATTTCTCCTCTTGTATTTGGACTCATGGAGATGGCACAGAGCCCATGGGCCGTTGCAAGTCTCAGCTTCATGGGTGTTTGCCCATGAAGCAGCTGTAGTTGGATCACAGACAAGTAACTGGAAGTCTCTGTAGTCCTTTACCTCAAGACTAGTAACATTTCAGAATGCAGGTTACAACTCAAATGAGGGGATAAAGGCAATATCTTAATAGCTTTGTTTCTTTATCAGCTAAAACCTCTGTGCCGACATAGCAGGTTGATATCACGAGGTCATTAGGGTTTACATGCAGTAGGTATTGTGCTTGTATGTTTGAACCTGTGTTCTTTGCTCTACATTTGGCAGATTGCAAAGCTCTAGTTGTGCAACCACGTACTTGTGCCAGGATGAAAAGTTTCTGGGCCCATGTTTCAGCTTAGTGCAGGACAACTCTCTAAATTGTATTCTTACATGCTAGTCTGTGCTGTAGCATTTCAAGAACCATTCAATGTCAGTGAAAACTTATCAGTGTGACACAGTAGTGGCAGAAACTCACCTTTGCACCTTGCTGTCTATATGGTCCCTAACTCCTCCCATCTACATGTAAAGATTATAACTGTACCTTAGCCATGATAGCTATTAGCATGCAGTCCGTACTCAAAACTGTAAATAAATGAGTAACATTTAATTCTGACACTGACTTTGGTTTCTCAGTTTACATCACTTTAAATAATGAAAGAATGCAGTTTAAATTAGTACTTGGCTAGTAATGACTAAACATGCTTTTTCTTAAATCAGAATGTAGTGCCTATGACAGTGAAAAATGGACACCAAAACAGCTTGTATCTATTATTTTTAACAGCCTGGCAGTTAATATATATATTCTATATTTATGTGCAAATGAGACGTGAATATTAAAAAAGGTATTAAAACAAATAATTTGGTTTCTTTTTCTGTAGTGCTTTCTTCTCAGGAAAAAAGGATGACACCACTCCAGATTATGACCTGTGTTTTGTGAATTAAATTGCTATAGGTTTCCTTGCTGAAATAATTATTAGGCAAGCCTTCCTGAACATGTTTGTGCCTTGCATTTTCCCTTTTCTCCCTCCCTGATTACAATTCCATGGCAGAGACCAGATTGCTCAGCAGACTACTGGACATTAGAAGATCAAAATCTGATATATCAAACTATGATCTCACATTCCTTTACATGAAAATCCCACACTCCTTTCTATGAAAATGACAGGCTGTATTAAACATGCAGGAGTTGGTTTTTGTTTTTCAAATATCTAGTTTTTCCAGCTTACATTCATATCCAGGCATTTCTTCAATATGTTGCCATAGAATATTTAAGTAAATATTTTCAATAGTAACTTTGCACGAGTATTGTATCTTCAAAAATCTCCTTCTCTTCGCTTTCCATTGTCATGTGAAAAAGAATTTGTAGATATAGATAAGTATACTTGCAAGTTCCTGCTAGACTTTGTTTTCACTTTAGTTCACGATGTGTACAAACTTCTTGGAAAATTAAGAGTGCGTGATACATGCAGGATATAATGGGAGTTGTGTTTTGTAGAGAATAGAGTCTCTGGAGTCATCTTACAAGTCAGTTTTATTGTGTGCATCTAACTAAAACCATCTGTGTGACTTGCTGTTAGCAATATTGTTTGGACAGCCCTAAATCAAATCCTGAATGGGCAAGATTACAGAAGGCAGGTTTATACTGGAATCCTTCAGGTTAAACCCACTGATGTCCAGTCTTTTCTCCTTTTTGGCATAAAAAGTATTAGCAAGAGGTAAGTTTGTGCTAGCTGTCCTTGTTTCACCAAGATCTATCTTCTGCAAACAGGCTTGTGTTTACAGAAACCAAAGTGAAAATAGCATGTGAACAGCATAAACCGACTGCAGTCAAAATAGTTGTGCATTTGCATAACTGTGCAGTATTTAAAGGAATGGCTAGCTTACTTTGGTACAGTTTACTACAAGCTTTTCCTTAAGTTTTTTCTCTTCAGAAATCTCTCAAGAAGTGGAAGGCTCTGATTCTAAATAGCATTATTTTTGCACAATAGTAGAAAACAAGTTTAACTGTCTTGTTACAGTTTTTGATAAATGGACACTGACATGGACTACGAAAGACCCAACGTTGAAACTATCAAGTGTGTGGTGGTTGGAGATAACGCAGTGGGAAAGACTCGCCTAATTTGTGCAAGAGCATGCAATACAACCTTGACTCAGTATCAGCTGCTGGCAACTCACGTACCAACTGTCTGGGCCATTGATCAGTACCGTGTCTGCCAAGAGGTAAGGACTGCAGGTGTACAAAATATGGAGCACGTGCTGTGAAGTTGTGGTATCTTTTATTGGCAAGCCTTTCTTTGTCAGGATGCAGCAATGAACTCACAAGCATTTTATGCCTGGTCTCTACTGCAGCCATGGTCTGATAACCATTTCCCCGAGTCTCTCACTCCAAAGTATTTTTTTTATCAAACCTGTTTTTAGGAAGATGCATATTCTGCCTGTTTTATAAAATACAGCATTTGCTGAAAACTATATGTGATACACTCTTGGTCTAGTATGCTTTAGACCTTCTTGTGAGATGAATTAGAAATGTACTTGTTTGATGGAGGGAAAGAGAAAGTTATGTATGTTCTGTTCTAGGTCCTTGAACGCTCAAGAGATGTTGTGGATGAAGTGAGTGTTTCTCTCAGGCTGTGGGATACGTTTGGGGACCACCACAAAGACAGGCGCTTTGCATACGGAAGGTAAATTGATCCAAGCAAACTTTTAAGTAGTAATTGTAGTAAAATTTTAGGGCAGAAAAAAATTGCAAATCTTAATTTTGAAAAGCAAGGACTTAAAAACAATCAAGGGTATTCATATTCCTGCCTACTGCAAAGAGGATTATCTGCTGCAAGGATTAAAAAGATATAAATATTTAAAAAGCAGCATAGTTTCACTACACCACATTTCCTTGAACAGCCTGCTAAGCTCTGTCAACAACTGTTGTCCTATTTCAAATTTTAAAGAACATTCCCCAAAATAAGATTGTAGTTTTACAAAATTTGTATACAAAATATAATGTAATATGATACATATATAAAATATAATATGATATAATTGCCTAACATGTAATTAACAAGGCGAGATGTTGGGAAACATCACTCTTACTCAATAAAATATTTATTTTATTAAAACCTATGATGTTGAATGGGCAGCTAAGCTCTTGAGAGCAGAGCCAATTGAAAGAAAGGTGAGACTCTTCTGTATTTTCTTTGTTAAAGCTGAGGAAAGGAAAGGTTTTTCTTCTATAAAACCTTCACCTTCGAGTGTCTGCTAGTGAATCGATTAACCTGGAAATTCTTAAAAAAAATTTAAAAAAATAAAGAAAATTAATGTAATATAGATTTTTCCAGCATATACAATATAACCAGCATAGTTTCAACAAGGACTGAAGCCAGTGATAGTCTGTTTTGTTTAATTGTAACTAGATCTGGTCTTGTGGCATAACGGACAGCAGAACAGCTGAGTAACAGGCATTTGAATACACATATAATAAGAACAGGTTACCTGTATTGGGCAAATACTGAGCTGAAGATGGGTTTTGAACAGATATTTTCATAACTGACATTTGAGCAAGGTCTCAGTCCTCACACGTTTTTCACCTTCTTGAACATTTTCATATCATTTTCGTATCTGCTTCAGTCTGTACATGATCAAATATCCATAGACAGATACTTTTTGTTTTTTCCAGCTGGGAATGCCTTTTGTAGAGCATCAGTCTCAGCTTTGGATTCCATGTTGCCAAAATGTACTGTCTTACTGTTTTCCTTCTCTCTGTGCTACCTGATGAAACGAATTACTTCGGAAGTTGACTTTCTTTTCTATTCTCCTCACCTTAGAACCACTGGAGAGGGCTCTGTTGTTTGAATCCATCAGTTAAATTTTCACACTGTAAAACTCCGTATGGCAGTTTGTACAAACCCTCCTTCATATACAGCACTGTGTTAGTTGTGTCTTCACAGAGTCATGAATTACCTTGAATTTTGTGTTGGGAGCTAAAGTAGCAACACATCTGAGCTACACAACCTGTACCATTTGTAAATAAGCTTTGTGAGTGAGTGAAGTTACTGACTTTAAGGTAATATTGCTTGTAATATTTAGTGCCACTTGAGTATGTGAACAGATACTGTTTTATCATTTGGCAGCATATGGAGCCTACTTTGATAAATATGGATGTAACTTAACATTTCCACTAACTGTTCCTCTTTGATGTGGCCTCCTGATATTCTGCAACAGATACTGTGTCACTGAGGAGATTACTAGAGATTAGGAGAACAAAATCGGGCATGTTCTGAACTCTGATCCCAAATTAACTAACAGGATGGGAGAGGGGGAAACAACATACTTAGATTCTAATCCTGCAAACGCCAAGGAGGATGTGAATAACTCGAGATCTCGTGGGATTAAGCATGTGAATGTAGCGATTCATTTGTGATGTTAGCAGAATTGAACCTGTGTAGGATCAGGTTTGCTATACCCTGATCAATTTAAAAAGGCTGTTCTGGAAACCTGCTGTTCTGTTAGTGGTGTTTTTGCAAGTCTGTTAATGCAGAAAGTAACTGCAAACTCAAGAGAAACTATCTTATAAATCTAATTTCAATTGTAAAATTTTCTAATTGTAAGCACTGGTTAGGTACTTCATTGTTTTGAAATACTGTTTAGTATTTTATGTGTTAGCATTTTAGGAAGAGATTTCCAATATTGAATGTTCACATTGTTAGAATTTATTTTACATCACCTCTGTACATTGAACTACAGTCTACTCAGAGCTGAGTCAAATCTTGCAGTGCAGCGGAAGGTCTCATTTATGCCAAACTGCTCAAGGCTACACTTACAAGTGCCCCAAGTTTCTGATTGTCTGAAGGATCACATAATAATATAACCCTTTGGTTCCCTTCAAAATTTTTTATGCATATGCCCTTGTGCAGGGGAAGGCTTATTTCAGCCAAACACTCAGCCAAGACCTCTAATTGTCCTGAACGTGGTGTAACAAGAACCAGCAGGTCATTAATTCACCTGCTGCTCATTGGAAAAGATTGTTCCATACACTTTTACAAAATGTTACATAAATAGATTATGCTATAGATGACAGGGTGAACAGTTAATAGGACTTGCAGTAAAGATAAATCCTTCTTAATTCTTTATTTTTCACAGATAGAAACCTGAGAGGAGAATGACAGAAGGAATGTGTTTTCCACTATTTTTGAGTGACGGAAAGAGAAAAACATATTTGAATGCCACTGAGGATGGAATAGTTAATGTTTTTACTGCCATCCTTTAAAATGGGAGTATGGAGAGTGAGATGCAGCTTGCATTCTGCTGTGTGGTGTTTAGTTTAATAATCACAATCCTCCAGGAGCTTTGGGAAAACAGTTCCTGACAGCTTAAGGGAGGGAGGGGGATGTGGCTCGAGGGACTTGTGGCAATATTTGCTGCAGTTTTATAGCATGACATGTTGGTTTTTTCCTTAGAGTGTGTGCTTTAGTTTTGGAAGTATTTTGTTCAGTTCATCTTAGGCACTGTGATACCAAACAGTCATTTGTCCCACAGGGTTTCATTTGATGCAAAATCACTCCAAAATGTTGTAAAATTACAGTGGCTTTGTTATGATTAGTGTATTGATTTCCAGCTCCTAGTCACCTCTTTGTTTAATAACAGTATAGTCTCAGTGCTATTGTATTCTCTAAGCCTGCAAATAAGGCGGGAACTTCATATAAAGCTCAAGTTGTCATTATGTACCAGTTTCCCTGGGAGGAACAAAATTGCATGTGTAAAGACGTGAAAACATCTTAATTTATATTTCAGCTTGTCAGGATTCACTATCCTCTCTCCTCCTGTCCAATCTCATTTTGAATGAGCGTCAACGTGTCATTGTGTTAACTAATTCTAAAAGTAAAATGAATAAAATGGGAAAAAGATTGGCTTGCACTTTTTCTTTTTCATCCTTTTCTTTATTTTTTTCAGGTAAACATGTTTGACTACAATTTTATTAATATCCTACAAATTCTGGTTTTTTTATACATGCAACTCTTGTATGTGTAAACATGAGCACAAATCTGCAAAGAGTTAATTCAGTCCCAATCAAATATTTATTCTTAATACCATGGATGTGGTTTGTCAGCTAATTCAGCCAGGATGATTTATTTACTTGCAACTTAAATATGAGCTGTAGACCAAACAAAATCTGTTCATACAGCATGGACAGAAAACAGCTTTTTCCTCGTGACTTACAAATGTGAATGAGCCTTGCTGTGAGACTGCTGACAGAGCCTCTTAAAATATGTTTAGAGTATTTCCTCTGTTGTGAATGGATTTCATAAGCCTTGTGGGTATTGTATGTACACAGAGGAACACATGCATTTGTCTATTTCTGTGTAATTACAATTCCCTTAACAATTACTTCAATGTAACTTAATCCATAGAAATATACCTTCTGAACGCTGCTGAAAAGGGTCCATGAGAATATGTGAAGATATGTGAAGACTTCCACCAATATCATTAGGGATGTTTTGTTTTCTGTTCCTTTTTCTGAAAGGACAGTGATAATGATATTTCTATAAAAACAGTGTAAAATGTTTTGGTAGCTTTGATGTAAAATGGTATTTGCATTCAGCAAATTCAGTGACATTATGGCGAGGTACAGGTCTTCACAGAGTTACTCAGTTTACCTTTAGTTAGATCAGTGCCCTCTGTCACTCACTGCCTGTGCCAAGCAGAGAACAGGCCAGCAGCTCCTCACCTTTCTTCAGAGAAGGTCCAAGGTTTCAGAAGTGCTTTGAATGAAAGCCCATGCTTTTCCCTGCAGTCTTGCTGTCCTTGTTTTTATGTTACAATAATAAGAATGATTATAATTATCTACCTTCCACATGCCTTACAAGCCATTTACTGGCGTGGGTTGGAGGGGATCATCAGAGGTGTATCTTCATATCAGTAGCACTTAACCGACACATGATAGTCTTTTGCTTTGTTAGCAAAGGGCCAGCTGATGGGGAATTCAGATCTCTCTCACCTTGGCTGCTTCCATTTGCTATGTTTTGCTGCCACAAAAAGCGATACGCCATATCTTAGAATCATCCTCAAATACCAAAATCTGTGAGCCTCTTAATCTACTTTAAGGTGGTTTACAAGCTGCCAAGATTCTTCATCAAGCAATCCTGAAGAACTACTCCTGTAAAAACCATTTTTTTAATAATTGTTATGATTTTTTTCTCTTTTGAGTTTGACTCAGATCAATCTCAAGAAAGACTAGAATAAGCAGAGAGGTTCATAGAGAGATAACATTCTCAAGTAGTTTTATTCCAATGTGGTGTCTGTATGCACTGTTTTTTCTTCTTCTGTTATCTACATTAATATTCAAGGCTTTTTCACTCAGTTGATGGGAAAGTATATGCTTTATATACTTAAAGCAATCTAATTAATGCAGATCTACTACTTTTCTTCTCTGCATCCCATTCCATATTGTGAGTAGAAAGAAGTTGCTACAGAATTGCTGTTAGGAATCCTTCCTTCTTTAAAAAGATATGTGCCCAATGGCTGTTGGTGGAGTCTGAGGCTCAATTTGGTGTGTATGTAATCTATCTATAATAGAGCCACACCTGTAGTGCTTTAAGCCTTCCTTGACTGGAGTGGAAAAGTATGTATCAAATGTTATTTGTGGTATTATGTAATTTTCCATTTTTCCTTGCTCTCTGAAGTCAGTGGCTGAGTGGCTGGGTGGAAGGAGGGCATTTGGGTTCTAACCTAGAAGACTGCAAAGCAACGTCAAAATCTTTTGGAAATGCTAAATCTGCGAAGTGACTTTGCATCAAGATCTTGATCTTAGTAAATTATTTCTTTGTGGATAGGTGCTTGGAGGATTTCGTGAGCTGTTTTCTGCTCCAAGAGTCTCAGGATCGCAGTCTGGATTTTCTCATACATGTGTCAGAATATGAACACCACTCTGCACAGCCAGATGTAACTGTTTTAAACTGAGTTCTTATCAATATATTTGTGACATCAACTTGCCAGTTAAAATTTCTTGACAGTTTTTTTAAAATAAAAAAAAAAAAGAGGAGGAGGCTGGTTTTGTTGATAGTCCAAAGAAAGCAAAAAATACAAAAGTCCGTGTTTTCTCCCCAGAGAAAGAGATCTGCTAATGCTCAGTTTCTTCTGTGACTTCAGAAGTCACTCTCATACTGGATGCAAACCAGACACTATCATTCTTTCACCTACTCTGGATTTTTACATCCCTCTTTATCTTATCCCTGGTTTCCTATCTGTGTTCTTCATCAGTACTTATAAGGAATCATGCTTTTATTGAATTTTGGGACCTAGCTTTGGATTTTCCTTTTTCTTTTTTTCTTTTTTTTTTCTTTCCCATCCTTAAATCCCTCCCCTACCTTGAAATAATATTCTTCTTCTAATCATGTTGCTTCAAATGATGTTTTAAGTAAACCTCTTCTTACTTCTTTTAAACTTAATATGCTTTTCTGTTTGATCATTGGTTCCTCATTTTATTTTTAGAGGGTGGGGCTGACAGTAAAAAAAAGATTAATTTCTTCTTTGGTTATTATTCTACAGTGTCTTTAATGAAAGGTAGCTGGTTCTCTGTAAAGAGATAGCATGTAGTTCTCATCTGTAAGCTGCCTCTTTATAATAATAGAAAATAAGCTTGAAAAGCCCACCTGTCCATTTTTCCATTGTTTTGTGAATTTATTTCTCTTTATTTTATTTTCTGACTGTTGTCTGAAGACAGCAGTCACCTGATATGTCTTACAAAACCATTTTTAGCTATATTCTTGTCAGTACCTTTATAATTATGAGTTTCAGTGTTTGCCCCAGGTTGTTCAGATGTATTCCAGCTAGCCTTGTACCTTCTCTTGCTCTTGTCATTTTCTTTCATCCTTCTCCATTGATTTGGTGTTCAGGGTTTGTAAAGTAAGTAAAACTTACTTTTTATAAACCCGAACTGTGATACACAGAATATTTCAGTATTTCAGCCTCAATTAACTGTCTCTAAAATTATATTTATCATAGACTTTTTGTTGCTGCATTAAAAATGCAGTAATCGAGATCTCTGCTTCAGAGAAGGGAAAAAGGCCTGTATTGGTATGTTATGGTGGATGTGTGTACTGCAAACATACCTGATTCCAAAGAGAGTTTTACTGAGTCGGCTGGTAAAATCTGGTCCAGAATCATGCTAAGGTACCTTGAGGGTGCCTGTTTCAACTGCAAAGTTCTATTTAGCACTAAGATGGAATTTTTCATATGTAAATGCTGAACCAGAATTATGGGTGAATTTACTTCTTATAGCCAGCAATAAAATGAACCAAATTCCAAGAGTGTGTAAGCAGTCCTTTAAATTAAACATAAAATTGTTTTCCTCTTTTTACATTGTTCCACATGACTTTGCCATTCTTTTTGGCACTATTGCTGGCCAAGCATTTTTACAATAAGAGTAGCTCTTACAGGTTTCTGCAATGGAAAATGAGATATTTTAATAATTCTTTGGGATATCAAAACATTTTTTGCCATTGTCTGTAAATACACCATTGTTTTCCCATGAGTGTCTCAGAGGAACTAGAAGAGATTTTAAAATGCTTAACATTTAAAGATGATGTATTGTTTGTAAGGAATGTATTGGGAAACTCTTTCTACATTTGAAGCAGTCTTGAAATATGCAATTTTCTTAAAGGTAGTGTTATCTTCTTTTTCTTACTGTTGTTTCCTACTAAAAATGACATTATAGAAATTTTAGAAATAGATCTGCATGCTACTCACCACAAAATCTGAATATATTTCAGGGCATTTTGACAGTTTCGCACATTACACCAGTACTTAAGAAGCTTCACTGCTGTCGGTAAAGTATAGAACTAATTGATTCTCCTGCTCACATCCAGGGCACTGCATGGTCTTGCCCTGCCTTACCTGGATATCTTCAGTTCTTCACATGCCAGGCACCCCCTGCATTTTAGTTTTCCTAGCCGCTCATCTGTTTTGAGTGTGTGTGCATAAGTCCTGTGTCTTCAGGTCATTTTGTTATGCTCACCAGTCACTTAATGAATTTCTTATCATTTCATGTGATGGCTGCAACTGCATTTACTAAAAACTGAGTCCACTTAAAACATTATCAGCCTTGCTTATCTGCACAGTTTTTTTTCAGCGCAGTGAGATGTATGCATGAAAAATGTTGTATAACTGAGTGAATCTCTCTGTTCAAAATGTATCTTGATTGACATGGAGACATAGCAGGGTTTTGTTCAACCATAAACAAGATTCTCAATTTAATTCTTAGGTGGCCTTCTACTGCCTGAACCTACTGTGTTTGAGAACCTGGGAGCTGGTATTTGCACTCAGGCTGTTGCCCTACACAGTATTTCCTTTCAGGTGGTTGAAGGACTACGCACGTGGACACTAGAGACAGCTCTTGTCAAATTATGTTCTCAGTGGGAGAAGTTCAGCTGTGATGCAGGTCTCTGAGGAACCTTGGGAAAATTATGGGAAGTGTTTAGGGAAGAAAATGAATGAAGTAAAAGTAAAACAACATTTTATTGATAACTGTCTAAGGATTAGCTGTTCTGGTAAAGTCAAAAGAGTCTAACAATTTGGATGACCCTCTACCAAATTGTTTGCTCTGTAACATTCAAATAGACTCTCTTATTTCAACCTTATTTCTCAGAGAAAACTGCTATCTAAAAATAGGGAAAAATAAAGACTATAATAGGAGAAATCTACTGGGGATTTTTTTTCCCTCCCCCTCCAACTCTATTCTTAAAGTTTGATTTGATTAAATATGTGCAACAGACTTCTTGTCAACCAAAATATAATTTGTCTATCCTTAAACGGATTCTGTCAGATTTAACTCTTGGGTCTTTTTTTAAGCTCTCTAAAACAAAATGTGTACTGTTGACTTTTCCTCTAGAAGGAGGACAAGATAGCATGGCAATACAGTTCAGTCTTTCTCCTCCTCTTTCCCACTCCCTGCATTGATTTCCAGATCAGAGGGATTTCCTCTTCACATTCTGTATTCCTCACAGCTTTATTTCTTCCCCTTTTCAAACGCAAGATTATTATTCCATTATTATATGACAAATGATACCCCTTACATATGAGCAGCAATTCTTGCATCCAGCAGTTTTACCCAGTAACTTGTAAATTATAAACTAGAGGGAACAACTTCTTCCTAGGTAATGCAGCATGTACATTTCAGAAGGTAGCCTGTTTCTGCATCACAGTTCATAACTCTAATTTCAGACTAGGAAATATTAAACTTTTAAAAGCACTTGCCATGGAATATATGAGATATCATTTAATATTGCTGTTTCCTTGAAGTTCTAAAATAAGAGTATTTGGGAAGATGGAAAATATGTAGCAGTTTCTGGTTGACAGATGAATCAGCAGTGTGGTGTGTAGGTACATCTGCAGTGCAGCTCATTACACCGGCTCTGGAACATGCATAGCACGTAAGCAGATGAGTCTTTCAAAATCTGAGTCCCAGACCAATGGAGTGCTCTGTTACACAAAACAGCTCTATTTAGAAAACATTAACTTCTCTGCCGCTTCTAACAACTCCATTAGGAAGGCTTTTTACAAAGCAAATATACTGCTTTTTCTCCCCCACCTCACGAGTTTCTGATTGTAGTGATTGCAGAGTGACTTCCAGATGGTTACGATGGTTACCTGTAGCTTGACTACTGCTGAAGCCTGAGGTTGATAATTTAAAGTTGTCTTGTCTTTGTTAGTGGTATGCTGCTTGCTTTTCGGCAGTGTCTTGGACTGCTCTCTGTACATCTGATACAGTTCATAACTCACATGCTAGGAGCTCACAGGATGGCAGCACACCATGTGCTGATTCCTGCCAGAGATTTGGTTGTCTAGACGGTTTCTTTTCATTCTCTGAAGTCTAAAAAGGGGTAGTTGCTTCCATCAAAAGTTCTTCTTATCTACGTTTGGGGAAATATCACTGAGTGCATTGAGGTAATACCTGTGTTAGGTAGATGCGTTGCTTCTCGGAATGGTGGTAAGTTTCTTTCTTTGCCCACAGAAGCCTCCTCTAGGTAATCCATAACTATGTTTAGATCAAGCTGGGCTGACTTCAGATGTGTATGTTTTGAATTAAGAATTACTTCTGCGACTCCAGGGGGAGCATTTGAAGTGCTCTTACGCTTTAATGTGAGACTCCAATACAGGAGTTTGATCAGCCAGGAAGTGACAAACACGTGAGTGGCGGTAGGTTTGACTATAGCTGAGAGAACCTGTTCCCCTTCTCCACTTGCCAAGTCCCACACATATATGTTGTGTTCTGCCCTGTTTGGAGCCCTGATGAGCAGAAAGAAACCTGTTTTCTTACATTGGTGATGCAGAATGTTTCCCTGGTGGTTGATCACATGCTAGAGCAAGTCATGCAGAAGTTATGAGTTTTAGTGATATTTAAGTATGTTCAGATGTTTCAAATAATAAGAGTAGATGATTCACATTTTCTTCTATTAAGCCTATGAAAAGCAGAATGTAAGAAAAAATCAGTTATGCGTTTCTGTACCTGTACCACCGAATCTACAAGACAATGTGTTGAATATCCAAGCTACCATTTCTCTTTGCTGAGTTATTTGTAATACTTGTCTTTGTTTCTTGTGATACTTCAGTATCAGACATCAGTATATGAAGTGTAATCATACGCTTTTGTTGTATTTAACAAAGGTAGATGCGCATAATGCCTTATCTATTGCCTATCTCAATTGGGTGGCGCTTTAAGAGGAATGTGATGGAGAGGTTCTAAAGCACTTTTTGGTATTCAAGTCTATGGAAGTATTTCTTGAATCATGCCTAAAGTTTACTGGGAAATGATTATGAAATTTCTGTTTTAGAAAAAAGCAGCTTGTGTTTGTGAATATATTGCTGCAGAGACAAAGAAGAAAGCAGAAGTAAACCTGATTCATCCTTTTTTCTTCTCCAAGTAACCAAACCACACAAAAATGGGAATAAATTAGATTATTTATTTTTTTTAAACCTATCCTTTTATGTTCCCTGGGAATATTAAAATAACATTGATAAACTTTTTAGTGTCTGGGAAATCTTAATATGTTATTTTAACCTGACAAGTCCTGGCTTTTATGGACAAATGTCAAAAACTTTATAGTAAGGCATTAGCAAGTTGTAAATGTGCCTTTGACATTAAAAGGAATTGTAGGTATTTTAATTAAAGTTTCCAAAGGACAGTTTTCCTCAAATGTTCACAGTCCTATGTAGACAGTTAATCTTCTTCATATATTACTGTCTCCAGTTTGTACTAATAGTGCAAATCATGCTTATGATTTGAACAAAAACTTAATTTATTATGATAAGGTGGATGTATTTTGTGAGCTAACAGACCCAGCCGTGGTGCTGGTTCAACGTGTGAACTCTGTCACGACCCAGTGATTTCCCATCCATCCTGTTTATGGCACAAGGCCATTCATTTCTCCCTGTTCAGTACAGAACTCTCAGGATATTCATTTTATGGGAAAGTCCAGGTTTTAACACAGGATAAAAAATATACAAATCCCAGGGGTTTTACCTCTTTATTCTGTTTTTCACTTCATTCGGAATGCAGTAAGGTGGAAATGTCCTGTTAGTGCAATGCTATGTGTGTTGTGAGTTAGGGATAAAGAAACCAGTGTTCCCCAGCTTGGTTTTCTGGTTGCCCAAGGAAGGTCAGAAGTGATGAGTTGCTCAAGAACCGCATGCAGGTCTGTGGCAAAAACTGAGAGTCTCTGAGCAAGGGCTGTAACACATGCAGGGCTGCGCTGGGGCCAGTCTGCTGGATAGTCTGGGCCTGTCTTCTCCAAGGAAACAGATCATCACTGGCTCTTCTCAGGAGCCCAGATCTGTTGCCGACCCAGCATTGGCCAGCAGCTGCGCCATGGGGGATCTGTTGGCATCTTTTACTTGTGAACTCCTGCTGGAGCTCCATTTCCTTTTGGTTTTCTGAGAGATGTGATGTGTGTCTTGTGGTTTGTAGAGTCAGGAGGTCTGGATACTCGTGACTGCAATTACTTGGCTTAGGTATTAATTTCTGAAGGACACGAAGCAGCCTGTGTCTCTAAGATGCTTAGTTATAGTTAGGACCAGCCAGACAGCCAATGCTTGCCTCTGGGGCAGTCCTGATGATCTTGAATTAAACAACTGACCAGATTAGAATATGTGTAACACAAATTTTTTTAATCTTAGCTGTACATTGATTTCTCCTTTCTGGGAGCTAAGCAAATGTCTGCTGGGGCCTGGGTTTTACTCTTACGTGACCTTGAATAGAGAAATTTTGATTGTAAAGGGTATTTGCTTCAGTTATTTAGAAGACCACTGTATTAGCTGCTTACCACTTTGCTATTTAGAAAAGGCCTTGTTTCTAGATATGACAGATGTGTTGCAGTTTATATAAGATACAAACTTGGAGCAGAAGCATTTCTCTTGCATTAAATTTATGCTCACAGCAGTACCTGTATTGTATGCAGCTATCTTTAGAAACAGTATTGCTGGATATATCTGTGCCCTCAGTGAAATGTAGAAAGCAGCAGTACTGAGGAGGTATTTCATTATTTAAAAGGTGAATGTTAAGATTCACTGCTGCTGCTCTATACATTACACAAACTGCAGACACAACACATTTGTGCTAAATTAAAGAATAATAGAAGTGAGATAGATATGGTATTACTGAGCTTACCCTGCTGACAATTCTGTAGCAATAAGTTGTCTCCTCGAAATGTCCCTTCCCCTCAATTTTTCTTGAGAGTTTCAATTCAACTTTTTTTCTTCTTTTCTTTTTTTTTTTTTTCCCATGAGAGATCCAAGAGCTGCTTTGTAACATCCCACCCGAGTCTATAAATAATGAAATTGCCCCAAGTTAGGAATGCTCTGAGCCAAGTATTCCAGCGTTTCTCTGCCTTAGGGTGCTAGCTCTGACAAGAATTAGGTGGTGGATTAGTGGATAAACTGTCAACCTTAATCCTCATACTCACAATTTATAAAGCAAGTTTATTTAGTGAAATACTTTTTGTTTTCTTAAAACCTTTAAGAGCCTGCAAATATTTAAGCCACTGTCCTATTCTACACTTTACTGACCTTCTTTTCATCGTGATGATTATTTTTGCATATATTGTAGAAGTGGTAATTCTGCAGTAACTTGCCCTTCTAACAGGTTATTTATTAAAGATGTTAGAGAACTGCTGTGCAAAGTGCATTGCAAAAGAAATCACCTCAGTATCTAAAATGGTGCAGTAAAGGTATTTCTTCATGACAAGTTCAAAAGTGATCTGTGTCTGCCTGTGTGGCTGTTCTGAAGTTTTGCATAACTGCTTTCTAATTCCTAAGCACCAGTGATCTTTGAATTGCAACTTAGGTGTCCAGTCAGCAGAATTGTTTGTTGAGCAACGACAGCCTGTGAATAACTGTAGTGTAAAAGTAGAGAATGGCAAGCCTTAGCTCTCTTCTTAGTGCTCTGTTCATACGTGCAGGGATCATCTCTTGGCATAGAGGGGCAGCGCTTCCTAGGTATGTGGATTTGTGCTTCCATGCTTGTGTGGTGAAAAGTGTAGCTTCTATCAAACCTCTGCACGAACAACATGTATTCTGACATCTGGGTGTCAGTGCATTTTTCAAAGTGTAAAGTGGAGTACCTTTAAGCTGGAGTGATGAAAATAGATGAAGCTGCAGTGGAAACCGTGTTTGTTGGGTTTTAATTGGATATTTTCTTGTTGCCTTTCTAGGTCCGATGTAGTTGTTCTGTGCTTTTCAATTGCTAATCCTAATTCCCTGAATCATGTGAAAACAATGTGGTATCAAGAAATCAAGCACTTCTGTCCTCGCACACCTGTCATTCTGGTGGGCTGCCAACTAGATCTCCGCTATGCAGATCTTGAGGCTGTTAACAGAGCCAGACGGCCTTTGGCAAGGTAAAGTTTAAACAAAAATAAGAATTAAAAGAAATCACCTTGGTAATCAGGTACAGTATTTCAAAAGAGAAAGGATAGAGCCTACTTTCCTTTTTTTGTAAAATGAGAATATATATGCTTTTTTCTTTTTAATTCTGTTGTCTGAGTTGGTTAATTTTTCAACCCATGCAGTTATTATAGGTTTCCCAAAATATTTGTGGACATTGGACATCTAATCTTGATATGCCCGAACACTACGATAATAGAGAGATAGTATAGAGAGATAATAATGATTATTGGAGGTTTTCATATATGTCTTTCTCCATCTGAATAAGCGTATCATTTCCTACCCTGTCACTTCTGTCAGGTACTGCCAGATTCTACTCAAGTTTTCTTAAATCTCAATTATTATTTTTTCGGAAATGTAATTCTAGATCACGGCAGAAAATAAAGTGGTTACAAGTTAATTTTTTTAATGTTCTGAGATTAAAAGAGAGTTTGAGGTCATTCTGGAGCAGCTTTGTTTTATCCAGATTCAAAAGACAAGCATTCACATGTTTGGGCAAAACAGTCCCACAAGTACCTACTCACTTCCGATTTCCTCCTTTTGTGTGGATTTGAATGAGAACAGATTCATGGAAATAATATTAATGATTGTGTAATTAAAGACTGTATTGCAACAAATTTCCATAAAGGGATTGAATTAATATTTCATGGGTTCTAAGAAAACTTTGCATTGCGTTCAAATTCTTGACTCGGCAATATGATTTTCATAGGTTTGTTTGCTTATTAAACTTTTCTTCATTGTGTGGGTGAGGTGGGCTTTTTGGTTGACTCTTTAAAAGGAAATGTTTTTTCAAACCTCAGAATTCTTTTCCTGCCCTAATCCTCCTTTCTGATTTCACCACTGATAAAGTTTGAACCAGTACGCTGCATGTCTAGCACAGACTTCTGCCACCTGAACTGATTATTAGCTGGTGACTAAAGCAAGCTGTTGTCTGGAGTGTGTTAAGTCTGTGCCAGCTTGTGTCTGCCCAATATGGTATGCTCAGAGAACACACTGTTGGGTCATGTCTGCTGGTGAGATGATTTTTTTTTGGGAAAATGGATCCAAGCCCAGACTTTTTTCTGGTTTGCTTACCCAACATCATGTACTAGAGCTGCTCTGGAAATTCATGAGTTCCCACGTAATGCTTCTACAGCCAAAACAGGCCTATCTCTTGAAGTTAGTTACACAGGCCTATCAAGTTACACTTTTGTCATAGGCTACTATCATTTTCTTTAAAAAGCATAAGGTTAAGAAATATTTCTCATTTCATATTTAGCTGTATTTGTGGCATTTCTATGTCATGAGAATTTCCATTAGAGTTTAAATGATGGATACAAAGAAAGATACCGAGAATGTCTGGGTAGAAAGGGATGTTAGGAGGTTTTTTAAATAATGAAATTTCTTGAGCATCTTGTCAACTTTTTTTACTGTAAATTTCCCTTTAACAGAGAGGAGGCTTGTTCCATTTTGTGCAAATGATTTCTACATATTTTTAGTAACATTGCAAAGACACCACCAAACTTAAACAAAATTACAAGTAGGTGTTATTCTAAAACTCTCTGGAGTCATGGTTGTAGATTTCCAAAGGCTTTGTGGGCTTAATTTTATATATTTTTTTTTTCATTTGAATGATAGTTTTCTCAGAATTGGTGCTGAGAGATTTTGTAAGATTCCATGCTCTCTGGAATAACTTTGTGATGATCGTTGTGTGTGAGGTTTCTTTTTTGTTTAACCCTAGGCCGATCAAAAGAGGAGACATTTTGCCACCAGAAAGAGGCAGAGAGGTTGCCAAGGAACTTGGGATACCGTACTATGAAACCAGTGTATTTGACCAGTTTGGGATTAAAGATGTGTTTGACAATGCAATTAGAGCTGCCCTGATCTCCAGAAGACACCTGCAGTTCTGGAAATCTCATTTAAAGAAGGTCCAAAAACCTTTGCTTCAGGCTCCATTCCTACCTCCAAAAGCCCCTCCTCCGGTTATCAAAATTCCCGAGTGTCCTGTACCAAGCATGAATGAAGCTGGATATTTATTGGACAGTCCACTGTGTGCAGATGTTATGTTTGTTCTCCAGGAGCAGGACTACATTTTTGCTCACAAGATTTACCTAGCTACCTCCTCTTCAAAGTTTTATGACCTTTTCTTAATGGAATGTGAGGAAAGTCCAGACTTCGATGAAACACAGTGTAATAAAGAAAACATAAATAAGGATGTTCTGACAAGTCACCTTGAGAAAAACAGTGACAGTGATGAGACATCCTTGAAATCTGCTGATGTTAAAATTCCTCCACCAGAAAGTACTGACTCTTTAAACATGCTAGAACCCAAACCTGGTGAAACAAATTCTACAGCAAGATCTCTGTCATCCTGGGGTAAGGGGTTTGTTAGTGTGCATAAGGAAATGCAAGTGAATCCTGTCTCGAATAGGACATGTCCTGTAACTGTGGTAAAAATGGATTCATCTGTGCAGGCTGGACCTTTTAAAACTGTTTTGCAGTTTTTATACACAGGGCAACTGGATGAAAATGAAAAAGATCTCACAAGACTGGCTCAGATTGCTGAAATCTTGGAAGTATTTGATTTACGAATGATGGTGGAGAATATTATGAATAAAGAAGCCTTCATGAATCAAGAGATTACTAAAGCATTTCATGTCAGAAAAGCTAATCGGATTAAAGAGTGCCTTTGCAAAGGGACATTTTCTGGTAAGTAAATACATGCTTCAACAGGAAAAGCACTAATTCTTTTCTCATTCATGTTACTGTCACTTCATAGACCTCAAAAAATTGTGACAGCTTACATTGTTCTGAGAGGAGGGATGAGCCCAAAATTATAGTGTTACTCGGGGCAACTGTTCCAACCTGGAATTCTGCAGTTTCATTTCTCAAAATGCTCACACAAGCTTTTAAATAAGTGACACAATTTTCCCAAGTGTTGAATGTCCAATATTCCCCTTGTAAGAGAGGCTTTTTACTTAACTATATAAAACGCTGGAGTTATCTTTGGAATGGGGGTCATGGGAAGTGAAAGAAGTCCTTGGTTAACAATGTGCAAGTAAAACATACATTCTTGAGACACAATTTCACTTTAAATGCAGACTTGCAACACGCCTGCTTTTTTGTTCCCATGGCAGATGTGACATTTAAATTGGATGATGGAACCATAAATGCCCACAAGCCACTGCTGATCTGTAGCTGTGAATGGATGTCTGCTATGTTTGGAGGATCATTTATTGAAAGCTCAAACAGTGAGGTATTTGTCCATTTTTGTCCATTTTGCTTATAATGTCTGATGGATTTAGGGTGATGGAAGCATCATTTTGTATCTATCTGAAGAGGTGCAATAATCCCTGGCATGATTCTTAATTCTTCCCTTGCAGACCTGGGATGCTTTTCTTCTTAAGGCATTAAATTAGGATACCTAGGAGGATAACATTTTCTGCAAGACATGAGACTTCCTCCAATGCTGGAGCATGTGTTTAAATCTGAAATCATTTAAAACATTAAATATGGGGGGAAAAATTAAATATGGATTTGTGAATTTCCTTCAAATGAGTTTTAAAGTTGTGTGAATATATATTTCTATAATCAGAAGCATTACAAAGAATACCTGGGGCAGGGGCATTGAGGAAAGAATTAAAGGGAAAAAAGAGTTACAGAACATGCAGTGTTAAACTAGAAAAGGGAGCTGGCTTCACAGTACTTCAGTAGAAGCTAAGCTCAGGTTCTCTAGTGCATCAGCTTGTCCTCTTGTGTAAAGCAGGTATAAAGTATAGTATAAAAGATCTCAATGCTTTGAATTAAGATTTTGCAGCAGAAGCCTGTATTTTCAGGTGTCTTCATGGTCTGTTTTTCAAATTCTAAATGCTTTGCTAATATTTCTTTCTTGTGTCTTATCCATACGAGGTTTTTATTTTTGTTTTGATTTTCCTGTTCTTTTCCATGCTTAAGGGTCTCACTCATATGAAGAGTTCAGGTTTTTTGTGTTTAATATTCTGAAAGATTGTCTTCTACTTAGATTTTTCTTGCTTCTTCTAATACAGCTGTAAACATAACTCCTTTCCCAGAGGCATGCTCAACAAGTGGTTCATTAAAAATACATAGTTTAATTCTAGTAAGCAACATTTGGCAATGAAGAATGTACATTTATTTTCTACCAGTCTATTTTTAATGATTAACTTAACGGTCTTAGCTCATCTTTCCGATTTAAAATATTTAGCTTCCATTTTGTAGAGTTTAAAGCACTCAATAATGCTTTCAGAAGTTTTAAAATGTTGGTAGATATGAATTGACTATTTAACTATTTTACAGAAAAATAAAACCACCTACTTCTTACTTATTACTTTTTGTGTATTTGGGACAAAACATTTTATAAACTCATTCACTGAACTTACTGTTCTGTTCACTAATGAAAATATATTAATAATGAATGAGTTTCACAACTAGCTTCTCTTACTGGGAGAACTGAGCTCCTTCCCAGAGTGGTTGATACACATAAGAGGTTTACGTTTTAGCACTAACAGATCTGGGTTTGAATCCCAGCCATCCAGGCAGAGCTGAAAGAAAAATTCACAAGCCCCCAAAGGTTAACAACCAGCTACGTGACAACAATTAACCCCCATCTAGCAGGAAGTATCTGCTGACTGCTTCCAAGCAGTCAGATTAAGTTGCATGTACATTTAATTCCTCATCATAATTTTATTATTATTTTTCTGCTCTGGTGTTTTTTTTACTGCAAGTTTTTCAGAATAGCACAGTGCATTCTTCGGTGCCAGCATCTCTTGAGTTATGAAGAAGTATGTTACAAACTGCTGACTAACGGGATCAACTAGTTTGGGTACTGGAAGCAGTATCCAAGACGTACCTGCCACAACCTTGAGCCCCACAAGAATCAGTTTTACCCTGTTCTTTGGAGGAGTGATCATGTGTGCAAACTGTAGTTGAGATGCTAGAGTGACAGGTTACAGTGAAGTTTTCTAACTCTCCTTCCTCTTGTTTTAGGCTTCCCTGCAGTGGAGTTAGGGTTGTGCTGGCGAGAGCTTTTTTCCTAGTCTTGGTAGTTCCATTACATGGTGGTTGCGCTTAATTACAAGTGTGTGGCAGAAAGGATTTACATTTTCTTTGCCTCATTTCTTCAGTTCTCAGTCCCTTCCCAACCATCATTTACTTGGATAATTTGGTTATTTATAAACAGACTGAGAGGAGTGGGGTTTTTTGTTAATCTTTGGTTTCGGTTATTCTCAGAATCCCCAGAATATCTCTTGCCAGGAGCAGATAGATTGCATTCCTCAAGAAGTCTACCAAGGGAGGTTTGGCATGGGAAGTGCTCAGTGGCTTTATGTATCCCACATAGCTGTCCACTCGCAAGCTAGAAGGCATTGAATAGATTCACTGTTGGATGTGGATCCAATTCCAGTAACTTGGTAGAGTTCCTTGTATGTAAACTGGCAAAGGATCTGATTATGGAGGTATGCTTACCTGTCGGCAGCTTCTTGAACTTCAATGGGAAATTTCTTTTTTGAAAAATGTTTTCTCTGCGTTTCTAAAAATGACGCAGTGTAAAAAGAGACCGTCCAGCAAAGCGGCAGAAGTTAAATATGGCCTCTATATGAAAGTCCCTTAATTATTAGAAACTCTTTTCTTATATATCTTTTCCAGGTAGTTCTTCCCAACATAAACAAGACTTCCATGCAAGCTGTTTTAGATTATTTGTATACCAAGCAACTGTCCTCCAATCAGGAACTGGACACACTTGAGTTAATTGCATTGGCAAATAGGTTTTGCCTTCCTCACCTGGTTGCACTAGCAGGTAAGAATTTGTAGCCTTGTTCAGTGCAGTGTCTTCTGCAATGGCTGAAACATACTTTAATGGTTATGGAATGCACAGGATTTTCTCAAGTGTCAAGGAAAATAATTTTTTTTTCCTGAAAGGGATATTGTAATACAAATTGATATTTTCACTTAGAAAAATGTATTTGCCTTTCTTTTGCCTTTTTTAGTTTTGTGCTAAACCAGCTCAGAACATAGAAGTATTCTGGCATTAAAAACAGAAGGAGTAAACCTCCCCTTTAGCATTGATGTAATGTCTTTGGTTTGTAATATCCACTCTGTTTTTGTTAATTTACCTGAAAACAGTATGGACCCCAGGCTTTCCATTATGTAATGAATGAAGTGCTCCATTATGCATTTCTATTTGAAGAGAGTAACTGAGCCAATTCAAAACTGATCTAGATGATCATGGTTTTTAGAAATGCTGTCTAGATCCTTTTTCACTGCCTAGATGAAAATTGGATATTTTGGTATATACATGAGGATTCAACCCTCATTTCAGGAAGACAAACTTTTCTATCACGTATTTAGAGAAAAATTACAGTATAGGACACTACTTAGTTTTAAAATTAAATCCATACACACCCCAGACCTGAGGCTGGCTGGTTGGCTTGTTTCTCTCTATGTATGTGACTTGGCATTGTTCTGAAGGCATGTGCAATGCCAAAACTCAGACAGATGAAGCAAAGCTACACGTGTTTACAGGACAAAATTCAGGCAAAATTTAATCACATACCAAATCCTAGCTCTCCTTCAGTTGTTCATCAGGACCGTGTACCTTGTCTTCACTGGTTCTGACAGATCAAATCATTATTGCCTGATTTTTTTTTATGCATATTTTAACTGAAGTCTTGGTTACTTTTTAAGTAGTTGCAGCATAAACATACATACAGTATTAAGAATATTTCCTTCCA
The DNA here is from genome assembly GCF_964106895.1 of Numenius arquata. Lineage (NCBI taxonomy): Eukaryota > Metazoa > Chordata > Aves > Charadriiformes > Scolopacidae > Numenius > Numenius arquata. The sequence continues at coordinate 15,211,826 of NC_133585.1, read as the reverse complement.
TTTAATTCTTGATGAAATAATCTTGAGTCCAAAGGCTACTGCTAACAACTGAAGAATCAAATCAGCTGACAACAATTCCCAAAAAACACACAAACCTCTAAGATTCTAGGAAATAGTTCTAGGAAAGGGTTAAGAAGTCTCTTGAACTGAAGTGACTTTTGGGGGAGCTGGTAAGCCTTCATCTGGATCCCTAGGAAAGACTAATCTGAGAATCTGAAGAGGGCCTGAAGTGAACTTTTCTGGATCAGTTCTGTGCATATATTCATTAATAAATTCACAGTGCAATGGCAAGTGCACTGTTGCTTAAAAACTTGGCTATCGCTTTTGTATTAACCAAAAGACACAATTGATCCATTTCTAATTTATATTGAATATTGCACCCATCCATTCTTCCAGAAAGAGACTAGTGGCTGCTGAACTTTGTCCTTCTATGAGTTGTTATTAATTGCAGGCTTGCTTTCTGTAAGAAAGAGATAAGAATTTCTCGTCTGTGAAATGAGAGTTTGGGTTGAGGCAAAGGGGCAAATCTTCATATGGACTGTGCTCCACTCGAGTAAGACAGTTTATACCTGCGATGCCACAACTCTGAAGGCCAGAATTTGACTTCACCCAAATCTGAAGTTGCTTAGGGAATCTGGGTGGACATGCTACTTGCATAATGCTAGAGCTAATGCTAGGAGGAGGGAAAACATGCCTTCTTGGTTCTTTGTGGATGATCTGACCCTGAAATGTGACCCATGTGAGTGATGAGTTTTCTCCTCTAACAGAGCAGCATGCAGTACAAGAGCTGACAAAAGCCTCCATGAACGGTATTGCAATAGATGGAGAAGTACTATCCTATTTGGAATTGGCACAGGTCAGTGTGCACTTTTTTAAAAAGATATTCTGGCCAACTGCAGGACTTGCTTTTAGCACCTTACTGGTTTTGAGCGTTGCTTCTAAGTGGCTCAAAGTCTGAAGTTCTGAGTGTGTCTGACAATAAAACCTAGTTTTATCTTCTATATTAAAGAAGGTTTTTTCCATTAATTCAAAGGTGAAACATCTATTTAAGTAATCTCAGAGGCATTTTCTTTCAAATGCATATTTTAGTTTTTCTTGATTGTGGAGCTTCCAAGCCCCACGTTCTTACGGCCATGCTTCAGTAGCATGAAATGCAATGTAATGACGCTGTTCAGCTTTGTAATGGTGAATGATTTTGGGTTCCTTTGAATTCAGCTCTTGTAGATATATTTAGACCTGTATTGCAAAGACAATATTTTTTTTTTATTCTTAGAATGGCTACTCAGAGCCAGTCATCTGATAGTTCAGAGTGAGTGCAAATCCTACTATTTTATGTTCAATATGTTTCAGTGTTTCTTGCATCCCAGAAATCATGAAAAGAGAGCGCTCATAGTTAAACTGCACACCTCTGTTTTCCAAAAGGAGTGCTACAGCAGGCTCCCAGATACAGCAGTACAAGCTAAAATATTTTTTAATTTTTATTATTCTTAGATTTCACACTAATGATGAGTCTGGCTGCAGCTTGGCTTGAAGTCTGGGGTTTAAGTAGCACTGAAATACAGCACAAGCTGGGCACCACGCAAGACTTCCTGCAGCTGCTTTCAAGCGCCTCTCTTGCAATACCTATAATGCTGTTGCAAAACCAGGACTGAACCCCTTCCAAGAAAAAGCAGCTCACTTCACTTAATTTTGATTTTATGAAGGGTGTTTGTTCTTTTTTTTTTTTTTCTCCTGGTTGAAGACAGAAGTAGTATGTTTAACGACTGTTAGGATATCCTCTGTGCCCAGTACCTACATCAATATGGCGTGTTTATAACCTGAGAAGATCACAGTAGAAGATAGAATGCCAAAATAGATACACATGCTATACAATCTGACTTGCATTACAGCTGTGCTTCCTTACGACCATAGGAAGCTTGTACAACATTTTGTATTGAGCTTCCAGTAATACCTGATTTCTGTCAACAAGCATAGTTTTCCAGGGAGATACTTCAGAGCAGTGTTCTGGTACAGTCATAGCGGAAAATTCAGATCCAGCATGCCTTGGGTTCAGACCCTGTATTGGACCGAATGCAGTTTGCCAGATGCTGTGCATGCTAAGGACCTATTCATGAGCCTTTTGGGCCACTGGTTGTTCCAGCAGAATTGTGCAACAAGGTCTAGGGCATCTAGAGACCACTTCAGCCTCAAAAGCTCCCCCATATGCTTGGGAGAGTGCTGCCAGATACACTCTGCTGGGGACTGTTCTAGCTTTATTTCTTAATTAGGGCTGCAAAATGAATAATTACCTCAGGAAATGGAATAAGCTCTTTGTTTTTCTTTACAGTTCCACAATGCTAACCAGCTGGCAGCTTGGTGTTTGCACTACATCTGTACCAATTACAACAGTGTTTGCTCCAAATTCCGCAAGGAAATCAAAGCTAAATCTTCAGGTATGGGCAACTTTCCTTCCCAGTTTTCATGTGGTTTCTCCTTCTTTCTCCCCATCCAGTTGATTAAACAAGACTTAAGATGAGCTCAGATAGCTAAGCCATGAGACTATCTTGAGTAACATTCATAAATTTTTCTTATCTGTAAAGAAAGGTCATAATCATTAGCCTGATTCCTGGGCAAGCATTATGTTCTGTAACTATTTCAATCATGCTAAAAGGAACACAGCTATTTTCAGGCTCCACAATAAAAAACATACTCTACAAAGGGCTTGCTTTTTTACATTCATTGGTGGACTAAGGCCTTTTGAGTCCAGCAGCTTTCAAAGTCTTTTCACCTTGTAATTAAGGCATATGAGGAAATTGGGGGAATCCCCAATAAACCAGCTAACATAGACTGGATAAATGATTAGTGGCATAGCTTTTTGCAGACATTTCTGGGATTTGTGTATCTTATTGGTTTGTTTGGGGGTTTTTCAATTGTTTCTTTTTAATCAGATAATCAAGAATATTTTGAGAGGCATCGCTGGCCGCCTGTGTGGTATTTAAAGGAAGAGGATCACTACCAGCGAGTTAAAAAAGAAAGAGAAAAGGAAGATGTTGCACTGAATAAACATCATTCAAAGCGGAAGTGGTGCTTCTGGAATTCCTCTGCTGTAGTTGCCTGAACAAAGCAAATAAGTGGAAATCCATAACCAGTGTCAGAAATTAGTCTTATTGTTAGAAATAAGATCTAGTTCAGGTTTTCAGGAAACTTTGTTCCACCTGTGCATTTATTATTGCTAAGGTCAAAAGCACAAGCTCCCGGAAAGTGAGCCTGGAACAGCTCCTTGAAGTCATATCTATATTTTTGGCTAGTAAGCAGATAAATGTCTACCATTATTATGTTTCTTTTTATACACACACACACAAAAAAAAAATCCAGCATTAATGTTTCAATCTCCAATTGGGAAATATTTTTATACTGTCTGGTGTATTTTGTTCAGAAAAAATTCTAGATACCGTTTTATTTTACAGACCACAAAATAACCATGTAGCAGCTTTGTAATTAGATTTTAACTATTTTTACTATGCGAGTACAGTGAAATAGACAATCTTCAATCGTAAGAGACTGCTTTTAGAGTATCTCATAAAAAGTCATCTTAGGAAAAATCTAGTTGCCTAGTATAGGTTGTCTTTTTTAAACTAAGTACTGTGCACTGGTAATATAATTAAATGGTTATTTCCCCTTTCTAAAGTAAAGGGTTAGAATAAGATCCAATAACTGCAAGATATAGAGTGCTTGATCTTTGCTCAGCTGAATAATAGGCAGTATAATTACCTGTTCAACTGCAGGCAAATGTATTTCTAATATTTGCCATGTAAGTGCAAATAATTATTACTGTGTGGGCCATGTGAAATCTAGTGATTCTAAGTATTCAGAGGTTTTATATATCTAGATCAAAAAGAATATTTCTAAAATCATTTAGAAGGGCTTATTAATTTATATCCTTATACAAGTATGGATCTGAATACAAAAAGCAGTTACACTGCTTGCATTTCAATTACTGCATGGCAGTTACCTTGTTCTGTGGGATCTTAACCATGCAGCCATTCCTTATGCTGAATTCCTTTTTGCTTGAATGCAAGCAAATGAAAGGGCTGCAAAAACAAGTAGGAGTTATCTAGTGTTACAGCATTTTGTAAATGAAGAAGGATCTTCATACACAAGATCACTTCAGTTTGATCCAAATTGTTTCATAGCTTTTCCCAGGTAGAACTCAAAACGTTAGATTATTTTTAAGTAGATCATATATTTCCCCTGGAAGTAGGTATTCCCAGAAAACTGGGGGGCAAAATGATGGCAGAAAGGCAGGAATTCCGCAGAAGTCATGCAAGAAAAAAAAATAGCCTCCAATGTTTTCAAATACCCTGTGTGTTTATGACTTTTTATCAACCATTACTCTAAAGCTGCAGTGTTACACTAGATTACATAGGGATGAGAGCATTTTTTAAAAGACCAAAACTAAAATACATAGACTGTAGAACATACACATGCAGTCCTGTACAGTGTCTCAGGCACAATTCTGTAACCAAGTTAGTATTGTGTATTTAGGTTCGTTAATATTGTTTTGTGCTGGCAGCTCAGCATACCAATGTGAAAAGCTGTTTGTTTGTGGTTTTTTTCTGTATTCAAAGGCAAGGCAGTACAGTCAAACCCCAGTACTGTAGGTCAGGAAAGGCTTTGGACTGAAAGCCATATACACCTCTACATATTTGCATCTGAATGGACTCATTCTTGGCAGACGCTACCACGGGATGGTAGAAGCCACCCAGCATGGAATGAGATGCTGCTCTACAAACTTCTGTAAAGAAAGCAAGTGATGACAGATTCCTACCCCTATAAGATTCATCACCGCGTGGTGATAAAGAAGGGCTATAAATGATGGCTGCAAATATGTCTCCTTAATTCTTGGTCAGTGATAATGTGTGTTGTGGAGGAGAAGAATGAAGGAGAGATGTGTCAAGACTAAGATGAGATAAATACCTGTTGTCATAAAATGTTAACGAGTCACATTTTAAGTAAGTATTGCTACTAGGTTTTACACAACCAAAGCTACTGTATGATTGTAATCTTGCCAAACTGTAATGGATATATAAATGAACCTGAGGTATATGCAATAATATCCAGTTGTGCTAGTTATCAGCTGCTATAACCAAGTGGCTGGTTCATTTGGTTAATGCTGTCTACGGCCTTTAATCTTGGTGGTTATTTTGTGTTTTTTATTTTGAAAAAAAAGTCAATAAAACTGTTTAGTTACAAATTGTCTCCCAGCTCTCTTTAAAGAAGCTTCTTAAATTTTGCATTTGCATACTTGCATGGCACATTAGGATTTATGGTTGGGAATGTCAAAAGGAAATGCTACAGCATTTCTATGTGATGGTAGAAGGTTGGTGCTTGTCACTTACTGTTAAACTGCATAGCAAAAAAAAATCTCTTGCCACTTTTCCCCATGGTTTCTGATATTTAATTACCATGGTATTACCCAAGGGACATGAATCTAATTAGTCATGACAGACGCAGGGAGGAAAAATGCAGGTAAACAGCAGGAAGTCCATGAGGTTTTTGGTATGCTCTAAACTTTGTACAGACACTCTTTTCCCTGTTTTCTCACTGCCTGAGTTGTCAACCGTTATACAGAATCTCTCATTACCTGTTAGTGGACTCTCAGCAACTACCTCCCTGAATATAGGTTTTTTAGTTGATAGAGGTAGAAAGTTGGTGCTTTTCTAGAGGATTTTTGCAAGATGTCATACAAAGAGTGCCATGTTTGTGATTTTTTTTAAAGCTCTTAAACAATGCCAAGGACATTGAAATTACATTCAGCACACAGTGTACATTTCTTTAACATGCTGATTTATGAGAATGTTACATAACCTTTATTTTTGGAAGCAAGATTTTATTTCTTTGCTCTTACCATTAGAAAAGGTAATGGGCTCAACAGAAAAAGTGGAGACATTAGATGTAAAAATGTTTCTCTTGATTGATTATGGTAAAACCAGTAACACAGAAGGAAGGAGCAAATCAGAAGCATTGCTCTTCAGGGCATTCTTTTTTTAAATCATATGACCATTTAGAAAGAGTTGTATGTCCTTTGTTTCCGGAGAGTCTCATTCAGCTATTTTCCTAAAAAATGTGTTTTTCTATTTGTTATTTAAGACAGAATTTCTGCGAGCAAGTTCCTCTGCATCACAACACAAACCAGTTTCTGTGTCTTACCACCCACAAATAGCACACCAAAGCCAGAAATAGAAGTGTTTTGTAAGATGGGATTGGCCAGACTTCAGCCACAACTTAATATTCATTCACTGAAGACCTACTCATCTCTGTCCTTTAGTCAGATCAGGCCTCAAAGTCTGCAAAGGTAAGCTAGATAGTACTAAATAGTGGGTATATTAAGAAGGGTTGCCTAGGAGAAGAGACTAATCTGGACATCCAAGGGCAAGAAGGAGGATCTAGGAAACTACAGGCCAGTCAGCCTCATCTCCATCCCTGGAAATGTTATGGAACAGCTCATCCTGGAACAGGCTGCCCAGAGAGGTTGTGGAGTCTCCTTCTCTGGAGATACTCAAAAACTGCCTGGATGCATTCCTGTCCAGCCTGCTCCAGGTGAACTTGCTTTGGCAGGGGGATTGGACCAGATGATCTCCAAAGGTGCCTTATAATTCTGTGATTCCCTACTGAGCACTGAAAGCAGGGTTGTAACAGAGCAAGTAAGGCAAGAGCAGCACAGTGCTTTATTGCCCTAATTCTTCAGCAAATCACCCACAGATATCCCTCAAGAGTAAGTAAGTTACACCTAGAAGCGTTTGATTCGTAAAATCAGGGAGTTTTTCCACATTCCATTACCAAGAACCAGGAGACCAGCTGAAAGGCATCTTGGAAATCCTATTCTGGAGGCCAGGTCTTCCATCTTCTGTACAAACAGGTTCAGGTAAAGATCTAATGTACTAAATAGGATTAATTTTGATATCTAAACTCCAGGATGATGAAATATTTTGGTTCTTCCAGACTTTTTAAGATTACAGTCTGATGAAGAGATTTGCTATGTCAGATGAAAATACAGTTATGTCCCTACTCTGTCCCTTTTTTCCTAGATCACAGTCTTCATACTCCTGTCACTGGATAGGCCAGCATTTATTTACTCTGGGTTGGAATCCAATGTATGTACTATGCAGTGAGGTGTCTTTAAGGTGTCTGCTTGCCACTCCTGCATCCCGGCAGATTTTTGGTCTAGTAAAATGATCTAACAGCATTTGCATGAGTCTACTTCTCCTGGAGGCAAAATTCCTGTTGGAATGGATGTGATACCCACACACACACACACTCTCTGGGCTTTGAGGTGCCACTTAATGAATTTACACATTATCGCTTGCCTGTGTTCCAAATCTGCTAACAGAAGTTTGCTCTGTGTACTGCATGCAGGATAAGATAGTGTGTTAGCAGCAATAATCCCCATCCTGCAGGCTCTACAATAGGATAATTCATTGTCAGTTAACATATGCCTTTGCCTTTAGCTAAGAGAATATAACCCGTGTCATGGATTCACTTTGCACTAGCAGCCAGAGTAGTGAGACTATGTATATTTATACATGCAAACTAAATCCCACACTGCTCCTTACATTAAAATCTTGATTTCTGGTAGAAATATGAAAAGCTTTTGGATCAAGGCTGCAGGAGACTAAGAAGAAAATTTGAACATCAGAGCATGCAAGAATGATTATGCTAATGTATCCCAGCTCTAGAGAAAGTCAAACTGAGATAAAGATGTGATTCAGAGAGAGCAGTTAGCATGGGACAACAGAATTGTAAAGGCTCCTTTATAATTGTTCAGCCTTATTATTTCATTTGTAAGCAGCCTATATATCTACAACATCCCACTGCGCTGTTCTGCAGCAATTGATGTTCTCATCATGCAAGTCCTGCATCCCTGCACCACAGGGTCGGGGGACACAGGTTACTATGAAAACATTATATTGCTGATTCTTCTTAAGTCCTTCCCTGTATAGCACTGATACCCCACAATCAGTCCCTTGGCCTGCAGAGGTGCCCAGTACCACCTGCTGGACATGGTTATATCTATTTTTGTCTCATGTTGAAGGATATTGCAAAACAGCAAGGACCTTATGCCAACATATGAAGGATCTCCAGCCAGTCTCCTTCACTGGGACAGCACATCGTGGAAGAACAAAGCTCTGTGGCAGCCAGGTGTTGGTTTGTTTAGGAATTTCAAGATAAAAAATGTAAAGTAAACAAAAAACCACTCCGAGACCGAGTCACAGAACACACAGGGACCAGCTGCGTGACAGCCTGGACAGCAATATTTCATGTACCATTTAAAGATGCTAAACTGGGAAGGGATAGATTCCCTTTAGATAGTAGCTCTGGTTTTCAGCTTTAAAGAAAAACAGCCTTCATCATTGGATAAAATTAGCAAGCTGGGTGCCATCCCTCCATATTGCACAGGTCTCAGCAGCCACACTGGGGACTGTCTCTTCCCTCCACCCCATTCTGGCTGCTCTGAAGTTTTAGATAAGCAGCCAGGTAATGACACTTCACAGGGAGGATTTTCCTAAGACTTTTTTTTTTTTGCCTTTAACATTTTTAAAAAGGGAGTCTTTATTCCTCCTGGGGATTAATATTTTTTTAAGTTATGGCTGTATAATGAGGATTAGCTGGCATTCCAGGTATTAGTGCTGAGCAGTCAAATTATCCTCACAGGTTAAAAAAAACCCAAATACAATTAACAGTAGTTTAAGAGCATATGATTAAATTTGCATCTTAGTCATTAAATGTAAGCTGGTCATTCTGACTGCATGATCTGATGTGATTGCCCCCGCCTCCCAGTTATTATAAATATTAGTTGTGCACTACATATTACCAAAAAAAAAAAAATGTCTTTCTTTAGATTTCTCTCCTGGGTCCTCAATTAGATTTATGGCCTGCTTGTGAAGTTTTGTGGATCCCTGTGCTGATTAGATCACATCTACATTTTCAGTTGTAGAGTGTCAGGGGTTAATCTTTAAATAATTAACAGATCTCATCATGTGATGAAAGTTTGTTAGATAATGATGCCTTTTCCCCACAAGCAGTGTAAAGAAAAGGGGTTTCTAAGGAGCCTCTGGGGACTCTCTGAGGCCCTGTGAGTCCTCCCCATTCCTGCCCAGCAGAGTCTGCAGGAAGAGCTGCATTGGCTTGCAGGGGATGTGATCGAGTGTCACTAATCCTGCAGTCTGTAAGACATCTGACAGCACTCTGTAAAACAATCTCAATCAAGTGTAAGTACTCACACACTTACTACTCATCTTCAGAGATTAAGATTTGCCTCTTCTTTGTAGCTGTCCAAGGGGTACACAGAGCTTTTCCTGCCCCCTCAGGCTGGTCTGCAGAGGCAGGTCCTCCCCAGCTTTGCTCCCCCTTCATTTTGGCTGGCCAAGGGCAGTTTGAGTACACTGACGTGATTTCTGGCCTACAGGACAGAGTGCATCTCCCTGGCAGGTGCTGCAGTCATTGGAGGACTGCAGTTCCCACAGCTGCACAGCCTTTCCTTTCTCAGGTTTCCAAGGCCAGAAAAGGAACAGTGGTAATGAGCTGTGGAGACTGATGTCTGCATTTAATGGGGTTTTTTATCTGCTCAGAGGGGTCTGTTTGGCTGTTTGCTGTAGTCACAGCAAGGTTTGTTTTGTGGAAGCTAATTTGTTAAGAAGATGGGAGGAATAAGACATAAAAATGACTACATCAAAAGATAATTGGGTGATTATCAAAAGGTAATTGGGTAATTAAATTAAAGACTGCTTTCTTTTCTTCTTAGACTTCTCAAGTATGTCTGGAGGTGAAGAGGGGACTGAAGGTCAGGGGTTGCTGGGCAGAATTTTCCAAACTCTTAATAGAACTGATTGCTCCTCCATAGCTGAACAAAGGGGCAAGGAGGTTGATGCCTCAGAGTTTGCTAGAAACCATGAAATGATTCACCTTCAACCTTTCTACTACCTATTGTCTAGACACTCCAATAAGTGGTGTTGGTCTGAGCTTGGTGTAGGGCTCCAGGAAGGGTTCTGTGGCCTGCCCTGAGTAGTGGTACATGGAACGTGTGCCATGCACCTGTAAAAGGCAGGCACTTGCTGCGTAAGCTGCAACTATTGGGACAGCACTTGGTGACCCTGCTGTTCTCTTCTAGCTCCTTGGCTTTTGTTTTTCTCTAGGAAAAAATACCAAGGAGACATTCCTCACCCTCCCAGCCCTCTAACATAGGGTGAGACTTAGACTGGGGAGGTAACTTCCTAGTTCTCTCTTGCTTCTACATTGTCCCCTCAGGCTTCAAAAGCTTGCTTCCTTAAACCTGGGTACACAGACACCAAAGAGAAATCCAGCAGTTCTGCCCGTTGCACTTCCATTCCTTCTAAGCTCTTTTTCAGTCCTTGTCAGCCAGGATGTCCCACAGAGCAGCTGAGCTGCAGAACTTGCCACATGACTGGGGATGTAAAGAGCTTGCATGAGTTCACAGGTAATCTGGAAAGGTTCATGGATGAGAAGTTTCCTGGGAGCTAATAAATACATAGAAAGTATGCCCAACTGAGCAATTTCTAAAGTCAAACAAAGAGCTGGGAGTTTTCAGGAGACGTATCACTAAATGGTCACGCTGTTCTTTGTCTCTCTGGGCATCAGGTTTTGGCTGCTGTCAGAGACAGCATAAGGGACAGATGAATCCACAAGAGTCTGTAACTACTCTAGCACACCTTACATCTCCTGGATGTTTATCCAAAAGCTGTACCATTCTGGCTCTAGATTATCTTTATTTTGCAGCAGAGTTGAAACAGAAGTGGTTTTGCCAGGGTCATGCAAATGATCAAGACCTGCCCCTGATCTCTCTCCTTTAGGTGCACAACTAATCATAATCAATTCTTGAATGGGCTGTCAGGTTCCTGTATAAGCTACAGGTTCAACTGATTTGCTCTTTCACCATTTCATCCATTGCTGTTTTCTCTCAGGGATCCATCAGTGTAAGACAGATTCTCTTTGAATTCCCTTTTGGCCGAAATTGCAATACCTTGGGAGAAAAATGCAGCCACAACATTTTCCCCTTGTCCCTTCAGTAGTCAGCTACACTGTCATCTTCTGATTTGGCAGCATTTGAGTGAAGTGCTAATCAAGTCAAAACCATTTGATATGGGCACTTGACATTTCACGAGCATCCTCATTCTTTGATAAAGGCTATAATTGGGCACAGGGAGGCCAGGCTGGCACAATCACTGTATTTGTGTTGTCTGCACATTGGTAGGAAGCGGCATACTCTAGGAAACCAGAAGGCTTTTCAGGAAGAGTTAGTTCTTCTAGCCTGCTAAGAAGCAGGCATCTGTATTACATTAAGGGCTGTGTTGAGCCTGGGGGACAGGAGGAATTGAGGAAGCCCCAACTCAAGGAAGATGGAAAGGCTATCACGGAATAACTAAGCACTCCCATAGTATAACAGTTGAATGGCATCAAATGAAAGTAGCACATGGCAGGTTCACAACCAAGAGCATCTCTCCACACCACTGTTAGTTGAACTGCAAAATTTCTTGCCAGAGAACAGAGGCTGGAAGCTCACACAGGTCCCAAAAGAAACCTTTGGGGAAGAAAGCTGTCCAATATAAGATCAGCATCACCTCTGCTTCAGGGACTTAAGCCCAAGGCACTGAAAGTTGGGAGTATACCACAAAATACCATTTCATGCTTACATCTGCTTTGTTTCCCAAAGCATCTGCTGTTGGCCACTGTCAGAGGCAGGATTTGGGACTGAGCAGAGCTTTGGTGATCTGCTTGTGGCTGTTCCTGTGACCCTTATTAACGACACTCCTACTTCACTGCAGAAATACCCAAGCCTACTCTTTCTCTCCCTGTGCTGTGGGCAGAGTCCTTTAAATTTAAACAGGTTGGTCTTCTATCTGGTGTCAGTTCAAGAGCTCATCACTTATCTATTGGCAAGTACAGGCTTGGCCCATGAAGGGGGAGGAAAGAAAGCAGAGGAAATCATCCTTCCATTCATGGAAGATTATAATGCTCCTGTGTTGTTCTGTGCAAAAGGTTAGTCTTTTAGAAGAGGCCAGATCCATGAAGTGATTGTGTCTACAGACAGATAGACTGCAAAACAGAAGCCCCTTGGAGCACAGGAGTCAGACCCAGGTACCAGCTCCTGGTAGCAAGATAGAGTAGTCCTTCCCAATATACTTAATGGTGAAATCTGGCCTCACGGTCTACAGCACACACTGGTCATTGTTCTGGATGATGCTAAATCATGTGAGAATACTGTTCTGGTTTGAGGAGAGGTGCAGGAGAGCATCTGTCATTCATTTCAGTGGCCAGTCCGGCCCAAACCATGACAAATACACAGAATGAATACAGTGTCCGTCAGGGATTTTAAAGTACCTTGAATCATTTCGCCCTAACCAAGTACCTAAGTAACACGTTAGGTTCAGCTCTTTGTGTTGTGATCCCCAGAGTCATCTATGCTGCCCTGCTCTTTAGGAGCCCCTTTTGCCTGTTCAGAGTTAATCAGTTTCCAGTCCTGGAGTTGCACAGTAGCATATTTAAAAAAAAAAAAAAAAAATCACTCTGGTGTAAGCAGTGACAGTAGGGAGATATGTCTTACCTTAAGTGTAGCCATCAGCCTGTTGCTGATTGTAGAGAGCCAAGTTAAATATTGTGTCCAGCCAGCACTTCTGCCTACCCTCTTTGTCTTGCTTCTTACTCACTTTGCTTATTTTCACACACAAGCTGACAAAGTACTGTCACTTGGTGTGATACACATTTCTTCGATTGCCCTGGGAATAATCTTTCATTATTATAAGCTTTTTCAATTTTCTTAAGGCCTTTTACCACTTTGCCAGTGTAGCATAATTTATTTTGTTGAGTGGTTTACACATTAAAGTGTGTGAAGTTGTATTTATATGTCTCTGATGAGTTCTTTGCTGGCTAGTGGATCAGCACTGTGCTTTTTTTTTTTTTATTGTAGCTCTGTTTTCACAGTGCAATTTTTCACCTAAATATGAGGCTTCAAACCTGCTGACTTCTGCCACCTCACACCAGTTCAATTCTCAGCTCCAGATAGACAGTGCAGGGCCTGGCACCCTCCCTGCAGCAGGAGCTTCTCACTTCTGTCCAGAGCAGCTGAGGACACTTCAAACAGCAAGCTGCAACTGTTCCTCTGAGTTGCTGTCCTTTGGTTTTCTGGCTCCATGCCCTTAGTTTAAGTTACATATTTTTATCCATATCTTTTATTTATTTATAGTTTTAAAAAAATGTAGGTTCTGTCTACTGTTGCCTTTAAAATTGAAATAGTTCTTTCCTCCCTGTACATCCTCCTCCTTCTTGTAGTTAAAGCTTTTTTTAAGGTATGTAGCAAATCGTGGGCATTAAGTGTGATTAAAAATTACTGTTGGTAATTTTTATTTTAATTTACTCACATCGGAGTACAGGGAAAACTTAACTCAGTTTTCTGAAAGTGCCTTTAATGATGGAGAGCTTGTGCAGCACTTTAGGTAAGACAGAACATGGCACAGCCAGAGCCATCAGACACAAACCCGTCCTCACTATTGTGAAAGAAAGAAGGGTCAACACATCCCTCCCAGGTACCAGATTGCAGTCACAGTACATCACTTGACCTACCATAAATGACTTTTGGGATATGCTCAGGTTCAGCTGAGAACTATGTTTATGTAAGGCTCAGTACCAGGGTTTTTGTACTAGAGACCCAAACCTTAGGCAGAACACTTTTATTAGTCAATAGAGTAAACATTGAGTCTATTGGTACTAAGCTGTTTAACAAGAAATACAACTTTTTCCTAAAAATAGGTTCAGAGGATTTGATGTTCTGGGAGAGTAATGTCTTTTGTCTTTGCCCTGCATCAGTGACACCCTGTTTTTCAAATTGGGCCCTTGTAAATACTGTGTGTACTTCACTGCCTTTTGGACTGGGAAAAAGGAAAACAGAAAATAATATTTAGAAAAGGCTGAAGAGTAGACGGTAAGCTGCTTGTTAGATACACAATCATTACCACAAGTGGATTCGCCTGTATTCACCTTAGCAGAGAAGGGTGTTTGCAAGCCTCATGCATGCACACACACAGCTCCTAGTCCTTCTTCTTGCACCATCACCCTCCGACCTCCAGCTGCAGGAAGGCACTGGAGCAGCTCATCAGGCAGGGCCACAGGTGAGCCGTTAAGACAACCTTTACACCATTCCCTTTGGATGTGTGCCAGCTGCACAGATGGCTTCTTTTGGGCTCTGCTTTCTGCTGAGTTGTACGTATTAAAGCCTGCCTCAGATCAAATCTGCCTTCACGTAGCCAGCTAGAACATAGCTGTGTGGCTAGTTGTGAAAGAGCATCACGTTCCCTCATAAATATGAGGCTCAGTTCCCCTGTTTCGGGATGTTTTAGCCACCTGCTGAGAGTTTTGAAGGTTGCCAGGAGCAGAGGAAAGCATCAACAAAAAAAGTGCATTACAACATCTAAAAAGGGTAAATTAAAAGCTGAATGGTCTGTTGAAAGCCTGATTCAAGTGATAGGAGTGGCTGAGCATTAACTTTTCTGTAGTAGACGAGGCAGTGCTATAAACGCATATTACTAAGATTAATTAATTTAGCACCATAACACCACACTTAAGTAGGTGGATTACCCCACTGAATAGGGAAAAAGAAGAAGATAAAAATACCCTGTGGAAGGTAATTGTAAGTACATCAGCTGCACAGACAGCCCCACGCCTATTTGTCGTCAATCACTGCATAAAGCTACAGCAGCAATACTGTGTCTTTGAGCAAGGCATTTTCCCTTCTACTAGTGATCAGCGAGGACTCGTGGTCAAGATGTCCCACGTGACAACTCATCCCTATGGTTGTTAAACGTTTTACTACTTGTTCCTTAATTAAACACCTCTTTCTTTAGCACAATAGTGTAGTATAACGGCAGGGAGCAGAGAATAAAGTCTATAAAGATGACAGGAGCTTACAACCATTTCCTTACAAGAAGCGTCCTACAGTGTTACAAACTAGCACAATGCAGACTCCAACGAAACCAGGAAGAAAACATTTAAGTCTTGAATGCCAAGAGCAGGAGAGAGGAAGCTGTAAGGAACCCTTAGCTCAGTCTGTGAGCAAACATACAGGTTAAACAAACATGGACCTAAACTGCTAACAGCATGTAACCACTGACTTCCCACGGGATGGAAGCTTTCATACAAAGGAAGAAGGGTTCTGATAGAGCTCGGAAGCTATAGAGCTCAGAAGCTATAGATCTCATTTTCTAGCTTACGCTTCTTACACAACAGAAGAAAAATACCAGTTTAAGCCAGGAAAGTGTGAAGCAATTTACCTTTTGCTTCCTTCAGCTCTGAGTACTCCTCCTCCTCCTCCTCACCTGCCTCAACAAGCTCTGAACTGGCCAGCTCTGCTGCTGCTTCAGCTTTTATAGACTTCCTGTCCCCCAGAAGCCTTTGCAGCCTCTTCTCCCCCTCTTCCTCCTCCTCCCCCGGCCTTCATTTCAGTGGGCTTTAACCTCCTAGGAGAATAGATTTACCTCAGATACAGCATGGGGTTTAATTCTTGTTTCTTTCCATCTTTTTCTGCTGAAATTGTGTTCTGTTAAGCACAGCAATCCCTTCTTGATTTCATTGTGCAAGATAAAATTTTTTTGACGCTGATTTTTTTAGTGGCGATCTATTCATAAGTTTCGACGTGTTCTTCCGTAAGGAGTTGTCTACTACAGCCCTGCGTAAAACTTGCAGCTTGGATCTCTAAGAGGGCCTCAAACAGGATCTTAAGGAAAAAAGGTAAGAGAATTCTGCTGACCAGAAAAGAAAGAGATAGTGGTGTTTGATCCTTTTCTCTCTGCTGCTGCTTCTCCTTCGGCCTCCAGCTGAAGTTTTCCTCAAATTGTTCAAGTGTAGCCTTTTTTTCTTGGTTCCATTAGGCAGCAAAGTGTGAGGAACCCGTGTGTCTCAGTGTTATTGTCCTTTGCACAATAAAAGGAAAACAATCCTTCATGGTTGTTCTGTGACCTGCTATGCAGGTGACAGATTCACCACTTCCTTCCTTGGCGGATCATTTCCTTTGATGCTGTATCTACCCATCGCATATGTGCTGCATTTGTTAGCAGCCTGTGGCTTTGTAGGGAATACATGCATGTGACTAAATATATGAAGAAAATATTAGGGACATTCACCTGTTCTAGATGTATTTGTCTGAGACCTCTGGAGCTATATGTTTTTTTCAGCATGGTGAAGCTCTCAGGGATGCTCTGTGCATCTGCTACATGGTCTAGGTGAATGTTCCTCGTGCTGTAATTTTATCTGCTGTAGGGAAGGTGCCTCCTGCCTTGAAAGTGATTGTTTGGATTATAAAACAGATCCGTAGGGGTCTGTCTGGGTCTCTTCCCTTTGCCTGTGCTCCTGACGTCTCCTTTCTTGCCACAAGCAAGCGGGGTTTGTCAGTGGGCCAGCGACCTCGAGTGCAGTGCTGCTGTCGGACACGAGACAGTCCTGGGTGGCAGCTAGGAGTGAACCGTCTATGAACCTTGGAGGAAGAGCACTGGGGAGGCCGGTCCCTGCGTGAGGATGGTGGCAGCTGAGCCGAGCCCCAAGCCCTCCTCTCTGGGCCATTGCAGAGGGCTGGTGCAGGGCCAGCGTGGTACCTGAGGCGCTTCACACAAGGCAGTTGCTGTGTCCTGCCAGCAGATCCAGGCTGACAAGCCAGAATCCAGTACAGCTGGTTATTATAATGGTGGAGCTTTTTGCCTTTCAGTCCCTCTGTGAGGCCTAGAGACTTTAAAATGAAACAAGAAGCTTTTAAATGAGAGCAGAAGCACTGATAATCCCATGTAGCCATAGGACATTAAGCCTACAGTATTGATGTCTCAGTTTGGCTCTTGTAACTGGTCAGAAAGTCTTATGGGGCCAATAGAGATCACATAGCTCATAATTTTATACCCAGAAATTATTAAAATAATTATAATAAAGTAATAATAATAAACCTTCACTTACTTTTATGTCAAATCTTTCTGACACTGACTGATTCCTCCAGCTCACATATAACTCTCGTAGCATGAACCGCTTCTGAATGAGTCCCACGTTCTCATTCCACAATCCCATAGGCAAAATCTAAAAAGCTGACTTTAACTCCTTAATAGGAAAGGGCTTCTTGGGCCCTTATAAGAGATATCCCTGAACAGGAAAAGCTTTTCTTTGGAAGCCAACTTATTAAAATGGCAAAGTCAAGCACTGTCAAAATCATGGCAAATGCTGTGAGCCTGTCATTTTGAAATTGTAGGGGCAGATGGTGAGAAACTTTCCTGCTGGTCAGGGAACTTTCTGAAGGCTCAGTAACTTAGATCAGACTGACTTTTTTTTTTTGTAATTTTTAATATATTTTTTTGGTAAGAGCTAAACTTGGATTACCTCCCATTTGTCATAGGCTAAAAGCATGTGTCAGCTAGTAGGGGCCAGCTGCTTCATGGTGATGTCACATCCCAGAATAACCTTTTCATTTGATTATGCCTTTGGTAAAGCAAGGAAGCCTGTGAGTTTATTCCTCATTCTGTGTTCCTCCTCAATCTTAGCAAGCCAGAATTGAAGTGCAGTGGCATGTTGGATTGGTTTGGTTTTTTCCCCCCCAAGAGACTTGAAGCAACAGAATACTTTCAGGACAAGGGGTTAAGAGCTAGACAATGAGGCAATCCCCATTCAGACAGAAGGAATGACTGGAAGAATAACCATTGCTGAATGTGGGCTGGCTACCGAACTGACTTGAACATGCCAATAACGTGCCTTGTGACTCTTCAGAATTTTGGGGTTTTGGTTTGGTTTTGTTTATGTGAGTGCTGCTGAAGAAGCTTTCCTTCCCCTGGTATTTTAAAGGCATGTGTTGTGACCTGTCACTTGCTAGATTTGTTTGATATGAAATTTGAGTCTGGCTGTGGAAAAGTACACTGCAGGAATGTGTTTATTTTGCTCTCTGCTGGAGGTAACACTGAACAGCCTAGTTTTTAGTTTTGTTCAAGTTTCAGCTCAGATTGTGTTGTAAATGTAATAATCACATTTTAGGAGGAAAATTGGCACGTGTGGTCTACAAATAGGAGGCCCGGAGCCTGCAACTTTGCTTTTGTTCCCCTAGACTGTGGCTTTCCCCAGGCAAACAGCCATACGTTGCATGAAGCTCGTTGTAGAAATGGTCCTAGAAACATCAAAGCTCAAATTCACAGCTAATGTAAATCTTCCCTAGAGGCTAAGGGGCTTCTCTGAAACACATCTACTGAGACCGTTGGCTTCGTCTGCTGGGAGATACTCTCCAGATTTCAAAATACCAAATGGATTTTCAGTCCATTTACTCCTATCCTAAGAACTAAAGAAGTCACATCAAACAATGGAACCAAAGCAAAAACATTTTTCAGTGCTGCTTGGTTGCAGAGAGATTGCAAAACAGAATCTTTTGCTTTGCAAGCACTCTCTCTGTTTAAAATAACTGGTAGATATATGTAGGGAATAATCTCAATTCCTTTCTGTTCAAATGACAATATAGAGGTGTTGAGGGCTAACTGGTATTTGTTCAAAGCTTGAAGAAGGGGAAACCTGGACAAGCACTGCTTTTTTATTATCCGTAAACCTGCCTTTTTCTAAGTCGGGGCTATTCTTACCTAAGAAAGTATTTTCAAACTGTGTGGTGTGTATTACATGAGAAAATTGTATATAGCAATTTACTCACCTATATAAAATGTGTTTTAATTGTTGCAGACCATAATGTCAGAGCTAAAGTTTATTCTTCTTACTGACATGAGGGCAAATTGAACTCTACCTTATTTATCTCGTTTTCCTGCTTTGCTTTGAAGAGACCAGCCTAATTTTTATTGTGCATGGCAGGAGTAGTCAAAGAGTCTAATTTAATTAGGATACATCTAATCATTTCCTAAGGAAAAAAAAAGAAAAAAAAAAAGGCATCCTCTGTAGACTTTTTTTACCTGTAATCTTTCGGTAAGAAGCTGAGTGATGCCTTGAGCTCCCCAAGCTGTGAGGTTTAGCGTTCCTGTTGGAAAGGAGCACAGCCCAGCTTGTGGTCTGAGGTTTTGAAGATGAACAGTAAGAGCTAAATCATACAGTCGATCTTTGGCAGGGCTTCCATTACTTGAAGAATGATGTATGGTAACTCTCTACGTTAAGCCAATGACAGATTTTACTAAAGACTTTCTTTCTACTCAATCATTGTCTTTAGAATTTACGTTACTTGTGGAGACGGGTATGTTATGTGTTGTTTTACATCTCTTCCACTGAAAAAAGCCCCATTATGAAGAGGCAGCATTAGTATTTTTCCACTTACCAGAACAAGTACTTTGACAGGGCCACATGTCATAAGAGAGGACGCCTGCTGTATGTTTACACTCTTTGACCATGTATAAAATACATTTGTACCCAGACCAGATTATATGCACTTGAATGAGAATTGGGAAACAATTAGTGTATTTTTCCATTCTCAAGGGTAACTATCAAAGTACACCTCCTACACATTAGCACCTGCATTTCTGCCTCGAGCAGCTCAGTGACCAGGATTATTAGTGTAAACTTATATTAGTTATGTATCTGTACATCATTACGTAGATTGAGAGAGGAAAAAAACCCTAATACTTCATACACCAGCACTGGAGTGGATTTTGCCAGGCATGTGACTGTATAATCTCACGCCTCAGAGCAGATCGAGTCATCCGGGAAGTATTTTACATTGGTTTGCTTTTAGACAAAAGCTTTTGCATTTAGGAGAACATCATATCAACAAATAAAAGCAAGACCTTATATTTAGTCAGTACTGAGGACCAAATTCTCAACTGTTATAAACTTGAGGTTTTTGGGGTTTTTTTAAACTAGCAGATAATCTAGCCAAGCTTTTGAAAGGTACTTAGAAAATGACAGACTGCAAAACAAAGAGAGAGACACAAGTTTGCACACACATATCAGGTACAGAACGGGAAATGTAGAGATTAAGCATGCAGACTTCAAAAAAATCCACTGCAAAACTGGCCACCGTGGACAAGAGGTAGGGACTTGCGAGACTGAATATGAGCCTGGTGTAGTTTGACTATATTGACTGGCATGTCTATAATACTTGCTTTATTACGCATAGTCATTCTGATCATTAATTTCAGCATGAAATAGTTTTACAGAGGCCTTTGTGTGTTAGCCTAAGTGATTCTTCACTAAAGAAAGAAATCAGTGTGTCAGTATGGTACAGGACATCTTTGAAGTTAGCAAAATTTAACTGCCCAGATGTTTCATGAAAGGCTTTCAATTCAGATAGTATTTTCAGCCTGGCTGCCTACCAGAAAATAAATACCCTTCAATTTTTCATGGAGCCAGGAGAGTCTGATGGAGTTTTTCTCCTCTTCCCTGCCCCCCTGCAGTAGTTGTCAGTACTGAGGTACCAGAGTGACACCTCGTGGAGAAGAGGGAGGCAAAACAAAGAAACTTTAGGAATAATAAAAGAATATTATTTTTATACTAAATACATATCAGGACTTTACTACATCTTGTCATAGTTCATCTAAAATAATGTTTCCTACAACTCCATTGTTTTTATTTTCATACATTTATGTATTAAGCACCAAATACTAAGGAAGAAAATAAAAATCTATTAATTACTGATCCAGGGAAAAGTACCAGGCTTCTGCAATGAGATTAAAAAAAAATATCATACTTTCCCAAAGTCTTTTAAATTTTATTTTACTATTAAAACCATTATTATCTCAGACAACTTTCAAGAAAGACTTCCCCATAAATCTTTTATTTTTTTCCCCTTATGGGAACATAAAAGAGTTTAAGTGTTCCCATCTACACCAATTTTATGTTCTACACTGTTTCACTTCTTCCTTTTGTCCTTTTGCCTGTCACCAAAGGATGCTGAGTAACTGTTAACTTCCCAGCAAGTCAGTAGTGCTGGAACATCTCAGGATGAAATGCTGCTCTGGGTGAGGTAATTCATAGAAGCTGTAATTCCTCATCCTCAGATTATAGTTTTAAAATAAGATCAAGACAAACCTAATAGAAGAGAGCCCCTCCTCCTCCTTCTTTGCAGCCAGTGGGTTAAAAGATGTTTCAGAAACCCGTGCCTAGTTTGGGGTGGAGCGGGGGAGCATTGACAGGCATCAGGCACATTTTTAGTACAAAGTGTATATTCAGAGGCCAGAGCAAATATAGTTCAGCAAACAGCTGTGAAATATTTACACTGCTGTCCAGAGTTTACACAGCAAGGAGTTGAAGTGGAGCGTAGAAGCTCAGGGACTTGCTCACACTGAGTGATAAGTGACTGTTCTGAGCTAACACAAAGAAGGTCAAGATCCTGTGGGAAGCAACCAAAGATGACCCATGAAGAGGGACACTAAGAGACTTAGTCTTTTCCCTGCTTTCCTTCAAGTAGTCAAATCCTTTCTGATCCCTTCAGGTGCCTGAAGACCTGCTAGGTCACAGCATTAAGCTGTTCACAGTATGATCCATTCAGAGAGCCTATAGGGTGAAGAGGACTGACCTTTCCTTTTATCCCCCCATGCCACCAATTGGGAGCATTTTAGAGACTGAGCTCTCCTCTGATATTAATGAGTCAAGATGGGACATTCTTAGGTATTAGGTTCCTCTCCTCGTTGTCTTTAGTCCCCGTTGGAAGAAAGACAGGCAGAACCAGCCCCTGGTTTGGTTATGATGTTCTTCCTCTGTCAAGGAAAATAGCCTTGAAAAAGGTCCCTCTCTGACGCCTCTTAAGTCAATAGACTCAGGCAGCAGAGGAGAAGAAAAATAGCACTGAAGGTCAGCTGGAGATGGAGGAAATAGCAGTGAGGGCAAACTCTCTCATTATTTATTTTTTTTTTAGGCAAAAATAACTTCCAAAAGACCAACAGTTGGCAGGAAGAGTTGTAGTTAATGGGTCTTGTACAAAGAAAAGTAGTAGGTGCAGAGCAAACAAAAAAACAGGGAAGCTCCTTTAGCCCCCCTTGGATTAGAGAGGCCCGTGGGGTATTGCTTGCTAAGCAAGTCTAAGCTGTCATGGGAAAAGCATGTTCCTCCAGGACTAAGGATCCATGCTAGAAGTTACCAAGATCATAGGTTTTGACTCTGTCACAGACATGTTGCCTTGCACATAGTGGGTATTTTGTGAGTTGTAGGCAGGACCTTTTAAAAATTAAATTGAATTGGTTACCACTTAATACATCTTCCAGTGAAAATATCTTCGTAAACAACAAACTCCAACAGTCTAGTCTAAACCCCACAGAGGTCAGCAGAAAGTCTTTTACTAAATTCAAAGAACTGACTATTACTAACCATGTGAGGCCATTATTTATCACTAAAGGCATAATACCTGTCATTTTAGCAACTAAGAGAGACCAGCTACCACTTCCAATTTTTCCATTAAAGGCAGCCAGCCACCTATACTGGATATATGTTTGAGATCAGTCAATTAATCAGTTAGCAGCAGCAGCAGCAATAAAGACTGCTATTGATTCAAACACAGTGAAAATATATTGAAATAACCAGCAGACCACGCTGAAGTAAACTATGCCTGACAACAGAGGTGAACATCCCGTACGCTGCTGACATTTGCATGTGGGGAGACCAACACTTTATACAGGAATACATAGTGGGAACAAAACCAGGAGCCATTCCCTGAAATCAGCCATTGACACAGCAGATGTAAACCAGAGCAGCTGGTGGTCAAAGCAATGGGAAATTTTTACATTACCCCATAAATTGTTGCAGCTTGTCTGAAAATAAGGCAAGGAGCTTGGTTGAGAATGAATAGTCAGGCTTAATGAGGTACGGCCTCTGTATCAGTGTTTCCTTATTCTCACTCGGTCTTTATAAAGCTGATGCAAAATAGGAATTGAATAGAGCCAGCAGTAGTGCAGTCTTCATGCTGGTCTGTAGACATGGAGCAGGAAATACTGCTGTTCAAAACCAGCTATCCAGAAGTAACCCCAGATACTGATACAGGAATGCTAGTAAGTTCAGTCATTTGCCGCAGCAGAGGCTTTCTTGCTGCTTAAAAGTAATGTTAAGTGTAGCAAATGCAGCTGCAATCTTGCTGAATAGATTTTTTTTCTTGCAAGTGGTTTATGACTCCAGCAGGTACATTTCCCATCCCCTCTGGGCTAATACAAATCTTACGCCTACCCCATGCTTCAACAGGTGAAGTAGCAAAGGAGCACTTCGTAGTGCATGTTCCAGAGCAAACAGGAGGTTCCTTAATAGAGGAGGAGGTTGTTTGCATGATCCTCTTTAGCAGTGTCACAATAACTTGACATCCCCTCCCTCCTGGAGAAAACTGATTATACAGACACTGAAAACAGATCTACACAAGGCAGTGAAAAGTCAGTCCTCTTCTAGTACCATAGGAATTGGATCAAATGTGCATTTACCAGCTGCTGCGGGACTGTCCCCAGGCAGTACCTATTCAGCCCCTAAAAGCCTGGTACCTCCCTGAGCTGCTCTCTTGATTGAGTTAACAGCAGCTTTAGTCTTCAGTCAGAAACCGACTTATGCATAAGGGACATTTTTCAACTTTAATTGTTCAGAGGTGCGCGGCATTTTCCTTCATTTAATAAGATTTTTTTTTAATCATTAACCTCCTTCCTTTTGTCACATACATCATTACCTTTACTTTATTCCCTTGGGCACTAACGCTGCATGCAGTGTAAAGCGGCAGATAACAGTCCCATTTCCTGGCAAATAGCGTGGTGTTCCAGCAGACTCACCTTTGCCAGTCACAGCAAATACACTCTTCTGGTTCTAGTAACTGCAGTTGTATTAAGCATTGAAGTTTTTCCTTAGCAGCTCAGATTGAGAATAGTCCTTTCCTAGAACTAACAGTTCTAGGAAACTGAACTAGTCAGTTCAGGACTAACTAACTAGTCCTTTCCTAGTTTTAACTTGGGTTAGGACAGACGTTTAACACAGTTCCACAACACCTAAGGTGGATATTATCAGGACATCTAGGTGCAACTATAATCCATCTAGTGAAGGACATGGATAGAGGTTAGGAGGTACCATGCTTAGCCGTCCTGCTTTTTCAGAGCTGGGTAAGCAGATGAATTGTGAGCGGGGGTCGCTTTTATTTTTCCCCTCTAAATCGAGTATTACCAGATGCCCTGGTAGAACCAACAGAGCAAGTTACAAATAAGTCAGCTGCAACTTGCTGACCAGGCTCACAACAGTCAGGTCAGACTAAGCCTTAAACAGACTCTGCTCCGGGCACAAGAAGTTAGCTGGTTAGAGCAGAGGTCAGCCCATGCAGCACGGGTACCAGAGGCAACCCACAGACACATTTGGACAAGCAAAGCGCAAGGCTGGTGAACAAAAGCCAGGGCAGCTCAGGAGGAGCAGCAGTTCCCAACTCAGGTCTGAGGAGGTTCTGTTTTCCAGAGGAAAACAACTAAGTCTCTCCATGAGGTGCTTCCTGGCTCCCACTGACATTTAAGTAGTGCTGTGTTTTTTCCCTGAATTAGAGATCAATTCTTCTACACCTGACCCTGACAGCTGCACCAGCACATACAGAGATACAGGTTTCTTTTTACACCAGGTTTTACAGTACTTATCCCATTCAAGAATTTAGAAAGTAAAGTTCTTCCTTTTTCCTTTGTTCCCTGTAAAATATCTATTTTTAAGAGCCACTTATTTTAAAATCAGCAGATGATAATACCATATTCTCCCTAAGATGAATTATGTCTGAGTGAAATAAAAGCAGCTGAGCTCAGTCTACAAGTATCTAATAGGTGGTTGGCTGTTTTGAAAAGAACAAAGCTTGCTAGCACCTGGAAACTTAAAAAAAAACCCCAACAACAAAACACGAACCCCCTAATTTGATCCTGTGTAAAGTCCTATTCTTGTATACACCAAACTTTTTCATCTGCACTATTTTTTAATGGGATGAAGGACAAGCAAGTTGAGTAAAACAGCAAGTTAAGTTTATTGTTCCCTGTGCTCTAGTACAGAACATGTTACTGAGCAGCAGCCATAGCACTAGAGGTAATGCTGATGCAACATTATGGAACTTTATTTAAAAGCAGTCTGCTCTTGGTTGAAATAAAGTAATTCCTCCCCAGTTCTTACAACATTCAGAAGAAAGCTACTGTAGGCTTGTAGAGCTGTTACAGATGCTTACTGTCACTATAAAAGCCTGTAAAGGTAACTTTAAATTCAACATAATAACATTATTTACTAGTAATAACAGTAAGTAATTGAGTTACTAAGTGCCCCCTAAGTAACTTCGTGCTAGACCTACTGCACATATAGCTGGGGGGGGAAGGGAGGGAAGGCACTTAATATATTGACTACTGGTCACTTCAGAGAAGTTACAATGCTTTCTATTTTCAGCTAATCATTCTCCATCTGCTGCTCTGAAACATATGCTGGCTATTGCCTGGTATGTCCATATTCAACCATTAGTTTGGTACAATTCAATTGTCTAAACATCCTAATAAAAATTATGGACCAGTGAAGCCCTGCCAAGCACTACAATGTCCTCGACTGAAGGACAGAAGTAATGCAGTACCACAGCGATTCACTTCTCACAGTACGTAGCCAAAGCACTATAGCTGCCAACTGTTATCCACAGTGAAAGGCACCCTCAAGTTTTCATCGGGATAAAATGGAGTTTCAGATGGCCCAAACTTGAGCATCACAAACCTTCCACATACTAGAATGGACAGCAGGGCAAAGCGTAGAGGATGTGTTTTTCCTTATTGTAAGTGATGTGCATCATCACTAACTTCAGTTGTATTCAGACGTACTTCAGAACAGAGCTATTAAAGGGAGTCATCTTTGGCTATGATACCACCTTATCTGACCTCAGACACTGACAGACAGCGTTATGTTCTTTTTTCCATCCTATTTGCTGGGAGTACTAGAATGGTTCATTCAGAGCTACAATGGTAGCTGTGTTACACCAGTCAACAGTGCCTGGGTAAACAAGAAAGATCACAGACTTGTAGTGAATTATTGTTTAAAATGAAGCTTTCTTTTGGAAGTTTAGTATTGAAATCTTATAGTTAAGATAGGGTAAAGGGTTCACTATCACATGAAACAGACCAATACTTAAGTGATGAAAATAAGGCTTTATCAGTATTGCAAGCAACAAAAATCCTGTGTTTGCCTAGCTGAAGTCTTCTCTGCACAAAGAGCTTAAGTAAAAGTCTGTCTACTGCAAAGAGAAAACTAAATGTTAAGGTCCCCAGTATTTGCTTCAACAGATTAAATTCTGATTTTCAAAGCAGTTGCTAGCAGGTCCCCCTTGTTGCTGTTGTTTCTGGTTTGTTTGGTTTTGGGGTTTATTTTGGGTTTGTTTTTTTTAACCCTGATGTAACCAGCTGGCACCAGCAATAGCATCCCCTGGCCTGTAAAGCTCATGTCAAGCAGATAAATTAGGTCCCTAGTTTAATTTGTTTTGACATTATATACTGTCACTGATGTTAATAGAAAGGAGTCAGCAATAGCAATCATATTCCCCTCTGCTTACAATTAAGAACTAACTTCCTGTGTAAGCGATTTCAGAGTCTCTCCTCTACTAAATGATTCCATTAAGCTGACATTATCCAGGTAGTTCTGGAGATTAAAACCCACCCTGCAGAGAACGATGCTAACACCCTTACTGCCATTTACATCTAAAAACACTACTTGTTAACAAAAACTAGGTCTAATACTAAAGCTTCTGCTTTAATCATGGGAGAGTCTATAGACACATAGCATCTCAGTCTATGATTGCAATTCCTAGAAGTCATGTTAAGTCACCATTTACTTGACTATTCCTATATGAAGACAGGCTAGTTTTCAAATTCAAGCATAATCCAGGAGGCTTTACCTTTAATAAGAATCAGAGGAGAACTGTATTACTGTTAACAGTTGGAAGGGGCCTGTTAAGCAGCTACACATTGGTATAGAGCAAGTCCATGTAAAATTTAAAATATCATACCTTAACTGGTCCGTGAGCTGGAGCTATTCCAATTCACAAGTTAAATGACAGTATCTAGGTAAATTCTTGGGCCTTCCAGATAACAGAAGAGCATATAAAGCAAAGACTTTTCCAAATGCTGATTTGCAAATACCTTCAAAAACCTCAAACCCTAAAATGAGTTTGGCCATCTATTTAGCTTCAGTAGTTAGCTGCAATTCTTCAATTCAAAAATCTCTCATTTATGCATCCTCTGGCACATTGACCACCACGCTCAAGTAAAATTTTAAACTGACATTATACTGAAACAACTCAAGCTTCAGAGGAAATTCCTATCGTATCTTCCTACCATATCAAGAACAGCAATTTAGTAGTTCAGGTTACCAGCTGGTTTTTTTAGACAACTGGTACCTTCCCAGCACATTCCAAAGAAAACAGAGTCCTTTTGTAGAGCACCCAGAGTCTGGAAATAATTTCAGTCCTTCACTGGATTTAAAGCTTTATTTATAGAAAGTTCACTGCATTAATGGCAGCAATATTTGCGTTGCATTTAAACTCAGCACTAATATGTTAATATTTACATTTAGATAACACTTAAACCAAAACAAACTAAACAGCCACAGTTTTAGAGCAGAAAGACAGACGTACAAGTTACAGACAGACTTAATAGTAAAAGTAATCACAATTATTTCACTCTGGCTGATTTAGTCCAAAGGTCTATTATTTCTTAATCAGATTAGCAGGAAGAGTGGATTTGTCCAAGTCATCAAAATATGGATGGTTCAAGGCCATTTTGCCAGAAATTCTTTTTGCAGGATCATAAATTAACATTTTCTGGAAGAAAAAGGAAACACATTTACTACTCATGAAATGGGAACTAAAATCACATTAAATAGGTAGATATTTAACCACAGTAATAACCAAGTAACCGTAAAGCTAACTTTTCCCCTGCGTTCCACCATTTCTCATAGAAGGAGAGGTCACTTCCACCTACAAGTTGGTGGTAGATCAGTAGTAATGCATATCATCCCAGAAAGTTGGAAAGTAAAGAAACACTTATTTTCCCATTCAATAAGCAGGCCTAGGCATGTATGCACCCAACTAAATCCAGAACCAGGCACCACTAGGTAATGATTATTAGTCTCAGCTTCTCAACTAAGGGAAATTAATAAGATTTGAGCAGTTAAAGACCCAAATGCTTACAAGGACACGTAGTCCTATGCTTGTTTTGTTAAACTAACATTGAAGAAACTGATGTCAAATTGCTTTTACTCATCTTGGTGCAGCAGTTCACAGTTAAAATATAGGAGTGATCACTCAGTTACAGAATCTAAACAGGAAAGTAATATTCAAGCAGGTAGTACTGACGAAACCCAGAGTTTGGAAACTTGAGTTTCTTTACAATAAGTTACTTCAGTTGAAGACCTCAATAATAAAATTGATGAGAGCAAAGAGAGGGGATACCAGAGCCACTAAAATAGCCCTCAGAACTTTCTAGAACAGGCAAGAGATTTGTTTTGGTAGCAGTTTTAAAAAAAACAACCCACATCTACAGTTTATATCATATAGCCAGGGGGAAAAAAAAGGAAAGGAATAAAGTATTTAGCAGTTTTCTACTAGACCTAGAACTAGCAAATTCTCTGCAAAGTCTTTTTGCTTTTATTTCTCCTTACTAAAGGAAAGAACATTTCAAATTCAAGTAATCAGGGTTCTACCAGTTGCTTCTCCCCCAATACCCATAACAAATTTACCTTCCAGAAAAAAAATCTTAACCAGTATTACTTTGCCCAGTGTTCAGTCTTGACATTTAACTATCTATAGACTTCATCCTACAGGGTGTCTTCCAAGTTGATTTAAATCACTGAATTTGCATTTATATTTCTGCACTCCTGCCAAAAAGCAACACTGTCTCTAGAATTAACCTTCTAAGTCCGATTTTGCCTCAAGTGACAGGTTCCCATTAGTTATATCCCAGAACAACAGTATCCTATAGCTAATAGTGATACCAAAGGTTCTCTTAAAATTGACTCAGCCAAAAAAAAAAAAAAGTAAATTTCTCTGGAAAAGGGATGGTGTGACATTGAGACTACAGCACTTCGGCCGATAGATTAAAGTGACCATTTCTTCTCTGAGCATCTGGAAGATAATTTTTCCTGAAACTTAGTGTCCAATAGACCAAAGCTTTTGATGGCAGCCATTAAGTGCTTTGAAATGCTGGCCATGGAAGTCATTTAGCTAATGAAGGTCTTAAGTTTAGAACCTCATTCAAGCAATT
Organism: Numenius arquata; assembly: GCF_964106895.1. Taxonomy (NCBI): domain Eukaryota; kingdom Metazoa; phylum Chordata; class Aves; order Charadriiformes; family Scolopacidae; genus Numenius; species Numenius arquata. Next base: position 15,182,637 of record NC_133585.1, on the reverse strand, counting down.
CATCTTAACACAAAAATATGTAACCCCTTTTCAAAGATAGCTATTTTACATACTACTTCCAGCTGCAATAGTCTATAGAAGGAGAAATTAACATTTTCATTGACAAATCCGAGCTTGTGCTCTAAAATGAAATATTTGGGTTTGTTGCCTTTAAAAGTTACATTAATGCTTCAGGCTTAAGAGTGCCATAGGAAACATAAATGGATTCCAGATGCCTAAGAATTCAGCCACATCACTGTCACCGGGTATTAATAGAAAGCTAAAGTTTCAAAATTTATTAATTTAAGGCAAACTCTACAACATTTTACAGCATTTAATATGCTTTGAGATTAGTAGTGTGTTAACACTATTTGAGGAACTCAGAATTTTTTTGCCTTTATTAGCAGCAGCCCAAAACATTGGTTTTACACAATAAGCCACAACTAAGCTCAAATGAGTACTTAGGCCAGTTACATGACCATCAACAACATTCACTTACCTATTCAATTGATTTTAGTTTGTAAATACACTCAGTAACAATTTTACTTCACACTGATTTAATAACGATGTTGTCAGTGGACACAGAGGAGTTATTCCCAGCTGAAGTCAGTTATCTCTGTAGAACAATACTGCTACAAGGTTCAAAGAGCTATTCAAAACAACTATGTTTAACAAGTGTTGTTCAGGTTGTGGCTCTGTTCTCACAAAGAAAAACTGTGGTCATTTGAGCTTCTTGGGCAACACTGCTGCAGAGTATTTTGACATAGCCATATCAGTATAGGTAAACTACTTTGTCTGTGACTGCTTAAAAGCATGAGCCAGATACACAGGCAGCCACTGCACAAGGTTCCCCTTCTACCAAGATAGTTCTGAAGTGAAACTTATCTTAAGACAGAAAGAGCACCCACCCAACACCCCCATAGGGAAGTCTGCACTGTATAAATGCAGCTTTAGGATAAGTCACCAAGGTACATCCATATACTTAGGTGCATCTAAGATCACACCTAAGATGTGATCTAAATTAGTCCACAGTGGCAGCACATGAGCTGGAAGAGCACTAAATGGAGAAGCCTCATGAAGACCTTGTAAAATAAAAGCTTAGTGTGGTAGTTCAACTGCATGCCCACAGACCTACAGTAATGTCACACTAGGCACAAAATATACCAATTAAAAATTTAAAGCTTTTTGGCTGTGGTGGATTAACTCAAAATTTAAAGGCATCGAGACAGACAGTACAAACTGACTTAAACTAAGGCCCTGCTTTCACAGCTAATCAATAAATTCAGCTGTTTCCACCATTGTGCATTCAGTTAAGATCACCATGAAAGCTTAATGAATAGAAGCCCACCAAGATTAATTCACATGCTACCATAAAAGAAAAACATTTCCAACTGGATCAGCAGTCATACAGCCACACATCATAAGAAAGAAATTGGAATAGTCAATGGAAAGCTGTGTAATAAAACTACAAATAACTAATTTGACATTACACTTCTACATAAGAATTAATGTGTGATGATAAAACAGGAGTCCCCTTACCAGCAGCCTAGTTTTTCTTTCATGTAACAGAAATTTAGGGGTAGTGGTTTTAAATTGAAAGAGGGGAGATTTAGATGAGATATTAGGAAGAAATTCCTTACTGTGAGGGTGGTGAGACACTGCCACAGAGAAGCCCAGAGAAGCTGTGGCTCCCCCGTCCCTGGAAGTGTTCAAGGCCAGGCTGGATGGGGCTTTGAGCAACCTGCTCTAGTGGAGATGTCCCTGCCCATGGCAGGGGGGTTGGAACTAGATGATCTTTAAGGTCCCTTCCAACTCTAACCATTGTATGATTCTATGATGATTAGTGCTGGCACCAGGAGGGTGACAGCTACAGTTTGTCAGCAGGAGCCTTCACTTACACTTGTTTGTAAAAGGTCGTCCTCACTTTCAAGTTATACCTGGCATATTAGTATAAAAAAAGCTGAGGCATAATTGCCTAACGAGAAGAAAAGTAGTCTAGTCATCTATTATTTATGAAAGAAGTGAATCAATGTCACACAAGGTGTCAGTTCTACAAGAGTCACAGCCCATACCACTGCTGATAGTTTGAAGACCCCCATATCCTCATTCTAGCCCAAAGCAATTAGTATAGCTCTATGTATTCTAGAGTGTTTGAAACAACCTGTTGTTTCTTACTCAGCAGTTGAAGAAAGACTACTTACAGACAGCAGATCGAGGCCATCTTCATCTAAGTTTTTGACATGTGTTCCCAGGCTGCTAGGTTTCCATTTTGGGAATGTGTTTTTATAGTCTTGCAGGGATTCCACTTCAGGCCATACCTCATTGTTGGGGGTACCTAAAGCTCTGTGCAAGCACAAGTAAAATATTGAGCAGTTTAGTCTGAAATGTGTATACACTACTGTGATTTTACTAAGTGCACAGCATCATTGTGCAGTGCTGCTCAAGGAGCAAGGAAAGGTTCAGCCTGACATACCTGAAGATTCTGAAGAGCTGGTCAATCTCTGAGTCCCCATGGAAAAGTGGCTTTTTAGTTGCCAGCTCTGCAAATATGGTACCTATGCTCCATATATCTACAGGAGTAGAGTAACGAGCAGATCCTAGCAACACCTCTGGAGACCTGTACCACAGTGTCACAACCTATTGAACAAGGAATTTTTTTTATCAGTTTATAGAACCAGATCCTCTAATTGACTGCAAGCACAATGGCTCATTATTAAGAGCATTCGCAGTTTTCATTAAAATAAGAACCAGCGCTAGAAGTTTTAGAGAAAATGCTAGTTTCTAACATCATTTAGAGATAAGCTTATCAAACTCCTTGCAGTAGTTTCTACCACAGGCAAAGCAGTTGCCTACGCTACCTCCCAAAGAGCAGGAAGCTTTTAGTACCAAGTCACTAGAACTCCAGTGCTTTGTGAAGCAAAAACACCCTTATGAGACAGTGAGCAACAAGTTCTGGCCCATCTGATTCATCGTCAAGGTAATAGTGGGATTCATAAGGTGCTTTGGAACCTTAGAGTGAAACTGCAGTCAGGGAGATGGAATGCCATTCAGTAAAACAAAACCAAAATACAACTATTTGATACTGTTAGTTTATGACTTCAAAAGCTCCTTGATTCTTTTTTAGCTATTTCCTATTCAGTTATTACCAGGAAGCTAGTAAGCATTGTCCAAATCACCAAGAGGATGTTCCAACTCACTCACTTCATGAGTGTATACCCGCACTGGAATTCCAAAGGCTCGAGCCAATCCAAAGTCTGCAAGTTTAATCACTCCCTTGTCATCTATTAAGAGATTCTGAGGTTTTAAGTCTCTGTGCAGAACTCTTCTTGAATGGCAGAAGACAATACCTTGCAAGATTTGATACAAGTAACTCTGCAGAAAGGATGAAATGAGAGAAAAAAGGAATAACCTTTAGTACAGTGCAAGATAAAGCGTTCCCTTACATTAGCTATACCCATAGTAGCAGGAAACGGAGACCCAAGGCATTGCAAATATTGAGTTAATATCAAAGCCACAAAAATTATTTCTTTACTTAAACTTAGTTTAAGGCTGTTTAATTTCAGTAATTAAAAGAATTTGAAGTGGCATTTGAAACCAAAACTCCCATTCATCTTATTATCCACAGCTGCTTTTTTAACCTTTCATTTCTCCTCAAGGAGTTAATTATACCAAAACCTACAAAGCTACAAGCAGCTCTTATTTATCTTCTTTAGATTAATTTCTCTTATATAAAAGAAATTGATCTCATTACCTTAACACGTGAACGTTCCAAATACTGGCCAGATGGAATAGTATCCAAGTATTTCTTGAGATCCATGGAAAGGAACTCAAAGACAAGGTACAGTCTTGAGTCCTGCATAAGAACATCCTGAAGACTAAAAATTGAATATATAATTAACTCAATTGCAAAACACATGGCCTCACAGTTACATTTCCCCTCTCAGCTGACATCTCCAGCTTCCTCTTATGAAAGCCTTAAAAAGCTTTCACTCTTCAAAGATTAACAGACTTAGTGAGTTACACTGTCATCTGGAAAATCAAGTATATCTGAAATAATGTCAGATTGAGATAAACACCTTATAGGCTTCCTCTTAAACTTATGTTCCCTCATGCCTAGTATCAGACACAGGAAGTCTGAGGAAAAAATATTGTTGCTTTTAAAAAAAAAAAAAAAGAACCCAACAACTGTAACTGTTGGTGCCTAGCTTCCATTTGAAGCTGACTTAGTACAACAGGGCCTGAATTACTAGGAGGGTTTAAGGGAATATTATAATAGGAACCTAGTAGACACAGCAGGATTTGTCCAGATTAATATCCTTAATAGATGAATAATCTTTAATAGATTATAAAGGTTCCTAAACCCAAGTGTCCATACATTGAGACACTACAGGGCTGGAACTTGGCCAGTTTTAAGGCACATTAGAGATAAATTATATTGCTGCGTGAAAGAGCAAGTAAATACTTTGTGGGGAAGCCAATAGCTATGATCAATTCTATGTGTCAGGTAGTCACATGTGGAAATTCTACTCCTAGCTCAGATGTGCCAGCTATGACAGCATCAAAACACAACATGTAAACCTCTGCTACGAAACAGCAAGGACGTGATTGGTGACAGAGACTCACATAAGAACACTAAGGTCAAGTGATCTATTCCAAGGCAGCAAATAAAGTTCAAAGACTGACTAAAGTAACATCTTAAACCAGTTTTCATGAGGTACGCTGTCTCCGTTCTGAAAATAACCACCTACATTACAAAATCAACAAAAATTCGTTAGATTACTAGAGGCAGTATGGGGAAGTCTTAAGTAGAAAACTAGCATAAACACCGGATTTGGGATTATAGCTATATGCTGCAAAGCAGACACTGTATTAAGCTGAGTAGCTCTAACCTCACTAGAATGATGGAAAAATAATTTCTTATCTGAAGGGACCTAGTGCCCTTCAAAGAGTTTAGCTAAATACTAGTTTATGCATACCAGACTATATTGGGATGATGCAGCTCTTTTAATAAAGAAATTTCCCGGATAGCAGTACATGGAACACCTTCCTCCTCACTTTCTAGACGTATTTTCTTCATTGCAACCACTTGGCCTGTGGTTTTGTGCCGACCTTTATACACAACACCATAGGTACCTGAACAAAAAGACAGTGAAACGCATATAGGAAATACCAGCTTCAGGTACAGAGAAGTCATTGGAAATAAGAATTACTACATAGGCAGGAGTCCTTCCAGTCAGGTATCTTTTGATTAAGTATTTGGTTTGATTACGATCTACAACTTAGTTTTGGCAGTTTAACCGTGTAGTAGTTTTGTTTGTTTAAAGCATGCCACCCATCATTTGTTAGGGCAGGGTACTTAGTAGCCGAAGTGTGAAACTTGAATATTTGGAAGATGTAGTTGTAAAAAAAACCAACCTACTTGCATTTCAGGTTGACCAGTTTTCAGACAAGATCACTGTATCTTTTCATCCTGAAGGGGTTATGATTTTGCCATTGATACCTCATATTAAAAGGTTAAAGGTTTAGCTGCAAAAAAAGTAGTGCTCCCTCTGCAAGCAGAGACCTACCCATCCATCGGTCAGATCTATAGAAATACCTCTAGCACAATCCTCAGAGCAGGAGAGAGGGTAGTGCTGTGGGTCTCAGCAGAAGCTAAAATTGTAACCAGTAGTAAATCTCAAATCAATCATCTATTTTAATCATCAGTGTTCACAGAAGTAGAATCCTCAACAAATCAAGACAGCTTAAATATTCTCTTTTCACACTTCTTGAAGCATTAATCCCTCAGATTGAGTTCAAACAAACTAATTTCTTTTGGGAAGAAAGATTAATGCACAAAGCTTAAGTTACAAAGCTTTGTTGTAAGATCCAAGCCCGTGCATTTTTGCAATTACCTTAGAAAGCACCTTCTCAGAGTAACATAATGCAAATTTTCAAGTGTACATAAGGCTAAAACACACTGACTTCTACATTTAACATCAGTTGGATTTCCAGTGAAAAAGGAGTTGTGACTAACATCCACATTGAAGCAATCTTCTTAGTGCCTTATAGTAAATTAATTGTTAAAATTCACTTCTTAAGACATTTACAGTGTGCTCTTCCTCTCAACAAGGATAGTGACCAGATATAATCAGAGCAGAACAATCCACAAACCACTACCCCCTACCAGCAGCTCCCAGCAAATTAAGTATAGCATGCAGTACCACTTCAGGAGCAACTGGTACATGAGTTCATATACAAAGGAATGGAGGACCTTCCTAAATTGAAAAGCTGGTTTCAGGCCTCGGAACATATTTTATTCTCCTCTTGGAAGAAAATTACACCATTAGCCATCAATATGAAGGCAGACGCTTTTCAACACCGATCAGTTGTTTCAAATAGACCATGCCACCTTCCAAAGAAGGGCAGTCTGAAAGCTTTTACATATAGAGATAATTACCAGTTAACTAAAGGCTTATTTTGCTAGTTAATTGAATCTCAGTAGTTCCTCTAATAGCCAGAGTGCACAGAACTTGTGACATTTGATAAGTCAAACTGTGGAGCATCACAAGACTCATGGTTCTCTCTATACTTACCTTCCCCAATCTTCTCTATTTTAGTGTAATCATCCATTGCTATGGCTATCCCTGAAACAAACAGGAAAAGAAAACCATGAGGGTGAACAGTTGCTGTCCTGAATGCAGCCAAGTCACTGAAATTATGGCAGGTCTTTGGAAGCTAGTTGTCTTGCATAATTAGGATATGACATGGAACAATTATGGTTCTCCTTAACAAAAATGCAGGGTTTTATTCAGGGTTCCAACTAGAACAACTACATCCTCAAGTATGATTAAGCATCAGCTCAAAGGAAAAAGATGCTTTTGTGAAGGAAGCTGCTCCAAGCAAGTGAGAAAACACACCCTACTCTTTAGTTTTATACAGTTACTCACTAGCAGGAACCCTGCTACCTAAAATCAGAAGGGTTGATGTTAGCAACATAGGGGAACACCAGCCCCATATCATATGGTAAGCACACAGTACCGTCTTCAGAGCTACGAGCCGAAATACCTCGACGGGCACAAGGTCCTGGGAGGTGCTACTCCCCCACACCCCCACACCCCCGCGGTGGGGCCGGCACTTGACACCTTCCATGCTGCCCTTGGCCTCCTCCATGGAGCGCTGCTGGGCTTTAACCCCGGGTTCAGAAGCGTTAGGAGGTAACGAGCGAGGCTGGGGCTACCTCCGGCTCCGGAGGAGGTTTCCGCGCCAGGGGCAGCCGCTCGGCGAGAGCTCGCCCCCAGCCCACTAACCGCGGCCGCGCTTCCCTCTCGGTCCAGCTCCCGACCCGCTGTCACAGGCCGCGACACCTCGAAGAGGCCCCCGGTGAAGACAGAACTCGCCCCGGAGGGCTCGGGCCCCTGCCCGCCTCCCTCCCCCGGTCAGGAGGGCCCGCTGGCAGACCGGTGAGCATCCACCCTGCCCCTCCCCCCAACCGTTACGCGGCCGCACGCACCAACAGCCGCCGAGAAGCGGCTCTCCGACCCCTTCGCCGATCCGGCGCCGGCCTGAGGATTCCCACCCGGCCCCGCCGGCCTCCGCTCGCCCTCACCCGAGGAGCCGCCGCCGAGCCCGCTGCCCGCCGCAAGGACCTCCCTAGGCTGGCCGAGGGGGCGGGCGCGGCGCATTCGAACCGGCCGCCGGCCCCGCTCCACCAATGGCGCCGCGCCGAGATGATTCAAAGGGGCCAATCAGCGCCCGCCCTTCCGACGGCGCCAAAGCGAGGCCGAAAGGCGGCTTTTGCTTCCGTGGGGAAAAGCGGCGCGGCCGGGCGCGGCGAGCTAAGGATGTGCCGGGCGTCCGCTTGGTTGGCGGGCGGTGCGGGGGGGGGGAAGGCTGGGAGCGCGGGCGGGCCTTTTTGCCCAAACGCTGCCATACGAGGGCACTGGCGCAGTGGGTTGCGCTGGGACGGCGCTAATGGGCAAACTGGTCGCTGCTCAAATAGCACATTAGGCTGTTCGCATGGTATGGGGAATATAATCGTATTCGGATCGAGCTAGGCTCGTGGCTGTAGCCGCTCCTTCTAAGCAAGCAAGTCTTTTAGATTTAGATGCTGCGTCCGGCCAAAGCATAAATTTCGTTATTTCTGGCTGGAAGGGTGCTGACCTGTGAAGCACTGCTGTGACTTTTGAAGCTGGTTTTAAAGTACAGGCATTAATAAAAGGTCATTGGGTAATTTAATTCCCCAGAAGCTGGGACATATTTAATTTGTCTGTAGGCAAATTGAAGTTGTGTATCGCCGTTCCCAGATTAAGAACAATTAGTCCCTGTGCTATCACAGCTTCCGAAAGAAGGGTCAGGAATGTAACTGGAGAGGCACCTGCAGCCTTTGACCGGGGAGTCCTCTGGCAGTTGCAACCTCGCTCCGTCCGTACCTGGGGAAGTAGTAACGCAATACACTTAGATTTAAAAAAAAAAAAAAAAAAAGCCTGGGAAAATACTATTCCAAACTGCTCCTCTTAAATGCAAGCAAGGCAGGCTGCCGTATACAGAAATGTACAGCTTCTCCCCTGAAAGCATTTCTCTGGGAGGGTGATTCCGGCGGGGAGGACTCTTCATGGTGCACTCCCTTCTTCTCTTCCCTAGCCCATGGCACAGGCGAGAGGCAGCTCGTCCAGCTCCTCCTCCTCCCCAACACATGTACGTTCCAGGGGTAAAAATCCTCCACTTTCCCCTCCCTCATGGAGAATTTTTGAAGCACACGGTGCGCATGCTCGCAGGTTTCTGCTTACCTTGAATCGCGTTTTCCTGGCACTTGCTGGAGATTTACCAGCCTAGAACAAGGCTTTCATATCTCTGGGAAATCCCAGATGGAAATATGGCCTCACATCTTGTGCAATTTGTAGAAAAAGAGTTCGATGTGCTCTGCCCTGCACAGAGAAACCCTTCCCTGTGTGTGTAACAACTCCGACACAGCCGGGACAGCCCAGGCTCCATAATGCACATGGACTTCACTTGCATCGCTCAGGCAAAGTGCTGTGTGACATGGCCCTCGGGCCTGATTCGGCATGGGCAGCACCCCCAGGCTGTGCCTGCCCCACAGCTTTGGGAGGATTGTTCTCTATGACCAGCACTGGACTGGAGCTACTGCTGCTGACTCTGCCAGACTAATCCTTCTCCAGAGCCCTTAGGAAGGCAGCCAAAGTCCACCTTTCCCTCCAGATAAAAAGAAAACACATCTGGGAAATCCCAGACACCTAGTAACCTTAGTTAACTCGGGAGGGGAGAGGTTAGCAATATCATGAACATTCAGTACTATAAATTAATATGTTATATAAAAATATATAGATTATATATAAAATATACTGTCTGAAAGTAGCAAATACACTGATTTGAATTTTCTTGAAAGCAACATTTTCTTTTTTTTTTTTTTTTCTCCATTTTTAACCAGTTTTAGTTTAAATCTACACATAGAATCATAGAATGTTTAGAGTTGGAAGGGACCTTAAAGATTATCGAGTTCCAACCCCCCTGCCCTGAGCAGGGACACCTCCCACTAGACCAGGTTGCTCAAAGCCCCATCCAGCCTGGTCTTGAATATACACAAATATTTCTTAGTTGTGCTCATACTGTCATTTGTTCTCAGAGTGCTCACTGAATTTTCAAATGCTTTGAGAATACATCCTTTTCCATATATCCCATTGCTTCATGAGTTTTGAGCAGTGAAGACCAGGAGGACCAGAAGGAAAACTGGTTGAAGGAGAGCAGTGCTCTCTTCCCCAGGAGCCTGGTAGCTCTTTCACACGCCAGGAGATTGCTCCATGAGCCAGCAGCATACAGTGCTGTTGTCGGTGTGAGGCAGTGGTCGCCTCCACTGATGCTTAAGGTGACAAGTTTTGCCTTTTCTGATACCTTTAGAAAAAATCCTAGGAGGTGGGAGGCTTTGTGATCCGTCCAATTGCTGTTACACTCATTGTCCCTGCCTTTGCATCTGCTCTTGTGACTGTGCCTCACTGCACAAATTTTCCTGGTTTAATCGCAGGTAAACAGCTCAGGGAAATGATTTTGTTGTGGTGTCCGTGTTCGGTGGACTAGCAGCTGTGTACCAACACCTCAGAGCAAGGGGGAATGCTGTTGTGTGCAGTGGTTTCCTCCAAGAACAGCAGGGGTTACTTTGCCATTAGTGTGTGCTACAAGTGACATGGTTTAGTGATGGTTTTTTTATCAGAGTTAGGTTGATGGTTGGACTAGATGATCTTAAAGGTCCCTTCCAACCCAGACAATTCTATGATTCTGTGATTCTAAGAGTGCTCAGTGGCTGTGACAGTGGGTATTGACTGAAACCAGCATACACCAATTTCAGCTTGTCCCTGTCACTTCACAGCATGGTTGTGCATGGCGTAACTCTGCGAAGACTGACAGAGGTGCTACGTGCTCCATGCCCACACTCTCCATGCTCGCTTTCTCTGTCCCTCTCTGTGTACCAGTAAGCTCTAGCTAGCTTGCTTATAGGGCAGAGCGCATGTAAGTATAGACCTGTCATGGCATTAATTCGCCACATATCAGACTGACAGTTCTGCTTATCCAGTGTTTCCCTCCCTCTTGCTGTTGTCTGCATATCCGTAGGGTATAAATCATGTCTCATTTCTGACTGGAAAGTGCTTATCTTGGGCTGATCGTTGCTTTGGATGTGGCAGTAGCTAATGATACTGCTTGAGATGAGTGATAAAATTACAGTTGTATTGACTTTTGTATTTGAGAAGATTCACTGTTCTGCTTGTAGGAACAGGAGCAGTTGAGCCTGAGGATGGACAGAGAGGTGTAGGTGTGGCAGTCCCTAGGTCTGCTGCTCCCCTTTACAGCAAAACATGGATCCAAGTGCAAAACCGAGGGAGAACTCAAAGGCAAACAGCAAAGGAATCTAGATCTACCTTGCCAATACAATGTTAGCTGTCATTTTGCTCATATAAATGGGTAAAGGGCACATATATTAAAGCCTCTTCAGTATCCAAAACTTCCACTTGCTTGAACTGCAGTGCTGTTTGTACAAGGCATATAGGATCAGACCTACAATGCCAAGCTCGGATTATAGTATTACGGTTGTATTCATGGCTAAGAACCCAATGTAATACTCTGAACAACTCCTTCTATGCTTAGTAGAGGGCAGCTGCAAGAGTCAATATCGTCTTGTCTTCCTTATATTAATCATATTCTCAGCAATAACATCACTGCAAAGAAGACAGAAAGTGTGTTCTGTCTTTTACATAATGATGTGATTAAAAAAGGTCAACTGGTTTGTGAATACCAATGAGGGTATCTACAACAGATTGTGTTCGCTGCACTCAGAAGCAGATAAATGCAAACATTGATTGACTTCTTCCAACATTTATTAGAAACAAAAGATTATTTTGTTAGTATGACAATGCAAAAGTACAGTAGGAGAGATTTAGTAGCATTTAGGAAAGCAAGATGATACTAGAGGGATGATATCTCTTTAATGCATAGCTCAGGTGATACATTTAACCTGTTAAATGGCTCTTGTTATGCAGGACAGTTCCCACTTTCAAGAAATGAGGATTGCCCTGCTGCTCTTATCCTGTATTAGCCTTTTGACAGGGTGCCAGAAAGCAAAAAGCTCCTGAGAACTGACTGAATAAAGCAAAAGGATGGAAGAAATAAATGGTCACTGTCTCCTGAGATCATGAATATTAGTATTTAAAATGCATCTGAAGTACTTGAATTTAGGTTCAAGTTATTTTTAAGTATCATTTTTTGTAGCATAGTGTGTAGTGGGCACTAAATCACCTTACCTAAAAAACCCAAACATTGATATGATTACAATAATGAAAATATCATAAACCATCCCTTCATTTCAAATAATGAAATTGTACATAGAAAGAAATGTCCGTGTGGTGGTTATTCCTGGGCTTGTCTCTCCCTGGAGGAAACCCTGGCTGAATTTGAAATTGGGGAAAGTTTTACCATGAACTTTACAGCAGCAGCACACGGGGGGAGCGAGCGGAGAGCGTGGTGTGCAGGGAGCTTGTGGAGGGAGCAGAGGGATGCACAGAGACCCCGGCAAGCACATTGGGGTTGGCCTCCAGAGACCAAAACATGTACTGTACAGAGGCCTGGGTGTAAAATCTGAAACCTTCCCTCAGCCCTGGCTTTGCCAAACTCCTGTCCCACAGCAGGGAATGCTTCACTGTCACTGGAGCTCTTCCTTTATCATCGGACACACAGCTGGTTATATACAGACCTCTAGAGAAATACCTACAAACACCCAGCCTGGATTTTATTTCAATAATTGTAATTAAATGAGAAAGGTGAATAGGGCATATGTACCAAACCAGGGGAGAAAGAAAAAAGAGAAAAAGAGAAAAAGAGTGCCTTTTGTTTCTCTAGAGCATCTGGGCAAAACCCCAGGCTCCACCTAAGTCATTGGCAAAACTTCTGTTGACTTCAGATGGGCAAAGCTTTCACTTCTGACCCCTGTAAAACCAATCTTAGGAAAAGGTGGCTGCTTCCCGATTTCAGTTTTTGTTTAGAAGCCAAGAAGAAAAATAGCAAAATCCAATAAACTGCTTTTTAATTGCTGTTTTGGATGTATGAGAGCAGGAGAGTGCATTGAGGGTAACATTTGGAGTTCAGCTGCCAGCCCTGATGGGGGTGAGCAGTCCCCCGCGGCGGGAGCAGACTGGTTTCAGGTAAATGTGGAGGGCTGGTCAGCAGCTCCCTCCAGTTGAACAAGGCGATCTCAAACCCCATTCCCTTGAGTTTTGTCCAAATTTAAGGCTGTGTCAGTATAACCGCAGCAATATAACTCTATTGGCAACCTTCCTCAGGTGGAGACAATTACACTGGCTAAAAATCTGATTGCTGGTATAGCTGGTTCATTTTAACAAATAATACTCTTTTTTTCCAATTACCTTAGGTTTTCTCTGCACTTTTTATCTGTTTATCCTTTTTCATCTTATGACAACCACCTGGTACCATGCTCTATCAGATGAAAAGCACTGCAGTAGCACATTTAAATCCCACACCTCCGTCAGGGAAGCCTGACCCAAAACCTCTCCTGAAGTCAGGGAAGTTAACTTTTTCTTCCCTCTGGGTATCATTCCAGCTGCCAAAAAAGAAGGTATGCTCTTCCAGGTAAGAATGTAGATGAGACAAGTTGAGGTATGTAAACCCGTGGAAAACAGACTCTGGATTTACCTGTACACATCAGACTTGAATTTGTTTGAAAATTCTTCCTCCTATCAGTCATATGAGTAGAATTACAAAACACGTTTCAAGTAAAAACGATAACTTTTTTCCTTAAGGCGTTGCTTTCTTTTACAATCTGCAAATTGCCTTTAAGTCTTTATCTTTTTCCTTCCCAAAAAGTGATGGAAGGTGGTATGGAGTGATGACGTGGTAGGTGAGTCATGTAAAACTAGCGTGTGGCCCAGCCACAGAGCTGCTAATGGCCGCTGCCAGCGATAGTAGCTGCTCATCGGTAAACGTGACCAGCCTTGCTTCGTGCTTTCTTTTAGCCAGCATGGAGGTTGTGATCCGTTTTTTCCCCACGTCCTGTGGCTCCCGGATCGCTGAGTGGGCTGAGGAAATGAGTCACATCCAAAATAAAGACATTCTGGGGAATTAAAGTCTCCATGTGAGACACAGCCAAGGTCTTTGGTTAAATATTTTTATTTGGCTCTATATACAAAGAAAAAAAGTATACACTTTTTAGAGAGGGTGACAAGCTATTAGTTACACAGTATCACAAAGCTGTATAAACACCTGTAGTCAGTTTATACGGCTCAGTATTCACTTCGTAAATTGTACCTACAGCACTAAAGCCTATCGCAGCAAAAAGTAACTGGATTAAGATGTTATCAGCAGTGTTTCTAGGTAAATTAGTACTTGATAGCATTTGTTGTGTTTAACCGCTGCTAATTGGTAAATCAAGTTCTAATGAAAACAGGAAAATAGAATGGTGCACCAGAACAGGCTTTTGAGAGGGAAGGAAAAGTAAGGGGATGGGATAAAGTCATTTTAGTCAAAATGAAAATAATCTTAATTGCTTTTAAAGTACTTTCACAATTTTAAGTCCTGTGATAAAATGCACTTTAATAGGATTGATGAACATATTTTATCAGGCATTTTAAGAGTGGAAATGTTAAGAAAAAGTACAAGCAGAACTACTGGTTCAATCAATGCAGCAGCTCATGTGTGAGGTTTGTACAGCCTTAGTCGGGGGGGGGGGGGTCGGGGGGGGGGGGTCGGGGGGGGAAACCCTCAGACTGACTCATCCCTGCTCGAGCACGTTAGGAGTATCAGCTAATCATCATCCATACCAGCAGCTCCCAGTTGCACTTGGCGTGTGAGGTATTCATTCTCCTGTTGCTTTTCGCATGTGAGTGACTTTGAATTTGCATTATAGTAAATATATTACACCTGTAGTGTACATTCATTATGAAAAACTAGCGGCTGCCCTTTAACTGTGGAAGGGAATCCATTAGAGGATTTAGCTGGCTCGGTAATTTTGTGTAACAGACTGCAGCTGGGCTCCCCAAAACTGCATCCTTCGGGGCGCTCGGCAGGCAGAAAGGACCAGCCCTCGGGACCCGCCGTTCCCCGGTGATCCACCCTGCAGGTGCCCCCCGGCGCTTCAAATCCCCTCGGTAGCAGCCGCCCTCCCGGCTTTCCCCCCGGAGGTGGCCTCGGGGGCTCTTCCTCCCGCCGCAAGACACCTGGATGAGAGCGGGCAGCCCCCGCCGTCGGGGGCCGCCGCCTCCAGGCCGCGCCCCGCTGCCCAGCGACGGGGCGGGACGGCGGCGGCGGCCCCCGGAGCGGGCGGCCGGGAACCGAGCGCCCTCCTCTCCCTCCCTCCCTCCCTGCCGCGGGAGGAGAGGCACCGGCGGGGCCCGGCTCCACCTGAGGGGGCGGCGGCGACGAGGGGCAGGCCCGCCCGCCGGTGGGGGCGAGCCCGGGACGTCTCTGCCCTGGCGCTGGGTGAGGTGAGGAGAGAGCGCTGCAACATGGCCTCCTCCTCCTCCTCCCGTTCCGCGGGACGGGGCGGCCGAGACCAGGTGAGCCCGCAGCCCCCGCTCCCGCACCGCTGCCGTCGGGCGGTGCGCCGGGACCGGCGGCTCCTGCTGCTTTTCGTCCTTTTTTTCCTCCCTCCCTCCCTCTTTCCATCTCCTCCTCCTCCTCCTCCTCCTCGCCGCTCCCGGGCAGAGCAGCCGCACCGACGGCGGTTGGGGCGGGGGGCGCGCGCGGCCGCGGCCGTTAACGGTCGCCGCCTGTCAGAGCCGGGGGGGTCGGGCTGCTCTGCGTCTGGGGTGAAAAATGGCAAGAAAAAGGTCTTTTTAGCACACGAGCGCGCGTTAACACTTGTGCTATTAGGAATAAAGTCCTTCGTTGGCGCTGGTGAGGGGTGGTTGTCCCGCATGTGCTGGGCCGGTGTTTCACACCTGGGTGGTGCAGCAGCGGGTGTTGCTCGAGGGATGGAGGCTGAGAATCCTCTCAGGTCAAGGGCCGGAGTCGCCTCTGTCCTCACCTGGTGCCCAGCCGCCCATCCAGGCCTGCGGGTCGCTACTGGGGAAGGCGGGGGGTGGCTTACGGCCTGTCACTTGGTGGGCATTGAAGGGGTGTCCATGGCAAGCTGGCTTCGAAGCCACTTTCACCGGCAGGTGAAGAGAAGGTGCTGTGGAAGGCTCCAGCGTGAGGCACAGGTAACGGCACAGGCGGCTACGGGAGCTGGTTTTCTCCTCACTTCTCCACAGTGGTTAGACCCAGGCCACAGGGTCGGGTGAAGGAGCTTTGCTACAGGCGCTGTGTGTCCCTTAGGTATAGTCAGTGTGATCGTGTTCTGTTTATTGCTCTAACAAACGCTGCCTTGTGTCACGAGTGAGCGGACTGGTCCGACGTTCTTCCAGCTGAACACAAATGGCATAATCAATTTGAACTGTGAAGACTGTGTTCTCAGGGCACAAAAAGAGCACATTTTGGCCTATTACACAATGTCTGACCAGCAAAATGACACTTCTCCCAGTAGAAGTAAGTTTTAAGGGTTTGGAAAAGTATGATAAATGTGAATTGCTTTTTTTTTTTTCTTTTTTGGGCTATATGCCCAGAACTCTTGAAACTAAAACTGAAAACTGCAAGATTAAAGCTATAATTAATCAAGGGTGAATAAGCTTTATCCTTTGTTCCTTTTTATTTTTTTTTTGGTGAAGTTGGTATCTTTTGAATCATTAGGCCTCCCTGCTTTTAACACCACTTCTGCTGCTACTTGAAATACTTAATATCTCCTCTTCTCTGTCTAGTTATCTCTTTTATTGTAGAGTGCTATGGTTTCTCATGTTTCTCCCTCTAATCTGTCCAGTGTTCATGCTTTAAAATGGAATGTAAATTAACACCCCAAGAGGACTGATCAATTAGAAGTAAAGTACTGCTGTGGCAGTCAGGTCCTCTAAGTTCTGGCTCAGCAAGAACCCTGCCCACCACTTCCAAATTTACTGAGGCCTGCGTTTGAAGGAGAGCCCCTAGGATGTGAAGACAGCACTTCCTACTGTGGTGTTGGTACTCCAGGCCTTTTTTGCTTCCTCTCTTTCAACAGTTGGCTCAAGGATAAATGGAGAAAATGGGACCTCTTCTGTGTTCACAAAGTGGGCAGCTTCCCACTAGGAAGCTAGGCTATGTTGAAAGTGTTGAAACACCAAGTCCTTAAAGAAGGTGACTGTTCTCAGTCTCCAAAATGCACATGTAACATCTTGGGCTTGGAGTAGCCTTAGGGACTGTTGGGGAGACTCAGCTTTTTCATCTGGACTCTGGTCTTTCAGACCGTTAAGGGCAGCAGATTTCCCATTGGTTTGAGAAGACTGTTAGGTCAAACTCTAAACTTCTAGGGTGTCTTTTTGTGTGGTGGTGTGTTTCCTTTTTGTTTCCCCTCAAAGGGTGGTGGGTGTGTAAGATGCTCAGATCTTGAAAAGCTATTAATGCCCAGTGTTGGAAATGGGGACATGCTTTGAAACTGTTGGTGTGTTTAGCAAGTTCCTTACAAGAATGTTTTCTGCCTTTGCAAGTCTTGCTCTAATGTCCTAGATGCTTTCTGTGGGAATTTGCTAATGCTCATTGCTTGATTTCTGTTACAAAATGATACTGCACTATAACATGCTGTTGCTCTGTTGGCACTTGCCAGAGGCTAAGGTTGGGGATATTTGTTACTGAGAAAATTATCACCTCTCCCATCTCTTCTGGATACTAATTTATTGGCTGTATGCTTTTTTTTTAATATAATGAGGTATATCTGTTATAATGCAGTGACTTGCAAATTCATGTGAATAATTCTGTGTGGATAAATATTTTCCTTTTTTTTTTTTTAAATTCTATTTCCAGTTTTTCCTAAGGTAACTTCTAAGCTATGCAGAGGGAGTCAAAATTGTTGTAACGGCATAGGAAAGAAAATAACTTGCTATTAAAGATATTTTTGTATTACTATGCTACTTTACTGTTTATTATTAAAATGGCTGTTTGCTCTTTATTTCATTTCAATGTATTCTAAAATGTTTTGTTCAGAAGTTTATATTTTTAAAAAGCAACAGGAAGAGTAGAATGCACTTTATTGTTTTAGTTCTTTTGCTATGACAGATCTGAGCCTCAATACTATGACTACTACTAAAAGTCAATACCTGAAAGTGACTTAATTATGCGTTTAGGTCACTGACAGTGCTGTGTTTTCTTCTGTAGGGTTTATATTTTGTCAATTTACAGCACTGAAAGTTTGAGGATTGTTTACGGCTTATAGGAGATCTGACTTTGAATTTTAGAAATGAGAAACTCTTATACTTTCTTTGCCATTTAAAACTAGGACGTTGGTGGGAAAAGATAGGAGACAGTGGTCATTGTCATGCAGGGAAAGAAAAAACCCAAACTGTTCAAATATGAAAGCCATGTTATTCTCGCCTGAAAATAATTTACTGTTGAAGTAGAAAATTTATTTCACAGAATAAGCTTTTGGCCTGCAAGGCCTCAAGTCCAGTCATAGCTACTCTGAAAAACAGCAATAATAAACCTAACTTTTCTTCATTCATTGAAAACTTTGGGGAAAAAATGATAGTTCTGCAGGTAAAAAACCAAACATGCATACCCCCACACCTCCTGTCTGTGTAGTGTATAGATCAGACTACCTGTGTCTCAATTCTAGACAAATGTCTAATATAGATAATTTCCTGGCACTGCTGTCTATTTTGGTTCTATCCTATGTTTTTATCAATTTAACTTTGCTTTTTTTCTCTGCTCCAAAGTTATTGAAGTCCTGTTCTTACACACTGTTTCTCGAAATCCAGCAGTCTTGACACCACATAAAAACTCTTGATGTACTAATCCAGTGGTTGATTACCCATTACAAGTTTTTTTTTTTTTTTTTTTGCCACTCTGTGTTATCTCAAGTGTGACTGTTTCCCATATATGTTAGGTTTTGTGGTAAGCTGTTGACAGCAGTACTTGTACTCCTGTTGGTGTGGCTCTTGGAATGACAAAATAAGACCTGACATGTTGCATTAGTTCTGAGAAAAGCATGGTTTTGCAATCTTTAATCAGGCAAAGTTTCATTAGCTCTTTGAGGGAGTTGGACAATGAGTTGGCCTAAGTTGTGGGGTTTTTGTTTGTTTTAAACAGCTTGTGGCACTTAGCTTTTTCCAGCAAAGGAAAGAGTGGCATAGAATCTGGGGCATGAGGGTAGTAGAAAATATTTCTGTGGGTTTTACACTTGAATTCTGAAATGTATAATGTTAAATAGGTATTTATGATGGTGATATGTCTAAGAAGGAAAATGAGAATTCTGAAGTTAGAATTTTTCAAAGCAAATGCTTCAAAAAAGTTTTAAACATCTTTTCCTTTAATGTGGTAACGCTAGTGTGGATTCCATATCTTTCTTCCCTGATAAATTGGAGAAATTAGGCAAAAATTGGAAAGAAAATGTTGCTTTCTCTTTTCCTTTTTTTAATCTAGGGGGAGAGGGAAAAGAAGGAACTTCAAACTGTTACTCTCATGTTCAGTATTTAAGAAATGCCAGAACTTTGCTACTCTTTTGATTACTGCCTGATGGTTGGTGGTAGCAGCTCTTGCTCTCAACTGTTTAATTACATAAGCGTTCATATAAAATAGATTGAAAATAATAGTTGCTTCCACTGTATGGTTCTGCTGTCCTTGCCATTGGGATGCAGTATGACTATGCAGAGAGGATATGTTACAGGTTGAGAATAATGGGTGAGAAGGGTGAAGAGGACAGCAAAGAAAATGGCTTTATTAAATTCTTGACTAGCGTGATGCTGAAATTCTGTGGTACCTTGCTTTGCTTGTGTCAGTCATCGCCTCATTGTTCATGTGATGGTTGTTTACTTTTACAATCTTGTCCAGTTCTAGTAGTGTATTGAGCAAAACTCATCCTGTTTAGTCTTGGAGTAGTGGCTGCTCTTCCTTTTATGCTCCCCCATGACATCCCACAAAAAAGAATGTAGTATTAGCTGCACCTAATTATATTGTAATTTCTTCTATTAAATCAAGTTAAAACTTCAGTTCCCAGTGACTTCTTGAAGAGAAAAGGTACCATATTTCCTTCAGTCTCTTTTTAAAATTCAGAAAGTTATTCTTCAAGGGCATACTTAGGTTGGTGCCCTTCAAGGGAGAATTTGTTCAAAGTTTCCATATAACATTTGATGTATGCATCCTGACTTTATCAGTATGCGTTATCAATTCTATCTGATAATGACTTAAAAAATGTTATGAGCTAATGAAAGAAGTTCTGCATAGCTGTAGTTGGGAGTGTTTGTGGGCTGAAACCTTCCCATGTGCTCTGTGTGCTGGTGCTAAAGCAAGAGCTGGCTAAGCTTCTGCACTGATCTTCTGCATTATTTTAAACAGGTTGTGATGACAGCTCCTTTTGGTAGGAGAAACTAAAGTAACATTCTGCAATGACAGAGTAGTTGATAGCATATGCATGTCATACAAGAGCCTGTTTCTTACTGAGAGTCTTCACAGAGACTTGATTTGAGGGTTCAAAACTTCTGTAATATAGCATCTATTTTGGAAAGTATTTTTAAAGCAATCCTACTAGAGGTTACTTTCAGGTAACTTGCAGAGAACAGATGCGAATTAATTTTATGATCTTCTCATACAGCTGTTACTAGTGCTATATTTTAAGTGTGTGTTGTTGGGGTTTTGTGTTTGTTTTGTTTTCTTTAAAAAAGAAAGGTATATGGGTTCTCTAGCTTTCATGACAATTAGTTTGCTCTATGGAAAAAGTAGAAATTGGAAAGGTTATGAATGACCACCCTGACCTAGTAACCAACAGTTCTTCTGCTTTTATGGTTTGTGGGGTCAGAATTTCTGACTGTTATCATATTGAGGATGCTGATTATGCAGTTGGTGAGGAATTACTTAGCATTAGGAAGGTGTTCAGGCAGCTGTCTCTATTCTGATTTTTAAAGTTAGTCTGAAGTCCTCTGTGGTGGGAAACCTCCATTTTAATAGAAATATTATTTACAAATGACTGTCATTTGTTTTTGCCTCAATTTACTGTTCTGTAGACTTTCGTTTTGTGTCTCTTGCTCTTAAAAGATTGTCTGCTTTTCCATTTCTCGTCCTCACTTTTTTGGGGAGCAGATTTTCCACCCTGTGATCTCAGACTCATTTTTGTCACTTCAATAGTTTAGTGCAGCCTCAGGCAACAGAGCGGTTTCTGTGCAGGCTCAGTTTCCTTAAAACACCTGTTTATCTTTAGGACTGGTTGAAAGAAAATTCATCCTGAAATTGCTGGATTTACTGTGCAAAGAACTCCCAGTCACACCAGAGAATAGATCTAACAAAGCTGAAAAATTGATAATTAGTTTTAGCCTTCCCTTTTCTTGTTGAAATGAGTCTGGTTTATATGTGAAATCACAATAGATATTTAAATGCACAAAAGGCAGGCCCTTGTAATGGGAAAGTGGGAAAGCAAGGCTCATGGGAAGGTGGGGGGAAGCAGCTGAACTGCAGGTGTTGCTTATTGAGTATAGTTAATTTGAGTGATTAAAATCTTCCTTGTTTCTTCACTGCTTTCCCCTTGTTTTGGAGCTTCAGTTAGTGCTGTGGAGGAATCTCAAGAAGCAGACTGCTTTTGCTTCCGTACTGCAGGATAAAGTAATTTTGGGGATTGATGCCTAGTTTGTTGAGGCAGTTGGGTGAGGAGCTAAAGAATGAGTCTTGTGAAAGGGGAGGGGGAATTATACAGGGCCAAGTGACGGTAGTATGCTCTTAAAATATATATATTTGGGGCATAATAGACCACTAAAAACTTAACATAAAAGGTGAGTCAGCTGGCCCTCTGTTCTAAGAATACTGCATTCGGGGAAAGAAAAAAGACTTCTAAAGAAGAGTCTTCCAATTATAGGTAGAAGTATTCTATAATATTAAAAAGCAACAGTAATAACAAAGTAATAATCATGTGATGGGTGTTAAGGGAGAGGTTAATTAAGTTGGTAAAACCAGAAAGAGTAGTAGTGACTTTACAATAATCTTTGAAGGCAAAATGATAGGAATTAATAAATTTGGTAAGTTTTTAAAAACTTAAAATTATTCATTGTTTACCCTCCAGTGTCCTCAGTGCTCTTCCATGAAGGAAAACATTTTATTGACAAGTTTAAACATAGAAGAAGAGGAGGGCTTAGAGTGAGTTTTAGAATTTATTTTAAAAGAGAAACTACATGATATGTTTTCTTTTAGAGGTGGGTTTGGTTTTCTTTGGCTTTTGTGGGTATGTTAGGCCATGTCTGTAAATGACTATCGCTCATCAGAGATTAGATTTAAGGAACAGTAATTATTTTATTGCCCCGTATCTCTACTCATATGACTCCTTTGTGTAATATCTGAGGTACATAAACTGGTACATGTATCACCCAGAACTGCGGAGCAAGTTGCCTTTAAGGGTGTGGTAAGGTAAAAGAAGTCAAAGATGGAAGATACTCTTAACAGCCTCTTAAAACACTTCACCTGAGAACATTATATGCACCTAGACTTGCTTTTAAAGCTGTTGAGGATTTTGGCTTAATAGCTACTAAGCAATTCTGTTTTAAGTTTCATTGGGTTTTAAATCAGGAGAAGTTAAATATCCACATGGCTTCTGAGTATCTGGCCTTAAACTTTGTTATGTTTTTTTTAATCTGTACCAATGTGTCCAAAGTTCTTACTTCCAGTGTCCTTTCTAGTATAGTGTGGGGTAGCACAGGCAGCTTACTTTCTACTTAACCTCAGCCTCTATAACAGCATACTTTACCCTATCACATTAACACTGTTGAAAAAGAAGCTGCCTCATAAGCCTTCATTATTTTATTAGGGGAATTCAGCTCAAGTTCTTGGGGTTCTGTACCTGCAACCTGACAAAGATGGGAACAAGTCCAACATGTTTCAGGATGTGGAGTTAGTCCTTCTGTGGCATTCATTTTTACAAGTGACGACTTGTTTTGCCACAGACATGACCCCATTTTGTAGGTGAATGATCTATAGGTGTGATTCAATATTTTGAATTGCTGATGGTAGAGCCTATTTCCTTCCTCCTTATGCCTCCATTCTGCTTGCTTCTGTTCAAAGAATACTGCAGACAGAGCACATATGTATGTGGCCAAGAGGCAAATCATTTCACAGGTCATGACTTTGCAAATGCATGTGTCAGCCTTACTCTGGGATAGGAGTCTCTGGTGGGAATAAGTTACAGTGAATAAGGAAAAGGCAAGAGCCTCTTAAATGGCATTCACCTCTTAAAAATTTGCCATGTAGAACAGCATCAACCAGTGCGGGTGCTCAGCTCTTATATTCAGGGGCATATGTAGCTCACAAGACTCAGCCTGGGGCTTGCTTGGTCTTGGTGCTTGTATCCTCAGTTGGGAACTCAACCTGTAGCGTCAACATCTCATTCCAGTGCCCTAGTTCCAAATACTCTAACACAGCAGAGAACTTTATCTTTTCTGTGTGTTTGTTTTGTTTTTCTTTTGTTTTTTTCCCCTTACCTCCCTTGGTGCATCAAACCTACTCTGCTCTGGTGATCCTTGCAATCCATTCCTAATAAACTTGTCTGTTTACTGTCGTCTTTCCCTCAGATACCACTTTGTGAAATGACTTTAATTCAGTAAGGTGCTCTTGTTCTTGAAGTTTTTGCTTTTCCTTATATTGATACAGGTTAAACTTTTTTTCAGCCTTTGGTCATTTTGATGATGTGGCTTACAGCGTGGTTTTGAAAAGTGTTTTTTTTTCCTGTAGTTGGGGAGAGATGGACTGTAGCAATGCTGTGGCAGGGAGTGGTAGGGGAGCAGGGCAGGTGCTTTGTTACCTGGTTTCGTCGTTGCAGGAGATGTTATGTAAATACATGGGAAGTTTCCTCTGATTTCTGTGATGTAATGTTTCATAAATAAGCATTGCATTGTTTAAAACTCGGGTGTCGGACTTAGCAAGCTAAATACATTCAGAAACAGTGTGACAACAACAGTAAGATACTTTTCTAGTGTTCCTCATGTAGGAGCTAATCCTGCATTCTAGGGAAACTGTCTTTCTGGAAAGTTATGAAAAACAGCTATGTGTTTACCTGCATTTGGTTTTGTGGTTGGAAAAATCTGGGACTAGCAATAAGAGGGTCAGTAAGTCCTAAATGAAGCTGTTTTATCAAGTCTCATGAAAACCAGCAATGCTTCCAATATAAAGATGAGATTTACAGTCTACTGTTCTAATTGAGTCATAAATCAAACAAGCCTTCCCCCTGCTCCCCCCCCCCCCCCCCAAAAAAAAAAAAAAGGAAGAATGCACAGGCATCAGTCTGTGACAGTTCAGCATACTTTCCTGTGTGTGGCCTGTATTTCTTTTCATGGACTCCATCCCCGCAAAGCCGCTTTGTGATCTCAGTCTTGATGTGGGTCAAAAGGGGAAGATTGTTAACATTCCTCCTGCCCCTCTCCATCACCATCAGCAGCTCTCAGTGGATATGTCCTTTGGGCTCGTGTGGGAGAGGACAGTGGAATTTTGTGCTGCTTGTAATCGCTCTTCCAAATATTTCTCTCAATCTGCGTCTCGTCTGGACAGTGACCCAGCTCCCAGTTTTCAATGGTTATTATTAATTGTGATTGATTGGAATGTCAATATTGCTGGCATAGTAGTATTTTCATATCTTGGTAACATTCATAAGCCCATCAGGAAGTCTATGCTACAGCTAAAGAAACAACTTTTTTTCCAAGGGAGTCATATTTCTAGGTAGTGTTCTCTGTAATTGCCCTTTAAAAGTTGTTTTGTCTTGTCCCTGGTTGGCAGCTTTAACGTTGTTACTTATCTATGTGACTCTTTCTCCCCACTTTAATGATTGTGCTGTATTTGTTTTGATTCTAGTGTAGTTTCACCGTGACAGCTTTGGTTTTACAGAATAGAAACAACCACATTTTTTTTTTTTTTGGCTAAATTTAAACTGCTTTTATAGTGAAGTGTCCTTTGTTCTGCAAATGATTCTACCGGATCGTTATAAGCAGTTTGGAATTGGTTGTTACAGTGATACAAGTAGGTAACAACATGCCTCTGGAGAGATTAAGGACTTCTCATTTTATGTTGCATTTGTTCCAATCATCATAATTGTAATGACATGCATGTCTCTTCTGCAGTTGCTTTCTCTTGTCTTTAATGTGCCCATCTTACTAAAGAACCTGTTAAAGAACGTGGTGTTGTCAAACGATATTCCCTTGATCAAACTGGAACAGAAGAAAATACAATATTCAGTAGTGATCTATAGCTTGGAAAGCAAATGTACCAAGATCATGAATCTCATACTGAGCTCAAATATGTTCCTTGTTTGCAGGAGGGAGGAATAAACCAAATGTAGTTATTGCAAAGGTTAAATATTGGGGAGGAAGAAGTTTAGAAACAGAACCTGTTTTCTGTACCTAATATAGATAATCATTACTTGAGAGGAAGATGTGTAAAAAGATACTTATAAGTAACAGCAAATTCCATAAAGCTTGTGCGTTTTATGGTTAATGTTTTCTTTATGCTCTGCTTTTACTCCAGTCAATAAAACCAGTGTATTGTAATGGAAGAGTTTAAAGTATGATAACTTTATTTAGTCAGCTGCGTGGTATGTTTAACTGGACTGTGACACTTAAGCAACAAAAAGAAATAGCATTCAGATTGCTCCATGGAGGGAGAAGTAATTGTCTTGGACACCTTTAATTTCATCATCTGCTTATTTTTGTGCCAATTGCACACACTGCAGATGATTTTGGCAGTTTCACATGATAAGCATGTTAAGCTTTCTGCATGAAGGACGCTAGTATCTGAAAAAAACCTTCAATACTAGTGTAAATAAACCTCTTGAATGTTTTGTGTTTCATTATGTAAAAACCCCTTTGTTCTTTTTTGTGACAGTTGTTGCTGATGTAAATACAGCAAATCCAGCTGTACCAGTCACTCAAAGTCCTTGCTAGTTTTTTTTTGTCAGTTAAAATTATATACAGTACTCTTTAGTAGAACCCCAAACTTTAAGAATCTTGGAAAGCATTGAAATATGTTGTATATTTTTAAGTATAATGTATGAACAAGCTTGACCTTCCTGGAAATGTGTCCACATGTTATAGTGAGTTTCATATAGCAAATACTGTTAAAATAACAATAGTGGGAACAGCTAAGAAATAGTAATACATTTTACTGTGACTGTCTCTAAATAAAGGATAAAAAGAAAATATTGTGTGGCTGCTGCTGTATGTGATCACTTCCACTTTGGCTGAAACAAAAAATGCAATCCTGTTATTTCTTAGAAAAACTTCTATAGAAAAGTTCCATATATATATTTAACGGGATCACATTTGTTTCACTTCACTACCAGTTAAACCTGTTAAGAGCGAAGAAATTAGGTAGCAATATTATTACTTAATATTTTTTTAATGTGTATCTTAATATGGCAAGGATTTTATAATCTATATTCAAACTCACAGGTTGTTATTCCTTATGAAAGATTGTAGTTTATATTTAAATAATTACTTTAACTACAAATTTAAATAAGAATTACTAAAGAAAAGAATGTGCTGCACTAATTTTTCTCCTTTCCCCATCCCATGCCACAGCCTGGGGAGGAGGGGAAACCCTGTATGAAAACGGATCTTGTTTTAATGCTAGTCAGCAGTAAAACTTGATTGATCTGCTTTCATTTCTTTGACATGGCTAACTTCTAATAAATGAGCTCCATGCTTTTTGATTGAGACTCAGTGATGTGTGTATTCTTGTTTCATAATCATGTTTAATAGATTAGCCAAGTAGAAAATTGTATGCTCAGTAGAAAAATAAATTGAAGGGGCTAACACTGTAACATTAATCTTCACTAAATTGTAGTGAATTCCTTTGAAATGGAAGAAACATGTATTTCATGATGTATTTTACTACTAGCAGAAGGTTCTGTAATTTACATTTGTATACAAATAGTTCTTCTATGTTTAACTAGGTTAACAAGTAAAAATAAGTCTTGAAACTCAGAACACATGTAATGTTTGGAGACTTGCACCCAATTTCTGGCTTGGAAATTTTTAAAATGCATAAACTTCAAATATCTTAGGTATTTTCATCCTTCTTACTGCTTATCCTTTCCCACCCCAACACTTATTAGTGGGTATCAGATTCAAACAAATGCTTTTGATATGTTATGCGTTTTCCCAGTCTCTTCAGGATCCTACAGGATCTTTATAGCTTTGATAATAATTATAAACTATCCAGGACTGCACTAATTTTGGCAGATTTTCCACTGCTCTTGGGACATGCTAAACAGCAGTTACTTTCTAAACAAATGACTTCAGGGTGGTTTTGGGTATGAATTACACCAGCCTAAAGCCAATGATGTGTACAGTCACAAACAGCTCAGCTAAGTCCTCTTATGTTTACTCTTATCATGACTTCAGGGCAGTCTGCACTTCTTGTCTCTTGGAACACTGGATGTTTAGGTCATGTATTCTTGTTTTTATTCCTCAGATTTTTGAAGATTACTGTTGTTAGTGCAGGCCTTATTCTTGGTGCTAAGTTCATCACGTTGTCTAGTCTGATAGCTGAGAGTGATCTTGGATGGGATCCGTACACTGTAAAAGAGGTTGTGTTAAAACAAAGTTATTGGTTTAAAGTATAAATTATTTAGGAGGCCAATTTTAAATTGTCTTAACAGTAGATATCCCATGCTGACATAGTTACCAACACTTCTCAAAGTCCAAGGGTTCTTAGGGATTAACTGGGTCTCTGCGTTCAGCAGTTTTCTATAACTGAGGGCGTTTCATCTGTAGCAATGTTTCTTTAGGTGCCTACAGGGATTTTTGACTGGTGTGCAGATGCTCATGCCAAACTGGTTAGAGACAGGCTTAGGAAACAGTCAACCACAGGCATGGGACTTGGGAGAGTGTATGGAAGGAATTAGAGTGCTGAAGGAATCGCACCTGTTAAATAGTTGGGCAAGAGCATGGTTAGAAACAAAGCTAAAGACTAGGAAATTGAAAAAACAAACAAAAAAGGCAAAGTTGGGATCATAAATTAGGGTGTAGGGGAAGCAAGCAGGACTTGGCTGGTATGAGGGAGGATGAGAACTAGAGCAGGCAGGAGAAAGATCAGACTTGTGAGCACAACTGTAGGTGAAAACAATCCCTCATGATAGATCCTGCTCATGTGCTGGGCCTTGGTCTCCTAGCATGCATGTTTGACAATGGTCACGTTGTCCAGATGACATCTGGCCAGCCTGACACTTCTTTGGATCTTTAGGGACCTGTGCAAGACAAGGTCAAGGTCTTGTGAGCCCTTCAAAGATATGATGCTATTTTTGTGTGACTTCATCTCTAACATCATTGACATAAAGGGGTTTTCTTCTATTATCATAAGTTTAAAATAGTAGCCAACATATGTATGAGATTTAATTAATGGTCTTCTACTGTGGAGCTATTGATTCTGATATGTTCTTGTTGAAAAGATGTTTTGATTACTCTCTAATTTTGGATCATGTGCAATACTGGGAGTAGCAACCTTTTTCCCCCCCCTTAAACAAGCGTCTTGCAATGTTAAGTCAGATGCAAATGTCAATGGCTATGAAAATGTGATGCAGAGACTTTTTTTCTTTAGCACATTCTTTCTTGTCCTACAAAACTTGAAATATAGCTGGTTGAGTGTCGGGGCATGCTGTCAGCCAGGGTGGAGAACTACAGGATTAGCAGATGAACTTTCTGATTGAGAAAAGGAAGATTCTTTTAGTCCTCAAAAACTTGTGGGTTTTTTTTTTAAATAGTGTGATCTTGGAGAACTGTGGGTGCAGCACATGTACAAAAGTCAGATATATACGATTACTAGATTCAGATCCATATTTGTAACAGCTATCCTAAAGAAATTAGAAGGGGGGGGAACACCACACTTTAAGAACCATTCTATTTCTTGGTGCTAATGAAAAGTAGTCAAAGTAGTGTAAGTTAGAAATGGATAGAAAATGTAGAGAAGTCAGAAAATAAGGATAGTTTCATGTGTTTTCTAAATGAGTGATAAGTGTTTTGCTTCTAAAAGCCACATAAGCACTGACTGGAATACGTTAGAAATTGCCAAACCATCAAAACTGTTGTAGAGTTGATATTTAGTATGTATCATATCGAAGATGTAGTGAAGCCATTGCAAAGCTAGACAGAGTGGATTGGTTTGGTCTGACATTTTCTTCTCAGACCTGAGTGTGTTTGTTTCTCATTAGTCCGTCCTTCCCCATGCCCAGCCAGGTGGTTCTGGTTGTGCTTTCCTGCGAAAGAATCCTAGAGTTTTTGCATCAAAAAATGAGGTGCTGTTTCCAGAGATGCTGCAATATTGTCTTACTTGCACTTTCTTTAACACTCAGATTTATTTGAAAGGTAAAACACAGTGAGTTTCTTCTGTGGTAAATAGAATGTGGGAAGGAAGGTGGGAAATTTTACCTGCAAATTGTGATGTGTCACAGGTATTTTGTGGCTTACTGTTATCCCGATTCCCTGGATGTACTTGGCTAAGAAGGATCTAGACAGAGTATTCTAAGAGATGCCTTGAAAGAAACTGAAAGAGCAACTGGTGTCAGATACAGCCCCAGTTTGTGTTTTCTTGTTTGGTAAGCCTACTACAAACCTTAAAGAACTTAAACTTCCACGTGGCAAGAATAGACTTGATGTTTAACTAGTGTCTGAAGCAAATGCAAATGAGCCTGAGAATTTTTGGGTGCTTTCACTTTCCTAGGAGTGACAGACACAATGGACGTGATGTCACTGAGGAACAAACCTTCCAGGTAACTGCAACCCAAAAGAAGTAGGAAAATCCCAGAGCTGGGGCGTGAGAGCTTGCTTCTTTCTATCTCCCTCCCTCCGTCTCAACGATTAGTTTGAATTCAAGCAGCCCGAAGTGAACAAGCAGAGGAAAAAAACTCTGCTGTGTACTGGGAGCCAGCCTGATACAGGACATGGAGCAGAGATAAAGGAAGAACATACAGTTTTTGTTGAAGTAGAGTAAAAGCAGAGTAAAAGAATTGCTACTCAATTAATAATATCACACTGTTTTTCTTGCTTTTGGCTGCCTTTCAGGAAAGTACCTGAGATCTGTGCTTTCTGTTAGACTGTAGCACCTGATGAATAGCTCTCCAGAAGAGGGATATGCTCCTGAACAAGAGTCAGAAATTTGTAGCAGTTTGTGACTATGAATCCTAGTCTTCCTGAAAGATTCAGCGTAAAATGTAGAAAACTGAATTGAAGCCTTAAAACTGAAGCTAAAGCACAAGTCTTGTGCTGAGTTCACTTAATAGGGCTGTTAATCAGTTAACATAAGGAAGTTTGGTTCATCTAAGTATTGTAGGCATGAAAAATTCTCTACTATATTTTTGCTATAAAATTCTTCCAGCAGAGAATGAAAGGAAAGAACTTGCCCTTTTTTTTTTTTCCAAAGCAAAAATGGTTCCAGAGTTAGCAGGTCGAACAGCTCCAGGACTAGGAAATTACAAGTTCCATTTATTGTTGTTTGTTGCTATGAGTTTTGTTGGTCATTAAGGATGCATAAGAACTGTTTCATGTGAGCACTTTGAAGGTTGTTGAATCACAGTGCCAACATTCAGCTAAATCACTGTTTAGCCTTGCAATTGTTTCTTTCAGGGAGGAATTGCAGGTGAGAGGTGGAAAGTTCAGGGTAATTATTTCTCTACTGTGTTGAAAACAAGCTCTATACCTATTGTATGCACTTGCCTCTGAAGTATAAACAGTTTACGCTGTTGAAATGTTTTGGGAAAGCAGTGAAGGTATTGGAGGAAGGGTGTGATTTGTAGCTATTTAAACTTCTGTATTTAGTTGAAGGAGAACTATTATTTCATTTCCATTTACACTTAATTAATTCAGCCCCAAAACTGGTGCTAAACCAGTGTATGGATTGATCTAATATATGGGATCTGATATGCAAAGTATCTTTATTTGCCTAGTGCCTCATAGAGGCTGAAGCTGTGCAGGTCTGAAGAGCTTTTTGTGGCAACACAGCTCTTCTATGAGGAGCACAATGGGAGAAAGCTGTGAACCTCTCTGGTAGCTGCTTCTGTTCCTGTTGTCTGTGTCCAGCTGATTTGCTGTTTCCCGCAGCTTCCTCTAGTTCATCTGTTTGCTGTCATCAGCTGAGTTGGGAAGGCAGCAGCCACAGCCAGAGCAGCTTGTGAAAAAGCTGGAGGAGAGAGGGGAGTGCACAACACTGAATTACTGTGACTTGCTCTCCTCCTATTTCTCATTTTCACAGCCTCTGCTGGCTAGTAAGCACTCTGGTAGGAGCTGCCAGGTGCAAGAAGTGAGATGGGAATTGTAAGCAGGGGCAAATATGGGAAGAAGCCTGAATCCTAAAACTGCCCATGGTGGCTCTGCTAACAGAATGTAATCGTATGGGATAGGTAGTTGAGAAGGCAAAGATCCCGGTCAAACCATTTGTATATTTTCATCTGCTGAGTGTGTTACATTATGACCTATTAAATACATAACTCTAATGAGCTGACAGAATGTTTTTGGTGAGAGAATGTACTTTTCAGCTGGGCTTTCCCACGCAGTAATCCTTTCTGTCAGCCTCTCCCTATTGACGCTCAAGAAATTTTGAACTTCCTGGCTGCTTTTGATTAAATTTGACAGAGCAGAAACAGTTCAAAGTTAGTTTTCCACAAGCTTCATGAAAAATAGGTGGGCAGATAAATTCACATTCCCAGTTTATCCGCTGTATTGTGAGCTTAGCTGTATTACTACACAGCAAAGAATCTAAGTGGGGGTGGGGAGCAGACAGGGTAAGTTCCAGTGTTCACAAAATGGCTTGCTTAATTGTGTCACATGCATATAAAACAGTTGTAGCACTGACCTTTGTTAAAGTTTACCAAAAAGAAAATTGAGAGTCAGCTCAGAGGCTCTGCTCAAAGTTGTGAAGCACATTTAAGAACCAAAGACGTTTTTTGTTCCCTTTATGTTACATAGTTACTGGGACCAAGTGCCCGATGGGAATACATTTCTCATGTTCACAAAAATAGGGTTATGGCATAGGCAGGGACCCCTAAAAAGTTTAAAAAAAAATAAAAATGAGATCATAGGACCTTCATGGTCCTACTTGTGGACTTCTCTTCCTGTAGCTCTGCCATTGCAGAACCAAAGCCAATACTGCCTATGATCTCCAGGCCTCCTCCTCTGGGGAGCTAATGGAGCTTTGCAACAAGAATCTAGGGATCAGCTCTTGGGTTTTTTTTCTGATAGTTGTATTTCCTTGCTTGTTACTTCCTGCTCCCTCTTGTCTGCTTTTATTCCACTCGGGTCAATGGAAAGCACAATTTACTTTTGTTAGCTTGGTGTTTCAAGCGGATGGCTTTTTTTTTTTTTTCTTGGCTTGGAAGTTCAGTTATCATCCAGACAACTGGGCAGGTGGTTTTACAGTGTGGGCAGAGGGAAAAGTGAAGCTGTGATTAGTAACTGCTGTTACGAGTTTAGGAGTTTAAACAGAGTGGCCTCTGATTCGTCTAGAAATCAGACTGAGTCTTTTGGGTGTACAGCAGGAACATGCAGGCAGAGTAACCAGCACAGTGCTCCAGCTGGTGAGAATACCAAATCTCTGGGGTTATAATCCTTGGAATGAAACAAGCATGCAGTGTGCCAGGAGGAGGGACAGACATTTTTAGTTTATCTCTGGGTGAGAGGCCAATTTTCAGTCTTCTACCCATCAAAGAACAGAAAAACTGGATTTATTTTTTTTTTTAGAGAGAAATTAGACTGGCATGAGGCTTTGCATATGTATCACAATGACATATTTTGTTAAACTGGTTAATTATTAGTGAGCTAGGAAGCCCGTCCATTATGAGGTTTCCTTTAAGCCTGCTGTAGGCTGTTGTGAAAACTCATTGGAAGGACCTGCAGGTTTTCACATCACTTTTCTTTTTATCCATAACAGGCTTTGTGTTTTAAGAGTGACGTTATGAATTCAAAGTAATGCAATCCTCTCCCATGATATAGACTCCAAGCACTTAATTTTCTGTAATTTGACTTTTTAAGTAAAAGAAAAATCAGGTGGGAAAAGTTTGTTTTACCACTTCTATTTAAGAAAGAAATAATTGGATTGTATGTTACTGTCAAATATGGATTAGATATTTAAAATATGTAAAGGCAATGTATATGTGGAACTAATGAGAACAGTAGCAAAAATGAATGCATTATAAGCTAAATGGGTAGGCTTGGAAACATCCTACTGTACTCATTGAGATGCAGATGTGGATAGAAGTGAGCCTTTAGAAAATGAATAGAATGTATTTAGACTGTTCATAGTAGAACCATGCAAAGCAGAGATAAAGTTAAAACTATGCTTAGATTCATGGAAAGAACTGGAAGAAATGTTTGCTATTTTTTCAGACAAATGGCTATTAAAGAAAAAGATCAATAGTGCAGTTGCAATCCATTTTGTGGTCATTTGCCATAATAACATTAAGCATGACACTTTGAATTCCGAAGGTGTTGGAAACATTAAAAAGGATGGATCTGTTTTGGTATTTCGTACACTGATAAATGTGGTATTTTGATTAGTGTGTTTATATGTGCTCATTTATCAAGAAGAAAGATAAAAATAAGCTATAAAAATGTTCAACAACCAAAGATGTTTTCATAAAATACAAGCATTTGTGGTTTTTTTGTACACAGTTTTAGAAAGAATTTAATCTTGCCTTTTAGTTTTACATTTTTGTTGTTACTTAAGAACAACTTATGGTAAGAGTTTCTGCCTCTGGCAATTTTGGTGCAACTCATTTATTCAGTCTCTCATGTGTTTGCTTTTTAAATCTTAAATGACCAATTTGCATAAGGCAAGTCCATACTAGATCTACCTGGTAGATCAAGGTGATACCAAAACTTAGTTACTTGGTTAGATTGTTTTAAATTGTATTTATAGCCTTTCTATTGAATGGACACTTCCATAGATTCTTGGTCAAAACTCTTTGTCTAGTTTCCTTAAATTTGGATTCAGAACCCTAATTTAAGGGCTGTACTACAAATGATCACTAGGGATTTGTAGAATGTGTTAACATCAGTATTGCTAAACATGCTTTTTGTAGCTTTGTCTTATTTCCCTACTGCTGGCCTGGAAGCCCTCTAGAAGTCTAATTATGAATATTTTTCTAGTTCTTTATCTGTAACTTGAGTTTCAGTACTACACAGCCTTACAAATGGATGTGTAGTGGATGGATGCTAAGCACCATCTTCTTCAGAATTATCTTTGCCATCTTTGCAACCACTGGGAAAAAGTGATGTCACATGAAAAAGGAAAAGGGTGTATACTTTAGATTTTAACTTCTATTTACCATTTCTACCAGTTCAGTCTTAAAATAAAATTGAATAATATACCAGGGCTGAAGTAGTGTACATGGTAGAAACCTGAGCCACCTGGATAAAAGCATGGGGAGAAGGGTAGTTTTGTATTATTTGTTCTTAAAAAAAATGTGTTCTTTTTAAGTTGATAGACAAAGGTAATGTGAGCTTTTCAGAAAAGAATAGGGAAGAAAAAAAACTTTCCTCTTACATCGCTTTTATTTATAACTTACTGTATTAAAAGTATAGTATTGCACCAAAACACTGTGATCTTAAGAGTTGTGTCTCTGCATAGGTAAGAACATGTAAGGACCTATTTAATAACATGTGAATTCATACATATTTATAAGCACGATTTAAAGAATGTTCTAGTCATTGACTTTTTAGTTACCTGTAATATGAAAATAGATTAAGGTGTGATGTTTTTTCTGTGCCATTGTTTATAGTCGGATCTGAACTGATAGGTTTTCTTAGATTGCATTTTCTGTTTTGCACATTTATTTATTATTTTTCTGTTTATGAAAAGCAATTATTCTAGGTACTTATTTGTATCATGTGTGAAACCTAACCTATAGATTTAGGGATGTGTTTAGAGCTAAATTATAGTGTAGTTCCCAAACATAACTATTTGATAGAAATGCTTTTTGTTGATACGTGCTAAGGAAATTGCTTAAAGAACTGACTGTGCACAAATATCTGGTAGTGGTTTTTCCTCTGGTGCTATGATGAAATAATGAAAAAGATCTACCAGGGTGAAGTTGCAGCAGTGTTTGTAACAGGTTTATTCCTTAAATACCAATTTTGTATATGATATGAATTGAATGTATGTGGTTCCCAGTGCAAAATGAGCAGAGCTTGTGTTAGGTTTTCACTAGTGTCTGAGTGGTGATGTAGAAGCTACGTGCTCCACTTTACCCTGACATTAAATTAGATAAGTTTGTGTGTGGTGTTTGTTTTGTTTTGTTGTGGTGGTTTTTTCTTTTTTTCCTAAAAAGCAGTATGCAGCTGAAAGCTTCTCAAAAGGCAATTGACCACATAGAGGTCACTGCTGAAGGGAAGATTTTATGCTTCTGGCCTAATGCCCTTGTGCCATCTCAGCACTTGCTAGCTGGCATAGCTCACAAAAATGACAAAACAAATCTAGCAGGAAGTTGGGGCTTGGTGGAGTGCTTTTTTGGGAGGGAGAATGGGGGGCAGCTGCTGCTTTAGTGAGTTAAAAAGGCTTGCTGAGGGTCCCCTGAGTGTTGAGGGAAGGCAGGAGTAACACTGGAGGAAGGTGAAGGGGAACCTGTCCCTTCTGATGGCAGTTCTGGGTGGAACAGCATACCTCTTCCTGTTTCCCAGAAATCCAAAAGCCAGTGATCCTTCACTTCTTGTGTGTGAAGACTATCTCTTTGCAAAATACCTAGTGTCTTGACTATTATCCCAAGGGTTACAGTTGTTGCTTTGCAATAGCATTGCAAAACATCAAAACAGTTTACTGTTTTAGTATAAGGTGGCCCTTAGAATTGTGATATAAATAACCAGAGATCCCTTTTTATAATGGGTATGGTTGAATTTAATCCTGCTATGTAAAGTATATGTCAATGGATATACCCAAAAGCATATTCGCGTCTTGTAAGGACTATGAATTACATCAGTGACGTAGTTATTCAGAAAACTTCATTTTGCTAGAAGTGGTATTTAAATCTCTAATTTTGAAATTGTTTCCCAAATACTCATAAACGTATGCTTGAACATCATCACTATAGATTATATCACAGTTCTCCTCTGCAGGACGTTTGTCATTTTGCAATTGACACAATTTTTTACCAGAGAGGGATGTTAGTAAATGCACAAAACTTCATAAAAGGGTTTTTCTAGTAATACAGGTTTCTTATTAGATACTGTAGCATCCTGTGCATCAAGAAAATATACAACTCAGTTACTTAGTGAAAAGCTCTGGATCTCTAATAATTGTTACTAGCAGTGATATGAATGTCGGTAGCAGTAAATGGTGCCTGTCCTGCTAAGCTTACATTTGCATGCATTCCAACTACGATTGCACAAACCCGATAACCAATACAGTATTCTCCATGTGCAGTGTACTGTGCAGTAACGTGATGTTTGTTTAGTGAACCACAGGGCACTAAGTGTAGACAGTATTGTTTTTAGACTTCTTAAGACGGATATAGTGGTACTTTAAAGATCATCTACACCAGTCTTTGGACTTCTGCACTGGATGGGGTTTTAATTTAAAAACATATTTGAGAGAATAATTATGTTGCAGAGCTTTGTCTTGGGCCATGTGACTTCAGGAAATAAGAAGGGTCTTGGACAATGGCAGTCAGGAAAGACACTTTTACAGTAGCAGGAATTTGGAATTGGTCTTAAGGTATTAACATTAATCACCTGTTCTTGTGGTTTCAGACATTCAGCTCTGTTCAGTATGTGCCTGCATGATCATAGCAACAAAGCTTACTGCATTAATGTCCTGAGGTGTTATATATTTAACCTTCACTGAAACCAGTCAGGTAGTCCTCCTTAGCTGACCTGACTAAATTAGTAAAGTAAATTTACTTATTTAATCCTTTTGCCAATAGTGATTTACCATTGCTTTTACTGGGGAGGGTGGGAAAGGGGACAAACAAACAACACATGCGCCCCCAACAATGACAAAGGAAATAAGGGAGAGGATGTGTTATGTTTGTTGCAGTCTTTTAATGGTGTAGTTAAAAGCTGTTGACTTCAGTCTTTTGTGCCGTTTTTCAGTTGAAAGACATGTCTTCTCAAGACCATGGAAAGATCTATGATAAACTTATAAAACTTCTGATGATGACCAAGAGCTTTAAATTGCTTAGCAGGCTGCATAGTCAGACTCCCGTGTCAAAAAAGGGGAGCTGTCTTGTTGGATGAGTCTTGTGCCTTATGTGTGGCTTTCCTCTCCAGGAGGAGTATGTGTAGGATTCTCTTTATTTTCTACAAAGAAATACAAATATGTGTATTTACAGCTGTTTAGTGTGTTAAGTTCAGTGCTTCTAGGAAGCAATAGACTTAGAGTGCACATGTTGTTTTACCTTTCTGCAAACATGCAGTAAGGCTTCATGCAAACCAAAACTAATGGGTTTGCTGCGCACATGGAAAGCTTTCTTAGGTCTGATGCTTTCTGAAAAGCACAAGACCATTGTAAATGAAGAGATCAGTGAGGGAGGGCATGCACTAAGGGCTTCTCTTAAAGCTTTGCATTTATTGTGCGTGGCTAAAAAGTATACTGTCCAGTGTGAGACAACAGAATATGCATACTGCAACTGCGTTTAGGATTTCTTTCCTTTTAAATTATTTTAGAATAATGTTTGGATAAAGGTATTTATTTCCCCTTATTTTTTTCTATAACTTTCTATAGAGATCCAATTCTTATATTTTTTTTGGTGAATTACATGGGTAACTTTGCCTTACTTGCCAGAAACCAAGCTGATTCCTTGTTTTATTCCTTCATAATACTGACCTCTGTGTGTATCTTTCTCTGCCTGCTGACAGTATTGAAGCATCTTGTTACCATCTTTGCTGCTTAGTTGCTTTCTCTAAGTTATGCTCCATGTACTCAGGCCATTTTTGGGAGTGGAGGAAAGAAGGTACTTTAATTTCCTGCATATTTGATAGAAGCAATCACCCATTCTATCACACTTTTTCCAGCAATCACTGTATGATGTTTTTTGGCCACGTTTCACTGACTCAGGTCAAGCAGAATGACTACAAAGATGTATATCCATTTCCAGGCAAGTACTGGAATATAGCCTGGGCACCATCTCCCAGTTATTGCTTGTACTTTGTGTTTTATTTCAAGCATTCTAGTATTTCCTGCAAAACATCTAGCTTTCTGTGAATAGCTTACTGCTTTTGAAAGATCAAAGAAAAAAATGTGCATGACTCATCACCCTTGGTCAGTATTTGGTGTATCTTAAGAAAAAACAGTAGAAGAATGAATTTGGTCTCTCCAAATTGAATTTGGTCCTCACTTCACTGTTTCTCCCTCTGCCTGACTATATTTTGCTTGTTCATCAAGCATGGAGCATGTGCTACAAACTATTCCCATTTTCAGTCACATTAAAAAAAAAAAAAAATCTACCTCTATGCCTCCCTGCAAGGCTCTGAATTGTATTTGCCAGTATATGCTACCAACACCCTCTCCTTGCTGTTTGCTGTGTGATTTATAACAGTTACATACTTCTATAGTGTCATAGGACAGTTGTAATTATGCTAAATATCACTCATATTGTGATGTTGTGCAGCATACTTTTCTCTGTATGATGGCAATGCCAGACACTCATCTCCAAACAAATATCCTGGACCTAGGAGACACATGCTAAGAGAAGGCAAAAGAAACCGGATTCCTGGTGCTACTACTGGCTGGGTGCTCTTAGTAATTCCAGTGGTAGTGTTTTAGCGGTAGTAGTTTCAAGATATACAAGTTTATATGAGACCTTTTCTTTTTATAACCCTTGACTTCTATAATATGCCAGGAATAGAAGAAATTGTACAAGTGTTTTATTGTATGAAGTGTCTGTCTTCTTTTTCTCCCACCTATATCAGTTTAATAAAAGATAATACCTCTGGTTTATTGTTGAGCTTATAACTACATAATGGCTCTGAAGTTGTTCATATTGGGAAATGAATGAAAAGTGTAGGGGAAAGAATAATTCAGTCATTGAATAAGTGAAAACAGTAGGAACAGAACTGAACAATAAGTCATTCTTATTTCCACACTTAGGTAGGATTTTTGTACTACCAAAATCCTGAGCAAAACATATAGACACTTGTTTTAAATACATACCTATCTGTGAAAAGGCACGCCATTTAACACTATCCAGTGTTTTCAATCGTGTTACAGTTAATTAGAAGGTACTTGCCCACATTCAGACATCCTGAGAGTACATTTCTATGACGGCTTAGCCCTTACTTGCTCTTAAAAAGATGGTAGCAGAGAGTACAAACGGCCAGTAGATGGCATTGAGGCCCCACGGTTGCAGGAACCTTAGCCTCTCAAAATCCTCTGTGCTGTTGGAACTGTAGGATCATGTGGCCTGACTGGGTGTTTTTCCACTTTGAACACTTGCATGTTTAGATGCATATCTTGTTTAAATGAGCCTATTTTAAGTGTTATACCAAGGAGTTCAGGGAGGACACAATTTTGTTCCTAAAAGCTATCGGAAAACATCAGGCCATTATACAGAACCAGGGATTTCCCCTTGGATAGTGTCAGGTTTTTGTGCTTCCTCTTTTTATTGTTTTGTGGGGTGTTGTTTTGGTTTGGTGTATGGGGTTTTTTTGACCCGCTTAAAAATTATATGCTTCTTATACTGGCTATTGTTTTACAGAGCATCTTGTCTAAAAAGTAATGAAATTGCTACTCTGCTTTAAAGCATATGCTTCTGAGTGTTATTGCCATGTATAGTCTTTGCTATATATAAAGTTCTTTGCTGAACTGTGTAACTCTACACTCAGAAAGGCTGTAGCTTTGTACTGTCTCCTATGCTTTTCTTTGCATTTAAATAAGGACATCTGGAAGTGAATGCTGTTATCTGAAATGCATCACTAATAGGCTTTTAATATCCTAATGAATAGATAGGTGTTGAATGAAATGTTGGAAAGAGCAAAGCTCATCTGCTTCTGCCCAGACCTGCAGGTCCTTTCTCTCTGTCGTCCTTCTGAGAAATTCAGTTTGTATGTGTTGCTCTTGCATTGCTGTTTTGATATAAGATTGATACCTTTAGCTGAAAGGAAGAAAGCATTTCTAAATATTTCTTTTGTTGGTTTTTTGTGTGTGTGTGATACAAATTGTGTCTAAGTAGTGGCAGTACTAGCTCTTTGTTCTGTCAGCAGTGTTATGTATGACTCCCCTAGCTTGCCTTTCTCTGATAATTGATCCTTCCTTTCAGCATTTAATCAGTTTTGCAGGTTCAAGCACCATCATTCACATTTATGACTGGCCCCTGAAATAAGACAGCTATTCAATACCTGTAGTGTGGGAGTGAGGGGTGAAGACGAGTAAGAGGTCATCACAAACTAAGTGTATCAGCTAAGTAGAGGGAGTTAAAAAAAAAAAAAGTAGAAAGGTGTCAGTTTTTTCCACAAGGAAACACAAAATGAGTAATAGGGTGGGAAGGGTTAAGAAGATCTAAGGATCTAATAGTCCAGACTGACTGGGGTGTATCTTAATGTGTGTTTCTTAGATGGGACTCATGGGACTTCCTACAACTTCCAGGAAATAAGATCTTTTAAATTATTGTTAGAATTCTCAGTTACGTAGAGAGGAATTACTCAGATGTTCTCATTTGATATATTTGGGGAAATGGCATCTTGTTAAAGT
This sequence comes from Numenius arquata, assembly GCF_964106895.1. Lineage (NCBI taxonomy): Eukaryota > Metazoa > Chordata > Aves > Charadriiformes > Scolopacidae > Numenius > Numenius arquata. The sequence continues at coordinate 15,142,479 of NC_133585.1, read as the reverse complement.
TCTTAACATGATGATAGTCAAACAATCTTTAGCAGTGCTGCCAATCCTTCTTGTATAAGACAGGTTGTGTTTTCCAAAGTAATGCAGAGGAGTCTATTGATGCTGTCCCACACTAGTCACATTGTGCATCCCGCATGTGTAAGACTTCTCTTCTGCATGCATATATGCTGCATATATGTGACCCCAGTGGTTTTTCGAATGAACTCCCTAAAGTTCTTCACGTGCAAGAACTAAAATGAACAGTCCTTGGTGGTGTGTGGTTTGCATGTGTTGTGTATGCTCAGTGCCATGCAGTGGGAGAGGTTCAAAAGGTTCCTGACAGAGGTAGTGCCGTGTGGCAGGGTGCATGTGGAAAAGCATCCTTGATTAGAGACTCAGTGTAAGATGTTTCTGCTTTGGTGGAAACAAGGAGGTGACAGCATTCTCTGCTTCTCAGCTGGAAAGTGGAGACACTTCAGATGCTTAGCTGGAACAAGAATTGGGTAAGTTTGCTTTATATACAGCGTAACTGCTAAGTTTTACTTGGCATTTATTATTGTGAAGAAATAGAAAAGTCCAGATATGCAACTAGGCAATGCAGAAATTATTGGCTTCTCTTAGGACAGCTATATCCATTGATACAATGTTCTGAGTTATCTCTTAATGCCTCTCCTGGTATGCTACACCGTCAGTGTGAACAAAGACTTTCTTTGCTTCAGATTAGGGAAATAGAAAAAGACAGACTGGGTTGTATATTGGGTACTGTAGTATTTAGTGGAATTAAAGTAGTTAAAAGTTAATAACTTGATTGAGTCCTATGCAACCAGGTTAGATACAAGGAGACATGGAGAGACATGGATTTGATGGATGGACCACCCAGTGAGTAAGGAGTTGACTGGATGGTCACAATAAAGGGGTTGTGGTGAACGGCTTGATGTCCAAGTGGCAACCAGTGACAAGTGGCATTCCTTAGGGATTGGTATTGGGACTGGCACTGTTTAACATCTTTGTCTGTGACACAGACAGTGGGATTGAGTGCACCCTCGGCAAGTTTTGACACAGTGGGATTGAGTGCACTGGCCTCAGTGACACCAAGCTGTGTGGTGTGGTCAACATCCTGGCGGGAAGGGATGCCATCCAGAGGGACTTGAGAGGTGGGGCCATGAGAACATCATGAAGTTCAACAAGGCCAAATGCTTAAAGAGGGCCTACAGGAAAGATGGGGAGGGACTCTTTATCAGGGAGTGTAGTGATAGGACAAGAAGTAACAGCTTTAAACTGAAAGAGGGGAGATTTAGATTAGATATTAGGAACAAATTCTTTATTGTGAGGGTGGTAAAACAATGGAATAGGTTACCCAGGGAAGTTTTGGATGCCCCGTCACTGGAGGTGTTCAAGGTCAGATTGGATGGGACTTTGAGCAGCCTGCTCAAGTGGAAGGTGTCCCTGCCCATGGCAGGGGCATTGGAACTAGATGATCTTTAAGGTCCCTTCCAACCCAAGCCATTCTATGAAGACAAACTTTGCACTGCGTAATGCTGTATGTTATCACAAAAGTAATACAAGCTCTCTTTCTCTGTGGAAAACTTTGTGGCCTGAATGTCCACTATTTGCTATGCTGGTTGCAAATTGTTAATCTGCAGTGGCTTAAACTGCTTAAAAAAACAGCAGTTTGCCTTTTTTTATGTTTTTGTTTGTGACTTAATCTATACTAATTGAAGCTTATGAAATAAAAATGTTCATTTAACTTGATAATTTTTTTCTGTCCCATGATACTGTTTCAAGGAAATAGATCCTAAATACAATACCAGGGCCACGGCCTGCACTTTGTGCTGCCGTTTCATCCCACACCTCTTCCTCAGATTTCTCCAAACATGCCAATTAACGTGTTTCTGCAATTCACTGAAAACTCTTAATGTAATCATAGTCAGAGCTTACACTAATCTGATAATTCTGAATGTGATTACATTGATTTAATATTATGTGTTTGTATACATGTATTCAGGCCATTGTGGCCACAGCCAGCAGTATTTGGAAGCAGAAGAGGGATTTGCCAGAGACTAGTCTAGGTTAGTCTCCTGGTGTAGGTTAAACTACTACTGAGATATATATTCTCTTAACACTTTGGCCTCAGATGAAGAAAGTCTTTCCAGTTTACCTGTTGTTGACATTTCTGCAGCAAACTGGAGAATGACTTGTGTTTGGGTTACAGCTGTGAGATAATTCCCAGTCAGTGAGACAGAAGATGCGGACCTCTTTTTGTACCCTGTCTTGTGGAGTTCATCATAAGTACGTGTGCTTGTAGTTCCTTCTGGCCTCTACAAGCTGAAAGTAGATTAGAAGATCAGTAAGTTTAACTGATGCATCTGACCTAGGTCAGAAAGATAACTTCTGTTACATGGGGCTGCCTCTCTAGGCTTGAGGAGATTAGCTGAAGGGACAGTGGTTTGGGGTTTTTACCACTGGCATAGCATCGGTTGTTGCAGTCACTCAAAAGCAGTGAGAATCTGGCACCTGTGAAGCTCTGCCACCATGAGACCATTGTGAAATATCTTACACAAAGCACATTTCTTTATCCTTTATTGCTGACCTCAGTGCTCTGTCATTTAGCAAATGCAACAATTCATCTATTTACACCTGGAGGGTGGCTAATAAATACATGTCACAGATCATGTTTTGGATGCTCTTGCATGAATATTGAGGGAGATAAGAAAATAAATCTTGCATCTGATGCTTACCTGACTTTTATATTTTAGAGGAGCTCATGCAAGGAGGCCTAGGTTATAAAAGCAAATAGTAAAACATGAAGAAAAATCTTATATACAGTTACCTTGGTTTCTCCACTGCTGATGTGAGCTGGATCCTGGCACTTCTGATCCCTGGGAGGTCTTCTGTGACCTGAAATTTTAGGGTCTCTTGATGTGACTTATACATCTAGTGCTTCTGGGACGAGCAGCACTGGCTTTCCAGCTGGTGCTGCCTCTTTTAAATGACAGGCAGTTGTTGGCAGGGTATGTGAAAATGTCTTAGATTTTGATAATTTGTGTAAAATATCTAGAAAGTGTTCTGAAATTCATCTTTAGAGAGAGTATTAAAAATAAAAAGTTATACCAGATGTCACTTCACTGATAACTTTGTCACTTTTAATACCAACATTTTGTTCTGATATGTAACTTTCAACAGTAGATCCTTTTTCTATAAACAAATAAATGAAAAACTGCTCATGCATTGAGTTGCTGGAACATTCCTATAAAGCAACAGGGAGCTCTTGTTGTGAGCCTTTTCTGAAATACCAAAGCAATGCTTTCTGTTCTTGCAACATGAATTGTAGTAGTTGCCATATGGAGAATAGATACATGCTCAATGCAGTATTCTGCACTGGGTGAGAATAGCACTTTTTTGGTCGACATAGAATGAACCAATATTGTGTACAGATAACTCTGTTATGGGCTGACAATAGTGTTTATGTGCAAGATGATGCAAACTTCGGGTGTGTTGACTACAGGTATCTTTTGTTGTTTGTGGAATTCAACTTCAACCATAGCATTGCCTTGAAATAGAATTTTCCATTTATACTACAGCCATATAATTTTTACCCTTTGCAATATTGCCATATATGTAACATTTTGCAGGGTTCCAAAAACCATCAAATCTCACACAGGAAATGTACAAATATATTTATAGGTTTTGTTATAAATGATACATGAAATATTTGCTTTCCAGACATCTTGTCTTTAGCTTCATGTTGCCATGGGCACTCATTAGTATTCCAGGGAGGCCTGGTTGTCATGGCAAAGTGTGTAGTTGTACTGTGTTCCCATGGCAACCTCCACCATTATGTACCTTCAGCAGATCTGCTAGCAAATCTGTTGGGTAAATCTAAGATAATCTTATGGTAGCATTAATGTTTTAAATACCATTACCATCCTATCCCTTGGTGATTAGCGTTGCAAATGTGTTTTGTATGTTAATATGGACCATTGGGTCAGTATAACACAATGCAGTTTTGGAATTTAGGAAAATTGTTTTCAAAAATCAGCAGCAGGGGATAGCTCGACCTCTAAAGAGGTTAAAACAAAATTGTGGTGTTGAAGCTGTTTACATTTTTCACGTTCTTGTGAGTGTCTGGATTTGAAACTAAAGCATTTTTGAGCTTGCAGCTCCTGCCTTGAATGACCTTCAGCAGTAACAACCGTTCTGTGTACATCTAGGTGCACATGAGAGAGTTTTGGTCTTTGAACCTCCTTTTTTTAGGAAGAGAAAGCAAATTACCTGCTGGCATGCAGCTTGCTGTGGTTTGCTTGGGGAGCAAGGTATTATTGCCGGTGGGGAACAGCACTGTAGATGGTTATCTTTGGATCAGTAAAGTTTTCTATCCATTGCTGAAGAATTTGTTTTGATGTTGGAGATGTTTAGAAATGTGGTAGACAGATTAACATCTATCAGCTCCTTGCTAATGACAGGCTGTTTACTTGTCTTAAATCTTGTTCTCCATTTGTACATTTTTTTTTTTTTAGCTTATGTAATGTACAAGGAACTGATGAGAAAAGCTGTGTTTTTTGCAATGCTCTAACAAATGTGAAGTGCTGTGCATTCAGAATTGGAATATGCCTACATAACCTGTTTAGATGCAACAGTTTGGCCCCTGTATAGATGCCCATCCAGTGTCTGTTGTTCAGTCACAGAAATGAACTAGAAAAATATACAATTAGATGGAATGTAGAAATCTGTCCACTTTTAAAAATAAAATATAAAAAATAATGCAATATTCCTGGGACGTGGTGACTTGACACATCTGGGAGAATTTCATTCTGCTTAGTTATAAAGCCATAAGGCTTTCTGCAGCACTAGAGGGTTCTGATGTTTCTTTGTTGTGGTTAGCAGATAAAACAGTCACTTAAAACAAACAAAACTTTTAATTTCAATCAAATTATTTAAAGATTTAAATGTTAGAAATCATTTTATCAACTCATGTCCTTATTCTTTTGCTTTAAGTTGATAAAGTGGGTTTGCACAGAGCCCTTGGCCTCTTTCCCAACTGCATTTAGAATTTCAGATATTTCTTGGAGTCTGTTTTCTGTAAGCTGTTTCACTTTTTGATAGAATCATAGAATCATTCAGGTTGGAAAAGACCTTTAAGATCATCTAGTCCAACTGTTAACCTAGCACTGCCAAGTCTACTGTTAAACCATGCCCCTAAGCACCACATCTACACCCCTTTAAATACCTCAAGGGATGGTGACTCAACCACTTCCCTGGGAAGCCTGTTCCAATTCTTGACAACCCTTTAAATGAAGAAATTTTTCCTAATATCCAATCTAAACCTCCCCTGGTGCAACACGAGGCTGTTTATTCTTGTCCTGTTGCTTGTTACTTGGGAGAAGAGACCAACCCCCACCTCCCTACAACCTCTTTTCCAGGTGGTTGTAGAGGGTGATAAGTCTCCCCTGGGCCTCCTTTTTCTCCAAGCTAAACAACCCCAGTTCCCTCAGCTGGTCCTCACAAGACTTGTGACACAGTATTTGAGGTGTAACCTCACCAGTGCTGAGTACAGGTGGATGATCACTTCCCTAGTCCTCCTGGTCATGCTATTTCTGATACAAGCCATGATGCTTTTTGTTGTCTTGGTCACCTGGGCACACTGCTGGCTTATATTCAGCTGGCTGTTGACCAACACCCCCAGGTCATTTTCCACTGGGCAGTTTTCCAGCCATTCTCCCCCAGGTCTGTAGCAATGCATGGGGTTATTGTGATGCAAGTACAGGACCTGGCACTTGGCCTTGCTGATCTTCATACCATTGGCCTTGGCCTATCGATCCAGCCTGCCATCTGTAGAGCCATCCTACCCTCAAGCAGATCAACCCTCCTGCCTAACTTGGTGTTGTCTGCAACCTTACTGAGGGTGCATGCAATCTCCTTATATAGATCATTGATAAAGATGTTAAACAGAACTGGCCCCAATACTGAGCCCTGGGGAGCACCACTTGTGGCTGGCTGCCAACTGGATTCAATGCCATTCACCACCAGTCTTTGGGCCCAGACATCCAGCCACTTTTTTAGCCAGCAAAGAGTACGTCCATCCAAGCCACAAGCAGCCAGTTTCTCCAGGAGAGTGCTATGGGAAGTGGTGTCAAAGGCTTTGCTGAAGTCTAGATTGACAACATCCACTGCCTTTCTCTCATCCGCTAAGCGGGTCACTTGGTCACAGAAGGACATTGGGTTAGTCAAGTAGGACCTGCCTTTCATAAACCCATGCTGACTGGGCCTGATCACCTGGTTGTCCTGTACATGGCACGTGATAGCACTCAAGATGATCTGCTCCATAACCTTCTTTGGCACTGAGGTCAGACTGTCCAGCCTGTAGTTCCCCAGGTCCCCCTTTCAGCACTTCTTGTAGATGGGTGTCATATTTTCTATCTTCCAGTCAACTGGGACCTCCCTGGTGAGCCAGGACTGCTGATAAACAATGGAAAGTGGCTTTCTAAGTGGTGAGCACTTCTGCCAGCTCTCTCAGTACACTTGTGTGGATCCCATCTGGCCCCATAGACTTCTGTGTGTAAGTGGCATAACAAGCTGCTAACCATTTCTCATTGAATTATGGGCGATTCATTCTGCTCATCCCTGTCTTCCAGCTCAGCGGGCTGGGCACCTAGGGAACAAATGGTCTTACTATTAAACACTGAGGCAAAGAAGTCATTAACTCAGCCTTTTCCTCATTTTTTGTCACTGTTTCCCCCAGCATCCAATAGAAGATGGAGGTTCTTTTTAGTACTCCTTTTGTTGTTTGTGTATTTACAGAAACATCTTTATTGTCTTTTATGGTAGTAGCCAGATTAAGTTCTATTTGGGTTTTGGCCCTTCTAACTTTCTCCCTGCATAACCTCATGACATCCTTGTAGTCCTCCTGAGTGGCCTGCCCCTTCTCCCAAAGCTCATAAACTCTTTCTTTCCCCACCCTCCCCGAGTTCCAGCCAAAGCTCTTGCTTCAGCCAGGCCAGTCATCTTCCCTGCTGGTTCATCTTTCAGCACATGGGCACAGCCTGCTGCTGCACCTTTAAGATTTCCTTCTTGAAGAATGTCCAGCCTCCCTGGACTCCTTTGCCCTTCAGGACTGCCTCCCAAGGGACACTGCCAAACAGTCTCCTAAACAGGCCAAAGTCTGCCCTCAAGAAGTCCAAGGCAGCAGTTCTGCTGACCACCCTCCTTACTTCTCCAAGAATTGAGAACTCTTTATCATTTTGTGATCAGTATGCCCAAGATGGCCCCCAACTGTCATATCACCCACAAGTCCTTTTCTGCTCACAAAAAATAGGTCCAGTGGAGCACCTTTCCTAGTTGGCTTCCTTACCAGCTGTGTCAGGAAGTTATCAACCTCATAGTCCAGGAACATCCTAGACTGTTTCTTCTCTGCTGTGTTGTATTTCCAGCAAACATCTGTTAAGTTGAAGTCCCTCAAGAGAACAACGGCTAGCAATTGTGAGGCTTCTCCCAGTTGCTTATAGAATATTTCATCTGCTTCCTCGTCCTGGTTAGGTGATCTATAACAGACTCCTGCCATGATATCTGTCTTGTTGGCCTTCTCCCTGATTCTTACCCATAAACACTCAACCCTATTGTCACTGTCATTAAGCTCTAGACAATCAAAACACTCCCTAACATACAGGGCTACCCTACCACCTCTCCTTCCTTGGTGTACCTTCTGAATGGTATGTAGCCATCCATTGCAGCACTCCAGTCATGGGAATTGTCCTGCCAAGTTTCAGTAATGGCAATTTCTAATGTCTCCGCTGAAAAGGACTTTTTTGATATCCTTGCTTGGAGAACACCATGAACTTATTCTGGGAATTGATAATCAAACAACTGAGTTATGTTTTCAAGCAATACTGTCTTTCAACGTACTGAAAGCTGACAGCCAGGAAAGCTAATGCTTTTTGTCTTGTCTATGTTTCTTCAAATTGGGTTTGCTTTCAAACCGAGTCAGACTGCATGGCCTGAATCGCACCAGTACTTCTGCAAATGTGATCTCTCAGCACTCTTAAAATTGAATAAGAGCAACATGCTTTTAAGCACTTGGTTAAAAAAAGAAATGCACTGAGTGGAAAAGAATATACTTTTATTTTATAAATTTGTTAATGCATTTTAAATATATTTTTTTAAATATCTTTTTACTTCAACTTTGGTGCAGTTTTGTTTTGCAATAACTTAAGAATCTCTTTCAGTAAGCAGCTGGTAGCTTTGTTTAATAATTGTAATTTGTATGTAAGTGTAACAACACTTAAACACATGGCTCCTGTGAATCAATGAGTGTGAAAATGGGCTTCTGCAGTGACCAGGGCAGGCTTTCTTTTTGTCCTGATTACTATTGATTTTTTTCATGGAGTCCTTTCTTATTCTAGGTAGAATTTTTGTAACAATTGTAACAATGTAATTTTTGTAACAATTGTAACAATGTAATTTTTGTAACAATTGTAACAATGTAATTTTTGTAACAATTGTAACAATGTAATTTTTGTAACAATTGTAACAATGTAATTTTTGTAACAATTGTAACAATTGAATTTTTGTAACAATTTTGTAACAATGTAACACTGATTTATAAAAAAGGTGAAGTCAGGAAGTGCAGTTTGCTCATATTAGCACAGCTCTTCACTATGCAGATTAATCAGACGTTTAAGCAGCTTTTCAATATAAAACTAGAACTGAGCAGTAAAAAGTGATGAGAAGCTCATTTTTATATATTTTCTTTTCTATCACTCTTTTCCCCGGTGACTGGCAAACTGTTTTAGAGAAATGAAGAATAACTGATGGAAATCTGGAAAAAAAAAAAAAAAACCAAACCATTTTTAAAAGAATGGAGACCGTGGAATAAATTGCCAGAATTGCTCTGGGGTTGTGGAAGTCTTTAGCTGGCATCACCTGCTCTAACACTTTTACCCTACCTCTGCACATTGCCGATGTTGGGTGTGGGGGGGTATTTCTATTTGTTTCTTTCTATTTTTCATATATTGTCCCAGTTAGATTTAGAAGAGGGAGGATACAGGAGGAGAGGATAAGACTTCTCAGTCATCCTCATAGGTACAGAAACACAAAAATCCCAAGAGACACTTGACTGTAGCCTGCACTTTTGGTGTTTGTAGTTTGGAAGATGAAAACACTGCTCAAGCTTAGAGCTTTCCTGAAGAGAGCTTTGGCAAGTTTCTTTGTTTTCTGTCAGAAATGCCAGGGCATGCTCAGGCTCTGCCTGTGGAGGGCCTTTCCCTGAAGCACTGGAATTAATGTACAGATGAAAAGGAGAGTCCAAAATATCTGACACGATGCAAGAATGCATTGTGCTTCAGTGTGCGTTCTTGTGCCCTTAACCTAACCTTGCAAGCACAGCTGATGCTTGGCTATTTGAAAATGTATTGTCCATGATCTTTTACATAGAAACGTAACAGTTGCGTAACTGAATAACCCAAGCTACTGCCTAATAAGTTTAAATCATGAGTTTTGTTTTCTTCTAGTCAACTGGAACAATATACTGAAAGCAAAAATTAGTCTTGAAATAATTCTAGTCTGTAGGTGGTTCACAAGCAATTGATTTGAAGTGCTGCTTCCTCAGAGTATGAACAGTTTTTATAGAACAATCCCATTCTCTACCAGATAATTCTCTACATAACTTAGGCTATTCAAAAAGTTTATCATAATAACTTCAGTTGTTATTGCAGATAACTACTGCTTGTTTGTAGCAATCAGCTGTGAAGGTACCTATGTATGCCAAGTAAACCTGTTACAAGCATATTATGTGAACACTTTTTATGTGTTCCTTATCCACTTCCAGTGTTGGTAAGTATCCAATTGCTAAATGTATGTATGTATTAATGATAAAATTTCTTCACCAACAGTTTCTTCATCAATTGCATATTAATATAAACTTAAGTGTAGTGACTGTTGGTAGAATAATCGATGAGATCAGTAACTCTCCATGTAGCCCATTTGGGGACAGTAGAGTACAAAAGATGCCTGTCCAGGTTACTGTTAAAGAGAGACTTCTGCTGATGAGAGTTCAGGGTTAATTGCATGAAATTAGGCATAGTCCACTAACTTGTTATGTGAGCTCTTTCTTTTAATGTAAATGTTAGGATTTTATGCAGGGCTGGGGTGGAAGGAGCTTGGCAAAATGAATCTTATGCAATGATACCCATGGAATTTCATGTTTGCGTCTATTTTTGCTGTCCTGATATTGATGATACTCTCATACAAGTGCATTATGAGTAGAAGCTAATTATTTTTTTCTATTTAATAAATTGTGTGACAAGAGGTGGCTTTGATTTATTTTCACCATTCTAATATGCTCTAAGTCATTAGTTTTTAAAAAATAGTGTGAATCTGAATAATAACTCCTAATAAGTATACCAGCTTTCTGATTAGCTATTAACTAGCATGACAGTAGATTGCAATGAAATGTTAAACTAGATGCGGAGTCTACTTACAGTTATTTAACTTAGCAAACATAGATTGTCTAATACATACAGCACTTCTCTATAAATCATAACTGCAAAAGAAGGCAGCAGCTTGAATCTTGAAAGAAATTTTTCTTTTTTCAGTTGAGAAATAAAATCCAAGCTAATAGCGTGTTCTACTGTTGTTGATACAGTGGAGCTGTAATGAATTAAAATGAGTAAAGAGAAAAAGGCACGGAGCTTAAAACAAACCAACCCACACAACTTAAACTGTGTAACATGCTAGAAATGCAAGCTTCTAATGTGTTTAAATAATCCATGTATTATTATGATGATACTGGGAGAGAAGTTACTGTTTGTCTTCATAGTATTTTTAAGAGAAAAATTCTTTTTGTTAGTAAAGTGCTAATTAAGGTGGTGATATCATTTCACCAATAGTCTTAAAATAACTAATCATGCCTAATAAAGTCTTGCTATAATGTAAATTAGATGTCAACAACTAAGTACTGGGTAGTATATGGATATCTCTAGTTGGCACTTCAGGGTTCGGGTGGTCTCCCAGACTCCTGAGACAGAAAATTATTTTTCCTGAATGTGTGAACTGAACAAACCAAATTCTCATGAAGTCCTTGCTGAGATGAGATTAAAAGTGTGGCTTGCACTGGAGATAAAGTCATTTCAAAGATTTGGACTTCAGGCTCTGACTTTTGTGGAAGTGTTCTACTCTGTATGTATGGAAGAACAGAAGGGGCGTAGAAGAAAGAAAGAATTGAGGTTATCTAGAGAGAATTCAGAAAATGGGTGACTCATTTTCGTAACTTCGTGTATCTCCAGCAACAGTGGTGTGCTCAACAGTAGTGGTTGAGTAAAAATACTCTGCATTCTGCTGTTGTGGCAGCAGTTGCAGACTTGCATACATGTGGTAGAGGAGCAATGCTTTGAAGCTAGTCTTCAGAATGCTGCCCGTGCCAAAGGCAGCCTTAAGATTGGCATCTCCGATTTCAGCCAGTGTTGGCTGCAGTATGCACCTTTCCAACGCTGTGTTTTCAACCCTTTCGTAAGATGAAGCATGGATACAGAGATATAATGGGAATGATTATAATTTTGCAGGAGTCCTGCTTAAAAGCAGTGCTAAGCTGCGTTGTGGAGGCGTCTCTACATCTGCGAAAGAGTATAATCGTATGAGGTTTTTTTGTTGCTGAGAGAACCCTGAAAACAGAGCTGTCTGATTACCGACTACAGCATATGCTCTCTTGGTTCTGGAGCTAGCATTGCTCCTTTGACCTATGTAGATAAGCTGGAGGCTTGACTGCTTTGGCAGGTAGCTGGGTCAAAACCAGTGCTGATCTGCTTGTGTGTGCTGCAGCCCTCTGCAGAAAGCAGTGTGAGTGCAACAGCAAGTGGCACCGAGGTGGACAGGTGACCGAGGTGGACACAAACTGTACAAGCATATTAACATAGCTAGGAGGTGGTTGCACATCTTGAGTGGGAAAGCTCAAAAAAGATAACATTTTTCTGCTGTTTCTATGTAATCTTTAAGTGTATTTTTTTCCAGAAGAATGCTCTGAATAAAAGGCAATTTTAAAATGGGAATAGGAAAGGACTGTATGTGGAAGTGTGTCCAGCTACAGGACTTGAGGTATTGGATGTGACCTGCATAAACTAAATATTGTGCAAAGCCTTTATCCTCTAATAAGTAGGGACCTAGAAATAGAAATATGAACGTTGCCCCTACTTAATACTTGCAGAGAATTCTCCTTTAGTCTAAGTGTTGGACAGTAATGAAAGGAGGTTGTTCCCTTTGGGATTCAAGCCCTTTATTCAAAATGTAGTTCAGCAATTGAGCAAAAGAAGAATAGCCATTAGCTACCAGTAATAGCACTTGTATCCTCTTTGCTGGATTCTAGCTGCTAAATGGCAAGACATTAAAATGCTACAAAAGCCTGTGTTGAAGTGGGACTAGGTACATCATTTAAACATTTAAAATGTACCAGTTCTAAGTGATAAAGAGCTCCTCAGAATTCATACATCAGCGGAAGGCGCTGATAGCAATTTATAGGGGAAATAATAATCTTTTGTTCCAGGAAGAATTTTTTTCAGGAAGAATTGCTAATATATCTATGCCTGTTTTCTGTGTTTTGGTTAACTGTGTTAAAGTGTGCGATAGGACTAACCTGACCCCCTGAGACTCCCAGGTGATTTCAGCACAAAGAATGTGGTGTGTGAGAGGAAGTATGTGACTGGAAGGTGTGTCCCTGAGAAAAGGCACTCAGGAATATTGAAACATCTCCCAGAAGTGTTTTCTAAAATGCAGAAGCAATAAGGGAAATGATTGTCTAAAAGTTCTACTCTAACATAAAAATTCAGGTGTTCTACCAACAGTACAGATTTCTTTTTTAATCTGAATCGCTATTGAAAGCGATGAATATTTTTCTTGTCTGCGTCTTAAAAAGGCGATGATTCGGGAGCCTGTTATGGAATTGGTTTTCTCATTATTGGATTAGTAAAGCTGTTATGTATGGCTATGTGTACTGTTGTGCTTTGTTCAAGCTATAAAATAACCCTTAATGTTGTATTCTCTTTCTGCTTCTCTTTCATGAGAACTATTGGGTGGAGTCCATACAGTTCAGCTCGGTGTCTTGGAGGAGGCAGAAAATAAGTTTCTGCCTCGGTGTGAGAGACTGAGTGGACTCCTACTGTTGCTGAAAGTATTTAAATCTGTTTGCATATCATTAGCTAGTACTTACCTGTTGCCACACTGCTGGCTGCCCTGTAGTAATGCCCTTTCTGCTGCTGTTGGTATCCTGTGATTCTCTTTGGCAACTCCTTAGACCAAATAATTCTTGTCTTTTGTATTGACTGCCTGATGTATGGCCAAGGCAGGTTTTGTTGATGAATGCACGAAAGTTTGGTAGGTCCCCAAATTTTTGTCCCTGAGATCTGGTTGTTTTGTTGGTTTTTTTAAATGATATTCCCATTTAACCGGTAGTGGCTGGCATGTATGGAAGTCATAACAACTGTTCTAGGTAATGGGAAACACCTGATATTTCTAATCCCTTCTCATCACGGAACAAATGATGGGGTAGACCTTGTTTGTGATGCCTAACCTGGAGCCAAATTCTCCAAAGGTGGAAAGTGATTAAATTTATTTTCTCAAAAACGGTATTTATACTACCTGAAAATGTAGCCTAATAACTTCACTGATTTTTTATTCTAGACTTACACGTGGACTTTCATAAGTATCAGCCTAAAATCAGCATTGCACAAAATAGCATACACAACCATGTGTACGTCTGTATGCACATAGAATGATTTCATTTAGACACATGCACACACATGTAGTAGAGCACTGCTCAATAGAAAAATCACAGACATAAACTTGTACTGTGGTGCTTTCCCTTAACCATCTGCTGCCAAGTGTATCCATGAAGGCCAGGATGCTGTATGTCTGTATTCTGTCAAACTCTGCTTGTATATTAGACAAGACACACAAGCCGCTGTGGAAAGAACTGAGTGTTATAGTACTGTCACTTACAGAAACTTCAATGGAGCCTAAAAGTAAGTGGATGAGAAAATGAATCAAGAGCAAGAAGAGTCCAGCCTGTTAAGAATGCCATCATTCAGGGGACTCCTTGTACCTTACAAGTACCTTTGTGTTTATGGAAAGTACAGATATATCGAACTTCTTCCCTCGCCACAAATGTACAATTTAAATCCCTCAACTCCTAATTTGTCAGAAGAGATTTTATAGATGTCTGAATGTGATAATGCTGGGAACCTTGATTATAAAGTTAAAGGGTGGTTGTCAAAGTAACACTTTTTCTTAACGCAAATTCTGGGGAATGTGGAGACTGACATTCCTGTGGGGTGTAAGAAACATTGTGAAGAGTTAAGCAGAAAGGTGTTCTTTTGACCACTACAAACACATGGTGACAATTTGTTGCTCTGATACTAACGCTCCAAGGCTTGGTTTTGTTGACCCACAACTCTTCAGTAACCAGATTCTTGTCGAGGGATACAAATTCATCTACTCTAAGCATTTCACTACTTTATATTTTACTATGCAACCTCTTGTTATCTTTTTTTCATTAGCCCACGGTCGTAACTCTTTAATTACTGGATTCCTTAACCTCTATGCCAAGTATAGTGAAAAGCTCCAGAGCTCACACCAGTGAGATGTTTGTACTAGATAGCAAGCGAACTTCATGCTAGATATTACCTAGGTGCTATGGGTGAATGTTTCTCCTCCCTCCGTACATCCTCTTTCCAATGCCATAGGCATTACAATATCACACACAAACTACAGAAAACTGCACAGACCACAGAAAATTCTGATTATTGGACTCTCGTCTAGCTGTCTTGATTTTTCTTATGCTTTCCATTATGCAGATTGCAAAGCTACAGGAATTACCCTTCATATATTTTCAGTCTTTTGTAGTGTGTCTTCCAGTTCCGTGGAAATCGGTCAAGAATTTAGTGCTTTTAGTTGGTCTGTAATTTGTTCTCAAATCTAATGTGCTGCTTAGTTTACAAAAACCTGTAATAACTGCCAAAGCAACATATGTGAGTGACATGAACAGTATTGTAGTAAGCAGCCAGCTACACTAGCTGCTTAATTCATCACTCAGTATGGGGGAGTGATAGTTTAGCATATGGCCAGTCTGTTCAGAAGCTGGTTTGTTATTCAGATATATTTAGGACTATTTGATTCTTCCCTTTGGGAAGTAGATTTGGTTTGTAAAGCAATTTCTGCTTGAGCTTTTTGACCATTCTTTGGTGGCATTCAGATCTCAAAGTTAGAGCTGTGACCAAATTAAAGTGTCTCCTATACTGTAAGAGAATAGAAAAATGGAAACATGAATTATTCACTAGGGATTTTAAAGGTAAATTAAGGACAGATTGTTGAGTGATCAGTGTAATATTTTGCATAACTTATGAATTAAGTTAATCGGGACAGTATTTACAGAGACGGGACTTATTGTTTGTTTAGAATTATAGCTAAATAATTACTGAATTGGAACGTGGTTTCACTTTATGGTGAGAAAATTTAATGAATAATTCAACAATGCCATTTGTTTTTTACTGATTATTAAAGTATTTTGTATTCAAGTTAAATCTCGGAATAAGAACAGACTTAGGATGTGAAAATATTTTATTCTTCGTTGCTGGGGTTATTGGACAGAATATATTTATTTGGGAAAGGAAATACTCTGAGCTACTTGAATTTTCATGTAATATACAGAGAATTAGCTGAGCTTTATATAGATGCTGCTGTTAATTTGTTCTGAATTCCTACTATTATTCCTAATTATTACATTCCTGCTGTGACAAAAACCAAAAGAAAGTGTATGCATCTCTTGAGCTTAGCTTCTCTTGGGGGTTTTAAGTAGCTTGTATAAGAACAGTAGAAAATGAGCAGTTCTAGGTGGTGCTCTTTCAGTGGGACTCTTTCTATAATAAAGGTGGTAATTTTGCTTAGGTGATACTCAACTGGGCAGTCGGTAATAGTACAAGCATATAGTCATTCCAACTAAATTTTGCTTTATTCACAAACAAAGCAAGCAGAGCTGTGGCTGCAATTTAAAGCTTAGCTAAATATTTTGTAATGGCTATGGAAATCAAGTGCCTTAAAGTGAGCAACTGTTCTGTGGAAAAACATAAATACTATTAAAACCAAAACACACAAACACATACACACACACACACCCACCCCCAAATACAACCAAAAAAATCCCCCCAAAACAACAACAACAAAAAAACAAACCCCAAACAGCTTCTGAAATCAGAAAGACTTTGCTTTTCACAGTAACAGACAGCTGGGCTGATCAAATAAATCTCTTTACATTTCAAATAGATTTGAGAGAGCAAGTAGGTTAATATTCTTTACTGGAGTTGTGTTGGCATTAATTCTTACTTTTTCATTTTCTACGTTTTTTTTGTATTTTGAGTCAGAGAGTTGAGACAGATGGACTTCCATAAAAAGCCAATGTTTCATTAGATTGGCAGGTTCAACTTCCTGCTTTTTTCACCTGAAGAACTGAACAGTTGGATAGTCCTAACTCTGTAGAGATCCAAGAAAGATTCCGGGTACTTGTGTCATAACTCCCTGAAATCTGCTTGGCTTCTTTCCCAACCCCTGCCAAGAAGTTATGGTTTACATAGTCATATCTTTTGCTACTTGTTGAAAAGCATTTGGTCAAGCACTGTGGGTGGCACCTCAAATGCAAAGCCACCAAGATTGTTAAAACTGCGGTGTGCTGAAGAACATGGTCTGTCTCTGTTCTTGCTATTTTCCAAGTAGGTGAGGAGGATTTTTTTTTTTTTCCATAGGCTTCATCTTGCAGTTTCTTTGCCTATCTAGGTTTTTGCAGAACTGGAGGGATGTCGTGCTTTTTTGGTGCTTTGCAGGCTTTCGTTTTGCTATTTCCTTCTGCATAGTGTCTCAATATTTCACGGCCTTTATTTTTTTTCTTTTTGAGGGACTTTATCTTTGCCCCATGACAATGTATGGATCTGTTCAGAAAAACTGTACGAACAGATTTCCAGGACACAAAGGCGTATTTTTATGTAGGACCCTGGGTTGAAAACAACTGGTATGTGTAATATGCCTGTGAGTGCGACATCATCATTCTGTGGGATGTGAAACACTTATTGTGATGTCAGTTAGTTGTGGGATGTGGAATGTGTTGTGGTATCAGTCAACTGTAATGTGCATTGTGACTTCATACCTGTGACTCTCCACACTGTATTTTCTGTAAGGTGTAGTGTGTGTATTCCCCAGATCTTTGCTACAAAATGATAATGGTCTCTGGATTGCTCCTCAGTAGACCCTACTCATGTTATCTTTTCATGTAAGCATTATGTTTATTTTTGTACTCCTATGTAGATTGTTTTGCCTACCAGTTTTAATTCTTTTCAATTTAATTTCTTTTATTTTTAGATATACCACAAATTCTACCCTCCAGGAAGTCCTAGAAAGGTAAAATCTCAAGAATCCCACTTCTGTTCATTCCCTAGGTTTACATGCCAGTGTTTGTTTTGTTTTTATCCTCAACATATCACTATAATACTGAGCTTATTACTGGGAAAACTAGAGTCTGGTATGCTGTAAAATCTTTGGAACTGTCTGATCTTTCTGAGCACTTGTTTATCTATTGTCTTACACTTTTGTCTTTGCTGCTTTGGAGCCTCTTCTAATTCATCTGTTTCTGTAAGAATCCGTGCTGTGGTTGTGCGCTCCTGTGGTGTTCCACATCACAGCCATGCTTTGTTTATGCGAGCCATGCTTTGTTTATGCGAAGCAGTAACTCTTCACATGAAATCAGATGAAAGGCATTGTAGTTCAGGATAGCTAATTTACACATCTTTGATGTGGCAAGAACTTCTTGACTAAAGACCACTTGCTACAGATTTGGCTTATATTCATAACAAACAAAAATCCTTTATCGGTCATTACAGCTGTGCTCACCTGTAGCTGAAAGCAATTTTATTCAATGTCCTTGGTTAGAAAATACCAGGTACCTCAGACCTTAATGTTTAGCTATGTCCTCATCAGTTGGATGTTCAACTATTCATCACTTCAATGAGAAATTAAGATATGCTGTACTCTGATACCTGTATTAGCAGTGTATTGTGAATGAATGATTATCCTCTTTCCCTCTAAAATACCACCTGAAACCTGCCTGAGAAATTTATAGTCTTCAAATATTACTAATCTGTGTACAACTTCCTCCTAATTGCTTTGGTTTTAGTCCAGTAATGCTTTGGTGTACACCTTATTCTAACCTGACATAAGAGGAAAAAGGTGAACAAAAGAACCAGATTCCAGGAAGTTTTGGACTGGAATTTGTCTGCTATTTCTCTCGCTTTCTTTTCCCTCATCTGTTCTTTTACCTTTTACTGTTCACTTAAAGTGTATTTCTCTTTCAATAAAAGTATTTGGCAGAACTGTCTCCCACTTAAGTTTCAGATTTGCAGGACTTTGTGACATGCTTAAAGTATCTAATAATGCAAAAAGGTTCAATGGACGAGTCTGTCACCTAATTTTCCATGCTATGTTTTTGTTGAATTTTGGTGTTACAAGCATTACATGTTGCCATCAAAGACACTGTGATTCAGCTGAGAAGGAGAAAGAGTGGTCCTAAAACTGCCATCATCATGGTAGAAAAGAAACATTTTTGATCATACTCACTTTCAAATAAATCAGGTGGCTGAACTAAGCTCTCACATTGACATTGTGAGCAGTGACTGCGGATGTAAATTGGTACAGAAGTCTTGGCAGCACTGCTAGAACTTTTAAAAGTGTAATAAATGTAAATAAGGCAGAAAAACTATAGTGAACTGGGGAAGAATAAGAGAGGTTTTCCTTTAGATATCACTGACCATAGTTCACACTAACAAACTAGTTTTATGGTTTTTTTATGATGAAAGAAAAATGGAATATAAAAACATAAATAAGTGAAGCTTAAAAATATATGAAGATTCTCAGAAATTGTGAAATGAGCTAAAAAAACTTAATTTCTTTACATCTTGTATTTTTAAACTGACAGTCCTTGTCTGAAAATGTAATTACTTTCTCTTCTGCTTGACGTTAAGGATGTTCTTTTTTATTGTTGTTCAGAAGGTTATTTCTTACTGTTATAGCTTTAACTTGTCATGACTCAATCCAAATTCCAACATTTTACTTATTTCAAGAGCTTTGAACAAGCTGATGTTTGAGACGAAAGCTTTTTTCATTACTTAGATTACATATTTGTGTGGGATGAGAATCAGATGGCAGCATTTTAGAAATCTAGTTCACCGCTTCAGTCTTTTGTGCCAGTTATCTGTCTGGTCAGGACTCTGATATAAAGGCTTGGAAATTAGAGTTGGCATCTGTAGGCCTTTTTGTTTAAAGCTAGAAATAGCCAGAAGTAAGGTCTGGAAAAAAACCCCAAACTCTGAGACTCAATGTTGGAAGACAATGGCACAAGACTCGGGTAGTAATTTGGTTCAGGTTTTAAATTGGAAGGTTTTAAATTGGAAGAGGGGAGATTTAGGTTAGATATTAGGACGAAATTCTTTCCTGTGAGGGTGGTGAAGCACTGGAACAGGTTGCCCAGGGAAGTTGTGGATGCCCCATCCCTGGAAGTGTTTAAGGCCAGGCTGGATGGGGCTTTGAGCAACCTGGTCTAGTGGAGGTGTCCCTGCCCATGGCAGGGGGGTTGGAACTCAATGATCTTTAAGGTCCCTTCCAACTCTACCCATTCTATGATTCTGTGATAATGCACAACATGGTAGGTGCAAAGTTGCTGGAATATAAATGGTCCTTACAGAAATCATGTAGAATGATTAAGCGCTGTTAACTGCATCCATTAAATGGTGTTTGATCCAGGTATATGCAATGCCAAATCTTGGAATTTGGGATGTGCAAAACTTTTTCAACCTTGCACCTAGCAAATGATGTTGGAGTAGTTGAGAATCCTTTTGATCTCTCTGTGCAGGAGTTTGTGGCACACAAAAACCAAACCAAAAAAAAACCCAAACAAGCAAAATAACTTTCAGGAAAATATATTGCCTTTGAAAATGTAGTATTTGGCTGTTAACTCTTGCAATATAGTATCTTAATTCTAGGATCTATGCCTGGAAAATAGTTGGTCCCTCCTCCAGAATTGGATCTCCAAATGAGAATTAACTTTTATTGTCAACTAGTGGAGGGGAAAGAAAAAATCAGAGCATCAGCTTTGGTTCTGCAGCTGATCTGTAAAACTGCTTCTCGTAGTGAGCACTTCATATTGACTTTTTAGCTGTGTTCATGCTTAGCATTGATCTGCATCAAGATACGCATCAGAAGTCTTCTGAGTTTGTGTATGAAGATGAAAATATAATGTAACTGCACAGCAAATGGATGAGTGTCAAATAAATTCTGATTTGTTTTCTGCCCCTTTTTTTTTTTTTTTTGCTTATGCTTATTAGAAGACCCAGAAGGCTACTTTTGACACAGAGGGTGTTCACATACTTCTTGATTTTATAAAGCTTAAAGTTCTATGCAGAGCATTGCACTCAGAAGACGGAGGTGTACTGATTGGTAAGCAGTAGAGGCAATCTTCAGGATTTTGGTTTAAACACCTGAGCCTCACTTGACGTAAAAAGAACAATTTACATATACATTTTACGAAATTTTGTATGTAAATCAGACACGTGAGAATTGGGACAGTTGAAGTAACTTAGATGCAATGTGCTAGGTGGTAGAGCAGGACAATGTTCCACGATTGTGGTGTTTGGTTTTTTTTTTAAAAAACATATCATAATTGGGATTTCCAATTTAAGCTTTGTTTGCTTTGTAAATGTGAAAACTCATAACCACAGTGGAGAAGTAAGCTTTTTTTCCTTCTTCTGGAATACAAACCAGTCAGCTAGTACAGCTATTTTCGTCAGTCAAATATTGCTTTAGCTAGGAACCTATTGTACGCTATTCCTTTTAGAACATTTCCATAAATACATAAATAACAGTAATGGTTCTCTGTAATGCAAGTTGTTCTTTCCAGTTTTATTTGGTCCGTTTTCTCTTATTCCATGTGAACAGACAATGAAATCCATTGCCCCTTGATAATTAAGTACAGCAGAAATGGTAGTAGTGGATATCAGTAACATCAGCAATCAGTAAAATCCTAATTTCTCTTAGTATCAGTGGCATATGTGTTTTGGGTTTTTTAACTTATTCAATTTTCTAAGTTAACTCATTTCTATTAGTTATTTTACTAACAATAGAAGAATAAAAAAAAAATTTCTTTTGCTAGGTAGACCAGCCTTGAGTGTATTCCTTTTTCTTTTTCTGAGTAGAAAAACACCCCAAAACTAGTAACAGAATTTTAGGTTTAGTTGTTAATATTCTCTGCCTTTCTCTCAAACAGTTTACAACTTTGAATTTTTCTCCTCTAATTGCAAGAAAGGTTTTTATTTCTTAATGCAGCAATTTCATATGCAAAGTGCCAGGAAGGAGGTTTAGATTCCAACATTATATTTTCCTGGCTTCCGTAGTAACAGGCCAAAATGATGCCTTGGCAGAAGATGGCAAAGCTTCTGGGCTTATCTCCAAACTTCCATTATGTGATTGCTTTGCTCTATCTGGACAGCACCTGTGGGAGGAGGGGTAAAAAATGAAACCTCACTTCAAGCAATAGCTACTCACAGAAACAATCAGCTAAGGACAAGGAAAACTCCTCAAGTACCCCTTATCTTTAGCAACATCAAGAAATTACCCAAAAGCTGGAGTTAAGAAAAGCAGTGAAGTATGCCTGAAGTTTCTGGGGTGCCAGTCACTTTGAAGCAGTCTGCTTAAGCTGATGAGTTTGTACTTCTTGTGTATAGAAACTACCATATTTTCTAACATCCTGCCAGAAACAACACTGCCTGACTTCCTCAGAGTGGGAGATGGAGAGTATTCAGCTGAAGCAGAGAGAAGAAGCTGTTGTGATGGGAGGTGTAACTTTCATTGGAAACTTTTCAGTCGGGTCCAAATTGTGAAAGAATTTCATCCCTTCCTACTATCCCTCAAGACAAAGATGAAGAAGATGACTGATAGTAATTCGAGGAGTATGAGAAACTGAAGAAAAGGATGAATCGCAAGCATTGGAGCTTGTGAAGGGGAAATTAAAATTTTAAGTGCTTAGTAGTGGTAATTTGTTATGGAGGAATGATTTGGCATGGAGGGCAAGAAGGTCCACCTGCATTTGAAAGTTGAACTGACTGGAAACAAAAGTGCCACAGACAGAGTGACTCCCTGTACAGGAATGAAGTTTCCCTTCTATGTAAGAGAAGAAACGGCCACATCATTGTCTTGTAGTGATTGCTAATGCCAGTGTTTGGGCAGCAGGGCTGGTGCTGGGGGATGAACCCAGCACTGGGGTGAGGAGTCCCATGCTGATGCTCACATGATTGGTGCTGGTGCAACTGTATGTAAGGAATCGGCTCCTGATGCATTTTTACAGGCTCCTTGTAGAACTGCTTATGGCAGTAGGACTGTCCAATGCATTATTTGTTACATATTTGTGCTCAAATACAAAAATCATGTTTAATTTGCCTCAAGGGGTGCCACAAAAATTCCTGAACACCTGGAAGATACAAAGTGTGGGATAAAATGAACTGGTTAGGCTGTTTGGAAACTAAACCTGGAAAGAATAGCCATGATGGGTTAAATGGGTGTGGATGGTGAGAAAGACCTTGGAGGCAGAAAACATATGGGAAGAAACAAATTTGGGAAAACACTAGACCAGGAAGTAAAAAAGCAAGTATAAAAAGATGATGAAAGGTGCTATAAAAATTAAGGCAGATGCTAGCAGTGTGGAAATGAATTAGCTGTGATGTTACATTTTGGCCTCGGTTTTATTTTGTGTATGTTGGAAGTGAGCAGATACTCACCTGTGCCTGGAAAGGAATTAAATAGTAGATCTGAAAGGGAAATCTTGGGTCTCTCAAAAATACAAGAAACAGAGGGGGGAAGAAGCTAGTGAAGGTGGTGGAGAAATTAAAACAAAATCATGAGTGTTTCATAGTGGGATGGATGAGCACCGAAGAGCACTGCTGATCCCAAAGGCTGGTATGCATGCAAAAGGCGAAGTCAGATGTGTGATCAAGGTGGCGTGTGGAGGGACGTGATGTGTATGTAGAAAGCATATGGATGAGACAGGTAAAAATGGAGGGGTTCATGTCAAAATTCACTGGCCAGTATGAGATTTCAGTGGTTATGCTGAGAGGTCGAATATTGAACATAAAAATCAGGAAAAGGCAGATTAAGTGGTGGAAGAGAGTGGCAAATAAAGCTACTTCAAAGGGAAAATGAAAGGGAAGGAGAGTGAATTGGAGAAAGGGCAAAAGTGACAAAGTTACTGTTAAACTGCTCTTGCAAAGAATAGCATGTTTGCTATGCAACAGTAGAAAGATCAGATGCCAACTCTTACTCTTTAAACATATAATTGGGTAAGTGTAATCAAGTGGAACATGGGATTCTACTTCCAGAGTAATTCCTCTGTCCATGTTCGGCCTGATAGAATTAATTAATCAGATGATAAGTTTTTATAGGAAGTGAACAATGCTGTCCTTCATTTTTAAGTTATGAAAAATATTGACAACTTGAAGTGGTGTTCGCTAGCTAATTCTTGCAGTTTGAAACCGAATCATTACATAAATTGGAGCTATTTCAGTGCTTAGCGCTACATATGCGCATATAGAGTTCAGACTCTTTTACTTTTCTCTGGACACGTGCTAATAATGATGATGTCTCCATGAAGCATTTATGACATGCCCTGCAGTTTAATAATCAGATGGAGTTAAGAAAGTTCATTTGGTCAAGCATTAAGACTTTGAAAACGGGCTTCCTAAATATAACATTTCTAGCTAATGGTCACTCAGACTTACATGCTGTGGTAATGAAAGTTAAACTGCTTTTTTTGGCTATCAAAATTGTATAAAGAGAAGCTGAAATTTGCTCTGGAGAACAAGGCAGCATGCAGATAGGGAAATGCATACCTTATTAATACAGCATATGGAAAGCTGTTTCTGGTAATGCCTCCTGTTATCAGAACAAGTGTTGCCATTATTGTTGCAAACTTTTGTGGCTCTTCTTGCAGCAAGAAGAGGCTTGTAAGTGTTGATATATAAATCATGTGGAAATGGTGTGTGGATAATGTGTAAGGATTTGTCCGGAGAAAAAGCCAGAGGGCATGACTGCTGAGCTGGAAAGATTATCTTTGAGCAGGAAAACTAGTTCATGTGGCACAGCAAAATATCAAGAAAGTGGGATTATTTTTCTTTTTGGTAATGGTTCCTTGGATTTATTTTGAGGGTTTAATGAGTGGGCTACGTGAAAAGCAATACTAAAACAAATTGTCTTAATGTTGAAGTCAGAGCTTTCAGTCTTTTCTTGCTGTTGTTTCTCCTGCTTAGAATAGGAATGGATATTTAAACTAAACCTTTTACTGAAATTTTCCTTTGATGTCTCAATTATTTTTTTTTTATGAGATCAAAGCTATTATTGAAGACCTACTTCTCTTGAGAATTTTCTGATAAATGATAATGCAGCTCAAAAAAGTGAACAGAAATGAAAAAAGGGAAACAAATTTAAGAACTTATTCACTTCATTGTTATAGTAAAAATGGTATCTATAGGTCTCCTTTAATGCTCTGTGGCAGTTACAGTTGTTGATGGATGGAAAGAGCTTTTCTCTCAAAGATGCTTTCATGGCTGTAATAGTTCACTTATTTTGAGCCTGAAAACCTTCACGCTGATTTCCCATATTGAAAGTTTTAGAAAAGCAGTGTTTGTTTTGACGAAATTATAACTGAAACTGAAAGTTGACCAAATGTGCTTTTTTTTAACTTGCAGAGCTAAATGTCCTTAAAGGAAGCCATTTATAATAGTAGTGGAGAGTGAGCACACCTGTTTGAATTAACAAGAAAAGACTGGGCAGCCCTGGAGAGTAACAGGTTGACTGTTTTGGCTTTGCAAACTCTATCTACATTGGTGGCATTGGAATTGATTTATGCCATGTCCAATTTATGCCTTTATTTATGCCATCGTATGAGTTACACTTGTGAATTACAGGTTTTTAACAGTTTTGACTAGAAAGCTGCAAATTATACTCTCACTTGCTCTAGACACCCTTGTGACTTTTACCTACTGTGGAAAATGATAGTAGATGTAATGGAAAACTATTATTTGGAGGCCAGAGGAGCAGATAGTTTCACAATATTTCATGTTTAAGTCCTGTTGGGTATGACTAAGGAGGAGCAGGCAACGATCCTTATGTTAGGAGCTCTCTGTATAGAAACAAGACGGTGGAAAGCCCTTGGCAGCAGGGGAAGCTAAGGATCCTGAGACGATGAGAAGGACAGGGCCTTTCAGCTTCTTGATTACCTCTCCAGTCAGTTTCCTTACATAATCTAGGAGCTAGTGGCTGTTGTGCTCTTCCTGTTGTATGATTTTTTTACAAGACCTTTGACTTCTACTGGCACATTGAAGGACTTAAATGATGCATATTGTCCTCGTGTTGACTTTTCTTCTTTCTGCACTTTGGAAAAGTGTCTATTCTTCCAGCAGAATCTCTCAGACCAGTGCAATGGTTGGGACAGCTAATGAGAGCCTGAAAAGAGAAGTAGTAACTACAAGCTCAAGAATGATGTCTGGATAAACAAAAACTCCCAATGAAAACAGCAACAAAAAAAGGGCTGAAGTGTGTTTGACTAGGCATCAAAAGCCACCTCATAAGAGCCTAACAAGGCTGCAAATGGTGTGCAATTAAATAAACGTGTGCTGAAGAAATATGTGGGCTAAAGAATGTACTCAAAGTTGCCATATGCAGCAAAGTTCTCCCTGGAAGAGTGCTTCTGTTTGATTTAGGACTGACACTGTAGAAAATTCCCAAGAGAGCTTCATGTGTATATGCCTTGGATAATAGGTGAGCACTGAAGAGTGTTTGAGTAAGGTAAAGTACAGTTTTGTGCTAGGGAAAAGAATATATTCAGTTGAGTAAGATTGTAACAGTGGTTTGGTATTTGAGAAAATACACAGTGCTTTTAAGTGGAAACTCCTAACCAGAAGAGGTTTTCCTTTGGTATCTCTTTGTGCCTTGGTAGCTGCAAGCCTTTCTGTATCTACCGTCTAGTTACCTGGCATTTGTGGCAGAAATAGTCAAGTTTTCTTTAACCCTGAATACCTTTTGAAACTGGAGGCAATTATCCCTTAATAGGACAGTGATTTGGCAATGGGATTTGTCAAAGCTGGTTCTAATGATCTTTTCCTACCTCAAATTTTGGACAGGGTACTGTACCCTTTCAGGTATTTTCTAAAAGGAGTGCTGGAATCTTTCCAGAGTCTGCAGATAGTCTGAAGTCTCAGCAGTGAGGTTTCTGGATGTGTAAACCAGTAATGCATCAATATTACTCGATGTCAGTTTTGATCATTGCCACTTAAAAGCACCCTTCATGATATTACATTATTTTAAATAAACTCTATCCTCCTCATCCTACACTTCTGCAGAGAGCTGAATTATAACTACTGGACTTCTTGATTCAGGAAACATACTTTCACTTTTTTTTTTTATTCTCTGGTATCATTTATGAGGTTCTCTGAATCCTGTGGTGCTCATTTATATTGTTTCTGTCTCTGTATTGGAATTACTATATTTTTCATGTTTCTAACCTAACAGATTAATCTCAAATGAAAAACAGCCCAAACAATTACAAAGAGCTGTTTAGCAGCAACAGGGGTTATTTGTTGTGTGTGGATAATGAGAGGAAATTTAACACGGAGCCCCCTTTCCCCCAGGGACTTTCTTCTGCAACCTCATGCTGTATGGTTTCTATTCCTGAGTCTCTCTTCAACTCTGTATTCAGCAAGTTATTGCAGTACTTGAAAGTGAGCATTTCCAGAAGAGGGTAGGTTGTACATTAAAAGTGCAGCACAGGTAAACGTCTCCTTTCCAACAGCTTGGCAAAACTATCATATTCAGTGACCCTTTCAGGTGTGTAACTCATGTCATAGCAGCAACAATTGCAAGATGGGAATCATTACAATTGTTCTGTTGTGTTCCATGCAGCCTGGTTCATGGCTTCAGAAAGACAAGGTTATTTTCCTTTTCTGCTGCTTACGTTTACTTAAGATAAGCATTTCTGCAGTACCACTGTAAAATTGCAGATGGGGGATTCTAGGCCTTAAGTGCCCATTAAGTATTGCTTTGCATATGTAAGCTTTATATGCCATAATGACCAAGTATATCTTATGGTTTAGCTATTTAAATGATGGGTTCTTTCTCCTACTCACCTTCCAAAGGATAAGAGGCATAGGAAAATATACTTGGGATAAAGAGAACATTTTGGTGATAGTTAGCTTTTGTTGAATTTTTTTCCTTTAAATTTTTGTATCCTTCCAAATACAAAGGGTCTTTTTTGTTTTATTTCCTTAGGATTTCCTAATTTAAAAACATCTGAATTTTTCATCGTAGGGATTAAATGAATGTCAGTCCTTCTTCCTCATGTGCACCTCTAAAGAGTGTAATATTGCAGCTTAGATAACTTTTTTGTCATGAGGTCTGTGCAGTGGTTCCAGACAGCAGTGATTGTTGTTGCAGGTGTTCTCTGGTGTGGTGGGTTGACCTTGACTGGTAGCCAGATGTCCACCCAACCACTCTCTCCCTCCCCCTCCTCAACAGGATAGGGGGCAAAACTAAGATAAATAAAGCTCATGGAGCAAAATAAAGACAGGGAGATCACTTGCCAGTTACCACCATGGGCAAAACAGTCATGAGTTGGGGAAAATTAATTTCTTGCCAATTAAAATACAGTTGGGTGGTGAGAATCAAAGAAAGACTTCCTTATTTCAATCTGGTATAATAATAAAATAAAGCTACTCATGTATTTCAGGGTCTTGAATATAAAGTATGAGAAGATCTGTTGCATTGAAGGAAAATACTGTATTTTTGTGAATGTAACTTTTATAGACAATGAGGATCTTGTGGATTTCTAGAATTTAGTTGACTTTCTGGGATACATTTTCTTGCTTCTCCTTTTTGTTTGCTTTTCCTCAGTCTTTTCAATAGAGAGAACCTTGCACTGTGTTGAATGGGAGAGTGCAGTTTTGGAGCCTGCAACTTGCATGAACCTGGAAGTTTGATACTTTTAATACCTTCCCCTATATCCGGTTGTGTTTTATATTAAATGCCAAGTATTGTTTCCCATTGCCATAGCATCAATTATGACTTCATGAATTAATTACTTATGAAGCTTTTTCTGCTCATTTTATAAGAAGTTGAATATTTCCCCTTCTTTCAAAGCTATTAAAATTTAATATCAACCCAGAAACTCAAATTGACCCTTGGCTAAAATTGAAACCCCATATTCTGCATGACAGATCAGATTTGTGATTACAGAAACAGGACAAGAATGGACTCATGTGCGTGCCCACCCCAGTACTTCACTGACTTTTTTGTGGGCTTTTTTTCTTAGCCTGAGCCTAAAGGAAAGGCAGTTTTAGCTGGTGCTCATCTGTGGTGGTTTTTTTTATTTGCGCATTTTAATAGAGAACATTTCATGTAGTTCCAGGTCTGAAAAGATTCTTGGAAGTTCTATAGACATAGGAAAATAAAATTTACAGGTGGTGTTTGTTTTAAATCTTCATAATGTATTTTAGGAACAAAGTTTAACATTATTATGGTGTTATAAATCAACAGATT
Source organism: Numenius arquata (assembly GCF_964106895.1). NCBI lineage: Eukaryota > Metazoa > Chordata > Aves > Charadriiformes > Scolopacidae > Numenius > Numenius arquata. The sequence goes on along the minus strand of NC_133585.1, from coordinate 15,113,853 downwards.
GTAGAAAGAAACTCTCAATTTTGATTCAGTTCTGTTGAAGCAAATATTTGACAGACCTTCATAGATGACAGTTGTTCCTTTTGAGCTGTATGCAAATTGCTTTCATAATTGCCGGTGGAAGTGAACATTTTTAATCAATAGGCACTAACCTAGGGCAGCTTAAAGTCATTCTGATGATGTTCTTAAATTACTGGGTTTTGTAAAGGAAAATCTTTCTGGTAGATACAGTACATATTGTCATGTTGGGGTGAGATGAAACTCTAAACTGCTTATACTGCTTACATGAGACTTTAAAGCAAAAAAAAATCACATCAAAGCAAAAAAGAATTTATTGCTATTAGATGATGAAAGTCTCTGGGACACTTCAACTTACAGGCACAGTGATAGAGAGGAAATAAATGTGTCTCCCTATATGAAAGGATTTAATGCATTTTCTGGTTTGACCTCTTACATGCTCTCTCCTATCTAGTTTCCCTTGCATCTCCATTATCTGTGAATTTATTCCCATCCACGTATCTTCTAATGAGAGAAATCTAATCATGGCCAGCATATGGTGTTGAATGTAAATACGATATAACTTAGCATTTGGTGCTCTGTGAAATAATTACAGCCATCATTTCACCTGTTCTGTCTGTGCTGTAGCTGGGCATTATTGGAGAACTGAAAAAACTAACCCAAAAACAACCAAAAAAAAAAAAGACCCTGAAAACCCAAACAAACCCCAAAACCCAAACCAATCACTTGTTTACCATGAAAATGGCTTTATTTTTCCATGTTTTCTCTTTCCTAAAACATGGAGCAGGAGAAAGATATTGCATGAGAGAGCAGAGTGGGAACAACACCTCCCTATTTTCTTGGTGATTTTTCTCTTGGTGATATTTTTGTCAGAATTGTAAAAACTGAAAAATTTCAAGAAAACTTTCCCTCTGGAGGGGAAAAATTCTAATTTGATAGGCTATATAAACTGATAAACCTCAGGACTATATCGTAGTATAGCTGTCTGGATGCAAATACACAGATTTATACAGATGTCACAGTAACTATTACAGTGTAGATTGGATCTCATCTGCATATTAAATTTGGGAATTTTCCTCTTTAAAAGGCACTTGGGCAGATGACTGATAAACCCAAATGTCACCTCCTGTACACATTTAAGGTACTTTTGGGTGTAATAGTGATGAGCCTAGAAATAACTTTTGTTTTTATATTTCTCAGTGGACACTTTAAGTTTTTGTATTACGCATTTTTCAGTTAGTGCTATGACTTCATGCTTTTTTTGCAGTTTTATCAGCGGGTACATATGATATCATGGTTTAAAATAAAAGTAAGAGATGAAGAAATTGTCACCTAACTGAAATGTCATGATGCACATTTTTCTCCTTAATTAGGGAGAAAAGCTGCTAGCTACTCTAGTAGTGTTAGCCTCCAAATGCAGTCCCAAAGCACAGTTGCTCCAACATAACTTTTTCCCTGTGTTTAAAAAAACCCCAGTTTTTCTTGCTTCTGCGATATCGCCAGTAAAATTCAGATGAGTGTCTGGCTTAAAAAAACTTGCCGCCTAGGGCTTCAGAATCAAAGCTAAATTTGGGTTGTTCAGCACTCACTAGTTCAGTGAATTCGAAGGGTTGTGAATAATCTGTCATGAAAGCGTATACCATTTTCCTGGCTTGTGAAGCTACTGTCCTTTTTTTCTGATTGTCAAAAAAAGCATTATTCTGGGGAATAAAGAGGCTGCACATGCACCTATGTGTGATTTGCTTCATCTGTCTCTTACCTTCCATCGACTCACATATATGGCTTAACGGGATGGATGTTAGGCCGGATCTAATGTACACCAACTACTGAGATGTGCTGTTCTGGGACACTGTCTGATAACCAAACTGATGAACTCCTGTAATGACATGATGACATAAATCAAAATGTAATCTCCTGATGGCTCACTGTGGAGAAGTCACCTTTCCGTGGTGCTACACACCTGCCCCTGCCTGTGATGCTGCCACACAGCCTGGTGAAAACCGACCCTGGGAGAGGCAGCCCCTTGGCTGATTTGTGTCCTCGTGTATCCTAACTGTAAACCTGGGAAGACACTGCATGCTGGGAAGCACCTTGTGCTCCAGGCAAACTTCTGCCTGCTGTGGTTTCTGATGTAAATGGATCTTGAAATACATAGTTTGAAATATTGCTTTGTAGGGTGGAACTTTTTTTGCCCCACACTATGGTCCTGTGAAACTTACCAAAATGGGCTGCTCTCACTCCCATCCTCTCATCCTGTGGAAGGAATGAAATCAAAATCAGAATCTATCATGAAGTATCTCATAGCAGGTAAATAGGACTTTATAGAGCTTAGATATAAAGTGTGTTCTCTCTGTGTAACTGTTTTCACACACAGTTGGCAGCGAATTAACTTGTACTAGCTAACAAATTTTGTAGGATTTTTGTGGTACGAGTTTTTGTTCCTAACCTTAGTTTGGTATCCCCTTGTTAATGAATTGTAATTCTTACAAACTTAAGTGCTGAGGGATGTTTCAAGGCAAACTAATTTCCCCCCTTAAGGGAGCGAGAGAGGAAATTTAATCTCTTAGCTTTCTCTCTCCCTCAGAGTAACTTCCCAGCCACACTGGGCTTCACTCCCAGACTCCCTTTAGTTCCATCCTCAAGGGATATGTTTGTCCTCGAGGCTCCTAAATTCAGTTAGCTAACATATGTTAAAGTGATTGTGAAGACAAGAAAGCTTGGTTTTGATTCATGTTAGCATTTCATGTTCAGCCCTGGACTTCAGTAGAAAAGTTAATTTTAACTTATTAACCTGAGTTAAAACCTGGGTTGCCTTGCCTTTGCTTCTGTTTTATTATCAGTTAGCCCTTCTAAGATCAGAATAAATCTTTCTCCAATGTAAGTATTTGTCCTCCTGAAGGAGTTATAGTAACTTCTTTCCTGATAATGCAGGAGAGTTTGTAGCTCTCTTTATAGAGGGTTTAAGCCGAAGGCTTTTTTTCTTGTGGCTTTAGTTGACTTCTACCCTAGAATGTTGTTCCAGGTCTGAATTGATGATACATCTCCATTTAAAAGGAGGAGGGAGATGAAGTGGGGCAATGCTACCCTATAGCACATGATTTTAGGCCCCAAAAATCTTCAGGTTGGTAATTGAGTCTATAGTGGACCATGCCGGTAACCAGCCACGGTTACTAAGTGGTAACCACCACTCTATTCTCATAATCTTAGCCAGAAGATAACAGGGTTTTGGGTTGTTTTTATGTTGGCATAGGATAATGGACCTCTACACACATACACTTTTGCAAATGAGCAGATTGGTAAATAGGCTGTGTTAGAAGTCTATTACAGGTTTATGAAGTCAGTAATGGAAGTATTTGAATCATCATTTGGTACTTTTCTCAAATTCTGAAATTTGAAGAGGAATCAAGACTGACCTCAAAACTATTTTTTTTCCTTGGCTTTTAATGTCTTCACAAAATGATTCTTTTCACATTTGAAAGGAAAATATGCATTGTACATGAAAGGAGTATAACTTTTAGTTTGTTTTAATTTTGTTAGAGAAAGAGGATTAGAGTTAATTGGCCTTCTACCCTCTCAGCACAAATTCCATTCCTGTCTAGGTAATACTTGATTAACCTTAAATTTTGGCTTATCATAGCATAGAATATTGCTTGAGGTGCAAGAGGAAGTACTAAGCAGTCCATCTGCAAAGTGATCTTACAGTAAACATTGAATGCCACAAGCTTTTGTTAAATGGAGCTTGTAGATTTCTACATATATAAAGAGCAAGTTGGCTTTTTGTCTGTCCTGCTTTGTCCACATTCTTAGTCTTTTAGTTAGACTTTGAAGTAGTTTGGATTTGGATGTTGTTTTGGTAAAGCAAGTAACTGTCATAGTTGTTCTTTTTTAAAACCCGTTGCACACCGTTACAAAACAGGTTACCAATAACAAGTTGCGTACCCCTTGCTTCTTGCATGCAAGTCACTCCAACTTATAAATAGAACTGTTCTGATAGACAGAACTTGGCCTATCCTCTTGTCCTCTTATGCGAGTTATTTTGGTTTAAAAATAGAACTGTCCTAGAACTGATATGTATCAACGAGGTTGTGAAAGTTCACTTCTAGACACTACTGTAATTAAGCAGTAAGTTACAGGGAGCTGTGTGTGTGTTCTCATCAATAATCTAAAGATTTTAAAGTATAGTAGCAATAACTTCAGTTTTTCAAGGATCTATGCAATTGCTAAGTGTTACACTGCTGGATGCTGTTCCTTTGCTGTAGCTTATCAAAACATACCCAAAATATACATGTGCACTTCAACAAAGAAATACCTGTTGAGAGCATTATAAAAAAGGAAATGATTCTGTGAGCAAGGACTAGACAGTAGATAGTAACCATAATTTGTGATCTATTGAACTACTGCTTTGATCACAGCAGTGTTGTAATGCATTTAAGCGTAGATTGTTTCTGAATGCAAACACTTCCTGAGCATATTTAAGGCAATTCTGTCTTAATTTGGTTTGCCTTTTTTAACTTGGAGCTCACTTCTAAAAGTTTAAATCTTCCTTTATTTCTTTTGTGGTTTGTTTTGTTTTTTTTTTCTTTTTAAGAATAATTGTTTAGGTTTTTTATTCTGGTTTTGTGCTCATGGCAGCTCTTTAATATGCATAAGAGACTTTTCTTGGATGTTTGGAAATGTTAATTTTTTTTTTCAGGCAGTCGTGCTTGACTCTTCTACTTCCACTTCAGTTACCTTAGGCATTTAAATACACAGAGTTACACTGAGTATGCTAAAAGCCTGGGGATGGAAGAAGGTTAATTTGAATAATTTCTTTAGTATAATTTAGAGATGGACTGATGTCAGCAGTCACTTGACAGTAGCTTTACTATCAAAGATAATTTGTGGGCTCTGCAACGGAATAAAGTTGAAAGGTATGATTTGAGGAATTTTTTCTAAAAGCCTTTCCTAAGAAATCTCTTGTGTATCTGTTAAGTACTCTTATGTCTAATACTTAGCTGCTGCTTCTGTTTTAGAGGATTTACCTGGAGTAAAAGAACTAGGAAATTTTTTTGAGGTTAGGAGGAAATGAAAAAAAACTCATAAAAGGGTCTAAATGTTGACATATGAATGATTACTTCAAATGGCAGAAGATAGATTCATTCCATTTCTTTTCAGCAGGGTTGCTATGGTTAGCTGAGCAATATGGGGGGAGAGGAGTGTGAGAGCTTTTCCTACCTCTCAGAGCATCTTGTGACTATAAAATTCTTCTATTGCTTATCTGGATTTTTCCTTCATGTTCTAAATATACCAGTACTCGGGAGATTACTCATTTTGTGAAAATGAGAGAGAAAATAGGAAAAATTAGCTTTCTGAAGTAGGTAGCCACTGAACGTATTGGTGGTTCAGAAATAATTAAGTGCTGTGTGAGTGAGGAACAGGGCCCAAGTCCTAAAACCTAATAAACACAGTTTCCATCTCGTGGGTTGGACTCAGGGGTACACAGGTGAATAACTGAAATTCAGTGGGAACCTGTGATGTTCTTCCATCTGCCTGATGAAGGAACATGCAACCTCCACCTGAGCTCAGTGAATGGTTTGAACATGTCAGCTTCTTGACAGATAACAGGTTGTTCTGGAAATAAGAATCTCTATCATTTTTATTCCTGAAGAAGCATGACTGCTCTTTATGACCTTTTCATTTAAAAAGTAATACAAAATGACTTTATATACAAACACTTAGCTAAACATGCCATAAATTAGAGGCTTTCTTTCAGCTAGCCAGTTAAATGTATCCAAGCCTTAACTTGCTTTTAGAAGACACATTTGAATTGTACTTGGAATAAGTCCAAATAGGTAGAGTTCAGAAAATAATGTGTTGTCTAGGGGGATGCACACATAGTAAAAAATAGCCTTGAAGAGAGGAGGTTTGCTTTCCATGTGCATTAGGATAGGATGATATTTTGAGTGTTTGAGCATTGTTTTACCCACTGTTAACCAGCAGAGAGCACTTTAGTTTATAACATAACATTTATAAAAAAATGTGAAATTGGGAAAGGCTGAGGTTATTTTTCTTTCTCTGAGACGGCCATTAAAAACAAACTGCCAGTGACAATTAAATTCCTGGGTTTTCCTGGGTTTATCAACAGTGTTCATGTTTCGTACAAATGTACTGCTATATAAGTATAAATTTTATTGTGTGCCAATGACTTAAGGAAAGATTCAAGGTAAATCTTATCAGTAATTTCTTGATAGTGTTTATTTAAACTCTACATATTATGATGTACAGTTCCTCAAAGTATCAGCCTTACGAGGCTGATGTGGAGAATGATGTCCCTAGTTTGGAGCCCCAGGTATGGCGCCGGTATGTTTTCAGTGCATGAAGACAGCGAGTATGAGGACTTGTTGCCAATGCACAGAGAACAGCTTCCGTATGATGGTGCTGTTGTGGTTGCTCACTGAAATTCATTTGTGGAGAATGATACGAGGAGAAAGCTTTGAGGCAAATAGCATTATGAATCAGCGCATTAAATCTTCTTTTCTTAGTATGTGGTATGCATGTTGGTTGTCATGACAGAAATGCTACTGAGATGAGGGTGAAGGGTGGGAAGATGAGATGGGAGGCAAAAGAATCCTGATATTGACCTTGGGCCCCCCCCCCCCCCCCCCCCCCAAACCAACCAACCAAACCAACCATGTATTAACTGGAGGTTACCTGCTTAAAAAACCTGAAACCTACAACAAAACCAAACCTGTCATTGTCACTTGGCACCTCTTGTGTGACTGGAGTCCTTGGAAATGGGCAAATTAGTGTTTTGCTAACTCAGGTCTGCAGTATGAGGGCAGCGGATGGGGCTATTGCATATTGTCCGGTAGCTGTTCCACCCTCTCACCTCACCCCTGTCCCACCTAGCTTGGTGGGAAGGGAGAGATCCTAAGGGGCAAAGTCAATGTAGGAATCTGTGGATGCCCCTAAGGAGAGGTGCACAGTCTTAAATGTGGTAATGATATAATTTAGCCACATCTTGAATGGCTGCTCTCACGGCTGTTGGTAACGTGTGGGTTGGGTGTAATGTCTTAACGGGCATAGAGGGAGAGAATTATTGCAATGAAGTCTCTGACCTCTCCTGATTATTATTATTGGTTTTTTACCTATGAGAATTGTAGGGAAGTAGCCAACGCATTCTGCGGAGTTTGTCAGCAGCATGTGGAAACATGATCTGTAATCTGCCAGTCATGCACATATATGAAGCACGTAACACTTCTGTGAGAGCTGCATTAGTAGAGAAGACCGTACAAATCCTGTCATAGGAACAGGCGTACAAGGGAGGAGCAAGCTTTCACAGGCACGGGTAGTTGTAAATACGTGTTTTGCTGAAATATTGTTGCTCCTTTTATGAGATGAATAATTAATATTATAAACCTTATTGTTCAGAGTGGCAATTTGCAGGTCCTTTGGATGGGGATATGGAGCTGTTGGAACCGTAAACATCTCATCTAGCAATTTCTTAAGCAGCGTGTTGTGCCTTTTATTGTTCGAATCTGCCTGGGAGTGGCTTTAAGATCCAGTAACCCGATCTTTTATCACTCTTGGAGGTTTCCTTTTCTGGTATGCCCTGATGCATTCAACACATGTCGGTATTGTATGCGACCGGCAACCTGAGCAATTCAGGCTCACTTTCTCTGTCTGCAATAAACGGCAAATCATCCGCTGGTGAACGCTTCTCAGACTTGTCAGCCGTCTGCAGCTAATTTCTGTGTGGCTCATCAACCCCGTTTAAGAGACTGGAAGCGCTGTGGATGACCAAGCTAGAAAGCGTTGACAAGATCTTTTCTCAGGAGTAAAGACTAGTTAAGAATGAGAGCGGAAAACGGCTTTTCTTTTCTTTAGAGGAATCAGACTGATGTGAGAACACCCAGTTTCTCACTGAGGAAAACAGAGCAAGGCTATGAGCAATTCAAGGCTGTGCAGGAGGAGCAGAGACTGCCTTTAAACAGCAGTTATTCTGTTACTTGTCTGAGAAACGTCAGCAGATGGACTTTGGTTTCAGTGCTGTGAATACTTGCAGTGGCTTTGCATGTTGGAATACAAGCAGTGATCTCTTTTATTCCCCTTCCCCTGTATATTTACCTGCTGAAAAATGAGTGAGGAAGCAAAGGAGAAAAATGCTAAACCAGCTCACAGGAAAAAGAAAGGAAAAAAGGTAACTCCCTGTACAGACAGGCTGCTGTAATACCTTTTTTTAGTCATTTTGTGTTCTAGCAGTTTGCTTCTGGGTGTGGAGTGGCTTTGGTTTGATAATTTGTTTAGAATAAGGATGATGGCAGAATCGGGATGGTTTTGTTTATGCTAGATGCTGATGGGTGTGTTCTTTGCTAGAATCAGTAATACCATCAACTCGGTTGTTTTGCATTTTTTAAATACTCCAGTGTTTTAATATATGTTAGTTACAGAATTTCTTTGTGGTTGTAGCTTTCCTAGTGTATTCCAAACACAGGGTTAGCAAGTAAACAGGTATCTAAATGAAGCCTTTTTTTAAGGGAGAGACTGATAATCAACATGTGCTCTTGTAAATGAATATTATGGATATTGCCAAGAAAAGCAAGTTTTACAATAAGCTTTTATTTTTTAAAAAGCTATGTTTTTTACTGCATGCCACTTTGATCAGTTTTATATATTGTGGAACATGAAAATATTGTGGTTAAACTAAGCTAAGGAATGAAATTGCAGTTTCAGTGGAACTAATTTATGTTACGGTGTAAGTCTTTTGCCTGAGACTGTGCTTAGAAAGATGAATTTGATTATTACCTTCTATGTTGCAGTTTTTTGCTTTCCTGATATCCATGTAATTTCTCCCCCCCATATTGAAATGGATGATTTTCATGTGCTTACACTTGAGTCAGATTGTTAAATCTAGGTAGTTGACTTCTTTAGGTTTTTCTAACTCATATTTAAAATATATTAACTCAGTATATTAATTTATAATGTGAATTTCCTCAAGTGCTGTAGAAAAAGATATCTGAAAGGTTTATCATTGTTGCAGAGAATATATTCAGACCCCCGCCCTTTATTTTCTGAGTGTATGTTTGCCTTCCTACCATATGAAAGTGTATGCCAGCCTCACAGTTAATCCATTTCCTTGGTGAAGGATTCAGTAAAGATTGCTGAAAAAGCAAATTAAACCAGATTGGCCCCTCTATTCTTCCAGAATTGCAAAGAATAGCTTTGGAAGGCAGCAGGGGAAAATATAATTGAAACCACTTTTAATGCGAAATGAGGATACCTTCCTAACATACAAAATGCTTCCGTCAGGTATGATAGACTGCCTCAGGACTAGAAAATATATCTATAACTAAATTCTGGGGTGGGCTTTAAATTTTGAATATGTTAATATTTTTACTATGTTATACAAATTATTTTTATGGTGTTCAACAATCTAGCTGTAGTTTTATGGCATACACCAACTTTTATGGCTTAACCTTATATAGATCCATGTCTTCTAGAGGACCAACCCAATAGCCAACAAGACAGAGCAGCGGAGGTGATTTAGGATTAAGCAAAGTTTGGAGTCTCACCTGTTATTCCAGCAATGTCTTGTGATAGTCTACCTGTATCTTCACCTTGTAAAGGTGATATTCTTCGTTGTCAGGAGGCTACAGCTTCCCTGTCCAAATCCACCCTCTGTTGACTGGTACAACATGTCATTGGTCTCAAGGGAGATGGGTGGGGGAAGCTGTTGGACATGTTTACATTTGTGAACTACTGTTGTGAGCATTGAAAGGCAATGGCACAACGCTCAGTTGATGCCTTGCAAGGTGATGGTTAAGCCTACCCTTACGTGCCTCCAGCCATTGCTGCACAAGCTGTAGCTAACACCACGGCGTGACTGCAAGTCATTACATTTCAATATGGCGTGACTAGAGCTTTTTAAATCTGCAAAAAGTGTTGTTTCACCATTCCGTTTGATTTTTCTTCATGCTGCTGGAATCACTGAAACTGTTGCTGGGATATGCTGTATCAGGCTGAGGTGCCTCCCTTGTGACTAGTGTGCATCGAGGCTGCTTGCTTGCCAGTGTTAAACACAGGGCTGGGCCAGAATGTGCCCAGTGGAAACTACTCTTCTTTTTTAAACAAGAAGCAACCATTTCTTCTCGTCCTAGTAGAAATTTCCCCTGCTTTTCACAGTTCATTGGGGAAGGTTTTAAATTTATTGTTATGATTCAGAAGATGAATCTCTGAATGGCCAATGAAGAACTTAGCTAAGGAATGCTCTCCAAGAAGTTTGATAAACAAATGGTGTTTGGCTGTAAACTCCTGAGCCAGGTGAAAGCTTAACTGGGTCTGGGATTCCAGTGAGTTATGCCACCTGTCCCTCCTAAATGTAGGTATCCTGGAATGGGTATTTCCATGGCTGCCTTCCTGTTCCCTTTAGATAGTTCCTTTCTTGGCAGCTGTGCTTTCTCCATATTTAGCTTTTCCCTTGCCTCCTGTCTCATTTATCTTCAGAGCTGAGTGATGGCAAGTCTTTCTTCTGCTCTTTGACTGCTGAGGTACTCATTCATATCCCATTCCCTCTTCATCAACTCTTGGTTTTCCTTTTCTTACACGATGTCTGACATAAAGATACAGAAAGAGCAGGAGGACAGCCATGGAAAACGCACAGTTTGCTGTAGGAAAACCACCATCAGTAATACACATCCTGATTTTCCAGAGTTGTGTGATTAGGCTGTACCACAAAAATAAGCCTTAACCTGGCAAATAATTTCTCACTTTTGAGCACAAGGACTTGCAATAACTGCATTTAAAATAGATTGGCCAAAGCAGAAATTTTCTGCAAGTACACTGAAAATTGCAATCTAGATGGAGAGGATGAAGATGAGAAACAAGTTGGGAGGTGTTGCTGAGATTTATTATGAAGGATGGACAATTTAGATGAAAGCAGAACAGTACTGTGTTTAGCGCTGTGAGATTGTTGGGGATAAAACTTTCAAAGGACGATGAAGGTATCATATCAATATATATTGCTGAGGCTACACTGAACAGGGTTAGCTCTGATGGAATAGGAAGCCTAATTATTTTCTCTGATCCATACTTCAGGGTTCCTTTCTACCAGCAGCCTGTGCCTCTTGCACTTGAGCATCAGTCATCCTGCAATTTCCAGTCACGCTTTTACAGAGTCAGTGTTTTGAAACTGTCAAGTTGAATCCCTAGGCATTATGGAGTGGCTTTATCTTGTATGTTTGTGTCATCACTTTTCAGTAAATTTTGGAATCTCAATTATAGAAGAGCAGTGAACTCGGCTGTCACTAGAGATAGAAGATGTGTTTTGATTTTTAACAAAAGAGAAGTATTCTTTCCTCTACTGATTCAAACTACCAGAATGAAATTAGCCATGACAATACTGATGATCCTTTGAAGCTTTAAAAGGTAATCAGGAGTCTGTGAACAAGAAATAAATTAGACCACCTCAAAACTTCTGAGTAAAAGACAGTTTTCAATTTAATCTTACAGTTACTTTCTGGGCATCACCCACTTCTGAGTAGTGGGAACTTTCACATTAAACTCTCATACCAGAAGCTTTGCTGGGAATGCGGTTTTTTTGTTTGTTTGTTTTGGGCAGTCTTTTGTTCGCCCCTTCTCATACTCCCTCCAAGATCTTCAGACATCCTGCACAATTAATGTTGCTGATGTGTCTCTCATATGTATAGCATAAATCACTAATGGAAGCTACTAACAGAAATGCGTAAAGAGTTTATTCTTGAATGTCCACAGGAGAGAGCTCATGCTGAACTCTTAATGTGATTCTAGAGTCATCTGTTTATTAATCCACCTCCCTGCCTTTAGTTGATCACTGTAGTATGACTTCAACACTGTTGCTTTGTGTAAAATATGAATATGCGATGCAGGGCGGAGTGGTGAGCTGCTTATGCAGCAGATTGAATATCAGTGCTTGGGGTCAGAATGTTTAGGGCGGCCAACATTATGACTTTTGGACTAAGAGGAGGTTTAGCTCAATCCACTTTTTGAGCCAGTAGCCCGGGCTCACTACACTGGGAACACACCTCACAATTTCTGCCAAGGGATTATTGCTCTGTCATAACTCCAAGTTTTGACACAGCAGCATTAGTGCTGTCTCCAGAGGGGACTCTTCCATTGTTGCACATGGTTGAAAATCTGGTGAGCAGCAGGTCTTTATTGGGATGAGAAACTTCCGGGGCGTTTGTGTGGGGGTAGATGCTTAGAAATCAGAGGTTCTCAGGTGTGATGAGCCATTCCCCACCGTCGTAAAAATGCAGTATCAATAGTGGCCTGGGAGAAGAGTTGTCCCTGCCTCTGATAGAGCCAGATCAGGTCCTTTATAGGCAAAGCCTGCCTCTGCTGAAATAGCACTACTGATTTCAGTGGGGACAATATTTGCGGGCCTGAGGTCTTGGCATTTCATCTTTATGTTGTCAAATGATTCATCTGTGTATGTATGATTATACTGGGACTTCTGGTGATCATAACTTGGCACCTGTGAAGACCAACTTTTGTCATGACAAGATAAGAAATGGTATTTTGTTTCTGAGATTCATGGTGATATCACACTTCTTTCAAAGCTGTCTTTTACAACTAGATTTGCTGACTTGGTTGCTTTAATTCTTTAATTTAGAGATAATTTATGTTCAGCTCTTATACACATTATGGTTGTTGGGGGAGAACATTCAGTACTGCTTGCTCCCAGTTGAGAAGTGCTCATTGCTAACAGTAAAGAAAATGCTCACAGTAGACTTTTCTAATTTTTTTTGTAGCTTTAACTTATTAATAAAATTAACTTATTATTTGAGTGTAAATTGATTTCTAAATTTGGCTTGTTCCTGACAAACTGCTTAGATTGTGAAATACAATGCAAAAAGACTCTACAAGAACACTGTCTCTTGTCTTGGCAAATAAGGTTTACACTACATTGTTAATTTTAAGCTTCTGTGGATAAGAAATGGTTCTTACAGATTTAAAGTTGACTGTATGGCAATAGTCATAAAGTATCCTGTGCTGAAAATTTAAAATGTGATAAAATGATAAACGGATTTGTTGTGCCTTTGCCAATTCCTACTTGTTCAGCTTTAACGTTCATTTTATTGATATAATAGATTCTTAGTCTCACTTTTTTAGCAGATATATTAAAAAAAAAAAGTACGAACGGCCCTCAGAACTTCTGGAAGATACTCCTCATTTGCATGTCCAAATTGTAAAAGTCTAAGAATGGTAGAATAAAGATGTTTTCAACCATTATGATTATTTTTATTTGTTCTGTTTTTGAAAACTTCAGGCTTTGAATCAAACACGTTTACATTTTCTTGCCATCTACAAATTTCTGAATTGCCCTGGAAAACTAAAATGCATTGATTCCTGTCACCTTCACTTTGGTATTGCTTTGGTACACAGTAATATAATTGTTTTCCTTTTATCAGACTGGAACAAAATAAAGCATACGTAATGGCAAGTTAAGCATCTTACTGTTTTGAAATGAGCCACTTCAAATGTTCATCTTCTCTGGAAAAAATAATCTGATTGACATTACTTATCTTCAGTAGTATTAGTCAACAGCTCCTAGCCCCTAGGTACCTATGGTTAAAAAATTGTAAGTGGATGTTATTGTCATAGTCTATATTAAATGAAACAGCAAGGTGTGTTGTTACTGAATTTTTAATGTAATTCACTCTGTAGAGAAGTGACAGAACTTGTAACATGAGTGATAATCCTTCCATTTGCTGCTAAATTACTGCTCTTGTTGGAAAAAAACCAAACAAACAATTTTTATTTCTTTTTTTTAAAACATGCTTTTTTAACAGAGGAATCCTGCAGTTTGTGAGGCAACATGAAACCTGAGGGAGATTCTCTGATCCTGTGACATAAGTCCATGCTACAGTTTTGAGCTTTTACCAGAAAACTAAGGTGTGAATAGTTCTTGTCCTTCTGAAGGATGGGTCTAGGAAGTAGAAGTACAACTGTGGATAAGTGCTTCAGCAGACTCTTTTCTTCCCCCCCCCCCCCCCCCCGCCACGTTTTGCTTCCCTTGTGGGGGTTTTCCCTTTGCTTCAATGGGCCATGTTCTTAGCTGCTCATGGACCAGGCATTTCCCAGTGTTGCTGTCTTTGAGGCCTCTGTTGCCTTTTCCTCCTTCCATTCTTTTTCAGCATTTCCTCGCTGGGTTTCTGAGCTGTTCTACCCTTTGAATGGCTTTGGCTTTTTCCATGTGTCCTCAAGTGGGAAGTTGATGGCCTTGAGTCTGTTTTTTGGGTTGAATCACTCAAGACTTTCCTCATGTTGAATGGGAGACTTTATAGTGGGTTTCCATCTCTACAGTAGAGGCCATACACTTTCACTCAATGTCATCACCCAAAGGACTGAGGCCCCGTATGGGGTCTGGTTTCTTGGTGGCCTCTCCTGGGTGTACTGTGGCAGAATGAGTGCGATGGGCAGTGTTCCAGGATGGCTTGCATGGGGGTCATTGCTGGTGCCTGGTGCCTCAGCTGGAGGATTTCCAGTGCCTTCTACTCCGTAAGCTGGGCACTTACAGTCCAGGTCAGGTTGCCTCCTTTGCAGTAAATTGTTTTATGTACAATTAGGTCACAGTTAGATTGGATTACAGAAAGTGGGTTTGAGCTATAAGAGACACAGTGGATCAGCTTCAGTTACATATTGCTGTTTTGCAGTCATCAGTGGGACAGGAAATGATACAAAAGTTTCTGTAGTAAAGTCTTTATATTAACCCACTGAGTAAACTTCAGCTTGCTCCAGCTTCAACTTATTTTGAATCATATGGAGATCTTTTTCAGGTTCCTTAGAACCTGAAGGGTCTCTGTTTAGCATCTGGGAGTTCCTTTTTCCAAACTCTGTGACTAATGCAATTGTAGAATTCAGTAGGTCTTAGAGATAGCACCTAGATAGGTCTGGTAGGTGTTGAAATGCTTATTGTGTTTATGCAATGGTTATGTCTTAAAAATACTTTGATCCATCTGTCAATTACAGATTGAGAAAACTAAATGCATCTGGGCATCCCCCTTTGACTTCCAAACAAGAGTTCTGTATATCTGCATAACCCTACTCGTCATGGGCTTCTCAGTCTGTTTACCTTGCTTCTGCTTTGTGGAGGTGGTGGTAGAACCTGCAGCTTTCCTTCATCTGTGGCTGACTCCAGGCAGGATTTAGGGATGGTTCAGGGCCTAGAGAGAGCCAACACACCACTAGGAAGGAACTAGCTCCATTCATTTTTGTTTAAAGTACCAGTGTATATTAGCAGGGAATCATAGAATAGTTTGGATTGGATGGACCTTTAAAAGTCATTAGTCCCAACCCCTCCTGCAATCAGCAGGGACATCTTCAACCAGATCAGGTTGCTCAGAGCCCTGTCCAACCTGACCTTGAATCTTTCCAGAGATGGAGAATGATGATAACCAAAGTAGGCAATTTAGGGTTTTAAGTTGAAAAAATAGAGGGTGTTTTTTGTAGCTCATTATTTATTGCAAATGCTGGAGCAGGTTACCATGCCTAGCTGTTGGATCTTTCACTTGCCAAAGGTTCAGCTTTGGGTTTTAAATCTTAATGCTATACAAAAATGTTTTGTTAAATTGGTGTTAGGTCCTTATTTCAAGTGATGAAGCTTTTGGTATCTGATCAAACCAGTAATATAATGAATTCTCCTTGGTCACTCTTCCAAGCACCTCAGATTTCAAGTTTGGAATATGAACAATAGTTTAATACTTCATGGAAGTAATAGTAATCTCCACGTTGTCTTCCAGTTATTTTTTTCCGGCTGGCTAATGGAGGTGCAGGTTTTTGTGTTCCACTGACAGGCAGGTGCTGGCTCAGTAATTGAAAGTATTTGCTGGATAAACTGAAACAGGTTATCCTTTCATTCCCAAAACAGCAACAGGGCAAACCCTGCCTTTTTACCTTAGTGTTGAGAGATGTGAACTGGCTGGATGAGGAAAAACTACACATGGGTTATTTTCTTTAGTATTTCTTTGATATGTAATACACACCACGTCTTATTATGTCTAAATTAAATGCATAGCTAAGTATATTTAAGACACTTAATTTAAAGTGTTACCATCACAGACTTGTTTCAGGTTTATGCTTACAAGAGATTTTGGCTGCTGAGAATTCTCTATAGCGCATTAGTAAATTGTGAATGTAAACAAGGATTGAATTGTCTGAGTAGTTTTTTTTAAGGAGTCATTACATTGTGAAAGGGAATAATATAAAGCAATGTGGTACGTCATGTTGTTCACTATTAAGCCTGTTTCATAGTTTTGTTTAAAACTACTGTTTAGGGGGAATAATTTTTTGGGGGTAATAATGGTTATATAACCACTTTGCTGTTGTGTGTGTGTGTGTGGCCTTTTCCTTCCAGTGTGATGTAAGCTTATATCAATGTCAAAATGAACAGATCACTGCAAGCTGTGTTCCTCCTCCTCTTCTCTTTTGGATGTGTCATTCACGGAGTAATCTGTAGTGAACAATTTGATTGATTTGGGGGTTTTTTAATGAAATATGAATACGAAAAAAAAGTTAAAGAATGCAAGCAGTTGTGCTGCACTACCTAGTGTTTGTGTAATTTTCCCTAATGGTGTTTTTAAGGAGATCCTCTTAGTCGAGGGGGGGTTGATGCTTCCAGTCAAGGTTGTGTGACTTATTTCTGGTAGTTGTATGCAAATTCAAAAGTAGGAATCTTTCCAAAGAGATCCCAGACTTATCTAGGATTCACAGTATTGACAAGACCCTGTTAATCTGAATGATTCTGGTGTGCTTGGAATTTGTAATTGTCTTGAAATCTGTATCACAGAGTGAATGGGAGAATCTGGGAAAGGAGGTGGTGGTGGAGGAAGCAGGACTTTTAGAAGATCTTTCCAGGGTTATATTTCCTTGGGCAGGATGGGGACAGGACCAGGGACTCTTCTGCTGGTTTCCAGCTTTTTCTTGCCTGGGTCCCTTTGGGGCTGTGCCTGGGCTGTTTGCATATTAAAAGCATATGGATGTACTGATCTTGCAGGCTAAAAGACTAAAAACAGGAGGCGCTATATGTGGTGAGGATGAAATTTATCCTGATGGAGATGACCGTCTTCAGGCAAAATCTCAGCTGTGTGTGAAGGATGTAAACACAGAATATAAAAGGCTCAGACGGAGTGCTGTAGGATTCACATGTACCCTAGTCAGATGGGGCTAATGCTATGCAAGTGATGCAGAGGACTCTCTTCCACTTTCCCTGCTCCCCTAACTAGCCCTGTAAGTTCATTTACTTAATTACTGTCGTGTGTGGTTGGGAAGCAGTATCATTACTAATCAGTAATTAATATTTACAGTAGAATGCCAGTGTGAAGTTGTCACAGGGGAAAGCCTTAGCGAATAGGGCAGTGTCACATTGAATGGTTTTCCAGCTGAAAATTTATTATCAAAGATGGCCTGTGTAATTCTGGTGTCTGGTTCCACTCATACTATATTGAGTCTGAAGGACACATCCCAGAGAGGGACTTTATTTAAGTGTCCTTTTATTATACAAAAACCTAAACATGGGGATGCTCATCCACCCTAAACCATGGTGGGATCCAGCTGTTTCAGTCATTTGGGCACCACAGGTTTAAGCCTGTTTGGTACATGGTAGTTTCTGACATCAATTTTTTTTTGTCTAACATTCTGGTTTCGAAAAAGTTTCGTTTGGAACATTTCATGCTCTTCATATGTGTTTGTTACATAATTCACCTATAGCTCCTTCAAAAGAATGAACTGATGAGTACAAGTGACAATGGAAGCAATTAATCTCTTTCCCTTGATTACTACTTACACTACACTGTGTCCCTTCTTGTTAGAGCCCCTTCCACATCAGTTACATAAAACTTCCTGGCATTTCCTTGCCACCTGGTAAGAAACAATTTTCTGTCATTAGGAACATCAGCTGAAATAGTTTTGGAAGGTAAAATCAGGAAGAAGTATTTCATAGGCAGGAGAAATCAGTAAGTAGCTTTGCTTTTATAGCCAGGAGACTTATTCTATCAGGTATCTAAAATATGCCACATATATAGAGAGCGACAGTACCAGATGAAAATAAAGGTTTTTACTATTTTAGAATGCATCCTGGAACATACAAGGATATTATTGGCCTGCCTTGAAAAAGAAGAGGGTAGAAGTATTGTGAGGGTAAGGATAGTGATAGTTATAAGTAACAGAAAAGAGACAGCTAATGTGTATAACAAAGAAGATATGGATCTGAATCAAAATATAGTTTGAGCTAGCTAATCCAAACCTGCTTATTTTACTGATATTTTAACAGGAAGATAAAAGACAGCGCAAGGGTGGTGCTTACTGGGGTAATATTGTAATTGCCTACTAGCAAAGTATTTGGGAGAAAAGGGTTCAAAGTAGCTATAGCAAACTTCTGCTAAATAAGGTGTTCATAGTCGTCGTCTTAAAGCAGATTTTAGCAATCAGGTGTAGGGTTGTTTTTTTTTACATATACAGTATGGGAGACATACTCTAAAAATGTGAAAACTGATGTTTTTAAAGATTTAAAGGTTTTGCTATGGAACCTCATACTTAGTATTGCACTAAACTCAGCAACTTAGTAACTCAATAAATGAAGCTATTTGAAGATCAACTGCTGGCAATTAAACTAAACAGGATGTCTGTTCATCCACAGATATCGATGAAACTATACAAAATAATGAAGTATCACATTTTCAGTAAGACCTGTTGGTGATTTTTCTGAAAGCTGAACTTTTGAAAGTGGAATGATGGCATGAATCATTCTAATTGATGATGCTATTAAACAGAAATTGAAAAGAAAATACAAGGCTGACCATTCAGAGTAACTCTTAAACGGGAGCGTAACTTCTTTTGTTGATTTTAGGATTATAGTTAAACCCAAGAACTACAACCTTTTGTTTTTACCCAGTTCTCAAATGTACCGATCAGTTTAACTAGCCATTTAAGTGTTAGCCTGATCAGATTTAAGCAGAGCCTTTTAGAATTACTGTATTGCTGGCAGTTCACTATTTGGGGAAAAACTGGAAACGATAACACTTATCTTTCAAGAGAGAGATCTGAAATTTTCTTTAAGAAGGTCCCAAGCACTAGAGATAGGAGTCCATGTGTGCTGCATGTCAATCTTGTAAAACAATCCCAGTCTGGGCTTTATGCAGGATGCAGGTTCCTTCTGCATTGCCCCCTAGCGTTTCGTTTCATAAAAATCAACCAACCAACCAAAAAACCCCAAAACAGAACACAAATGCAACAAAAGTGATAAGTTATTTGCTTCTACATTAATACTTTCTCTCACTCCGCCAAACCTTTGTAGTTATTCCCAGTGGGATGCCTATGACATTTCATGAATTCAACTGCATGCTTCTGTTCCCTGATTGTCCTATGAAGTTGGCTATAAAGTGACTACAAATATTCTATTTACCTTACCCTTTCCAGACTTCTTTGTTATATCCGTGTCTTACCTTACTAATACAGGGATTTCCTCTCCCTCCATGTCTCCTCTGTTCCTTTGTATTCTACAGATGTATGTATTTTAATAGTGAATGGTGTCCTTTCTATTCCTTTTCAAGTCTCGGGCTTTTCAGTCATGTGAAAATCTGCAGTTCTGTTAAATGAAAAGAACTTTTTACGATGAAATTTTTCACTCTGAGCTGTACAGCCAACCTTTCTGACTTTTATACTGGCTCAAAGTTCTGCTTTTAGGTGTTGATTACAATAAGAAATTGAACACAAAATTAAGATGTGGCTCATTGCTCTGTTTTTCACTTCTATACACGTATGTATGTATCTAAGAAAGATCTATTGTGGTAAAACTGACCCTAATGTCAAATTAAACGCAAGGCAGGCAGGGTCAGTTTGGAGGGGCAGCCAGCAGCCCTTTGCGATGACCTTGACAGGAAGAGCTGCAGCATCAAACTGTTCCCCGTGAGAGGAAGGCAGCACAGATTCTGCCTAATCTCTGGAGTGGGTGGTTTTATCAGCAGATTGCAAAGCATGGTATTTACAACACCTAATTGTAAAATAGGGCTAAACATGGCTCATTTTCTGAAAATTATATTTAATGAAAGAGACCTATATGCTTGATACTGATAGATTACTTCCAGCGCATACTAACAAATGTCAGTGGCAGTAAGAAAAAGGCGGCTAGTGATCTAGATCAACTGAGTATGAGGGAGGCAAGCTGGCTGCCTTTAAAAGTGAGTCAATCTAGTTCAAATCTTAGAAACACTGGAGGAGATATGCCACTCCGTGTTTTGGCAGACCATGCAGTGCAGGAAGAGCGGTGCTTTTCTGACCTGCAAGGCTGCTGGCTGTGACCCCAGGGCTGTCATGGGCAGTGTGGAAAAGGAGGAGTAGGCACTAGCCAGCTACCATAGTCTTGTGCCTTTTAAAGACTCCACCATTTATCAAAATTACCAAGAACTGTTTTAAAATGGTGGCACTTTCCTGCAGCAGGTGATTTGGTGGGGGGAAGTTGGGAAGGATGGGGAAAGGAATGTGGGACGGAGTTTGGGATGGGGCAGACAGACGAGCCCTCTGTTCTCATAGCGCTCACCTCACTGCTTTGTTACTGCTTTTCATTCTTGTGTCTTGCATATACTTTTAATTCTATTATTTACTTTGTAGTATACTCCAAAATAAAAGGGCTAATCTGCTTGCAAAGAATGTGGGTAACGAATGGTCAGTGTATCCCTTACAGTCCCTTTTTTCTCAATGATATCTTAGACACGAACAGATCTGCAAAAACCATAGAATGGGTTGGAAGAGACCTTTAAAGGTCACCTAGTCCAGCCCCACCTGCAATGAACAGGGACATCTTCAACTAGATCAGGTTTGTCAGAGCCCCATTCCACCTGACCTTGAATGTTTCCAGGGTTGGGGCATCTACCACCTCTCTGAGCAACCTTTGCCAGTGTGTCACCAGCCCCAGCATAAAAAATTTCATCCTTATATCTAGTCTGAATCTACCCTCTTTTAGTTTAAAACAATTACCCCTTGTCTGATTGCTACAGGCGCTACTAAAAATAGTTTGCTAGGTTATAGTATTCTGAGTTTTAAAGTATGTATATATGTATAGATATTAAAAAAATTCACAGTAATATAAGATGGCTTTCAGAAAGTTCAGAAATAACTTTGTGTATTGCATCTTAGTTCTTTTTCTCAACCTTTTAAATTAACTGTGAGTACACTAAGAAATTAAAATGACAAGTTCCCAATTGATCTCAATCTTAGTGGTCCTGAAATGTTCTTTTCTCATCTTGTCCAAGCCTCTGTAGGGCAACCAGAAAGGATAGCAAAGTTCAGTAAACAACAGGACTACTTTGAATTAATAGCGTCAGCATTTCTTCTTCATAATCATTCATGCTTTCACTCGAGGGTTGCTGTGCTTTGTTTTTTAGAGAACTTGGTTTTATAAAATGAATCCAGAGAAAATAGCATTGTTTTATTAGTTTCTTATTTATCTTGACAATACTACTGATTTTTATTGGGCAAAACCTCATAAGAACAGGAGTTCATTCTCTTGTCTGAAACATGAATGAGCAGGTACATGTCACCTTTTCTGTTTGTTCATTTTTCAGAAGTTCTTCTGAGTTTGGAAATAAGAAAGGGAATTTAGATTGGCACATAAAATATTTTGGGGTATTTCTGTCATCAGTCTAATGAGTGCTGGAAAGATGAGAAAAAGACCCACAATACCTGAACCTTTGCATTTTCCTGTTATCCAGAATATCATCTCTTTAACTGCAACTCAAAATCTAGACAATAAATACGCAATAACACTTTGCCTGTGAGATTGTAAAATATAGTTTGAGGGCTTTATGTCAAATGCAGTTACTGTTTTGTCTTCTGATGTTTGCTACTTCTGCTTGAAGCTATTTCACAGCTGGGAGGGACAGGACTCATTCTAAAATAGGGAACAAAATGTTAATCTATGAGAGGCTGGAGCTGTGTTGCAAAATGTCAAAAAAGACTATTAACTACTGTTTAAGACTTGTAACTTAAAGGGATGCAGCCAAGAGGTCTACTGAAACAAGGGTATACAATAATTTTTCTAAAGGTTACCTTAATATGACGTAAGGAAACATGGGTAGAATACGGGTCTGTGATACAGGTTTTTTTAAATTGAGCACACAAATCTTTGCCCCTTAAACCTGCCATTGCATTTCAAGTCAAAGCTCTGTAACTAGCACAAAGCTAGAGTAGTCCAGGCTTCTACCAAAAATTGTTTGTTTCTTTTACTCCGATGGCAGGGATTAGTATTGAATAGACTTTGCTGTAAAGCCAAAATTTTCAGAAGGCACACTAGGAGCAAAGATTATGGAGTGCTCAGATTCTCAAGTGTTGAGCACTCGGCAGCTTCACTGAAGAGTGGGTGTTGCTTGTCTGTTCAGCAGTTTTAAAATCAGGCTACTTGTTTAGCCCAACTTAGCCTGTGTGGTTTTTTAAATGCATTTCAGCACACTTCTGTGAATGACTATTAACAATGCCATTATGCAATTCTTTGCCATTCATAATGATAGGCGTGCTGCAGAGTGCATGCAGAGATAAATCCAACAAAACTAGGAATGGCTTTATAATTAGACCGTAGGGGAAGGGAGGAGAGAAAGTAGCTATTTGGAACATATTTTCACTTTATGTCTTTATTTTTGAAAACGTGTGATACGTCCATCTGGAGCTAACAGTATCTGTGCTCAGTCTGTTGGGAAGAGCATGATGGGATGTTCTGACAAGCCTCTTCTCACAGCGGCTTCCGTCCCTGGAGTAGCTCTCCCCTTACTCGGTTGTACCAGTCATCTGTCTCATAAACTGTGAATCAAGATCTCTGCTATAGTTAAGAGACAGTCATATACAGGATAGAAGAGGCTGAAAGAATCAGTCACACTGTTGGCTTGATCTTTCTTTTCAGGAATTTTAGCAAGGTGGTTTTTTTTTTTTTAAGTATTCCACCACTATTGCATGTGGTCTGTTCAGTGTTTTACTTTTCATCTTGTTACTGGGATCTGCATTTCAGCAGAAGAGATAGTGTCTTCAAGGCCTGTATATCTAAGCATATAAACAAAGTGTATACCAAAGAAAAAAAGCTACACTAAGGATTGCATATCTGAACTGTTCTCACTTTATAAGCATGGTGCTGAATGTATAATGAAATGGAACTGCAAAAAAAATAATCAATTGATTCTGCAGATTAATTAGAAACTGAGGCTATTAAGTGGCCACTTCATTCAGGACTATACAGAAAATAGTAACCTTTTGCATTATTTTCTCATATTTCCTAAGTAAATAACTTCCTGATGCTGCATTAATGACAATAGTAAATGAGTCTGTAGTTCATACTGAGATTGATGAAGGCTGTTAATGTTAGAGTGCAAATTCAACCTTGGTTGCCTTGTGATCTTTTACCTACTGTTGGTATTTAACATGATGCCACCTTGTGTTGAGTTACTTAGAACTGTTAAACTGTAAAGATGATGTTATATCAAAATGTTTGAGGAGTATTTCCATTGCTTTTGATGAGACTGGGGTAGTGGTAAGCTACTGATAATGTAGGAGGATTGACTGAGCAGGAGAACCCAGGCCTCATGAAAACAAATGTAGGTCATGTGCTGGCTGAACACAGGAGTCAGTATCGCTCTGTGCACAAGGATCCAAATTAGCCATGTGATGCTATTGATCTTGATCAAACATTGAGGGGATCAGATACAGAAATCCTGATTTCTTTCCTGGTCAGAATTACTGTTTCCTTACAACCAATGTGCTGAGTAGCCATGTGGAATGTCAGCAGGCACTCAGCTCTTGTGTCTAAACCAAAGTCATGAAGGGCTGAAAACAATCGCGTTGCAGGATTGAGACTGTGTTGAAATTTCATGTATTCTGATTCATTTTATCCCTGGAACATGTACACGCTGGTGAGATTTTTAAATAACCTTTAGATTTTTTTCATTAAGTTAATGCATATTAATTCATGGCAGAATGAATCATATCTTGATTCATATTGTACACTGCTTGGATTTAGTCACTAGTGTAGAAATTAAAGTGGTCCAAAAAATAACCAAATGTCATCTTATTCACCCACTACTATTATTATACATTTCTTCTAAGGTCAGGTTTTCATATAATGATAATATGATGCAAATAAACGCATCACTCCTTTAGTCCTTTAACACCTAATTTAAAGGAAAAAGGAGTCTTTATCCCCAGCCAAGAACCTATGCCTAGAATCTGTGAATACTACACTCTCAAGAATAAAAGAAATGCAGAGCTATTATTCTAACTGGGATTCAACAGGAGAGAGAGGCAAACTGTCCTTGTTTTGCTTCCCAGAGGAAAAAAAAAGCCAACCAAAACAAGCAGCATGGGATGGAGTAGACACCTGGATTTTGGACTTTGCTCAGAAGCACAGTGTTTATGGAAATCAATGGATTGGGAGGAAAGTATGGAAGAATTGAATTCTTATCTGCAACTGACTGTGTTGTTTATCATAGTAAAGCATTACCAAATCCCAGTCTCAGGGAACTGTCATACTTCATTGCCAAAAGAGAAATGCGACTACCGTTACAGCAGGAAAGTGATTGTAATATCCACAGTTTACAGAATAACATTTAAATGATATTTGTCTGCAACAGTTTTGTGCCATTGAGGTGAAAGCATATGCTTTTGGTAATATAAATGATGTATTGAGAGAGAGATATATGATGATGATATGTTTTCTTCTCTAGCTTCAGTGTTAGTATGTAGAAGCTTTTGCAGTTTGTAGGTGTCCAAGTTTTGTGGGACCTTCACACTTCACCTGAATGGAATGGAACCTGTTAACAGGTTTGTGCTTGCAAACAAAATATCCTAGTTGAGAATGTAATCAATGACTTGGGGAGGGAGGGGAGAAAAGGAAGATTTGGGAAATCTGCCTTGAAAGTGGGTTATATAAATCTGATGTGCCATTGCCTGCCTTTGTCTATATTTATTAAAGTGAAGAGTAGATACATACCGATTCCAAACCCAGATTTGCCATTCATTTCCTTTGTTCTTGTTCTGATTTGGTATAAATGGCTACCAAATCTACAAGGCACACAAGGGTTCCTACCTTAATACTAGTGTTTGCTGCCCCAGTTGTGGGGGTATCCTGAAACAAGTATTCGTAAAAGTAGAGACAAGGGCCTGTGAGGGTACGGCCTTTCAAGGCAAGCTGGAGTTATTCCTAAAGTACAAATACTGGGAAATGAAGATGTGGGGGCTTTATATCCATTTAACAATCACTGTAATTATACTTTAATTTCCTGTTTATAATTGTGTTCATTTGAAATTAACAGGGTCAGTGATATTCTTTTAAACTATTATGCTGCAATTTCTGTGCCTTCATATTTGAGCTGTCCATTAAACTTAAAAGTGAGAATTCAACTGCTAAGAATATAGGAACAGCCACTCGCTGTATGCTGAGAAATCTGTGGGTTTTCCCTTGCAGTTTTTTGATTCTATAAACACCCAGGAAATAGTAGCTTACTTACAGCCAGGACCTCTTATGACTTGTAAACTTGATATGAGGGTGTAAAACAACAGTGAGTTTAAACTCAGCTGATAGTTCATCCGGTGAGGATTTACATTTTTGACTTATCTCCAACACTTCCGTTGCTTCACAGGGGCAAGGGTGTGCATCTGAGGCAATGCAGGCTGTAGTGAAAGGGGGTAACCACAGCGCAAAACTTAGTCACTCTTTCCAGGTGTTGTATTTTTAGTGCATACCAATGGTTGTTGAATATCTAAAAAGTGCCAAGTGAATTATAGTAGTTTGGGGGAATTATGTGGGTTATGTACTTGCACATCTTTGTTTAGAATTCCTGTATAGTCACTTTCTCATGAGTTTTTCATAATCATTATTTTAAAACCACACCCCTTAGAACTTTTCTTAAATGATTAGTTAACTAAGGCCCATGTGGCTTTTAATTTTAAATGTTTTGTAATCCTAAGAGGAATTTAAAGGCAAGAATTCATTTCGGGTGACTATGACAACTGCTTTGATTTTTGCTAGAAAATGTATACATCTCCCTGCTGAACAAATGATTGGCACTTCTCTAATTTTAAGTAATTCAACTAATTACAGCAAGCAAATTCATTCAGCAGCATGATCCATTGCCAGGATAAGCATTAGCACTAATGGCTATCTCAGCAAAATCTTCTGTGGCAGCACAAAATGGCAGTGCTGGCAGCCTGTTTTGTGATGAATTATGTTGTGAAAAATTATAAAGTCTGCATACGTATGGAGAGGAAAGAAAGGTGCCTTCTATTTCAGTTGAAATTTAGGAACCAAACCCCATAAAAACACTTCTAACTGCAAAATGTCTTAGCTGGACTACAGTAAACCTTTATGCAAATACCTAATTTTGAGTTGCATTCCTACGTAGGGCCACAGTACCAGCTACATTCAGGCAAGATGTGCCTTGGCATTCTCAGCCCTCAGCATGACATTTCTAATGTGCAAGTGTTCTCATCTGCTGTAACAGCCAGGAAGCCTGACGATGGTCTCTGGGCTTTGTGCCCCTCCTCTGACACCAAGAAGGAAAACCTTAGTGATCCTTTCTGTGCTTTGTAGCACAAGATTGTTGTACAGCTACTAGTGTATGTCCTCACATTTTGCTAGCTTTAGTACAACCGAAATACCATAAATAAAAAATAGTGCAAGTTTTTGAAGGAACTCGAAGTATTTTAGGGGAACATGCAGATGGAAGCTCAGTCCCTTTGACATAGTGGTATCAGCAAAATAATCTGCATGAGCTGCCAGAAAGATGCAAGATGGAGGGTGTGATTGAAGCCAGACCTCCCAGAGTGAGCTCAAAAGGAGTGTACTCAACATAAAGTACAAGCATAGTAGGTATCATACTTAACGGCTCAGCTTGTTCTATAATGAAAACTTACCATGAAGCTTGAAAAGATTAAAAAAAAATCAAAATAATCAGAACTGTATTCACTCATGCATTCATTGTAACTTATGTTTGTTTATTTTGGCTGCTGGCTGTTGATTATTTATGTACATTTCAAGTACAAGAACTTTGGGAAAATAGTGTTTCAGTATAATATCTAAATATAGACAAGTGTTTTTGCTGGTATTAATAACTACCAAAATAAATTATCTCATTACACACAGATACAGAAATATCTGTGGTGGAATGCAAGATATATTGTTCGGAGTGGCTATTTTATCTATTAAGATACTTCTAGAAAGAAGGCTTTAATGTGTGAATAAAACAGGTTACAGAACTCTGTCTTTTTTTCTCTCCCTCTCTCTCACTTTCTATAAAAAGGACATTTCCTTTAGGTTTTGATTATTATTTTTCTGCCTTAGAAGTCCTTCACCCAATTGCAGAATTATGTGGTACACAAATGAAGGAAAATATTTTCAAATATAAATGCTATACCTAACCTACAGACATTTTGGCTGTTCTGGTTACTATGGTGAGATCTGTGGAGGATGCCTTTAGCACATCAACCTCTGTTCTTCAAGCAGGCTGTTTTTAATTTCCTGGGATTGTTTACAAGCTGTAATGATATTAATCTATTTGTATCCTCTTTCCGCACTTCCTTTGCTTTGCAGCGTAAGCCCCTTAATATAGATTGACTGTAGAAGAACAGATTTGTCCTTCTTGTTGTCTGTCTGAAGTGCCCTGTGTGACTAGAGAGCGGGGCTATCAGGGGAAGGATGACCTAATATGCGGCAGGCAGGAAGCAGAGCCGATTAGCCTGCCTCAGAGAGGTGCCATTACAGGGTGTGACTGGGTAATATAAATCTGCTCAGGAAGGTTTTTTTTCCTTGTAGAAATGACCATAGAAACATGTATAGAAGGAAAATAAAATAAAGCTTAGTGCTTATTCATCAATGCTTGGTTACTTACTGATACGAGCACATGATAATTCCCTCCAGGTAACGTTTCTGTTCTGGCTTCCCTAATTGAAATGGCACTTTTTTTTTCCATGTAGAAATGTTTTTTGTTTGGTGTTTTTTTTTTTTTTTTTTTCCAAAGCAGAATAATCCTGACAGCAAACCTAGCAAGGAACCCACCTCAGGATAGTGTGGAAATTCTGTGCTTAATCCTCTATCTGCTGGTTGAGGACAGATTTGAACTGAGAGAAGCTTTTGTCTGGTGATTGGGAGACATGTGGATTCAAATCCCTTCACAGAGAGGAAACAAAACTTTCTCAAATTCTCATGAGTAGGACATGGAGCTATAAGGCCAAAGGGAGACAAGTCAAGAAGAGCATGCCAGTATAATATTATGACTATTTTTCCAGCTGATTACTTGACAATTTCAAACTGCGTCTGTATTATATAAGGCTGAAGCAGTCTTTTCGTGTCAGGTTTCTGTATATTGGATAAATAGTTACTTTTTTTTTTTTCTGATGACCTGATATACATGGTGTTATTGCCTTTGTTGACATAAGCGTATTTAATATTTCAGAGTTAATATTACCAAAGTCTGATCTTCTCTGCTTCCATGGCAGTACTTGCTTCATTCCATAGAAAATTTACAAAAAACTCAGCTTTTTATCTTAGTTGCCAAATGCAGTGATGATAGCCAAGTCAACTAAAACCAAAATGAAAATGAAGTATGACTTGTTTATTTGTGGAAAAAGAGATTAATCTTCACAACAACTATCTGAGCCTAAATGCCATAGTTTTGAACTAGCTTGCCATCTTTAGTCTACTAGCACTAACCTGTGTCTGAAAGATTAGACTTTCAGGAAGAGGTGATAGGGCACAGAGAAATGGAAATACAGCAGATACCCTTCTAGGAGAACAGAGGAAGGAAAAAAGTTAGCTGAACATAGCCTAAAGTATCAGGGAATAGGCAGTAAACATTAGGGTCTGAGAATAGGGGGAATGTAGGAGTGACATGAGGATTCTGATCAGCAACAGAAAGCTTAGAGTTTATAAATATAATAAAACCAATCCAGTTTGCAATCAAAACAGGCAACACCAGAAAAGGTTAAAACGATGAACAAATTTGTATCCTATCTACATTAATGTAAAATGTAGGATAGTACTTGCTATCTTACAGCTGAGTTGTGCACATCATGCATAGGGTTTAGTAATTTTCTACAGTAGTGTTGTAAAGTTGCCATTCATAAATGTCTCTGGACTGCTTTAACAAGATGCGTGTTACAATGTGTTTGACTTCAGCTTACACAGCCTGACTGAGGCTTACATGGTAACCGATAGCCAGAATACCTGAATTCTGGTTTTGCTACAATTCTCGGTGCTCCACAGTTTGGGGTACCTTGCTCGGTCTCTGTACTCTAGGTCTTGGGTAGAGTAGTTTAGCGTTGCTGTAGAGTTGCTTGTTTCATTGCAAATCACAAATATAGCTGGGTATAAACCCAAGAAGGATCAATTTGTAGTCTTATGCTATGAAACGGCTTCAAAGGTAGTGCAGAATATTTTAGGTGATGTATTTCAGAGCCTGTAGTGAAGTTGTTTCCAGTAGCTGAAATCTACCATTATATGCAGTTTACTGGCCTCAAAGTAAACTGATACAATAGAAAGCATTCTCATCTTTCCAAAGTATTCGTCTTTACTAGTGTTGTAAGAGTATACTCTGAAAACAGTTGATTGAGTATTTTTGTAGTCTAGCAAGAGTACAATTTTAACAGTAGCAAGCCCCTTGTAATTTAAATGTCGCCATGTAGACAGGTACATTTGATCCTGTGAAGTCTGCATTAAACAGGCTGCATTGGATAAGTGAAAGGGTAACAGCTGAAAGAAAACTGGTAAGGGGTTTCTGGCTGTTGTCTAGCCTAGCTGCAGCAAAACAGACTAGCCATGAAGACCTTTCAGAAGCCCTGATGTGTTTCATAGCATGACCTATCAAGAACTGACACCATTTTAGGACTAGCAGCCAAAAAAGCTGCTGCATGTGCTCAGGACATGTTTGGTTACCTTCCTGTATCCCTGTTGTGGCAGGTTAATATTTTAATTCATACTCCCTGGTTTTGCCCCAGTTGTCTTCTCTTGTAGGTTTGACCATTTGTAAGACAGTGGCACTCAAGGGATTAAGTCTGGATTTTAGTTGTCTCCCCTCACTGACACCTCAAAAGTTAATCTGGAAATGCGGCAGGATCGTCTTTTTAGAGGAGAGAAAATGTTAAATGAAAAATATGGAACTCTAATTGTTCAGTGTACTGTTTTCCTTTGTATTTTCTCTTTCACTTTCAGTGGAGTTTTCAGAGAAAAAATAATGTATTTAAGGTAACTTTAGGATAATCTAGGCCCACTTTTTAGAATGCACGAGTTAGTGACCATGGTGCGACAGGTGATAAGAACAATGTCTATTTTGCAGCTGAAAAGCAGCAGCATTGGGGAAAAACTGGTTACTGAGGGAGTTAGTCTTAGAACTTCTGTATTCATAAGGTTGAATTTATGCAAATTGGAATGTAGGACTGGAAGCTTCTGCATGGAATAATGGATGAGAAATCATCAGCACTTGTTATATCCTTTTCAATACTCTTAATCGTGTATCTGTTACTCAGTTTTATACTGGAAATATAGGAGAAGCATAGCTGATGGTAAGGGTGTTTATCTGATGAGCTAAATCAATAGCATCCACTTTAACTGGCACAGATATGCTAATAAGCATGGGCTGCTGTGGATTTTGCAGATATTATGTATAGTTTTAAAGCTTTTTATGTGACTAATACATATTTATTTTCTTATTTAAAAGAATCAGGTACATTAATGCTGCAAACATTTTAAAAATGACTGGCTTGCTTTGGGTATGTGTAAGTATGGAAATACAGGAGAGGGTGGAAGGAGTAATTTTGTTCTCTCTGACTAGTACATTGTCAGATGTAAAGGCTTCAAACAAGACTGATCTCATTGGAAATAAAATCTGCTGCTCTCTCCTCACAATGAAGAGCACTTAGCGTGAAAACTTTCACACTATGTTTTACTGTATGCCATGAACTTGATATAGGGAGAAACACACTTGATTAACACTCTGCAGTGTTTATGTATTCAGTAACAATTTGCCCATCTTCTCACTTCTTCGCCTTGCTTCTTCCATGTGCTGCTCTTCAGTATTGCACGCAATTTCAAGGCAGTCTTTAATGTCATGTAACACCTCTTTATTCAATGTAAAGGTAATGTTTTTCAGTACAGTTCATAGAAGAGATTTGAGAACTTAAATAGTAACTTGGCCTCTTTCTTCATTTACATGTCTTAAAGTGTGCCGTTTATCTGAGAGGCAGGCATTTTAGGTGTAGGAAGCTAATCTTAGCTTTCCTGTTCAGGGAAAGTGGCTCCTCTCTAAAGCCACATGTGGCTTGTGAACAGTCCCCAAGTGGCTGACGTGCCAGAACTTATAAGCACACGATGCTGTAGGCGGGGTGGTTGCTGAGAGACTGGAAATACCAATGCTGAATTGCAGACCTCACCAGGTCCCTCTGGGACATGACTTTCTAACAGCAGAGTGGAAATCTTAGGAAGTGTAATCTTTGCCTACCTGAAAACCTCCTCTAAAATTTCTGTTCCTCTTATTGCCCTCAGATGCACTGACTGATTTCTCAGTGCTTTGGTACGAGGTGGAGAGGGCTGGCATGGCAGATAGTGCTGATGTGCTGTCAGCACAGAGGAATGACTGCCTGTCCTGGCTCCGTGGACAATGCAGGTTCCTGCTTTTATGTGCATTAGTTTTTGAGGGACACAGCTGTTTTGCAGACTTTGCAACTACTTGTTCCATAAATTTGAGTGGGGCAGTGTAGGCAGAATTTGAGGAATATTCTGTGTTTGGAGTGTGCTTTTTCTCCCACTGTGCCCCTGTGCAGGCTCACTGGGTTTGGGGCTCCAGAACCAGAAGAAGATAGGAGGACCCACAGAATTCAAGGTTATGTGTCTTTTTGCTGATATTTCTGACGTGGCTTTGAAAAACTCTCAACCCAGTTCTGCAGAAATGTTTGTGGTTGTGTCCATGGCAGAATAAACTATAGGAATCACAGCAATATGCAAGCAGGGGGTTGCTGCCCAGATCCTGTCCTTCTATCAATTCAACAAGTCAGTGGAATGTGAGAGTGAGTTTCTAGATCTTTGCTATGCAATAGAGCGAGGGGAGATGAGGTATTGATGGCACCTCATTGGAGACGGGCTGTGTTCCTGCCTGAGGTGGAAACAGACAGCATTTTTGTTCCTCCTTTCAGCACATGGAGAGAACAGACAGAGAGGAAGTGCAGACTTCCAGCTAACACAGGCAAATGCTTGTAATAAAGTGGAGCGTTTCCATTTTGTGTTCCGGTTAATTTTCAGTCAAGTTCAGGCAAAATGAAGAAAGCCCACAAAGGAGCCAACAGTGAAAAAGCAACTGATGACAATCTAAGAAATTGAAAAATCCAATTCAGTTTTTGCCACCAGTTAAAGCTGAAACTTTTTAATTTGAAAAAGAAATAAAACATAGCTCTGGTTTATCACCCCAATTACTTCTGCCTTATTTCAGCTGACTTTAAAGCCATGTAAAAGAGGAGAGGATGCAGGGGGTGGGGGACTGTCTCTGTTTACTGTACAGAAACTCTTAGTTCCCTTAATGTGTTTAAATAAGCAATTACACTGTAGGGAAGGAATATAATGGTTTAATGCAAGATGTCTTAGAGCTCCTTCAGTCTTTTCCTTTGTCTCTTGCAAGGAGACGAATTGCTGTTTTCTTCACAGGTGGCATTCAGCCAGGCAAAAACTGCTAATTATTTGTTGTCATGGTTATCTTGTGCATACATACCATTCACTGGGCAGCCATCATAAAATATTAAACGTCAATGCAGGATAGTTCAAAGATGGTGTTGGGAGGAAAGGGTGGTGTGTTTATAGTGAGAAAGCGGTCAAGAAAGGGAAGACAGTTTGAAAAATAACAGCTTTCAGTTTGGATTCCTGTTTTGAGATGTGGAAGAGCCTAAGACGAGAAATTCCTGTTTAGTAAAGTATAATCATGAATTGTTTCTCAATAGTAGCAGAGAAGCCACAATTATAATCAGAGCCCTTTTATGCTGCAGCCTGTATGAGGTAAGGACCTGGTCCTTGTCTTCAACGTTTTTACCATCTAAACAGTAAGAAACATGTAATGCAAAATATGTAATCAAGCAGAGCAGAATGACTGTGATGGTTCCATGTGTCTCTAAATTTTACCATTTAATTATTTATCTGTTGCATAGAAGACACAAATTTGGAAGGCCTGTTAGGATGGAGGCAGTAATAATAGTAACAAAAAGGGGAAGTTGGAGAGCAAGTAGGGAGAAAACCTGTTTGTGGAATGACTAGAGGTCAGGAGCAGTAAACAGTCAACCAGGAACTGGGAAGGGCTCAGGGTTCAGTGTGAAGTGACCGCGGTGGCACTGTTGCTATCCTGGTATTGTGACAGGCTGAGTGTTTTGCTAGGGCCATTGAAGGTAGTCTGTAGGATGATGGGCCTCACTAGGTATTTCTATTTTTTTCTCCCCATCTTTTATGCAGTTTCTAGGCAAGCTCCTGCTAACCCAGTAGACCTTGACTAGATCTCCAGAACCCCTGGGGAAGCTCTATTTTCTTTGTCACCAGTGAGGATGGAAATGAGGGACAGAAACTGTCCCCATTTTTTCATTGCTTTAGCTTTTCATATGAAATTTTACATTACTCCTACTTGAATCACATTCTGGCTAGCAAGCTGCTACACAAGCTGTGATCAGTGAACCAGTAGCTATTAGGAGAACGAAAGTCAGTTAGTTCTTAAAGCAATGACACTTTCTTCTTTACTCTAACGCAAGGCCTGGAATTGACTTCTGTAATGGTTTCTTCATCTTTTTTATTTCTATGCAAGCCTTTTGCCAGGTCTCTCCAGCAGCAATATAGACTGGATTTAGTATATATCACTGTACTTCTTGAATGTGCTGTGGAGTTTCCCAAATAGTCTTCGCAATTTTCAGAAGAACAGTGTGACATGGGGAACTGAATCTGAATGCGGCTTAATGCTTTTTCTTAACCTTCACTATCTTCCCATTCTTCTACTCTCAAATAAATCATTTTCTAGAGCTCCCTACGTGTGTCTGCATGGAGCGGGGCAGACGGCTATACATTCAGGCTGATGAAAACCAGTTGTAGCGTGGAAATTCTGCAACCGTGTTAGCACAGTGCTGTGTCTGGAAGTCTGGTGTAACTTTTAAGTTAGCTTTCTATTTCAGTATAATTTCTACCAATGGCATCAAACTATACTTTTGGCAAAATCATTTTGTAATGGTGTCTGGCAGGCTGAGGAGATGTACTCTTTCTCCAGGTGGAGATCACTTGATCTGTGCAGAGTTCTTAATTGACTTACTCAAAAAAATATTTGCCAGTGACACTGCACAGTCAATAATGTAGCATCTTTTACCTAAAGTGCCAATAGTTTGAATTGCACTTGCAGAATGGTTGTGTTGCTGAACTTGAGTTGCTTGCTGCTATTGTACAACAGTAAGCATGAATAACAGCCTAATTAACTTAGAGAAACAAACTAGATAGCAACCTAGCTGAGAACTGACAGATAGAAATGTGTAATTACTTATTAATCTACACAGAATAATTAACATTAAACTGATATACGAAGTGCAGAAAATAATAAATATTCCACAGTGATTTTCACACACGTGGGAATGTACATCATGGTTGAAAATAGAAGACCTAGTTAAGTTGTTTTTTGTAGTGGGCTGTAAACTCCGGTTTATTTTTAAAGGACTTCTCCAGCAAAGTTATGGTAAAGGTACTCCAAGTCACAGAAATGAAAATCCTAGTAAGTTGCACAGCTCTTCCAGAATAGCAGTTTTAGTTGCTGTGTGTTCTGCTTCCATTAATAGTAAAGGTCAGTTCTTCAAAAAACTCTTTAGTGGGTTCTTAGGTTTTTCTGCACTAGGCTTCCCAAAGCAGCTTCTAGTGTCCTCATATAATACTCTTCTTCAGTCTAGTTCATCAATATTGAATATTATCTCTTGTAAGTTTCCTGCAGTGTCAAAATAAATACTTCTTTTCTCATAGTTTATGAATCCGGGTAACTGTGGCAAAATACAGTCAATAAATTGTTAGCCTCGCTCTTCCTATGCTGCATAATTGCCTTTATGGATTTCACAATAGCACAAACACACACGTGCTGTATACTTCATAACACCTCAGCAGGATTTTTGATGTGGATAAATGTTCTGAGCTGAATTCACCTTTGGGGAAACTTCAGCCAATCTTTCTGTCTGATGCCTTTGTGATTGTATCTTCTGAGATGGGTACAGCACCTGCCTGAGCTCCAGTGGGCTTCATGTATTAGGTCTAATACCTGCAAGCATTTCAGTCTCTTCCAGGATCTGCAAAGATGCTTAACTTATCTGAAATTCATAAATTCATAGCACATGGAGCTAGGAAGAATCATGCTGATTAAATTCTGCCCACAGCATGAGGCAGAGAATTTCACTCTGATTTTTCTTTAACCAGCTCCATAATTTTTAGTTCAACAAAAGTACATTTTTTTTTAGAAAGGTGAACTGAACAGTTTAGATAAGCTTTAGGTTTTGCTTTCAAAATTCTCAAAGTATGTATTGTACTTTTTATACTTTTTAGTCATTCTTCTCCACTAAATAATTACCTTAAGTGTCAACTGGGTGTGGTTTTCTTGTAGTCTGGCATTACTGTAATTCATTACGATGTGCTTGTACATGCTGTTTAATGAGGTTGACTTGGTATTTCTTGAAATAATTGTGGGATATATAACACTTGTGCATACCGGTTCTATGAGGTAAATTTTGGTACTTCTGGATAAAGTGCCAGGTGTTGTCTTGATGCCAAATAAGGCACGGTACTTCATGGAAAACAATCCCTGTGTTGTGACTGAAAGGGTAAGGATTTCTTTTCATGAAATAAGTGGCAGATCAAAAGCAAGCTTTTTGTTACTTTTTTTTCAGCTGTGGAATTAGCTGGCGTTATTCCAAAAGCAATAGAAATTATTTTAGTGAAAAAAAAAATCATTAAAACTACTATAGAGCCACTGTTTTTGAAAAATTACTAAGTGACAAAGTATAGGAGGGAAGACTTTGACAAATGTGCAAAATTTATTCTTCTCATCAAATTTTAACTGTGTTTTGTGTCAGCCCTCTCAGGTAAGTGCTGCTGTCAGTATGCTTAACACACGTTCCCTGAGTTTTGGAGAATCCTTTATAATCCCTCGCACTACATTTTTCTGTCTTTACCTTTCCAAACTCTCCTTTAGAGAAGCCTAGTAAAAAGGCATCTGGTTTGCTCAGGAACCTTTAGGGATTCAAGCCATATATGCAGTGACCATGTGGACAAAACAATCCTAGCAGCAGTTTTATCTGCAGTCTTTCCATTTCAGTCCAACCTTAGCAATTGCCTCCATCTCCGCTTTTTTCATTTGAGAGCCCTGGTCTCAAGATACTCAGCCAAGAGCAAAGAGGAGAGAGAAACTGTGGGTGGGGGATATCTGTGACATGGTCAGATGATGAATTTCTGCTAAAATGCAAATCAGTGCTCAGCGCTTCAGGGATT
Organism: Numenius arquata; assembly: GCF_964106895.1. Taxonomy (NCBI): domain Eukaryota; kingdom Metazoa; phylum Chordata; class Aves; order Charadriiformes; family Scolopacidae; genus Numenius; species Numenius arquata. Next base: position 15,077,330 of record NC_133585.1, on the reverse strand, counting down.
TCAATGTGAAATAAATTTTCTCATGTCCCAATTTCTCATAGTTCCAGCTTGTTAAAATCTTGCATAAACTAAAGTTGGAGCCATCCTTTTGCCTTCAGACTCAGTACAGCAGTCACGAGGTACCAACCTGTCTTCTAGGAGTATGAAATGTCATGTCAGGTATTGTTAATGGAGCCTTGGTACTTTTTATTGGCTCTGTGTGAACATGTTCATGTGTGATTAAAAAGAATGTATAAAGTGGATATGTGTTTTAACTGCAGCTTACCTAAACTGTTCAGTGGCATGAGACCAGTTAACTGTGGATAAATATTTTTTTAAAACAGCTGCCTCAGTCATTTTCAGTTTAGTTGTTTTTATCTGATTACAACACAGCTCTTCAGAGATTTTTTTTTTTTTCTTCCAACAGCTGTGGTCAGTGACTTACGTGACCCCTGAGTTACTTTCATGAGGTGAATAGTACCATATTCTATAGATGGTGCTCCTAAAAGTAGAATAGATTTATCTTTTCAAAAGAATGCAAGTCTTCCTTTATTGTTTAAAATCATTGCTTCAAAAAAACCATCATGTGTCATTTCAAATGTCAAAGGCTTTTCTTTTTGCGTCTTGCAGTCTTCTAGACATCCCCTGTTTCTCAACAATCCTTGTTTCTTAACAGTGAATTGCAGAGCATGGAAAATGATGTCTGAAAGATGTAGCAGATAATTTTTGAATTTTGTAATGTAAATGGAGCAAAGGGGGATTTCACAATATTAGTATTATTCACTTTGGCGTGGAAAAAGACCTTCCAGATTTACATTCCTTTATGGACTGCAGATAGTAAAAATTGGAACCATATTGTGTGTTGGTGTCAAAATATCAGAGTGAACAGAAGGAAAATCAAACCAATTTGGTAGAAATCAGATCCAAAATCCACTGACAGATTAACAGTTTTGTTCAGTTTCATTAAAGCATGTGACAAAATCTGTGCAAGAATCCATGCTTCATGTTCTAGTAGTTGGCTTCTTACTGTTTGCCCTGCCAGAGTAAACCCCAGACCTCTGCTCACCTTGTTAACTATAGGACAACGGGAGTTGATGTGCAGGGACATGAATTAACTGATGGTTGGTATTTACAATGTTTTATGTTCTGGGACAGAGGTTAATCTTGTTTAGATGAAGGATATATACTGCCTTTAGGGACTTCAATTACATCTGCATTCATCTGTCTCATTTTCCAGCCTACTGGTGGAATGAGAGAAAAGTTCTTGGGAATTTGTGATGACCTCCTGTAGGTGAAGGTGACTTACCGTACTGTCACCAGCTGTGAAACAAGAACCATTGCTCCTTTAAGAAGGGCTTGAATAGTAAATAGATCGTGACTCTTCTGAGGTGTCTGGAGTCTCAGCTGAAGTGTTAATGCAAGCCTCCATTGACACCTGCTTCCTTGCAGACTAGAGAATCTCATACTCTTTTTCAGTCTGTTTGGTTTAGCCATACTGTGTGGAATTATTGGTTTGCTGATGAGACTACCCTACTGTGTTTAGTTTAATGATTTTGTTTGTTTGTTTGTTTCCTGTTTCTTGTATGCAAGGAAAAAAAAAATCAGTCTTTTGCTTTTAGTTAGCTTTTTAGCAGGAGAAGGTAATGGCATCATCTGGAGAAGAGCACTTAGACAACAGGGTTATAACTTTGCAGCTGATGCAAAGTTTGACTTGACATGTATGGAGTGGGGACTGATTATGTGTTTCCCTAACCTGTAGCTGGTTTTAACTTGTTGATTTTTTTTTTTGTTTGTTTGCTCCAGGGAGTATCACTTCTGTTTATGCCAGCACCTGTTTATCTTGCTGAAAGTCCTGATTTTCAGAATTCTACACCTTTTCAGAGAAGGTACCATGCCATTGGCATCGTTTTGACTTTTGGGTGCAACACCTAAATGGAGCTCAAAGTTGTACTTGGTCCTTCACTGAACATTGATAAGACACTTTGTCACTTGGCCAGACTTTTTCATGCTGCCTTTACATTATGTTCAAAACCTTGTTTGATTCTATCCTTCTCACCTCATATCCTGCCCTAGTCTACAGAAATTGCTTACTCTAGTTTCAAGCCCTGTAAAGTCTTTTATTCTTGGTCATACTTGTTCTCCTAGATTTCTTTCTGTTCTGATGCTTTTCTTCCTTCTATTCTGACTAGTACTTCTTCCCACTCCTAAAATAACTCTGCTTTCCCTGTCCAGGTGTAGCTTTCCTTGCCTTCCTAATACCACCGCATTATAAAACAGTGGATCCATCTTAAATCAGGGGGTAAAGTAATGTTTCTTTTTCATACTGAACCTCTGCTAACCTTGACTGTGCTCTGAGGAGTCTTCCTTCTCCTTTCCTTCTTCTATCATCTTTTGGCTTGGCTTTTCATACTGCAGAGTTCGAAAATCTGTCACTTTCTGTTCGCTTCTACTGATGTGAAGTTGCCTTATGCCATGGTTTTCTCTTGGCTAGATTTGTTGTAAGCTCATCCCTCTTCTGTCAGCTCTGACTACCTTTTTTCCCCCCAGACTTGCTGGGTGTTTGGCATGCGCTTTTGCCATGCTGTTTTTTCCACCTCTCTCTTTCTGCATGAAGTTAATATTCTGTATCCTGGTTTCTAAGACTTTTGCCCACCTCAGTCACTTCCTCCATCCCATTCTCTGTCTTTTCAGCCGATGCAATATCTTTTATTCTGCTTCTCACACCTTCAGAGATCTTAGCAGAGGTCTCCTGCATAACTTCTAGCTGATTAGGTTTTGCCTTAATCTTGCCTGGCTCTGGTTCAGAACAGAGGCCAGCTTTTTTGATTCTCCCCTCATCTCCTTTACAGAAAATATTCAGGCAGGTGGAAGCGTGTGACAAACTCAGTGTAATTTTTCACTGTTGTCTTTCAGTGGAAAATCAGGCATTGGAAAGCGAATGAAAATTCTTGTTTTGTCTCTTGTGGGAAGTATGCTCATTTATCCTGTGGTAACTTGTTCGCAGCTGAAAAAATAAACCTGAGCCCCCTTGGTTTTTGTAATTCCCTACCAGACTCGCAATGAAGATTGTTCCCTGGAAATACAGCAGTTGCAAACACCTTCACTATTAGTCCCTGTAATGTAAAATATAATGTCGTGGAGTCCCCTTCTCTGGAAATTTTCAAGAGATGCAGTCCTGAGTAATGTGCTGTAGGAAATCCTGCTTTAGCAGGGGAGTTGGACTAGATGATCTCTAGAGGTCCCTTCCAACTCTGAGAATTCCGTGATTCTGTGATAAGGTCTCTTCATAAAATTCTCGTTGAATTAATTAGTACATTTTCTTCTGTCCTTCAGAACATCTTTTGACAATGATCCAGTTGTCTTTGATGGTTTTTTTTCCTAAATAAGGCTTCTGGTTTCCTTAGCAGAACTTTGATAGCAAAGAACAACTTTGCATTCATAACACTTTGTGTGAATGGTGCAGGCGCTTGGTCTTAAACGCTGAAGAAATGTTGTGCTGTAATTTGTCCAGGTAGCTGTTCTTTCCAGTCTAACAACTTACTGCAAAAATTGTCCATACGAGGAAGGATCCTAATGCAGGAGATGCTAATGCTTCACATTTATTCTTCATGTTCGTCTCTGGATAAGAGAAATTCTGAAGGTGGCCATTTGCCCTTGGCTTCTAAAAGTCTTACGTCCTTCAGCACAGCTGCTGCTGTTGCGTTTTCCTTTTTTACACTTCATCCCTCCTTGCTGTTATTGCCTCTTCCAAAGGGCTTGGAGAATATATGTGCACCATGTCCTTTTCTTTATTATTGCTTTTGATTGTAAGGTCTTGGATCAGGTCTGCTATTGTTTTGCAAAAATACCTGCAAAATTGCTACTGACCACCTTGTGCTCCTAAGGCCAAGCTTGCAAAGCCCTAGCCGTTCCTTTTGTCCAGCTGAGACCTTTTGGGGGATCTCTTCAAAGGCTTGGTGGGCAATGGCTCCGTTCCTCTCAGCCTGCCCAGATCCTTCCTGTGATCAGCAGCTGTGGAAGCTTTCAGATGAGCTCTTAAACAGAGATTAACTCTGTTTATTGCCACTGGGACTCCAAACAGGAAGTAGTTTTCAAGAAAAAGCAGGGAATGACCTCATGAGATGCCAGTTGCCCCAGCAGCTGAAGAGGTGCCTTGTTCACTAACAGACTAATTTGCTTACGTAAGGATGAGCCTCCTAATGCTCAACACTTCCAACCAAAGAACAGTTAGAGACAGACTCGGAACTGGATTCCTGGCTTGGCAGCTAAGCATTATGAAGCAGTTTAATTCTAGGTGTGCTGTGTATCTGGAGGTTACATACCCCGTGTCGGTAGAGGTTGAATGAGATAATCTGATAGGTCGCTTTGGCTGTCCCTGTGTGACACAATACAACATTATGCAGACATATCACAGAAATCTCTGTGTAAGTTACCTTAGAAGCAACACAGTTGAAAAGTAGATTGTGTTAAACTCAAGGTTTGTGTGACATACCTAAGCTATTTCTGATACTTGGGTTAGCTTAAGTACATCTTCACTTCTTATTTTCATCATGCAGTATGAAGCGTGTATAACGAGACCCTTTTCTACCAGACGTCTTTATAGCTCTAATTAAAAACCTGTAAATAACGCATTCAAAGTTACAGTAAAACTCTGTAGTTATCCTAAACAAGACATTGTAAGACTCTTTTTATATAGTGAAACTTTTGCTGCAAAACTGCTTCAAGTTCTAAAATTGAATGATACATTTATTAAAATAAAAACTGATAAAATTGTGTGTACTTGTGACATCTATTTGTGTCTGTAGAAAGATAGCTATATGAATAATGTGTTTACTTTATGTATTTCCTTTATCTTTTCTCTGTTAAGAGATTGTAGGAGGCTTTAAAATTAATTTTGACCTTATCAGTATGACACTGACATTAGTTAGCAGCGTGACATTTTTTATGTTTGGTTCTGTTTACTTTGCTGGTTAATCCGTGCCTGCTGTTATCTAGCATCTTCACTTTGTGTTTAAATAACTCAGGGAATACCTTTTTCTGAAAACATTGACATTTTATATTGAAATATATTTTATAACTAGAATTCATTTGATTTGCCAAGACAACTCCTAATTCTTTCCACAGTGTCTCTTAGGGAATGGTTAATTTTCTCTGTATAATATTATAATGTTATATAAATATAGAGGAAACAAAGATATAAATAACTTGTGTATACAATCTATAATAATTTTTTAAAAATTCTAATACTTCTTTATAAAAGAAAATATCTGCCTTTTTTCAAATGAGTTAAAAAAATTGCCGAAGAAATTAAAAATTATATTTCATGAGCAAGTATGAATGATGAATTTTTATTCTTAGAGAGATGTCATTAAATAATATATGAATGGTTATTCAGAACAACTGACAGCAGATTACTCTTTCTAGGTTTTCACTTGCTATTTATTGTCTTACTAAATAAAATGCATGAGTGACCTAAGTTTAATAAATTTGTGCTCACATTGTAGGCTAAACAGAAATAAGTAACCATATAAAGTCATTATAATAAATCTTTAAAATATGCGAGAACTTTCATTTTCTCTGATGCCTGCTGAGCCCAAATGAGTACCTCGTATTACTAAGCAGTCTGTGTGAACACTGTACTGTTGTTAATTGAGATTTTCTTTGTAAAAACTGACAAATTGAAAACATTAAATAAGCTATTCACTTATTTTCTTGGAACTAATGCACAAATCTGACTCTTATTCCCAATATCTGTGGCTGTAGTATGTTAAGAAAGGGAATGCATGCTTTTTTGATGACCCATCCTTTGTAGGATGTATATTTTCTTGCACGGTGAATGTTACAAGTGCAAACTGCTTTGAGACTGAAATCAGGAGTGGGGTTTACTGCTTCTATTTGTGGCTCCTTTGAGCAGCCAGTTGCCTAGGAGATCACTGGCAAAACCCCAGCAACGACTTGCACCACGTTAGCCTATAAAGTAAGCGCTGCAACAGATCTAGTGACAATCATTAGACACTTCCTGAGAAAATACCCTGGAGGTTTTAGAATGGTTTATATTTCCACCACCTGTTTCATTGTCACATCTGCTCTTCGGCAAACAGAAAGGGAAATGTTTATGATCTCTTGATAAATATAATATTTGTTTCTTTCCCTAGTATAACCAATCAATGTCTATTAAAAACCATTTCTTTTCCTGCCTCATGTAATCCTTCTTTCTGTCAGAGATAATTAGCAGCCATCTAATAAGATTAGCTAACTTGTGTCATTAGTGAGCTCAAACCCTGTGCTTTTCCTTTTGCAGGTAAGTGAATGTGGCACTGAGCATCCCTATCTACATTATTGTCACTTTCTTTGGCTCTTATTTCCGATGCCAATTTATGGAAAGAAAACAATAAAGGCAGTAGGAGAATACTGACATGCAGGTACTGTGGATGCTATTGGAGTGTATATTCTGAGGAAGATGGTAAGTGGGATGTTTCCCATCTTTGTGTACATCATGATAGCATTTTTACTAATTTGCTGCTGACATCTAGCAGCAGTCTGTCATGCCCTTGGAAACCAGCTCTATGTGGCATTGCTGAAAGGAGGATAAAATGGGAGCTGCTTTGTCGGATTGATGCATACTAGTTTTCTGCAGATTATTTTTTTTCTGGCTTGCAGGAATTTCGGACATACTTCTCTCTGAAAAGTTATAAGCGTTTTCCTTTGCATTTGGATGTTTCAGCATGGAAACCAGATAACATTTGAAGAGATGCTCCAGGGTGGTGCAATTTACCATAGATTATCAAATTAGAAGGAGAGGTATACAACCAGAAATGGATGTTGTGTACCCTGCTGAAAATGATGGGAGTTTTCAGCTGAGTGTGTATCAAGAAAATATTCTTAGACCACTTAGAGGCTTTGTAATTAAATCTAATTTGAACAAGATAATTGCATTACTTTTTATAAATTGGAAATTAGTCAGTCAGGTTTTACAGGTACTTAATTGTGCTCCAGGAGATGCACAATGCAGGGGGAATTTTTTGTGGAATGGAAATATACCACTGTGAACTGATGGTTAATGGAAAAATATATAAAAGAATGAGCTTGTTAATCCCAGCATTAAAGCAGATGGAGTTCCAAGTGAGATCACTATTATGCAGCATTGTCAGAGAAGGCAAAAATGTATTTTGATTTCTACAGCAGCACCTATTCATAGTCTGACATATGAATGCCTTTGAGCAGGTCTACTTAAATCCTTACAAACAAGGGCTGTTAGCAGGATGGTGTTTTAAATGTCATGTTTTACGTTAAGTATCTGTAGAAGCATTAATATTGAGTGAATGCCTTTAAAATGTAACGTCCCCTTTAGTCCCTGCCTTTCCTCACAGGTATTCTAAGGTTTTTCAAAATACTTTAAAAGGGACAAATTACCCCTCCTCCTCTAGGGATACAAATTCCTAGCTCCTCATTGCCTTTCACACTTGTGGAGGACCCAAAAGCTAGTCTACCCACAGTCTAGTGGTAATAGCAAATAAGGAGTTTTCCTTGTGTATTTAGAAGGTTACAGTAAGCTCCTGTGACATTGATACGCTAGTGTCTGTCATGATATTGCTTAGCCTGACAGTCAACTGCATATATCCACATTTGTATGAATTAAGTGAGAGGAGCTTTATCCCTTAAATGAGAATTCTGATGATGGGAAGAGTCAATGAGATTTGCTGTATTAAACTGCTAGTAAATTCAGCGCAACACGTTTTCTGATTAAACAGTTCATTCTGGGAAAGAGCCAAAATGATTTCTTACCCTTAAAGCATAAAACCCCATGAATTTTTGGGCTTTCTCTTTGTGAATGAATTTCATCATTTGTTGTAACATCTTCTGTCATTGTTAACATATGGCAAAATAGCTGAAAACCTGTTTACAACATCAGTTAAAACTAGTTACATAACCATTTTCCAGAGCCTTTATAGGAGGTGAAATACCAGAAAACCAAATATAATATACAATAGATTATAAAGAAAAAAGTATAGGTACTAAATACCTGTCTTCATTGTTCCTGAATGCCTTACTGCAATTCTCATAGGATAATTATCTATTCATAAACCTTTTGTTTTATAGAATGATTTTTTTCCTGCTGTCTATATGAGTACATATATATGTGTGAATATATTCATATAATATAGTTTTTTTCTATACAAATGTGGGTTTTAAACCATCCTCTGGCATATACATGAAATAATATTTATAGTTCCAGAATATTTAATCATATCATCTGCATCTGTTGAATAGGTGGTTTACATTACGTGGTTGGTTATGGTACTGGCTGTTACAATCTCTCCTTGTTTAAAACTAGTATGATTCACAAAATGCTGTAAAATGTCGGGGGTTTTGGTTTTTTTTTTTTAATATTGCTTACACACACAAGTAATTTCTGTACAGGATTATAAGGACTGTAAAGATTTGGAGATTGGCTGTGGCTGACTGTGGCAATCCATTTTTTTTTTTACTTTTGTAAAGTTGCCTTGATTTTTTTTCCAAAGCTTGGATTGATCTCACTTATTTAATATTTTGAGGGGAGTGAGTGGAAGGGAGGAGAAAAAGAACCAGAGGCCCCAAACATAGCTAGGGACGATTATTCTCCTGCCCTCTCCAATGAGATGTCAAAAAACTGCTGTTTTGTTGTCCCTTGAAATGCGTATCGTGCCAAGGGGAGGGTTCGTAATGAAATAGGGGCTATGAGGCCATCAAGTGTGTTGAGATGATCCAGCTGGAAACACCTGATGGAATGAGACAATTTGAGAGTGAGTTTTGGATGAAAACAGCTGGCTTGATCAACAGAAGCAAGAGTCGGGTAGTACTGAAAGAGAAGAAAAGATGGTGGAGACCGTAGCGAGATCCAGACTGATAGAAAGCATCTTTGTTACTCAGGTACCGTCATCTGTGTCTGTCCGCTCAAGCTGATATGGCTGTTTTACAAGCTGCAGGGAGTTGTACCTTCAGGCTTATTTCAGTAACTTACATTGGTGAGCATCACTGCTTCACCTGTCAAGCTGTCACGTTTGAAATCCAGGTTGTCACAATGTCTTAAATGCACCCTGCTTTTCTTATTAGGATATTGCAAAGTGGTAAATCACTTGAACAAAACTTTATACTGGGCTGTCCTAACTTTCCGTGTATCTCCAGGGAGGGATGAACTACTGGCTTTGTTCTGTAGAAGGAAACTTCTAACTCCCTCAGGAAACTCTTCCCTATCTCTCCCCAGCAGCAAGTAAAATTAATTATGCTCGTCAGAAACAAATCAAGAACTTCCAGAATAATGAAGATGGGAGAATTGCATGAATACCCTGGCTCTTCTAGGTTGCATTTCAGGCCAAATAGCTAAGTCATATACTCTCCCGCAGCTTGTACTGAGGGACTGTCTGACATGATGTTGTGAAGACTTGATTCCTCTGTATTAATTTTGAAAAGCTCCTGAAAACACTGGGCTGAATTATTGAAAAATACTAGGAAGTTAAAGATTTATTGTCATTCTTGTGGGATAACCACCACAACATGCAGGTAGTTCTAAAACTGCAAGGAGATCCTCCCAAATGAGGCCTAAAGTGGCTTTGTATCACTTAAGCATCACAGTTTTTGTCTTATCTCCCATTCTGTAGTCAGAGGTCTTTGGGGAATCTGTAATTGTCAGAAGGTGAGGGTTACATACAGGTCAGTGTAACCTCATTTTCCCAAAGTAGCTGAGTTATTAATATGGATAAATTAAAACCACTTTTTTTGAACTGCAGTGCAACAGGTATACTGTAACAAGTTAAAATTGATAAATATAGTGAAATTTTTTTTCACCTATTGATTGGTTACCTCTAGAGCAGTGCTAATTATTCTTGGAAATAAACCTTCTAATGATCTGCTCTGGTCATGGTAACTTGACATACAGCTTTGCCCTTACGACATTGTATATATAAATGCACTTGAAATAGATATATTTAGTACTAAATAGATATTCAGACATATTAGTTAGATTTGAAATTATTCTATATTTATGCCCCTTGGCTTATTTTACGTTTGTGAAAAGTATTCATTTATTAGTTTAGCTTTAATTTTTACTCGTTAACTTGTGCTTAGTAAAAGTTACTATTTGCGTGAAGAACTGTAAATGGGCATTAATTTTTGAGACTCCACCTGCCCTTTATGTCCGTGTTCTATTCTTATGGGTGTAAAGTGCTGTTTGTGAATGAATGATAACTATGTATTAGATACCCATTAACTACTTCACATCTGAACTTACCAATTTATTCAGAAGTCTATTTTTAAGTACACTTACCTAATAACATGCAGGCACACAGACTATACAGTTGTTGGTAGAATGAAGCCCTGATAAGCTGCCATCACTAGAAATGTAGAAAAACGGGTAGCATTATTCTGATTTGTGGTTGGGTTTTCTTGTTTGTCCCCCACCTCCCAACCCTTAGAAAAAAATCCAATTTGACCATTTATATCATGTGCTCTCTCAACCCCAAAGGTGATTTTCAGTGGAAGTGGGAAAGGTTTATCGATAGTGCCACTGTTGCTGAATGTCAACACTGCCTCAGGAGTGGAAACTTCACTGAGGTCATCTGTCTCCTACCTGAGACTTTTGGTGTTGAAGCATGTGAACTACTGTGGATGTGTCGTCATGCATGTCCCTTAAGGCTAGGTTGAGATTTTTGTGTGATTCATTATTTTCCTCTCTTCCTGTTTTAATTTGGAGTTCCAGAAAAAAATTTGCAGGCTGAGAGCCAGACCCCACAGAGGCCGATCTTTCAAGGTTAAGTGAATAAATCAGTAGTTAAATTTCATTATAATGAAAAATACCACCCAACCTCTCCAGGTGAAAACGATTGGTTCAGTATTTTACAAATGTTCAATTTACCTGAATTTTAAGTGTGTCTCTAATTAGTTACTTCATGTTTCTTTTCCACTATATTCATGGTTTTTCCTTATACAAAATTACCATGATTTATGATCAGATAATAGCTACCATGTACCCATGCTCTTTCATGAAGGGGATGCGCATGCTAAAAATGCTATCCTGTTCTTTTCTGTAGGATAAAAGCAGGAGGTAGCCAATTCAGTATGTTTTCCAGTAAACTTCTAGCCTTCAGTAAAAATACTGGCAAATCCTTGTTTGTGAATCACGTGGGTGTTTGTTAAAGTTGTTGAGGTGAGAAAATCTTAGCTATAAACTTGTATGACTCTCAGAAACTTGTGTGTGTATATTCTGCTTATTTGGATGATAATTATGAAAATAGAAAAATAGATGTAAAAGAAATTTTTTTTAGATTATCCTCATGCATTGTGTTTCTTTGGTAGCAATTGGGACAGAACGCAAGTTGTAAAACTCTTCCAATCTCACCCTTTAGCCCCATGAGATTGGGGAGCAGATAAGGTGAGCGCTGTGCTTTGTGTGTAGGTTGCAGATCCAGGTGAAGTTCAGGGCAAGGCTTGGAAAACAGTGGCCTGATATCTGGCCACTGGGGCTCTGTCTTATTTGTGTTTTACCCCTCATTCCTGAGGCACAGTGTTCGTGGCTTCCCTGGTGTAATGGCAAATGGGACTGAAAATGCATTTTACGGGAGAAGAATCAATGCTCACTATGTCCTTTTAGCAGGGAAGGCAGCACATTATCTGCACTTCTGCTCCTTTGTGCTGACTTGCTCTTGGCTAAAGCTCTGTCCCAAGGTGCGCACTCAGCAGGTTCCCTGGTGGATCCCCCACAGAGGAGAAGAACCATGAGGGTGGCAGGGCAGGCACTCGCTTGCAAAGGGTTAGGAAGTCCTGTCAACTCATATTGAATGCATGAAGAGCATTCAGTTCCACTACTGGAGACAGCTATGACTCTTAATTCTTAGTTTTTGCAGAATTTTGCCTCATTTTTAATTAACGCAGTTCTTGTCTTGCTACCATATCTTTGTGATATTTAATTTTGTATAAGATGCTGGCAATGGATTGATTTTAATTAGCATGACTACAGGCAGCAATTGGTTTTGCTTCTTTTCTTTTTGCTGCAGCTTCTCAGTTATATACTTCCATCGTTTCTGACTATGAGAAGAGTTTAGTTCTATAATGATGGCATAGCATTTTCTACTGTGTCAAAATAAAAGTATAGGGATCTTAAAATGAAACATGTATTTGCATTTAGCTACATGTTTGTAGAAAACGGCCTGTGCAGCTAACACAATTTTATATTGATTATACATCCTGCTAATCTTGTTTGCAATTAAGTGGAGAAGGCATACCCATACAGATGTCTTATTTTTAGTATTACAGCGCTTTGTACGTGTTATTGTTATCCCAATAATATGCTTTAGCTTAGCGTAGCTGGAAAAATATAAGTTCAAGGAATTGTTCCAGTAAGGTATTGTTTTCATGACAGCACCATTTATTGTTGCTAGAAAGCAAGTGTAACAAAATACGGGAATCAATAATCATGAAGAGTGTTGCATAACTTCTCCTATTGACTTCTTACCAAGAAAAGTCCTTTACAAGAAGGTGCTGGAAACATACTTATTTATGGCTATTTTTTAGGGCTGGTAGAATTAAGCTCCTGGTCAGACATCGGTGAGAGTAAGAAGCCTCAGGGTGTTCAGACTAATGCGGTGATGTTGTTGTTACTACTAAAGTTGTAATGGGCGAGACGTACATTGAGGGTTGGAGGGATGTTATACAGGACGGAAGGTTTATGCAAGAACTAGAAGGAATGTTGTGTGTCCTGAATCATTCCTCTTAGCTGTGGGAATGAGTTATAAATACTGTAAAAGGCTCATTCTCAATAAGGTGCAAATGCAGTGGATGTGAAAATAACCCTTGCCTTTCCAGAGAAGGTACAGTGCAGTGAACCTGCACTGAAAGGATCCATTTTCGTGAATGCTGAGGCTTAAATTCCCCCAAAAGAATACTGTTGGTCTTCCCAGGGTGTTGAGAAGTTGAATTTGTGCTTTTCATCATAAACAGCACAGCTTTGCTCTCATGGAGGGAAGGCCATGTACTTTTAAACCTGACATGGAAAAATATCTAAGCTTATAAACCAAGCAGGCAGGAGTTCACAGCAGAAAGTGAGAAGGCAGGCACCAAAAAAAAAGACCATCTATTAACATTACAAAATATGAAGATTGGCACCTGATGTTGGAAGATGGATGCAGTATTTTTACGTAAGATTGACTGGTTTTCTTAAGGCTAGTAAGGATCGTTGTATTCAACTTGTCTTGGATTTTTCTGCAAAGCAGAACATAGCAGGTGTACATAATGCTGGTTAAATTGCAGCATATTTTTTATAAAGACGGTTAACCTTCATTGGAAGTGTCAAGTAATGGGGAGTTCACTACATGTTCTTGATCAACTATTTGTTAATGAAATACCTTCACTATTATAATTTTGCCAGGTACATATGCTCTGAATTGAGACATTAACAAGGCATATCATTAATCAAAACTACACAAAGGCTTTTGACTGTCTTCTGTGTCTTATTACTCTGGAAACAAAAGTAGTTCGCATGTTGGAAAGGTTGCTCTTGAGGGGAAAAAAGAACAAGGGAAATTCAAATGTTCACCACCCCAAAGGTATTATCTTACTCAAATACCTACTTTTGCTTTAAATACTCAGCTAATTGCTTCCCTGTTTTTTCACATGATGAAGAAGGTATTTTTAATGTCAGGGGCTGATTTTATTTGTTTAGGAAACTGGTTGTTCTTAGAGGCAGCAGGTCCTCTATGTAAGTATAAATCCACAAGGAGCTTTTCTCACCTCTTAAAAATAAGCTTCTATTTCAGAAAGCAAAATTCCACCCTCAGCAATTCCTGTGTGCTCCATTTGGTGTTCAGAAATATATTTGAAAATGTAAGATAGAAATGGCATATGCCGTTTGCCTTTGAAAAAGCATGGATTCAGAATGGATAGAGACAGAAGTTCTTGTCATCTGTCTGTAACAACTCTCCTGACGGTACCTGAAATGGCAGGGATGGATGGATGACACTGCTGGATCCCCCTCTTCCCCACCTCAGCCTCCTTTCTTCGCTCCCGACTCCTCCGCCTCTCCCTGCTCCTGGTGGCGTTTTCCCTCCTCTTGCCCCCACTCCCCTGAGGCGCAATGGCGGGGCGGAGGGGCTCAGCAGGGCCCTGCTGTGGGGCTTCACCCCAGCTCTGGCTGTGGGCCTGCCGGAACCTTCCGGAACCGGCCCTGCCCCACCCGGGGCAGCCCCCACCTCTCCTCACACAGAGCCCTCAGCCTGGGCCCTGCACCCCCAACATCTAGAAAAGGAGCGGGTTCTCCTTTTACACAATCTGCCCACGACTGACTGGAGTGAAGTTTATTAATCCTGTGAGTGGTGCACTGTTGGCGAGGGCAGCACCCGGAGTGGGGCCCCAGGGGCACAGCACCTCCATTTTGCAGCAGCCGCCTGCAGGATCACAGCGTGCAGTAGGTAGAAGCAAGACTGAAATCTGATGTCTTGTTTTTGCTGTATAATAGCAAACTTGTTGTACTTATATAGCACTGGTTTTGGTCTGATCAGTGTAGCCAGGCATCATGTAACTGTGTATTGCTGGCCACTGTGCTTCTGTGTTGTACGTGAGCAGTTACCTGAGTCGTGCCACTGGTTGGGATTAGTTCCTTTGGTGCCGTTTTCCACAAGTGTTAGCACTGCCCTTTGCCTGGGAGCAACAGGAGTAGATTCAGGGGATATTCCAAGTTTAAAATGCGAGTGCGAGCTTGGTCATGGCAGTGGATGACTTTACAGCAGCTGAGAATCTGGCCCAGGATTCTATTCTTTCCTTTGATATTGCATGAAAATACATTTTAAGTCTATTTGACTGCACTAGTTGTGTATCTGCAGAAGAATGTATCTGAAATGTATCTGTGACTTTCCTTGTAAACCAAACTTTGGCAATATGCAGCAGAGCTCTCTTGCATACCCACACATGCAGAGTAAGAAAACCCTAGGATTGCTTTCATGCCAGTGACTACTAATTTTCCTGTATATTTTTCAAATGTTGATTTCAGGGTGTTGTGCTGAACATGATAAAACTGTTTAGCTGCCTCCCTTTCTCACATCTATCATTGTGTAACCGAAGTCTGCTGTGTATGATTAACCTGGTTTTTGTTGGCAAATGGGAAGATGCACAAGCTTGTTTGCTGTGGAATTGCAAAGATTGGGTACAGCCTGGGCTTTGCCTATTGTAATTTCTACCATTCAGGTGGTGGAGTGGGACATTCCCTTCACGACCTTAAGGGACATGGAAAATGCACAGAGCTTTCTGTGTTTCTTCTTAATCCTCACTGCTAAGGATGCCAGCACGTGTTGCTTTGTGCAGCAGGCTTTAAGCTATTCTCATCTGCATCGCTCAGCAAAAACAATCAGTCTAACAGGACAAGTTAATTGGGTCGGGATGATCCACTCTTAAAATTTGCTAGCAGATCCGATACAATGTCCTTTATTTAGCCTATGGAACATAACTCCATGTAATTCCTGGGTCGAGTAGTTTAGAGAAAGTACCTTAATTATTGCAGGCAAATAAACTGGAAAAGAATCAACAAAGCAGTATTTGTTAGAACAAGTGAATGTGGCCAGTCTGGCTTGTTTAATCAAAGGAATGAAACAACATTTCAATGCTTACTTCCCTTTGAAAGTAGGAAATTGTTTAGATATAACTTTAACATAGCCAATTAGGTGCAAACATTTTAGACTATACATTAAAAGCCAGTTTAGATTACTGTTCCTTTTCCCCATGGTGTCCTGGAATTGTGAGATGGGATGAATCACATTCTTCATTTAAGTCAGGGCATTTTATTAGAGAACTTATCTGTAGTTTTATATGGAAGCAGATGTTTCTGTATATATGTTTGATTGTGTTTTGCTGCGATCTGGTTTAGAGCTTTTTGCCTTCAGTGTGCATTTCCCACCACCCTCAATCCAAGTTTTTCCAATTTATGAATGCGGAGCTCAGATGTCTTTGTGCCGATTGGAACAGTTCTTAGTCAATGAGGCTTGGTCTGAGCGGTTTTGAGGTGCTGCTTTTGGTCTATAAAACCATTGCCAACCTTTCACTTTCTCTTTTGTCTTGTAGTTCCAGGTATTTCTGAGCCCTGAGGTATTCAATAGTTTCTGTTGCATTAGGAAAACACTCTCTGGTTTTTAGAATAAAAAAATGGAGACTTCTATGTTTCTATTTGCTTCCTGTAAGTTTTTTGTGACGTGTTCTGTATGTAATTGGTGTGCTATGTTTCTGAAACTCGTTAATTCTCTGCAAACTATCCTATAATACATTACTTGTGCATGATGTTGAGAGGGTGGTTTCTTAACATTTTATTTGTAGGTATCCAGTTTAAAAAAAAAAATCTAGAAAAAGTCAGTAAAGATCTATAAAACTGAATAATGTAATTATAGAATGATTCTTCTGTGATGAATAGAAGCAAGAAGAAAATTGCTAAACCATTATCATGCCGGTTTTCCGTGGTACCTCTTTGAAAATGTAGTCATTATAACATGTCTTACCTGTATTATCCATTGACTAGATGAGTATATCATGATTGCAAGCTTTATATAGTACAGACTTCACTCACCACAAAAGCACTTCTTGTTACTCAGTGTGGCACTGAACATGTTAATCTCAAACAAGAAGGGAAGAAAAATATTATATATAAATGAAACCACGGTGAATTTGTATAAAAGTAAGTTGAAATATCCCAAACTGGAATTTATCTGGGTTACTGCAACTGGCATTCAGGTATCATGGGATCTGTAATGATCCCAATTGGTTCAGGACCTTGCCTTGTGTTTAATTTACAACTGCAGCAGGATTGTTATGCTAACATCACACTGGAGAATTGGTTCAGCACCAGCTTGCTCTGTGTTCTTGAGGATGCAGGTGTTCCTCCAAGCCACATCAAAGTACCGACCCAGCATAACCCTGTTCAGGGAGGCAGGATCCCAACACATAGTAGTATGGTTTTAAGCCTATTTGATTAATCATTATTTATGGCTTTCACCTACTGCTCTGTTTGTAAGTCTCTGGACACTTTATTCCCAATTCAGTCATTCTGCATGAGGATGATTTTGCTTTCCTGAACAGACAGATCATCCAGAAATAACTCTTCATGGTACAAAACAGAGTCACCATATGACCTGTCGTAGAGGAAAAAAAAAACTGAGGTCATCCTCTGACATTATCATGACTCAATCCTGCTTAATGTTTTTATTCTACAGTGGCTATTGTATTTGCAGATTCTGATAAATAAAGCTTGACAAGCAGTAAACTCTGATGTATAGCAGTGAGTCACAGTTGAAGCAACTGGTATTTTCAATACATGTCTGAGACACGTTCAGGTAACTGCAGTCTTGGAACCACTGATTTAAAGAAACTTCTCTGATTATATTTTTTTTGATGGCCAGTGTTATGTTATTATTGAATGTGTTGTGTTAAAGTCTCCTGAAGTTGTACTTTCAGGGCTGTAATGTTGGCTAACGTACAGGTACAGAATCCACAGAGCATGTTAAGTAAGATATCTACTGATACGAGGATCTGTGCAGCAGTTACAGCTATTGGAGACCAGATAAGTATCCAGAGTGCATATGCAGTGTTTGTGAGAAAGGACGTGTGTGAAATTTGTCCAGTAATGGAATGGAGTATCTGCTTGTCTGTGCTGACCTTTCCTTAGGAAAAAGTCCATGTCTGTAAGAGCATTGTAGGAACACATACCCATTAATGGGAAAGTATACAAGAAAGAAAGAAAACCTGAAAATATTGAGACAGTACAAAAATGTGAGTTTGAAAGCTTAAGTTGATTAGAGGTTCAGATAAATTGACATTAGTTATCAAGTAAAAGAAAAAACCCAATAATTTTGTTGTACTATGTTCCTGTTGGTCTTTAGAGAACATTTTAAGTGGTATCTTCAAAGTATTTTAGGAGTTAAGAACTATTACAATAACAGTTTATACAGGACAAAACTAATGGAAGTGTACTTATTTCAGTGGGAAGTTTTCTTTCTCTTCTCCAGTCAGTAGGATTTGATTCTGGAGTAGGCAGTTCTGGTGGTATTTTTGTTGCTCTCCAGTTGCTGCAAACTAGTGCTTTACAGGAGTTCCTTGTTCAGCTCACACAATGTATTTTTGGGGAGGATCATGTTCTATTATACATATATTGTTGTAGATTTAATAATTTTACTTTGCAGTGTATTGTGCCAAAGAACCTGGCAGCTGTTTAAGTCCTCCCTTGTGTGCGTGTACACACCATTGAGACAAAGGCAGCAGATTCTAATGGAACTCAGTAAAGAGCCTTTTGTTCACTTAAAAAAAATAGACTAGCTAATCATTTGACTCATCCCCTAGAGAACTATACCTGAAAGAAAAATAGTATTTGTTCCATCATTGTTTCACTTTATATATCCTTTGTCAGAAATTCAGTAGCATAATGCCATCATTACATTAATAAATATGGTTAGTCAGCTTTCAAGAAGCAAAAACAAATGTTTTTTGTTATCCTTCTGGCATCTTACAGAGAGGTGCTTAGGCTGCTAAGGGCTCTGATCTACCAGCACCTCAATAAACTGCTTTTTTTTGTCTCCTGCATAATTTCCAGTCCAGACCTATTATGGCATTGTACAGATCAGCACAATAATAGTAAAAATAATTTTAAGTAACTGAAGTGTTAATTGTTACACATAATATTTCAGGAAAAAAGAAATCTGTCATTGGAAAAAAAAAAATCTCACAAGGTATATTGAATTACAAATATCTGACATCCTAAGGTATAGAGGAGATTTTTGCAGACATCCAAAATAGGCATTGCCTAAAGTGGATATGAATGGAGAGAGACTAGGGCAGTTGGTAGTGTGTGTGAGAAATGATTGTGAATGTTATATTCCACATTCTGACATAATCTTCAACATCCAGCTATTTTATGTAGCTATTACTATGTAAATTGCTTCCTATCCTGAAGATTTCTTTTGTGCAGAAAATACATGAATAGTACAATTGAAGTAGGCATGTTAACAGTCATATTTATCCATCCTGTGTCTATCTGCATCTTCATTATAGATAGATATGGATGCAGCTAGGTCTGAGTTTAAACTTAAGACTTATGAATATCTTGGTTGTGTTTTTTTTTTTTTTTTAGAATAATTTACAAAGCTTTGACTATCACTAAGATCTGCTCAATTAAAACAAATCCCATAGGCTGAGTGAGCCTTACACTCAGGATTATTGAGATGGAGAACAAATTTTGTGCAGGGATTGTTATAGGTGGAATGGATTTCTCTTCCAGCAGTGATTAATCTAAAACATAAGGAGGTATCCCTAAAACACATTTTTTTCAGCACATCTAAAACATGGAAATTATTTATTTTGCCGTATTCTTTCTTTTGACTTCTTTAAAAGTTATTTTTCTTCAACAGGCCTAATAAAACAATATGTAGTTGAATGTTACTGTAGTAAGAATTCAGTCTTTTACAGAGGACCCTACCAAAGGATGTAGAAAATAATACTTTGTGAAAATACCACCACATCTAGGGGAGCAGCCTTGTACTACAGCCGCTATTCCTTTCCTGAAGGCAAAATTCTGAGCTGAAATCCTACCCAGGTCTATTCCCAAGCCAACATTTCAGCCTTTGGCTTCCAAAACATCCAAAGCTTACATCTTCAGCCCTGCACAAATGAGAACGTCTTTTTGTCCTCTTGAAAGCACAGCAGTAGGATCTCCTTAGAGCCCCTCTTGCATGCTAGTTTCCCAGGGGTATGTGATACAGAATCACAGAATCACAGAGGTTGGAAGGGACCTTTTAAGATCATCTAGTCCAACCAATGAAAAAAAAAAAAAAAAAAAAAAAAAACCAAAACAAAACAAACAAACACAACACAAAAAAACAAAAACAAAAACCACCACACACGCAACCCACACACACACCACCACACCACCCAACACTAATCCATATTCCCAAGCACTATGTCAACTCCTCTCTTGAATACCTCCAGGGATGGTGCCTCAACCACCTCCCTGGGCAGCCCATTCCAATGCCTGACAACCCTTTCAGTAAAGAAATATTTCCTAATATCTAACCTGAACTTCCCCTGGCGCAACTTGAGGCCATTGCCTCTTGTCCTATCATCTGTAACTTGGGAGAAGAGACCGACCCCCGCCTCTCTACAGCCTCCTTTCAGGTACTTGTAGAGAGCAATAAGGTCTCCCCTCAGTCTCCTCTTCCCCAGACTGAACAACCCCAGCTCCCTCAGCCTCTCCTCATAAGACTTGTGCTCCAGACCCCTCACCAGCTTCGTTGCCCTTCTCTGGACCTGCTCCAGCACCTCAATGTCTTTCCTGTGGTAGGGGGCCCAAAGCTGGATGCAGTACTCGAGGTGGGGTCTCACCAGTGCCGAGTACAGGGGGACGATCACCTCTCGGGTCCTACTCACTACACTGTTCTTGATACAGGCCAGGATGCTGTTGGCCTTTTTGGCCACCTGGGCACACTGCTGGCTCATGTTCAGCCTGCTGTCGACCAACACCCCCAGGTCCTTTTCTGCCAGGCAGCTCTCCAGCCATTCTTCCCCAAGCCTGTAGCGCTGCCTGGGGTTGCTGTGACCCAAGTGCAGGACCCGGCACTTGGCCTTATTGAACCTCATCCCGTTGGTCTCAGCCCATCGATCCAGCATCTCACATCTCACTGATAGATTTTGCTGAGCATATGGGTCCATCCTGGCCCAGCCGGGCCGTCTCCCTTTTTCTCTGGCAAATGATACTGACTGCAGGCTTTGCCTCTTCATTGCACCCTACCAGCCTGGTCCAAGCTATCTGCATGTATGTCACTGTACGTGTATGTCCTTGCATCTGGCTGAGATAGCTTTCTTTTTCTCTAAATCCCACCGATACTAATAATTATTCTATCAAATTTAGATAAGGTATAAAATTCAGTTGGTTTTTCACTCCAAATAATTATCCATGCAGGCAGGGTCTTGCTTTGGTTCTCTGCTGCTCTTGGCTGATCTATTGTGCCTGTGATAAGGATCCCTTTGAAGCTGAATTGTTTGGATTTAAATTACCATGTCTTTCAAATAGCTTTAAATCCTTTAGCTGCACAGTACTACTCCACTAAATATATTCTGTTCCTTGTCGCCAAGGATGCTAAAACGCTTCTAGAGGAGCCCATACTCACCTGTGCTAGCACATGGAGGTACAAAGGCTATCCAGAAACTGGGAGCAGGGGAGAATTTCTTCCTGCAACTGGCAAAGTAGTCTTTTCTGTGTTGTATCCATCACCATGGGCAGCTGCGTATGTGTCCCTGGCATGCTGATGCACATGGAGATAGGACTGCCAGTATCTTTCGGATGGCCCAGTGAGTACTGGGCTGCATGATTTTTTTTTTAATTTTTTTTTTTTTTAAATCCTGTTTCCATGAGAGATCCTTAGAAACACTGGGAGCTAAATATGAAGGTGATCCTCACAGTTATTTAACTGGGGAGCTGGTTGGGATGAGCTGGTATCAGATCTGCCTGGCAGGTGAGTTTTTAAAATGTTTTTTTCACTAGACAGCGTCTAATCTGTCTGTTTTTGGAGTGATAATTGCAGCTTGCCCATTTTGGCAAACTGCTTTTGGTGAATTATATTTTTTCTTTTGAGGGCAAGAGCCCTACAGAGCAAATGCAGCATTTCCATGAATAGCATGTGACCTGCATCCCAGGTTTGCAAATGTCACTCAGCAGCACTGCACTTGACTGTGTGTTCACACTTTTTGTCTTTGTAAAATTTAGCAGTAGGCTAATCTGGTTTTAATCTCTCCATTTTATCTGTATGGAGAGTTAGGCCATGAAGGCCATGAAATGACAGAGTTTCACTAAATAAGTTAAGCTTGAGATAAACAACATTTTTTTTTTTTTTTTGGTAGAAGAAATAATTTAATGGATTCTTTTAGCACTGTTTTTTTTTTTTTTTATAATGTGAAGACAAAAGCAGTGTTGTACCAGTTGGTACACTGACAGTACAGTTTTTTCCGTAAATAAGTGTTAAATGGAGCTGTCTTATTATGAGCATGGCAATTGTTTTAAAAGCTTTTCTTTAAGCTTTAGATTCTGATTTTCAGAATAGATTTGCAATTAATTTGTGCTTTAGGGATAACTGCAAACTGCTTTTTAGATTAAGCAGAGTAAAAAAGAAGTCTTCCTTGAAATATCTAGAATCCTAGTATGTCAACGGATATATACAGGCAGCAGAAAATAAATGTGCAGATGGGGAGGCCTGAAAAAAACATCAAGTGCAGATCCTGAATTTATGCACATTTCTGACATTGTTGGATGAAAAATGCTGCTCTTATCTTCTATGGGTAACCATGGCTACAGTGTGATGATTTTTTTTCAACACGAAATTATACAGAAGTGCAGGAGAGTGGTCTTGTCTCAGCTTGCACCATATGTATTTGGGTGATAAGGATTATAGTCAATGAATGTGGTTATCACCGTGGCACATTTGCTTCTTTAAAAATAGGTTCAGATTTACATCTTCATGTCTCCATTAGTCTGTCGAGGGGAAATAGTACTGGATTTCCTGAAGTACTGTTACATGAGATTTAGGGCATCTTCTTTTGCGTTAAAATATGTGTATGCTATCTCCTTGTATTTGAGTCGGGGACCAAATATAATTGGGGGGGGAGGGGGGATTCAAAAGGCAACACAAACTTAATTATAAAGCATTGTAGCTTAGGTTTTGTGATGGTTCAGTGCCATATTCTTAATTATCAAATAGTTATTCCCTGGAGACTTATGTACGTTTTAGATTAATATGCTTCCCTGCTTGGTCTGCTTCTGTTTTCATTCAGATTTTCAGCTTCCCCATGAACTTTGATGGAAGCAGAGATGAGCCATGAATTCCTAACCACTGAAATCTCTGTAACATTAGGAGGGATTGTAGAGAAGCTGATAACTTATGCATGGAGCTAAGAATACATTTATGTTTATCTCAACAAGTGCATGAGTTGTACTCCAAGAATGGTGACTGTGAATCAAAAGCACTTGCCTTGCATGGGCGGTGAGGTAGCCTACTGGATCCTTAATGCTGTCATCCT
Source organism: Numenius arquata (assembly GCF_964106895.1). Classification (NCBI taxonomy): domain Eukaryota; kingdom Metazoa; phylum Chordata; class Aves; order Charadriiformes; family Scolopacidae; genus Numenius; species Numenius arquata. Next base: position 15,054,287 of record NC_133585.1, on the reverse strand, counting down.
GGTTGCCAATCACTGTTCTGAGCAATGTTCTCTAGCATAGTGGCACATCAGTAATATTGTACCTACTGACAGAGTAGAGATAGCCGTTGTATGGAGAAACTTGCTAAAATGGCAATTTGTGATGTTTAAACCTTTATAAATCATGGGCTTACTAATGGGAATTATGTTCGCTTGGAAACATAATCATTTGGATTGTGGTGCAACTACTTGAACTTCTGATAACATTGCTTTTGCTGTGATTTCAAAAACATCAGAATTTATACTTGCTGTCTTGCATTTATTGTCACTTTAAGGGGTTTTGTAACAAACAGTAGGAGAAAGGTTTTAAGCAGTATGTCAAGGAATGGATAGTGCTGAAGAGTTTTACCTTTGTTGTAACAAACTCTTTCTGCTGCAGCACAGCAAATGCTCTTTTTAGGTGTGATTTGTGAAATTAAAAAGGGTAATTTTGCCAAACACATCAATGAAAGTAATACAGGCAGCATGTTGTAGGTCAGCCCCTGATAGCTGAGTGAGCAATACAAACCTAAAGGAGAACTATGAAATTCTGGTGGATTGGGAGAAGGAGAAGGAATAATAGTAGTTTGTTATTTGAGACATTAAAGTTAGTACGTGATTCACAAGCAGTGGGCTGGAAAAAGCTTTACAAAATTCAAGAAGCTCTCTGCAAATGTCCTAATATTAGTAAGAGGAGATTGTTTTCAAGTAATCTTATAGTAGAAAAATCATGACAGAATATGCATTTTTATATACATGTATACATGAGAGGTATCTTTTGAACTCTTATAGTCCACAACTGAACTATGTGATCACTATATTGCATGATTTAGGCAGGATACCTGTTTCAGGCAATTACATCTTCATGAAAGTGAAGCTAATTCATAGAAAATTGTAATAAGGATGAAAAATTAAGGAACATAACTGAGAAAGCACACAAAAATCACACTACGGCTCCTGAGAAAGACCACCGAGTAAATCTATTGACTTAACCTATAGCCAACGACAATGGGTACAAGCAGCACAAAGTTTGTATGACCGACAGGAATTTCAGAAGATACTGCAGCCTGAGGATGAAAATGCTGCTGCGTGGTTTTTTTCTTTGTGAAAGTATAAGTATAGAGCAAAACAGACTAAGAATGTGCAAAAATTGGAACCTGGGTCCAGCAGAGAAAAACACAGTAGTTGAAGATATCCCTCAGAGTAGAAGAGTAGCGAGCGTAATTGTAGCAGAAGAAATCGTTATACTGAGGAGTGTCTTATTTTCAGGAGGCAAGCGGTGACTCAGGCGGATGAGATAGCATATATGTGACATGAAAGCAGTTCAAAACAGCAAAAGTAAATGACTTGTCAAGCTCAGATTAGTATCAAACGCAATGAAAAGTCAGTGACACGCAAGCAAACAGGAAGTTGAATGCCAATGATGTGGTAGGACATCAGTGACTGTGCTAGGCTACAAAGTCTTCCCCAGTAGCGGGCAAGAAAAGAAAGCAAAATTGCATGCAAAACCAAGCAAATTAAAAATGTGTGATGGCTTCCTTTTACTGAAGCAGTGGCTAGGAGCACTGCTAGCGGTCTCAGCAGAGCAGTTCAACAGAGACGCCTCTGAACTGAAGACAGTGTCTGTGACTGAAATCAAGGATAGAGTTTCTGCCAAATAAGAAGAGAAAATAGCTGATGTTGGAAGCCATTGCTCGTACCCTGAAATGCAGAGGTAGCTGAACGTTTGCCTGCGAGTCGTTCCGGGCTGCTGTCTCCATAGAAGTGCTATGACTCACGGGGACTTTTGGGAAACATTGTCAGACAGTGACACTGTGACCACCATAAATCGGGCAGACAAGCAAATTGGCAGGCGGGCTGTTTCAGATAATGGACTCTTAATTTTCTTACAGGGAGCTTGTCCATGAATAGGAATTTGGCCATATTGCAACATCAGTTTGCCATGACCAATCAAACATTTAAGTAACTATTAATATTTTTTAATGGTTCTCCTCAAGAAAGCTTTAAAAAGCGAAGAAACTACATTGCAGCCAGTTCATCAAACACTCCCTTGGTAGCTTTCCATACAGTTCTTCACAGCCTCACAGGAGCTGATGCATTATGGTCTAGACAAGTGGTCTGTGCTGTGGGTAGGGAACTGGCTGGCAGGCTGCACCCAGAGGGTGGAGCCTTTTCAGACTGGCAACCTGTCACAGGTGGGGTCCACCAAGGATCCATGTTGGGCCCAATGCCTATTCATGAATGGTCTTGATGACGGGATCAGGTGTACCCTGAGAAAGTTTGCTGATGATACTGAGCTAAGTGGGGAAGCGGACAGTTAGGAAGGGATAGTCACCCTGCAGGAAGACCTGGTTAGGCTGGAAGACTGGGCTAACAAGAATCTTATGAAGTTCAGCAAGAACAAGTGTAAGGTCTTACCCCTGGGAAAACATAGTCCAGGAGTGCAGCACAGCTTGGGATCTACCTGTTTGGGAAGTAGCTCTGTGGAAAAGGACCTGGGGGTCCTGGTGGACAAACTCAATATGGGTGAACAGTTTGCAGCTGTGGCAAAGAAAGGCAACAGGATAGAATCATACAATCATGGGGTGGTTAGAGTTGGAAGGGACCTTAAAGATCATTGAGTTCCAACCCCCCTGCCATGGGCAGGGACACCTCCCACTAGAGCAGGTTGCTCAAAGCCCCATCCAGCCTGGTCTTGAACACGTTCAGGGATGGGGCATCCACAACTTCCCTGGGCAACCTGTTCCAGTGTCTCACTGCCCTCATAGTAAAGAATTTCTTCTTAGTATCTAATCTAAATCTCCCCTCTTTTAGTTTAAAACCATTAGTCCTTGTCCTATCACTACACTCCCTGATAAAGAGTCCCTCCCCATCTCTCCTGTAGGCCCCCTTTAGGTACTGGAAGGCTGTTATAAGGTCTCCCTGGAGCCTTCTCTTCTCTGGGCTGAACAATCCCAACTCTGTCAGCCTGTTTTCATAGGAGAGGTGCTCCAGCCCTCTGATCATTTTTGTGGCCCTCCACTGGACCCTGTTCCAAAGGTCCATGTCTTTCCTGTGCTGAGGACTCCAGAGCTGGACATGGTACTCCAGGTGGGGTCTCGTGAGTGCAGAGTAGAGAGGCAGAATCACCTCCCTCAACCTCCTGGCCACACTTCTTTTGATGCAGCCCAGGATGTGGTTGACTTTCTGTGCCAGTGCACATTGCCAGCTCATGTCGAGCTTCTTATCCTCCAACACTCCCAAGTCCTTCTCCTCAGAGCTGCTCTCAATCCATTCTCTGCACAACCTGTATTTGTGCCTGGGATTGCCATGTCCCAGGTGCAGGACCTGGGATGCTGGGTTGTATCTACAAGGGCAGCAGAGATAAAGAAGCTGTTATCCCGCTTTACTTGGCGCTTGTCAGGCCACACCTGGAATACTGTGTTCAGTTTTGGTCCCTGCTATGCAAAAAAAAGATGTGGACAGGCTGGAGAGGGTCCGGAGAAGGGCCACCAAGACGATCAAAGGACTGGGAAGCCTGCTGTGTGAGGGAAGGCTGAGAGGACTGGGTTTGTTCAGCCTTGAGAAAAAAAGGCTTAGGGAAGACATTATCACCATGTTCCAGTACTTAAAGGGTGGCTACAAAGAAGATGGGAGACTCCCTTTTTGCGAGGAGTCACATGGAAAAGACAAGGCGTAATAGGTAAAAGTTACTCCTGGTGAGATTGAGTTGGACGCAAGAGGAAATTTTTTTCACAATGAGAACAATCAGCCATTGGAATAATCTCCACAGGGCAGTGGTGGATTCCCCAACATTGGACACTTTTAAGATTCAACTGGACAGAGTGCTGGGCCATCTTGTCTAGACCGTGCTTTTGCCAAGAAAGGTTGGACCAGATGATCCTTGAGGTTCCTTCCAACCTGCTATTCTGTGATAGTATGAAATTCTTGTGAGTAACACTGTAGAGAAGGCTTCAAGTGAATAGAGAGATCAAATTCTGCCTCTGGCAATTGGAGGTGATTCCCAAACAGAAGAAAAATACCTTAAGTTGGCTACCCCCAGGAAACTATTATCTTTCCAAATGACATCTGAAAGAGACTGTTTGGATCACATTATTACTTCTGAATGTGATACAGAAGGAAGTTCTCTATATTGAACAGGTAAATCTTAGTTTTAGACAACTTTAGATAGTTGCAAACTAACTTGACCAATCTGCCTGCTGCAGATAGAGGAGTCACTGGTGAAATACATGCAAGTGTGGTGAAATATACTAGTTTGGTGAAAGGATTGCTCTGCTGAGTGTGGTCATCAGAAAAACACAGAATAAATGGTGATAAGAAACTTATAGGAAGCAGTGAGTGATTTAAAAAAAAAAAAAGAGCAAGCTTTGCATACTCAGAACCGCTAGCATGTAACCACGTTCTTTTCAGAAGAAAACATTTGATTTTGAGGTAAGCCAAAATGCATACATGTTATTTTGTAAAACAGAAGGACATGACAGAGCAGGTCTCTTTAACTCGGAAGAAAAGATCCAGGTTCTCATTTTTAGAATTTGTAACTTTTATTTTTATATGTATAACGATGATTGATACTATAAGATTGTGTAATAGAATATTAAATATGTAAAAAGATTATGCTTTTAATGATTAATTTGGCAAATTCAATTCAATATGGCTGAAGAGATAATAGATAGCTTCATAATGGAGGACATGGGAAGATATATATCGGGAGATTATTATCTAGAATCTTGGAAGATGTGAAGTGCTCAATGAGAAATGATTATATCCCTAAAGTAACAAGTAATACCTGGATGCTGAACTGTTTCTTGTCTCATGCTTAAACACAGGCCACTTGCCTTGCCTGTCTTCCTTTGATCCCAATTTATCTTCAATTTCAGAAAATCCTCCCATATCACTTGCTTGTGGTTCTGCTTTTTCCTGTCTCTGTCCTATAAAATCCAGAATCCAGGCCTTTTTTTTTTTTTTTTTTTTTTCCCCTTTCTGCTTCAAATTGAATTATGTTCTCTTCCTCACTGTGGTTTAGGTGAACTATACCCTGCTTTGTCTCTGTGTTTTGCAACAGCCTCAGGCTTCTCTCTTGTGCTCTCTTCTAGATATAAATCCCTTAGCTCTTCTTTTTTTCTTCTTTGCAGTATTTGTCTTTCCTCTTGTTCCCTTTCTTCATCAGAGTTTATTTCCCACATTCCCAGTGTTCTACATCAAGGGTTTTTTCACAAATGCATGTCATGTGTTTTATGCCTTCTGTTTGCCCTTTTCTAGTTCCTTTTATCTGGGGCTTTTGACCTCCTGCTTATAGTGTACGGAGTTTCTCTTCTGCAGTGATTGAGCTGGAAAGGATGATTTTCGGGGGCTAGTAAATCTGTTTTTCCTCTTTGAAAGTGACTCGGGGGGGTGGGAAACTTTGTGGACCTGCACTCTATTGAGGCTGTGCAAACAGAAGAGTTTCCATCCTTTAACTTGTTGTGGTATTAGAATGGGGTGAGAATTTGCTAAAATTTTCTGGGGAAGGGAAAGAAGTCGAAGATTTAAATAACATGAAGACAAGTTGTCATACTGGAGTGTTTTTTGTGTTCCTTAACACCCGCTAGCTCACCTTCATCTTCCTCATGATGATTCTGAGAACTCATGAAGTCACATACTCCCTCTATTTGGTTCAGTCTGGTGGCTTTAAGGAAACAGGTTGCATTATAGGGAATATATATATTTGGGAGAATTGAGCCTGTGCGAACAGGCAGTTAGGTCACCCTGAATGATAAAGAATACTTGACTCTGTGTCAGGGAAGAATTCCCTTGTGTTTTACCTAATATTTTGGCTATGGAGAAGGTCAGAGAATAAAGTTACACAGTCAATGATTAAACAATTCCCGAGTGTTTTGTCTGTTGAAGCCTACTTGGTAATAGGCTTGAAAATGTAAGGGAGCTGATGTATGTAGGATATTGTGGGAGGTACTGTTTGACATCTGCTGAGGGAATATTATGCTTTTCCTCTAGGTTTTGTGAATGACATTCCGCTTATGGAGGCGGGACTGTGAGATAGACTTTTAAGGATTGCCACTGATAAACCTGAAGACTTAGTGAGGGGGGAAAAGTCCATAACTGAGATTGTCACATCCCCATAGAAGATAATTGTCTTCTGTAGCTCATTGTGATTGTGGATTGCTTCCTTGCAGCAATCCCAGATGCAGAACCTTCAGTCTTCCTATGCCTTCAGATGTGCTCGGGTTGGAGTTTCACAATCATTTCAACTAGATTTGGCTACTGTTGAGAAAAGCAGTTCTGCCCTTACTCTTCTTCTACTTCCCAGCGACTCATTCCTGTCTGCCATATGCTGTTACTGCTGTTTGTGTATTCATTGGCTTGGGTGAAGGAACTGATCAGGATGAAAGAGAATGATACCATTTTTTTTCTACTTAATTTTTGGTTGATTGATTTATTGCTCCAGCTCAGTGCGCACCTCAGGTGCAGAATGGAGGGCAGGAAGGGAGGACAAAGCCCCTTGGGTTTTATTTTTTTTTTCTTTTTTGGAGGGGATGGGGGGAGCATGGAGGGGAATTCATTTTAAGGCAGATAAAAAAAAATTGCAACATCTCACCATTATTCTTTCTTTTTTCCTGATGGTGAAATCATGTGGGTTTCTTTTGGGGTTTTTCCTTTGGAGCTTCTTAAGTGACAGTTTAATACTGCAGACCGCTGCAGTCAGTTGTGTTTGACACAGTTGGGATATGTGCAATGTACAACACTCAGAATTTTTGATTGCTTCAGACAGCTTGTTAAAGGTGATTGCCAGTACGATTTCTGGGCCTACCCTAATCAAAGTCAAAGGAAGAGCACCAGAATGATTCTTTCTGCTGGAAAATGATATTTTTGCTGTGCGTAGCTGTTATCAGTGTCTGAAGTAATCAAGTAATATAGTAGCACCAAAACCAATATAAAATAGCATTAATAATGAAAATGTCTGAAGCTTAGATTAATTTTTTCCTATCGTTAGCATTTATGTATTCTGAATTTAGAGATAAGCCACAATATTATTAAAGAACTACTGCAGTCTGTAACTACTGAAAAGATATCAGTGATGATGCAATATATAGCATTATCTGTGAGTTAATGTTAATAAATTTACTGTTGTATGTGATATGTGGCTTCCCTTATGTATCCATTTAGTAAATACCACCTGTCTCCAAGAGCTACTAGTACATGAACAGGATTTAGTGGCACACAATAACTGTAAAATAAGCACGAATGCTTTTTTTTTTTATATGGGTTTAAATGAATGTAACAAGATGAGTAAATAGAATGTATAATATTTAATGGCTATAAATATATAGTGAATCATGTTTAAAATCGTGTGCCCCTTTTCCTTTCAGCTTTTGAGTGGAATGTTCTTTCCTACATGACGATTTCAAAACATCCTTGTGTTATTGACCTTAGTGTCTACATTCCCAGTCTTATAGTGGCTCCTCTGAATTCATTAAAATGGCTTTGTATGGTTCACTCTCCCTCTAGAAAGGACCCCATGAAACTGGTCCCTCAAATTACTGTTGATCCTGTGAAATGTTGGCACACGTGAAATATTCTTTTGTTGTTTCTGCAAAGGAAGGTGATGTCTTCTTTTAGTGAGACTGCTGAAAATGCATTTTCTTGAATTCTAATCCAGGGTAGTTAATTTCTGTCTTTTCAAGTTTTGTTGCCTGTAATTTGTCCTAATAAATTGCAGAGAAGCAGTATTTGTTAACTTACCTAGCCTAAGTCTGTTTAACCACATTTGAGTCTTCTGTTTCAAAATGCATAGTGTAGAAATTCCTTTCTAATTGTTCCTGAACTGTGTTTAGACTAGAAAAGGCGAAAGCAAAAATACATTAATGATCCCACTTCTGCTAGTTTGTGATTACAAAACACAAATTGGAAGCAGCTGAGATATTAATTTGTGAACAGTTTTTGAGCATCGCTGCTCAACAATGTTTTTTTAAATAATGTTCACTTTCTGCTAACCTGTTGTATTCACAGCAAGATTTCATCACTGAGATGGACATGCTGTGGAAATGATTTAACCAAGTCATAGTTAAATAAGCAGCTTAGAGAAATGCAGGCTTCTTGAAATCTCATCATTACTGGTGGTCCCCTCTACACGCTGTTCAGCTGTTTGAGCACGGCAGCAGTGCTGTACCCCAGCATGATGCTGAGAGAAATTCTCTGCACCACTGCTTCCATTCCTGGTACATGGCACTGAAAGCTCATTCAAGTGGCAAAACCAAATCAATTTGCCTTTACCACTACAAATGTAGGTGTTTTACCTTGGTCCTATTAACTTCTGTGGACGTTGCAATGCCATATGTGACTTGGAAAATGATACTGGCAAAATTAGTGGCTACTGGGAGAAGATTGATTGGGATTTGACCCTGCTCAGTCTTGTACTTCTATTTTCCATGACACATCCTTCATTGCCTTTAAACAAAGGAATCGGTGGGTACTGAGTTGGGTAGGAAACGAATGTACCAGGGTATCGATGGATACCTGCAGAGTGTACAGGTGTGCAGACACTTTTTATGTAATTTATTGTGTTAATCTAGTATGTCCAAGTGGTAAAGTGTTTCTGTAATTTATTGTCTTAAAATGTTCCCCAGTTTGAAATATCTCAGCAGTTGCACAGAGATTGAACAAACCCAATGTACTGTAGGGGCCTCAAGCATGATTTTTTTCCTCTGTGCCAGCGGCTTCTGGTTAAACAAAGAAATGTCGAGTGATTGGAGGACGTCATGTCTTGTTTAGGAAAATATTGATGGATTTTATGGAAGGAGAAATCAAAAAATTATGCTGTCTATAAGAAGTGGAACAGAGGGCTGTTGTATTGTCTTGCAACTTGTGTTTGTAAGGCTTAGCTTCCTAGTGAGCCTCTGCCACTTCTGTCCAGGTGCCTTCATTTGTACTGCCAAGGGCACGAGCTCAGTGGCTGCAGGGCTGCGTTTGGCTTCAGCGCCAAGGAAACCTGTCATCTCTTCTGATTGTACTTGGCTTTCCAAGATGCTTAGACAAGAAAAGAGTTTGGCAGCTCAGTTCATTCTGAAATGGGTATTTGATTTGCAAAGGGGTAACTTTAACTGTGGGTGTCAGGCACGACGCTTCTGTCTTCTCTCTCTCTCCTGGTACCTTTTTAAGGGGGCAAGCTGTCCTGCTCAGAAGGCTTGAGCTCAGGATGGCTGACTGCAAACGCTTGAAGCACTTGAACTGCTTTGTTAGCTGCTCTTAGTATGTATAGCCTGTGTCAGATAGGGAATCCAAATGGCATAGAAGACTTTTCTCTTTGTGTTTTGAGATACCATTTTCTTTTTTTTCAGGTACTATTAGAGGGAGAGACCAAAAGTATTGGTAAAACTTCAGCTGAGTTGCAACTTGAGAATTGTTACAAGTCAGATGTGTTTTATTGATATCCAAAATAGATTAGAGAGCACCATTTGGAGAACAGGATTTGTCCAACGCTTTAATTAATATCATGTAGCTTCTCGGTTAGTATCATAGCTACACAGTTTAGTTTGACTGTAGAATCCTGCTAATTATGTAATGCTGTGGGGCAAGGTAATAGTAAATAGCTTATTTGCTAGATATAGAGTTACAGAACAAGAGAAACTGCTTCACTTATGAAATGGGGCAAAACTTCTCAACTCTGATTTGCGAAGGAGCAGGAATTGGCAAAGGCAAGCCACTGAAATGCAGTCTGGTATTGGTGTACAGTAATGCCTTAGCTCACTTTAGTGGAACAACATTTAAAATGTTTCAGTCACAAATTGTTCTGGAAAAGTAGTACATGTTTTCTCACTTTTTAAGAGAACCAAACCCTGAAGATTAGGTCTTTATGGCAATGGGGATTAGGCTAGTTGCAACAGAAGTATGAGACAGAAAAATTCTGTATTCTTTTTTCCATGCAAGTATTGTCCTACCAGAGGAGGAGTTTTAGGTTTTATTAGGTTTTAATCTATACAATGTTTTGTCACTGAAAATGAGTAGCCTGTAGAAAGAATGTGCTTTCCTTGTTGCTTTTCTCAGCCCCCTTTAAAATAGTTCAGGCTTTGGGTATCACAAGCTGAAAAATGCTGCTTTGTGCATACACAAAGTATTTTTCCCTTTCTGTTTTTAAAAAATGTAGAAGTCCAACTGTGGAAAACTTCCACCTACGAGCCTGCACTAATAAGACATTGAGCAGTTAAGCTTGATCAGCAACAGCAGAATGAAATAACATACTGTCTTGAAAGAATGATGTGATTTGCTATGGTTCTCACAGTCATCATGTAGCAGTGAAATGCTTTGATTTTTAGATCCTCATTTGCCTGTGACTTGGTTGTTACCAGAATCCAGTTCTTATTTTGGGAGATCACAAATGTGTTACAAAACTGTGAACATCAGGTATAGAGCTTCTATACTGTATTGTTTTGCTGACTGGCTCTTTAGCTGGGCTGGACTTTTCTCTGACCTCTCATTCTTTTCTTTTCCTCTTACCCTTTTTCTTTTCCTACTGTGAGAATGTGCTGAGTGTGGGGTTGCAGGGAAGGGTGCATCCTGGAGGGGAACCTGTGCAGAGCCTCTCTGCTGCTCTGGCACTCCAGTGCTCTGCTGTACAGGTGAGGTAAATGTGGAGACAGGCTTCCTCCTCTTCCACTGCTGAGTGAGCAAGACTGATGGCTGATGCTTGTGATTTGACATGTATGCTTTTTGGAAAACACACTTTATATTCCCTGTAGACTTTACTCCTGTGAAGCCTTAAGGGCACGTGGCAGTCCCACTACTTTCCAAGTGCAGAATCCACATGAAACACCTCATGTAAGTAATGCTTTGAAGGCCTAGGTCTTACAGAACAGCTGCTACTGTTTTATGGCTTGGGTGCAGAGAAGAGGTTTGATCTAGACTTGTAGGCTTAAGTACTTTTCTTTTTTTCAGCTGTACTTCAAAATATCAGTATTTTTATGGGAATTGGAAGAACCTGCATGCTAAGGCAAGCCTATGTTGGTCTCTTGTCCCGGTATCTCAATTCTGCTCGCTTCAAGCTTTACAACTGAAGTGCTGCTGTTCTGCTAGTGCTAAATCTTATTGCTACTAAGCATTGCAATGGACAGACAAAATGCTGTAGCATTTGCTTTTGTATATAAAGAAATTTGCTGAAAATAGATATTGAATAATCTAGTAAAATTAGTAATTACACATAATGTAAAAATGATCTAGATGCAACTTGATCGGAGAAGTCACTATGAAAGCAAGGGCTTTTCTCTTCAAGCAAATCCAAGAGAAAAGATGCTGTGAACAAATATAGTGGTTAGATAGCGCTCAGGTCTTCGGGGGAAATGGCCACGTGTTTGTTATAACCAGTGTTTCTGTGAGTGTACTTTTTTGCCTGAAGACTTCTTTTTGCTCACCAGAAATGTCAGTGAAAATGATGTAAATTGACAAGATGCAGCAGTATAGCCTGTAGTTTACTGAGATGATGGTTAGGATAATACATCTTCATGTTTCATTGTGGGCCACAATACAGTTGAAATATTTCTGGCTGGATTAATGGTGAGTGGAGATGTGTAAATTCAGTCTTCTGAAATGCCTCAACTCTTGTTTGGCTTTTTAAAATGTCACCAAAGAAGACCATGCTATCAGCTGTCCTGGTTTGGAGATCTGTGTAATGGAGACTCATGGGCTTGGCTGAGGCTGGTTTTCTCTTGAAGCCCTTGCTGCCAAATTCCTGGTAGCTCCACAAATATCCCAGGGAAGGTAGACATCAACCCAGAAGGATTTGCCTGTCCAAAGAGTGGCCAAGGTTCGTCAGCAGAAGGGCTTTTGAGTTGTAGACAGTCACTGATTATACAGGTTGGCTTCATATGAAGATAAGGACTTATGGCAGAATGGTAAATCAGCTGAGTTTCTTCATGCTCCAACTGCAAAGCAGCATGCCTAATTTTAGGGCTGTTGCTCAACTTTTGGGCTGGATACCAGTTTAGCACCTGGTGGTCAATGTTTTACAAGTAATATGGGTTTTGAATACTACGGGGGCTGTCTTGTGAGAAAGGAATATTCTTCTCCCTTTCTTCAGATTACTTTGCTGTAATTCTCAAACCAGTCATGAATAATGTACCCTTAATCTCATACTCTGTTAATGCCCACTGATAAATAAGTCCTAGCTTGCAAATAAGTTCACCTCTGGCTATCTCATCTTCCGTTACTGAAAAGAAAAGTATGGTCCTGTAGGAAGAGATTGGAAGACTTCTGCTCTGTTCTTCTTCAGAGGTTGACTGTTTTGTTTTTAGCTGGTGGTTTTCAGTGCATCATTATTTTCCTCTGTGAATGGGCAAGCTGCTACTTGTCTAATCAAGATTTTTTTGCTCTTCACTTAATTTTGCAATGCGTTTTATGCTTTGAGATCTCCAGACAGCATCCTTTGTTAAAACTCACAACATTGTGAACCGTTAACATATTGTATCTAGTGCTGTGTAATACAGCATGCGTTTCAGGTAGCAGCGTGCAGTGAAAAACATGAATGGCTTGGAATTCAGCCTACTTCTGGTTTGCTTTTTTATCTTAGCATCACCAGGATTTTTTTACTATTTTTTTAAGGAATGCTTAGTAAATATATTCTTGAGAAGCTTCTTTCATTTCTTTAAGTGGAGAGCGGACAGAAACCCCAGTTACAGAATCACAGAATCTTCTAGGTTGGAAGAGACCTTCAAGATCATCTTGTCCAACCATCAACCTAACTGACAAAAATAAACAACTACAAAACACAACACCATCACTAAACCATGTCTCCCAGCACCACGTCAACCTGGCTTTTGAACACTTCCAGGGATGGTGCCTCAACCACCTCACTGGGCAGCCCATTCCAATGTCTGATAACCCTTTCAGTGAAAAAATTTTTCCTAATATCCAGCCTGAACCTCCCCTGGCGCAACTTGAGGCTGTTTCCTCTAGTCCTGTCGCCCGTGACTTGGGAGAAGAGACCGACCCTCGCCTCTCTACACCCTCCTTTCAGGTAGTTGTAGAGAGCAATAAGGTCTCCCCTCAGTCTCCTTTTCTCCAGGCTGAATAACCCTAGGTCCCTCAGCCTCTCCTCATAAGACTTGTGCTCCAGACCCCTCACCAGCCTTGTTGCTCTTCAGCCAGTTAATCAGTTCTAACTCTGATAGCTAGGATACTAACCTTTTCATTTTCTGTGCAGCTATACGTATATGATGAAATCTGAGTAGACTAGTCTTAAAAAAGAAAAAAAAAAAAGAAAAGAAAAAAGATTGAGGTCGTCTGGAAGCAGATACTAGGGGGGAAAGTGTTCTTTGCAGTCTTTAAAGTCTGTAAATATAATGCAAAATTTAATGAATTGGATCTTAGGATATACAGCAGTATAAGTAGGTCCAGTATATTTTTGCAAGCTCTGCCGAAAATGATGTATATGTTTATGTTGTGTTGTCATGTTGCTGTGTTAAAGCCTTCAATAAATAGATCTGTTGCTAAAGCACTTCAAAGACAACTTCAGGAAACCCTTTTTGCTCTTTATCCATGAACTATCAGTTCATGGAAGTTATAGAAACAGACAAAAGAGGAAGGAATAGCATTGTGAGAAGAAAAAGAACACTTGAATTAGAAGTGGTTTGATGAGAATATTATCATAATATTACATGAAACATAAAAGCCAAGGGTAATTTGGAAAATTGGGTAATACAGTCTCATGATTAGAAATAAGGAAATAGTGGGGAGAAAAGTTGCGTACAATTACATACTTGTTTAGAAATGTAAGGATTTTTTCTTTAGAGCAACCCATTTTGCCCCCCTGTGGACAGAAAATGTATGGTATGATTAATTTTTTGTTTCTTCAAAAGCTGTGGGAGAGGCTGAAATCGGTGAAAATGTAAGTTATTTACACAAATTCTGAACCATAGGCTCTGTAGCATTTTAAATATCACATTTGCAGTTGGCTGGTTTTATTTTACATTGCATTGGCAAAAATCTGAGACAATTTTTTTGCTGTTCTCAGTAACTGCTTCAAAGCAGCTCTCTCTTCAGTCCAATACAGAGGGAAATTCCCTGCCATGCTCTTGACAAGCATGTGGTAGAACTGTCCTTGGAGGTCCAAGTTAAATGCTGTCTTTTCTTCTTCTGTCTCCTATTTCCCTTTCAAAAAAAAAAAAAGCCCACAATCAACCAAGAACACCACCCCACCCACCCCCGACAACAAAACCCCAAACCAACTCCTTCCTCTCCAAACCCCCCAACCTATAAAATGGCGTAGGAGTCATTGGTTGAGTATGGGCTTTTTTGCCATGGTTGGCTTACTGTGCTGACTGTGCTGTGCGGATGCGCTCAGCCTGTGTCTTCCTGTGCTGGCTGTGTATTAACCAGAGATTTCACTAGGTAGAGGGAAACAGTCAGGCTACCTCTTTGAAGAAGTTGTAACGACTACTCTTCACTGAAAAGTAGCCTGGTGATGAATTAATTGTGAACAGTGTTGTACAAGCAAGGGTGTTCTCAAGAGCCAGTGCTGACCACAGGTGTGTGCAACAGCTTCTGCCATGCACCTCTTACCTGCAGTGCAGAGCTGGGAAGGCCAGTGGTCTGCTCCCTGCCTGCTAAGGCATGCTACTTTTGCATGCCTGGATTACAGTCCCTGCCTTGTGCAAGGACAGTTTTCTGGGTTTGCTGCTGTTGAATGGGTGCGGACTTCACCCTGGCCACCCACAATGCTCCTGTACTGCAGTTCATTTGTTTTACAGCAATAGTATTTTTCCTCTTTCCAGTTATCTGCAGGGCATTCAAGTTGATGTTTGCACATGAAAAACAGCGTTACTCTGAGGCAGTCTCAATTTGTCTGTCTAGCTTTGTGGACATGATAAAAATATGAAGGGGGCAATTGGGCTTGAGGTTCAGAAATCTTAAAGCATTACGTGTTGTAATCACACTTCTGCATTGGGCACTGGTTGCTTGTAGCCTTCTCCCCAGATCCCAGCCACAGCAACAACAATTTTCTGTACTCGTAACACTGTCCGTTCTGATCCAGTCATTGGGTTGCTGTCATTTTACAGAGTTGTTTCTCAAACTGACAGGGGAGTGTTGGTTCCAAATCCTGTCCTGACAGATGTCTCTGTTTTTTTCTTTCTAATAGTCAGCAGACATGATCCCAGTTTTGCATTTTGCCTGAAAGCAGAGGGACCTTGGATAACAAAGGGAAGATGCATCCTGCTTTTGTTAGTTTTTCTGGAGTGTGGAAGAAGTGCTACAAAAATCAGTGACAGTGGAGCCATGGTTCTGGGGAATATGTCGCACATCTTATTCTGATACGATTCCCGTTTATTTGTTTCTAAGCATATTGAGAATACTGAAGTTTGAGTGGATGCCATTTGAGGCACATCTTCTTTCAATCCAATCTGAGTGATGAGAAGATAGTGCTTTCTCTGTTTTTAGTTTTAGACCATTTATCTATATCCACGTAAACTACTCAATTTCATCAGCAGGCTTGAAGGGAAGAGCACTGCTCAATCACCAATAGGCTATCTCCAGTTAAAGATATATCCAGCTTATTTCAATTTGTTAAATTTAACGTTTGCAAGTATTGATGATTATACGCATTCTTGTAGTTTTGGGTAGGTATTTGATACTTCACTGTAATTATTATGTATATTCTCATAATAAACCAAAGATTGTTAAAGTTCTTTCCGTGCACTGTTTAAACTTTGACCTCTGCTATTGCTGTACCACAGCAACTGTATTGGTATCTCCTGAAATGTAAGTGCTGCTGGCCGTTATTTTGGGGGTTTGGTTTTTGCTTCCTTCTTGTGGATGATTCATTCCCATCAAAAGAGCATGGCAGAGCACCGAAACATCCTGTGTGATCGATGCCGTTTGTCTTGGGATGATCAATTATGGTTAATAGGAGGGGAAAGAAAAACTTTATCTCTGAACCAATCTACAGATAAAAACTGAATGAAAATTAAATGGAAAAATGTGTTGTGCCAGATGGCACCTACAGTTCAACTCTTGCATGTTTTTTAATACTTAAAATATAAAGTGAGATGGTGGTAAGAATAACATTTTTATCAATCTGTCCCAGCAAGGACTGTAGTAATGAATTCATAGCTACAAAATGCAGTTTTGGTCATAGTCCTAGCTAGAACAAAAAATCTTGTGAGACACATTCCTGTTTTGAGTAGATGATTTAGATCAGCCAAGAGCACAGGATTTCTCTCTCAAGCAAATTGGTAACTGGGAGGCTGAGGTGGGGATAAGAAATGCAACAGCAGTTCCAACCCACAAAAGCAGAGGTCAAAGGGAAATGTCTTCTCTAGTCCTCTGGAACCCTGGAGCTTAAGCCCTAGGCAGGCAGTCACAGATGGTGAAGCTGGCTTGCAAGCAGCTTGAGGAGGGTTAGCAAACTTCCAGGGTTAAAAAAAACCAACAACCAAACAAACTAGGCTTCAATATATGTCTAGCAGCAAGTATTCCAGCTGGATCACGGAGTCCCCTCCTCATAGGCAATCATAATGAAAGAAACTGGATGCACCAGTGAGCGTGCACCTGAAATACTTGTAATCGTTTCATTGCAAAGAACTCAAAGTATTGAATAGTATTCTCATACAGTGTCTCATGTAAAAAAATGCATAAACCAGTGTTCATAAAAGTTCAGAACTGGACTGAAGCAGAATGGTATCATAATATCTGTACTACAGAATGGTATGAATTATATTAAGTATTACACCAAAGTACACTTTGGTGTTCAAACATCAGTATTTGGTTTTGGTGGCATTTTGGTATCTAACACTAAGTGGCTGTTATCCAGCCTACTGGAAGGCTGACTATTAGAGTGCACACTGATATGGTCTCAGCATCATTTTGGTTAAAACAGCCAACTAATAAGCATGGATGCTCTTCTCCTTCCAATGTCACATTATCCCATCATGACTGTCAGACTTATTTCACTTGTCAAACTATTGTTCAGGCATATTTATATTATGCTTTGTTCCTGTTCAGCAAGTCTGGCGGTCATTTCAGACCCTGCAGCTACTCCTCTCTGGTGAAGATATCAACAACAGAGATTGTTATAGCATGCAGTCTGATGTCTGTGCTGTGTAGCAAACAGTCATTTATCAAAAATAAAATTATTTTCTATTATAACTAAAGGAAAGGTCTGTCTGACTGTTATTACAGAAACAAAGAGCATTAGTACGCAGAACCCTGTTAGCAATTGAAATGTCTGACACTGGCCAGAGGTGAAGAGTGATGGTATCATTTTAAGAAAATTTGTCCACAACAACTTTGTTCCCTTGTGCTGTCTGCTGACTTGTAACAATGAGATGCCTTTAGCTGTTATACCTGGCTACCTGTAGCTGAAGTTCACAGAAACAAGTAAACATACTGGTGTAGATATGCTGAAGTTCTCTTAGACTGTAGCAATCCAGTTTTTTAGTTGATCTTTTAGTCTGAATAGTTTATTTTGCATTAGTTTTCCTGTCGTAAATATCCAAGCTTTGTTTTTTCTACTATTTTTTGTGAGGATTTTTTTTTTTCAAGCATACTGACCCTTATTGTCCAAAATAAAAGCTTTCACATGATCAGCGTTCAGATTTGACATGTGTATGATTACCTGTTAACTCATATTCCATAAAAGTCATTCAGTGCTTTAGATAACCAACATGTGTTTAAAAGTTTTGTTCATTTTTTCCAATGTTTCGGTCTCGTGAATTCCAAGTAGAGCAAAGCATTAGGCTTGAAACATGCTTATTTTGTTTAGAGCTGCTTGCAGAGAAAGTGAGTCTCTTTAGAAATGGACGCAAATTCTTGATTAATCTGTTTTCTATCTTGCACTATTTCCACAGTTTCTTACCATTTTAATGCAGTGAGCTGTGACAGCCTGCTTTTCAAACAGAGCTGGGGGATAGAAATTTAGATTTCAATTTTAAGTCCTAGAAGGAAAGTCAAAGCCTATGATTGCATTCAATCATCCATTTTGCAGCTTCTTTCCTTTTCTGAGCTTAGGCTGTGACCTTTCTTTTTGGAAAGGAATGACTGATTCAGCTGCATCTCTCTGCTGTTTATTAGTTGCCCTTAGCTGCCATGCACACTTTCCCCTCTCCCCTTTCTTCTTAATAAATTCAGAATAGATTTCTGTGTAAACTCTTGACTGTAGGGTTTCAGATGCTTAATATATTAAGAATCTCTGAAACATCTTCTGGTTGCTATTGTAAGCTTGTAATGCCTTTCTTGAGAGTCAGGGGTGTGAAACGATGGTTTTGTTTTAATCCTGCTCAATATAAAGTTGAACATATTTACGGATATAAATATCGAGACAACATTTGTGAAAATTCCCCAAAATGAATGTGAAGATGGGTTATCAGCCTCTTTCTGTCGCTTGCAGTTAAAGGTTCTAAAAATGTTGTGCAACTGTTTTACATTGCTTGTAGTTGTAGAAATTATTTCCTTCCCCCTGGATTTTTGCAGCCTTTTCTGTGTCATTTCTCATGTTCTACAAGCTATCTTGTATTTAACATTGGGGCTGATTTATCCATGTTTTCCTCTTGTTTTTCTGGGGTTTTCTACTTTGAATGTTTGATTGTGCTTGTAGTGGCTTATTTTGGAAACAACACATCAAATGCTGCAGGTTTTTTGCTTTTAATCAAATGCTTTATTTTATGTGTGAGGCATACTTTAATTATAAAGATATAACCCTAAGAAGTTTAAATGTTTTAGTCTTTCAGTTATGTTTGTGGCTTAGATCCTTGTTCATCAAGGGTGCTGCTTGGAAGGCAGATGAATAGACTTTGCTCTTGAATGAAGCTAGTGTTATTTCCTCTTGCCACCTGCCCTCTCAAACATTTGACTCCAAAGCTACAGCAAAGCCCAGGAGGCCTGAGACCAGCCCTTATGGCTGTCCTCTGAACGCACAAACCATGTCATTAACATCTTGTGAACCTGATGATTGCACTTAGCTTTCCTCTCTGACACTATAATAAAAAAAAGGAAGCTTTTGTTGCCAGTCTTTAAAAAGAAAAGAAAGCAGTAGAAACTGACTTTGCACATTTTTTGTAGAAAAACATGAATAATTTCTGTCTCGATTCTTAACAAATCTTGACAATATTTATATTTAACTAACGATGTTTTCCATATTTCAGTTTACTGAGTTTCTTGTTTTCCCAAGATTTCTTTTAGCTGTGTTCATTTAAATGCTGATTATTCCTTATTGGTTGTTTATCTGCAATCTTGATAGGCTGCTTTCTTTACTGCTTTGTAGTAGAAGAAACATTAAATGAAGTTAAACATGATAAAAATAGTTGTTTTCATCTATGCCAATTTCTAGAACCGGCTTCCAGATTTTTCGCAGTTTACTTTCTCTCTCTTTCCTGGCATGTATTTAAAAGGTGTTTTATAACTTTAAAAAAAAGGAATTTCTGATAGGTTTTTCACACATTATAACCACTGATATAGTGGGTTTTGTAGCTGCCCCTTTAACTTTGACCCTTTAATTTTAATTAACCCTTTAATTTTGAAAAATGTTGGGTATAATGTGCAAACTTAGATTGCCACATACATATAACCATTTAAACACATATTCATATATGGGAAAAGTTAAAAAAAAGATAGTTTCTTAATTGGGTTGGCTTTTTGCATTGCCAGATGCTTTTCTCAATAACTGTTTCATCAAAAGCCAATGACATTTCTGCAAAAAAATGCCTACACCTAACGGATATATATTAATAACCAGGTGTTTATGGGTTAGTGAGGCTTGTCATATAATCTCAGTGGATTGGCAGTTTCCTCAGTTATTAATAACCTTGTCTGAAGAATTTTATAGACTGCATTAACTATTAAATGCTGCTGGAAAAAGACAGTTTGCTAAAATTGACAACTGTAATAATTCTAGATATGAATAATTTGCTCAGAGCTCTAAAAATGTTCTCATTTGACGTATTGCCATTAATTGTTCATTATGTATGCTGTGTTTGATATATACATATATGAAAACAGTGGAGGTTAGTTTTTCTTCCCTCTTTTTTTCCTCTCAATGTGTTAGTTGCTTTTTCAGTTATTGTATATAAAAGTAATAGTGAAAGTTTATCTTTTTTTATGTAGTTCAAACCAAACACACTGAATATTGTTGTTTATTGTGTCTACCTGATGGATCCTCTTAACAGACTCTGCCTTCAAATAAGGCTTGGTACGCTGTAAGTATATCTCGAAACACAACTGAATAAATGGTGGAAAGTAACATGATTCAGTGCAGCAGTTTGGCAAGGTCACAAGGTGAAGTGTTAACCAGGTTAAGGAACAAACCAAAAAAAGTACTTGCATTTTACCTGCCATCATAACAATGGCTTGGATCTTCTATCAGAAAAAAAACCACAGCCAATACTCAGCTTTCAGATTTGGGGAGTCTACTTCTAATTGAAATGATAGTTTGGTCTGGTTTTCTTCCCCTTTCCTCCCCCAAAAAACCTGAGCATCTTCCTTCTTCCTCCGGCTCCCCAGGGCTGTGTTGCACCCGTTGGGTACTGCATCCATATAGATCATGTTCTTAAAAGCTCTCTTACTTTTTTGGAAGTGTGTTATCATAGAATAGTTTGTGCTGGAAGGGACCTTTAAGGTCATCTAGTCCAGCCCCCCCAGCAATGAACAGGGCCATCTTCAACTAGATCAGGTTGCTCAGAGCCCCATCCCACCTGACCTTGAATGTTTCCAGGGATGAGGCATCCACCACCTCTTCTGGGCAACCTTTGCCAGTGTGTCACCAGCCTCACTGTTAAAAAATTCTTCCATATATCTGGTCTAAATCTTCTTTGTTTTAGTTTAAAGCCATTAGTCTTTGTACTGTCGCTCCAGACCCTACTAAAAAGTCTGTCCCTATCTTTCTTTTAAGGCCCCTTTTAAGTATTGAAAGGCTGCAATAAGGTCTTATGGTTGGTTTTGTTGAATACGGAGAAGATGCTGTGGTTTAAATTTTCCAGAAATATTTACATCCCAGAGACTCTCACGTTTCAGATCCCCACTGTTTTTGCAGTGGTGTTTATGTTGTGGGTCTCCTGGAATCCCCACGTGCTAGTTTGCCTCTGCTGCTACGTTTGCCAGGGCTCGTAGCTGGGAGTTCTCCCTTGTTTCTAGCCTTGTGATGCTTTTCAGGCTGCTTGAATACTCACTCTCCTTCCAAACACTGTAAAGAAGGTAGCTGAATTTAGTTTATATGTTTCAATAGGACATATGTCCATCCTCACAGCAGTACTGTACTGTCCATGCTTAGCACCGGAGGGAAATGAGATTCAGAAGCAAACAGTTATGAATTTCTTGTGGGGATAGACCTTGCTGTTCCTGAAGTAAAAGCTGCCTTGCCTCACCCTTTCCATTGACTGTCGGACACTGATCATGCCAGGCTTCTGGAATGTCAGTCACAGCCCATGCTGATGTTTGGCTGTTCCTGAGCACATCTCACTGTACATCTGGCATGTTTTGTTCTCAGAAGCCAAACCCTAATCCTGACCCTAAGCCGGGTCTCATCCTTCTCAGGGCAGTAGCCCCACGGCAGCACTCATGGTTTACCTTGAGGATGTTGGTAGGTAAGAGCACCCTGTGCTCTTCCTTACCCATGTCTTATGGTGCTGGCATATGCACCCCTATCTGTGTTCAGCGTAAGTGGAAAATAATTGGGATGTTACTAAGCTGATCTGATGGAGATGGACCAAACCGTCTCTAGTGAAAGGTTTGCCTGATTTCTGTTAATCTGCAGATTTCTATGCAGCGATGAGGGGGGACCTCCCCCCATCTCTCTAATAGATGAGATCAGTTGTAGGCTTAGATGCTGCAAGAGCTTCCTCGACACGTTAATTGTAGATGGCTGCTGGGAATAGTTTCTCAGTTTTCAGAGAAGAGTTATGAATGTATTGGTGAGGAAAATGCATGTATTTTGAAAGAGACAATTTTGACTTTTGTGGATGGCTTTCCAAAAGAAATGAGGTACTTTCCACAAGATAATAGAGAAATAACTGCGTAGAAAATGATACACTGTAGTTTGGTAATGTATTCATAGAATCATAGCATGGTTTAGATTGGAAGGGACCTTAAAGATCATCTAGTTCCAACCCCTCTGCCATGCCCCTCCCACTAGACCAGGTTGCTGAAAGCCCTATCCAGCCTGGTCTTGAACACTTCCAGGGATGGGGCATCCACAATTTCCCTGGGCAACCTGTTCCAGTGTCTCACCACCCTCATAGTGGAAAATTTCTTCCTGGTATCTAATCTCAATATACCCTCTTCCAATTTGAAGCTATTACCCCTCATCCTATCTCTACCTGCCCTTGTAAAAAGTCCCTCTTTAGCTTTCCTGTAGGCCCCCTTTAAGTACTGGAAGGCTGCTATAAGGTCTCCCTGGAGCCTTCTCTTCTCCAGGTTGTGTTTTGTTGCAGATAAGAATCTAGACCTTCCAAATTCATTTTTTTGGGGCAGTGGGAGAAGTGAAGTTTTGCTTTATAAAATATTGTGGTCAGTTTCACTTATGCTAGTTTGGCAACATTTCTCTAAAAGAAGAGTGTTTCTAGAGCTGGAAATCTAAAATGTTCACTTTCCATCAGTTTTGTGGCTCCATTGTCAGCCAGCCACGATGCCCTGCAGGGATACAGAGGGCAAGGTGATGGCATGGAGGCTATGCCAAAACTGGAAGTCTGTGGCCTTCCCTTGGAGGGCTGGATACCTGCTGCAGTGAGGGGCTTCAGGGTCTGGTTCTTGCTGAGCCGCAGGGTGAAGTGTTAAATTTGGCATGATCTATGATGTAGCCTGCATGGTATTTTGTAATTGCTGAACACTGTTGCTCCTCTATGAATTCTGCCAATATAGCTCTGCTGAAAGGCTGATGAAAACAGTTTTTGCATATGACCACTTTAACCTGTTCCTCATCTTCAGACGGGATGTATCTCTGCCTGCCTGGTGCCTCTCCCTGCCCTGGGGCTGCTCTTCCAGACAGTTGTTCATCTGATGGAGATGTTAGCAGAAGTTTCCATCCTTTTTTTTTTTTTACCTTTGGGGAAGGATGTGGAGGCTTCTGCCTTCTCTCAGTACACAAGTTAGGGAGTGCCATTTACAATTCCTGGCACAAAGCTGCTGGGCAGTCTGTGACCTCCCGCTTCCTGGGGAGCAACCTTCTCCTTTTGCGTTCCTGCAGCCCTGGGGTGTTAAGCCCGCCTTCAGCACACAGCTGTGGCCACCACCCCAAACTTGTCAGTGGTTTGGTTCTCAAATCATTTGGATTTCTGTCCTGATAAAGGACTGTGTGAACTCACCTGTTTGGGTTTCCAAGCAGAAAAATGAGAAGGTAAGATGCTTATATATGTCTTTAACTCTATGCAATTGTCTGTGTTTACTACCTGCTCTGATGTTCTCTTCAATGGAGGCAATTTTCAGATCTGGGGCCAAAGCCAGGCTATTATTAAAACATTATGTCTTTTTGAAGAGAAAACAATGGAAATAATGAATAGAAAGTCACACAACTGCTGTAAAAACAAGCGTGCAAACAGCAACAACCAAATGTTGTTGAGCCTGGTTAATTTGGTAAATCCTATAGTGGGACTTCTGCTTTTGCAGACATTTAGGTGTCACTCTATATAAACTAATAAAATCAGCTTGAATCTAAACCAAGATAGTCTCCCTTGCTGTAGAGAATGTATGTTGTCTCCTAGTTTAGTTTTTTGGAGAGCTTAACTGAAAATAATTCCTAATGTATGCAGTGCATATGTAGCTCAACAAAATCATTGAAAGAGCTTAGTCATATAGTAGCATTTTATTATTTGTAAATAATTTTGGTTTAAGAAACAGAACAACTGCACCCTCTAGTGACAGATTGTACATGTACCAGAGGATCAAGGCGGCTTTTGAACTGTGGTGCAGCATGACAGAAATAAAGATTTCATGTTATAGAACAGGCAAGCTTTGATAGAAATAGAGCATTAGTTATTTTTTTAAATGTATTGATGAGATTCTTAGAGCATTGCCTTTGCTGTTAAGGACTTCTTAGCCTGTCACTGGGTGTCTGACACAGTGAATCGCTATTTATGTTGAGCACATTTGATTAGAAAGGAGCTGTCACGTTACTTGTCAATGTGTCATGTCATGCTTTTGGTTATTGCTAAAAAGAACTTACTTCTTGTTAGGAATATTGCTAATAAAACCCTGTATGTTTGAATAGTGTAATGTGACAGTGTGTCAAGTGTGCTATAGGCAACACTGATTTTTCCTGTAGGGAAACAAGCCATGTTTGAGTTATTTGCATGCATTAGAAGCGTACAG
This sequence comes from Numenius arquata, assembly GCF_964106895.1. NCBI lineage: Eukaryota > Metazoa > Chordata > Aves > Charadriiformes > Scolopacidae > Numenius > Numenius arquata. The sequence goes on along the minus strand of NC_133585.1, from coordinate 15,030,017 downwards.
CTTCCTCTCTGAACTTACAATATCTACGAGCTTGCTGCCACAATGCTACCATAATGATATTTTCACAAAACTACTAGTAAGAAGTCAATAATGAATTAAATGTTGCTATTAGGGCTTACAGGTGAAGGTTGAAAATGTATCTGTTGATATAAAAGAATATTGTTAAAAGCTACAGCTAAACCAAAACCAGAATAAGACACTGTTGGTGACTCCACTCAAAGCAGCTTTGATTCAGCCAATATTTTGGCTTTAGGTGCTTAGCTAAAATGTAGGTTTTAGGCAGACTCTTCTCTCTTGTGGCTCCTTAAATGATCCTCATCTTTTTTGGAAACATTAGCTTTCTTGCAGCATGCTGACAGTGTGTTGATGTTGCTTTGCCTGTCACCTGCTGATTCATCGGTATTGCTTCCTGCCATCCCTACTCATCTTTGCTGGTTTCCCTCTGGCGACCATTCATCTCCCTTAGCATCTGAGAGCAGATACTCCTTCAAATGGAGGCATGGTTTCATCAGAGAGCGAGACTGTGTGTTGTGTTGACTGGAGTAGTTGTCAGATGTCAGGATGTGCTTGCCATATGTACTTCCTGTGGAGACTTTCCTAATTATTAATTGCGTGAGTTTTGAACTAGAAGTTAATCAGCAATGGAACATTTTGTGTTTTTCAACAGTGAGATAATATCTCAGAAAAAGTAGTTTCAAAATGCATTGAAAGTTATTTCCTTCATTGGTTTTTGTTGTCTACTAACAAGCACATTTCTTTTTTGGGGTATTATGTTACTGTTGCTTGAGCTAGCCAAGAATTCCTTTTTCCTCTCTAAAACCAGATAATACCTAAAAAATATGGAAATGTATTATCACAGGATGTCTATAATCAAATGACATTGTTTGTATCCATGATTAAATGCCTTAAAGGTCTAAGTATTAAAACCCTCAAATGTATGTTTTAAAAACGTTTCTAAAAGGAAACCATTGCAAATATGCATCAGTTCTTTAAATATAAACTTCAAACATTTGCTTGAATGTTAGAACACCATAGGAGCTGAGCTATTTGAAAACTGTTAAATCTTCACATCTCTGTTTGCCTGTGGTGAATGCTGAAAAAATTCTGTGCTCTGGAGCTCATAATACTAATAATTTATGTCGAGTATAGATGCATAAATGATGTATCTGTGAATTTTTGCACTTAAATTTTCATTGTTGTAAGTATCATTAGATAATATTAAGTGTTAACTCTGGAGCAGAAGACCCCACTCCTATTTTAATTTATATTTATTTAAAATATAGTGATTTTTAAAAAAAAAAATTTAAAAAAATATTTAAAAGATCAGACTTAATTAATAAGTTATAATATTTTGCAAAAGGCAGAAAGTTGAAGATGGCAAATTCAGTAGAGAGAGAAAGTACTTTTCTCTTAAAGAAAAACACAACCCAAAGAACAAAAAAAAAAAGAAAAAAAAACAACCAAAGATTTTAATAAAAAGACTACTTTTTTCTTCTCTGAAACGCCTTATTGTTAAGGAAATTCCAAGGATTCCTGTATTATGTGCCACCTTACACTAGCTATGTCATTATAGAAGGGATTAGAGTAAGTACTGGGATAAATATATTCTACTTCAGTTAATTGTTTCTGTAGTTCAACGGCATTAACAGAGCTCAGCAGAACAGTACAGTGTGAAAACCTGAAAGTAAATTAAGAGCCTGGTTCAAATCCCAAACTAAAATTTATATGTAATTTTCTTGTTAGATATAAATTTAAATTCCAGTGGCATTTCCCAACATCTCTGCAGCTAAATCAAATTTAGTGACTGCTTGTACACGTGTCTACAGGCCACTGAAGTGAAAAAGGGCTTCTTGTACATGCTTGGGTTCTCTCGCATCTGGTGCTGGGTGTGACACGGTTTCTTACAGGACAAGCTATCCCATTCATTGCAGTAGCTCTCGCGTAATGGATAGTTCGGGTGCCTCTAGTCAGCCTTCAATTTTATGAATTCAGAAACCGTTTCAGGAAAGCAGACGTGTTATTAACTCTGCATTAATCACCGAGCTGTGAAAAATTACTTTTAAAAGAGGGTATCTTTTAGTCGCCCACATGCGTGATAGAAAGAAACTCCCATAAAACTGTGTTTTTATGAAGTGTCGTGAAGTATTCTCAGTTGGTAGTGCTGTAAACATGGGCAAGAGCAAACTAGTGCTTTGAAATCGGCTTATCCTGCTGTGTTGATTCAGAAAACAGGTCCAGGACATCTGGTAACTGTGAAAGCTCCCATGGGCTGCCCAGCATTTCTCTTCCGCTGCCAACACCCAGCTCCATCTTCCATTTTGGATCAGGTATAAACCTGCCAACAAGAACTGTAATTTAACCTCAAATCGGATGAAAACCAGGCTGACTAAATTAGTCAGGTTGTTTTTTAGTCTTTATATCTGTGATTTTTTGGCCTGGAGAGCAGGTTTTCTTTTCTTGTCTTTATCTGTAAGTGCTGTAGACACTTGACCATTAATAGGTGGACTTGGTTTTTGTTTGTTTGTGGGTTTTTTTTGTTTGTTTGTTTTTTTCCAGTTCAATCTTATTAATCAACTGTTAGTGGATGTTGATTACCATTGTTTTTTCTGGCTTGGGTAGGGTTTAGAAGTCAGGCTGTATTTTTCCCCTTATCAGTATCAATGTATCAAGTTTTCAGTTTCCTCTTCCAAAAAATAATTAAATAATTGAAGATTTTCTAACTTGCATCAGAATTGATTCTTATGGTGATGGTTATATTTTGAGCTGTTACTGTGTTTTCCTGCAAGTAAAGTGAAAATCAAGTGGTGCTGAGTTTAGATCTGTGATTTAAGTCTGATCTTTAACACTTATTACCGTAGGAAGCTGCATTTGTGTGTTAGCATTCGTAGCAGTACCTTAATAACAAATGGTGATTCCTACAAATATCATATACAGCAGTACCTTAGTTACAAGTGGTGACCCCTGTAAATATTTAATCACTTATAGCACTTCTCAGATGGCTTGTTATACATGATAATCCTTGAAGAATTTTTGCATGCTGTGAAAGGGCTGCCAGGTATGTTTCTAATTCCTGCGTTGGCATTGAGAAACATTTCTACAATGTGGTCTAAATGTCTATTTGGGAACAATTGCATTTTATTCTGAAATAAAAATTTTTGTTGTGTTATTTTTGGTAGTATATAGAAGCCAACCACATTATATTGATACAATATCATGTTCCGTTATGCAGGTTTTAACTTGTTTTTTTTCTGTGAGCCTCAACTCTGTTTAAGTCGTGCTCATTTTTTTCCTTACTAAACCTATGCTATGTATGATTTTCTTTTTTAGAAAGTCTGAAAGGATACAACTGTAGGAAAGCTATGTGGATTTATACTAACTATAAAGGATGGTGTTACACCTCCCCGCATCTCTTTCTGTTCAGAGATTCTTAATTGGAATTTGTTCTGCTTGAAATAATTCCTTGTGGCTTAAGGTATCTGTCTGATAGCTACAGGAAACTGTGGTGCTACTGCAACAGGTGATGTAATTTTGAAGAATTTTTTCGATTTTTTAGTAAAACTACTGTTTGTGCACCAATTCTGGGTGAGCTATAGGTTAAGATATCATGGTCATGAGCTTTATATAATTTGCAACAAAAGGTCTGTTGTACTTTATTGATTAATATAAGTTATGTAGGTAGACAGTTTGAAGGTTTTGCTCATTCTCAAGCTCACTATCTCCCCTTCTGCTGAAATGGGGCTTGGGGGAAAGTGGTGATGGGTGGGGTAGTGGGTTTGGGGGGAATAATGTGATCATGGCAAGTAGGATGAGGGGAGGTTTAGCAATGGACTTAGTACAAATGAAGTAAGAGGGGAAACCAGAGAGTGTTTATCAAAAATTATGAGGGACTGAATAGTGATACTTGTTAATAGAAAGTTTTGGATTTGGGAATCATCATGGAAGGATAAAGGATTAGCATATCACCTTGATACTGGGGAAAGAAAGTAAGTTGCCCCTCTTATATACCCGAATGTGACAATGGTTGTTAAGGCTGCTAAGTGGGGAGCAGGGTGTTGGTAGTGGCTGTGGCCAGTTTATATGGAACACTGGGTCATGTCGAAGGAGTGAGTGAGGCAGGTGTGTGGTCTGCCCTTGCGGGCGGGGGCTCTGATCTTGGATTTAGTTTTGGTCAGAAGGAGCCAACTGGCAGCACTCACCAAAATTCATCTAGTCCTGCAATAAATTGTTTACATGTTTATGTGAGATACCGGAAGTGATCCTGAATGATGGCCTCATGAGGGGTGCTGGATAGTTAGAGGTGAACCACGAGGAAGTGTAATTTAACCTTCAGCAGGAAGAGGCGTAGCCAGTTTTTAAGGAAATAGTGTGAATGCATTTGGCCTTTGTTTTATCTGTATATTGATTAATCTGCCTCAGCCCTTGCTGTGTTAAGAGGCAGACTCAGTGTAATCAATACCAGAAAGTAAGCTGTGCCTTCCCGTAGCAATGAGATCCTTGTAGCCTTGCCCCAGAGAGAAGGCCAACGGCTCTACTGAGAGCTGGGTGGCAAAGGCTGAAGAGGAGCTGTGCTGAATCACTGCATACCTGAAGAGCTTTGGCAATTGCCCTCTTCTTACTTGGCGTTGCTGCTGTGAAATCTTTGGATTTTGTTGGTTATTAATCTTTCGCACCTAGAGAGTGAAATATCGTGTTTAATCCTGTATCCTTTCAAAGTACTTTTCAAGTACTACCATGTAGTTGTACATAGCAGTTGAATGAAAATAGTACAAGTAATTGGGTTCTTTACACTGCTGTATTTTTAACAATATTACTGATGTTATAGAAATACAGCCAGACTTTGGCATGATAATACATTTTTAAATATGCTGCCTATGTGCAGATTATGCCAATGATTATATATATATAATATTCTTAGCACTTTTTAAAAATGTGTAATTTGATTCACTATTAACAGGAAAACTTGAATATAACTAGGCAGTGAACTAAGTCTGATGTGAATTTGTTCTTTATATAGTAGTTTCATTACACAGAGTTAAATTCGAAGATCATGTCATTCTCCACAGTTTGAAATTTGTTAGCATATTTCTGGATACTCACAGGAAATATTTTATGAGAAAAATGCAGAAGAATGATTCATCATGGAGGTTTAACTATATTGCAGAGAGTCACCGGTAACACCCCCAGTAATGAGTTTCAAAAGTGATAGAGGTAGTTTATCATATTTCAAATACGTACAATTTATATGTCTGTATATATACTCACACAATAACAAAGTTTGTATATATGCATACTCGTATGTGAGCAATGTCTTAAAATGCATTTTCACAAATATTACATATATACATTCACATGTATATACATGAAAATGTGTTGTAAAACAGTGCTAACTTAACCAGCCTAAGCAAATCCCTGATGCTGGCATTGAGTACCAGGCTGTGGTTTTATCCTTCAGACCGCAAGGTGCAGCGGCGCCTACAGGGAGAACTCCCATGCTTGCATAGGTGAAAGCCTGGAATTGTGCAGCAGCGGAGCTGGAGCCAGCAGAGTGCTTCATGGATCTTCTGCAGCTGCTCTGTAGAATCTTGCAGTTGTGGTGAGAGCCTTTTCCTAGGAAAGGCTATTGACATCACACATTGGTGCTGAACTGTCCAAAAGAGATCTGATGCAATCTGCCAAACCATAAAAAACCAAGGAACCATTCCTAGTTCTATATAATATTTACCCAATGCAGTTTTAGGGCTCTTCTCACAGATTAGTATATACTCTGAATGTGAATTGCTTGCATATATAAAACTCCATTTATTGTTTTTCCTAGATAGTCCACAAGATGGTAGTGCACCAAAATCATGTCTCTGTACGTTATGCTGTGTAATAGTTTTTTTTAAATCTCATTTGAATTTCCTGGCAATTCAACAAAAAAAAAAAAAAAAGATTGTGGGTTGAGCTACGTTAAGTAATATATTTTGAAAGTAGATATGCTAGAATTTATCTGGTTAACTCCTATTAATGCTTGTCATGAAGTTAAATACATAATTTCAAAAGGCTCTGCATCTCTGAGATGAACTTCTATTCTCTTCCTTGGAAGGAAAGCTTACAATTAAGAATTAGACTTCAAGCACCTGGTGAGACTTTGGATAGTTATTGTCTAGTTTCCCTTTTTCCCCTATTACACACTGTGTATGTCAGAACTTTACTGATTAAATATTTATGCTGACAATCTAATTTTTTTACTTGATTTCTTTTAATTGGCATCAAAAATACTAACTTTCAAAATATTCCTAAAATTCCCTGAAATCAAGATGGGTATGAATGATTTCACAGAGAATCCCTTTGGTAATTTCTGTTGACTACAGCTTCCTCTTGTCGGGGAAATGCTATTAATCATTCCATGCGCTTACAGCTTAGTTTCCCAGAAACCATTGTTCGGGGATGGGTGTATGTATGTAAACCCCTCTGTTTTTTCCCATTCTTCTAAACTTCCATTCCTATGCCTTCTTCACTAATTCTGGCTTTCTTCTGACTCCAGTGAAGTCAATCAAAATTTCGTTATTGATGTTACTGCTGCAACCCATCCATGTTTTCAGCTGCTGTGAGTAATTGTGTTGAGCTAGTGTACTGATACTTAGTGCAGCTCTCCTGCCAGATCCATGCATGTACCACTGGCTGATGATTATGCTTGAGGTCATCATTAGAAGGAATGATCCAAATTCTTTTCTTCACACTCTGCACCTCTAATCTTCAGAATTACAAGGATGGATCTGTGCACCTGTTTGCAGGTGGAAAAGGAGTCCCGTGATACCAGGAATGGTGATATGGAGAAGAATTCTTGAATAATGAGAGGTGCAAATACAGGTGCTTCCAAACTTGTAAACACCTCTGTCCCTTTCTGGGCCTCCACTGGGTCTAAGCGACATAGACTTTTGTCTGACCTAGAGATGGAGAAAAGGAATTCCATCTTATCTTAAGCATGAATGGAGTTGCCTTCTCCAGCTGTCTTTGATGGAGAAGCATGGGGGTGGACGTTGTTGGTGTGACTGGTCCCTGCTCTCAGCTCCCTGGCTGACAGCTTCATTGCTGAGCTGTCAAATTAACTTGTCCTAAAGCAGCATGTCCTATTGAGTCTTGCTCAGACAGGGATCTGTGAATGTTTTCCTCTGGGATGCTGCACAGGCATTGCTTCCCTCTCAACAACTTGCCATTTATCTCAATTTCTCCAAGCAGCTCAGCTTGCAGTTGTCCCCTGCAACAAGAAAGGGATTTATATGGGTTGGACAGGGCTATACGTGCTGTAGGGAAGGTTTTTTCACACTCTTTCTTACAGCTACATGGAAGCAGTGGGAGGCGGTGCTCCACAGGTGATTCAACAGCCACAGGTTGGCACAAGTTTTTAAGTCTTGAAAGTGTTTGGCCTGGAATTACAGATTTGGGGAGCTGAACTGCCATAGTGATCCCAAAGCCTGTGGACGTGGTATTCAAAGGATGTGATGATTACCCGTACTCTTACATGAACAAAATGCTGATTTCTAGACCTGCCTGAATGTTTATCATATTAAAGAAAAACAATGGGTTGCTGGTAGATAATGTACAAGTGAGACAGTAAAATTGGTTAATAAATACCAGTTTGTATCTCTCCGAATACATGATAGCTGGATTAAATGTAAATTTTGTGGATAGGTTTAGTATCAGATGTTGTTGTGTATTTTTTCCATTTTCTTTTTTTTTTTTTTTATTATTTATTTGTTAGTTGTTTTTCATTTTGACAAGTCTATTAACCCACGTGTTTGACTCTAGCACTTGCCTGCCAAGTCTAGTTTTAAAGTAAAATCTTTTTGGTTTTTGAGCAATTGAGGCATAAAATACTCTCCAATGAAAATAGCAACAGACACTTAACTCTACCCATTCCAGCCAGCTGTCATAATAATGTGAGCCATCAAAGTGAAAAGTCACTTTTGATCAAAGGTGTCATAAAATCTATATTGATAGAAGGTAGTTGGTGTGATAGGTAAATTTACCGTATTCTTAGTACATATTTTTGAATATCATACAGTAAAAGCAGTTTTGCCTTTTTTTATCAGATTTGCTCATAAATTAACTGAATTCCTTATTTTCTTCAGCGAGTATGCCCATAGGGCATATTCTGACATGCTCGACTCCTTTGCTGCCTTCTCTCCCTCCTTAAATGGCCTTGACTATTTGCATATAGCTTTATCCGTGCCAGGTATGAAACTACCCATTTACAATTGCCATTGAAAACATCATGGCCTAAAACCAGTGTTATCTAAAAGGGGAAGAAATGTTCTGCTTAGGGCCAGGTTTTGAATGGCAATGTTGAAACCCAGTCTCTGCTCTCACAGTGGCTTTACATGGGCATTTGAAAATTGAGAACCTTGTCCTTTGAAGAACTTCCTCTCACTTTTTTTTTTTAAGACCCCCAGTGTTCACTTTCTGATCCTAAAAGCAGTAGTTTCATCATCTGGACAAACAGGTGTCCTGAAAAGTCAGATACTCCAGAGGATAAGGTCAAGTCAGCCTTTCCCATTACCATATGCATATAAGATAGTGGTAGTTGCTAGGCTGTCTGCATTTTTTAATGTCTCTGCTGCCTGGACTTACACTTGTGCTATAGCTTTATTTCCTGCCTAAGAGTAGATAAGAAATGAGGCTTTAGGTTATTCAGAACTTGCTTGAGAAAGATTTAATATCAATAAAACATGACACCATTGCTCTTGCTAGTCCAAGTTGAGTGAGTGTGTTTTAATAATAGTAAAACAACCAAACAGCCCAACCCAAAATACTGCCTTGACATTTGAGTGAGAGAGAATTGGTTTTGTGCACTTCTTACTACAGTGCTCTTTTATGAAGGGATTTTGAAATCTCGGTGATGACAATAACTTTGCTTCGATCTTGCTTTGATGAAGTGAATAAATTCTGTGTTGGATTTATTCGTTCCAAATATGGAGCTGAAGCTTACTGTGTCTTATGATCTATGATGGCTAGACTTAGGCTTGTGCAAAGTGTTCGTACTGGCGAAGGCAGAAGGGAGGTACCTGGGTTCAGATAGATTTGGGTGTAATTGCAGGGAATCACTTCTCTTTTGTGCCTGAGAGAAGACCTAAGGTGTAAGCTCACCAGTCATCAGGTGATAAGTACAGTCAAATCAGGAAGAGAGACTGTATAGAACTGTAACAACAAAAAAACAGTTATTGTTGTGAAGTATAAAAGTCAGCCAAAACAGTATTTAGTTTGGGTTTGCCTCTTGAAGATTTAGATTAATTTAGTCAAGGCAGGTCCTACTCAGTTTTGCTGTGCTGTGTTTTTACAAAAATTAATCTTTAATCTTTTTTTTTTTAGTGCTATTGGCATCAGTTAGCTTTGGGCTTTGCAGTTATGAAAAGACAGGTCTCATATCTTAAGAAAATAGCTGGTCAAGAATGCAGAATATCATTAACATAAAACTGCAGCAACTTACCATAAGTCTCTGGAAGCAAATCAGATTGATTTTATGCTCAGTCATCCAGAAGTCAGATTATTGCAAAGCTAGGGGATTGTTGGTAGAATATAGGCCAAAGTTTATCACTTTACCTTTTGAAATCCTTAACCCCGGCTCTTTAAACATTTTGTGCTGTGCTGCCTGTTTCAGCAGATCATTGGGAAAAGCCTTCTAAACTTTAAGGTGACTTTCCAGCTGGGTTGTATTTAGCTGGTGGTTTTAATACTACAAGCTAGTTCCAGCCCCTTATTGGGTTGCTGCCAAACCCCTGGATCAGAGAGAATATCTTGTTGCTCATGTCTCTGCCAAGATGTTACTAGCTTCTGTTATTTCATTTCCAGAAACTCCAACTCAGTCTTGCCCTGAAATAAATGAGCATGCATTTGTCTGTTGCTCAGCCCTTCTTCTGTAATGCCATTTGCAGATGACTTCTTCCTTGACTTGGTGGCTTTTCTGAGAACAGCCTTTTAGGCTTGCTTTGATGTACTTCGTATCACTTAGCACTGGCCTCAGTAGAATGACTCCTGATTTGTACAGCCATATAGCGAGGTCAGAATCGTATCCCTTGTGCATAAAAGTGTATCAGGATTTCCAGCAATTTCATACTTTTTGTGGAGTTTGAGTACTACTGGAAATTACATTGCACTTTTTTTGGGGAAAAAAGGAGATTCAGTCATTTAAATCACAACTGTATAATGCAGATGAAATGTAAACATATAATTCTTTCTTACTGAAGGGGGAACTAGATTAATGAATATCTTCCTTCATCTTTTGCACTTCAGTATTTGAACAGAGCCTTGGTGTTTTGGATTTCTTCTTTATTTAGTACCAACAATTTAGACCATACAAGGTACATCTGTAATGCCTACAATCCAGTCCAATAGTAGGATCAGAAAGGTAAATAAAATTAGGAATAATTTGGAACAGAACAGAAAACAAAACAAAATAATATTCCTTTATTAATTTGTAATGTTCTTGCATTGAGAAGAGCTTCTATTGCTCCCTCACCCCATATCTCCTCACCAACAGAATGTAAAGTGAGAATAGATGAAAAGGAATGAATAAAGGGGAATATGATAAAGGTGAATAAAATCATGCCCGATGTGGAAAAGATGAGCAGGGAATGAATCATTGGTGTTTTTATACAATTTAAAGGAAATACTGTTTCTATGTGCAAGGTGCAGTTAAATTACGGATCTTACTACTGTATAGTTGTGAATGCAGAAAGTATCTGTGGTTTCAAAAGAAGTTCTGCTTTGACTTACTTGCCCACTTAATTTCTTTATAGCTGCATTTGTCACTTTGGATCCAACGGATGTCAATTCATGCAAATCTTCATAACCGTAGGCCTTGAAAATGCTTGTCAGACACGTAAACCAAAGCACTGCATCAACATTAAGCTTCCTTTTCATAGAAAAGACTGGAGGTTGCCATGCTTTCTAGACAAATCAACAGTAAAAAAAAGGAGTACCTGGCTTCTCGTGCCCATGACGGTCATCCTCAATTTTTCCTGCACAACTCCCATGGGATGCTAGAGAAGTTTGTGTTTATTAGCTCTACTCCTAATCTTAGAGCTGCCAGGTGGGAGCAAATATACCCATCATCTTTTCTGGTTTACTCTTTCTTCAACCCTGGTTTTGCATGATCTTCCTCAGTAAAAAACCAACCAACCAACCGAAAACCCACCAGCCTCAAACTCTGTTTACCTTTAATGTAGATTGTACTCTTCCCAAAGTTGGGTAGAAATGGACCAAAGGTCATTTTCAGAGGGGCAAAATCCTGTTTAAAGTTCCTGAGTGTAGTGTTGCCTCTTGGTCAGGCCTTTCTAAAGGCCAGGACACGCTAGGTAAGGCATGTAGATGGAATTTAAACCATTTGAACATGACTCCTATTTCCTTTCATGGATAGGAAATTTAGACAAAAGCACTAGCTAGCTATTTCTTGCTCTCCCTTGATTTAAAGGTCTAGATTTTGCACAAAGGGATAGCACAAGCCTCAAAAACTGCCACTCGTAATAACGATCTACTGTGAGTGACCGTATCCTTTAGCTAAAGCTTTTTCCTCTGTGAAGCTTATACTGGTAATTGCCAAAATTTCTAAGTAGTTCTCCGAACTGTAATTCTTTTTCTCACCAGATTTTTGCATAGAGTTATCAATAACTGTGAGAGAAGCATGGCTCTATGAGATATTTCCTACACAAGAGAGATTGCATCATGCTGAATCTCCATAGGTTTTGGCTTCAAAATCCCCTTTGGGCTTTTCCAGTTTTGTCATTATGTAAGTTACTACTTCTACTTGGGGCTTGTAAAATGGAAAACAGAAGTTGCCCCATTGCAAGAATAAAGATCTGTCCAAAAGGGCTGCAGCCTGAATCACTGCGATCTTTTCTAGATGTCCTGAAGGTTACTCAACAAGAAATTGAAAATTCATCTTCCTCTTCACATGTTACAGGACTAATTAATTAAAAGTAAAATTTAATTTAAAAATGCAGAGAGCCATTATTCCACAAACTGTCCCTAATCTTGCTGTCATTGTGCTTAGGTGGTGGTGCAGTATTGAAGCACAGAGAAAAACTTGTTTTTTCTACACTTCCTACACTTGTACACACACATGGTTTTCCATGATGCCTCTGCCTTTCAGTTTGCATGTCTTTGGCTTAACTCTAGTTTCCCAAGGCAATGAAGGTTACACAAAGACATTTTGAGAGTCATAGGGAATGTGGAAGAGGACTGGATGCTATGGTGGTTTAGTGATGTGGGAAAGAAGCTGGAGGCATGGTGAGGGTGGGCAAACTGGCAACCAGGGAAGCACTGGAAGAGACTGGCAGGGGAGCCGTCCAATAGCCTAAAAGGAGTGGTGGGGACCTCAAGTTTTTGTGCAAGGAGTAATGTGGAAGCATATGATCCAAACGTGTTAGGAAAATCAGATCTAACAGCTCTGCTTTTCAGGGAGCATCTTTAAATTTGAAAAACGATGTGGGATTTTGGTCGGTGTACCTGTAATATGCATGGAATGAATTAACACGCACATGCCACTGAATATGTAATTCATATAGTAGTGATTTATTTTTTTTTTTAAGGATAAAAGTGCCCTTTGAAGTGACTTTTATTTATATCTTTCATGTGCTGGCAGGCCTGTCCCTACTCTAGACAGCACAGCAACAAACTGCCAGAGAGCTTTTCTTTTTCCTGTAGACACGCAGCAGCAGCCAGCCTTTGTCAGGGAGGTCAGGCTGACCCAGAGCCGGCTCCAGCAGCCTTCCAGGAACTGGTGTGTGCTGATGCCGTGGCAGCTATTCTGTGGTAAGACTGTGCCTTCTGAGACTTCACATACTGTAAAAACTAAAAAGAATATACACACTTCTGTAAAGTTTTGGAGGGTGACACTGAATATCCAGTGCTTAAAGCAGGTGGGAGGGAAACTGGAGGAGGCTGTAGGGTGAAAATCCAGCTGGCAGTAGTCCACAGCCTTCCCTGACACCAGCTATTTCTGATGAAAAATCTTGTCCAGTGCATTTAAGTTGTTGCAGTTAAAGTGCTTCTCTCTCCCTTTGCCTATCCTTGTGTGTGAACTCAGTCACCGTGCCATTAAATACAAGAATATCTTAGGCCAAAAAAGAATTGCTTCAGTTCTGTGGGTATGCTGTTTGTAATACATTTGTCACGGAGAGTAGCTTCCGCCCTGTTTTAGAAGAGACAAAAGACGAACCACGTGTCAGTATGTAGTGTGAATGCACTGCAGCTCGAGTGCTTTTCCAGCCTATCCATCGGAACGGGAAAACTGTTATCTGTCTGTCTTTTTTGTACATTGGATTTTGCCTTGGAAACCGATGGAGTAGCTGTGTAGTTTGATGGAACACTGGTGAATGCTCATTTCCTTTTGCCCGAGTTTACACGCTTAACCAGACCTATGGCAGGTGTTAGTTTTCACTGCTTTGTTAAACTAGAGAAAACAATATAACTACACTTAAAAATAGGTGGCGCCAGGCCTCCAGTAACATACGAAAGAGAAGGAAGTGGTGGCAACAGGCATGTTTTATGCCCTGGTCCCCATGCGGAATCATAGAATCATAGAATAGTTAGAGTTGGAAGGGACCTTAAAGATCATCGAGTTCCAACCCCCCTGCCATGGGCAGGGACACCTCCACTAGAGCAGGTTGCTCAAAGCCCCATCCAGCCTGGCCTTAAACACTTCCATCCCTGCTGCTTTTGTGAAGCAGAAAGTAGGTGGAAAAAATGAGCTCAATTGCATCTCAATTTTTATTTTATTTATGAGGTGCACACTGCTCATTTTTATTACTGCTGATAATTTTGCTATTTTTTTTTAATCAGTGGTGTAATGGGAAGTGTCTTCATAACAACAGGATTTGCAGTCTATGCTCTTCTGTCTACAAAGAAAATCTCGAGGTTTTGTCATTTAAAAGCAAAGGCAGGAAAAATAGCAAGATTACACCCTGCCTGCATTAACAGCCAAGGGTTGAAGCTGCAGAGTAGGATTTTCTTCAAATGCAAAGACTGAATATGCTTTGTTGTGGGTGTAAGAGTACCGGCAGCATTTTGGATCTTTGAGTGCAATGGTGAGATCATGGTTATCATAAAGGCTATTATCATGATGAGACAATTATTCAGCCTACGCACTGGAAGCCTATGTGAACTAGCTGATTCTGATTAGTGCTGCTTTTTTTTTTTTCCACTGAATAGTATGTAAATTGTTCATTTACTGTTCACAAATACACAGTTCTTCTGATGCAGTCCAAAACTTGTTTTTCATTATCACTGTATCCATAGCCTCTGCCAAACTACACAGCTACTCAAATTGCATTTGTACTGGATTATGGCTTCCATAACTTGCATGTTGGTTAGCCTGTGTTCATGCAGTCTGTGAATACCCTCCAGAATATATACTATAATTCTGGAAAGCAGCTCTAAGGCTACAAATTAAACTTCAAAATTTTCTTCTGTTTTTACGTTATGTAATATATATGTAGAAGAGAGATATTATTAACTACCCTGGTATCTCTGAACAGCTGTAATTTTATGTAGTGCTTTTCCAATTTAATGCCAAAAAATGATGCAGTTTCTATAAAGAGTCCATATAAAATTGCAATTTTGTGTATGTGGTAGAACAGAACATCTTGTTGTGTGAGGAAGAAATGGTGCCTAGGATTTCTACTCAGAGAAGTAATCAAAATGTGATGATAAGAGATGGAAATAGCCTATTAGATCATCTTAGCCATTATCCTGACAATGCAGAATTGTTCTTTACAATTCTTTTCTGTATTTTCTAGCTCAGTTTTAAATGGACAAGTAATGGGCTCCCACTATTTTCTTTAGAATAAAATTCTGTAATGTGCCTGTAATTTAGAGCACACTTCTCAGTGTATTGTATATATCCGCATAGTTTGTGTTTAATTCCTCTGTTTAATTCCTCTTTGCTTTTAAACCCATGAACTAATTGTAGATTTTATTTTTTTTATTCTATTTTAGATACACTAAGAAATACTTTTTTAAGACTTTCAAGCTCACCAGAATAATTCAGACACATCATTGTTCTCTTTTGATTCGGATCTTCATTTAGAGCTCTAGTATCTGCAGGAAATACTTCTGATAAGTTAAAGCCTATTAGCGGTCATGGATTTTTATATTAGGAATTGAAAATATATTTCTAACTATTCAACCTTATTAAAGCATACAACACTGAAATCAATAAAATAGTTTTGTGCTGTCACAGTAAGGTTGAATTAAGAACAGGCTTTTGGAAGCTGGGATGTCTGTGGTCCTCTTGGTACAGTGGCCATAGGATGATCATGAGTGTCACTGCCATAAAAATTGCTAAATGGATCCAAATATGTATTTTAGAAGGGAAAAGCTGTAAAGTTTCTATTCTATTCTGTTCAGGTCATAGTTAGAATTTTATATTGCAAAGATTTGGTCTCTAAATGGCCAGACAACTAGCCTTGTAAATACCTAGCATATAGTCCCTTCAGATTTCTGGTCTGGCAAGTGGGCAGTGAGACAGCAGTTTTCAGTTTGTTCAAACATTTATACATTTGATAATGTAGTTGGTATTTTTATGTTTTAGACAATTACTTATGCTCTAGCCTTCTAATGCTCACTTATGTATAAAGTTGCATTAGGTAGATGTTGCGGTTTAGCCCCAGCTGGCAACTAGGACCACGCAGCCGCTTGCTCACTCCCCCCGGTTGGGATAGGGAAGAGAATCTTAAGAGTAAAAGTGAGAAAACTCATGGGTTGAGATAGTTAATTAGGTAGAGCAAAAGCCATACACGCAAGCAAAGCAAAACAAGGAACTCGGTCACCGCTTCCCGTTGGCAGGCAGGTGTTCAGCCATCTCCAGAGAAGCAGGGCTCCATCATGTGTAACAGTTACTTGGGAAGACAAAATGCCATAACTCCAAATATCCCCCTGATTCCTTCTTCTTCCCCCAGCTTTATATACTGACATGGTATGGAACAGACCTTTGTTCAGTTGGGGTCAGCTGTTCAGGCTGCGTTTCCTCCCAGCTTCGTGTGATCTTCCAACCTATTTGCTGGTGGGGCAGTGTGAGGAGCAGAAAAGGCCTTGACTGCTTAGTAACAACCAAAGCCACCAGTGTGCTATCAACGCTATTTCCCATCTCAAGTCCAAAATACAGCACCATACCAGCCACTAGTAAGAAAGTCTATTCCATCTCAGCCTAAACTAGAACAGTAGTTGATGTGTTTATCTAGGTCACAGGGATGTCTTGTTTCAGAGCACCGTTTATGGGGCTGACTCACAAGACAGACTTCTGGGCTGCTTTTGTGGTTTGTTTGTTGTTTTTTTTTTCCTTTTTAAGTACAGGTTGTATTATCAATTTCCCAACTCTGGACTTACTACATGAACCATTTTGATAGTGTTCACTATTTGCCTCTGCAAAGGAACTATGCACGCATGGATTCTTGCTTTTGTAGTGTCCTGCTGACTTTTATGAGCTTCAGTAGTAGTATGGATCCTATATGTCTTTCCTACAGGTCAATGATGAAGTTGCTGAGTTTCTCATGTGTTTGGTTGTGGAACTTTATTATTCTTATTGTTAAAATTTTTCATAATATCTTACCCAAATTGGTGTTGCTGCAATTTAAACTCTTTACTCCTGTTACTATCGGTAGTAATAGTGCAGAACAGAGTATTTCCTTCTGCGTATTGTCAGACTTTGATGGACTCGAGGATTGTTGCCATGTTCTCTTAGTCATCTTTTCTTTAAGCTAAATGAGGTTGTGTTTTACAGACTTCTGCTTGCTCTTGTTGTTTTCCAAATATTCATGTCTTTCTGGAAGCAGAATAGCAGAAGTGCATCACAGTATACCTGCAGCTTTGCAAATGCTAAATAGAAGAGAAAGATTGTTTTATTGTGCAGGCCATACTTCTAGACTCTACTGTGGCTTTTGTCTTTTGTCCCATGTTGAACTTGCAATGTTTTATATCCTCCAGACCCTACTGAAGAACAGTCTTAACTACTTGTGCCCTATCCTGTGCAAGCGAGTTATATAATTCTCACTGAAATTCATCTGGTTTTGCTTGGTTATTTTCTCCCAGATCATTCCTCTGGTCTTACTTATTCTTTTGATCTAAAATGTCTTTCTTTAACATGCATACACTTCTTGTAGTTTCCTGTTGTCTGCATTAGTAACAAACTTTCTTTTCTATTGCCCAAGTCATTAATGGAAACACTGGAGAGAAGCAAAGCCAAGGCAGACTCTTGCAGAACATCCATCCATTTTGACAATGAATGTTAAAATTTCATTCCGGAGTTTAGTTACCATATCCCTCTTGGATTAATCTCAGTTTTTTTCATCAACGTATGTCCCTTAGCTTGCTCATGAGAATGTCAGGTGCAAATATTGCTTTTCTCCTGTCTTCAACAACTGTCAGTCTTTCATGAAATAAAATTAAATTAATTTTATAGTTTCCTCTAGGCAAATTCAGATTGATTGTAGTTCATCCCATTACCTTCTGGGTGGGTGATGATGAATTCTTTGATAGAGGAGTTTTCTGGACTGGAAGTTAACTGGACCAGTGTACAATTTTGTTAACTCCTGTTCTTTCAAGTTTGCCCTTCAACAGCCTTTTGGTGTCCTGCCTGTTTTCCAGAAGGTCTCAAAAAAACCCTAAACCCCAAAACCTGTAGTGGCTGGAATTTTATCTTAAGCCTGTGTAATTCAAATGTCCTAGCGTGAACTTCACCTTGTTGTTATGCACCTATTTTAGTACCTTTTAAGCTGTTCCACTTCTGTTCTAGGGCAACAGTTCTTATGTTTTTTTATCTTCTGTTCTGTGTAGTATTGATTATTTAAAGTTGAGGTTCATTGAGTATTTTAGTTAAAATTTATGCTATCTTTAGAAGAGGAAAAATGCATTTATTTCTGAATATAACTTCCATGCAACCTTCCTCCTTCCCAGCCTCTCCGCAAACTACTTTAAAATAAAACAAAACACAAGAACAGAAAGAAAAGAATAATAATAATTAAAAAATTTTAAAAAGCACCTTTAGTTCTTATGGGGGTTTGCATCCAGTCATATGGGTTTGCCTGTTTTGGGGGAAAAAGAAAAATCAGGTTGGGGCAGACAAGCCAAATGAGCAAGATTGCAGTGCTGACTGGTATTTGTCTTTGCTAAGTGTGTGTGTGAATATGCATGTCCAAAGTTGTTTATCACTAACCACAGATTCAGAGTAGCATTTAGCATTGTTTTGCAAAGAAGAGTGATTTCAGAGTTAAAGCAGTAAATTCTTCACATCTCCAGCTGACAAATTTTTCCTAGAAATTTAGTGCCTGAAATAAGACACAGTGCTCCAGCTGAGACCCAAGCAAAGCTGTGTAGGAGAGACTGACTACTTTCCTATGTCTTCAAGGCTGTTGCTTCTGTTTTTACATCACCAGTATGATATTTGCCTTCCGTTATGTTCAGTTTGCCATACAATACAAACAAAACAAGCCCCACCTCCAGCCTCATCATCTCCAATTCACAGTTATGTCTCTGTAAGCAGGAGTAAAACGTTCCTCCTTACTCCCTGTATACTGTGTATTTAGCTTACAAATGGGTCAGAGCAAGAATTGCTTCTTACTATGTTGTTCTGAGTAGGGCACTAATATTGCCTGGGTTTTCAGGCACCACATCAATGCACCTATTCTGTGATAATTATAATTATTATACAGGTAGGTGGTTTTTTTCCATATGCTATAGCTTGCTCTTGCCAGGTTAAGAAAGAAGTTGGCCTCCTGTGGACATTAATAGCTTTCTGTGAAATTTATGCATAAACAACATTTCCGAATTTTTGTAGTGGCAGTGAATTTTTGTTGCTTTTGACCAGTCTCTGGTAGTTATCTTTCTTGCTCCAAAGGTTTGTTCCAGCAGGATTTTAGCACTGAAATACTAATAGCCGGACTTCCTTCTTTTTTTTTTTTTTCCAAAGAAAATGTAAATCTTTGTTTCTGCAATGACCCTGAATCATTTTTGATATTGGTTGTTATTTTCAGAAAACTGAGAATTTTCTCATGCCAATGTTTTAAGGGTGATCTTGTAGATTCTCTGACTGGTGTATAAATTTACTTATAGGAAAATGTGAAGAATGTCACCTAAAAAATATGCATTTGATAACCTTCTGCCTCTTGTTATTGATTGTTAGTGATTCTGGGTTTTACATTTTTTTTCCTATAAAAGTCAAGTTACTGCTACATAGAGCACGCAGAACACTTACAGTGCTGAAATCTTACTTGGGCAGCATGTTGAGATTTTAATGATTCCCTGACTTAATTATTGAGAGGGTCCTTTGGGAATGAGACAAAGATGGTCATTTGAACATAGGAAAAGGAATAATGAATAATTAAGGAGTCTAATTAAATGAGTTTCTTATGCTGGAGTGGATTGGGGATTATTTTTTTTTTTTAGCATTTTCATTTTAAAAGCAAGTTTCCTTTAAACTTAATAAATTGTGTATGTATATTGGTAGGAACTAGCATCTTCACTGAAAATTCTGCACTTATTTTTGCTAAAGTGAGAAATATGCCATTAAAGTCAGAGTTAGTAAATATGTCCTCTGTACTTGCTGAGGGAGCCTAGGTCCAGCATGCAAGTGTGGCGCTTACCAGGGAAGGAACTGAAATTGCAGCTCTTGTTGGCTCACACGTACCTGTTTTCCTTGTTTTAGGAATATTGTGTGTTAGTAGTAGCTTTTTTGCATATCAAAGTAGTCCAGAGAAATTAAAAATGAAAAATACCTACCATACAAAACAAGTCAAGGAACGATTTTTCTTCCTTTCTTGTACTTTCTGTATTTTTGCACCACAGAAATTCAACAGAAAAATTATACAGTTGAAAGTCTCAGGGCGACTGGGTAATGCCAAAACCGATTTCAAAGAAAAGCCTTTTTTGTGACCTTTTCAGACCCTTTGTTACACTTACTCAGCAACTTTTTATTTCAAGATAAAACAACAAGTAAGCTGCTCTTGATGTGCAGAGCTTGGCAACGGGACAATATATGGGCACTGGGTCACTTAGTGCAGCTCCCTACTGTCAAAGGTGGGTTGAAGAAATAACCCATTTCATAAGGCCATCAAGTGCTGCCTTTGCCCAGAGTTTTACATATTTTTTTCTCTTGTGGCTGTATTGTGGTAGAGAAAGTAAAATAATATTTTCCTGCTCACAGTATCTTCCTAAGGCAAAGGGGCTTACTAGTCCTGGATACACAGTGTACAATGATTTATATGGAGGTTCATTTATTCGTAATTTCTTTTAGCTTAAAGTATATATTTTTGACTGAAACCTAACAAAAATGGAAGGACACTAATCAATCAGCACTGCAAAATGATCTGTTAATTACAGTCAAAGGTGTTGCATCTATTTGTGACTGTTGGTCCCATCCCACTCTTTGCTTGGCAGCTTCAGTTGCTTAAGCAGATTCACTTATTGACAGCTTTGCAGGTATTGCAGGTCTGCAGTGGTGTGACTTTTAATGTTGCTTTATTATGAAACTGCTGCTACTCCAAAAAAGGGACCACAGGTGGGGACTTTACACTGAGTAACTTGAAGACATTTCCTGCTGCTGTTTTGGGTTATTTTTAAACCGCTCTGAGACGGAGATTCTTACATTTGGGATGAGCAGGAATAACCCCTCTTGCTTGGGGACTGGGTGACCTGGCAGAGGTGCTTCTGAAAGCCACACAAGGACTTCCTCGATACCTGCTTTTGCTCTGTTGAAGGAAACCCCTCTGTGGGCTCAATGATCAGATGGATCCAATCCACGGACTGGATGCGTTAGCAAATTGGCTATTGCTTTCATGTGTTGGAACAGAAGTTAACAGAGGCAGCACTGATTAATTGTCCACTCGGGGTGAAGTTTGCAACTGAACCACAAGATCCTCATGAATGGTTTTTTGCAGATGGTGCTCAAGTTATGCATGCAGGAGTGCAGAACTGATGCAAAGCTTACTTTTGCACTTAATCCTATATGCTGGGATAGCTTTTCCTACCTGTGTTGGTGTAATTTGCAGAGATGAAAACCCTGATGCCATGTAGCACCATCCTGCTGACGTCCTGGTCCCCCTGTTTTACTGGGGCTTGCAGTAGCAAAGCTGGGAGACCATAGTGGACTAGTCAAGACTAACTATAAAACTAGGAATCTGGGGAATGTTAATATACTGAATTTATGCTTTCAGAACATTATTGAGTAGCTCTAAACAAGGGCTGAAAAATAGGTCACTAATTGTGATCTGGTATCAGTCCCGGATATAACTTCCACCTGTTAACTTTAAGCTGCCTTTCTCTACATAGGCCTCAAAAGCACTATCCCATTTTGAAAGTCAGGGATGATCATCTCCAGGTCCTGGGTACTCTGCAGTCTTCTGTAAGTCACACTTTTTCCTCTGCTGGTGCATGAGCACATTGTTTCTCCCAGTTTGTATGCAGAGAGATTTACTGTACCTGCGTGGTGGCCTGGGACAGTCGAAGATTTATTGTCCCATTTTCTCTGCCCCTGAGGCCATGGGTTAAACGAGCCTTGAGTCAGCTTTTGAACTGTTTCGATTTACAATGTAAATCCTAAAGGCAAACCAAAATTGGTGTTTTCTTTAAATGTCATACCTCAAAGTGGAAGTTAGTGATGAATTCACAGACATGTCAGCCATCCTCATGTTGGGACTCTGCTGGACTGCAGGAGGGAGGTGTAACTTCATCAGTTAAGCCAAACTGTGTCATCCCTGCCTAGAGGAGTAGTAATTTTGGGCTTAATTCTGTGAGTTTGAATGTGACTGCTTCCTTGAGCTTGTTTGATCTGAGAAGACAGGTGATGTGTCTGGAGAATGCTTAGTGAAAAGCATATTGCATAACTGTTTTTGGGGCGGGGAGGAGGGGTGTTTGAGGTTTTTTGGGGTGGTTTGGGGTTTTTTTTTGTTTGGTTGGTTTTTGGTTTTGTTTTGTTTTTACATTTACAATTTATAGTTTCCTACTTAAATTTCCAGTGAGGTCGGCAGGGTCATTTAGGAAGTAGTAAGGAATACCTTCAGCTTCAAATATCTGGCCATTATCACTGCATCCCTGAATTTATATCATTTCAAATTTTTTTTTTTAGCTGTTGTGCCCTAAAGAAGTCAAATAAGAAATAAAATGTAATTCAGTAAAATTACAAATTTTATACTGTAAGTTAAACGAAGCTAAGAAGTAAGCACTGTGAAAGGGGTCTATAAAATGCAATTTAGATATTTCTCTTTTCTCCATGTAGTGCGTGCATCCTTTTTAGACTCTGTCACATTTCCCCAGTTTCTCTGGGATTGTTACTGCTAGAGGAGGCAGGTGGTGGGGGAAACTCAATGCAACAAAACAGAAGGGCAGAACAAGCCTTAACTTTTCTTGTTTGCATTTGCTACTTAGTGACCTCGATTTTCTGCATGTTTGGAGATGGGTCCATCCTGCCCTGACATCAGATTTGTGAAAAGGAAATGAAAGTAAACCTAGATGCTAAATAAGCTTTTAATCTTGTTTGCTTGGTTTGTTTTTTCATTGGTTTTTGAGGCACAAGGCCTGCTAGTCTAATGTGTGAGCAGACAAATCTTATGAGACTTCTTTAAAGGGTTCTTTTATGAGTTAACTAACCATCACGCAGCATCTTATTTTTTAAAAAAATCAGAATTCTACTTCTTCTGCTCAGTCTTCTCCTAAAGTGTTATTTTCATGAATTGATAAATCGATATTGCCCTTACTTCTAGGACGTCTTGTTCTTCTTTCTTTTCTTTTTCTCCCCACTTCTAGTGCTTTTCTCAACAAAGTAATCCAGAGCATGGTTTATAGCAGCACCTTCCCCCTTTTATGATTTGTTCTGTATGCGGTAACTGAGAAATTAAGAATTCAAGAGTAACCTAACAAGAATTGCCTTTATTTTTCTTAATGTGATTTCCTTTCCCTTGCTTTCTGCTCTTTCTCTTCTACCTATCACACTTGTTTTTGTCTTTGGGAAAATGTAAACATACTTTGTTTACCAGTAAGAGTTGTCTTAGTGACCTTCTAGCACTGTGTGTGATTTTAAGCCTTTTTTGATCCATAGTAATCTAAGTAGTGTAAATATTGAATGTTTCTATTGTGTTCCATTTTCCCTAAAAGACCTTTGATTGTCATAGATCTATTTTTTGGCATATTCTTAGTAAACCAGTATTTTCATGATTGTCTCATCTTTTTGTGCTGCAAAATTATTTGAAATAAATGTAAAAGTGATGGTACTGTCTTTGCTGACTAACTGATAAATGAACTCCAATAGTTAGATCACAAACACTTCTTGCTCCCTTATAAATTGTTGTTTTCAAGATCTGTTTCAATGTTGTGTGCTAACGCTATTTTGCAGTCTCTCTCGAATCTAGTTTTAACAGTGGGACTAGCAGGTTAAACTAAACCAAATGACACTTCACTTTCAAGTTGATAAAATCACTTCCCAGCCATAATTACAACTTTGTGAGAAGATGAAGCTAAGTAGATGTTATCCTTGTGCTCACATGAAGTGTAAATTTCCCATTGTTCAAGTGAGATACAGTTTATCATTCTCTGTAACTTTATCAGGACCCTATGGATTGTGCTGAAACACTCATTGGCATTTCATTAACTTTGTAATTAAGGGTGAAATCAAATAGCTTAATTATTTTACTGAAGTCTGAAAAGAAGCACTTAATGAAGTTTTCCAGTACCTAATTCCCCTGAAGTGAGTTATGACATATCTGGCATGAAAACCTTTACACTTTGTCCAACATTTATCTGGCAGTGCCCTATCACCTTCCAGTGAATGATGCCAGTTCCGCATTTCCCCAAAAGCAGAAGTTGTATGTATACAGTCTCTTTTCCACAGGGGTCTGAACCTTTTACTCACACATCTTTTGCAACCTCTTTTCTGTTTGAGACTGTTCCAGCCTGCAAGCTGCACAGACTCTCCCTAGCATTGCTCCAAATACAAAGGATTATTTTTTTTTTATGCTTGCTTTACTACCTACAACATAATTTCTCAAAATCCTAACTTGAGAAGCCATTTTTTCCTCTTGAAATCTGATTCAGGAGGAGTTGGACTCTGCAGTTCAAGCAGGGATTGTAATCCACGTAACAAAAACACCTACATATTTGGTCGGGTTGGTTAATTACCTGAAAAGATACTTGGGATGAAGCAGACTTTGCTGACAGATAAAATCTTACACATATCTCAAGGGATTGGGCGAGTCCACTTATTACCCTAATATGTTAGAATTCTTCTTATTAATAAAAGCTTAGGCTGCTTTCTACCTGCATAGAACATGGCCTGTGCATATGGTGGCGTTAGGGCTTTTAACCTGCATATGTGCATAATTATTCTTTGTGCCAACATTTTAAAAAGTATGCTTTGAATATTTTAAACATGTAACACTTTATAATACATTTTTTGTATTTCAATTTAATGAGGTTAGGCATAAATTTAATGAGATTTAGGCATAAATTACAGGCTAGTAATGGTTAAAAGGTTTATGGAACATCACAGGATTAACAAGCAAGCAATGAATGACAGCAGCATTCACTTCATTTGTGGCTCGAATAAGAAGTTGATTTCCTAAGGCAAAGGCTCATGAGTCTTCCAAATCCAGATGGACATGTGCTTGGGAATAAAAGGGATCCAACTCTATTGAATTTTGTTGAATCCATTTTCAGTTCTGGTCCTGCTGCATTTTCTAAGGACTGCTAATAACTGTGTTCTGTCAGACAGGGGAACTAATGTCAACTTTATTTTACAAAGAAAGAACTGAGCTTCAGAGAGAATAACTGCCAAGGTCATGCAGGCAGCTTGTGAGCTAGAAACTGAAGCCTTGGGTACTTTTTCTTTGCCTTTTTTTTTAATTTTCCTTTTTTTAAATAGGTACAAGGCAGCCTTCCATTTCCCGCCAACACCAAGTTCCTTGAAATACCAGCCCCCTTAAATCAGCAACTTTGCCCATTTTCCCTCTCAAGTAGGGCTCGTGTGGTACAATAGTCTTCTCACAGATGCCCTGTGCTTTGCTGAAAAGCTGGGCCAAAATCCAGGTACCCACCTGAATGTGGCCTTTGCTTGCAGTTATGCTCTTTGCCTTGCAGTTGAAAGCTGTGTTGTATGCTCTGGACGTCCTTCAGGTATACTCTTTGCATCTTTAAAAATAGAAATATGTTTATTCAAGCTTCTATAGCACATGGACTTCTGGTGCAAAACCAGGCATTGCCCAAGTACGACATTCCTCTTTCCACAGCTTTCCAAAGGCAGCATTATATGAGTCTTCAGAAGTCTTTCAGAATTGGTGGAGGAGTAGGGAGCGGTATGTGGTGGTGCGTAGGTACAAGAGAGTTCTGGATACAGACAGAAACCTGTGATTTTACTGCATCAGGAAGAAAGGTCCCTAAGGTCATGTAACTGTGATCTCCATCCTTGAGCCTTTCTTAAGTCATTTCAAAATAAACAACTTTTTAAACCTAGTTTGTTAGCCTGTGAACAGTAGACAAACACTGCACTATGTGCTGCCTTTTGGACAACATACAGTGTGTTCAGAATAATTTCTGTTTTGGAGATTTAAAAGGTTATTTTACTTTTAGCCGTGCTATGTGAAAACTAAAGTGATGGATACATGTCACTTACTGGACTTCAACAACCTGGATTCAGAAAACATCTTTCAAGTTCAGGGGAAGAATATTTACAACCTCATGAGACCTCTCCGGATTTTGTGCTACTCTCCAAAGATTCAATATGATTTGGCTAATTGCACTTCAAATTTAAATTTAACTTTTTTATTTTACAGCAACTTCTGTTTTTTCTTCCTTCTGGAAAGAAATGCTAATATCATGTAAAATAACTGCTTTTACTTGTGGAGACTATTGGTTCTTATCTGAAAGAAATCAGACTGCCTGAAAATGCTACTCTTCATTACTGCGAAGTATGCTACAAGGAACACTGGGAAAGGTTAAAAACAGCAATCTTGAGGCAAGCAGCTGATTGTTCACATTTGTGTGGAAAAAATATGGTTTCTTATTTACTAGTGCTTGCTCTGTGTTCATCCTAGTAAAAGATCCTCCTGCAGGCCTTAATACTGCTGCTATTTTACCTCCCATAATGAATATTCAAAAGCTGCAGTCATTGAGGACTCAGGTGGCAAAAATAGTAAGATGATTGAAGCAAGCCTTGATATAAAAGCCTAAAAGTACGTTTCCAACTGCATGGAAATAGTGCTGATTTCCCTTTCTGACCACGTAAAAGAACAGTGCCAGGAAATCTCCTATGAATTAAATGCCTGTTTCACACACTAGTGTGATCACATCTTTCTTTCTGTATGATGTGTTGTAATAAGTATTTAAAAAAGAAAAAAAGAAAAAAAGACAACAGGGCTTTCTGTAATCCTCTCTCAAAATGTATTGGAATTGAGAAATGGGTATAAAGGACATACTGTTAAGATATGGCAATGCATGCATTGTTTTCTACATAATGCAGTCAGGGTCTCCATGGTAAAAAGAAATTTTTATTTTATTTTTTGTCACCATCAGCAGTTAACCTAAAGTAGGAGCTGCTCCATTTCATTATAGGTTACATGGCTTAGCATACAAAACTAGCTGAGAAATGTACATCATAAACACTGCATTTTTTAATAGGTTTTAAAAATATGCTTTAGGATTAGTGAAGAAAATACAATACAGCATATGTTATTGTTCTGGAATATTTTTTAATAGAAAGCGCTCCTTTTCAGCATTCCCCCTTCAGTGGAGTCACTTAGACACTTCCAGCTGGTGGCAGGGGATACAGCCATAATACAGCTTTCTCTGTCCCAGCTGTCTTTTTCATTACGTTAAATGCATTACGATGGCTGCGCTGTTTTATGAAGGTTCAGGTACAGAAAGGTATAGGAAGAAATCTGCAACTATGCATTTTTGTAGTGACTGCAAGCTTCTGTGAAATCTCTGAATCCTGAATGTGTTCCTGGCTCTGGTCACAGATTTCCTTCCAATCACTGGAACATTTGCTGTAAGGGCTGGCTAAAGGTGCCCGAGGAAATCACCTTTTACAAGGGAGCATTGTTGTAAAGGATTTTTAATGCATTATGGCTCATGCAGCATCACAGTTAAAGAAGAACAGGGATTTAGAAATTAATGCTGAAGAAGAAACTGAGAAAAAAAGAAAACACAGAAAAAGATCCCGGGATCGGAAGAAAAAGGTATCTAGATCTGTGCCAAATTCTGACAGGGAGTCTTTTGTTTTAATTTTCTTACCTTGCAATTGAAGTATCAAAGCTTGTTCTTGCATGTAACTTGGTAGCTGTCGGAATAATGTGTTAATGTTGTAAAATAGCATTGATAACCATGGCTGTGGGGTTTGCAAAGCAATTGAACGTTTAATTGGATATTAGTTGATTGCAGTGATGATGCAGGTGGTGTACATTCATTTCCCAGAAAAATCACTTGTGTTACCGTGATGTGCAAACTGTCTGTGAGTTGAAAATAGTTTGTAACCATGATGTGAGGTTAAATGCTGTGCTTTCTCATAGGTTTAACAGCATAATAGTTTAGCCTTACATACATGTACTTAAGGGGATGTGTGTGGAGGCAGATTTTTTTTTCTTTGTGTTGGGACTGTGTCACATGTTTGGTTTCTGAAACACCCATTTTTGGGATAATGTTACAGAAATAAGGTGTTCCAATGTTTCTTTTTTTTTCTGAAGGATGAGCTGTTTTACAGAATTGGGCTGTAACAATCTGTTATTAGCAACTTTCTTTTGTTAGGGAAATATGTGACTGAGATCACAGAGCCTGTTTTTTCTCTGCTGGAGATTTGTCTTAGCTGCAGAAAACCCTCCAGCACACTAGGACCCGAAAAATTCAGTAAGCACTGCATTGCTCATTGTTCAGTTCAGGAGCCTCTGTGTGATTCCAGTCTTACTGTTTCTCTCTAAGATATAAAGCAAAATAGTTATAGTTTGTGGCATAGTGACAGATAAAGAGGCCAGCCACTTTGGCAGCTCAGTGGATATGTCCTTAAAAATGACACCTTGTACTCTGCTCCGTGGAAATAAGGCCCTGCCTTGATTTCTTGTCTTTGGCTATATTTTGTTATAATTTTCCAAAAACATATCAAGAAGCCAGTTGTCTTAACAGAAACCTGGGTATGTAGTATTTCTGTGTGCCTTTGTGAAATCCCCCTAAGGGGGGATTGGATAATCTTCATACGCTCAGAGAAGTGGTGCATGTTCTTCCTAAATGACATGTAGATTTCCTCTAACATATGTGCATCTTTTGGTTGGGTGAGAGTCAGCGTTTCCCTGCCCTTTTCTCTTTTTTCTCTGCCATGGCAGTACTTACACATAATGAAAAGCACTAAGAAACCCACTGCCTTCTGTTCTAGTGAGCACATTAGGAGACTGTTTAGATGGCTGCAGCAAATGTACTGCAGCATGTTAACTGTAGGTATTTTTTCTGTGTGGATGCAGACGCAAAGATCTTCTGAATCATCTACCAATATAAAGGAAAGTGTGAGAATAAGATTCTGTCTTTGGGGGTGATTTTGAGGTGCTGCTATTTGAAACCGGCCTGAATTAGTAATATTTTTCTTGTCTGCTGTTTAGGTTATGTGCAGGTCTGTAATGTATCTATCAGGGTGGTGGGGTATTTTTTCCCCAGCTGAAAATGGCCACAGCAGTTAAGAACTTTAGGAGCTGGCTCGTCAACCCATATTTACCTATGGCTTGTGAGCTAAAATGTATGGTCTCTCAGCTAACTCTACTCATGATGCAGGAAGCCCACGTTGTACTTAATGTGCTCAAGTTTAACAATAGCGTGCCCATCCGTATACTGTCTTTGTGTGAGGGTGCTTTCTCTGAGTTTGTAATTAGAACAATATAGAAGGGATGTGGCAGTGAGAGACTCTTGATTCAGTGAGGTGAGACAATTGCTTTGTGGACAAAAATGCTTTATTGTTTATACAACACAGTGCTGTAGAAAGGAAATCTCTTAGCAACCAGAGTGGCACATGGATAAATATCAACTTATTAATCTCAATTGTGTGGATTTTTTCAGTATTTTATTTCTGCATCTTAAGAATGAGATAGAGAGCTTTTCTTCCACCAAAAGCTTTTGTTGGGTTCTCCCTCCCTTCTTCCCCCCCCTCCTTCATGTCACACTGAAATTTGGTAGCTTATTGCAGTTTCTTTCTGGGTTTCCTTAGTACTATGCAGATTCAGGACATGTAGAGGCTCTCTCCGCTAGGAGAATGGAGCAAAGAGCAGTAATTGCTTCACTTAAAATTCATACATTTGGACATCAGTCTTCTCATAGCAAAGACATGGTTTTACCACCCAGTACATGGGGCGTAGGAAGTCCAATAATTGTGGTTTGCCATTTTGTACTTTTCTGACTATTTAAAACATTTTCCCCCCAATTTTTCCACTATGAGTTGTGAGTCACTTGTTCCTCTGCACCACCTACAAGCAAGCAGTACTTGGGGTGGGTTTTTTTTTTGATCACATGATACTGCACAAAGCTAACCCTTTGCTTAAGCAGTGTACAGAAATATCCCTTAGGGTCTTCCAATCACATTGGAACAGCAGAGAGTGCTAACGTTTCTGGATAATTTATACAGTAAGGAGACCAAGGCAGCCAATGGTTAGAAAGTAAGGCTGGTGGGAGCAGCCAGTGTCCTCGACTTGATGATAGCAGCAACAGTCATGCTGATTTATGTTCCTATTTAGTTTGAGGATTGCAGTCTGAGGGTAATACTTCACTGCTTTTGACTGGTTAAGCAATTTACAGTGTAATAATGTTTCTGTTAAGGCTTGCTTCAATACCTGAATGAGAGAAATGACCTTTTTAAAAATATACACAAAACAAACCCCTCTATTATATCCAATCCCATTTAGTTTCAAGGTGAGATATTTTCAAATCACCACACTTAGCTCTGTAGTGGTGCTGTGCTTCTGTACCCTTTGGGCCCACCACACTCTTTCTGTTTGCCTGAATTCAAGACATTTCTGAAGGTCCAGAGCTTAAATAGTTTAACTCATGTCAGAGAAAGGGGTGGGGTGAGGAAGTGAAGTGAGTGCAGTGAAGGATCTGCATTATACGGGTTTCCCATTTATTCTGTCCAAGTTTGTATTACAGCTTCAAGCAGTTCTGCCTCTGAATGGTTGTGCAGTGTCCTCCACTGCAAATAGTTTGAGTGCACCCAAGGGCAGACCTGAGCCTTAAATGGTATCCCAGAACAAGCCAAGCCACCCTTAATAATAAGTGATTGATAGGATGGCTTTCTTGATTCCTTATAGTGCAGCTCAGTCATGCATAGTTTGGTCTGTGAAAACTAGAAATTGTTTATCCTATAAAAATATCTGGAAAGAAAACAGTTGCTTAGTCAGTGCCATTCCTAAAATAAAGGTGGAATCTCTGAAATTTTTTTTTTGTGTTCTCTGTTTAGTACATAGTAGAAGAGAAGGGTAGGTCTTGGTGCATACTCAATGATTTATGTTTTATACAATATTCAGTAGGACTGAAGTGGTTTCCATTTGCGTGTAGTGCTCAGGAGCTAGCATGTTCTTTGGGAACACAGAATAGCTTGATCATAATGCAAAGCCTGGCTGCTGCCATCTCTGAGATGTTAAAGGCTGTTGCTGTCACATCCTCTGCTGCTGCAAACTTGTGGGCAGCAGGGAAAGCAATGGATGCCAATGTTGCAAATCCTGGTAATTTCATCATAAGGCTCCAGTGTTTAAAGGTTTTACTTAACAACTTTCAGGTATGCTGGAAAAATTGCCCTGCAGTTTTCTAAAGGGTATAAATTGAAATGCTGTGTCAGGAATGATCAACCTGTAGCTATGCGGCTGTTCTGTGGGTTCAAGGAGCTCATGCATCTCCTGGGCTGGGCTCTGCTCCCAGATGCAAGGGTCTGTGGGAGGAGGCTTGGACTGCCCAAGGTAGCAGAGCTGGAAACACCTCCCAGGGGCAGCAGGCATCGTATCCCGACTGGGAGACTCCCACTGTTTTCTTCCTCCTCAGCTCTCTCCAGGCTGTCAAATGTTTTATGGATCTCAGCTGTGTCAAGGTTTCAGTACGAAGCTCATGAAGTTGAAAAAAGTTCACCATCTGCATCCACACAATTAAGCTGAGCAAAGGGTTGTGCGCAGACTAGCTTTGGTGCAAGTGGCTTCTTTGGTTTACAGTCATAATTAAACAAGTTTAAGGAAAATGGATGGTTCTTTCTCTGACAGGCAATGTTGCTGTTGTGAACTGCTCTCTGGTTTAAAAGCAATTCAGGTTGGAACTGGTGCAGTTTTCCCATGCAACCAAGCTGAGCAATTATCAGGGAAAGTTTGAAATGTGAGTTTCGAGGCTTTTAACTCAGTTAACAAGTACAAGTCCCCATGTTTGTTTTTTTTTATCTCATGATTTCTAAACAAATCTCAGGATTAGCAAGATCTGTTTCATGGTCTCTGAATGTTTGAACTGGACAGTAGTAGAATCTAGACAGGTTGGGCACAAATGGTTGCTCCTTAACTCATTTGTGTTAAGGCACAAACCTGGCAGATGTTGCTCTAACATCTGGGAACCTAACTTTTGGAAAATGAAAAGATTATGTGTACTTGGGCTGGAAGGAAATATTGTTGAAGTCGATGAATCTTTCCTAGGTACTAGGAAAATCTCAATCATATCCTTGATTTTGGACATGATGCCCATGAGGCAAATCTAATTAAATAGTTGAAAGATACTTTTGATAGATGTTTCGGGTTACTGGTCGATGGGGTATTTACTAGCAGTGTTGAATTCTTACCAGCATGGGGTTTGGTGGTGGAAGAGTGTTTCTATTCAGCTGGAAAAACAATTCCTTCTTTGAAAATGACCCCCAAAGGCATGAAAAGATTGCATTGTATTGTGTGGGTAGCACTACAGCATCATTTGAAGTGATGCTCAGTGATACTTTGTTGTTTATAAACCCAGAAAAAATTCTGCACTGTTATACATTTACATTTTTATTTAGGCAGGTTTAGAACATTCACCTTTTCCTCTTCACCTTCTTGATGCCTCAGGATTGTGCCGTCACAACGGATGGCCATTAGTTGTTATGCAAATGTCAGTTTGGGTTATAAACCACATTATGCTTAATGTTATCAGCTTGTGATGGGAAGAGAAGGGGAAGAGGGAGGACTAACAGTGGGCAACCTCGCCATTATAGGAAGATTGTTCAGTGACTAGATTTAGAGCTGGACTCTCGGTGAGTAAAAATCAATACTGTTTCAACTACCTGGTTGGTATTATTGGACTCTCTTATCCTTTTGTTTTTTTCCACCCAGGCTGGGTTTTATTTGGGTTGTCTGGGGGACGGCTGAAGGAGAAAGGTCTCTTCTATGGAAAATGGATGCTTTTGAAGCAAAAGAAAGTTCAAAGATGATGTTTGCTGAACAGCGATTTAAAAAAATAATAATAAAAGAAATCTCTTTACATGATTATGAATATTCAGCCCTGTGCCAAAAGTCAAAGCACAGCTTATTTCAACCTCTTAACTTGCTTGATTTGGTGGCTTTAGGACAAATCACATGTACTTTGATACAGTTTCCCTTGGCCATTCACTAAATGTTTGCTACTGAGAGCCAGAATATTTGTCAACTAGTGGAACTGACTGAGCACCTGCTAAAACTGAGTGTTAGACTCAATCAGATGTAGTTTGACTGAACAGGGGCTAACAACTGGGATCTTGGTTTATGTGATGTGGGTAGAGAAAAGAAACAGAGAAGAAAAAAGTCTGAGTTGACTTGTTTGTTGTTTTTTTTTAATTTACTTAATTCCCATACAAAGCTTGATGTATTCCTACGTTCGTTTGAAGGGAAGTGTGGATAATAAAGGACTGGATTTGCTGCAGCAGCTCATACAGCTGTTTAAGCCACTGGTAATGTGGTAACGGGGTTTTTCTGGCTGAGGCAGTGGGGCTAGTGCAGGACTGCGTTGTAAAGGCATAGAGAACCAGGCCTTAAGGGTTTGACCGGGCCCAGCATGCTCATCGAGTTCGAAACCTCTTAGGCCTTTTAGCAGCTGTATGAAATAACCTCATTATAATATAATAATATTATTATATTATAACCTCCCCATTAGACTGGGATGTGTGGGTGCCCATTCAGGTAATGAGCTCAACTGAGACTTTACAGTTGCCCCACATTGTTCCTGACTTCAGTTATCTAACTTAGGCTACAGCCCTATATATTAAGTAGAAAAATACAGGTACCTTCAGAGGATAATTCTGTGCATGCAAGTGAGACAATTTAAAGCAATGTCCTCATTTTCAAAGGTATCAAGTATCCTCGAGCTTTGCAGCTTCAGCTGAGAGCTTTGGGCATTCTGCAGATCAGGCCCTGACATCTCTGGTGGATATTTGGGGTCGTATAACACTTTGTAAAAAATCTTTCTCATACGTCTGGTGCCTGAGCATGGTATTTGTGTGGAGTTCTGCTTTGCTGGCTGGTGCTCTGCAAGATGGCTAGTTAAGAATCTCCACAAAGAGGTCAGCTTTTGTTTTTATTTTTTTTTTACAAAGTTGATATCACTGTATGGGGAATTGAAAGGGAAATCCAACAGAATGTTACTTCAGTATTTATTAAAGTAAGACTAATTTTTATTAAAGTAAGAACTAGATTGAAATAAGATTATTTTGCTGATTTAAAAGAAAATTCACTCTGGGATGAATATATTTTAAAAAAAAATAATAATTTTGCCAATAAGATGAAGTTCTCCATTATTTAGAAAGTCATGACTGTTTAGTGATGTGAATTTGTCCCACATGAGATTGTTAGTGCTTTGAGATGTAAGCAAGCAGTTTAATGCCTTTGTATTACGTACCAGATCTAAACCTTTATTTTGCCTTTATAGCTGCAGAAGGATACAGGACATATTGTACTCTATAGTCACCTTCACCTGAGCGTTATTTTAGGAGACTTTTTATGGTTTAATGACCTGAATGATATATTTTGCCTAACTCACTGGTTGTTCAGCAAAGTTTTATTCACAGTTTTGGAGTTTAACTTATTGGGCAGCTGAAGGGTCTAATGGATTATATGTTGTGCCATCACAGTTATCAACTTTAAATCTCAGTTTGTGGTGTTCATTTCAGTATTTTCCTAATCTTTCATTGAAAAACGTTTATAGTTAAAGAGAAAAGGATGAAGTAGAAGGGGTTCATTTGTATGTATTTTTAGGTTAGTTAATTGTGCAAATTCTGAAATCCTAGTTTATGCAGAATATATCTTAGTCCATATTTATCCAACTGGAATTAATGGGGCTTTATAGAAGTTGTTACTTATTTATAAAAGCAGCAGTATCCAAGGCCTCTGTTAACGTACCAATTGCTCATAAGCACAAGGAGGAAGTGAAGGTTGGTACCTTAATGGGTATCCACTACCCCATCATGGCAAGTTATACAGATGCACTGACTGCATTTATTTCATGGATGTGATATGACATATATCAGAGTGCCTAGAGGAGGCTACCTGAACAAAAATCTCCATCTGTAGTGTTAAACTTGGCCTGTCTGTTGGCCCCATCTCTACCGGGGACCAGGCAGGTTCCCAGATGTTGCCTGGTGCTTCACCCATGGCATTAGTCATTTGTGCAATATCAAAAACTCTGTGATCTTGTCTCTTGCTTCCCTTGTGAAGGAAGGGATGTGTGTGTCACTTTGATACCTGTTCCAATGTCAGTGGAAATCACTGCCTGCTTTC
Source organism: Numenius arquata (assembly GCF_964106895.1). NCBI lineage: Eukaryota > Metazoa > Chordata > Aves > Charadriiformes > Scolopacidae > Numenius > Numenius arquata. The sequence goes on along the minus strand of NC_133585.1, from coordinate 14,995,293 downwards.
TTCAAAGAAGTCCGTGACAACTGATAGAAAATTGTGGTTTGTAGATTCTCAGCAGATTTCTGAACAGCTCTCGGTTTTGATGCATATCAAGGGAAAATCACTGGTCACTAAATGAGCTTGAATTACGTTCATGTATTCCACACTCATTTGTAATACTCCTTTAAGTACATATGCATAGATGGGATGAGGGTATAATATGTGAATTTTTTGTATTTTTGTAGAATATGGAAGGTACTTTTTGAAAGCAGAAAAGCATATGCTTTTTTTTGAGTGAAATCTAGTCAGCTCAGCCTGAGCTATAGCCCTATCTTTAACCCTGTGGCTTCTACCTTTTGAAATAAGATGTTATTAAGTATCCAGGCTCTGCTGGGGTAAGAGACTTGGGAGGGAAGTCAGGAGACAAGCAGTTGCTGAATTCTGAGCGCTGTGAAAGGATTTCCTGGAGCGGCTAAGTTGCTGGTTTTGCCTAAACGTATTTTAAAAGATAGCACCATGATTATGCAAATCCTTGAACTCTGATACAAGCAACTGGTAACCGATCTGAATTCAAGTACTCATATAGTTCACTAGTGCTGAGGAATATCCGTGGGGAGTTACACAAATACTCTTCTCTGCTAATGATGATGTGATTTGCCGAGCTGGGGCTAGTGCTCTTGCGAACAGCTGCTTGCATGGCATCTTTGATTGCAGAAAACTTCGGGTTGAGTATAAAAACCCATACCCTCTATGAGTAAAGCATTTATATACAGCAAAACATATATGTAATGCATATACTACGTGAGTTTGTCTGTGTGCAGGGCAAGAGCAGGAGGGGAGGTGGTGGTCAGGGATTTGGTTGTGACTCTCCACCTGTGTGCTTTGCACCAGTCCATCCATAGCCCTGAGTCAGGCATCTCCTGCTTCCCACGGTGAGTCTCCATCTGTGTTAGGGAGCACTTACACTGGGAGAGGTTGCATAGGTGCTGCAAGGGATTTAATCTCAGAGGAAATATGTTCCCTTTGCTCCCGTGCAGTGGCTCCTGGAACGCCAGGTTCAGCCCAACACCAGTGCTGTTGGCCAGCCTGGGTCATTCAGAAATGTGCCTGTGTGGGTGTTTATGTAATTTACAGTATGAATCTGTTACATTTCTGTCACTGATTCCTAAAAGAATTATAGGTATTTTTTTTTAATGAAAAGACAATTTGAAAGAGCAAGTCATTAGAATAGATGAAAAAGTTAAAAGGTCTTTTTCAAACTTCTGACACTTTTCTTTTGAAATTCTTCAAATGACAGCATCACCAGTAATTTCTGCATCACATTCTGAGTTCTCAAAGCTCAGAATAATTCACAAGTCAATGCAGTTGTTGATATTTTTCTTTCAGTTTTGGCACACTGATTTGCATATTCTAAAGAGCTTTCCTTAAAGGCAGTATTAAAATAAGAAACCACAGTCATGCTATCCTGTCTGTACCCTCTAATAAGCCATACTTTTACCTGCCCTATTTGGTGTTGATAGAAGATTCAGTTGTGGGGTTCACTTTCTGTTCAGCACATGGGTTCATTTTCTTTTAAATACCAGGACACAGAATCGCTCCTTCATTGACTTCCCTCATTTAAGCAAGATCGTCACAGCTAGCTGGGCAGTTGTCCTTCCCAGTGATGTCTTGTATGTTGTCCCAAAGATTGCTGATCTGGAGGTGGTCTTCAGTGTTCTCTGGGAACCTGTAGAAAAGCAGAGCTGTGCAATATCCACTGGATAGATATTCCCTCTACTTCCCAACATGAGTTTATGGGGCATTTTGCTAACAGAAGGTAAAGGTGGAACTGAGCCACTGACTGTAACTAGCTATGTATAACGCTCAAGTTACTTTTCCAGGGTTGTAATCAGAGTATCTTATAAATGTAAGCGTTCATAGCTTTAAATGAGATTCTTTCATAGGCTGAATATTTTCTCCCACACAGCTTTTTTCTTTCTCCCATAACTGCATCACCACTCCTTCTGGACCCTACCATGGTATCTCCGAATTTGCAACCATTTTCCATTCATTAATCACTGGCTTAATGTTTAGCATTTGCAACCATCTCATCAACTGAATTTACCATTGGCCCGTGACGAAATGTCAGTGTCTGGATGATCTGAGTCTGTAACCTGTTCTCCTGCCCCCTTGGGATTTGTATGAATTTAGCGATCATCTCTGTTGCTGAGGCTAATGTTTTCATGCCCAAACTGTAGGAAAATTAATGTGGATATTATTCATAAATAGACTGCTGACTAGACCTTGAAGCACAGGCAAATAAGCCTGGAGTGCTCTCGATGCCTGAGGGAAAGATTCCCCAAGAGGAGAGATACGTGTACCAAATACCTCATAGTGCAGCAAGTTAAAAAAAAGCCTCAATCTATGTGTGAGTAAATGCAGCATTTCCCTGTAGTGCTGAGGATGCCTCTCTCAAAACAGGTGGTTTTTGCCCAGGCAGTAGCAGACAGTATGTTCTGAAGGGTGGCTGGGAACAGTTTCCTTTTTCTTACACAAGACTCTGAAAAGTTAAAATATCCCATAGTGAAATGTTGCTGAGAAGTAGGTGGGAAAGGCTTCCTTTATTACATTTGTAATATCTAAGCAAAGAAAACATCTTCAAGGAGAATCAGTGAATCCACTGGATACCTGCAGTCCTAGTTTTTCCTATCACTTGATTTAATTTGAAACCACCGGCACTTTGAAGCTGTTAAACATCAAAATTCTGATAACTAAAGACTGCTGTTTTTCTACCAGTCTGAAAAGATTAAAAAGATGTTGAGAAGAAAACATCTCTCATGACAGTGGGTGCACAGTCAAAGTTTCTAAGTAGGGCAGCCCGAGGAACAGCCAACGCTTTTTAACAGTTATGGGAAAGTGTATGTTTGATGTTCCTATCTGATATTTTCCTGTCTACCTTTTTTGTAATATCAGAATGTCTGGTTATGCTTAAAGAAGGCTTAATAAATGTTTTGCACACTCAGCACACACTACCCACATAAAAGATAAAAGTATGCAAACTTCCAAGTCATCCAAGCAACAAACAAAGGGTAGGGGGGGTTCTCCCACTGACTCTTCCAGTTTGATCTTAAGCAGTTTACTTAATCTCTGGTTTTCCTCTCTGTAAAATGTCTCCATATTTTTCTTCTGGTGCATTTTAAGGATCTCTCTTCAATTGGCAAGCTATTTTTCTATTTCTATTTTTCTATTCTTGGTATAGAATATATTTTGCATGCCTTGCATAAGGCATTGCTACAAAATAAGGACCATGCAGGGTTTATAGTTTTTTAATGATCTCAGAGCTGCTCAGTGCTGCCCTGGGGTGTGACCTATTGGCTGTGTCCACAACTCTTGGGAACATTTTCGCTGGTGTCTTGCCATAATTCTGGAGGAGAAATGTGCTTTTTAGAGAAGTATATGCTTTTTAAAAAGCTTTTGGTGGAGAGGAAGCAGGCATGGTAACAAATCTAATTATGGCCCTTGGTATTCAGTATAAATATCCAATTTACTGTTGTTTAGATTAATTTTCTTTCCTGTAGTACACTAAGCCATTGGCTAAAGGCTGTTTTAGAGGGACTGATCATACTAGTTAAATTGCAGATAGAAACGCACATTGTTCGCAAAGATTTTGTAAAGCTCTTTCAGAATTGTTTCTGTTTAGCCCACCCGATATACAGGAAAATTGTCCAAATCCTGGTTTTAGAAGTGCATGAGTTTAATCTGAAATGGCTAAATGTAGTGTATTTTATAACATTGTCTTATTGACCTACGAGCCTGTTATCCTTGAAGCTAAACTCACTGAATTGTGGTCAAGTCATAGGTCCAATTAGAAGAACCACTGAACATATGCAATAAATTCAGCTTGAAAGACCACATGCACAATCTGCCTTGGGTTGGAAAGCCAAGAGTCGCTGTGACCAAACAAGGTCCGCAGGGAAGCTGTTCAGAATTGTAGCCCTTTGTTCCCAACAGCAAAGCTGCCCCTTTCTCCTTGTTTACTACCAAATGCAAATGAGCAAACAGAGCTGGTGCACTTTTAAAACAAGTCAATTTGAAGGAAGATGAGAAAAAAGGAATGAAAGCATTAGGAATAATCTTGATATTGAAACGGGTGCAGCGATTAAAGGGGAGATACTGGAGTGGTTGGAGCAGCTGACCCAGAAGTTTTGTTTCATTTTGGCTGTAACTAGCTGCTGGTGGATGAGCCCCTTGTTCTGAGGAGCTTCCTTTTAACCCACAATGTTTTGCCCAGGCTGAATCAGTAGATAAAACCCCAGAGGGGAGGGAGCAGAATAGGACAAAGCCAGCAAAAATTCAGTCTGTGCTGGGGACTGGGCTCCAAACCCTGCTGAGTTCAGGGAGCCCTGCGGTTCCTTTCAGGACAGTGCAGATAGGCTCTGTGAGCAGTAAAGGTGATGTATGGATGATAAGATGGCTAAAGGAATGGCTCTTTTCCCTGAGAACATCAGCCGTACTGTAAGCGAGCAAACACAGTGCTGCCTGCAGGGCTGCTGCTCTCTGATTGCATCGCTGCTGTGGGACTGCAGTTGTCCTTGTGAACCCCTCCTCCCCAGACAGAAATGCTGCCTTGTTAGGGGGAGAAATTTAGGCATCAAAGTAGGCAAAAAGATAAAAACCCTTTAGCTTTATAAAGCAAGGTGAGAAATTTAATTGGTTGGAGGACATCCAGGAGATTGCATCTGATTAAGTCCTTGAAAAGACAAGATCTCGTATCCATTACCTGGTTGCATGAATTTATACTGTGGGTATGTAGCCTAGTGCTTTCTCAAGGTCCACATACAAAGAGATAACCACAAATTAATCAGGGCTTCTCAGTTTTAAAATATTTCTTGTATGAAGTTGAGCAATTCATTTACGCCTGCAAAATAGCAATTGTTCCCTGAATAGCAATCTGCTAACCAAAATGTATTATTTTTAATTCTTAAAGTTTAGGGGTGAAAACAGAATTTAGCTTCATGTCTTCTGTGTGTTTCTTTTTCATTTGAGGTAAAATTTTCTCACATTTTCTTAACAAGTCAGAATCTCTGTCCTAGTTTTCACAAGACACGCTCTCCGTGCCTGCCTATTTCCTAGAAAATAGTTGTCTGAAAGAGTTGCCTGAAAAATGAGCAAAGGTAATATCTCAAGAGGAAAATAAAGTCACAGATTATATTTATATTCAAACTAAACAATATCTTAAGGAAAGATTGAGGAACTATACAAAGAGAAAAAATAAAACTGGTGGGGGAGCAGGGGGAGATCTTGCAGAGCTAAACAGCAGAAGTGCCGCCAGAGCTTTTGGAGGCTTCCGACTGAAACCTTGCAATACATTGGGTCTTCCCATGGGTTCCGTTTTGTCTGTATTAGTTATTCAAAGTAGCATTATTATTATTTTTTTAGAAATATGTGTGTTAACTAGTGGTAGTTGATTTTATTAATATCAATTATATTATGTATTTATTGTTCAGATGAATATTCAGTCCTTTGCCTCTCGGATAGTTTTGTTCATGGAAACATAAAATGAATATTTGAAGTGTCATGAACGTAAGGGTTGCCTGGAATCAGTTTTATTTCACGGGTAGCCGGTTACTGTCATTCAATAAATGCAATTGTCTATAGTTCTTATACTTGGCAGTTACAGATTAGAGCTGCATGGCTTTAGGGAGGACTTTCTAGCAGTGCCATTTAGGTTTGATATGTAGCAACCTTGTTTTGAATTCATCCTGCTGTTTGATGAAGAGACATTAATGGCTGCTGAGGGGAGGTGGTAGCAGAGGACAAGGTCAGAGGTAACTCGGAGGGAGTGTATTAACCAGCCTCAGAATGACAACATGGACTTTTTGTAAATGGTAGAGCCAGAATGTTTAATAGCAGAGTAGTGATAGTAATGCTGGATTTCAGACTTCATTCTGTAATGAGAAAAGGGCAGTTATGTTTTGTGGGAGACTCTTGGTGGCTGCCCTGGCGCTGCATTGTAACAGTCCAATGAAGTCAGTGGAGGAGAGCTGTTCCTTCGGCCTTGGGCTGTTAACACACTGCTGGTATTTTAGAGAACATTTTTCTTCCGTTGTGAAGTATTACAAACATTAAGATTTCACTTAAAAAGATGCTGCATGTCTTTAAGTCTAGTTACATTGTACTTGGAATGACTTTTAAAAACTTTGACCCGTGGGCCATGGCATTGTTGCCTTTCCTGAATGATGCCGCCAAATGCAATGGGAGTGCGTGTGGGAGGGATTCAAACCACTTGGAGCGTAGCCTGCAAATGAGGGGAAACTCACCTATCTCGTCAGAAAGTGGGGAATTAAATAGATCTTTCTCTCCAGAGAACTAAGTTCTTTTGCATTAAATCAAGGAAAGGGTCCCTTTGATTTTAAAAACCTCTAGCTGCAAAAGATGTGTTAGCTGTTGCAACTGAAATACATACAGAAAAATGATGCTATGTGTTGGCCACAGATTTCCGTTTTCAGAAAGCAAAATATTTTGCAACTTGATAGACTGATCAGCTTTATGTGTTGAGCTGACAGGAAAGAAAAACTTCGGGCGGCTTCTGGTTTTGAAATCTTTAAATCGTTTTGAATTTTTGCTTCAGCTGTCGACCAGAAAAACAGACAATAAAAAGGTGCACCGTTGTTTCTCAGAGCTCACAAATGACTAAGCAAACTACACGATATCTTTGCTTCCATTGTCTTGGGTCTGGTTAGTCAAAAGTGCTAAATATTCTGGTACTAATCCAGAAAAGTACTTAAGCGTGCACTTAAGTTTAAGCCTATTTGTAATTCAGTTGAGTACAGAGGGAGCACTGTGTGCTTAAAGCTGAGTCCAGTCTTAAGTGGTGTGTTGAATGGTGCTTACCCTATCAGAAGAGAGAGTTTTTATAAGAAAAGGTCAATCCTGAAATGCTATCAGTTATCCTAGCGCGGTGCGAACAAGGCTGGGTGTGAGCACATGTGAGCTGGAGATGACATCGTTTGCCTTGAACAGTGGATTGAAATATTGGGGATTCTGATCAACTAAAAAAAAATGGCATTTCAAAGACATTATTTTCTTCATAGGTGCTTTTTTTAAAAAACCTGTGTTACCAATATTTGTACATCAGTAAACAATAGTCAAATACTGACAGTGAGAAAACCGTGAAGATGAGAACAGTGATAAGTCCATTAAATAAGGCAAGGAAGGCCCACCTAGCACTAAGTCACAGCTGATACTTGCACTTAAACTATTGATTTAATCATGCTTATTAAGCAGCTAATTAACTCATTATATGGCTAGTGTTACAGAGGTATTAATCCAATATGTAAAGTGTAAGTATACAAATTCTCCTTTGGGCTATTATTTGTATGTCACAAATGTAAATTTGGAACATACTGGCTAAAGCCTAGCAACTAATTCAGGCCAGTTTTCTCAGATAAGAGTTTCTTAATTTGAAAAATACAGTTTAATATGATTATTAAACTGTATTTGATTTAAGCTCAACAAAGTATTTAAGTCAATTAAAAAATGAACATATTCTGAAAAATAAATAAATTTTAAAAACCAGAAACCAAATACTCCATAAAATGCTGATTTAAATTTTGAAAATGAAAAAAAAAATCAGTCATTTGAAAGCTTTGTTTTGGCATGTTGAACCACGGAATTATTTTTGTTTTGTTTTTTTTAAATTCCTTTGCAAGTGTTTTGAAAAGCTGAAAATTCTGATTAAAATGTGTCATTTATATTCAGCGAGGGATTCCTAAAATAATTTTTGTGTAATCTGGTGGGTTTTTTCCTATATTTCTTTTATTGCTTTGAGCAAAGGGAGCCATTTCAGTCACTAACATTGCTCTCTTTGTGACATCCCTCCAAATACATCATGACCCTATAGCAAATTCAGTCTTGTGAAAAGACTATTAAGGATCAACTTACCCTAAGACTGCAAGGGAAATGAAATACGAGCCCATGGTGATGGCGGTTAAGCATTTACTGTCGTTCTTGACATACCTGTGATTCTGGAGGCTCAAATAAGCACTAAAATAGTAAAGTAATGGGATTATTCAGATAAGCGTGTTCTTTGTGATATTGCACAAGTATATCTCATCTTGTAAACTGGAGCAAGTTAATTTATTAAAGTGTTTTCCTAAATCCAGGAGTGAAACATGAACACCTCCATTATCATTAATGTAGATACTTCATGCTGTGTGCTCTTTTAGTGGCTATTCCATTCAGCGTTTGCGATGGTATTAATACTAATTGCAAGTAACTAAAATCTGGGCTGTCTGCTTGAACTGAGGGTGAATTATGCACCTGGAGGTTCGAGGCCCTCCACCTTCCCATCCCCTGAGGGGGAAGGCTTTGTAGGGAGCTGGCTGTCAGGGTGAGGCCAAGTGCTAGAGAGAAACGCATCAATTCTGTAGGCATGTTGATTTACACGTATGTGGTGTTTCCTTTTTCAAGAGAATAGACAATCTTTTGATGCTTTGAAATCTTTTAAAAGCTGGTTTAGGTCAATGGATTCAAACCTAAGATTGCTAAGACGACTATTTAAAATCACAGCTATTATCTATTTTAATTTCCTCTGCTGGAGAGTACCCCAAAACATTCATTATGTGGAGGGTATAATCTCTGAACAAATGACATGGTGGAATTAATGAACAATTAACTATGATCATACGTTATAAACAGAGCTGATTAGAATCCTCACATGCCTGGGTTTTAGAAAGACTCTTTTGAGTCAGCTTTGTGTTGCTGAGGTAGAACCATGCAGCTCTCATTTCTTATTCATTGTGTGAGCATAACATCATTTCCTCTGAGGTAAGGCTACATCTCTTAGTTTTCATGGCAACCAGACAAAGAATTCATCTATTCTTCAACTTCTATGTATGGGGAGGGTAGGGGTCAGGAAAATAAGAATTTTTCCTCGTAATTTTCCTCTTAGTATGCTTATGTTGCAGGCTTTCTCCCATATCCTAGAGACTATTCTGCAACATCCCATGTGGTGATTAAATCGGAGAGAATATTGTAACGCTGGAGGAAAGGGAATATCTGTCCCCAGTAGCTGCGGCTGCACGGTGGTGTATGCAGCATGGAATGCAGTTACTGTGCTGTGCAATTTACTGTCTTCATTAAATCAGACAAGCGTCAGGTGAACCATAGAAATTCCATCTGCGTTCGCAGTGGGCTCCATGTGTGCTATTTACACTTTTTTCCTATCACTTTATTTAACTTCCACGTGTATATGCTTAATAAATGAATACTGTTATAAATTATGGTAATTCTTTCAAAATAATAAGATCAGATACTGCGATCAAGAATATTTTCAAACTGAAAAGGAAAATGCTTCTGTCATTTTAAAATAGAAGCAGGCCCTGAGCTCTCGTAATGTCATTGGGGACAGGCGAGGATTTGTTTCAGAAGCTGCAGTGCAGCACCAGGCAATGACTGGACATCCAGCTTGATGATTTTGCATCACATAAAAGCACTAGCTTCCCTCTTATCGCCCCAGTGCTCTGATCATCCTGAAAAGTGAGACAAAAGAAACGGTCCACTGTATACTGACCTTCATTGTAACATTGTAAACCTTTCATTATTTTATCCCATCACTTGATAACCTCAAGGGCAATGCATTTGAAACTAGGAAATTTCATTTGCAGAAAGCAAGCGTGCAAAATTTGCATTACATAAGGAGAGGTGGAGTTTTACACGTACTCTGTGTGTATTTGTGCTTCTCAAAATCTGTGTACCTGAGAGATGCTTAAGCAGTAACTTATAGAACATCTCTTGAGTCAGAGACCATTATGTCTGAATAATTTGTTTGGAAATGATAAAAAGTTCCTGAAGTAGGAACAACGCAAGCAGATAAGCCTGATAATCCCAGCCCTGTAAATGGAGAAATGGTTTGTTTGAATTACATAAAGATATGTTCAAATGGTACTTTTAATATTCCTAGCATGTTTATCAAATGTTCTCTTCCAGTAGCATTTTATGCTGGTAAGGACTATGCACCCTAACTGTTAAACAATAAATAATTGGTTTGGAGAGGCTGTAGCAAAATTCCCAGAATTCCAAGGCTATTCAGGTTCATGATGCTAAATGTTGGTGTAATAATTTTGTTTGTAGGATCCTTATTTGATTCTCATGCGTTCTTATCTTGCATTACTAACTACTTTGAGTGGTGCCCAGGTACAAATGGAAAGAAATAAGTGTTAGATAAATCCAGAGTTTCTGGTAGGACTTCTTCAATTATCAAGTGTCTTTTGTTCTTAGTTTGTTCCGTTTTAAACCACAATTTATCCCATTATTTGTGCCCTACTACTGGTAGCCTGAGATACAAATTATGAAACTATGCTTGTCTTTAGAAAAAAATGCTTTTACCTAAGAATCTGAAAGTGGTTTTTAAATTATTATGGTTTAAAGGCTTTGGCCTCTCCCCTCTTTGCAAGGGAAACGTGGACTGTGTGAAATCTATCTGCACCTTGCTAAAGCAATCAGCGGTTATAGGACTGTAGATGCAGTTGCTTTGACCAAAGACTAGCAATGAGTGTAAACAGGCCAAAGCACCCCTGGGGGGGTTTGTTCCTGTGTGAAGGTCACAGAGCACAGCCGCTGGCTGGATGGCACAAAGGGAAGACCTCAGAAGCCTGGGTGCAGGTCATGATGCTCCAGCTGCAGAGAGCTGGTGGTGTTCAGTTCACTGTGTTCAAGTGGGTGGGAGAAAATGTAACAGGTTTTGGGTGAGGGTGCAGAGGAGTGCAAGAGTGTATGTACTGTAGGTAGCAGACCATCCTTCAGCTTTCCAGGGACTGAGCCCCGAGGAGCGCAGCTCCCTGGGTCTGGAATATGCCCTCCTGCCTGTTTAATTTTAGAGCCACTCAGCTCTGTTGGCTGCCCTGCCTTGAGCTGAGCTACAGTTTCTGATGGTGGTTGTAGATGTGACAATTTGCTATTGAAAAGGATTTGTTACCTTCTATATGCGAGAACGAGGTTTTCTTTCTTCCATCTCACAGTATCAGGGAGTTTGAAACCAGTAAGATTTGAAAGTTTAATGTTCCAGAATGGAAGGCTTGTTCTAGTTGATGGCTGGAGTCTGTGTGAGCAGAGGCAAGAGTCCAACACTGCATTGCTGTTTCAATGGGATTAAAATGGAAACCTTTCATACAGGAAGATTCTTTCCCCTTTACAGATGCCTGTTACACACTGATCACTAGGCAAAGATCCTTCTGCTGACTCTTCACAAGGAAGCTCCAGAAACAGTAGTTTTATTAGACCATTGCTCCTTGCAAGCTAGTTATAGCAGCTTTCCCAAAGCCCCGTATTGCTATATTTAGGACACTGCTGTCCTAATGCACATGTTCTGCTTCCAGGATCTAAACAACTCTCTCTTCAGGGCTTTTCATTGTTCACTGTGGACACACATTAGACTGTTCAAAGCCAATGTGACTGCCCTTGATCTGGTTCTGCATGAAGGCGGGAATATGCTCTTGACTTCTACCAGTCAAAGTAACATGCAAGGTTTTACAACTGAGCTTAATCTCCTGAATCAGCTGAAGGAATATCTTCCTTCAGATGCAAATTTTTAATTCTGAGGGATAAACAGCATAGTCAATAGTTGAAGTAATATGCCTGTAAACGATATGTAATATTCTTTTCCAGGATAAAATTAATAAAAATCATGGCTTGATGTGTTTTGCTTTTTGCAAAAAGCCTTTCCAGATAGAGAGTGGATGTCTGGAGACCAAACCAAGAAAGTGTTGATCAATACAGCCAAAGGAAACCTGCACCATTAGTTCCTCAGCCAGTAATGCAATTGCTTCATAACTGGTGGCATTGATTATTGAGAAACTGAATACTGCATGTTAAAAAAGGAGAATATAGATTCATTTACAACATAGCAGCTCATCTGTCTTCTGGCTTTTAGAGAATATCTGTAATCATACTGTGAGCTACAACATGTTGATGACCCTGGAGAAGCAACAGGGCATTAAGATGGATGAAAACAAGTCAGAGTCCTAGTTGTAGTCTCAGTGTGATCTTGGAGTGTGGCCTGATGTTTCTTGGACAACGGTCTGTTTAGACTCATTCAGCCACTTGTCACTGAAAGCTGCAGGGCTTAACTCCTCTTCTTCCTCTGTCTCACCACCCCCAGCATTTGCATGTTAGTATTACAGGTGTTTGACTCACCTTTGGATGGACACCAGTGATTTGGGGGCACAGCAGTGCTGGCCCGGTGGGTGGAATCAGAGGTGGGTGGGAGAGGCAGAGAAGAGTGTATGAGCACTGGTTTTTTGACTTGCAGCTTAACTTTAAGGTTAAAATGCAACCTCAGCATTTTTATGGCTTGATTCTTTCTGTTGAATAGAAGCAGAACCATCTTCCAGCCTCTAACGCTTAGTTGGATCACAGATTGTGCTGTAGCCCTTTGTAGTTCCAGTTGTAAAAGCATAAGGTAAAAAGAATACATTTTCAAAACATATTCTCAGTGTCTTTGTTTAGCCTACAGGTGGTGTGGGGTTTTTTGTTACTAAATTGTCATCTCTACAATATCTCCAGGTTCTAAATAACTTCACCCACTAACAGAACAATTTTGTCGATTAAAAAATGGTGCCTGGTATGCACTCAGTTGTTTTACTGATGGTAACAGATAAAATCCCAGAAGAACGAACCATCTTGTTCTCCCACTGTAACTGTGTACGTGCGGGATCAATGTGGCTTTGGTTTGATTAGGAGCATGAGTGAAACTTCCGTAGGCTCAATTCAGACTCTGCTTTCTCCCCATTACCATCAAAACTTCAAGTTGCTACCTGTGCTGGTAGGAAAGGTCCAACTGCAAAAGCTCCTTATGTCTCCAACCTGTCAACTGGCTTATCTTTTCCTGTGATTATAAGGAAACAGAAGGAAAACATAGCTGAGCCCAATTCCCAGAACTTTATGGTTTGGCAGTGATTTGCTTTTAGCTTTAGGGTTCACTGCTGTTCTCTTGTTTCTGTCCTGTGGTGGATTATGCAGGTGTCAGAATTTTAAAGCCCCGTTATTTTTGTTTCCACAAACTTGATTGCAATTTTGGTCCCAGAAGTGACTGTGAAAAAGCAAAACAGTATGAGTTTTGAAAATCTGACCCCAAAAGGCATGTTGCTGTTAAATCTCCGACCTTTAACATTAAAATATTTTAATATCCTCTTAGGAAGAAACTGAAAAAAGCTGGTTGATGAAGGTTGGTATGCATTTGCTCCGCATGAAGCATGAGTCACAGCATCAGTAACATCAAAGCGTTTGCTAAGGTACAAATGATATGCCAGGGAGGAAGCAAAGGCAGGTGTGATACTCGTGTTGACTGACTGTACAGTGAATGCTTACTGATCAGGGGGCTTAAGCTCAAGAGAAAGCTACAGATTGTGTAGATGTAAGTGTTCTCCCAGCACTACAGACAAATGCAATAGGGCTGAAGACAAAGATGTAGAATCTTTAGACTTGATCCTTTGTGGAAAACAAAATGAATGCTACCAGAGACTGACTTTTACCAACACTTTCTGCTTTCCTCCTCCTTCCTTCCATCACGCTGAACATATGTTAGTTTACTTTCTATGTAACATTTGGCCATATGTTGAAGAAGTCCTCTAGGAATGACTTGCCAAGTGCCAGAAAATGCTCTGCTATGACAAACTGACAGGTAAACTTAATGGTGTTCTCTTTTAATGATGTTTTAACATAAGCAGAGATTTGAATGTCTTTGGAAATAGAAGGAGGGACTGAGGTTTCTTAACTGTGATAGAAGAAAAGAACCATGAGCAGTGTTTTGAAATCCCTCCCCCTACCTCTGGTCATTTTTATTAAAGGAGAGGAGAGTTTAGACTTAATTTCTTTTTAGGTTGTGCTTTAGGTGGTTATTTACCTGTTTGTTTGAAAGGAGTGTTACAAGATTCAGCTCTGTTAATGGTTAGTCTCTCACCTCTCTTAATTCAGATGTAAATAGTTCCACTACATAGAAAACCTCAAAGAAGCAGACCATAGCAAGCAGGTTTATCCCATTTAATGTTTCCAAGGGAGTTTTCATTTAAGCCTACCAGCATATACATGACAGAGAGGAATCAGAATAGATTTCTTGTCGTTATTTAGAATCAATTGGAATGTGTGATTTCTTTGCAACCATGTAACTTTATTTTGCTTATATAAAGAGCATATTAGATGCTTGCAGAGTCTGCTGTCTGTATGAAAAAGAATCAATACATTTCATTCCAGTTGCACCTTCTTTTGATACTGAACACTAACATTTTTCCAAAGGAACAAGTGATTCCTGGGTTCTTCAAAGAAGAAAATTGTGTAGGCTGGGTTTTCTTGCCATATCATAAGGAAGCAACCTTCAAATGGAAACTTCTGAGTGTATTTATAGTGAAGCAGTAAAATCAGACACATTTTTGTAAGTAAGCAAATATAAACTCCTAAAGACTACTGAAAGTGACAGAAATTAATCTGGAAGCCTTTCTGCCCTGCTCCTGATCTGGCCTGTGGTCTTCTCAGTAATTATATAGGAGAATGATTTCTGTGTTTGATTTGTTTTGTTCGTTAATTTATTCATTTTAGAATGAAAGTGGAAGGTTTGAAATTGTTACGCTGTACTGAAGTCCTTGTATGGATAATGTGTTATTTGTTGCCTGTGGCTTCTCAGGAGACTGAGCAGAAGGTAGGACTAAGTAGCAGATCTTGGAAGCCCATTTTGGCTGCAGTATGGTGGCTGTTTGTTGTTTTGGGTTTTGTGTTTTGGGTTTTTTTAATTAATTAGTAGAACTTTTCTTTACAAGGGTTAAATTTCACCTTTCTCATTAATGTTATTGTAGTGTATGGAATATACCTGCAATATTCAGTTATCAATGTTTGAGTAAGCACAGGAAATCTGAGGCAACCCATAATATTTATACTCCTTTTGAGGGTTAGCATTAGCCTGGTTTTTAAAACAGTAAATATATTTTTAGGCACACATATAAATTATAATTTATATGAGTTTACATGTATGTGTGTGTACACACACATAAGTTACTGGGTATGCTGTATATTTATCACAAAGTACCAATGAAAAGACACAGCCACAATGACATAGAAACAGTATTAAATATTATTCAACATTTGATTACATTTTCCAGCATTTCTTCTGGAGTGCCTTCTGCCTTGATAAAATGAATAGCTCATCAACACCTTAGTAAACATCAACTGCAGCCTGTAGCTTTATTTTTCCATCATTAAACAATTGACAATGTGTTCAGTATTCCAGCCCAGCTGATCATGAGATAAAGTGTGACTAAAAAGTAGATCATCTAATGGATGCTCCAGTGTTTGGTATGACACAAAGGGCTCCTTTCTCCTCCCGAGTGCGCCCGTGCAGCTCCTGCTGCAGTCAGTGGGAGCTGTGCGTGCCTGTTTGAAGCACGTTGCTGTATCTGAAGCACTTGCTCCGTTTCATCATTGAAATCAGCACAGCAGTAGAGACATCCTAGCCAAGCACAGCCACTTCTTGACTATTTGTCTATTCAGCTGGTTGCAGTGTTAGGTTTACTGCCCAAGCTTCTCTTTTATGCTTTTGTGGCCCGCATATGTTCCTTGGCATGGGATATCCATGCAGCATACATGCTTTTCATGGTGTAAGATGACTGATGGTGGTGTTAGACACATCCATGAACTACCTTGAGTCTTCCTCAAAGAAGAATTTTCTTGTTTTCCTTTTTTGTAAAAACTGCTCTCTTGTAGACAAACACCCCACAAGTGAGGTTGCCAACTGCTGAAGGTGCACACCAAGTCTGTCTTGGAGATGCCATTCTTGGAGTGACAGCAAGTACTACAGCTGCCATGTCCAGGCAGTGCTGAAGCCACTAGTTGTGATGCACAAACAAAAAACTTGGTTCTATTTCTGAATGTATGTGGGCACGTGAGAGGGAAACTGAGCCCACCAGCTCTCTTCCATATTTCTTTCAGGTACAAAATTGCAGAATTGGGATGAATTTGGACTAATGTCAGAGTGCTCAGAAGTTTCCTTTGGAAGGCTCCTACTGTCAAATGTTTTATTGCTTTTTCATGTCTGGAGTTGTTTTATAACAGTAATTATTCAGGTCTCATGTATTTTCCAAATGTGCCTTTTGACTGTGTTGCGCCACAGGCGGTGGAGATGGAAGTGCTGTTCATCTGCGTTTGTCTTTGCCTCCATGCTAAGGCAGGGCTGACCCCTGTTGGCCTCTCAGTTTAAATGACTTTCTGTATAATTGTCCCTGGAAGGTTAAGAGCTCTGCTTTCTCCTAGTACCTGACAAGGGACCAGAAACTTGTGGCTCACAGGCCAGATACAGCTGGAAGCTCTTATGTGTGTTGTGTTGTGGATGTCTGGGCTGCCAAAGACATTTGGAAATACTCAACCCTCTGCAAAGAGGCAGTTCCTCACACGTGTGTGGGAATTCATTGCAGCTTTTTTCCTAGCCATCCCTTTAGTAAAAAAAAATGTATGGGAACGGCATTGGCACAATGTTTGTGCTGCTATCCTAGGATTGCCCATATGCCCAGAACTTGAATGTATCCACATAAAGCCTTTACTCAGTTTTCTGGCTGCATTGTAGATTATGAGTAGACCTGCGTGGCCTTTTATGTTGGTAGACTCTTGCGTTCCTAAGACCAATGGTGGAGTTAACGTGGAGAGCCATGCTAGGAGCACAGCAGCATCTAAAGAGATGGGATGAGATGGTCTTCACAGCAGAGTTTATTTGCGTCCAGCCAGCTGGAATCAAAGGTGAAGGTAGCACAGGTTTACTTGCAGAAGGCTGGCCACCCTGCAAAGGGCCAACTTATTGTGTCTGTTTGTGGGTGGGGTGGTGTGTGGTTGTGGGTGTTTGTTTTGGTTTGGTTTTGGTGTTTGGTGTTCTGGGATTTTGGGGTTGTGGTTTGTTTTTTTTTTTTTTGTTTTGGTGGTTGGTGTGTAGTTTTTTGTTTGTTTTTTTGTTGGTTGGACTCGATGATCTCAAAGGTCCCATCCAACCAAAAATATTCTGTGATTCTGTGATTGCAAGTATTGATACAAACTCAGTTTGGAAGTAGAAATCGGGGACAGAGTACTCAATTATGAAGCGTTTAGATCTCTTAGTTGTTATTCTTTTTCATATGTACCTTCAGTATTTTTTTTTTACCCTTCTCTGGTCTGAATTTTTTGTTCAGCGTTGTCTTTCCAGTACTTACAGAAGTTGATCATAACTGGGAACGTTTTTTTCTCGTTTAAACGCGTGAGCCACATACAAGCAGCTGTACCTTTACTGCACTTGTGCATTCCTGGATCAGTTCAGGTATGATCCAGTCGCTATGGAAATCAGTGGGGGTTTTTGCACTAAACTCCGTGGACGGTTCTCAATATCAGGTCGGTGTGTTCTGTCTGGAGCCACAAAAGGCAGCATGTGGTATTTGGCGTGTACAACCTGGAAGCTGCCCTTTCGTTATATAGCAGAAGGATGTAAAAACACATTGACAAAATAGAATTAGGGTTTTCATAAGCTGAAGGACTAAAGTGTACCCACACTGGTACTCCGACACGGGGGTGCTGATGGCAAGGGGGCCAGTGGCAGTGTGTTTGGCTCAGAAAGCTTCAGTTGCCAGTCGGACAGTTCATGCAAAAATTGTAAATGGTCCTTTTCCACAAAAGCTAACCTTTGGCACGCAGTCATGTGAACTCTAAATCAAACTGATGGATCTACCTCATAAGTGTAATTCTGGTATATTCTCTTTTCTTGTAAAACAGCCTCTGATAGCACTGAAGTGAATAATTCTATATTTGGCAATTATTTATGAACTGCAGATCTCATAAACACAGCAGATGCATTTCCTGGATGGCAGCCATTAGTGCATCTGGGGACTTATTTACTAGTTATTGAAAATAATGGACTGGAAGGGAAAAAGAAAAGATGCTGTCACCTCTTTCTAATTTTCACCTAATTTCTGAGGTGCTCCACAGCATTCCTTCCCCAAGATTTGTCACATTAGAAACATCTTTTGACATCTCTCAAATATTTAGTTGTCTTCCAAAATAATAGTCTTCTGGGATATGTTGCAGGCCCTGCTTCTTGGAGATTTGTATCTAAAGCCATTTAGGACAGCAGCCTCTTAATTTCTTTAAAGAAAAACAAATACTTGCAAAAGTTTCTTAAAAGGATTTTCTTATTGTGCCGCGTGTGACTAAATGTTAGAATGAATTTTCAGAGTATTTGAAAAGTGAAATTGAATATCTCAAATGCCCAAAGATTTTTTTGTGATCTACATAAACGTATAAACCTAGGACAATGAGGGGTGTCCTGTTCCCTGTGTGTGAAGGCCACTGAGAGGAGCAAAGCAGCAAAAGGGTGTTGAGTCTCTCTGCTGTTTCCGCCTTGGCTGCCTCGGTGGCAGCCGACTGTAGCGGTGCCAAGCGCGATGCTTTCCTGGGTGCCGTTAATACACCTGCTCTCTCGGGCTGCTGCAGGGGCTCCAGCTCATTTTACAGGCACCAACAAATTACAGCTGCAGGTGAAATTTTGGAGAGGGGAAAAAAAAAATAATTGATTTGGGGTATAATGGAACCCTTGCTGCTTTTTGATATTTTGCAAATGCAAATGTGCAAGTATTCCTGCTTTCAAAAAAAATATTAATGTAATGGGGAGAAATACCTGTTTTATGCTAATCTTGAGGATTTCGTATCCATTATCTCAATGATGGGATAGGGTGTACGTTATACAGTTTGTCTAGTTTTCTTTGTGTTTTTGTCCAAAACTTGTCTCAGTGGTATGGGGAATATTTGATAATCTTTTCCATCCTTCCCATTCTCATTCCTCCTGTCTTCCATTCTCCCATTTTTCTTTAATGCCTTCCTTTTGAGAAGGGGAGTGCCAGTTGTAGTAAGGATAGGCCAAAAGGCTGGCATTTGGATTTGTTTGGTTGGGTTTTTGTCTCCATGCTTGAGGAGAGAGGAGAGATGATTTTAGGCCATTAAACATGGAACAAAACATGCATATCTTTGGGCTTACTATTTCCGCTTGCTGAAATTCAATTCAATTCAATTGCTGGGATTCAATTTTAATATGGACTTAGTCTAGGGAAGGGCATGTTCTTTATGATACAGAGCATTTTGTTCAGTGTGTGTTAGAATTTCAAGTGTGCATCTTGATGGCATTGGGATTGAATCCCTCTGACTTCCCCAGGAGGCAATGTCAGTGACAGGGTTTGCAGTATCTGCTTCTGTTCATAGAATATGTTCTTTAATGGAAAAACAAATGTCAAGGGTCATTTGTTTATCTGTACATGATCTTATTCCCTCTACACACTAGCTGTATGTTGTATTCTATATATAAGGTAAAATACTTAAAGACATATAGTAAAAGATATGCAAAGTCAAATGCTCATTGAAAACCACTTCTAATAGGCTTATGAGAACCTATTTGAATGGTAGACTTTCACACTTGATATGTCATTGGCAATTTCCATATCCAGGTGAGACCAAAAGAAACAGTGCAGCAAGGGACTGAAAAATTAGAAACACAACTTGACAAAAATATTCCACTTGTGTGCTGATTGCTTCTTTTCTTCATGATGGTTGGGAGCTTTAATGTCATCAGTACTTTAATATTTTTGAAGACACTTTTGGTTTCATTTTGTTTTTAAAACAATTAAAAAAATATTCTGTAATTGCTCTGTAAACAGCTTAATTACAAGTATTTATTCTACTAGTCATAATAGAGTTTGTCATTTTGAATATGAATTCATTTCCAGTCTTCAAAAATGTCTTGGGGCATATTAATCTACAGTATGGATGTGAGTGTCATTTTTGATAATTTTCCGCTGCTGTATCTTTCCAAGAAATATCTTAAAATTTCTAAAGGGCCATTAGGGTTTGATGCAAGACAGCAGGCACAGCAGTAACATACAGCTCTTGGGTATATGGTTCTCTGTTATCTTTTGTGCAAGAAAACAGCATTGAGATGCAACCTTTCAAAATGAACCATGTTCTTAAAAATAGGTTAATTGTTTTTCCAAAAAAATGGGTGGAAGTGAGGTAAGAAAAAAAAACCCCACTTTCTCTGCCAGTGGCTCTTTATGCATTTCTGGTAACACTGCTTATTATGTACTGGCTTCCACGTGAGCCCTTAAGCTTGAGAAAGGAAGTCAGAGAGGATACTGCAGAATATATTACTAGACATTTTAAATAGCATACTCTATATAGTGTGTGCACCTTAGGGCATTTTGGAAGGTAGCGGTTTGCTGTTAAGACATATCTTTGTGTGCTGGCTGTGCGTCTGTCAAACCCAGGCTTTTTTCTTGTTGTATGAACTCTAGCCTTTCATTTCTTCACAGTCTCAGAAGTTGAAGCCTCAAGTCCAGGCCTGCAAATACTCTGTAGTGGAAACTTCTACTGATGTCTTCCTGCCATTACCCAGAATTTGTACTGAGTCTGTAGATTAATGGCTCTCACTCACTTGTCTGTGAACCATTAGAGGTCCATGGAGTATTTGCTGCTGAGGTGATCTTTCCCTCTCATTGCTGCTTTAAATGAAAATAAGTGGAAAATACCTGATTTCTGTAATTGCTATAGATCGTGCTGGGTAACCCATAGAGAGCTAAGGAGTATCTGTGCAATAAATAGAAGAGTCAGCAAGGTTATTTCAAATGAGAAACTGCCATCATATGGCCGTGAGCTTGAAAGGGACAGATTGTGTGATCTGACTTCACCCACCGTGCAATCCCTGTACGCGCATCGTGCCCTGTGTGATAAGACAGACTTCAGTGAAAACCACCTCCAGCCCCAGCTGCCTCCATGGTCAGGATCCTACTGAAACGCATGGGCTCTGGAAGCGCAGACCTGGCAGCATGAGTAGTTTCCTTGCAGAGCCTGGGGATGCCGGGCTCCCACTCTACTGCGTGCGCTTAGTGCAGCAGATGATATTGATCTTCTGCACCTGGGCTAGAGAGAACAGGAGCACACGTCAGTCAGCACATTTACCTAAATCTTTTGGTCCGTAATGGCTCTTTTGAAGTCACTTGGTTCAGTTGATGCTGGGCCTGAGCAGTCTCCCTCAGGTCAGCAGGTCCTACCTACAAATGTGGGTCATTTGGCAGCTATTCCATACTGCCAGTGTCACTAGGGATAACGCCACATCGGTAAAATGGCTGCCATCAGCAGGACGCCTGCGCTGTCAGTTGTAATTAAAATCTTTGGCCCAAATAATCCCTTCTGGATTCAGACAACAAAGGGACATTCCACATTTCCCCCTTCTGTGCTGAAGAGACTGTCAACCCCCAGAAAGACACAGCTTCATCCCCCTAGTTTGGCAAATGATTTTGGCTTGCAGCCCACATGAAGAAGGAGTAGGTTTGAGTCTGAAGAGAATCGATTTCGACAAAGCAAGAACTGTCAGGCCCTGGTGGGATAATCCTTGGACCCAACAGTTTCCGTTTTTGAATCAGGGAACATTAAGGGACTTCGGAGTGGGTCACCTTCCATCTGAAGAAGAAATGAACGAGGTGGACACTGTGTATCACCCAGTGATGCTGGTCCTGGCAGTGGTTTCCACATGATGCCTGTTTGCATTGGATGAAAAAGTCAGAAGCAATGAGAGAATTGTGCATTAGTGCTCGTGCACACAAGTAACCGTCTCAGCTTCATATCTATTCATTTTCGGGGACTAAGAAAGGGCAGCTTCCTTGTGCCGGCTAGGCTTGGTTTTAAGTGAGGATTTTTTTATGCTTTTTGTTTGGGTTTTTTTTGTTTGGTTTTGTTTTAGACTCCAGTATAGTCAACCTGGCCTTTAAAATGCTCTGACTGATTGAACAGAGTTTTTCAGAGGCACTTGCATCATGGCCACAGCTTTAAATCAAAAAGGAATAAAAAGAGATGAAGCACCTCTCACTTTTCTGTGGGCAAAAGATCCTCTCAGCTGCTTTGTACTCTATTCAGGCAGGCTGTGTCCCACCTAAATCTCTGATCCTAGTGTTTGCGGCTGGCTGGCTGCCTTTGCTATGGCTGGCTCCAGGCTGATACATGAGGCCTCGGGACTTCCTGTCTCTTCTGTCTTTTTTGTAGTCACCAAGATGAGAGCTCCTCAGTCCAAAGTCATGTTTCTTTTATTCCTTACATCATACAAAATGTACCATAGGAAAGAAGGCTATTTGCCTCTACCCTTGCCCAGTTGCTCACCAGTGAAAAGGCACCTCTTCAGCCAGTTGGAGCTAAAAGTGCCCTTTCCTGGAGGCAAGCATCACGAGGAAGCTCCATCACAGAAACAGGGGGCTGCATCCTGGCAGCTCTCTGGTGTCTGTAGGTGGTGGCTCTGGCAGCTGCTGTGCTGCTCTCTAGAGAAGGCTCTCTAAATCTCAGTCTCCAGAGATATTTTGTGTGAAAACCTGATTTACTATGTTAGCTTAATTTTGAATAGCACACTTCTTTTACCGAAGTGGTGAGAAGAAGAAAAGTATTTGCTGAAAAAATGTTTCATAGTTGCATGTGATTGTATGTCTATTGATTGTGCATTGGATGGGTTTACTGAAATATCTCCATTGATGCATTCCTATAAAAGTAGAGAAGCTAATATCTTACTGAAAAATTTTCCAAGTAAAGATAATCCAATTAGGCTGCTGCACAGAGCTGAGTTTTTAAATTATTGATGTTGTCTTAAAATTGGCTGCCTTATAATGCAGTAAAAGCTGCAATGTAGGACATATATTTAGCAATATCACATTGTGATATTACTGTGTAATACTTTTTCAAAAAGGTACACAAAACAGATTGTTAAATTACAGAGCACAAATACAAAAGAATATGTTTATAAATTGAAAAGGAAGTAAATGTTACGAGTTGGTTGAAGTGTGTTTTTTGTGAAACTTCAGGGAGATGGCTCCTGTCTTTAAAGCTGAGTGTATGTGTGGTGTTATTTGCAAAACTTGGGCCAAAATCTAAACCTTCCCTATTGCAGTTGTCCAAAGGAAAGTCCACTTTTGAAAGAAAGTATTTTTCTACTGTGCTCTTGAAATAAACAAAAAAAAAAAAACAAAAAACAAAACAAAAAAACCCCAAACCAAAACCCCAGAGCAGTTTGAAAATAACCGAGGAGTAGAACAAATGTCCTTAGGTTTCAACCAAGATACCTTGCCTCTGAACTGGGCAAGCGGGGTACAATAATCAAAAAATATAGAGGTATCACATGGCTAGAAACATGGGCTCTGCATAAAGATCTCTTTTCACGATTAATTGCAGTGGCAGTTAATGAAAGTGGCAGTGGCTCATGTATGTGTGCCTTGTAGATGAGGGCTACAGCCCTGGTTGCTCCCTGTGGTGCTGTGGGATGGCTGCAGAAGTCTCTCTTGGGCAGTATGATCCAAAATTATTTAGAGCTTTAGTTTTTTTAACCAGTGTTTTCAAACTCAGCAAATAGGCAGCAGCTGTGGCATAGTGATGCTATATATTTAGAGAAGATAAGGAGTAACTAAAGAAGAGCGGTCTGCACTAATCCAATCTGGAGGCGATATTAAAGCCGTGGATCACAGTAGCAGAGCTTGTATCCAAAAGCAAAGGGACAAAAAGTCCTGCACAGATTAAAGAAGATGTATTGATTGCTGTCCCTGTTATCAAGCATCTGGGACACTAATCAGCATCTCACTTGTGCATTTTAGTAACGCAGGAGAGCAACGATTCAGTGCTTGGGAAGGCAGCAGGATTAAGTGGGAAGGAGAGAGAATCATTATTGTCTTTATTCAGCTGCTGTCCAAAATGGAACGTTAAAACCCATCATGATTGATTTTTGTTTTCTGCGGGGACTGTCTAAAATATTACTCCAACAGAATATCCTATTTTAAACGTAAACCTGGACAAGTTTACTATTTCCCATATGCTTTTGTTGAAAACAGCTTGCAAAGTCTCACATACTCTCTGAATAAAGGCTTTGTGCCAAAGAGGGAATTAACCCATTAGTCATTTAACAGTTAAAAGTGACTGTTAAATGAAATCTGTAAATCCCAATGAGGTATTTCAGTTCAGCACTCGTTATTTGCTGCTGTTATGATGCCAGTAAAACATAACTGGAGAAAGCTGGGTGGTTTATCAGGTTAGATATCCATCTCATGCACACAAAAAAATGTGGAAAGGGACTGTTTTGAACATCTTTGATGTTGAAAGTGAGGAGGTTAACCTAGCTTTCAGCTTTTACTAGGATCAGCTCCATGGCACCTGAATTGGGACCCTCATGTGTCTCGGTAATCCGTGGAGAGTGGCACCTCCAGAAGCTGGTGTGGACATAATCTTAGAGCAATTTAGCCAACATCTCTGCCTGCCTGTGGGCTGTTAACTGACCTTCCCAAGGGACCTCAATTGAATGCCTGAAGTCACCTAGGAAAACCTTGGGTCTGTCTTGCCACTGCCAGACCTTGCTCTTTCGTGTGCATTGGTATTCAGCTTCCCAGCGTCCAGGCTGTAACAGCTCATACCCATGTGGTCAAATCCTATCCTCCCAGCTGGTATCTTATAGCTGTGCTGGCCTGCGAGAGAGCTTATCAGAATATTGTGATTTATGCCTATGAGTCTGTGGTTCAGCATTTCGG
The DNA here is from genome assembly GCF_964106895.1 of Numenius arquata. Taxonomy (NCBI): domain Eukaryota; kingdom Metazoa; phylum Chordata; class Aves; order Charadriiformes; family Scolopacidae; genus Numenius; species Numenius arquata. The sequence goes on along the minus strand of NC_133585.1, from coordinate 14,970,748 downwards.
AAGTAAACACCTGTGCAGGAGGGCTCTAAGTTCTGGTTGCCAAGGGTGCTATTTAAGCCACTGTCAGCTGACTGTATTTAAAATAACTAAAAAAAGACAAAAAAAAAAAAAAGCTGGAAATTCCAGTTTGCATTTTCTGCAGAGTACATGTGAGGAAACTGAATGTCTCTTACTAAGTTGTATGTCATTCTGCAGGTCCTGAGACCTTAATAATAAAACTGTACTAAAAGCAGAAGGAACACTATTTTTGCATTTAATCCTCACAGGTTCAATATTCTCCCTTGGCTTCTATATATTACATAGCTTTAAAGATGTCTTTCAAAAAATATCAAGTATGTCCTTCCCTGTTGCTAGAAATCTAAGCCATTTAGGGTTAGTGTCTAGTTTTTGGCTAATTATTAAACTGAAATGACATAGCCGTAATTTCTGATCATACTAGATGTATTCAAGGTAGACTGAGTGCCCTGAAAGTTGAACAGCGATGGAAAATGCAAGTCAAACATGTGAGGCTATTTGCATTAACTTTGCAGGCAGACCTGAGATTATGAATGTACGGTGGCATTGACCTGTTGCCATTGTTTACATCTTTCCTTTGTGATTTCTATCATTATCCATTATTTCACTGTCATTTTTATTTTTAAAAAAGTGTTTTTTTTCATCTGAAGAATCCTGAAGGACTTTGCTAACTGAACGATATAACTCATAGTATGTTGTGTATATCCAGTATTTTCCTGTGCATAAAAGTAAAAGGAAAAAAAAAATATGGTAAGAAACCTCTAATGTTGACACTGAAAATGCCAAAGGTTTAGCGGCAAATGTAGCCGATAGCTCAGGCCAGCAGATAAAGAAGAATACTATAGGTAATTGTCACTGCTTCGGGAACTGGGTTAGGGAGAACATAATTCCCTGAGCTGGAATTTGGCCATGGCATCCATTTACCTCTAAGTCTGCAAAAGGCAAGCTGGGATCTTTGAAGACTGTAAGGTGCGTGTTGTGCTTCATCCAAGCTCTTACTGGTAATACATAAGTGAAATATAACAGCATAAAAACATGATGGAGCTTTTTGATGCAAATTTACACCGTTGTACAAATAAGTTTGCATATAGTGAGGCATGTACTGTGTTAATGTCTAGTGAGTTTTTAAGGGGTAATTGCACTTAAAAATCTTTTTGCAAATAAATACCAACTTAACTCCCAAGTCTTGCTGATATTTGAAGGCTGTGTGTATCATCCTAGTAGTCCCACCCTCTTTGTCTTTTAATCATTCTTTTACAGTCCGGTGATTTTCCTGATATCACAGTTAATACTCTCATACAGTATGGATTTACATGATGGGCTAAATTAAGCAGAAGGTCACCACCAGTAGCAGCACTTCCACCAGCACTATTGTCGCAAGAGGCAAAGCTGCTGCCCACCTCTTTTGCTTCTTTTGAAGCTTTTAAGAAGTGATTTCTCAGCCTGATATGCATATGGTAAGATTAGATCAGAGTGCTAAAGGAGTTGACAACAAAAATACAGAATGCTAGTTATTTACATTCCACTTGTAACTCTACTAAAATCCTAGTAATAAAGAACAAGAATAATGAATTTTCATTTGGGTCATACATACTGATTTGATATTAGACAAGTGGATGGTGCTTATTTAAAAGAGCACTCTCTTGCCACTGATTTTAGGAAATATGATTCATGTCAGTAATGACATGGATTTCCATCCTGTCGGAGCTCCCAGGAGGGTTCATTTTAGTTTAATATTCATAGATGAACTAGCCCTTGTAGAAGAGCTTTACTGCTTTTTCTATTTAAATTTCAAATAATTCCATGGAATTGTGTGGGAGTGAGAGAATTGTCTGCTGAATGCTGATGGATGCAATAATATTAATAATAATATCATTAGCAGTGCTTAGGAAAAAATAGATCACACAAGTTTGCATGTGCCTTATTCTGTAAAATCCTGTACCTGTATATTTTTCCATCATTTACAGTATGTATATTGCTATTTTAATCTGAAAGGAGAATGGTTTCCCATCCAGTCTGTTGAACGGCATCTTCCAAAACCCAAACAGCACGTATCCGCTGGTGAAGGTTAGCATTATGCATCCACAATGCAGGTTCATTTTACCAGACTAATATTTTACTAAGTACTTGAGCTGAGCTTTTGTGGTAAGTACCTTCTTGTAGGGAGAAAGACATTTGCTCTGTAAATCAGAAATGACAGTTTATAATAGTACTGTGAGATAGGGAAGAGAAGAGGAGGAAATGGAGCTGAACTCTACATTATGGGGAGACTGTGGTTTCTCATTACAGCCCCAGGAATCCTGATCTACAATTCTTTGCCAATGAATATATCAGCTGTGCTGTCCATAGGGCTTTGTATGCAGGTAGGCAGGGACAAGATTGCCTTAAGTGCTTTGGACAGGAGAAAAGCTTCTTTTCTTTTTTTCTATTGCAGGCCTGGAGGAGGAGAGACAAATAGCTTTATTCTTTTTTTGTTCTTTGTCTTATGTCCAGGTGGCATTCCCAGTCAGTTTATGAGAGGAGTTTGTAAACCCATATTTTTTCTAATCTGCAGCCTCTGTAGTTCCACAAGATGGTGCTTACCACTCAAATCAAAATGGAAGTATTTCCCCTGCTCTTAAATTCTCTGCTGTTAAATCTCAAATGAGATCCAGGGATTCTGTAGAGAGTGCTTGTGTGCTGCAAACTACATGATATTTGTTAGCGTGAAAAATCCAATCGAACTTAAAGCACAGGTACTGAAATACATCAGTAAAACACAGTTTCTGATGCATTCGTTTTCCCTTACGTTTGTGTTTCTTGCTTTAATTTATACAGTTAAATAGTTTATAATGCCTGGTAATTAAGAATCAGATACTTTAATAAATTATATGGGAGATGGGTCAAATTTTGTATTCCGATTCATAAATGCCTTGCTCTAACTTTGAGCAGAGAGTGGTACGTGTGCAAATCTAATCAGCCTTTATTGATTAATGGGGAAAAAAGACATCTTTCACTTAGTGGTTACACTGATCTATGTCTTAGGAGTGTGTTACTTCTCTGTTCCTCTTTGCTGAAGCCAGTAAAATCCAGTTGATGAGGTTCATGGCTTGCTTTTGTTTTAAATTCAGCATCAATGCTCTTCTCTGCAGTTTTCAGACCAGCAGCTGTCTGTCTGCGTGTTCAAATGTATTGGACGGGGAAATATTTTTATAGATATCTAATATACATGCACTCTTGTGTGTGCGCACAGAGTTGTTTGTCTAAACACAGAAATGACTCTTTGAAAAGATCTGTTACATTTCCTACCATTAAAAAAAATATAGGTAAGTTGTTGGAGAGATGACTTTACCCAAAACAAAAATTGTATCAATGATACATTTATAATGTATTTTAGATGTTTTTTAAAGACCACATTAAAGCCTTGACTCAACTGAGATGGCCTAAATCTGATTAGAGCTCATTAGCCACTGCCCCGGAGAGAAGAATTGGGAAATGTAGAAAAACAATTTGGACACCAGGATTACCCACAGAAGATATAGATGCAGGATTGATGGTTTTTCCTGGCAGTTCATGGGAGGTAGCTACTTTTTCATTTAGTAAAATCCAGCACGCTATTTGGATGCACAAATCATTTTGGTGAAAGCTCTGGTCTGCAAGATAAAGTACTGCATAATTAAATTATGTTAAATACCAATGCCGGGTAGGGGTGGGGAGAACTTAGGAAGTGCCATCTCTGTGTTATTTGTGAAGTTTTAATTGTTCATGTCTTGCTCAGAAAATGAAAAAGTTTTATGGAAAAATAGAAAGCTCTTGTCTGTGAAACTATAGTGTACTTGCCAAAGGCAAATTTCATTGAGGTTGCTGGGATAGCAACTTAAATGCTTGATTTTATCTTCTTGTAGCATTTTAAATTTTTTAATTCTAGGAGGTTTTTTTATTCCAAGGAAAAAGGTAGGAGTATTCTGTTTTATGAGATTTTAGCCATGTGCTGTCAGGAAAACTTGAACTCCCAAAACCAGAGCGCGCTCCTGCTCCTACTGATGAATGCAGCCAAGTTGCACGGCTCGGGGGGTTCCTGCCCTGATGTTGGGACAATGCTTGGGAAGGTCCCCACCTCCGTGGGTGCTGCGGGCGGTGTACGCGGTGCCACCCTTCTCTGTGATGGCTCCTCTTGAATCCCCAGCTCAGTGAGCGAGTGATGCTGCTTCAGCGGGGCCCCACCTCCTTTGGGTGGTTTTGTATGAGACTTTTATTTCACTAAGGCAAATAGGTAACTAAGGGAAAATAACAGCCTTTTTCATGATTGTGTTGTCAATTAAAGTTAAATAGGTTTGTCATCAATCAGAAAAAGCATATCTGTGAGTTTTGGGATCTATAAAATAAATAGGTTTACAACGGAAGAAGATATTTCAGTGCCCTGAATGTAGCAGCTGCTGCCTCCTCCATAATGCAGCGTGGACACTACCGAGTTTGTCCTGCCAAGGGACTGCTTTTTCACGAAGCATCGTGTAGGTAATACAGATATAAGAAATACTACTGCTATACAGTAATTCTAGAAGCCTTGCAAAAGCTATTTAACGTCAGATAAGAAATACAGTTCACTGAGAGAAAGGGAATTTGAGAGCTAGCTACAGTAGTAGCTACAGACTTCAAGGTTCTCCCAAGGAAAAGAAAGGCAATGCTAACTAAGCAGGTTAGAAAAAACCAGAATACAACCACGTGTGCTGTTGTAATGACTGCGTTATTCATGCAGTCATTCCAAGGTGTATTTATGCATCTGCTCAAAATGTTTGGATTGAAATCAGATATCAGAAGTTTCATTAATCCATTTCACTGATGCAGCACAGATTACAGCTATGCAAACCAGGGCAAAACTTAGTAATATTCTAGCCTCATATAGTTTGAAATACGTTTTGATAAGTATAATGTGACTACCAGATGCAAAGTGTGATGCATATGAGTTAAGGCAGTGCAGAGAGGTACATAGCTCTTTCATAAAGACCTTTAATAGTTATGACTCTCGTATTTTGCCTATAAAGATAGGAAAAGGCACCTTAAATTTTTGAGCAGGTTTTAGGAGAGCTGCCTTACTATACAATAAAAGTTGCCTTGTTTAATCTTAAAATATCTGCAAGGATAGCTGGAAAGTATTGCACTACAACCCAGTATAATCCACTATCAAATTGCTATACATTTGAAAACTGAGCTCTGTCTTTAGGAATTATGCATCCTACAGTTTCCTCCTGCTCTCGTCTATAATTCCTAGGGAGCCATATGAGCTCTGATGCAGTCTCTGAAGCTGCCCTTTTCTCTTCCTTTGTAGTTCTAATACAACTTCAGAAAGCATACGTCTTAAATGTGGCCAGCATCTCACGTGTGTAATACATATAAAGGGATGCAAAATCAGTAGCAGTGCTTCAGGGACAGCATTAATATTTAGCCAAGCTGCCAGCACTACAGTGGGAACTGAGAGACGTTTTTATACATCTGTGCTGACAAATGTAAGCCCTGTTTGGAATGCAGTTTGCACAGCTGTCCTCATCCCCCAGCAGCATGGCAGAAATTATCTTGATGAGATAATTTTTTATTCGTTTTATTAATTTTCCTCTGTTTTGGGGAAATTCCTGCATAACCCCAATGCAGAAGAATGTTTACCCCTTCCTGATGTAATACATCTTGAAGTTATTACATCCAACATCTGAATGCTCTCCGTGTTCTTGGAAAGCACTATTCACCGCCTCAGCGCTGTTGCAATAACAAAGTGGAGGCAATACGACTCTTAGTGTTACTGTCCTGCCTAAAATTTGAGGAGAAAAAGGTCATGGAAGCTTCTTGTATTTGCTACACGGACATTTCAATGTGGAGTTAAATCTGCGACAGTTGGGTACCTGATCAGAGCACTGGCCTCTAAGAAGCTGGAAATTCAGTGAATTATATATATTATTTTATATTTTGTCCAAGCCTTGATTTGATGCCATTGCATAGCTTAGAGTAAAAGTTAAGTAAAAGAAATCATTTGTGATTTTTGCTGTCACTACATTGAAAAGGGACTGTGCACTTAAGGATGGTGTAGCTCATGGTGCCTTCTGCTTGATGTTTGAAAACACTAGTGCCTTACAAAAGGAAGTTGATAGGGAGGAACCTACGGAACAGAGCACGTATTGGAGATTGAAGATAGTCTTTGGTCATTTTCTATGACAAATGCATGTTAATATTTTAACTGGAAACATCACTCTGTAACTGGGAAAGGCTACTGTCTAGCAGTGTTTTGACCACTGCTGACTAGTTTATGTCCTAACAGTGAGGCCATGTTTAATACTGAGACAGGGGATCACTTTTGAGTGGTGCTGAAATCAACCGCAGCTACAGTCACTTATTTTTCTTTGGTTGGGTTCATTGCATTGTAATGTCTTATTTTTACATTGTTGTAATGATTATGAGAGATTTTAAACTTGCGGGTTTCCTTGAAAGTCCTTCCAAAGTGTAATTTAAAGACATTTGAGAGTACATTGAAATGCTAACTCTTAAAGGATGAAAGGTTCATCAGTCCTGGCAGTGCCTTGGAGGACAGCAGGCTGTGGCCCTGTGTGAGCAGCATGTTCTCCAATACAGCATCTGTAGGCAGAGTTCAGATTGGCTTTACGTGGCCAGGGCCTAGTGCTCATTGGCTTCTTGTTTTAACCTCCCACTGACTCTGATGCTGAATGCAGTTTGCCTGCAGGGCAGCTCTAATGCTCCTGTATCTCACAGAACCAGCAGAAATAGGGTTGGGTGTGATTTCAAGTGCTCCCTTTGTCTACCTTCATCCATAATTGTCTTTGCTAATCTATTCCTGCCAATTTCTTATTTTTATTCTATTTTTTTGTCCGCTATTCTTAAACTCTACACGTGTTGGAAATCCCAACACTTCATATGCAAGCTATTTTCATGTTAGTTTTCTTGTGAAAGTTTGACCTTGTCTGCACACATTTTTACATTGTGATAATTTTCCCATAGCCTATACATTGGAGTCAGTAAGAGGCTAACTGGTGTTTAGGAGCCTTGATCATAATACTGCTCCATCAAATTGTCTCCACTGCATTTGGGAACAGATTCAAAGGATTAGTTATAATTAGTTCAGTGGTTCTGTTTTTCTTCTTTTGCATAATGCCCTGCACCATCTCTAAACAAAGATTAGTGAGCCACTATACTTGCATGAAAGCTGTGTTAGGTTCCATTTATTTCACAGGGCGTCAGACACCTCGTGGCTGTGGTACGTGGATACACTTGCATACTGCTCTTAGTATTTAAGTTTAGTCTACTCCTGTTTTCATATGAATTGTTCCTTTAGGTGGTCTTGAAGAATGAGCAATTTCAAGATGTAAAGTGAAACATTTTGTTCACAGTGAGGTTTTTTTTGGCTCAGACAGTCAATTGTCAGGTATCCTGGACAACTAGTGCTTTTGCAGTATTACTCTTGGAATGATAGAAATTTCTTCTTCTATGTAGAAACCATGTCTGAGCATTTTGAAACCATCTGGCAGTTCTGTGGCCTCATATCACAGTTATGTTCAGAATAAGCCTAAAAGATAGATAACAGAGAGCGAGAGTGTTTGGAATGGCTTATTTGCCAGCAGTCACATTTCTGGTGCTTAACTCAACTTTAGGATGAAATGCTTTGCTGTTGTCACCATGAATCTTAATGATTAATTCTTTGCTCCTGGCAATCCTGGAATATGGAATATTGCTAGAAATAGGATTCAGACTAAGTGAAAGCCAACTTTTTGTCACATGTATACCATATACAAATGGATAGTATACTTTATGTAACATTCCTCTGATAGTTTCAACTAGCTTTTTCGTATATTCTTAAAAAATGGAAAAAGTTATTTCTGAACTGTTCATTATTTTGCTGTGCTGTGGTAGCCTGTGACTTTTTTTTCTGTATGTGTGTTAATATACCTATGCATCTGTGGAGACCATCGACGGCCACTGATTTCATTGGCCTTCTAGTATTATTTTCTGTTAACAAATAGGAGTTCGATATTTACTGAAAATGCTGAGCTCTACTGTTCAGATCCAAGGAATATCTACTTTTTGGAATCCTCTGCTCCAGTGAACTATGTCAAAGAAGGAGTAAGGCAGTTGCTGCTTTCAATTTGTACAAAACTCCAGTTTTCAGCATGACTTGGAACAAGATGCATGGCACGCAACAAGCCATCTGATTAATCAGCAGAGAATTTCCAAACATCAGCAATGCTTCAAGATGATATAGGAAGATCTGGTATCATGTCTCCTTGTGCTTTCCATATATAGTTCTTTGCCCTTGCTCTTCCCCTCGTGTCCATGAGAGTTCATGTGAGGTCTGTGGTTTGACTAAACATAGTGCTGTCTGGAGTCTCTGGCTTTTGGGTTTTCCCTTCCTAATTGGCTTTTACTAGTTATTTTTCAAGCATGATGGTGTCAAGTCAATTTGCTCAGGAGTCGATCATGTGATTTTCATCATGATGCTTATGTAAACGCTGTTTCTAGCTTGCAGCTTTATTAGCCTTTTTTTTTTCAAAGGCTTATTGCGGTGCTGTCCGTAGCAAATCAATGACATGGGTGTCTTCTAGGTGATCAGTGGGAGAGAAAGAAATCTTAATAAAGCCAAGGTCTTTTAGCTGGCTTAACTGAGGCTGCTTTTCTTGGTGCTTACAGGATGGTATAATGAAACTCTGCTGCTCTCTTTAGTTCTTTAGGATGTGAAGAGTGCAGAGTGGTCTTGACAGCAAGAATTTGCCTTGATAAGTATTTTCTTAAGCTCCATTTTCACACAGTAGCTGATTATGGGATTTCTGTGATATTGTGCCAGTGGCTTTGCAAAATTATCTTTCTCTAGGATACAGGTGGAAGATGCACCTTTTGTCATGTAGAAGCAATGTATTGAAGGAAGAGGAGAAATTACTGAAGTCTCGGTGGGGGAAGCTTTGAGTGATGTATGATCCATTTTGGACAGGAAGTTTGGGTTAATCTAACAGTCTTTATTCCACTTGGTCGTGGTCATTTCTGTTCCTGGGGGACGGGATTATTCTAGGGGAGAGTTTGCTGATGATTTAGCCCCAGGGTAGCTGGAAGTTAAAGGATCTTTAGAAGTTGGGCATGGAAACCACACCTAATGGATGAAAATGAAATAAGAAGTGCTCTTTCAGAAAGCTTGGGGTGATTAGCAGGGCAGACTGGAAATATATAACCTAGTCTGATAGCTTAAGGGAACAATACAGAGTTAACAAATGGAATTTGAAGTGGTTTTGTAGACAGTGGTTTCAGATGCTTTGGGCATACCGCTCATACCACACGTGTCGCTTATTTTAGTCCGTAATCCCAAACTCCCTGTTGCCTGCTGTTGAAAGCAGCATATACTGGGGGGGCGAAGTGCTGATGGTGAGGTAACAGGAGCTGTTACGGATCTTGACAGAGTAAACACTGCAGCGCTTTGGTGTGTGTCTTTCCTGGGCATTTTGAATATCTATAATGTGCTGAATTTCACAGGTCACAGCAGGGTTGACTTCGAGGCATGCTGTTTCGCAGTGTTTGGAGACCTCTGAAAAATTACTGCAGGCTATCCTTCAAACGTGATCGCATTTCAGTCTTTGAGGTTTGATCCTAGCTACTGCTGAGGAAGAATAGGATGAGACCACAGGCTTCCTGTTCGCTCATTTGGAAAGCCTTTGAAGAGAAATTTTAAGTATCTTGTGGCAGAAGTTACAGGATTTCCTTTTTTTAGTTCTGCAGAGCTTTAGATTATTTGGCGTGATGGCAGATGAATATCCTTGTCAAAGTTAAGTAAAAAAAACCTACAGATTTTGTAGGTACTTTCCACTCGAGATTATTTCTAGGGGAGAAAATTGTATTTCATCTTGCTGTGTGACTTCAATTTAATTAACGTTTGGAGTATTGTTTTTCTATCCTTATTTTATATTTAATTTTTTTTTGTATTATTGAAAGAGAATGTATGCTTCTGACTACATTTCTAATTCTGTGGGTGTTTTAGCAGATGAACAGGGAACTATTTCGTGCACACCTGGTTGCTGTATGTAGCCTTTACAATGTCTACTGTTTTAAAGTCTCAGTTGGGGCACACGTTAGCCATTATATTAAATGACTAGAGCAGAAATTTAGATAATTATATTAAATATCTTAGATACTACCACTGGTTTCCTTGATATAAGAAGTTTCTAAAGCTGAGGACCCTTCATTAGGTGTAAGTTGCATAAGCACGCATCTGTGCTGACACTGTCAATGGTTTGCTCTCTGAAAGGGTGCCTGAAGTACCACAGAGCTATAAATCCCCTGCTCTGGTGGGCTTCAGCTGACTCTCCTGAAATGTCATTCACTACAGTTTCAGGGGGAAAAAAAAAAAAAAAAAATTTTTCTTCTTGCAAAATCTGGATCAGTAACTCCAGATTATGGTTTAAACTATTTCAGCTCATCTTTCTAATTCTTGGGAAGATATTTATATTGTTTGTATCTCATGTCAAATCATGTTTTTCTTTCTGCTGAATTCTGCCATGTGTTGCTTTGTTTGCAAGTCGCTTCCAAGCCAGTAATCATAAGCACTCCATCTGGTTGGGGAGCAGAGTAGTGATAATGTAAAAGGACATTTCCACTATTCTGTTTAAAAGAATCCTCCATCTGTACCAAATCTACCATTTTAATGAGATTGTAAAAGGCTTTTGTTGTGTTTTTTTCTTTTCAAAGAGGGGAGGAGATTGATTGTTGAGATACTTCTTTTTCTTTTTTTTTTTTCCTTGCATATCTACTCATTACGTGATTGTATCCAAGGCCCTTTCTCTTTCCCAAGCTGAGAATGACTATAGGAATTTGCAGTTTGTATAATTCAGGATGCAAAGTAACAAAAGAATCCTGAAAATTTTACCCAAAGTCTATAACAAATTGATTTTGCCATTAGTATTGAGCCTTTCCTTTATTACTCTTTGTTAATGGCACGCATGTGAGAAATCATCTTGAATGCTGTAAGACTGATCTACAAGGTTAAAAAAAATACAGTTTCACTATGATTTATGACGTGAGCTTTTAGTAATCAGAGCTGAATTGATGGATGTGAATGTGCTGAGATGACTTTTTGGTGCTGGCAGATTTTCATTTTTCTTTGTGCTTCTGTTTCGTAATTCTGATCGTTGCTCTTTTACAATTAATGGGGAGAGAATTCAGCAAGTTCTCTTGTGAGAACATCACAACCTAAACCAGGACAATTTTGTGGAGGTTAATAGGCAACGGTCTGGGTCAATCATCCACCGGTCTCATACGAATGTGAACTCAAAAAGCCAAGAGCCGATGACTAGAAAAGCAAAGTAGCTCTGGCAGAATAAATGAGCAGGTGATGGGTAGGGGAGAGCAATCTCAGAGGAGCTCCTGGAGGGAGCAGGCTGTCACCCAGACCGTGCTGGCACCATCTACAGAACCTGGGCTGCCTAGGGAACAAGAGGCACAGGCCACTGGTAAGACAGACACACGCAGAGACTGTGTTGAATCCTTTTATCTAAAAGCTTTGTTCCTCCTTTCCAAACAAGCAGTAATTCTGCTTTAGGAGAGCTGTCAGATTGCCAGTTCTGTGTCACCAGTCACTAACTCCCCCTCCCGACAGGAGGTTGCAGTTTAGTGGCACCCATGGGCATGGGGACACCGCCGCACAATGGTCTCGGTCTTCTGGACAGAGTCTCGTGAGTTTCCATAAAACTGTCCAATTTAATCCTTTTATCTAAAAAAAGAACTATTCTGCAAGTTTTAAATGTAATGTGATTCCCTTGAATTGTATTACAGAAATCATCATATTTCCTTTCTCCTTGTTGTCAGGCACATTTTCAAAGGCAGAAAAATGGTATTTAGGTGCCTGGCTCTTATTCAGAGCCAACTCCTCTTCAGTTAGAAACAAAATTCAGTCACTGGATAGCAACCCTGTGCTCTTGGGTTTCTAGAACTGGGGTGTTTCCTTCATTGTTTTGAACTGTTAGCTCTCACTCTTCAAAACAAATAGTAATGCTAAATCAAAATTCAACTTTAGAAATTAATAGTACTTTGTGGTGGTGTTGCAGCTTGCTGTAATGACATTGCTGAGGGAACTTTGGTCCAGATGTTTGAAATCTCTGCTACAGGGAGCTCTGCGCAGATGTCAGTGAGGTAAATTCATTTAAACTGACTTGGTCATTGTCTTGTCTTTAAATCGAGATGGAAGGCTCCTCCACCCCTGTAGCCAGCTGCTGGCTTCTCTGTATTTAGTCAGTGGCAGAAGTGGGTCTTAGTCATAGATACTATAATGCCATAAGCAAAAACACGCAGAAGCAGATAGTAGTTGTTAATATAGTGTATCGTCAGTGACATTAATGAAGTCATTTCAAGCTAGATTATCTGAGTGCGTGGCCTAGAATATTTATGTAGTGATAAATTTGGGCCTTAAATTTTGCACCTTCTGAAAGATTTTACATAGATAATTAACAAGTTCTGCATTATAATCCAAGAGCACGGATCTACTACCTGGCAGCTGGGCTGTAGTCGATGCAAACATGGAGAAATGGTTCTTAACATTTTGAAATTATCCTTATAATATTTTTCATATAGATTATTTCCTTTCATAGACAAATAAGACACTGGGCATATTTGGCACAAAAATATTAGACCTTGATTGTTTTTTTTCCCCTCCTCTTACCCTTTGTTGTTCTTCTGTACAGAATCACAGAATATTTTTGGTTGGATGGGACCTTTGAGATCATCAAGTCCAACCAACAAAAAAAAAAACCACCCAAAAACACACACACACAAAAAAAAAAAGGGGAAAAAAAAATGAAAAAAAAAAAGAAATGAAAAAACAAACAAACAAACAAAACCAAACAAAACCCCAACCAAACAAAAAAAAAACCTGAAAAAAACCCCCACACACCCCCAAGAAATCCCACAACACCAACACCAAACCAAAGCAAATGCCCACACCCACACCCCACCCCACCCACAAACAGACACAACCCAATCTCAGGCACTAGAGCATGCCCTGAAGTGCCACGTCTACACGTTTCTTAAATCCTTCCAGGGATGGCGACTCCACCACCTCCCCGGGCAGGCTGTTCCAGTGCCTGACCACTCTCTCAGTAAAGTCATTCTTCCTAATATCTAATCTAAACCTCCCCTGCCCCAACTTCAGACCATTTCCTCTGGTCCTGTCATTATTCTCTTGGGAGAAGAGGCCAACACCCACCTCTCTACACCCTCCTTTCAGGGAGTTGTAGAGGGCAATGAGGTCTTCCCTCAGCCTCCTCTTCTCCAAACTAAACATGCCCAGTTCCCTCAGCTTCTCCTCATATGACTTATTTTCCAGACCCCTCACCAGCTTGGTGGCTCTCCTCTGGACACGCTCCAGCACTTCAATGTCCTTCCTGTAGTGAGGGGCCCAGAACTGAACACAGCACTCGCGGTGAGGCCTCACCAGTGCCGAGTACAGAGGCACCATCACTGCCCTACTCCTGCTGGCCACGCTATTCTTGATACAGGCCAGGATGCCGTTGGCTTTCTTGGCCACCTGGGCACACTGCTGGCTCATGTTAAGCCGGCTGTCCACCAATACCCCCAGGTCCTTTTCTGCTGGGCAGCTTTCCAGCCACTCTTCCCCAAGCCTGTAGCGTTGCCTGGGGTTGTTGTGACCGAAATGCGGGACCCGACACTTGGCCTTATGAAACCTCATCTCATTGGCCTTGGCCCATTGATCCAACCTGTACCAGTGAATATCCGTGCACAGCTCGTGTGTGTGAGGCGAGATGTCTATCAGGCAAGTGCAGTGCGTGCTGTGTAGGTGCTTGTGGTTAACTGATGAAATTTCAGTATTCCCTTTCCCAGAAGGTGGACACTTTAAAGCCACTCCTAATGTAAGTAAGTGTAGGGAAGCATGCAGAAATTTCCTGCTACTGGCAATAACTTGCATTGCAAAGGAAGAGATCTGCTTTACTGAAATTGTGAACCTCTCTCTGGGTTTCCCTCTGAAGCAAAATGATTTTGCTCTTGGTACTGCTTTTAATCTCTCTAGTTTAGGAAGTTGAAATAGTTTATGATAAAGTTTATATAGAAGGCGGCCCTTTAGTTCAGGAAAATAGCCTCTAGAACCAACGACACAAATCTATCATAATTAGTCATCAGAAAATCTGAATAAATATAAAATTACCATGGAGTAGAGGCAGGCATATGTGGTATTCAAAACACACAGAGTGTAAAATGATGTTATTGTTGCCTTTAGAAATAGTTCAAAGTAGTCTGCATTAGAAAGAGCTGATAAGCAGAATGACAAAAGCTTGTTTCATGAGTGATTCCAAGCAGCGGTGGTTTTCTGATCAGCTGATGCTGCAGCTATTTTGGGTATTCCACAGATCATGATTACATACACGGGGAATGATTGGAGGCAGCAAATATGGTAAGTGAGCCAGGAATCCTGGGACATGCTTCGTTACTAACTTAATAGTCTTACAATCACTTGTCCTTTGCCATTTAAATAGCCAAGGGAAGTCTAACAAGTGACTGTGCCTAGTTCTTTTTTCTTTTTTCTTCTCTTTTTTTTTTTTTCAAAAAAAAGAAAAAAAAAAAGAAAATCACTTCCTGAGGCTGCTATTTTTAGCAATGGAGCAGTGTCCAAAGTGTTAACTAATTGAGTCATCAGGTTTCATATCTGGCCACAGAAAATGGCAGTGGAAGAGGGAGAATGCTTTCCAGAACAAGTAAGCATTTGTGGATTCTGAAATAAGAGTGAAGTCTGCATATCGAGTTTCTTGTATTAGTGATTTAAATCTTTGATTGTATGAGACAAAGCTGGATGTAGGAAGGAGGTATGTTTTGGCTTGTTTGGTGTATTTTGTTTTCTGATGGTTGGATTACGGTATAGGCTGAGGCGGCAGTCAAATGGTATATGGAATTATTTGTTCTCTCTGCTCTTACCAATGGCTACATTCTGTTCAGGACACTGTATAAGACACTTATTAAAATTTCAGAAACATTTTGTAATGTTTTGTTCTGTCATCAGGGCCTTAAGTAACCTAGATATACGTAACAAATTTATTCACTGAAATGTTTTAGAAAGTCTTGCATATTTTGAGAACAGTTAACTGAAATCTATGCTTTTAAGGTGTATTTATCAAATAACACACCTCTTGTACTGACAATCCATAGGTCAATTAAACTTCAAAAGGAGCCTGCTGCTACTATGCTAGTAGTGACCTGTAAGGAGGCACCTGTCTCACTCTCAGGGATAGTCCCAGTGACCTCCAAAGGGCTCCCTGTGTGATTTACTCACTTGAGGAATTTTTAAGCTGCTGTGAAATGACACCCCTGTACTCTGTGAATCAGGCTCTGAGGTTCTTCATTGCTTGAGTTATTCACATCAGTTGGAAAACACAAAAAGTTAAAACAATCGTTCTCCGGGCTGCTTTACTGCAGAATTAAAATACGGGGTTCCCAGGAAAGTGTGGTATCACATCATTAATATTGATGAGTTCCAAGCTTTGTGGAAGCATCAATTAATGGCAGTATTTATTTTTTTTTTAGTTAAGAGATGTTACTGATGGTAGCATCCAACAATGTACTAGCTAACATCCGTGTCAGCAATAGCTTTGTGCTCTGAAAAAATACTGCAATAAGTTTTCTGAAACATGTATGTTGTTGTTTCCTTGTTGTCAACATAGGACACGGTTGTTACTCCCTGTTAAAAACCATCTTTGAAACTCTGGTTGTTTTCTGGTGGTACTATCCTTGTTCATAAATTCATTTCCACCAGTAGTTTCAAAACTATGAAAACATTTATTTTGGGGTACTTAGTGAAGCAATTTCTTGCAGTAGAAAGTTTTGTTGGATTCAGGTGTTTTATGGTACTTGATTAAACTCTTTTTTTTCTTTTTTTCCCAGTCCTGAGAATATTATTTATTCTCCTGGTTTGGTTTTTTTTTTGCACAGTAATATCAGTCTTTGGGGTGATAAACATCTTGACCGGTGCTTTATATGAGCTCCAGTAGTACAGAACTTGATGCAGTCCTGCTGGTTTCTGTGTGCAACAGTTTGGAGAGTAGAGCAAACTGGAAATCTCTCTGCTGACGAGCTGTGGCATTGGCAATGTGCTTGTCTGCGGTATGCTCTGCCCTCTGTGTTGCAACAGAATGGTATTTACTCTTCATTTACGGGGTTTTGTTAGAAGTTGCATAGGAACTGGTCTTTCTGTTAGTATGTACATCATTTATGGAAGATGTAGTAGCTATTTGAAATGGAGTTGAGCGATGGAGAAGGGGTACAGTATATATTTGTTTCGCAAGTTGTTTTTATCTTTCTAATGTTGTTAATGGTAAATTCTGATTCTCATTCCATACGTATCTAAGTCTCCTATAGGTTGCCATGTATGCTTTAGGTGTAAGGTGAGAAACAAGCCACTGCATGTTTATCCGGTAGATTTGCTGTTCAGAAGTGGTACTTTAATTAACGCTGTATAGTAATGGCTTATTCTATCATCACATGCTAGGGGAGATTACTGTACAGGGCTGGTAGGCAGTATTGTTGGCCATAACTTATTTCTGTAAGCGTATAATAAACTGTTCTTCACTTTAATGGTTAAAGTAAAAACTAATTCTAAATATGTGCTTATTAAAATACTAAAGTTCAAGTCTTTTAGCCCAGTTTGAAAAGCATTAATTCGTTAGTGAAGTATCATTATTTACTTTGGTTAAACAATGATGTGTTTTCCAAACATACTTTATTCTGATGCTAGGAAACAGTGGTAATATTCAGACAAAAATAAACTATGAAGTCTGTTTAAGGTGAAGTAAAATGTCCAAATAGTTCTGTTTTTATTTTTGTCAAAAAATGAGAAGCTCCTCCCGTGATTTTCAGATCATCAGGGCTCTTCTACAGAATTCCAACTCTAGTGCACCATTGCTTTGAAAGCCAGAAAAATACTAGTTCAGCTCTGTAACTGCACAGAGATTGTGTGACAATGGCACCGTCTAATCTGCAGTGATTTCTCTTTGTATTTGGTAATTTCTTCTTACTTTAAGAATAAAAAAGAGCTATGTTGTCATCTCAAAGACCCTATACAGCTAAGACTGTTCTCCCTGTCACTGTTTTCATCCTGTTTGTACTGGTAAATCCCAATCCTAGCCTTGCCCCCATGGTGGTTTAGATGATGACTCCTGTTTCAAAATAGAATTGTGTATTTAAAGTTATACTTGAGTCTACTTTAAAACTCCTGATAACAATTATAGGGCTCTGCTTTGTAGTTTTTTTGCTCACGGATTTTGGTGCTTGGGCTGGGAAAAGCAATTTTTTCACTGGAATCTGAGTAAATCCTCAAATCTGGATTATGTGGAGTGAGGAACAAAACATTTTGTAAAATAATTTACATTCACTGTGTACACCACTGAATACATTTAATCTAGGCAGCCCCAACAAATGCTGTCACAGAACTTTCCATGCCATTTCACAAATCTGTAACAGTGAACCTCAGTATTTAATGACAGAGGAGGAGAAAGGGAGCGCTGGGAACGCTGGTGGCTCTCCTGTGTCCAGCCCCACTGCTCTGTGCAGATCACACAGCGCTGTTGCCCACGTCATACGGCATCATGCCCGGTAGAAAGAAGACAGGTTTTCCTCAATGTTTCCAACAGTAACAAGCGGCAGCGTGCGTAACACCTGCTCTGGTTTCCTCCTCCTTGCCTTTCTGGTTTATAGTAATGCAGTCAACTACAGAACGGATCTGGAGTTTCTGGGTCATATCCACGACAGCGGAATCAAATGGAAAGCGCCATACGGCAGGTTATGGTCAAGCAGGGAGATTCAGCTCCTTTAGAAGAAGGACATGACCAAGCCAACACAGCCCAGGGTGTTCCCTGACGGTATTCTCCAATAGGTCTCATACATCTCTGGATCGCACTTAAAATTGTCTCCTGGCAGGTTGCTCAGTTCCTGCATTTGAGAACTATTAACTCTCCTGTGTGCAATTGCCCTCATGAGTTTGGGAAGCTGAACAACCAAAACTACCTCAGCCAGTCTCTGGCTCTAGGGAGATGTTTGAATCCTTCAGTTTATTGGTTTCATCGATTCTTTCTCATTGTACCAGAGCATATATATTTCACAACATTTCTACAAAGAGGCGTCAGGACAGATTGTTCTGTAAATGTTACAAACTCTTCTAAGGTAAACTGCTATGACAAAGCTCTAACCAGCCCTGCAGAACTGACTGCTACCAGGTTTATGGCTGTGTTGCAAATCTTGCCCCAGGTCCTCTTAGTACCTGGAAGCTCTTTAGATAATTTCTACTGACCCTTCAAGTTCGTATCTGCCATGTGAGCTACATGGAGTTTTCCAGCTGAAGTTCTCTTCAACAAGGTATTCAGGTGTGTAAATTGGAAGAGGTTCTTAGCTTCTGACAGAGGTCATAATCCCTGCTAGGAAACCTATACTGTGACACATATAAGCTGATAAAGGTTTGTAATTCCTGTAACAATTCTGAACAATGTGTCAAAAAATTTAAAACTCCAGTAGATAGCTTTGAAACTAGCCATTCAAATGCCCTTAAGCCTACAAAAGCGTAAACTTTATGTATGGGATTTGCAATACTTGCAGTGTAAGTTGGTGTGTTTCTGCATATATTTTTGCCACTTCAGAAATGCCTTGACTGGTTTACCTCAAACAGTCTTTCATTTTAATGTTCAAAAGTCCAAGGTAGAATTATTTTGGTTTTGAACGAGATGTATTCAAAAACAGGTATAAAGTGGAAAGGCAGAAAGAGAGCAGGGAACTTCTGACTTCACTGTACTGAAAGCTCTCAATAACCTCTTCTGTAGCTTGTCTATAGTTCCTGTAGCTTGTTAATGACAGTATTTTTAGGGAATATTTATGTACGTTACATTTCCACTGACATGCAGTTCGGTCCACTTTATTACCAGTAACTTCCCCTTTACCACATGTGATTGAATCATATTTATGTAATATCTTTGTAGTGACCTCATTTTGAGTGAATAAAATCTCTCTCCCTAAAATCAGCAATATTGTCATGATTTAGGTTTATACGAATTTTTTTCCCATCTGAAATTATAGACAAATAAATAGACTTTAAAAATGTTTTGAAGAGGGTTGCTAAATTTTTTTTCCACTCCTTTCTGGATCTTGTTTCTAAAATCAGATGCACACAGAGAGCAGGAGATGGACCGACTGACATAATTCATGCAGTGATCTGAAGAATGTGACTTTAGCATGGAAATGGCTTTAAATTTGAGCCTGAGACATACCTAAATTATCTCCATGCTCATTGGGTAGTCAGTTTCTGAGAGAAAAATAGCGGGGATGAGATCAATGGCATCTCATCTAGCTTGACATATAAGAGAGTTATTATCTTCAGGTGAATATAAACATAAGAAGAAACCCTTGAAGCACATCCAGTGCTTCCCTAGCTCTTTGTGACTGTGGTAGCAGTTATGAAAGCCAGTGATTTATTTTTCACTTGTAAGCATATGATAGGAAAACTTTAGAGAGTGAGAGATGAGTCATTACAGGCTCAGGAGTTTCTTCCTGGAGTTTGAAATAAACTTCTGGAAGTCGAGCCTGTCAGCCTGGAGAATGAATCTTGAATTTTAGTTGCTCAAATCTCTTGCCTTCAATTATATCAGATCCTTTTCATTGATTATACATGTGAGTTGGTCACAAAGGGCCTGATCCTTTGCCTGATTGCGCACTTGTAATGGAGTACAGTCATTCACTGGTGAAACCAGTGATTCTACTGGTTTTAGGATCTTGAACAGAGCATGTCCCAATTTAGCTTGTCATTCAAGTTTGTCTTGTCATACAGGGTGGTCTGATAACTGAAAAGTCAGTAGTAAAGGAAACTTATTTTCCTGTTAAAAGAAAATAATTCTTGTGTTTTGTTTTTCATGTATACTTAGATTGTAAGTGTCACGCAGATGTGCATTGACTTTGTAGTCCTGGAAAATTAGGATCTTGCTTTTGGTGTTACTTCCTTAATACATTCCTACTAGTAATTGTTTTCATAAATTCTTCAGTTGAAGCTGACACATCAAACTTGTATTTCAAAATCTCAAAACCACATCTGTGCAAACTGGCAAAGAGTATTGAAAGTTGCATAGCCCTTGCCTCCTGTCTGGACATTGTCCCTGTGGGACAGGTTTGATCTCAGTTCAGGTGTTTTCTGTTAGGTTGTCAGATGTTAATTTTGTTAGAATTGCAGTTAAATCATTCTGTATTTGTTGAATATCTGTGGTGACAAGTAACTAATATGGGGGTGACAGATTTAGGGTCATTTTAAATTTGGATGTTACATTCAACATGTTATAGATGTTAGAATCATAGAATGGTTCGAGTTGGAAGGGACCTTAAAGATCATTGAGTTCCAACTCCCCTGCCCTGGTCAGGGACACCTCCCACTAGACCAGGTTGCTCAAAGCCCCATCATCCAGCCTGGTCTTGAACACCTTCAGGGATGGAGCACCCACAGCTTCTCTGGCAGCCTGTTCCAGTGTCTCACCACCCTCACAGTAAAGAACTTCTTCCTAATATCTAGTCTAAATCTCCCCTCTTTTAGTTTAAAACCATTAGTCCTTGTGCTATCACTACACTCCCTGATAAAGAGTCCCTCCCCCTCTCTCCTGTAGGCCCCCTTTAGGTACTGGAAGGCTGTTATAAGGTCTCCCCAGAGCCTTCTCTTCTCCAGGCTAATTCTGTCAGCCTGTCTTCATAGGAGAGGTGCTCCAGCCTTTTGATCATCTTTGTGGCCCTCCATTGGACCCATTCCAACAGGTCCATGTCCTTCCTGTGCTGAGGACTCCAAAGCTGGACACAGTACTCCAGGTGGAGTCTCAACAGAGCAGAGAAGAGGGGCAGAATCACCTCCCTCAACCTCCTGGCCACGCTTCTTTTGATGCAGCCCAGGATGGAGTTGGCTTTCTGGGCTGCCAGCACACATTGCTGGCTCATGTCAAGCTTCTTGTCCAGCAGCACTCCCAAGTCCTTCTTCTCAGGGCTGCTCTCAATCCAGTCTCTGCCCAGTCTGCATTTATGCCTGGGATTGCCATCACCCAGGTGCAGGACCTTGCACTTGGCCTGGTTGAACTTCATGAGGTTTGCACAGGCCCACCTTTCAAGCCTGTCCAGGTCCCTAGATTTGTGGTCTGCTGAAGAAGACTGCATGCATAAAGTCGAAGCAACTTACACAGTAGGAAAGCTGCATCGTAGCTTCACAGGAGATGTTTGTCATTGCAAGCAAACAACTTGCTCTAGACCTTTTGATGCTGCTAAAGGTAGTGATAAACACCTCTTGTACTGGAAGCTGTGAAATGTTCTTGTATGTACCAACCTTAGCATCTCAGGGTCTGAGTCCTTTTCAACCATCTTCCACTCCAATACAGGTGGTTCATTTGCAGTGGTAACAGTAAGCACAGATTGAGCATTTTACCAAAAGCCAGACCGCAACAGGTAGAGTGGTGCAAGTGATCCTGAAAATGCTAAACTGCACTAAACCTGCACTAAACCTGCACATCAGAGACTTACCTTGTCTTGTGGTCTAGCAAAGAAAGAGGCTTATTTGTTTGCTTGGAGGCTTTCCTGGTTTGGTCAAAATTTCTAGAAAGGAGGAGCTGAATGTAAAACACATTTTCCACTCTGTTTTGAACTGCTTAAATGTGTGATTTTCAGGAAATACTTTTTTTTCTCTCCCAGCGTGTTAAGATTGACTACTGTACAGGGATAGAGCCTCAGTGGTTGCAAATACAGTTGATTATAGATTCACATGCAATTTTTGCAGAAACATGAGGTGTTTTAGTCTCCACTGCTGTGACTAAGAAGAGGGATTTCACACAGCCTGAAACCAGTGTAGTTTTTAACTTGTGGAAAACATATTGTAGTTACATAGTTGGAATAGGGCCAGTTATGGGGATATTCCAAATACTATAATATTTTTGGCTACTTTATCATGCACAATACAGTAATACGATCAAAGAAAGTTGATTATTAAGTTGCATGATAGGGCAAAGAATTAGAGGGATTTGTTTGGTTTTCCAACCAATAATTAAATCTTTTCTCATTCTGCAATCGTATTCAAAATAGCTGGCCTTCCCTAGATGAAAGATGTTTCCTTTGAATCGTCAGGCAGTAGGAATGGAGCTTTTCCTGTTGCCCTGTGGTTGTGTTTAGGGCTGTGATCCCAAGAGCATCTCTCTAAAGGATAATTAACAGCAGAAGTGCAGATAGCGGTTGGCCCCAGGCCGTCGCATTCTTATCAGAAGAAAACAAGTATGGTACTATGGTATGTAAAGCATTAATATAGCCGTAGTTGTGTGCACAAAGATCATCTCATCCAGTGTAACCAGACCGCTTTCTAATATAGAAGATACAAGAGAAATTTCCTAATACAGATTTAGTTACAAGGTCACAGGGAGATACAAATGATACAGCTGCTTGTAGAATGGAGTCTCCCTAAGAAAATGGTATGGCTGGTTTATTTCACATGGTTCACACTTTGCTGTTTACTGGCCAGTATAGTTTATTTGAAATAAACTTTCATCCCTTCCCAAGTGAGCGTAACATAATTGCTGGGAGGAAAATTTTAAATTGACATAGAAGCAAAATCTAAGAAATGCCAAGGACCTCCAATTTCCAGTGTAATGCCAGTGTAGTGCCCATCAGAGTTGAGCCTTATTGCAAAAAAAATGCCATCAGTTGCAGTAAGCCCACCCTTATGAAAATAAGCAAAAATGTTATCATCTGTTTCCTCAGATCATCTCTGCTGCAAGACTAGTTCTGTTGAGCACATTCCCAAATGAAAGTAACATAAGTTCATCCCTTAAAATGAGGTCATTGCTTCCCCCCACAACAAATGTTAGGCATGGTTAGCATCTTTTTGTTGGGACTCAAGCCAGAATGCATCCTGTTCCTGCACAATGGGAACCTGCTGGGGGTTTCCCTTCACAACAGCTACTGTTAAAGATGGAGTGAAAAACAAAACCCTGCTCCCAATGTGAAAAAAAGATGGGATTTTTAATCTGAAAAAGAAGCCACTGTAAGCAGAACACAAAGGAAAGAGATGAGTGTAATAAAAATACCATCAGTATGGGAGCGGGCCTGTGCATGTTGAAAATAATGGCTTTGCACTTTTGAGGGTTCACTAAATAACATGTATTCTACATTTTCTGAGAGGACTCTCTCTAGTCCCATGGAAAAGCCAGGCTAGACCCTGGGTTGGCAGTCAGAGCAAATTTCCTAGTAGTTCTTGTCTTAACTCATGCTAAATAGTCTCTTACTTCACTGGGAGAAAAAGATAGTGAATATGTATTTGGTAGTGTGAGTCAGCATCAGCATTTTCTGTTTTAAAATGGAGGCTCAAGATAATATCCGAGTGACTTCGGAGTTAGTCTTTCCTGTAATAGAAATGTTTTTAACTCGCATCGCTTTTCCTCAAAATGGGGAAATGATTCTCAGGTCTTACTCCTGCACATCACAGGCTCTGCCATCCGTCATGTGGAAGGACTAGAGGACCTTAGGGTAAAGAAGGGTTGGGAAACAGTGCTGCTACCAGCACGGCTTGTTCAGCCTCAGCCCTTCCCAGAGATGTCTCTGGGATGAAGACTGTTGAAATGATCTCCAGACTGGAAAACCTGTTGTGGGTTGCAGGCAGCCTGCAGTTGGCAAGCTCATCAGCCTGCTGTACATTAGAGAATTGAATTTTTTAGCATAGTACATTAAAGGGAAATACACAAATTTAAAAGAAATATACATTATATAAAAACTGCATTCATTAGCCAATCGTGTGCATTTACATATTTCTTAAAACTAGAAATAGTCTCTTTTTTTCCCAAGAAAATACAGGGGAAAAGGGGAGAAGTCATGCCATCTCTGAAGAAAAAGCTTGATATTATGCACACATCAGTACTGGTACTCTCATAAATCCACTGTTTAAATATTGTCTGAATAGCTATTCCAGAACTAAGCACTGTGTACAGGATCTGAGGTCTGTCTCTCCAAGTATTAAAACACTTGTAAGAATCTTGATTTTTAATTTCAGTCTGGATATAGAGATTGAAAAGGTAGCATCCCTGGGGAGCACAAGGCAGAGCAGGGAAAGGCTTCAGGGACACAGCCTGACAACAGGGATCCTGGGCAAATGCACGGGAAGGGCTGCAATCTTTGTGGCTGACTGCAAGAACATCTAAGATTCAGGGTGCTTTGATGTATGTCCGATGCTTGTTTTTCTCTTGATATTTGTCAAGGCAGTGGAGAATCAAAAGCCAATTTTCATCTTCATTTCATGTTGGGATTGATTACAAAAAAAAAAAAAAAAAAAAGAAAAAGAAACAAAGGGATCTGAAGAGATTGCTAGCAGATAGAATGCCTCTCAGGAATATTGAGGTTTAAGTAATTAGCGTTGGAGAAAATTTTTATTAGGTCTGTTAAGCGAATGTCCTGTAGACATGCTGTCTGTGTGAGGTTTGTCTTTCAGACACCAACTGGCACAGAAAGGGGAAGTGGGTATGTTGAGAATAGTTACCGCAGAGGGAACGCTTACCTGCGTGGGTATCCTGAGTGATGGTTGGAAACCTAAAATCATTTCCCCTCCCTACTGTGTTTTTTAATGCATTTAATATAATAGGTCCTTGATCAGTCTTCGACATGAGCTTCCAGGCACGATGGCAATCCAGATAAATAATTATTAACATTATTGTTACGCTTGTTTGATCTTTTAAATCCTTCAGTGATTTGAGCTTAAGCTCTGATGCTGCTCCTGTCTGCAATACAGAGGCAATTACAGGCCCTATCGGGGACCCCAAGAAGCTTTGTTTTAAACAAAGCAGCGCCAATTGGAAATTACATTTTTCTACTCTACTGAGGTATTTTAAAAAAAGAATGAATTTAGGCTTAAAATAGAAATGTGAAGTTGAGAAAAATTTAGATTCAGAAATGTGAAAGCTTTGGTTTGGTGTTTTTGACCAATTTTTACTGACCCCTACGTTTACTGACCCCTTCTGTAAAAGCTGGATAGCATTCATTCGTTCATCTGGGTTTTGGAAGTGGAATGACTTAGAAGCGAGTGTATTCAAGGCATTTTGTGAGGTGGAAAAAGCTTGAAAGTCTGTTCTCTATCTGAACAAGTCTGAAGCAAAACCTCAGTCATAGGGAAAATGGAAGGTGGCAATGCTACTTTTAGAGAGGCTGTAATTGCTTTTGGTTTCCAAAGATGCTGGCTTTCCCTTCTCTCTAATGCTATTGCTTGTTTCTGCTTATGGCAGAGTCCGTAATGGATGGGGAGAATCCCAGAAGCCCTGTTGAACTTTTTGCACAATTGTACAACCTCAGTCTCAGTCTGTTATCTCTCTGTGCAAATCTTCAAATTTCTGTGCGTGGTGGCCCGGAAAGGGTGAGTTAACCCAGTCTGAGGGCTTGGGAGCTTTAGCCATGGTCAGGAAAAAGAAAGGTTTTCCCCTTTGTGTATTACATCCTGGCAGCTCCCGCAGTTTTACACGCTAGGTCACATCACGTTCAACTAACTGGAAACCAGTAAGATGGAAACTGGAAGTGCCAATTCAGATCAGCTGAAGTGGGGGAGAGTTTGTGTTATCCCGGGCGTGCTGTTAAATGGCAGCTTCTCTGGGTGGTTCCTAGCTGTCGTCGTAGAACCTGCGTGTGTCGGCACTGCTTTTTCTGTACGGTGCCCCTCATGCTGGGAGCCTGTCTTTGAGCAGCAAGAGCCCCGGCTGATGGGTGAGCAGCTGTACCCAGTACCCCACTGGCCCTGCTGCTCAAGTGGCATCCTGACTGCTGGTGTCAGTGATGTTTCTGGACAGTTTGAGCAAAAGGAGTGACTTTTGAGCGGTGACTGGCAAAGGAGGGCATGCTGTTTGCTTGAGGGATTTCAGGAATAGATTTGGGCATCACGTAGCAGCACCTGAGCTAGCTTGATTGGAAACGGTTTTATACATCCCTAGGCTGGAAGTGTGACCTAACCTTTGTCCTTCCTCCCTGTTAGCAAGCAAGTGCTAAGGACTTCCAAGGGAAGTCCTTAAAAGACACAAGCATTGCTCTCCCTCTGCAGTGAAACAGCAGTTAGCTATTAATGTGAATATCAGCTATTTATCACTCCATCTGCTTTCCCCCGCCTCCATTTTGTATGAACAAATAGAAAGGTTTAAATGTTTCTGAGTATAAGCAGTGTTTCTTGTCTGGCGTGCATTAACGGGACTGGCGGGAACTGATTTTCCATAGCAAGCTTCTCTGATGCATCCCTTCCCCTCCCAGAAGCAGCTGTAAACAGCTGATGTTAATTATCGTCCACCTGCTGACTGTGCCAAACAGACATGCCATTACACTGTGACAAAAAAGGCTCCCGGTCTATTAAGTCCTCCCTCATACCTTTGCTAATGCTGATAAAATGCTGACCTGTTTTTACCCCAGTGGCTGCTGTTGCTAAGCACTGAGAAAATGACCTGTCTCCTGTAATAATCTGCATTGCACAGTTCAGATGATCTTCCAAATGAAAGTGTTCTACCGCACCTTTCAAGGCAGCTATTTTTTCCTATAGTCTTTACAGTTCTGACCATGTAGTTTGTAGCAGCACCTTGGTTTTGATAGAGAATTTAATTCCAATTAAACATTGGAATTTGGGGGCTGGGGCTGTTGGAAGCACATCACAGAAGTTGATTTGTAATGATCTGTGTGGTGTGTTTGGAAAATAATGATTAAGAGCAGGGAAGGCTGTAAGCTATTAATTTACCATTGCAAAGTGGAACACCATGTGTGCAAAACCAGGGAGAAAATGAAGATTCCATAAGTAACGGTTCTCTCCTTGGAAGAGAGAGCTTGTTGTATTGAAAGGGCTAGTGAAATAGTCTTGTAGCTTCTACTGGTACGAAGAAGAAAGACTTGATACCCACTTACGATTTTACTGTCACTATGCCCAAGATTGCTTCATCCTGCACATGAAGGTGACTTCAGGTGGGCTTGAAGCAATGCTTGAACAGAACATCCACTTTGCAGTGGCTGCATTGACAGGAAAGGAGGAATGTCTATAGCAAATTCAGAAAATGGAGAATGGGAAAAAAAATATTATTTGAGCACTGGATAAGTAAACGGAACTTTGGGGCCAGAGTGTTTTGTATTTCTCTCAGCAGTTACTGCCTTTAATTACTGCCTATTAGTTACTGCCTAAAGGTAATTGTTGTACTGTTGTAGAACCCTGAAGGTTCATAAAGCACTTAAGGTTGTAGTGATGTAAACCTATGAAATGATACTGAGAAAAAATAAAAATGACAATTCCTGTTATACCAATGGAGAATAGGACACACAAAAATGTGTTGACTGCCCAAGATGCCAGGGGAAGCTGTGGGACAGATAAAATCAAAGATTATATGATTTTCCCTCTTGAAAGCTAACCGAGTTCATTCCGCTTGCTCCAAGGCAGGATCAGCATTATCTAAACCGGCCTTGGTGGATATTTGCATAACTTCTTGTTAAAACCCTCCGGGGATGGGTATTACTTTCAGTGATCTCTTTCATGGCTTAACCATCCTTTCTGCCATCCTTATATTCATGCTGAAGTCATCATAAAGCAAGTTTGCACAGCTATCTTATAGGCAAGATGCTGAAAAAAGTAAAATGCGGTTTAGATAATGGCGCTGTACCTAGGGATTTTCAGCTACTTCATGTACGAATGTGGACAGATACTGTTAATAAAATGTGCCATAAAATGAGGGAGAAGGGGAAAAATAAAACAAAAAGTAATCAGACATTCGATTATAAAATGCTTTAATTTGTAAAACCATGTTTTTTGATTCAGGTAGTCCAGTCCTTCAACATTGAGTATTTTGAATTTTTTAAAAATCTGTCATGTGAGATCTCACAGGACTGCTCTGGTCTGTTTAGCTTGGACATCAAAGGTGGTGTGACACTTTTGGAAAGAGCAGAGTGGTTTCCATGGAGCCCCATCCTGAGCTTTACCATGTTTATTTTCCATGCTATGTACCAGATGTGTCCCTGGCTACTACCCTTGCATGTTAGACAGTGCTACATAATTCATATTTATATATAAAGTCAAATCTTGTGCTGCCTAGTCAGGCGGGCAGCCTGTTTACACTAGAGGGAGTTTGCATAAGCAGGGACTTCAGGATTTGACCCATATTTGATAAGGCAGTTTGGGATCCTTTCGTGTCTAGTTAAATGTGTGTACAGTATGTTGTATCATTAGTAACCTGTTTGCCAAGGAAGTATATTTTTATAGCGTGTTGTAATTTCTAATGAGACTTTTCCTTTTTTCTTGTAGTCTGACACAAATGCAAGTTACCTGAGAGCTGCTCGAGCTGGCAACTTGGAAAAGGCTCTCGACTACTTAAAAAGTGGAGTGGACATCAACATTTCAAATCAGGTTGAAGAATATTTTGATCATATTTGCTGGATAAATACCTTTCTCACTATTTATTGTATCTGTCTTTATATTTGTGTTTCATGTCAGTGATAACTTCTGTGGGTTTTTTGATGAGCCATGTTTACATATTTTATCCAGTTAAAGCTTTTATTTTTACCCCTTGCCAAGACATCATTTCAATTCTACTTGGACACTGTTGTGTTATTTAATGTTATCTTTCATTCCATTTGTATTACATCAGACCATGGGACAGCACACAGAACTTGAGACCCCAGAGCTAGTATATCCTGACTTAATTCATACTCATTCCTTGTAATCTAGTTCTTGTAAAGTTTACATAATAATAGTTTTTGGAAGCAGTCCTCTCACTGGGATATAATAATTTGTCTCCTGATATGTTGTTTGCTATGCTGAAAAATCTTTCCCGATCTTTTCCATTGCTTTTCTTTTTTCCCTCCTTCTTTTTTAAATCAGAATGGGTTGAACGCTCTCCATCTTGCTTCCAAAGAAGGACATGTAGAAGTTGTCTCTGAACTGATACAGCGAGGTGCCAGTGTGGATGCAGCGACAAAGGTTAGTCAGGCCTATCTAGTTGTTCTCTTGTTCACACTGACGGCATGGCCACAAAGTGTCGGCCAACTGATTATAGACATTACTGCAGCAGTAATTGCCCGTTTTCCACTGGTGAAGTGGTCTCAATAATTGTTTAATAGAAACCTTTTAGATTATATTAAGTGTCACAGGTTATTAGGGATGAGATTTACTGAACAAATTGTAGATTCCCGTCTGGGTTTCTGTATATGTCTTCTAGAATAACTTATCCATTAGAAATACTCAGTAAGAGTATTTTATTGCAAGAAATATTATATTTTAAAGTGGAACACGTTCTTGATAGTATTGTCATGTATTCAAACTCAAGTTTTGTACTGTCTTCAAATATAACTGTCTCTCATTTCAGAAAGGAAACACAGCATTGCACATAGCATCCCTCGCTGGACAAGCAGAAGTAGTCAAAGTGTTGGTTACAAATCGGGCCAATGTCAATGCACAGTCTCAGGTAAAGTAATATTTCTCTATTTGGTACTATCAAAAACTTTGCTGACATTAAAATCCTTCTCCCCTTATAAATTGTAATATTAGTAAGTATATTGGGCAGATCTCATTGTATTAATGCTGGCTCTTGAAAATAGGGTTTGATAGAGTCAGTGTGATGAATGTAATCCTGCTAACATTAAAAAAAAAACGTTTTCTCTTTTGACTGTTCCACCTGCCTAGGTAACCACCAACAGGTGAAAAGACAAAATTTAAACACACAGCTGCCATTTTGTTAGGGTAGTGAGTGTGGTGCTGAGTTCATTCCCACCTTATAACTCAACATACAATTAGAACTTTAAACACTTCCAGCTCTCCCCCTTCTGTTTGGCCTCTCACCAGGTGGTCGGAGTGTGCCACGGACTTAATCAAGTTTTGTCTTCCCCCATAAGCACGACAGTACAGTGAAATGCCAGGTTGTGTTCAGGTCTCTTCCCACATGGGATGTCAACCATCAGTTGGGATTAACTCTGAGTTGCCCACCTCATTCATCAACAGAGAAAACATAAAAATAACATCTCTGTTTTAAAGTTGTCCAGAAGCCACACAGATGCACACCCCTGGAGATGAAGAAAGTGGAAGCACATCCAGGGGTGTTCGCAGGATACTGGAAGTGGTTGTGTAACAGGGAGCACAGCAAAGCATGTGCCCTTCGGTCTTACGTCTGCTGTCTAGTATCTTACGAGCTGCTAATTGTTACAGTCAGAAGAGATACTGATAGAACAGGATAGCGGTAGAGAAGTTGTTCAAATGAAAGGGGTCCCGTTTCGCATAATTCAGTGTCTCCGGCTTAATCGAGCTCATCCCCTCTCCTTATACAAGGAGATGCTGCAAGCATATGCAGAGCTTTTTAAGTTTGGTCAAGTCCTTCGAATGAATATTTAGGTTAATTACAGAAAAGTTGAAATAAGGGAGAACAGTGCCGGTGTTAAGAGCAAAGCAGTAAAATGAAACAGGAAAACCCTGGCTCAAAAAATGCATGAACCACAGATTGTTGAAAGCCGAGTGGCTGTGCCCTAGGAGGTGTCCCTGCATGCCTGCCCCATTCCTATTCTTCCTGCTCAGGGGCTGGGTGGCAGGCAGTGTCAGAGAAGGGATCAGATTAAGAGATGGTCCTCTCATCGGGACAAGTATTGCCATTCTTTGGTATTATAAAGTTGTGGGCAGGATAGAAATCGTTTGTTAAAAAGGGAAATTTAAAAAATTCTATTTTAAAGAAACATTGGGGTTTCTATTGATCTTTCAAATAATATGAACAAAATGTTTAACAGACACTATTTCAAGAATGTTTGTTATTTGGGATCTTTCATGTTTCCTTCACCTGGACGAGGAAAATAGGTCGCTCAGTTCTCCTTTCTTACTCTTTTATACTAGCTAGATACACCAATATTTTGTTCTAGGAAGCATAGAATTTGAATTGAGAGAACACCAACAACAAAAAGTAGTTTTAAGTAAAATCTTCCTTAGCTGTTAAGAAGTAAAACAAAGCAGAAATATTTCCAGTGGTTTTCTTGTTAAGGAAATTAAGATGGCTTTGAAAGGATCTTTTCTGCTTGTGTTTGAGAACTTGTGTATTCAGCCCTGAAACTAAAAATAATCTGAGATTGTAAACATCTTATATAACTGCATTGTCCATACACCCTAAGGTTTTGCCACATGTTACCCTTATTTTGCTAACACATGAGAATTAAAGACATATTCTTTCCACCATTATGGATGTCTTTGACATCTTTGCTTGAGAGATGTGTATTGTCCATTCCACACCAATACCTGTTACCAAACTGCCCCTGGACCAGCTTTGCCCGTGATACTGCCATCACTTGAGCCTTCCCTATGAGCCTTCTTATGAGGATCGGCTGAGACAGCTGGGGTTGTTCAGCCTAGAGAAAAGGAGACTGAGGGGGAGACCTTATTGCTCTCTACAACTACCTGAAAGGAGGGCATAGAGAGGTGGGGGTCAGTCTCTTCTCCCAAGTAATAGGCGATAGGACAAGAGGAAATGGCCTTAAGTTGAACCAGGGGAGGTTTAGATTGGATATTAGGAAAGTTTTTTTACACTGAAATGGTTATTAAGCATTGGAACAGGCTGCCCAGGAAAGTGGTGGAGTCACCGTCCCTGGCAGTATTTAAAAGATGGGTAGAGGGTAGACATAGTGCTTAGCGATACGGGTTAGTGATGGTTTTTGTCAGTATTAGGTTGATGATTAGACTAAGTGATCTGAAAGGTCGCTTCCAATCTAGGCAGTTCTATGATTGTGTGATTCCTAAAGCTTAGAAGAAAGTTCTGCTGTATTTGGTATACCTATAGAGAGACTACCCAAAGATCTTTTTGGTTTGTTTTTCTTTTTGATGGTTAACCTGTTTTCTGTGAGTTTGTGCTGACAGCGCCAGTGTTAGGGATGTAAAGCCTTCCTTAACCAAATCTTCCTGTCCTTAAAAAAACAACAACAACAAAAAGTTGATTTTTACTGAGTCTGAATTTTGTACACCTTCTAAGGGCTGTTTATTACTATTGAAGACAAAATGCTTTCCTTAGGCTTGTGGCGCTCTGGTAATTTCAGCCCCTTTTTAAAGAGACAAGAAAAAGCAAACTATGGGAGGAAAGAAGTTGAAAACCCTACAATAATTTAACATAGGAGAAAAAGTTCTGCTCTGCCTTCCAATGGGAATAATACTTGGTTCTGAGAATTTTTTCCTATTAATTATTTTCTGAAACTAATGATTAGGAAGTGTTTCCTGCTTCCTTTCTAAATGCAAATGTTTGAAACCAAAAAATTAATCTTTGTTTCCAGCTGAGTTAATAAATAGATATTGAGTATGCCATGAATGATAGGGAAAAATGCCAGACTCTGCTGTTCACTGTAATAATAACAACCTGTAATGTGACATATTGGGTACCTTAGCAAGCGCTTTCTGGCTTTTTTGTTTTTCATTCGGCAGAATTTTGACTGTATGGTAACTAAACTCTTAGGCCTTGGTTCTGGAGAGTGCATTAACACATTGCTGACTTTAGGCTTTGGCTCCAGTAGGACTTCAGCGCCTGCTTTATGCTCGTAGCGATGCTTTCCTGAATAGAGACCAAATTATCAAAATACTGGAAGAGCAACAGACCTTGCAGCCTGTGCAAGCCTTGTAAACATGTGGCTTCACAGCTGCTCAGTGTCTTGTTGATGGTAGAGTTCCTCTTGGATCAAACATCCAGTTCACGCCATTTCCTCTCCAACTGTCCTTTTTTCTGACCTCCTATTTGTCTCTGCTGCCAGTGAAGCCTGCACGCTCGGCCTCAGGTCACCTGCGCTCTCCTGCGTGCTCTGTGTTGGACGTGTGCCCTGCAACTCTGCCCCGTTGCTGTGACAGTCAGATGTCTGTCAGCTGTTTTCACTGCAGCTACCATAACTCAGCTGAAATTCACTGCTATAGGTCTTAGGCTAGGGTTTCCCTTCATCTCTCCAGAGCCTGGAATGTTGATGTTTTTTCTTTGATGCAAATATACAGCTGAACTCTTCTCAGCTCATCTCTGTTTGGCTCCATTGGTTTCCTGCAAAATCTAGGTCAGTGTCCTTTTTAACCGTTCTAGCTGAATTGTTGAGCTGCTCTCCCTCTGTCTTCCACCTTGCTGAAATGCCTGCCCTGGCCACGTTTGCAGACATGAGAGTGCTGGTACTGTCTCAGCCGAACCCAGTCATACAGAACCACTTCCTCAACTTTTCTGTTACTCAAGCCAGATGAAATCTTTCTCCTGTTTTACCTGTTATTTTTAACTAGCCCTTACCTCCTGTTTTATTTTGTATTTCCTTTCCTCCTTGTCCTCCCCACACTCTACAGTAATCACCAGAAGCGGTGTGTGGTAGAGCAAGAGGTCTGGGGGGATCTTAAGAGGGAGAAGTTGAAGAGGTCAGCTGCTGCCCTCATTGCAGCTGACTCTGTGTGAAGTTTACTTAAGAAAAGTCTGAGAAATCCCAGTGGCATGAGATCTGGAAGATAGTCAGAGGAAAGAGCAGACCCCACTGAAATCTCAGTGACCTTCTGGCCAAAACATTTAATGGTGTCATCACCTATGCTGGTACCATAAGGAAAAAGGGATCACACAAAATCTAGCATTAGTATGTCTGACAGAGTAATGCTGCAGGAAGAAGGGCAAAAACACGTATTGTGATAGATCGGAGGAGAAAGGGATTGCTGTTTTTATTGCTAATGCTGTTTTGGTTGCTTCAGGAGTACCAAACTGCTCAGCTTGGTATAGTATAGGGACATTTTAAGTTGTTACTATGTAGGGTATTTACCACTAGTTCACCATTCTGTTGGACTGAGGGATATGCAGTGCTGCATGAAAGCCAAGCAATTTCAGGTGCAAATCCATAACTTCTATAAATGCCTTTAGAGGTGTCTTGGTCCCAGGACAGATTTCATGACTTTATTTTGCCTTTTTAGTTTTGTGACATCAAAGCTGTGAATTTCAGAAATGCATAGGACAATAGGGAAAAATACATTGCCTTAATGTTAGTCCCCAAAAATTCAATTCCTGAAAGGCTGTGAGCTGTATACAGTTAAGGCAAAGACAGAAGCATTGACTGTAAGAAGAAAGCACTTGCCAAGGAATGAGTTAAGCTCTGCAACCTCTAATTAGTTGTATTGCATTGATTGAAATCACTCACTCAAGCGTAATTTGAGAAATGCTCTAATGTGGTCGGAAACACTGATAAACCTCTGTCTCAAACTACTGAGAACCAACAATCCTCCGATCTCCTGGTGCCTGAAATATGAAGTAGCTCAGTGACCACAAGCAGGCTATGCTCAGAAGGCAGCTCTTTGAGGAGATAAAATGCATAAGTGGCTCGCACAAGTGAAAGAGAAGTCAAAGCTAATGGAAAGAAGAGAAAAAAATGTATTCTGAAGGGCCATTGCTTTTGCTTTTGCTACAGACTTGTATTGTATTTCCCTGTCCCATTTTGCTTTTCCATTGCTGTGACTGCATTTATCAGGAACCACAACTCTACCAAATGGTCTGTCCAGACTGGTTTTTAGTTTAACTGCACAACAGATGTAAAAGGAAGTATTCTCGCTTAGCTGTGGGAGCTGTATCTGGTCAGCTGAAAGATTCCACTGTGTCCTTTTAAATAATATTACCCTTCTCCTGTCTTCGCTTGAATCCAGGGTTATCACGCCATTAACTGGCATGTGAGCACACAGTTTATTTGGTTTCCTCCTAATCTACCCCGGTTTGGTATGTATGAAATGTTTGTGGAGTGTTTACACTCTTGTTTTTCTGTTTCTTTCAGAATGGTTTCACTCCACTATATATGGCAGCCCAAGAAAACCACCTGGAGGTTGTTAAGTTTCTTCTTGACAATGGTGCCAGTCAAAGCCTTGCCACAGAGGTAAAAGTTTGAATTTCATGCTTTATGAAAAAAGTAAACATGTAAAATGTTCTTCAGCAGTGATTCTTGCCAGCTTATATTGAACTAGTCTTTTAACTGCAAAATTAAAGACCAATAAAAAATTTTCTCTGCGAAGTGTGCTAATGAGTGCTGAGTTATTGACTTTTCAGCAGTTTAAACCATCTCTTGCCATTTCTAAAATAAAAAATTATTTCAACTAGAAACAGTTCTAAAAATAGATGTGTTCTAAGTCATAACTAGTAATCTTTCAGGTTAAGTGCTCAAACAGGGAAGCTGTGTGCGTAACACAAAAGTTCTCTGTGCTTTCGTTATAAATAGTGAGTAATGTGGAGGGCAACCATAAAGCAAGAACAACTCTTTACCTACACTTTGAAGTCAGTCCTGGGATATCAGGGAAAACCCAGGGTTACTTAGTGTTGGAGCATTTTCTAAATTGCATTTATTGCCATCTTGATACCCTCTCTGTAGAGCCTAGTTGTCCCAGCTGGTCTTGCAGGGATCATTTCAAGCTGACAGAAAGACGGAAGGTCCATCCTTGAAGGTGTTCTGTGATTTTTACAGCAGAACACTTTTTATTTCCTGCTTTAAAAAATAATTCTAACTCAAATAGGCAACCTGGAAGGAAAAAAAATAGCAGATATCTTAATAGTCTAAAATGTACCGCATTGAGATAGGTTTTTAATCTGATGAATTTTCAGTTGTTTCAATTCCAAGATTTTGCTACCAAAACCGCCCATATATATTTCAGTGTGTGCTCTCTCTAATATTTATTAAATTATGATTGCTCTATTTGAACAGATTCCATGAAGGAAGTAATGCTTATTTGAAAAAGTTCTGCTTTTTGCAAAATATGAAATGCAAAATTATTTTATTGCATCCCTGTACCTCATAGTATCACTGTATAATCACTGTCCATATATCACTATATGTATGTATGGAATCTTTTTTTCTCTTCTGAAGTCAGGACTGTAAAAAATCAATAATGGATCAAAATTATCTTTTCAAAATCACTAACGGTTAGTTATAACTAGAAGTGTGCATCAGAAACTACTTTCTGGAAATGCTCAAAGATATGAAGGCAAAGAAATGCCAAAATAAAATATTTTAAATCTGGAAAATTAATTGAAAATTGTAGTTTTCAGAACACCAATTTCTATCTCTTTGTAAAAACTTGGAAACAAAGAAGTCATGGGACCCCTAGGGATGTACAGTAGATTCAGACTTTTGAAAATATTCTTGCCACCGTATGATTTTCTGAAAATAGAAATTTTTAAAATTGTGCACGGGCACTTGGTTCTTTTTCTTTGGTATTGTTTTTCCCTTGAGCATTTGTATGTCAGTTTGGGTTGAGCTTTTTTCCAACCCAGCTTGATGACAAGGTGGTCTCTAATTTTATCCATGGAGAATTCCTTTGAAGATACCAGACTACAAAACAGTGTTCCCTTTATTGCCTTACTTGTTTGTGATAGTTGCATATGGGTGCCTTCTTATTTTCTCATGGTCCAAGTTTTCATATAAATCTAATTTATCTATTTTTTTTTGTAAGTGTAAAAGCCTGTGTTACTAAATGATTGCCACTTAGCTCAATATTAATTAAAAATAAAACTCTTTAGCAAAGGTGTTTAAATTAAAAAAAAATAGAACCGTTTTCTTTAAACTGTTTTTAGGTTTTTGTGTTTGGTTTTGTTTTGTTGGTTTTTTTTTTGTTTTTTTTTTTTTCTGGAGTGGGTTTTGCCTGATGATTTAAAGTGCAATTGCTAATTATATTTCTGACATCACGATACTTGCTTGCAATTGCTTTTTGTGAGTTGGCATCTCCAGAGAGCATGTGGGGGAAATGCATTCTTGCCGGTGCTAATATTCTTGGTCACAGTTTGCTTGGCCTTGGTACAGAGATCTCTGCACACACTGAAAGAACGGGCAACTCTCATCAGAGTTAGGAAACTGAGGGGACAGGGAATGGCAGCTATTCTGGGCTTGAGATGAAGCGCTCCCTCCCATTTGTCCACTCCCTTTTCCCTGAGGAAAAGAGAAAAATGTGTCCTAGTATTTTTATTTTTATATATTATTGTTACCAGCATTTTTAGCAGAAGAGAACGCCCAAAGAGAAAAGACATTGTAGATAGCAAAACCACCTTTCTTTGTGAAGTGGCTGACTGTGCCGCTCCTGTCAGCTGTTTAAATAGACCAGAAAGCCAGTGTCTCCGGGTCACTAAGACATGAGCTGTCACACTCGGGGCTTTTCCAGGCGAGAGCCACCATTTCTGCAGGTACAGCGTAGCTATATTGCCAGAGCCCTCTTGTGGGGGATGCTCATGGAGTATTTTGGCCTTCAGAGCTACACAGCATTTTTCACACCCTGTGCTGCGCTCTGCCCGCAGCCTGAGGCTGCGCAGTCCCTTCCAACCCCATATCATTCTGTGATTTTGTGGTTGTTCCACCCCAGGAGCTGTGCACAGCCTGGCACCACAGCCCAGAGCGCTGCCCCGCTATTGGAGGCAAAGGGGAAGGCTGTGGTGAAATGAATTTAAAAAAATTCATAGTGAAAAAACCCAAACTTGTTAGGACCCAGTGAATTTCAGTGATTTTTCTTTTTTCTT
Organism: Numenius arquata; assembly: GCF_964106895.1. Taxonomy (NCBI): domain Eukaryota; kingdom Metazoa; phylum Chordata; class Aves; order Charadriiformes; family Scolopacidae; genus Numenius; species Numenius arquata. The sequence goes on along the minus strand of NC_133585.1, from coordinate 14,933,249 downwards.
TTTCCCTCCAAAATTCTGAAAAAATTCTCTTTTTCATAACTCCTGTTTCTCCTCCTAAATTATGGCTCTGTCTGTTTGGTAAGCCAAAGAGAAAAATTCTTTATTGAAAACATTACTTTTAGTTCCAAAAGTTAATGCTTGAACTCTGCACTTTTGACATAGTGTGAGGATCTACACTCTTCTGTGTCCTTGCTGCACTTTTATTTCACGTTTATACAATTTCACCGTGAGAGAAGGAGTTGAAAAGTGAAAGAAGGTGTTTACCTAGTAAACTGTGATGAAGTTTGGTAATATAAGCTTTGAATACATTGATAAGAGTCAAATGTAATAAATATCCTAAGTAGAGTAATTTGTATTTGTCATTTTTGAGTGATTTGTGGGTATTTTCTTGGGCAAAGCTGAATGTGTTCCTATATTGGAATGCTACGTAAAAGTTTGGGAAGGAACAGAATCTAAATGACAACTTTAATCTTTAGTTTTCTAAGAATCCATGAAAGTAAAATTATGAAAACATCTCAGACTGTACTTTTCATGTGTTTGAGGAATCAACTCTAAAACCTGTTGAACAAAAATCTCCTGGTTTTTTTATAGGTTTCTTATTCTGCACTACGTTGGTTGGGTATTTGCTAGTCTGAAAGGAAATAATTTATAAGAGGATTGTTCATCACATTTATATAAATTTTCATAAATGGAAGTTGTAGTAAAATAACTGGTATATTGGGAGAATGTCGTATTCCTATTCGAATCTTACTAGATTTTAAATACACATATGAACTACATCAGAGGATAGAGCTGAAGTGTTGGTGCTTTTTTTCTTAAAAACCATAGATTATAACCTGTAGCTGTGGGGGAATGGATGATAATTAGCTATGGAGACATTATTAGCAATTGTAATTTTAATATTTCAGCTTTCTATAACTTTTTATATCATTATGCACTTTATTATACATGTACTTATTTGTGTAACTGTTAGTTTGTGAGTAATTTCACACTTTTTTTCTCAAGTCTCAGTCATTTTTATTTGCTTGTGTCTTACAATTTTACGTTTAAGTCTGGAGTGCCAGGAAGGTGTTTTGAGCATTTGGGACCTAGTTCACCAACACTTTACTCCAATTTCAGTGCCACTGCAGGGTACTTTTAATTTGCACCATGTTATACTTTAGGTTTGAATTTCAGCCAGTACCGTTACTAATGCTGAGATTGCTTCCCTTCCCCTTCCCGTCCCCTGGAAAGCCGGGAACCTGTGTTGAGAGTTCCCATTGTATGTTGCAGGATGGTTTCACGCCTTTGGCGGTAGCTTTGCAACAAGGTCATGACCAGGTGGTTTCACTGCTACTTGAAAATGATACAAAGGGAAAAGTCCGTCTTCCTGCCCTTCACATCGCTGCTCGCAAGGATGATACGAAGGCAGCGGCTCTGCTCCTGCAGAATGACCACAATGCTGATGTGGAGTCAAAGGTCAGTTGTGAAAAGAAAAACGGGTTGATGTTATTAAGCGCTGACCACACGTATTACATCCAGTGAAGATCTCCCTTAGTGTGAAGTATTGTGCTGCAGTTATGCATAACTTTCTGCTATAGTATGTGATTAAGAATAACGTTTCATTTGCTTCCTTTGCCTCTTTCTTCCCCCATTCCCTTTTTCTTTAAATCAGGGTTAATTTCTTCTGTAGAAACTTTGCAAATGGAAAATAATAAGCAGAGTGTTATTAGAATTATTCCCTTGGGAATGAAAGCCACTCCTGCGGTAGTGCGCTATAGGTATTGTACAATAAAGCCATTTGATTAGTTGTTTGTGCAATTGCTCCTTTAAGAACTTTGGTAAACATGTAACAATGAGCCTTCAAAAACACTCGATCATTCAGCTTCCATTCAGTTGAGCTTCCTTTGTGTGCCAATTGTGCTGTCATCTGCGCTGCCATGCCACGTAGCAATCATGAAGCTTTTTGCATCCATATCACCAGTGGTGAACTAACCGTTCATTTTTTCCCCCCCTCTTTGCTTCCAAATGTGTTAACCTAGATGATGGTGAATAGAACAACAGAGGTATATATAAATATATATATGCATCATCACTCCTCCATGACTTAGTGCTGCTGCATCATTTCTTCCTCTTCCTTTTTGCATCGCCTTTTATAGGATAGATACCTGCTTTAGATGAAACAAAGTAGCATGTGCTAGAGAAGACTGTAGTTTAGATACCAGGGCTTTCTGCAGCTGAAAATAGGGCTTAAAAGTAAGAGTAAGCGTTCTTGGGAACTAATTGCCATCATAAAAGAGCCATATTACGTAAGATGGAGTTTTCAGGGATTCTCGTATAGTATATGTTTATCAGATGTGTTAAGAGCTGCAGACAACCCTGTTGTGTTGTGCATCCAGGTCTGATTTTTAGGCTTCTGCATGACACTTACCTTGATGGTGTCAGCAAATAGAATGATCTGAGAGTGGTTTTATATCTGCAAAACTCCCAAAGCAAGGCAGTGGCAGCTAGCATGGCTTGCTAACAATTTAGAAACGCATCTAGTTCCCATAAGGTTTCATATTTTGCAGGACTGATGGAATTGCTGCATGTTTTAGCATTATTTTGAAAGGAAGTAAAACTACTTAAATATGAAAATAAGTTGCTGAAGTAATTTTATCAGTAAGGCATCTTCTAATTAGGGTGGTAACTTGCGGTGTCTGAACATAACCCAGTGTGATTGCCCACAGTGGGAGTCTGATCTTTATGGTACTAACCCTTGGAAAAGAAATTCCATATTAATCATTTAAAATTGTCTTTGATGTTGTTTTCATTTGCATCTACTTTGAATTCATAAAAAACAGTTAGCAAGTATCATTAAATGACTTGTATCTGAACTTCTGCATAGAATCTCTAAGAGATTTAACTTGCAAGATGGACATAATACTGTTAACAGCTAGATGTTTCTCGTTAGAAATTAATTTCTTATAAAAGATCATTGCTTTAGTACTCAAATGTTTTGCTGTTGTTTTTCTGGAATAACTGAAAGTTTTATCCTAGTTCTGGTCTTCTAGAATAATTATGTTAATTTTTTTTCTCCTCTTGCATAGCAATATGATTTTATTTAGACTCTCAGAGAGTCTATAAATAAATGTCAGTGAGTGAAAACTAGTACAGAATTGGAATGGTGACTTGCAGCAGACTCCTATTTACTAGCTTATGTCAGTGGTGTGATACAAATTTTGGAGTACCAATGAGATATAAAAAAATAAGTATCTATTGGTTTTGTTTTGTTTTGTTTTTTTCCAGAGTGGGTTCACTCCCCTCCACATAGCTGCTCACTATGGAAATATCAATGTAGCTACATTGCTGTTAAATCGGGGTGCAGCTGTGGACTTCACTGCAAGGGTAAGTATGAAATCTTACTTATGCTTAGTTTGCTTAATCATCAGTTTGAAACACTTTTTCCACAAAGGTGTGGAAAGGTCCATTGCTCTTGCCAGCCGAGGGGCCTGGCCTGACTGCTCTTGTTCTGTTATCATACGGGGGGATTACCATACAAAGGGGAGGTTCCCTGAGCTGCTGAACTGAACCTGAGCTCTAGTCATCACCTTTGAAACCTCTGCTGTTTTCATAGTTCCAGTGTTGCAAAAGGCAGACTGGGATTCAGTGAGATGAATGCTTCCACCTGTGGCTTTAACATATGGCAGGAGCACTGTCCCTGTTGAATTGTCCTCAATATGCAGTTGTTTCCAGTGAACATGAAGTGCAGGTGTTACTGGTAAATAAAGCAGCTGTGCCTTCACTGCATATGTGAGAGTCAGACGATGCATAACAGAGGTCTGAGAAACTGTAGGGGTAGAAAATGAAATGAGATGTAGAAATGGAGGAGAGTCGATAATGGGAGCTGTATGGTGGAAGCCACAGTAGAGTGGGGGAGCTAACCCTCCTGACCCCGTAAGCTGTGCACCAAAGTCATGACACAGCTCAGGGAGTGACAGGGTAGTTCCTCAGATGTATGAAAAAGGATCAAGAGCCAGGAGGGAAATGGTAGGGGCTTTTCTTGATTCCCTTTGGTTATCTCTGTGCTGAGTCAGGAGCAGCTGACTGGTGGCTTCAGCTGCACCTTCTTGCTTGGGGAGTGGGTCCATCCTCCCACAGGCAGCTGGATGGCTCTGTGAGCCTGGCGCCAGCAGGGTCTCATCTCACAGCCCAGGCCAAAGTTTGACCATATCTGCTGTCAAAGTTTGGGTCTGCTGGAAAACCAAAGAGGAATATTAGAGTGAAGGAGTGTGGTCGGGGTAGGGAGGAAGTGGGAACAACAAAATGTAAGCAGGAGAAGTGTAGAGGACAGAAAATGACAGAAGGAAGTTATATATAGTTGGAAGAGCAGGAAAATAAAGAAATGTGTATGGACAGGGATACAGCAATATGAAGGGCAAGGAAAGAGATTGTGGCAGGCATGAGACCAGAGACAAAAGAAAGGCAAATGCAGACGTAACATAAAATTTAATGAGCCAGGATGGGTGGCTAGAGAATAGTAGGATAGAGAGGATGTGGACAGAAAGCTGAGTAGGTGCTACAAGACTATGAAAGGCTTTAAGAAGGGAAAAACAGGGAGACTTGTTTAGGGACATACAGCTAAATAGAAAAGGGGCTAACATTCAAAATAGGTTAGTACTGGAAAATGTTGGAGCTAGAACTTCCTACTGAAGTTCTTAAAAATTTGTTTGCCCATTACCTTCTTCAATAATGGCTTGGGATGCATGATTAAGAAGATAACTATGGAATTTCTGCTGATACAGCTAGGAGTGGTTGTCAGTACAGAAAGTGCACATCGGAACATGGAAATGTGTTGAAATTCATAGTGGAAAACAGATCAAACCCTTGGCTAAAGAATACACCTATTTCTCCTGTTGGTTTCTCCAACAATCTACCAACCAAGAAAGAATAGGACCTGTCTATATTAGTTGTTCACTGGGCGGTGTGTGTGATACACTTAAAAAAAAAAAGCCCAAAAAAGCAAATGTGATTTCAGGTTATTCCAAGGTATTTCTGATATAGACTGGAAAAAAAAGCAATCCAAAATACCACCCAACCAAAAAAAACACCTGACTGACCAACCAACCAACCAACCGAAAAAACAACCCACCAAACCCCAAAACACCACCAAAACAAACCAAACTGAGGCTGTGCAAGAATTTGGCTCACCAAACCTTATCAAAACAAAGCCAGGGAGATGATGTGATAGTGGGAGTGTCCCTAGGACATTAGGGATAGAAACTCAAGGGAGCAGGAGGCGTTCAGACTGAAGCCAAATACTGACGTAAGGGTAAATAGCTATGAACTGGCCATGAATAATTGTTGTATAGAAATTTAGATATTTAGTATTAACTTTTCATAATTAATATTATTAATAGTTGTCTAAGAATTAATTTTAAATATAAGTAATGAGATTCTTGAGCAAACTTTCAATTAAAGTGGAAAATTCCAAAAACCCCAGCATGTGTTCAAGATTACGAGGGAATTATGTGGCATGGATAATTCAGCAGCTCCTTTTGAGACATTTTGATTGTGTGTTGTGTTTATTACTTTTACAAGAAGAAAAGTACTATTCTACTGTTTATAGCATAGCAAAAAGCAAATTTTAGTATTTTCTTTTACTTTAGATAGTTTATATATGTAAAAACTTGAATGCTTCTATAGCTAAGGAACTTATTTACATGCAGCAAAGTGTTTACGATAAGCATTGCAAACCCATGAAAAAAATAAAATGTTATTATGATTATTTATCATAGAACCTACTATTTTACTTACAGGACTTCTCACATTGAACCCCACCCCCCCAAAAAAATCTGATCTGAACAGTTCTTTTTTAGAGATTTTCTGTGATTAATAAGGGGAGTTGGTGGAGGGTGTGATAGAGTGGGAATAGACATTTTTACATAATGTTTTCCTTAAACTGTAAGTAGGAGTGCAGGTGTAAAGTGTTGGTGCTGTCCACTATTTAATTCAACATAGCATCATTCGGTGATTTATTAATGAAGATAAATCCCCAAAGCTAAGAGACACTGTTATAAGGCATGACCCAGTACCTACTAATGCTGGTGAGAAGAGTAGTAGCAGATACTGGGTCAAGCTGATAGTTGAGTATCAAAGGTAAGGATCATCTTTCAAATATCCCCACAAATGATGTTTTCCAAATCACATTCATCACTAAATGTATTTCATGTTATTGATGAGAGAGGGGTCCCAGGTTAGACCCACTTAAAGTTCACAAGCTAAGAGTAGATGTGAGGGTTAAGGGTTTCTGGGAAGCTTCTGACTCTGCATGCTTTGCTTTCACCGATAACATTGACTTCTTATTTCCAAATCCTTAAACTGACCAAATTAGAGCATTAAGGCATTGCAAATGGTCATAAACTTCAGTATTTGATAGGCTCTAATCACAGGAGCAAGGAAGAAGAATGGAGTCTTGGGTCAACACTTTCCTGCTCAGAAACAAGATTAGGGATTAGAAATGCTACTAGCTTAGCAATTAGTAGCATTTATTACCAGTACCACTAAATATCATCTGCCTATGCTTGTTTTAATAAAATAATAAATCTTGGGCTTCAGCAGCTCTGTTCCGGATTAGGGGCACTGATGGAGAGCGCATCCAGAGTAATAAGGCCAACCTCCCCTCCTCTTCAAGACCTGGAAATTCCAGGTTCTCCCTCCATTCGCTGTCATTGTTGGAGAGAGGCAGACTGCTCAGACAGCCGGGGAAGTGCGGATGCAGTGACATCAGCCCGAAAGAGCAGTGGGCTGATGCTGTGACTCAGAGCCCTGAACGGCTTGTTTGTGCTTGTGATAGCTGGGTGGGGGCATCCGCAGTGCACAGCTCTACTGTATGGTGGTTGCAAATCTAGATAAAGTAGTTGTGACAGAAGTAATCGTAGCATAAATAACAGTAATATGGAGCTGAATTTTGTTCTTTAGTGCTTATCAGACTGCGGGTAATGAAAGTGCTTCACAGAAAGATGAGTTAGGTTCTGCTAGAGCAGTGAATTTGTAGGCAAACAAACCCCCAGTCTAAGTTGAGCGTAAAGGACAATTACGAGCACCAAGTAAGAGACCCCTTGCTTGATCCTTGATTATCCAAGTTGCAAAACAGGTAGAGGTACTCCTAAAACAGGTACTAAAAATGACCAATAGGTACAGCATGCCCACTGCCACCTCATTGCCTCTTGTTTCAATTTCTGTAAACAATATCCACAATGTACTGTCGCCCCTCTGGAGAAAGGGCCCTTATGTGAGTTGTTGACAATCATCTAAGACAAGCAACAGAGCAAAGATATGAAAGGGCTGTAACTCAACTCAATCTTCATGCTAGGTGTGTGTATTGTAGCTTTCGAAAGTACAAAGAGCAAGCTGTAGGATGGGGGTGTCAAATGCGCTTTGTGTTTTTACAAACCATCAACCATTTTTCCTTTGTTCTTGTTAAATATGAATCAAAACTACTTGTCTATCCCTCTTTTTATGTTTAAACTATTCAGGCAAGTATCAGTTCTGGGGAGAGATTTGAATAAGAGCAGAGGATTATGGTAACAGAAGATGCTTGTGTGGTTTGGACAACATGAAGACGAATGTGTGAGGGCAGGATAAATAGGCAGCTCCCACCATCAGTTAGTGAAGGTGGGGAAAGGTGGTGAAAATGTGAATGGATGTGTAGGGTGAAGGCAGAGCTCTGAGCCTTAAGGAAAAAGGGAAGTGTGGTGAAGAAAGAAGTTAGTGAAAGCATGTAAGAAAAGGGAGGGCAGACCTGTGGCAAAGGAGATCTCTTCACCTGCTGTGTTTTCAGTGGGTTTCTGGGAGGCCTGAGGGAAGAAAGAGGTTCCAGCAACGAAGGCAGGGAAAGACACGAGCTTGGTGATGGCTCCCAGTGCGCAGGAGGTGAGCGGTGGTGCTGTACTGTAAGTAAATAATGTCCCCAGTGATATGCAGTAGCAGCTGCTCCCCTCACCCCTGCTCGGTATACACCTGCCTGCCTCTCAGCTGTCATATGCTCCCTGCTTCCCTTCTTTCGCTGCATCTAAGAAAAATAGGCATAAGTCCAGGAGCTCTTACAGGTGTTACAGTGCTTGTCAGCCTGTGTACCTGCTGACCGTAGAGGCTGGGAGGGTTGGAGAGGTACCTGCTTTTGGTTTGCACTCTTCCAGCCCAGCACCTGATTTCCTGTCAGCTCTTCCATTGAACTGCATTAGCACTTCTACGTCTGTGCTTCCTTCTCGAGCCTTGCTACAAGTACAGGGAAGATGTCACAACATGAAAAGTTCCCTATGGGATAGATGGAGAACATTTCAGTAAATCGGCTTGTGATGCCCCTGATTCTACCTATCAATTTTTTTGACAGGAAGAAGTAATTACTGCTATTTTAAGAAAAATATTTTTCATCGGCCACTTGTGCCTTTGAATCAAACTGTATCTGCCGTGTTACCTAGAGTTTTAATAATTTTGATATCTACTTCCCATTTTCTGGAACTACCAACCTAGTGATTGGTATGGAGAAATGAAATCCACCAAGTGGGCTCTCCTGTTCCAAGCTTTCAATTCAGATGTGTTGTTGGCATACAGTGACCATATGGATAGTGAAAACTGCTGTGCTCCCATCCTGGCTGTGGCTTCTGGAGCTGGAATGCTGTTGCAGGGGCTTCATGCCATGGGCTTGACTTTCTTTGCCAAAATCAGGTTATCTTCAGCCTGAGGGTGGGTGGGGTGCTGGAGAAAAAGGACAGGTCACAGAGGGATTTCTTCTTCTTCATCTTTACAACTCCTTTCAAATTTGCTCTGGACTGCCTTGCACTTTGACGTCTAGGATTTGGGAAGGTGTCTCCAAGTACGTGCTAAAGCATGTAACAGCCATTGGAAGGAATGAGAAACCAGTTTCCTTAGCAGTCTGATTATACCTATGGTATCCTGTGCAAGAAAGCTTTTTTGCTATGGATCAGACCCCTGCGGAGTGCCTGCCCTTTCCCCTTCAGGCCTTGCTTGGGCGTCCCCAGGAGCAGTGCACAGGGAAGGGCAGGCAGCGTTGTCTGCTGCAGTTCCCAGCCAGCTATGATGGAAATGTGTGTCCAGACTACCCTGTGCTAATTTAGCAACAATGAAGTGCAAATCCAAGGCTTTCCCCAGGGCTGCTTTGCAGACCAGGGAGGTGAGGAGGGTGCTTTAAATAACCTGTATTTTCTGGGAATTACAGTTAGGAAAAAGTTATCTTTGGGGGTTCACAGAGTCTTCAGAAATCATTCTTCTGTCTGAGATTATCTTCCAGTGGAAAGAGAGGTGAGGAAATGCCTCTGAAGCTCCACCAGTCTCTGAAGAGCACAGTGGTTAGAAAGAAAGGAAGAAAGAAATTGCTCTTTCTTGTAGCTTCCAAAGCAACAGCTGAAAGAAACCTCTGTGACCCCCACACCCACTCCCTACTTGAGCAAGTGAGAACATTCAGGTAGCATGGGAATCCTCTACATGGAGGTGACCTCTGCCTATATCTTTCTTGCCAAAGCAAACAGGGGGGATTTACTGTGACATAAAACTGCATCCAACCTTGTGAACAGCCTTCCTGATACACAGCGCTCCTTATTCTAGAGGAGATCTCAGTTCCACTGGGAATGGGCTTTGCCTGCAGAAAGTTTGCTTACTGGAAGGTTGAGAAAGGATTTGGTAATTTTGAGAGGGTGGTGTCAGGACAACATGCATTAATGATGACCCTCAGGCTCAGCAGCAGAACACCATTAGCCCATCAAAAAGACAAGGCAATATGTAAGTGACAGTAACAGAAGAGAAAAACATCTTTTTATTTCCCTAGTGGTAGTTTGCCATAACAACTCCTTGCTATACTCTTCCTTCTTTTCTTCCAGGATTCATTTTATACATATCAAGCCTGAAGTGTATGAGTATATAAGTCTACAAGAACTAAATTAGCACAATGTAAGACTTATTAACATTAAGTAGAGGAGAAAAAAGCTAAAAAATTATGCACTGTTGTGAGGTTTCCTGGAAAGCTCTGTGTGTTTGTAGCTACAATTACTTTAATTTCTGAAAGTTCTGTACAAATCTCAGCAATCCCAGTAGCTTCTACTAGAATATAAGACTCTTCCCTCTGCAGGGGCTCTGCTGTATTGTAGCTCCAATTGTGATTTGCAGAAAAATACAGGAGAGAATATTGAGTATTTTCATATACAACATGTCGATGATCACATGCACAGCACAATCTTTTCATACCTCCAGGAACTGGTAATAGCAGTAATACCCATGCAGTGTTGTTGATGACAATTCCTGTATACAACAACCAACATTATGTTCTTTTCTTAAGAACCCCTAGCGATGGGAGGATTTTCCAGACTGTATAGAAAAGTTCTTTAGCAGCCTGGCTAGTTTCATCTTCTGTTTTATTCACGCGTTCTTTGTCAATATTAGGCTCTTCGCAGAGCTGCTCTCAGTTGAGAACTGAGAAGGACTATCTCACTAAATTCCAAGTTAATCTGAACATTTTGGTAAGAAACTGTTTTCTGAAAAAAAAAATCAAAGGCAAAGAAGTTAATTTTTTCTATTTAAAACTACACTTCTATTTAAAACTACATTTTCTATTTAAAACGACACTTCAGAGCACTTCAATGAGCGGCTGGAAGGAGAGCTCAGAGGTGGAGGTAAGTTCTCTTGCTGGTAGCAAGGAGAAATTCCAAGTCCCCATGATGCTGGCAATGAGTCTTCACAGTCCCCACATGATCTGCCAGTCAGTCAGCATTTAAAACAATGCAGCACATGACTAGGAAAGGTTTACCCTTTTTTGTGTGTGCTTTTTTTTTAAAGGTACACTTCAGAGCCCAATATGATAGTGTAAGTGCAACCATTTACTTTTTTTATTTATTATTAGCAACCTTATTTTTGTAAACCCAGACTGTCTGAGAGGAGAAAGAGGCAATCCCATAGGACAGCATAGCAGAAACCAGGGGGAATTCTTCGTTTTCTAAATGGATTAAAATAAAACTTCTAAGATGTACTGTGTTTGCACTGTCAGTTTTTGATGTACAGTCAATTTTAATTTTTTCCCTATTTTTTTCTGACTTCCTAACCATTTGTGTTGCTAATTTGTAATAGTAAGGAGAGATTCTGGCTGCAGTAGTGAACTATGATAGAAAACGCCACGTGTCAGAGGGGACCTGATCTCATTTCAGATGGGAAATGTAGGTGGCTTATTGCTCAGCACAGGATAACTCAAAGGTTTTTTGAAATTTCTTGTGAAAATTTCGGCTGCACCTGAAAGGGCTTAGTGTTTCTTCTGATCAGGCAAAAGCAAGAGCCAGTGAATGTAGAAGCAGGTCACTCTTCACCCATTGTATTTCTGGATGCTGTGAGACTCTGAAGGGAGGCACAGGCCCTGTGTGAGAGGGTGGTGGCTGCAGCAGGCAATGGATAGAGATAAAGGGAAAACAGCCATCCACAATGTTGAGGCGTAGAAAAAAAAGCTTGCATGCATCTAATCTGTCACACTTTGAGCTATTTACAGTTTCAGAGCACTTCAAGTCATATACCCCGGGAAATCTGCCAAGGGAGAGAGGAAAGGCTGTGTGCTAGTTCATAATCCTATGAGCATTTATTGCATAGTTTTAGGTTGCTCTTCTCACAAGTTATGCTTCATGTTCCCTGTAGAATTTAACCCCCTCAAGTTGACTGGCAGGCTGGACCTCAGTGTCAAGGGGTCTACCTGATACGTTGTCCAGCTTTTGATATTTCAACAGTGAGGGCAAGAAATATTCCAACAGACATTCTAGATCTGAACCACGTCTTTTAATGGCAATGTTTTGAAGGCATTTCGGCTTTATTACTGCAGGAAAACATCTTCAAAAGTTTCCTGATTTACAATTCTATCTTAAGAACAAAGGGAGAAATTTATAGAAGATCAAACAGATAAAAATAGACTGAAAAGACAGCAGATGCTGTTGATTTACTGAAGAATTCAGAACCTTACATTTGGTGGCTATATTGTTTGCTGATACCACAGTTTTAGTCTTAATAACCTACACCCAAGCTGCACATATTATGAAGCTTTTTTTATCTCTAGTTTCTTGTGACAAGTACAAACAACTCGATTTTGAGTTGCTTGCTTTATGTTTTGTCATCAGAAACATTAATGATGATGTTGTCTGAGGTTTATTCACTTCTCAGTTCACATTCTTAGTTGTCAGATGAGAGATGGGGAGGGGCCATATGTGTGATACGTCTAGATATAATTCTTTAAGCCTTGGCACAACACAGTATTGACCAAAGATAAGTTGCTTGCCTTAAACTTCAGTGTGCAATTATTCAAGCATTCAAATAATGCATCTCTTCATCTGCATGAGGTCAGAAGTCTCAGCCACCAGAATTATTACCAGTAAAAGCTCCAATAGCTAAAAGGCAAAGTTAATTTCTGAATAGAGACCTACCCTCTCTCTTTTTTTCCTCTTCATTTCCCCACAGTGTTTTCCTGAGCTGTTAGGGCTGAAAAAGGCTAAACATGCTTTTTCTTCTTTGTCTCTTAATTTTCTTTATGAACTGTCTGAATAGGTTAGTAGAGTATGACAAAAACTGCATCCTCCTTCCCAGAGAGTGAGTGCTGCAATGCTCTTTGAGCTGAGGAGCTGAGTTTGATCATCCATAAGGACAGATATTTCACTGGGCATATAGGGATTCATTTGTTTGATTTCTCCTGCTCAATTCATTATTTCAGGGTAGCTCGTGTAGTTGGTTTTCCTAACAAATTGTGTCTAAAGTGATCACATCCTTTATCCATCCGTCTCTTCCTAATGTGAACTTGCTGCCTATTTTCAGCCAAATGTAACTCAAGGCTTCAAGATCCTAGGGACATTGAATTTGTTTTTCATAAAGACACGTGATCAAATGGAGGAAAGATGGATTGCTAGCTCTCTGGCTTGCAGAAGTGAGCTCAGTCCTTACCCAACCCAGGACAATTTCCCCACATTCCCAGCCAGGGTGCTTGCCCCTGTCAGAAGCTGAGAGAGAAGTGCACTGTCCTGATAGTTGCAGAACTAACTAGAAATGTGAAGGTCATTTGAACAGGACTCCTTTCTGAACACAAAAGTGGATATTTTTTAATTTCTATTCCCCTGTTATAAGCAAACATTGTGACCTAAACCTTGACTGCAAAGTGGAAGTCATCTCATCTGGAGTTGAGGTGTGTATCTGTCAGTACTCATCCACCTACTCTAGAATCAACTCTTCTTCATTTAAGGCAACAGGAGCTTTGAACGATAGGGCTGGCAAACAATTAGATCCAAAGTGCACACTCTTATGTGGTTATACCCTCCCCTGTGCTGCCCTAGATTGATTTAGCTTAGTGTCAAGATGAATTGAGAACCATACTTCTAATATGTATTTTTCCTACCTTTTGTAGTGCTCTCCCTTCCTCCTCCATTTCTTTATTGATGCTTAGAAAAGGCATTTCTTCTAGTCTGTGTATGATACAGTAAATTCATAGAATAGCAATTTGGAAGGGACCTCAAGGATCATCTGTTCCAATCTTTCTTCGCAAAAGCACGGTCTAGACAAGATGGCCCAGCACCCTGTCCAGCTGAATCTTAAATGTGTTCAATGTTGGTAAATAAATCCACCTGGGGATTATTCCAATGGCTGATTGTTCCCATTGTGAAAAATTTTCCTCTTGTGTCCAGTCAAAATCTCCCCAGGATTAACTTGGATCCATTACGCCATGTCTTTTCCATGTGACTCCTCGCAAAAAGGGAGTCTTCATCTTCTTTGTAGCCACCCTTTAAGAACTGGAACATGGTGATAATGTTTCCCCTCAGCCTTCTTTTCTCAAGGCTGAACGAACAAACCCAGTCCTCTCAGCTTTTCCTCACACAGCAGGCTTCCCAGTCCTTTGATCATCTTGGTGGCCCTTCTCTGGACCCTCTCCAGCATCTTTTTTTTGCATAGTAGGGACCAAAACTGGACACGGTATTCCAGGTGTGGCCTGACAAGTGCTGAATAGAGTGGGATAATGACTTCTTTATCTCTGCTGGTGATACCCTTGTATACAACCGAGCATCCTGTTGGCTTTCTTTGCTGCAGCAGCAAACTGTTCACCCATATTGAGCTGCTTGTCCACCAGGACCCCCGGGTCCCTTTCCACAGAGCTGCTCCCCAGACAGGTAGACGCCAGTCAGTGCTGCACTCCTGGATTATGTTTTCCCAGGTGCAAGACCTTGTACTTCTCCTTGTTGAACTTCATCAGGTTCTTGTTAGCCCACTCTTCCAGCCTATCCAGGACTTCCTGCAGGGTGGCTATCCCTTCCTAAGTGTCCGCTTCCCCACTCAGTTTGTTATCATCAGCAAACTTCATCAGGATACACTTGATCCCATCATCCCGGTCATTTATGAAGATACTAAACAGCGTTGGGCCCAATACAGATCCTGGGGGACCCTACTTGTGACAGGTTGCCAGTTTGAAAAGGAGCTATTTACCACCACCCTCTGGGTGCAGCCTGCCAGCCAGTTCCCCACCCATCACACAGACCGCTTGCCTAGACCATAACACATCAGTTTCTCTGGGAGGCAGCTGTGGGGCACCATATCAAAAGCCTTGGAGAAATCCAAGTAGACAATGTCCACCGCTCGCTGAACATCAACTGAGCAGATTACTTTGTTGGAGAAGGCAATCAGGTTTGTAAAGCATGATTTACCCTTGGGGAATCCGTGCTGGCTTTTCCCTATCACATGCTTCATTTGACTTGTGATAGCTCCCAGGAGGATTCGTTCCATAACTTTCCCAGGGACTGAATTAAGACTGATGGACCTATAATTTCCTGGATCCTCCTTTAAGCCCCTCTTGTAGATGGGGGTTACATTAGCCTTCTTCCAGTCTTCTGAGATGTCCCCTGATCTCCATGACTTCTTGATTATGGAGAGCAGCCTCACAATGATATCAGCCAGCTCTCTTAACCCCCCAGGGTGGATAACATCAGGGCCCATCAGTTTGTAGGGGTCAAGCTCCTGTAACAGTTCACACACCAACTCTTCCTTCACTGGCGCTGGGTCAGTGTCTGCATCATCCTGGATTGTTGTTCCCATGGCCTGGGGCCCAACAGTGCTGGTAAAGACAGAGGTGAAGAAAGTGTTGAGAACCTCTGCCTTTTCAGCATCTTTGGTGACTAAATCACCTCTCCTGCTTAACAGCAGGCCAATATTTTCCTTCTGTTTCTGCTTGTTGTTTATATACCTGAAGAACCCTTTCTTGTGGTTTTTGACATCTCTGGCCAGTTTCCATTCGAGCTGAGCTTTGGCTTTTTGAACTGCATCTCTGCACGCCCTGGCAATGCCTCTGTAGTTCTGAACAAGTATTTGTCCACTTTTCCATCTCTGGTATGCTTCTCTTTTGATTTTGAGCAGACTCAGAAGCTCGTAGTTAAGCCAAGGGGGTTCCTTGCTGCACCTACTTCCCTTACCTTTAACAGGGATGAACTGGTTTTGTGCTTCCAGGAGAGCATTCTTGAGAAACTCCCAGCACTCGTAGTTTCTTTATCCTCCATGGAAGCTTCCTGTGGAATCCCTCCCAGCTAAGCTCTGAGCATGCTGAAGTTTGCTTTTCTAAAATCTAAAACCTTTGTCTTCGTACTAACCTTCAGCATGCTCAGGAGGATCCCAAACTCCACAATGTTGACTGCAGCCATGGCTGTCACTGAGATATTACAAAGCAGGTTTTCTTGGTTTGTTGATAGTAAGTCCAGCAGGGCCTCGTTCCTGGTTGGCACGTCTAATGTTTGTATGAGGAAGCAGCCCTCTATGCATTCCAGGAACGTGATGGATGACATGTGAGCTGCTCTATTGTTCTTCCAAAAAATGTCTGGGTAGTTGAAGTCACCCATAGGAACCAGGTTCTGTTGACCTGAAGCTTGCTTAAGTGACCCAAATATAGCTTTGTTGGCCTTATCATCTTGGTTTGGAGGTTGGTAGCAGATGCCTATTGTAAGATCCCCCTTGGAGATGACCCGTCTGATTATTATTAGTTACTAAATTATTAGTGCTAAGTTATTTTGATGTATTAACAGGGCACTAAGGTCTATTAGACTTAGTTAACCTCTTTGCCCATCAACCCCAGCAAGTGGAAAAAGGTGGTTCTTCAGTTTAAATTACCTGCAGTACCCTTTACTTGAAGACGTGAAAGTTATTTCCTTTATTGTTTTTCCTCAGGAAAGTAGAATTCATCTCTCTCCCTCTGACCTCAGTAATATCTTTCTTCCTGGGAAGAGAAGAAAAGCAGAAAGTATCTCCTCATGATTGTTTTTCTCCTCTCTTTTTCTGTCCTCTTTGTGGCTGATAAAGTAACACACTGACCCCATATTATATCCAATGTCAACTCCCAGTCAAATAGAATTAATTCTTTTGTTTCAAAACCAACTTGCAAGTTACAAGTTAAGCAATCACACAGTTTTACATCCCTGGAAGGTCTAGGTATAGTGTCCTTTTTGTTTAATGTGCTAAGCATCTTTTTGGTTTGCTTAATTTTTTAAAGACATTAGAAGCTACCCTGGAATAGTAGTGGCTTTGAGGCTGTAATGATCATTAACAGTGGAGGAAGAAGCTCTGTCATTTCATCTTGCTAAATTGTATTTTACCTCTATGATAATATTAATTAGTACTTTCTAGTAGCTGTGAGTTAACTTCATAGTGAAATTTGTGTAAATGGAAATGTAGCATCCCGGATTAGGTACTCAGCACTATTATTAAGCCGTGAGTCAGCTTGCCACATCTGAGAGAGGATCTGCTTTCAGCGCTGGCTTTCTCTCACTCCACTCACCTGCAGTTTTGAGGAAGCACCATTGAACGTTCTGTTGGCCAGGCAAGACACTCGTACCGCTCTCCAGCTATTCAAGGTGATGGGTGCCTTTCTGATTCAGTCAGCCATAGGACACACGCTCACTAAAATTTACCGCTTTCTACTCGGTCACAAGGAAGCTGGTTTTACGCAGCCAGCTGTTTACGCTGCCCCTGAATACACAGAAACATGTTCTTTACAATTCTATTTGTCTTCATACAGTAGCTGCATGCTCTATTTAAATCTTTTTATTTTTACTTGGCTCCATATGATCAAATACATACAGGATGTGGCCTTCATACACCAAGAGATAAAGGATTCATCAGAGCATGAAGAAACGTCCTCTCTCCATCTTGTTAAAGGAGCGTGTGTGCATGCAGGCACTGGTTATGCAACTGTCCCCAGAGCGTGGCACTGCCGCGCTGCTGGCCTGCCCGGCACCACCCCGGGGGGGGGACACACGCGTTGACAGTTGCACCCAAAGTGCGGTTTTACCTCGATTAGAGAAACAAATTCAGTAGATGAAATAGTGATGTAACGAAAATGAAGGTGCTTACGAGGCTGTCAGAGTCTGCTGATAATGTTCAGAAATAAATAGCATTGGCATCTTGTCACTTTTGAACTAGACCTAGAGATGTAATAGTTTTATTTATTTTCCACGGCTCCTATGTGGCCAATGTAGTTGTGAGGTATGAATCCTTATCATGACATGCTCAGAAACAACCCTAACTGAATTAAATTGCTAGGGTCTCATCACTAAAATTGGGTAAGTTTTAACTCTTACGCAAAAGCTGAAAACTGAGGCACAATGTTGTCTTGTAACTCCAGCTGCAAACTTGATTGTTTGTCTTCGTAATATGTATGTCAAAGTATCATCCCAGTAATTCCCATGTGTGAATAACCACAGCTTCCCTTTGCTTTCATGCTCCTGGGGAAACAAAACTGTGTTACGCTTTAGCAAATTGGCCATAATTCATTCTGTGAGCAAATCGATCACAGAGTCCATGAAAGAAAGACATATGGATATTTACTTTCGTGTTTTTTTCTTCCACAGAATGATATCACGCCATTACATGTTGCATCAAAGAGGGGAAATGCAAATATGGTCAAACTCCTACTTGATCGAGGAGCTAAAATTGATGCCAAAACAAGGGTAAGCTTAAGTGTGAATGCTGTGAGGGACTGTGTGGAATTCTTGCCTCTGACCTGTTAGCTGCTGCGCAGCTTAAATCATTCATCTTCCTGGCAGGCTACCATAACTGCACTGCATTTCTTTTTTATAAAATGGTTGCAGTAGGATGCTAACAATTTACATTTCCCAAAGCAGTCTGTGAAACACTATGCATGGCAAAGCTCAGAACCACCAATTTTCCATGTTCTCTATAAAGCATTTAATTACAAGCTGCTTCTAACTACTCAGGGGTAGAGGTGAACGTACAGGAAAATACCATAAGACAAGAACTCAATTCAGGTATTTCGGAATTTGAATGCTGAAAGAGTGACTTTGAACTGCAGTGTGTGTTTGCCGATTTTTATCCAGTGTCACAGAGCACGGCGCTGCTGCTGGGTCTCGTGCAGCTCAGCCTCTGTCTGACCGGGTGCTTTGCTGCTGGCTTGGGTTTGGCAGAAACGTGCCGGGGGTAGTGACGGTTTCCATCGGGTTGACACCTAACTCTATGCGCCGAGTGACTTAGAAGCTCAATGCATATGGTTATATCTAATTGCTCTGTTTCCTTATACAGTGGCAAAAAGAGAAGGAAAAAGTTCAGATGTTTGGAAGTAAACCTAGAACTAGAGGAGCTATGGGCTGTTACGGCAGTCTTTGCAACGTGCTCCTGTGCGTGGGGGGTAACCTTCAGGAGCTGCGCCTGTAACTTTTTGACAATTGTCATTTTCTTGAAGCATTAGCTTATCACCTGTCCATCTTCCATTTTTAATGATTCTGTATAATATCCACCAGAATCATTCTAAACAAAACAAAGGTATAACCTAAGAATATTTTTTTCTACCGTTGTTACTGTATCCACAGGTTTCTGTTTGGTTTTCCAGTGTTTCAGCAGTCTCTGAGATTTCCCGCGGTGCTTGTTGAGGCACATCCATATTTTTTATTTCTGTGGCGAATTCAGAAACCGAGTCAATTTATTTTGTCATCTCTTCACTCTCTCCACGTGTTTTTCTTTATTTTTTCTTCCATTTTACCTTTAGAAGTCACTCATGGTTTCTTTGTAAAATGTCTCTGCTTTTTCTAATTGGGGAATACGAAAGAGATGACTTTTCATGGATACTGTGAACCGTGGGTGTAATTTCTGGACTAAAATACCAGCCTCCTACGTGCTACGTGGGGGCTGCCAGGCTGAGGGGCGTAGGCCTACCATGTGGTGGGGAGGGCCCCATTTTGGTGACACGACAAATGTGCATTTGGTCAGAACAGGGAGAAAAGGACGTGACAAAGGACTATTTGCTTCCTCTCTGCAAGCATTTACATGGCCCACTGCATCCAAAATGTTGGGGACTGCTACTTTAAATAGTTGGAGTCCAGCTTGTTCTTTTCTTTTAGTTATGAAAAATCATTATCTGCTTCATCTTCTGTATCACAGGCTCCGGGGTCAGACATTAGGATAATTTATGTAACTAAAAATACAGGCTGGGACGGAAACAGGATCCAGGAAGAGGGCAGAAGCATTAACAGCTCCTGAATCTGGCAGAGATTCCCAGTCAGGCAAAAGGCAAAGGATGAGTGTGGTTCACGAAGTGCTGGTTTGTTTTTTCTGGCTTCCACCAAAGACTGCCTGTTTTCCCAAACACCCATCCTCTCTGTAAATCAGAAGGGATTTGCATAACTTCTCCTGCTTGTGCTGTACGTGTGTCACTCAATGTTGCACTTCTCTGGCATTACCAGAGGCATCATTTTCTGGCAGTTGGTGACTAAGTGGAAGTTTTGCTCCCGGTGGCACTGACTCATCCTGGCAAGGGTTTACCAGCCTGTGGTCTGGGCGGCGTGTGCCTCTGCCGAGGAGATTCACAGAACCAGACAGACAGCTGCATGATTGAGAAAAGGGAAAAGCATCACTGGATAGATCAGGGAGGATTTAGAAATCAATAGGAGAAGCAATAGAAGGCTGAGGGGTAATATGGTGCTAGATGAAGAAAGGACATTGTGTCAGGAGTGTCTGCCTAGTTCTCATATTCGATAACAAAGATTAATTGCTGTGAGCTGTTGTAACACATGTTCCTGCTAAATCTCTCTTGTTATTTCTACCTGACCCAACGTCGTTTTCCAAGACAGAACAGTTGAGGCATGTCACCTTTGCAGTCATTTCATTTTTTTTAAGCACCATTTTTCTTCTAATGTCCCAGACATAGAATGGCCTTATGAAAATACAGGATGACAAAAGCTTCAGTCATATCCTTTTGCAACAGCCTCACCACTACTGAATGCACTGAAAGGCAAAGAGCAGCCAAGGCTGTCTTTTCTCATACACGTATCAAGTCATGCCTATCAGCTGGATGCCCAGTCAGAGCCCAGCCTTGTGGTGTTCTGTGAGGGCAGGTGCGGGTGCTGAATGCACACACAACTTGATAAACAGATGGGATTTGCACGTGAAAATAAGTGAGGCTTGTATTACCAGATTTAATAAATGAGAGACCACTCTTTTTTTTTTTTTTTTTTTTAAAGAAATGAGCAGAATTTTTGTGGATGAGAGATAAGCAGATTTTTTTTGTTGTTTAATTAAAATACTTTTTATCTTAGACACCGTAATATTATTTAATGGAAATGTTGGTTACAGAACACAAAATATCTCCTTAAAGCTGAATGGCAAAGGTTCTGTACCCAAATGAAAGGACAAAAAGTCTTGAACTTTGCTTGTTTCTTTTGCTCAGACAGAAATCCCTAGGCATTTGCTTCTCCTGTATCAGGTCCACAATTCACCTTCAAATGAGTATGCTGAAGATACTGTTTTGTGTTGCTGACCGAACACTAACACTAACAGGGCCAGGATTTGCTACACTGACTCTTAGGACAGATTTAGCTATTCAGCTGTTGTTTTGTGATCTGTTCCTGCAATCCATTCTCTGTATAGGGTACTAGGAATATGCTCCACATAATGTCTATCTTTATTTTTCACAAACATGCTCATTTTATAGATAAATTCACACAAAGCCTTTCCTGCGTATTAAATAAGTTGGGGCAATGATTTCGTTTCCTTAGTCATTTCCATGAGCATTTTTGTTTGTAGCTGGCAGATGGTCCTGGAAACTGCAGTGCTGAAGTACTGCACAAAAGGTTAACGTGAAGGGCTAAATCCTTATCCTGTTTAAATTATTGTAAGAGTCATCCATGGGCGCCCAATTTCTCTGTGTTCATTTAGACTAGGATTTTACGAGCGCTGCAAATATTGTTGCACACCTGCAAACTGTAGTTAGGAATGGAGATAACGTGTGAGCATATGAGGTTATTTCCAAAAATGATGGTACAACTATTTTGGGGCTCAGCCATCTCTTTTTTTTCCCCTTTCAGTTCATGCTTATGTGTCGTTGTTTACTTTAACCAGATGTTTATGTTCTCTCTGTCCTTTTTTTGTGCGAGATGTCTAGCAGCTGGTACTTGGAGCTTTGTTCTGAATTCTTAAGGCTACTCCTCAGGAACAATGTGCTCCTTTTGTCCATCCAGGGCAGCTTTTATCGTTCAGGTTTTTAACTAACATTCTAAGCAAAGACCTATTAGTGCCTCACTTAGCATGTTTACTGAATGTTGCCCTAATTATCTTTTTCTCTGTGTTCCAGAAAAGACTTTAAAAAATAAAGTTTAATTAGAGAAGTTGATTAAATTAGCTTGATTTGATTTGGCTGTCTAACACTGTATATGCCAAAGTGAATTTGTCTGAAGCAGGAAGCAAGCAAGTTTTAGCCTGGATTAACAATAAGTGTTTATAATCTTCATTCTACTCATTTTGCAGCTAAATAACAGGCCAGCGCTTATATCTGCATGAAAACATGTGGGATATGCTCTTTTAAGATGCATCAGATTGTATATAAGCTGCTCCAGAAAAACCCACATGTATTAAGATAGAAAATAATTACAAGAATAACACTGACTTGGCACTCTTAAGTGCATTTTGCATGTGTAGGAAGAGCAAACCTCATTTGTTGCCCTATTGTACGGAAGGGACAGTTTGCAACAGGGCCAGTGAAGTCAAGAAAACAAGACACTCCGAGCATGGAGGGACTATGAGATACAGAGCCCTGCTAGGCTGAAGCACGCGCGAAGACTCACTAAACAGCGATGGGGATGATAAACCCTGGAAGCAGCAGTAATTGCTCCCCTGGGGAAGCACGTCCTTCTACCCTCTGGCTCAGGGGAGTGGAGTGCCTCTCGCACTCCCGCCAAGGCCATGGATAGGCTCTGGGATTTGGCTCAAACTCTGACTAGCTCTTGCTGAATATTTGAATCACAGTAAAGTTTTTACTGGGTGTTGTGCTTAATTTCATTGCTTATAGACTGGGTTGAAGCTGATGCTCACTGATGTGAGAGTTGTGGTACAGAGGCTAACGTGGATTTGGGATACAGCCCAGAGGATCCCATTATACGAGGGAAATCCTGGGTGAGCGTTGACAGGGAAGGGGTAGCTGGGGGGCTGGTCTGTGCTTACCCATGCCGCTCAGGGGTCCCTTAGAGCCACGTGTGGTGGCAGGGAAACACGCTGCAGCAGGGAGGCTCAGCTGCCTGCACCATCATCTGCTAACCCCAAGCTGTTGTGACCCCAGTGTAACAAGATCAGGGAGCTACACAGGTATCCAAGTCTGAACAGGGACCATAAGCAATGCTTAGATTTCATTTATTTGTGGGCTGTCTGTGTGTGTTTGAAATAAAAGCTAAAGAAGGAGCAGCACCCCCAGACATGGATGAGCAATGCTTATGGGAAGCTTGTGCCTAAGCAGAACTCCTCCTATTGTCCTCCTGGCTTTGCTGGAGCAGCTCTCAGGCTCTCTTGAGGGATAGATAATGCAGATGATATGATTTATCATGTCAGCGCATACTTAGAGAGTCCTTAATCTGCAGATCATTGTCGTAATCATTTGTAATGGTTTTTGTGAGCCATTGCAGACTATCATATTAAGAAAAGTTTGTTTCTTAATACATGCAATATATTTTACGCTTCACATAGTATAGTTTATATGAACAGTATATAAGCAACTAGAAAATCTCCTGACAAAATTTCACTGAATTTCACTAAATTTTTTAGAGTTGGAAGGGACCATAAAGATCATCTAGTCCAACTAAATCAGTGAAGTCTTGCTGATTTCAGAATAGTCTCTTTTAATCTCAGATTCTCTTTTTTTAAACAAAATCTTTCTGTGATCTGTGTTTCAGATTGCCTCTGCATATTTCTTTATGTGCTTTTAATGCCATATAGCAATAAACCAAGCCAGGTGAATAGACAATATCTTTTCAGAATACCAAAAAAGATCTCCGCAGCTAAATGAGCTGTCTTCAAGTGTATTTGGCTTTTTACAGTGGGAGTCCTGACATCATCGTAACAATAGCTATAGATTGTCTGTCCCGACAAGGACCTACATTGCATTGTAATGTTGTGTCACGCCATGTGATACGTCTAGTGGTAGTGACTGCTGTGTGGACTAGAATGAGCTCTAGCTGGCCAAGCATGACTGCCTGCCACCTCCTGTGCCACAGGAACACTGGCAGCCACAGGCACCTTGAGAAGGGTTGGGGCACTGTGCTCTGGGGAGCACTGGAGCAGTTTTTAAGGGTCTAGTCTAGTGCATGAGGAAGATCAAATGTGTATCATTCTCTGTGAGCTTGGTATGTACTATCCGTGGTATATTGGTGAAATGAGTTGGGGGGGAATGAAATCTGGAAAATATTCCCCAACTTGCAGTTTTGTGCCTGACCTTCCTGAGTATCTTTCTTTGATGTGCCTGGAGACTATGATAATTTTAAGAAATAGAAAGAATGAACAACCTAATGTACATGATCCTCATTTCCTGCCTACGGATCTCTAGCTACCTAGCCTTGCTTGTTTTTATTTTCTTTCCCATACATGTTTTTCTGTGTGTGTGATATGCCCTGGCCTGTGGAAACTACTGGTGTGGGAAGTATGTATTACCTTTTTAAAACACTTATGAAGCTACAGCAAAATATTTGCAATTCAGCTGATAAATGTAGCATTCATGGGGTTTGATACCTTTATCTTTGTCTTTATTTACATGTTTTGAGCAATACATCATTATTTTGTGTAGTATCATTTTAACAACATACCCTTCCCTGTACTTCATGGGCTGAAATAACAGAAAGAAGCAGAAATGGCAATATCATCAGCTCCAGAGATGCCAATAGGAACATAGTGGGCCGAACGGTCCTCATCTTGCATCAATAAATGACTCCCTGAGTCTTGATCAAGTTAAGTCAAAACCAAAATCTGTTCTTCATCTATATCAAAACCATATGCCTTACTTTAAGTGGAAGAACATGCCCACTGAGAACCATACAAATTTTAAATGAGACTAGCAAAAATAGTTAACCACAGCAATTTCTGTCTGCCATCTTTCATAGGCTCATTAGGAGAGGGCAAGAAAGTAGAAGGAGGAGAGTGTAAGGCTCTCTGAATCACTGCCTCCCTCTCCCTGGCTGCCCTCTACACTTTGCAGGCCTTAAGCTGATGTTCTAGTAGAGTGTAAGGAACTATCAAGAAAGAGTATTGTAATTATGCATGGAAAATATGTCTAAGGAAGTATCTTAATAGCACTTGCTACCATACAGAGAAAGGCAGAGAGGAAGTGCATGTGCATGAATTGGCGAGCACAGGACGTGTGAGAAGAAATTTTAGATAATCCTTTTTATAAAAACGATGAGACATACGTATTTTAGACAATACAATATATGTTATGAGTGTGCTGGAAGACACTGGAAAAAGGCCTCTTCACTTATGACTTGTGTTTGGAAAACTAATAAGTATTTATCTTTTTTCTTTATTAGTTTCAACCTTTCTTATAAAGGCTTCTCTTTTGACATATTTAGTGAAAATACAATATTGTTTCTGTGATGGTATCTCCTGCCTATTTGTTCTGCTTGTAACAAATGTTTGCTCTTATTAATTCTGAAAACATCAATTTTTCTTCCTGATTTTTCTTGAAACTGTGACATTACTGTTTGTAACAAACACTATGTCATATGGTGTTGAAAAACTCCATGTGACTTTACTCACAGTTACTCAAGGCATATGTGCTATCTTTCATCATAGCACTTGTGCACAGCAGGTTACTTGGGCATTGTAAGCAGGGTACAGGTTAAAGATTAATCAAATCAGTTTGGAATATCTCTGTTAATATTAAAAAGAGTCTTCCTCTTATTTAAGGAATGTGTTTCTAATATGATGATAATTATTACTAAGCAAACTATTCTAAAAGAAGTGATGTGCCTTGACTCTAGACCAGCTGGAAGTCACACAAGTACGGTCTACATGACAAGAGACAGGACTTAATCCAACATAATTTTATCACCTGGGATTAAGATGGTTTTCTCATCTGCTAAACACCTCTCAAAATCCATGTAATAAATTTCCTCCTGTCTAGGGAGGAAAGGTTTGGGTTTTTTTTTTCTCTCAGACAGGCAAAAAGTTACCTGAAGTGCAATCTCATCTTTTTCTTGTGTGTGCATTTATCACTTTACTGCATTTACAGTGAGGGCCTGGAATTAGCCCGCTGCATCAGCACCAATTCATTATGACTGTTTACATGTTTAGAAAATCGGAGCCAAAATGCACTCTGTCCATTTGAATAAACAGGTTCAGCTGTTCTGTTGTGTAAGAGCAGCATCCTGCAGAAATTAATTAGTTTCTTAGGACATCATAGGTCTTTATAGAAGCGTACAAGATTTTACTGTGTCTGAAACTAATCGATTATAATGCTTGTGTCCCACAGGATGGGTTGACCCCCCTCCACTGTGGAGCAAGAAGCGGCCATGAACAGGTTGTAGAAATGCTGCTGGATCGTGGTGCCCCTATTCTTTCCAAAACCAAGGTAACTGGTACTGTTTTCTGATGGGATAATCCTTGTTCTTTTTTTCTTTTTTTATGTAATTCTGCATGTCTCATATATTTAACGGTTTGACAATAACTTTCCTATTTCATAGCTATTTAAAGTAAATGTGTGGGAGATCTCGAAAGTGAATGCCGTATGTAGCGCACGTCTGTGTATGTAAAATGTGTTAAATTGAGATACACAAGAAAAGGTTTCTGTGCCAAGCAAAAAGGCATGTATGGTAACCTTATCCCTCAGAATTTCAGCAGTTGAAAATCTCTCTATCTCTCCTGGAATAAATACATGGTGATTACAATACATCTTCGGCTTGCACCAAATTGCCCTAAGGCTAGACTACAGATAAGAGATAAAAATAGAGCAATGTCTCTTTGCAGAGACAGCTCATATTTCCTTAGGACTTAGGCTGATTACCAGTTTCTCCACTTTCTATCTCTCTAGAGTTTATCATGCAAAATTCTTCATGGGAATTTCAAATCACCTGCGCCAGAGTGTGCAGATCGCTTTAGACCCAGGGGCTGGCATTGAAGCACGCACTTGCCAGAACTCTTCTGGTGGTGGTCTCTGCTGTGCTGTTACTGCTAATTTTAAATCTCAGTGCAGCAGCCTGTTTTGTAACACCGCTACAATCCATGACTTTCCCATTCAGGGCTGACATTTGGGTTGTACAGTTTGTTGAGGTACTTTCCCAAGATAACCTTCCACTACATTGTTTCTCGCAGTCTGTAAGCAATATATTTCCAACAACATTTCTTGTTTCCTTCTGTTATTTCTTTTCTCTCTTCTGTCATCCTGTCCTATTCTGTCTCAGTGCCCTTCTATATTCTGCTTTTTTCCTCCCTCTTCTTTGGGTTTTTTCCCCCCTTAGTGGAATATATTTAGCATTTGTTTGGGGAGGTTGGCACCAGCTTTCCTCTGCTCAGTGAGTCACTGGCAAGTGCTGTCATGGGTAATTTGACAGACAGGATCCACCCATTCTCTGCATGTGGAGTTTCCATGGACTCCCACAGCCCTGATTTGCAAACTTCATGAGCAGGGGAAGACAGCAAGGGGCTGTCTAAGTGCCCCTTCAGGCACGTATCCACACTGCGGCCACTCTCAGAGCCTGGAGCTCATAATCCAGGGAGTAAGGCTCTTCCACACTCTCTGGTAGCTCAATTAATTATTTAACGAAAAAAAAAAGAACTATAAACGCCATTGCTTTGGTTTCCACTGTCATAAATGAGAACCTCTCCTAAGGAACTACGTTTCTTTGTTGCATGGATTTCGTGTTGTCAGGTGTTATCCCTAAACTTAACCTGATGTTCAAGGCCTGTGGTTTTGAATTTGTTGTTCTTCCTGAGGAGATTCACACAGCGTGGCCCAGAGTTCACTAGCCAAAATCAGGCAGATGAGATCATGGGATAGTGGGTTTGAAATAGTCCAAGGCTGAAAGACACACTTTGGCCATTGACCCGCAGAGGCTTATATAAACCCCTTCAGCAAAATGGGAGCCTCCTCTCTGAAAGAGGAAAAACTATGTTATGTGTTAAAAAGTGAGAAGAAGAAAGTTTAGAGTTTCCTGAGTTTCCCTCTGATGTGCTAATTCTATGGTTTTCAGAAGGTAAGCTAAGAAGTAGTGGTACTTCTGAATGACATAAATGAATCCATTCATTTGGCACTAAACTGTGGTACTGTCTTCTGCAAAGATACCTGGCTTCAAATTAAGTCATGTATTATTGGAAATAGGGCACATCTTTGAAAGAATTTGAACTTCACAAAGTTTTCTCATGTTATATAAAACTCTTTCAGAAGACTAACCAGACTGCAGTTTGATAGCTATTTCCTGCTAGAAATTGTTTAGTGTAGTACTAACCCTTTTTTGCCCTGGAATAACCTTAAATTTATTTTTAGGGGAAACAATGGCCTAATGGATTATCTGCGGCTTTCTACATGCAAAAGGAAAACTGAATTCTAGTCCTGAGTATGCCAATGACTTTGTGAGATATGGCATCTCTGTGTATCAATGTCCATCTTTTTTAATTACTGTTTTTCTAGTCTTGGTTGACTCTATTTCCTTTTTTCTTTTCTTCTTTTTTTTTAATTTTTTCCTTTTTATTTTTTCTTTTTTCTTCTTTTCTCTTTTTCTTCTTTTTTTTTTTCTTTTTTCTTTCCCCAGAGTTAATGGCACTTTCCCTGATTAAAGTACTTTAACACAGCTACAAGATAAGCTATATATTTCTGATAATTTTGTTTGCCTAGTCAGGCATTCCATACTCCATTTTGTCTCTGGGGTGCTCTTCTGGTTTGGGGGTTTTGTTTGTTGGGTTTTTTAAGGTATCGTGTGACTGTCAACATCTCTGATTAATCTTGAACTACTTCATTTTTTAATATTTTTTAGCAATTTTCATAAAACCAGTAATATAAAAGTGTTTATATAGTGGCCCCATCTTGAAGTATCAAATCACTTCTTATCGTCATTGGTGGATTTCTGAAACAGGCCATCCATGCTCATCATTTTGTTAGGTCATAACAAAAGACAATATTCCACTTAAGTTTTGTCTTCATCAGCTTCTTTAGGATCCAGCCTTGTCCCTTGCTCTTTTGTGTAAAGTCTGGCTAGTTGCTGCACTTTTCTCATCCAGGACAGATTTTTGTAGAGCATCTTGCTGATTTTCCCAAATTGATGTGTGGCTACTCTGCTTCTTCATTTCTTTTCCATCAATGGCAGCCTCTTTCATACAAGTCTCTCCTATAAGGGAGTCCTATGTCATTTTCTCAATTTCTTACTCTGTTAATCAGTGTCGTTTATCGTGTGTTACTGTGAAGGATGACACTTTTCACATGAAAGATCTTTCTTATAAAAGATGGAACAGAACAGTGTATAAAGTTTCATCATTTTTTTACTATCACCTAAAAAGCATCAGCAGTTATAAACTGTTATCAGGAAGGCTTGGTGGCTGGGAGAAGTTAATCTTTTTTTTTTATTATTATTCTACTGTTTAACTACACTAGAAGACAGTGAAAACATTTAAAATGCATTGCTAGTATCAAGCTTCCATGCAGATAATTGCTGTAGTAGCCTTTGGGGATGGGAGAGAGGCTTATCCGAAGCCAACAGAAATCACAGTTGAGATGCCCATGAGATAATCTTACTAGAAAGATATAACTGTGTCCAAGAATGTCTGCTTCTCAGCACTGAATGTAAATGGCTTTCAAATTCTGACAGTATTAGCCTGTTTACTTTCTCCATCCTTCTTCTGTGTCACTTTTTGAAATTATTTCACTGTGTATTTCCACCTTTACTTTGAGTGTTTGTCATTATGTTATGATATGGCCATGGGAAGGGAGAAGAAAGAAATCATCTTGTTTCAGAAAGCCTGAGATCTCCACTGGGTTTATGTTGCTACTTTGCCTTTGCTAACTGCGGTCACATGAGGGCACTACATCTGTGAGCAAGAGTTTCAGTTTCTTCATGATGGCAATACGTTGTGTACTGTCAGTCATTTATGGATTATATATTATTATGTGTTACGAGAATAGCTCCTGCACTTGAATCTAATTTTGCCATTAGAAGGACTAAGTGAAAAAAGCCCAAACAGAATACAAATAGAAGAAGGTATGTTGAGGTTTATCTCAGGAGCTCATGCACCTCTGCTAACAAGACTTCTTTCATTCTGTCCTATTTTTTAATCTTTTGTCATGAAACAGTGTCGGTCCTTTAAGGTCTTGAATGTTATTTTCCTTGTGGATTTACTCTGGAAATGTAATATACGTTGGCAACTTGTTGATGAACTATTGTAAGCAGTGCAAGAAACAATTCTTGATACAGTTTTTGTTCCTAAACATGAATCTCTCTCAGGTGTTTCCCTGATGAAACAGAGCTTTACCGCTGCTGCTGGTAGGTCACATCATGGTGGTCTTGTTCAGATATTTATATTTTTTAGCCTGGTTGCACTTGAAACTTTTGCTGTTGTGCCAATGTTGGCTGGGAAGAATGGTCTCCACAGGTGTGTAATGTGGTGTGAGGCGTGTGTACAACCCAAATTCAGGAAAACACTAGTGGAGGGATGAGGGAATGTTGCAGTGATGCTCTGACCTGCTCTCTCATGCCTGATACGTGCAGACTACATTAGAGTGGTGAATTTAATTCAGCTTTTAGAAACAGCAACTATTAGAAGTCACAAATTGCTGCTCTTTACATAACTCATTTAACTTGAGCAACTTATCTGAGCTATGTTGGCTGAAATAAGCCACCTTTAGAGTGTTGCTGGTATAGTATAAGTGTTTTTTTAAGGTAGAACTGCCTACAAACTCTAACGAAACAAGCTCCAAATTGTTTGGCTTTTACCAGAGTAAGAACTCACATTGTTACACTGAACATGTAAAGTTTAATTTGGCTTGGGCTTGTAAAAGTCATACAACAAATGCTCTAAGAACAATGTGGAGGAGTTGCATTGCTCTGAGCATCCTATAACCCATCAGTGTTGGGTCTTTTTGTTCACAGAATGGTTTGTCTCCATTGCACATGGCAACGCAAGGAGATCATCTAAACTGTGTTCAGCTTCTGATTCAGCACAACGTGCCTGTAGATGACGTCACTAATGACTATCTGACTGCACTGCATGTTGCCGCCCACTGTGGCCACTACAAAGTTGCCAAGGTTCTCTTGGACAAGAAAGCTAATCCTAATGCCAAAGCACTGGTGAGTACACAGTAGGTTACTCTTCACAGCTAAACATTCTTCCAGTGTTGCAGTGAGACTTATTTGAGAGTTATTTTCTGCCTGCTGATGATTGACAGTGAGGATATGTTGTATTGCTGCAGTCCAAGAGAGGATGCTTGAGGTTCAAAGTGTTAATAATGTATCATGCAATCAGAGTAGACCTTTGCTTACAGACGATCAACAGTGATTTATGAATTCCTAGTGTAACTAGAGCACTTTTGCCTTCTGGTAGCTTGTTATGATTCTGAATACATGAAGCAGCTGCAGACCTAACTGCTGTAGTTTTTGATATGGAGAGAATTTTTATTTTCTAAATGTTTGTAAAGAGAAAATAATCAGCAATGCTTAAAACTAAGAGAATCTTTATTAGCTCTCAAAGATGGGAAACAGTAAACAATAGGAATGAGTAACATAACAAATATTTGTGGTATTTTATAATTATTTCAATGGAGTCGTGCCTTTCTACTTTAAAACCAACTTCAGCAACAAAATCTGTTAATGTAATTAAACTGCATACAAACTGAATGCATTAATGCATTTTGATCAAAATTATACTTGCAATCTGTTCTTTTTATAGTGTCTTTTTGATTTGTTCTTCAATAACGGTTCCAAATAAGTTTACATTCTGACATTAATTGAGTTGACTGTTGGTTCACAGCCTGATGCTACTAACTCATTCAATTCCTGAAATATTATGTGAACTCCTGAAACCTTCATAAGCAAGGTGGGACTGACTCTCTTGAAAACAGCCGAGGCTCCGTAGATCTTTTTTCTCTCAGCCCCTCTGTTTTTTTTGTGTCAGATCAATCTTTTGTCAGGCGTCTTAGAGCAAGGTATTATGATATGTAGGGTTTGTTCGCTATAACCAGCAAGTGGGGAGGCTTGTTGGCCTGTAACGTTTATTTTTGCCTTCTGAAATAATCAAATCATCATCTGGTTTAGCTTGTCGGGGTTGCTGGCAGTGGCCCCTCATTGGTCTGGTAACCTGGCCACAAATTACCTTTTCCCCAAAACCTTTTTGTGTTTCCTTTTATTCTGTCCTGGTCTCCACTCAGGATGATTAAGTAGAAGGAGCCTGAGTGCAGTATCTGGAGCTTGAGCTCACTCTTCCTGAAACACATCTGAGCTTCCTCTGGACACTGTCCACTGCTTAGGAGGGAGTTGAGAGCTGCTCATGCTTAACTGGAACAGACAATTGCACTGATCTCACATTACAGAAACAGATGATATTTCTTACTATATGGCAGGTAAAAAAAGCTAATTTTTATCAGATCTGAGGGACCAGTTCTGTCAGCTGTTTTCAGAATTGTTCTGCAAAGGCTGTTTTGATGAATATACAGAGCGGCATCAGCATTCAGTGCACTAATGTTATTATACCAGTCATGGATGCTCTGGACAGCTTATTTTCCTAGTTTACTTGTTTTCTGTTGTATTATCTCTTGCCAAATAAGGTGGTAGCTTCAAATGTTCGCTCTGCTGCACATACAGGTATTTTTTTAACAGAGTGGGCAAAATAATTGTAATTACCATAAACTGGGAGATAATAAAATTTAAAACCCCCTCAAGGGTCCATGCTGGGACCGGTACTGTTTAACATTGGGATTGAGAGCACCATCAGCAAGTTTGCAGCTGACACCAAGCTGTGTGGTGTTGTCGATACACCAGAGGGACGGGATGTCATTCAGAGGGACCTGGACAGGCTGGAGAGGTAGGCCCAGATGAACCTCATGAGGTTTGTACCTGGGCCGAAACAATCCTCAGTATAAATACAGACTGGGGGATGAGGTATTAGAAAGCAGCCCTGAGGAAAGGGACTTGGGGGTGCTGGTGGACGAGAAGCTGGACATGAGCAGGCAGTGTGCATTTGCAGCCCAGAAGGCCAATCACATCCTGGGCTGCATCAAGAGCCCAAGAAGTGTTGCCAGCAGATCCAGAGAGGTGATTCTGCCACTTTGTTCTGCTCTGGTGAGGCCTCACCTGGAGTACTGTGTGCAGGTCTGGAGCCCTCAATATAGAAAGGACATGGACCTGATGGAGCAGGTCCAGAGGAGGGCCACTAAAATGCTCAGGGGGTTGGAGCACCTCTGCTCTAAGGACAGGCTGAGGGAGCTGGGGTTGTTCAGCCTGGAGAAGAGCAGGCTCCGGGGAGACCTAATAGCGGCCTTCCAGTACCTGAGGGGGCCTACAGGAAGGCTGGGGAGAGTCTGTTTACAAAGGCCTGCAGTGACAGGACGAGGGGCAATGGTTTTAAGTTGGAGAAGGGGAGATTTAGATTGGATATTAGGAAAAAGTTCTTTACTATGAGGGTGGTGGAACACTGGAACGTGTTGTCCAGGGAGGTGGTTGAGGCCCCTTCCCTTGAGATATTCAAGGTGAAGCTCGACAAGGCCCTGGGCAACCTCGTCTAGTTGGGGGTGTCCCTGCTGACTATGGGGAGGTCGGACTAGATGACCTTTGGAGGTCCCTTCCGGCCTGGACCAATCTATGAATCTATGAAAATAAATTTTAAAAAGTAGTAAAATTAATTTAGAAGAGGATCCAAATGCCAGAGCTTGTGAAGGTACAGTGCTTTTTTTATCAGCAGTTCTGAAAAGTCAAAAGAAAACTAAAGCAAAAAAACTCCAACCCCCCAAAAAACCTCCAACAACCCCCTGCAGTTAACAGTGAACATCCCTAAGCAAAAATGAAGCTTTTGATAGTTTTATGTGAACTAAGAATTTTAAAAAAAAATTTCTTTATTGGAGTGGGCAATACATTTCATAATTAAAACTGGCTATATGAAACGTCTTTTTAGAAGTTTTTTCTCTTTTATATGAACAATTTAGTGAAGCTAAAACAAATCTGGGAGGTGTTTTGTTAAAATAGAGGAGTGTTTTATGTGAATTCCATGCGTACTTCTACTTTTTAATGACATATGCAGTTTCAAAAAGTATATTCTTTCTCATTTACAGAATGGTTTCACACCTCTTCACATTGCCTGCAAGAAGAACAGAATAAAAGTAATGGAACTTCTTCTGAAACATGGTGCATCAATCCAAGCAGTGACTGAGGTAAAAAGTGGTCTTTTCACATTTGTCTTTGTTTTTCCTACAAAATTCATTACAATATATTGATTATTTTTTTTATATTTCTGAAAGAGCATGTACTACCATTCAAGTTAACAATTATTTTCATCTAGATATTACCAAATAATGAAAAATGAATAATAAAATCAGTTGCCCTAATGGATCACAACATCCAAACAATTGATATACTTAAGAGAATACAGCGGGGATAATGAGTGAAACAGAACAGACTTAAAAACATTTCTTCAAACAAATTTTTAAAAAAGATCTATAATTTCTGCCAATTTTTGCATATAATTTAATGCACAGAAGATGAAATTCTCCCTGTTAGGGAGATGAAGGTGAAGACTGTGCTCAAGTCCTATTTTGAAAGGCGGTTTAATTCACAGACCTCGTTCTGGCTTTCCACACAGAAATGATATTCATCCACCATCGCATGTCATCACAGATCAGTTAGACAGAAATCAATATGCTATTATTTCAATCAGCATGAGATGGTCTACACCCAGTTATCGGCACAAGTTAGAGATTAATTAAGTACCTATGGAAAATTTGGTTTGTGTGTGTATCTTCTGCTAAGTTAGGAGGAAAGGTCACATATTTGAATGTATGACCAGGTTAGAAAACAATAATTCCACTGATTAAACAAAAGATTCAACTGGGAGCAGTTCGTGTCTCCAAAACAGAGTTTCATTTGATGCATGGGGGTTTGTTCTAATTATTCACTAGTAAATAATACAGCTCCCTTCCTGCCTTTCAGCTGAGCCTGCCTTTGCTACAGTTCACATATCTCCAGACTAGTGTTTAAAAATCATAGGGCTTGTAGATGCAGCTTGCAGAGTCTAGTTTGAAGTCATGTTAGCAAATGGGAAATGCAAAGAGAGCCTTAACAGAAGAGGTGCCATGTCTGTCCTCCATATTAATCAGTCGCTGTGAAAGTAGAAAAACTATCTATTCAATTTTATCCCTTTGGAATACAAAGAATTAAAAGAATGAAAGCAACAGCAATATTTAACTACGCTATCTGATGTGAGTTAGCCATGTTAACAATCTGATCTGTCCTCTGAATTGCTTTTTCAGCAAAAACTTTCCAAAAGCAAGAGCTCTTCCTTTATTTCCTGTTGTTGCCTCACCATGATCTCACATAGTCTCAAACCAGATTTGACTGCGTTTATTGAGATTCATCATGGTATTTCACTGCAGGGCCCTACTTTCCTGCCTGTCTCTTTCACTGGATGTCTATACGGTAACAACCTTTCAAGGCAGAATTAGGAGCTGGTACTTAGCATCCATATGTAAACTACTATTTCTCCAGTAAGAAAGAAGGATGATACCTGGCCATCAAAACAAACTGGCCAGAAAGTTTCACAGTATTCCTCCCCAAAGAAATGTGTCAGCAAACAAGTGTTGGTTGTGAGATCTGAATAAGCAATGCAAATGCAACAAGAGGAATCAGTAGCAAATGTCACAGATAGTCGTCATTGCATATAAACTGTTTATTAAAGGTAATGCTTATTGTCTTTTCTGTGGTAAATTCTGCTTTCCACGTAGATTCCATACTTCCATTTGTAGATACTGCACTTTTTCAGCTGCCTGCCTTGAATCTCCGCCATATGAGTTAGTGTTTGTGGTCAAATATGACACACATACGTTTTATTTCCTGCAGTCTATTATTTTAAATTCATTTGCTAAATTATGTGGAACCGGGAAAAGAAATTGCATACTCAACCAGTTATTTTTCCTTCCTGCTCATGTTTGCACAAGAAAGGACCAAAAGTGTTTTTCATTACCTCCTGGGACTTACGTATATTATGGAGAAGCTGCTAAAATCAGGGGATTTCCAGAGATCCACTGAGGTTTCTTCTTCTCCTGGTAGTAAAACTCCTTCTGCAGCCTCTGGCTGACTGTTGCTACAGCTGTGCAGAAGCAGCTGTGAAGAGGCTTTAGGGTAGTGCTACTTGGAGAAATATTAACTATTGATTGGATTTCTAAAGTAGAATCTTTGAGGTCATGCCCTGCTAAATGACTGCTCCCTTTTTTCCCCTCCCCTTCTCCTTCTCTCTCTTTCTCTCCAGTTGGTCTTTTATATCTTGTATAAGAGCAGTGGTGCCGATTTCTGATGGTGGTGGTGCCACAAGGTCCCGAGGGAAGGGGGAATTCTCTTTAGCCCATGTCATCTGTGTCTGTGCCTCTGGCTGGATGCCACAGTTTTGAATTCCCTTTCTCCTGGAGAAACAGTGGGAATAGAGCTCACCACTGAGTTCAATAGGCCTTTTTGTTCACTCAAAAGCAACTGGATTTGGTAGGAACAATGGACACTGCATCTTTTTTGCATTAGCTATATGTTCCAGAAATTCTTACCTTTGTACCAGGAATACTTCTACCCATTTTAAATTTTTTTTCTGGTACAAAATGATATTTAGCAAAAGCTTAAGGAAGAAATCTAGCTTAGCTATGGTTGATCTTAGTTGATGAAAAATGACTGAATTCCTAGAATGTTTTTGTGTCTGCTCATGAATCATGCTCATAGGTGTTTCCAATTCTGTGTGTCCTTTAGTTAATGCATGCGTATATGTTTTTGAGAAGATAAGAGCCTTTCAGAAGAGCAAGTGCTTGGGTTTGCTTACTTTAGAATAACTTATTTTTTCCCTATGGCATTCTTGTAAAGGAGCGTGGAAGTAGGTGTTTAAGTTTGATTTTGATTTGATTTTCAGTCGGGCCTAACTCCAATCCATGTTGCTGCCTTCATGGGACATGTAAATATTGTATCGCAGCTAATGCATCATGGAGCATCACCCAACACGACCAATGTGGTGAGTAACCGGTTTCTTTTCAGCATGGCAGAACTATGAATGCATCATAATATCTGGGAAAAGCACTTGTGAAGTGCCTAACTCTAGTGTTCGCCATCCACCTCTGTAGCAGCGTGGCTCCTACTGGAGTCTTGGGAAAGTGCAACCTGCTGACTCCTACTCGGAGATGCTTGACAGGTTGAGGAAACCTCAAGAGAGGCTGACCTTAATTCAACTCTATTCTTTTTATTTTCTAAAGTAAAGAACGAGAAGATACTGTAGCTTCTCGTATGTGATTTTTGAGATGTATACTTGACTGTTGAGTGCTGTTTTCCCAGGACCCCGGGGGCCTACCATTTAAGGGAAGTTCTGCTGTTATCAACAGATTGCAGCAGATTGTCGGGACATATTGCCTGTGTCCATACAGCCATACAAGTGCGCTTTTCTACTGGATGTGCACTGTGTGCCCCAAGGCTCCCAGGGCATGTGTAAAAACCGGTCATTGTTAGATGGATATTTGAAAGTTGAAAAATGGGAGGAAAGTAGAAGCTTGTTGATTCTTTTTAACAGTTCAGCTTCAAAATCTCCCTTTCATCTTCCATACACAGAGGCGGTTAGAAGACAGTCTTTTATTAAAGTCTTCATTAGCTAATTTTATTAGGTTATGTAAAAATGCAACACCCTTTGTAAATTAGCAGGTGTTTGTACCTATTCACATCCAAAAATGTAGAAAGCGGTTTCCCTTCCTGAATTTATTCTGATTTCCTTGGATTTGTATTTCGTTAAGTCCATGAAGCCTTAGATTAATGTACTCAGTAATGTCTTTTTTTCTTCTTGTCCACTCATCTCAGTGCTTGTCAGATAACAAATGATAATGGGGGCATAGGGCATAGCGGGAGGAATGCCAAAAAAATGTGTATCTGAAAATAAAAAATTTGAAATAAATTTTTTGTTTGATTAAATTAGGCTGTATTTAAAAGGATGTAATTTTTACCACTGTTAGTAAAAGGCTAGTAAATAGAAAAATTGTGCTGTTTCAAGCAAAAGACAAGTGACAAAAGCACTATTGTGTTGGGAAACTGACCCTAAAGTAAATTGTTTTGTAGCATACAGCTAAGAGGTCAAATATTGACTTGATCTCCTATCTTGCTCACAGACAACTACTACAAAATATTCTAGTGGAGATTATTCTGAGCTGGGTCACCAGTATTTTTGTATTTATGAAATATATTGGAGTTCGTTTTTCCTGCAGTGTATTTTTAATGACATTTTGGTTTTGTTGCTCTATGCTAGAGAGGAGAAACTGCGCTGCACATGGCTGCCAGAGCTGGCCAAACAGAGGTTGTTCGATACCTGGTACAAAATGGAGCTCAGGTGGAGGCCAAAGCAAAGGTAAGGTGATGGTCCAAGTATGATAACCATAGATTATCTATATTTAACAAAGAAAATAATCACGTTCATTTCGCATGCTTCTTTCGAGAAGAGAAAGGGAGATGAAGCCAACGGCCTTGGCAAAATGACAACTGATATTTTGTTACGTACTCTCGTACTGTAATCATGAGTGATCTGTATGTGATAGAGAAGACAGGAGATGTCAAGTTGATACCATACCTGTTTTTTCATCAACTTTTAATATAAACTACTCTGTGTTTGAAGAGTTTTGCTTTAGAGTAGAAAGCAAGAAGGGGGAGGAATGCCTCAAATCTGCTTTTATTTCTGCAAAACTGTAAACCCTATGCTGCTGGTGTCTCCTGTCACGTCCCTAAAGCACCAGCCTGTATGTATTCAAAAATAGTTACACTTCTAAAGAACATCTCCTAAAGTAAGGAGACGTGGATGTAGTGTGGGGCTGGAAAGAAGTAACAGAACCTATAGAAACAACTGCAATTGAGGAAGTTAAGGAGGAAGGAAAAAGAAATGGTCAAGAGCCATTGAAGAAAGATATAAAATTATGGAAGTAAAAGAGTTCCAGGAAACAGATAGGGAAGGACATAAATGGGTGCAATAAACAGCAGTCTTAATAGGCAAAACCAGGAAATTTTTTTTTTTTTTTCAAATAATGGTTAAATTAATACAATTTTTAAAGAAATCTATTTTTCACTGTGAAATTATCATCTGTGAATTGGCTCACAAATAAAGGTACTAGTAAGAATACCTACTTATAATGAACTCTGCCTAAATATTTATAGCAGATACATTTCATCTGCAAGCAATCTGACAATAGAAGTGAATCATGTGGTCTGTAAATCTCCAAAGACAGCCTTGAAAGTGAACAATTCATGCTCAGAAGCACAGTCATGCAAATATTTTCTAAATAATTTCAGACAATGAATTAATTTGTGCAAACTCCCATTGCCTGTGATCAATTTGTTATCACAAATAACAACTAAATACAAGTACTAGATTATACACCAGTGCCAACATCAGCTGTGAGAAATTTGTGGGAAACAGGCATAAACTGGAAAGGTTTAAGAATCATAAAGAGTCTCCACCAGTCAGAATTGTCCTGTAGAGAAGCAACATTCGCATCCTGACACTCTCATCCTAAGACCCAAAGGTGTAAAATCAGTGTTGTAGGTTGGGCACGGGCAGAAGTCTCCCTAGCAGAGAACACCCCAGAACTCTTCTGCTGCAGGACGTGGGGTAGCCGTGCTCAAAAAGTAGGAAATTCAGCAGGGAAAAATGGGAAGAGAAAGATGTTTGAATAGGTTTATGAGGAACAGGAAAAAATAAGTTCGTGAGCTTTGGCCATACTGTTGCGATAGTGTGCTTAATACAAAGACTGTACAACTGAGAATAGGCAGGATAAAAATACAAACCCAAATAATGAATAAGAAATTATCTGCTAGACACTCAGAACGAGTTCACAAACAACCACAGGATTTTCATTGAAGGAAAATAAATAACGAGACTCATGACAGAGGAACCTCTATACTTAGAACTACTCAGATTATTGTGTTTGGAATGAGCAGTGAGAAAATGACAGTGAATTCCAGCACCATGCTTTATCTTCAGTTACATCCACTGTAAAGTTATCTGCAAAACACCAAACAAATTGTTCACCAGTAAAAAAGCACAAAATATGATACTTAATGCAAGGCAATAATACGCAGAGCACCTCAGGTTGCTGATTAAGTTGTTAAATGTTGCTGGAAATCATAAACGAGATCAAGATGTGAGGACTAGAGCTATGCATTTGCTGTGTTTTAAGAAAGGTCTCAAATTCAAGAGGAAGCTCAATGCACTTTAGTGGCAAAGTGAGGCAAATCCAGAATAAGAAAACTGATCAATTTATTTACTGTTATGGATTATGTACCTGTCTGGAATATTTTGTGCTGCATCAGCGAAGCACAATATATCTTTATTATGTGATAAAGAGAAAACCAGCACACAATATTCACTAGGTAAGACCTCAGTAGAATTAATGCTCGTCTGCAATTTTGAAAAGTGATAGGATCTGAGCAAATATTTTTTGTCAAAATATGAGCTGTAGTTTTCTTATGTAGGACTGTGTTGTTCCTTTTTTAGGATGACCAAACGCCACTGCACATTTCTGCTCGACTGGGAAAAGCAGATATAGTACAGCAGCTGCTACAGCAAGGAGCATCTCCAAATGCAGCTACGACGTCTGGCTATACGCCCCTGCATCTTTCTGCTCGAGAAGGACATGAAGATGTAGCTTCTGTTCTTTTGGATCATGGCGCATCTTTATCTATCATTACCAAGGTAGGGCAGCAGCAAAAGTGATAGCTTCAATAGTTTAATATACCTGTAGCAAGCGCTACTTGTGAATTAAATGCTGCAAGAGTCATATATACATACAAATAATGAAAGAATGATCTTCATTTTGTTAAAAGGGTATGAAGCTTCATGCATTTACCTCAGAGCCTGACATATAACATATCCCAGTGATCAGATATGCATTTTCCTGGAATGAAAGGAGTGCAGGGCAGAAATTCCTGATGGAAGTTGATAAGCTGTTACCCAGCCTTATCCTTGGGCCTTTGGTGGTGTGAAGAAAGGAACTGACTTTTCCCTTTTTACAGTTGTTTTAATGTAGATAGGTCTTTGCCTTGCCAGGGAAAGCCTCCAGACATGCCAGGGCAGTAGAAGCTGCAGACTTGCTGCCTGTACTCAGGACTATGTAAGGGGATGGATGGAAACAGCAGTATCCTTGTCAATCAGAGACAAACCTTGCCCTGAAAAAGAGTGCACAACGCTGCTATCTAACTGCTTTCTCTTACAGAAAGGATTTACTCCTCTACATGTGGCTGCAAAATATGGGAAAATTGAGGTAGCCAACCTCCTGCTTCAGAAGAATGCATCTCCTGATGCTTCTGGAAAGGTAGGACAGAAGCCACCGCTTCCAATTGCACAGGAAATATCTAAATGCACATAATATTCTAATAATATCCTTCTACCTACTTACCATCACACTCGTATCCACAGCCTGGATTTAACTGGAATGGGTTTCATGTAATATTCCAGTCCTTACTGGGGCTGCCAAGAGTCAGCACACTCGGCAAAAGTGACTTTTATTGTCATTAATTGACAACAAAATTGTGTCCTCTCTGTACCCATCCAGGGGAATGGAGATAAACCATTCCCCTACCTTCCTGCTCAGATTGTTTACAGTCCTTATCAGAGTATTCAGGCAGCTGGCTCTGCTCCTCCAGATCTCATGATAGGGGGCAAAGCCCAGTAGGACCTCAAGCTTTTTAAAGTAGCCAGCTTGGATTTTTACAAATCCAAGGGACAGTTTACTTATCCACTGCAGTAAAAGAAAAACATCGCCGAGGGTGTGACCTCAGGGTCAAAATTCCTTACCTGCTCTGTCCTGGGGTTAGCACAGATATATGCTTCTCTGTTCATCTTCCCCAGGAGAAGTGAAAAGGGCTTTCACAGATCAGTAAGGATTTTCAAATATGTTTTGTTTTTTGATTCTGAAGTTATCAAAGACTCTGGATACATGAATGAGTAACAAACGTGTTTTTTCACCTTATCAACTCCAATTTTCCAAAGTCTTAAGTTTTCCCTGGAGAGAGTCTGTAACAGCACTTGTTTGTTCTGCATGTGTTTTTAGAGCGGTTTAACACCACTGCATGTAGCTGCACACTACGATAATCAAAAAGTGGCACTCCTACTGTTGGACCAGGGAGCTTCACCTCACGCATCTGCCAAGGTACAAGTACTGGTCACTCTAGGGGAACAATACCTGGGTTTTTTGTGTCACTTTATTCCCTGTCTACCTCTGTTCTTTCTGGATTGTATATGCTTGTAATTTCAGGAGGCTCAGTGACCTTGTTTATTAAAGTCTCACAACCACATAAAGCTGTTAGAATAATTCTACAGGTGAATAAAATAGCAGTAAAAAATCAAATTTAGGTGTAGAAACATTTAAAATCTCAAGTTTCAATAAAGGTCAGTCTCGGCAAATACTGAGCCTTGCTTTCACTTGTTTGGTCCCCTCAATACCTTCTCTAGCTAACAGCTGTGCAGGGCAAGCTTGGAGTTAATGCCTTGCTAAACAGGGGTAGTTCTCCTGTGTTGTGCCACAGGATGACTTCTGAGGGGTAATATGTTTCTCAGTATAATGTACATAACAATTAATGCGTTTCACAATACTTCTACCCCAGTGTAAATGGACTGGTGAGAAAATAAAACAACTAGTCACAGTCCTGCTTTGATTGCAATTTACAGTAGGCAAGACAACACATAGTGTAAGATTTCAGGGAATATGAAAGAATAAATATTTAAATGCATTCTAGTTCTGAGTAGAAGAAAGATCTTTATCTTTTGTGGATCCCGGTTTTATGTATGGATCAATAATCGATAGCTGGACAGCAACAATAAGTAAAACAGGGTGGAAGCCTATGTAGGTTCAAGTGGGGTAAGTGTAGTTTAAATGCCCCATCTGAAACAACCCAAATACATTCCTAAAAATGCTGCAAAAAAAACCCACTGTGGAAAAGGGAGAGCTAGTGGAAAAGCCAGTATTGCAAATAGACAGACAGCTCTTCTTGATTGCCTTCCTCTCACACATGGCTGAATACAGCCATAACACTAGAGGCCTTCTGCATGGCTAAAGAAGAGGATGGAGCCTGTCATACATGGTAGATCCCAGAGCTTATAGTGCAAAAGAGAGGAAAGTTAAATAAACATGGATAGCCAGCAGCAACAGCACAGTCTAAAATCAATAGTGTCGATAGTGGCAATCTGCCAGAGCAGTGCCCCAGGAGGTGAACTGGAGTGATCTCTGATCTTTTACTGCTGCAACACAGCACTCTTAAATGCCACTGTCGGGAAGAAAGGGCCTTCTGAAGGGCATGAGAAGACACTGACCCAGTTTTCACTGAAGGAAACTGCCAGTGGAAGTTGTGCATCCTGTAGAGGCAGGGATTGCAGCAGCCACTGCCAAGGGCTTGGGAAGTCCAAACCAAGGTGGAAGCACTATAGACTATGGTATGATATTACCCAAACTCCTGTGTCAGGTCACCTGAGCTTCCCATCTGTAACAGAACAGTTTTGCAGCTGCCACTTCTCAGGCCTTCCCAGTGTCAGCTAAAAGTCTTCCTAAAAGAAAGCATTTATTAGTATTCTGCAGCAAGTGAGGCACAGCAACACTGAGTAGAGCATCAATACTAAATAAAATTAATTGTAGCATGTTTGTTGCTTTAGGCACCCACTGTGCAGTCATCTGAAAGATGATGTTGGTAACAGGAGATGATTTCCCATTTCTTTTGTAAATGTGGTCTAATAAGTAAGTGTGTTATGTCTTATCTCATCGCTGGCTCCACAGTCAGTTTCATCAGCAGTTGCTTTTTGTGTGACATTCCTGTTTTAAACAGTGATCTTAGGATTGGTTCATTAGCCTGGCCCGGCAGCATTTGCCTTGAAGAGTGATCAGTGAAAGAGTATGAGAAGTGGCCATGTCAGAGTACAGTGCTGTGATACAGTTATTGTGATGAACCATTCTTCTTTTTCATTGGCCAACATCAGGCTTGTACCTAATTTTAATTTGGCATCCACCTTACAATGCTTCTCTTCCCCTGCCCTCAAAGCCTCATTTTTTCTCTGTCCCTTCGTCTCTAACCTTTTTCCCTTTTTACCTCTTTTCCCTGGCAGACAATAACCCAATCTCCTTCTTTCCAAACCTCTCTGTTCCCTTCTGCCTCTATGCACAGTGACAGAGCACAGCCCTTATCATGAGGAGAAGATGCAGACTTGAGATTGAGCTGAATTTCAGCTTTTATTTTTCAGTTCTCTTTCTGTCTTCTGTTGGCAACCTGCTGCTTTCCATTTCACTGAAAGCAATGTGTGGCCATTCCTGAAGAACAGGCTTGAAAACTGCATTTGTTATTTTACAAAATATACGTGAGCTCCATTTAAAATACACAGAGTTTAGCATATACGCAGGATTTACACATAGTATTTAGGATTTAGTAGGTGCTTATGTGGTGATGGCTGTTTTACGTGTCAGTCTTGTGCAGGAAGTCTAAGGGAGAGCATTCTGTTTGTTTTTCCTGAAGCATTTTATCTTCAGAGTGAAAATTCACTGGCCGTAAACTTCCATTATTAATTGTGGCTCTGTGTTTCCCAGGTGTCATTTCGAAATACATTAGTGTCTAAGGTCTGAACTGAATCTGAATTGAATTTTGAAGGTTACAGAACCTTTTCCACATGGAGTTAGTGCTGTCTCTCTAGCTTCCAGAATACCATTAAAACAAGCTCTCTTGTAATAATTTCTGTGTTCCTGTGTATTTCTTCTTTGCTCCTACCTGCATGACCCTGCATTTGTTGTGACCTGCCTTCCCGTATCGTCCAGCCCTGCTGCCCCACAGGGAGCAGGGAGCAGCGAAGCCACATGAATCCTTTGTGCCTTTAGATAGATTTTATTGGGCTGTGTAATCTGAGATGCACATGGTACTGATGATACCGTACGAAACAGTTTATGCAGCTGGGGTTTCACCCCTCCAACCTTCTACCTTAGACACGTGCAT
Organism: Numenius arquata; assembly: GCF_964106895.1. Lineage (NCBI taxonomy): Eukaryota > Metazoa > Chordata > Aves > Charadriiformes > Scolopacidae > Numenius > Numenius arquata. Next base: position 14,888,817 of record NC_133585.1, on the reverse strand, counting down.
ATGTCTGTGCATTTGCTTTAGAATGAGGGCTAATACATTTCTGAAAGACGAAGTTCTTGATTAAACAGGCGTCAAATTGCAACCTGTACCAAAAGCTGGTCATACCTTAGTCAGTGTTTTGGTATTTGCACGCCAATCAGTTATTCTTTATATCTATTTATCTATTTTCTGCCAAATCTGTTCTTTTTGCAATTATAAAATTTTATCATGCAGTAGATACTGCATTTTTAATTTTAGTAGTGGGCTTACTGGATACACATATTGGAAGGAAAATAAGGATGCAAGACTCTGAAGTTATGCTTTAATTTTCCCTTGATTTGAACAGAAACACCCTGTCAGTAAGTTTAGGGTAAATGCTGCAAGAAAGGCCATATTTCATGTACATAATGCTTTCATTCACACTGCCAAATGGAGAAAAAAGCGAACAATAACAGCTGTTCTGAGTTATGAATACACATCCTGCTCTTCTGTTTGTTAAAAGATTTTATGTACATTTAAGGAAAAGTAGCAAACATCTGTGAAATGAAACTCAAATTCCTATTGCTATAGGTTGTGCTCTTCTGAACAGTTTGGGTTTTTTTCCCAAATTTGAAAGTTTCTTTCAGAATCCTCCTATTTTTAGCAGTGCTTCCAAAACCAGATTGCTTAAAGCTCTGATACAATCATTTGTACAACTTGTTAATATTGTATTTGACTATGTTTGACAGAATTTTTAGGACTAATGACTTACTTTCATAGAGCCAGACAGGTATAGGAAAGTGATTTATCACATTGTTTAGTGAGTAGCTTGCAATGAAGTGCTTTCTGTTGACAGAACGGCTATACGCCGCTGCACATAGCTGCCAAGAAAAACCAGATGGACATAGCGACCACACTGCTGGAATACGGTGCTGATGCCAATGCTGTAACCAGACAGGGTATTGCCCCTGTACATCTTGCCTCTCAGGACGGCCACGTGGACATGGTGTCGTTGCTTCTTACTAGAAATGCTAATGTAAACCTCAGCAACAAGGTGAGCGTTCTCCCTGCTTGGTGCTAAGGCAATAAACAAACGTGGTGATAAGAAGGATAGGGGCCTGCATTAAATTTTGTCCACTGTGTGATTCTGTATGTTCTGAAAAACCTCTGCAGGTATTTGAATATGCATCATTTCTTCCAGCAAAGAGAGCAGCATGCTGTGTCACACTGAATGAACTGTATTTCATAGTACCCGAGTTCTGATGATAGCACATACTGCAGAAGAACTCATTATTCCATCTCCCTCCCTTCCACGTTTTGCTAGTCTGCCAAAACATTCCCAGAGAGAAAATGTCTTCCTCCCCTCAGCAGTTTTTGGGGTTGGCGCCTGTCATTTATGAGCCTCTAGATGTACGCCTGCCCATTAAGCAATGGTAGCAACTAACTTGTTAAGGGAAGATGATTTTTTTTATGGGATAATAACAGCAAAGTTGTCTGAGATTTTGTTCATTAATAAAAGTGATTCTTCCTTCCCAGTGGGTGTTTCTTAAAACACTGTGACTTTTGGTGTAATTTCTTCTGGGAGAAGGAAAGGGAAGTAGGTAGACTTTTAGTTTCTACACATATGAATTTCTACGCCATTACATCTGCTCTGTAGTAATGTTTCTAGCAAATGTGCAGCCCTAATTCTTTAAATGCCCCACTAGACATCAGAGAGGTTGTAATGTGCAGTTTCAGTATGGATTTATGTGGCTGAAGTAGAAAGGCAAGAGACAAATTTTTCATGGAAAATATTTCTTATTCTCAGCAGGTAGAAAGACTTGATGTCCTCTGAGGCTGTGGGTGATGCTGCACAGGGCTGCTATGTTTTCCTGTTTCTAACTTTACAGTTTGGTTATTTTTGGGCCCTCCTTCAGGAAGCTTCTCTTGCAGATGTTGATTTCCCCCCCCCCATCTCAAGTGTGTGGGCTTATGCAGCGCAGGATGTACTTTGTATCCCCACAGGGCAATTTGCCATGTACATGCATCATGGCTATCATGGTTTTGCTGCTGAGGCTAATACAGAGAGCATGACTGCAGCTGCTTGGCATTTTGATTCAGTCCCACCAGAGGTTAATTACCTGCAACATCCTTCAATCTGTTAGTGTTTGGTTGTAGTCTAGTTTCTCATTATACTGATAAAACCACCTTTTGAAAATAGTTCCCCTGTTCTCACTTAGGGATGCACGCTTCCTCTGAGCTCAGCACCTACATTTGAAGCCAGATATTTAAAGCACACTAACTTTTGAGTTTTGCAAGGGAAATAAAAAGAGCATTTTGTTTTCCATAGAATGATTGGGAATTGAATACTCTGACCCCCAGTGTGGGCACTGAGCACTTATTAAATCTTTTTAGAAGGTTTGGCCCATAATATCCAGGCTCCATTAGGTAATTTACAGTTGGTTACTGTTATATATTTGTGTAATGTGACCCACTGAAGCTGCACTGTCATCAGGCTTGCATGTTCGAGTACAATACAGTGGAACGCTCTCAGAGTAACTGCCTTTGGTAGCAAGTGCACGGTGGATGTGGGTTTGGGTTCAAGGGTAGGAAACTTAGCGAGTGTTTCTGCCTGATGTGCCAACTGCTGCCACCTGCTCTTCTGTCACTGGTGCTAAAGACAGTAGGAACAGGAGGAAAGAAAAAGAGCAGTGATTTGCAAGTAAAGGATATTCTTTCCCATTCCTAATGACATCCCATCAGCAGACTGTCTCTTCTACCTCTTCTACCTGAGAATTTGCATGTGACACAAAGTTGCATAGCTTTTGGAGTCTTTAAGGATTTTAGATCTCAAGTTCCAGATAAGGAAAATAATGAGCTTTCCAAAAAGTAAGTGTGTCAGTACATGTCATCCAGCAAGTCTCTGTGTTCCCTGAGTGGAGAGAAATGGACCTGGTCTCAGAGAAATGTAGTTTAATCTTTTCTGTTTGTGTTTTAAAATTATCAAGTAGAGAAGTAAAAGGTAAGGATAAATCTGAGTTATGTTACTTCAGGAAAATTTGTAGAAGTGTAAACAATAATTCAATGTTTCTTTTAAAATCTGCTCATTCTAAGGAAGTGAATTAGGAGGTAAAAAAGTACTTTGCAGTTTTTTCTTAAAATGCTCTAATTTGCTATCCTACATTAAGCCCTGCATGAAGAAATGTTCCTTGTGTAGAAGAAACATTATCTTTCTGGCTTTCAAATTGTACTTTCTTGCAAATCAACGAATGTGATTAGGAAGCATGTTACACAGTGAAAGTGGAATTTATAATTCCTTTAAATTCCATAGGCTGTTTTGAGTCTTACTAATACCTGAATTTGCATTTTAGTATTCATGTGCTTCATTGTTACTTGTTGCTTTTAATTTACAGAGTGGACTGACGCCACTCCACCTGGCTGCTCAAGAGGATAGAGTCAATGTAGCAGAGGTTCTTGCTAACCAAGGAGCTGCTGTTGATGCACAGACGAAGGTATGAGCACCACTGTCAACCTGTATTATTTCCTTTCAGGGAGGCAGGAGCCTGTAGACTGGACTATTAATCAATTTCAGGGTGAAAAGTGAAATAACAGCAGAGAAACATTCCTTGTAATACATTATTATAGAATATATTCTGAAAACTGAATATATATAAATTTGAATGTTTAGTGTTACTGCTTTGAGCAGGAAGCGTATTTGTTGCCAAATATGTAGGTCAATATAGATTTAGATTGTATCCTACTATTGTGTGTCACTGAAGGTAAGTGGGATTGATCTATTTTTTATGTAAGGAAACTTTCAGAAAAGCTTGAGCACTCTCTACAGAGAGTCATGTTGTCTTTTACCATATTCATACACTCATCTGCTTTTGGTATTTTTTACATGTTGTGTATACTTTCCATTCAGCTGACAGTAGAAACAACACAGCAGAACTGCTATTTAAAACATCTGTATTTACAGCAAGAGAAACAGTGTAAATGCAATGTAGGCATTCCTGATATTAAGTGGTTAATATTTTTTCCCATCACTTAAGAGACTTTATGAAATGAAGCAGTCTCATTTCCTTGAGCTGATACTAGCCACCCATAGACAAGATTCTGCAAGTAAAGCCATTGTTCATGTGTAAAGATTCCCCCCCACCCCTAGAGCTTGACTTAGCCTTCGTGACTCAGCGCCTCTGAATTTCTAAGTCACTTGTGTTGCAATCATGTGTTGCAATGTGAGGTGAGTTATTTCATCGTATGGGTACATTCTAGGGAACTGACTTTTCTGTTGTCCCAAGTTCACACTAGACCGTTGTTCTCCTGATGGTAAACATTAGCCTGTCAGATTGTCAGTAAATATTGCTCTACTCTACCTTCAAAAATAATATTGGAGAAGAATCATTTAATTCTTGAGGACAAATTTGAAATTCTTTATCACTGTTATCTAATATGAAGTGTGTATATATATATGCGATAGTGGTCCATTTCAAATTTACTTGCCTAAAAATAGGTTTGCCTGAAGTAAATATTTGGACTCCTCAATATTTAGGAGTCCAAATATTTACTTCAGGCAAAACTGGCTTTCCAAGGTACTTGGGGATGGCTTTTGAGACCCCAAGCAATGACGCCTCCCACTTCACAGTGTTGGTTTTAAGAGCAATGTTGTGAGTAAATTCCAAGAGCCTGTGGTTTCATGCTCGCTAATGGTGTATATGGTGCTCAGAATTTAACGATGATGATCTCAGTTTTGATTACACTTGCATTCTTCATGCATTATCTAGATCTCGGACTCATTCCTTTAGCTGGGCAAGAAATCTCTGCTAGGTGTGTGTCACAAGTTTAGGTGCTGTGCTTGCATCCCAGAAATGTCCAGGTGTGTCAGACTGTCCGGCAATATTATCATTCTGTCATCACACTGACATCTCAGGGGTGAATCCATCATCTCTGGCTGCAGCTCAGCTGATCATAATCCATGGCAGAGGGAAAAGCCATTGTTATGTGATTTTTCTACTGTGCAATTCCAACTGTACCAGCTACTGGTTGCAATGACATTATTCTGACATGAAACTGAAATAGTGCTGCTGAAGTCCTAGGAGCTTCTCCAGCTTTATACTTTTGTAACATATCCTCAGCCTGTAGTTTACAGGTGAATCAGTCTGGGTTCTTTAGCATCTGCTAAATCACCCACCGGTAGATGAGATCTACCCTGGTTTATTCTTTGCATGATTTCTTCAGATGTATGCGGTTGCCTTTCTGGAGATAGTTCCTACCTGGTTTTGGTTTCTGTAGCAAGACATTGCCAAACCTCCTCTTTTAACTTGGTCAGAGCTGCATTGCCTCCTAGCCTGTACAACTTGTCTGTGAGTGTTTCTCTTCTGTTGAGCGTTCACTCTTCTCTGTCCCACAAATAGTAAGTAGTCTAAGGAGACATTTACATTGACAGGTGCAGGCAGTCACGTGGTCCCTTTGCCTGCTCTCCAATGTCCAAATAGGATCCAGTTCTGGACTAGTGGCCTTTTAGTCACATTAGCTTGGTGGAAACGTCTGAGATACTGTCACAGCTGAGAGGCAGGGCATGTTTGTTGGGTCTCAGGGCCAGCCTGGCACTGTTGCACAGGCTCTGTACTGAACTTTAAGCCTGGCAGGGTGGCAACGTGGTGGTGCCGGCATGTGACTCTGTAGAGACACACAGAAAAGGAACTTCAGTTTCTCATTCAGAGATCTCCTCTGGGTGGAGTTGAATTTCTTAATTGCATCTCTGAAAATTGAACTGGTCAGTAAGTAAAATGGTACACAAGGGGAAAAAAATGCAGGCATATTTGGCTATCTGCAGCATGAATCCTGTCATCAATATAATTTTAAAGAATCCAACAGTTGTTCACCTTCATTTCTCAGTTATGTATGTAACTATCGCAAATAAAGAATATTTTCCCAGTATCTATTTGTTTCCATGGGACTGCCCCATAGTTGTCAGGAAATGGGGCAGGGACTAAGAGGTCAGGCAAAGTCCTGGTGTATTTAAGCAGGACTACTTTCTGGTGTAACAGATCACCTCTCTGGGAAAACGTGCATTATCAATCCTGTAGGCCTCGTGGTGAAGAACACCTGCAATGGCTTGTCCTCCTGCCCTACCATGCTAATTTGCCCTCTCTGCTGTAGGGAACTGTCTCCTCCTTAGGAAGAAAGTGCCCACGTGCCTTGCAGAATCGTGTTGGAGTGGAGTGAGCTTGATGCTTGTTCACTGGCTTCTGCAGAGTCCCATCTGCTGGGTTTGTGCAGCAGTGAGCCCTCCGGGCTCCACACAGTCGGCCACATGGAGGTCGTTTGCCAGATAGCCACTCGCTACGGCCTGTGATATAAGAACTTATAAGTGCCAATGCAGTGCCATGGATTTTAGCATGGAATAGTTTCTAGATAAACTGGTGATCATCTTGAGTTCTAAGGAAAGAGCTGACAAGCTCTGAACTTCTACAATGAAGGAAAAGTGTTATGCTGTAAGAACTGCCATACCTTGACCTCATGTTCTATGCAGGTGAAGTTTAGATGATTGGCTTGTAACATAGCAGCTCTGTAGTTACAAGCGCTCTTGTTTAGATGGATTAACTGTTCTATGGCGATAAAAGGTCTGTGCAAGCTGCCTCTAAAACCAGAGGCACTGGGGAGCAAGATACAGCAACAGCTGAGTTGGCTTCAGGAGCATTGTTACTATACTTGCATGTTTGCATGATACTGTCCAGCATGTCCAGTTCAGGCTCATTACTTTGGACATACAGTGGCAGAGATGTGGCCATCCATGCCTTAAAAGTCAGTGAAGCTGCACAGTTTAGAGTGGCATTGTATTGGGGATTTCAGCAGTGTTACCGCTGACCTTCTGTTTTCTTCTCTCTGTTTCATACCCGTTCGCTTTTGTTACTTCAGTTATTGCGATCTGGATGACTATTCAGTAGTCTTTCTATAATTTCTTTGTTTAGATTTTCTCCTTATCATATTTTTCATTTTCCTAGGTTAAGGAAGCATCGGTTATGTCACTTCAGCAGAGTATCTGTCAATAGAGAGAAAATACTTAGTATCTTAGCAGGTCATTCAGCTTCTTGAGTAGGGACCAATGAGCTATCATCTTCCACCTCTGGTACATGTTCTTTAATCATCATTTATATATAACTTACCGCTCCCTGTGAAAACATCTAGAGTTTGCAATTCTGACACATGGGAGTTCTTACTCCTGCTCAGGTTCTGTGGGACACACAAGATAAGGGTTTTTCAGGTGATTAGAGGAGAAGATTGGGCAGAAACACATTTTATATCCTGAAGCTATAGCAGAGAAGAAAAATATCCAATACTACAGAAAATCTCTACTGCAGGAGATTAGTCTGTATGATTGAGATCAGTTTTGGCTCTAAAACTTATGAGCATTTTCAAAATTGCTCTCAGACCTGAACCATTGCAACTGTGGTCCTCTCTTGGGGTGGTTTCCCTCCCAAGAACAATTTTTTCCTGAACTTTGTTGTAGAAAAAGGCATGAAAGGAAGTGTAGCTGCTGGTTTTGAAGTCCATTTATTGATGGTGTTATGGGATCCTTGTGGTTCTGCTGCACCAATTAACTAAATAACTTCTAATCCCAGAGCTGCTGGAGTCTGTCTCAGTGCTGAAGAGTAAACACCACTGGTTTCACACACCAGAACTAGTGCTTGAGAGGCCACAAGGCTGCTCCTGCCACTTGAGGATGACGTTTTGTGTTGTGGCCTAAACCTCAGCAATGTTAGACTGAGCTCTGATTGATAAGCCACAGAAAACACCTACCTTAATATGCAAGAAGCAAGTAATAGAATGGTGGGAAAGTAGCAACACTAAAATGCACTTCAGACAGTGAAGCTTCAGAGCTGCTTCAAAGCCCTTCACGTTTAGAAAGCTTTAAAAACTGAATTTAGTGTTCACAAAGGCATGTTAGTGTCCTGCTGCAAAGGCAGCAGACTTTGTCCATTCTGACGTTACATTTGTGTCTGAATTTAGGTACATTAAAGAGGTTTTGGTCCTGAAAATCTGTATTATGCAATATCATGCTTAACACAAGGAGTGCTTATCTTACACGTAATATTTGGGAGTTAAAAATCAATCTGAAGCCATGGCTATGAGCAGATATTCCTTCTCTGGTGGTCATGTTGAATGTGTAAAAGCTATACTGGTACATGTGATGTTGCTTTTGTTGCAGGGATTTTGTGAACGGAATTGGCACAAGTAAATATTGTTTCATGGCTCAGCAGGTGTCCACATGTCATTTTTCAACTGTTTATTCCATTGGATAGTGTTATTGTGGGATACAGCATTGCCATGACAGACTGGCAAAGAGTGCTGGTTCAGTCAAGGATGAAGAGCAGGATTTGGAGCTTTGATATCAGTGCAGGTTGTTTTAGTCAAACAGTTGCTACGCTGTATTTGGTGTAGAGACTCTGCTGGGGGAATCAGTGGTCTCACAGTCCCTTCTTGATGACTGTTTGGAAAATAAAGCCAATATTAAACTGTCTGTTGTTCCTAAAACTGTAGTATTTGTAGGAGATAATGGTGACTGAGAGGTCATGATGTTCTTTTGCCGGTTGAGTTGGGCCTTTTATTTCAGATTTATTCAGGGAGATTTATTCAGGTCTGCCTGCCTTGTTCTGATAGGAGCCCCATACCAGCCTGAGTGCTACAGTGGTTCATAACAGCAATCCAATTTTTCCATTGGAATATCTAATTTTCAGATGCAGAAAGAGATAGGAAGGAGGCAGGGAGGGTGGGAAGTGCTATCAAGAAGAATCACTTTCATACAGAATGAGCACTCAAATACAGGTATCTTCAGTATATTTTCATGGTACGTTATCTCTCTCTCCTTGGCTCTTGGTACGTGCTCAGTTGTTATCAAGACATTTGTGTGGAAATTTCCAGCCTAATAATGTGCAATAATGAACTCTTGTAAGGTACTGCAACATGTCAGGCCCTGATTCAGCAAAGTAATGAAGTGTGTATGTACACGTAGGCTTCCCTGTTTCATTCAATCAAGGCTGGATGCCTTTGTGATCTTTGGAACCTAGAGCATTTTCTAACCTTATCAACAATAATACTGTAGCTTCATTGTCTGACATTTACAGCAGAAAAAACAAAAACAGAGCAGCTTGAGAGTCAGCAGGACTAGATAGATGCAGTAATTCAAGCTGTTAAGATTTATGGTTATTACCAGTGGAGGATATTAAAGTAATTCACTGACATGATATACAAGGCTTGTGATAATTTCTCTCAAAAAATTGAAGGGCAAAAGAATAAGGGCTGCTTTGTGTTTGTGTGTTCCATTTTAATTGAAAAGCTCAGTATTTCTGATTATTTTTTATTTTGCACTTATTCTTGCGGCTTTTGATAAGCCCTTCCCAGCTGCTAACTCCCATATTGCTGCTCATGCTTTAAAACAGCTAGAAGCAGCATGGTGGCTGACTGCCAGAAGGTGATGCGCATTAAGAGCTGTATTAAACAAAAGCCCTGATTTTCTTGGGAGTAACTTTTTTAATATTAGGATGCCTACTAAGTCCTGTGGTGCTTTGCCAGTAAATATAACTCTGAACCTAAACTGCTGTGCAGAAATGTGTATAATTGTGGGACAGGGTTGGTTTGGTTGTTGGGTGGGGTTTTTTTAATTATTAACAGCTTTTGAAGCAAAATATTTTAGCTTCCTGGACACATTTCTATAGAGAATGAAAGTAGCAAACTCAAGTGGCTGTGAGAGTTGCTACTTTTATAGTGAATTTGGTTGTGTAATTGCAGAATCTGCCAGTTGGGGTGTTTCAGAAAAGTTAACAGAGTATCTGTTTTCCATGAGGATGTTGGGATATAAATATAAATGTTATACCTTCCTGAGCCAGAAACAGTTGAATGCAGGAATCTGTACTGTAGCTGAGAAGCAAATTATAGCCTTTCTGAGTCTCGGGCATTAAAAGGGCATTTTGCTAATTAGTTTTATTTTGACCAATGCCTTCACTACAAACATTGCTGACTATAAGCATGAAAGATGTCCTCTGGTGGCTGATGAGGCCTAACATGCCCAGTGAGATGTGACCCGCCGTGTCAGATCTCTGTCACTCTGCTGTCAGTGACTGTGTGCTGCATTAGGCACTGCCTTGTCAAACACGACATGATGTGAGATGACCACAGGGTATGGCAAACTTAAAAGAAAGCTCCCAGGCCCCTCCAGGGAGTTCAGACAGGAAACTGGTATTTTGCCACTGGGCTAGCAGGTGCCCACGTTGCTACTCAGGACGTGTGATGCCTGAGATGCCTTTCTCTGCGTGATGCAGAGAAACTGCCTTTCAGTGCACACGCCTCCAGCTGCCATACCTGACCAGGCCAGCAGCACCAAGAGCTTCAGAGGCTCCTTCAGCTTCAGATCTGTGACACCAGGAGCTGTAGGAGGAAGAATAGTGACCACATCACTGTGGAAATGTCATGATTTCTGCCATGCATTTGGAAGGGAAAGAGGAGAAGTTTTCACTTAGTCTCTGATTTGAACAGCAGGCTGGTCACGAGTGACAAAGAGCATCAATAATTACTCCCCTAGTCATTTATGAAGGTAAATCTTTGTATATACCATTTGTAGAAGGAAATTGATGTTGTGCTGCAGTAAATATGAGGGGTTTGATAGGTCCCCCTTCAATATTCGTTGTTACAGGCTGGAGAGGGGAGTCTTTACAGATCACTTCAAAGAGAAATTTGAGATCAGCTGGTCTTGGCTGTCCGATACTCTCCAGATTTTAATGTTTTAAGGTTATTAGCAGGGGTTCCCAGCAGGTGGCCCTTGACTTTGGATTTCATCTCCCCTGTTGGTTTTATGATGTCTGATTTTTGTTGACCTTGCAGTTAATGTTGAGGCCTGTATTTTGAAGGGGGAGAAGGGAATTAAGTTTATGGAGGAGGAGGTTTCACAGTATTTTTTTTAACTGATATTTTGATAGTTTGGCCATGTTTTAATCTGAGTTTATCTTTGGATGTGTAGGAGCAGGGGCTGCAGGAGCTGTGTTTGAGGTACGTGGCTGTGAGTATGCTCGGCATTCTGCTGAAGACTCAAGACTCTGGCCAGCTTAGGGAGTCCTGTCAGATTCAGACCCCGGGCACTGCTAGGAAGCTGTTAGGCAACCCTAAACTAACAGCAACTGTAAGATGAGGTCCCAGCATACAGTTCATGATGATTACGTTTTAGCTAGTGCTCAGGTTCTTACCACTGTGCACAACTATTCTCGCTGGAAAAGTTCTTTGTAGTCATTTGGCATCTAATCCAATGTTCATATTAAGTCAATGGAAAGTTTCATTCTGCTGATGCCAATGGAATTTGGATCTGGCGCTATTTCTTGCAATGATTAACTCTTCCTGGTTGTCAAAGCTAGTGGTTTCTTTAGATGGCAAAGAGTATATAATTAACTAAAGAAAAAATACACACCCTAATTTAAAGTAACTGGCACAGCTACCATCTCCTAGCATGCGTTAATACAACTGAAATTAGATATCCTTGTATGAAGTAGTATGAGAGGCAAAGTGACATGAAGAAAACAGTATGTCTAAACCCACAGAAATTTGAAACTTCCTTGTGGTGGAAATAGTTCACATCTGAGGTTTTCTCATTCTTTCTTCTGAGTGGCTTTGACCTCATGGTTTGAACAGGTGGTGTAATGCTGGCTACTGAACCCCAGACCTTGGACATGCCTTCTTAGTGCTATTGACCAGGTTGTCTCACCAGCCCGCACCTCACTGACACCGATGTACAACTGAAGGATGACAGGCTGCTGCTTTTAACTCCCTGTGTGCTTCTATCTCTTGGGCACCAGGCTTTTCTTCTTGGAGCAGGAAAGCAAAGGCACTTTTTCATTTTTAACGCTGATGAGAGCAGCAGGAGCCAGGTCAATACAAGACCAGCCCATTTTTCAGTGTTTCTACCCACGAGGTTGGATTTTGGATCTGAGTGCAGATTGTTCAGTACCAAGTAGTGTATTTTCCTTCTGGCCGTGTTGCTGCTTTGGACTCTATCAGCAGCCAGGGCATGCACTATGGCCATGTTTCCCCATATATGTTATAACTGATCTTTCTGCCACTGGAATTAGTGATCTCAGACAGCCTCACCTCTTACCCTTTTTCTGAAAGCAGAATTTTTGTAGATTAACAGTAGTGCACGTTCGCAGCATATTTTACCATGTGTTTAGTATGAGATATGATTTTTACAGCCTAGTAGTTGATTTTTCCATAAAAACTGGTAATGGAGCATGGGGCCAATACCACATTGGAAGTCGCCAATACCACACTGGAATAGCAAAAGGACATGTTACATTGGCAGTGTAGTTTCATTCTGCTTGCAAAATGGTGGTGCCCCATGTGAACGCTGGCTAAGATGACCCTTCTGGCATCTCAGAGCGTGTCAAGTGGGTTCATAACACCTGACCTTTAAGGGGAAAGGAATCCTGATGACTCACCTCAGGAGAGAAGGAAGTCCATTAATTCATCTCTGTGAGCCAAGCACAGCATCTGCTGGAAAGCCATCAAGCTATTAGTATGACTGGGGGGGAGATCTGGGGAAAAGTGGCCTCTCTCCATGCCATGGAGAAAAATAACACGTGTCCTGTTTAGAGGTAGCCATCTCCCAAGCTATTCTTTGTACAGCTCTAGATTGATTATATTTGTTAAGGAAGAAGAGATAGCGTTGTCTTGCAGGGAAGATAAGGCAGGAAAAGATAATTACTTCAAGAAAGATAATCTAATCATTCCCAATATGTTAAGCATCTCAAGTCAGTCCAACTTTTTCAAAACTGCTAACAGTGTGCTCATGGACTAAGAGATTAGAAAAAGAACAGCAAGAGTAAGCTTTGGTCCTCTTTGTTTTGTTGCATTGTATGTTAAATGTTAACTGTTGATTAAAGTGTTTATTACGATTAACAGGTTTCAACATGCTGTTTGACTTATTTTAAATATGTGGGTTTTAAAGTGAGTGAGTTCAGAGTCAGCCTAGTGACTCCTGCTTTGCTACCAGTAGTTTTTAAAAAACAGTAGTAATTTTAAAAAAAAAAAAAATCTTGTCAGATTTTTGAGTGATGTTCTTCTTATACTTACTGGTTTTAGAAAAATTTCTAAAATATGTATACTTTACTATAAAAAGCCATTTAGTTGTGTTTAGAACATTTAGTGGGGAAATCCCAATGTTGACAAACAGTTTTAGTCTGTCCACTAGAAATGAAAAACAAGTAATAGGAACAAAAAGGATACAGTCAAGTTTCTCATATTTGCAGTTGCCAAGAAAAAGCCATTTCTTCCAGTTTGTGTAACACAAGGACAGACACATGAAAAATTAGAACTTTCTGTCATAGAGCCTCAATTCACCAGCTGGTGTTCCAGTTTCTGTAGGACTATATTGTTCCGGCAGAGCTGGCAAATCAGTTGCATTGTTTTAGATTTACCTTCCGGGTGTTTCAGTCAAAATGGATGAGCTGCAAATTGCACCCTGGCTGAGGCAGCTCTCAGCGTGCCTGGTTTTTAGAAACTTGTTATTACTTACTTTTTTATTTATTTGGTTATTATCACACTGTAGGAACACCAAGCATGTGAAGCCCACTGTGCAAGGCATTATCCACATGTTAATTTTAAAAGCTGGGCTCTGCCCCATTCTGACCATTGGAAAGGAAGGCAAATCTTTAAACACTGCATGTGTTGAAGATTACAGAAATACAAGGCATTCACAAAGAATGGGACTTGAATCAACGTTCGAGGTGTTGTTTTTTTTCCAAGATTGGAGGATTTTTCACATAGGCCAAAGAAATAAAGCTTAACAGGATTTTTGCTGTTTCGTGTCTGGTTTTTTGTTTTGGTGTTTTTTGGTTTTTTTGTTGGTTTTTTTTTTTGTCGGGGAAGTGTGGAATATTCACATTCACTAATTGCTTACGTTCATTCTAGATGGGATACACTCCTTTGCATGTTGGCTGCCACTACGGAAACATAAAAATTGTTAACTTCCTTCTGCAACATTCTGCAAAAGTTAATGCCAAAACGAAGGTGAGTTTTCCGCCTCTGCTTCTCTCACTCAGTGGAGGCGGCTTCTGCGCCGTGTCCGCTGCAGCCTTTCCCTTTCCCTGCAGAACGGGTACACACCGCTGCACCAGGCTGCACAGCAGGGGCACACACACATCATCAACGTCCTGCTCCAGCACGGCGCGGCGCCCAACGAGCTCACTGTGGTAAGTGCAAGGGGTCTGCCGCGAGGCCAGCGCTTCCCCCTCGGGCTCAGCTGTCCCCACCCTGCGTAAATCCTTTGAGCAAGGGAAATGTGAAAAAAATGTATGTGGTGGGAGAGGAAAAGAGCAGAGGAAGCTTATTCCCATCGCCCCCGCATCCTCTATGCCATGATCTCTTCCAAAACTAGAACAGCAAACATCTGAAAATCTTTTCATTTTCATTCCATTTCTGTAAAGAGTTAAAAAATTAGTTATATGTCCTACTACCCAAAATATATTTATTTCAATCACCAACATGCAAACATTTATTTGGCCTTTATTGTGCATTCTTCTACAGTTAATTAGCAGTTTCTACACTTCTCCTTGTTAACATTCATCTTTTGTTATAAATGTTTTAATTGCTAGAATGGAAACACTGCCCTTGCCATCGCGAAGCGACTTGGCTACATTTCGGTCGTTGACACATTGAAAGTGGTGACAGAAGAGACCATGACTACAATTGTAAGTACAGCTTAGTTCAGTAGCGAATGGAAGAATTTTTCCTAAGCCAGTGTCTTCAGCTTTTTTTAGTTACGTGTCTACTGAGATTCCAATTTAATTTCCTCCTATTTCCTTTTAGCAGTATAAAGTGGAAATTAAGTCAAATATGAGCAATATATTTTTAAGGTAGTAGACGTTATTGGGATGTATGCATCCAATCAGAAAATGGACAGTGTAAACGACTGGTCATGGCTGCCATGTTTTTCCACACATCATCTTGTTTAAGGCACAAACCATGCGAATATGGGCTTGTTTGTAGTTGAAAAGACATTCCTACAGACTTATGTAAATAGAAGCTGCTTCTGCCTTTTGAGTTTGCCAAGGGACTGATGTATAATGATTTGTATTTGGCCTAAGAAAACCTTTTCCAATCTAAAAAGTCATTGGAATTTACTTAAAAGCACCTCATTATGTAGTTTCTGGTGTCTTCTGCAAGATGGTGAAAGGCTGTCTTCTGCAAGCAGCCACAGTCAGCTCCTGCGAGCCCAGATATCCATTCACTGACTTGTACAGGAACTCCTGCTTGTCTCTCTTGCCTCTTAGGAAGGCTGATTGCAGCATTAGCCAGGAGAGATTAAAGGGATTAGCAATGGTCAAATATTACATGCTACCAGAAAAACGGTGACTCACAGAATCCAAGATATTTCTCAGAAAGATCTTTTGTTCATTAAAGTTTTGCCAAATTGCTCTACGAAAAAAGCAGTTTTGTGAGGTGAGGAGCCTCCCTGTACCACCGTAGGAGTAAAGCCAAAATTGAGTCTTAAGAACAATTCAGAGCATTGGCTCCATGTCTGCCTTTTCTTTTCTGCAACTCTTTCTGATTAAAAAGAAGGAAGAGAAGTATGTACACGTATGTATTTTTAGGTGTATCAGAGATGGAAAGCAGTTACTGTGTGTTCCGTGGGTTGTCGTCGCCCATTTGTGCAGCCTGTCAGTGCAAGCAGGTGGTTACAATAGGATGAGCGTTTGGGGTGACAGGCAGGTTTTCGCTCTGCTGCTGCATGTGCCTTTTCTTCCTGTGACTTTCCTGATTGTGGTCTATAATTCAGTAACTTACAGAAAATCATTACAAAATGCTTCAGTGCCTGAAAAAAAAAAGTCCTGTGATTTTGCTAGTTTAACAGCAATGTGTTAAAAAGCTTTGTCAGTAATTCCCACAAAATGAAGTGTCTGAGGCTTTTTATAAGTTTTGTGACGTTTGAGCTCTTCTGCCTATATCAAGCTGTGACAGTAGCCCAAGAAACATGAACTGCCAAATGAGTATTCATGAGGTCAGAGAAAAGCTGAAATATTTTAAAATAAATGAAAAAGGAAATACTGTTTTGTTCTCCTGAACTTAATAATGATTTCTTGTTTGTATATGAAGGATGAGAAGTAATGGTGGTTAAAAATAATAAAACCTCCACAAAGATGAGGGTGGTTTTTGGTCTGGAGTTTGCTTGGTGGTTTGTTTTTTGGTTGGGTTTTTTTTTCTTTTTTCTTTTTTCTTTTTTTTTTTTGTCGTCGTTGGTTTTTATTCCACTGCACTCCTTGAATGGTAACTCTGCAGGGTCTACTGCGTGATGTAAAACTTCATCAGTGCTTGTTGTGCGGTACCCCAGCTGAAGAGTAAAATTTGCACGTGTGTGACTTGTGGGATACACAGGTATTCTAGGAACAGATTTCAGGCATTCGTAACATTTTTTTTCTGCTTCTAATTTTCTTTTATATTGGTCTTTGAGTCTGAATCGATATAAACATCAGGATGAAAATCAACCAACCACTTCTGAGTGTCTTTCATGCACAAATTCCTTAACGGGGTATCATTTAGCCTGCATGTGGTTACAATTGTTCTCATTTGTGGGAAAAACACACAATTCATGCTGAGGCATCTCTGAAAAAAAAACGCATAGATTAAGCCAGCTCCCAAACGGCAGCATTTTTCTAATGAAAAGGAGAAATACTTCCCTCAGAAAGTTTAGTTTAAATAGTGATGACCTATTCCTGCTCAAAATCTAGATGACTATTTAAAGAGTTCTTGTTAAACCCCTTAACATGAAAGTCTTTTCAGTGCATTTGTTTCTTCTTTTGGTAGCATCATCTTCTAGGTTTTCAGCTCATGCTTTTTCTGCTGTGGAAATGTAAATATAGTTTAAAACATAAATATAATATTGCCTATTTCTGTAGTCTTTTTAAATGTATAGTTCAATGCATCTATAAAAAGGAAAGCGAATAAGAAGCTAAAAAAAAAAATCTTATTTTGCTAACTGCGATAAAAATATGTTCTACCTTGCATTTAATTTTTAGAATAACTATAGTTTAAAGAAAAATGATGTCTGCACTCTGAAATGATTTTATTTTCTTTCACAGACTGTTACAGAAAAGCACAAAATGAATGTACCTGAAACCATGAATGAAGTTCTTGATATGTCTGATGATGAAGGTAGTAAAAAATAAAAAATCCCTCTTGCTTATTTTTCTGTTGTTGTAAGAAATGTTTGTTTAAAAAAAGCAACCACCAAATACTATTAGTTGGATATGGTCTTTGCACATTTGGTATTGTTTTACTTTGATTGTTTTGTTGTAGTCTATGCTTTTATTTAATTATTTTGTTTATTTAAATCATGCAGTTCGTAAAGCCAATGCCCCTGAAATACTCAGTGATGCTGAATATTTATCAGATGTTGAAGAAGGTATTTGTGCATTTTTGTATTGCAGTGATATTTAACTTAAGCCTCTTCCTTTTTTTAATCTGTCTGAAAATTAATCCTTTCAGATAATTTTCTTATTATCCCACTAACAATAATTTCTGCTTTACAATTAAGCACGCTTTCAACAATTATTTGAGCTACTGCTGATAATCCTCTAACTTTTTCTGAGTTTCTTACTCCTGATTTTTAATCAAATTACTTCCACTTTCCTGGAATAGTCTTTTGTTGCTGCTTCTATAAAGTGGGCAATAGTTCTATTATTGTAACTGAAAATTTAAATATTGGACAGAAGGGTCCAATATCAAAACACTTTGGAACAAACAGCTGCTAGTGAAAGTGAACAGCAGAAGGAATGAGTTCGTTGGTTTTTTTTAAATATTGATGTGAATTAAGCTCTGGAATGTTTGATTTACATTGACAGTAGACCCTTAGACTGGAAAGAAGTATTTTCAGGGTTTTTCCTTTTTGTTTTGGGTTTTGTTTGTTTGTTTATTTGTTTTTTAAAGTAACATTTCAGTCATGACATTCAGTAAAAACGCATCAGGTTACTTTTGTCCTGAATAAAGAGAATGCTGCATTGGACTCAACATGTTGGTGTTTGTTAGTATTAAGTAAGTACCTTGTAGCTGAGATTTCATCTGTATCGTCCTGCAGAGAGACATGAAATGTGGCAGTGATTGGCAATGAAGTTTTTGGTGCCTTTAATTAAGTCTGGTGAGGTATCGGCACTAGCAACCTGCCTGTCCCAGCTCACTCCTGGGTGTTGGGCAGGTTTCACATGGCTTCAGTGGTCCTCAAGTATTTAAAACTCCTTTGGCAACTCTCTCCCCTCTACCAACATCCCTTCTTTGGTCAGACCTCCCCTGGTTTGGATGTGCTGGAGTCTTTGTGAATTTCACCAGGAACTGCGGGATTCCAGAGGCTGTGGCGGGATTAGGTTCCCAGGTGACATTCAGAAATAGGAAGGTCTTGAGTTGATGAAGAGGACGACAGTGTCCTCAAGGCGTTTTTTTAATGTCCTGATTCACTTACATTAGAACTATAGTTTTTTCTTCTCTAGTAGGAAAAAAAGTGACTGGGTTCAGTTTTCTTGTGCTTCTTTAGTTAGTCTCTCTTTCTTCGTTCCTAGTGATAAATGTAATTTTTACAGCATTTAAGCAGTAAGGTGTAAAAGCTATTTAGTGAAGTTCATTGTGTGCAGCTCTTGTTTAATTCATGCGTTGAGGCTTTTGGTTTGTTTTCAGTTTGTTATTGTGTTCCCATTGCTACAGTTCCAAATGGAGAGTATTTTTACCGTACACCTGTGTTTTCCAAATAGCTCTCTTAGGCTATTGTACTGCTCAGAATACTGTATTGTTTTAACTGACTGGAACGCTGATGCATAATAGTGTTAGTTAATAGAGCACTAACTCTTGCCATATTCCACTGCACAGCATGCGGCAAGGTACAGATGAGAAACACTCCTATATGGAGTCTGAATATTAGAACCAAAGATGTAAAACATGTCTTTTAATGCACGGGATCATTTCATTTTTAAGGCCAGATCTGTGGAAGACTTTTATAGTTACTAACTCCCAGTTTAACAAAACGCAAACCAAACAAAAAATTAAGAGTGCAGGTGTAATACAATCGATACCTTGCCTAGAGACTGTGTTCTGCACCCAAGTTGTTACTAGGGGAGCTAAGACACTGGTTTATATAAAACAGGGTCATTTTCAATCCTAACGCTGAAAGGGAGCTTTCAAATCAAACAGTAGGTATTTTATTACCCCATGCTGAAGCATTCCAGTGTGCAAGGCATGCGATGAATTACAGGCTTTGAGGTAATAACCACTGGCCTGTCTCTTTTCTGACTTGCACATCTGTAAAGACAATATACTGATGCCCATCCCCACAACTCCTCAATGTTGGTAGGGTATTTATATACAATGCATTCACTTACACCAGTTGAAATTAATATGTTCAAGATGGTAATGCACTTTGACAAATCTCATAGCCAGGGAGCTGATTTCCAAGTGAGAGAAGGGCACAAATTTGCCACCCAAATTCGAGTTCTCCCTCACTTGGCTAATGTTCATGTCACCAGCCAAAACTCTTCAGCCAAAACTTGTTTAATGATTTATCAACATGCCACAATCCTCAGTTTCTCTCATAAGAGAAATTGAAAGCTTGGAAAGGGAAAGGAGAGTTTCAGAGACAAATGTCAAGAAACTGTTTCCTTGTGTCTATGTCTTGCTGTGTCCACTAACTAAGTATTTACATGGAAATTGTGTAACTTCGCTGCTGAGGACAGTTTGGTTTGGACTCTGGTTGAGAGGAGAGATCTTTTCTTTGTTTTCCTAGACTACTCTGGCAAATCTGCCCAAATGAGGTTAAGTGCTGGGAAACTGCTACACCGCAAAAAAAAGAAATAGTCTTTTTTTGAAAGATGGGAACATGATTTTGTGGGAAAAAAACATTAAGGTTCATCTTTGTATGTAGCAGAAAGTTTGTAAAAGAATATAGAGCAATTCCGATGCACACAGAACATGTGCTCTGCTTTTATTTTTAAAGAGATTGCAAATCTTATAAATGTGAAACCTGAGACTGCAAGAACTGGGTCTTTCCTCTTACCATCTCCAGATGTGAGCTCACACCCCGTGCCCTGTGCAGCTGGAAGCCCCAGTGGTACGACCTGTGGCTGTGGGGCTGGTGGGGAGCCAGGAATCAGCCATGCTAAAGCACAACCCGAACCATCTGCGGGAGGCCTGGAGAGAGCCCCCTCCTCTGCAGTCGCATGCTCAGC
This sequence comes from Numenius arquata, assembly GCF_964106895.1. Classification (NCBI taxonomy): domain Eukaryota; kingdom Metazoa; phylum Chordata; class Aves; order Charadriiformes; family Scolopacidae; genus Numenius; species Numenius arquata. The sequence goes on along the minus strand of NC_133585.1, from coordinate 14,868,634 downwards.
CTTGGAGCATCCCTCCCAGTGGGTGCAAGAGTTTTAATCTGGCGGAGGATGCCAAAGCCCTGCTGTGACTGCCACAACCCCGCAATGAGCTCTGTCACAGCAGCCCACCCCCCACAAGCTGCCGCTGCTGTCCCGGAGGCGAAGGGGACAGCAAGCAACGGAAACTGCCTCAAAGAGGGGTGAGACTATGTGAGCAGTGAAGGGAAAAAAATCCCAACCATAAAACAGTTCAGGTGTTGAGAATTTTAGACAGTCGTTGTCAAGAAACAGTGTTGAGCTGTTAATTTTTTTGATTTGGTCTTCAGCAGATAATAAAATTTTGGGTGTAGTTAAGGACACTGTTTTAAACCTATTTAATGGAGATTCCTCTCTCAGTAGGATTAAGTATCATGCTAATCAATTCCTGGCAGATTAGACAGATGTCCTAATAGGACATGAGTGCACACTGCCTGATCCCTGAGTAGGTGCTGAGGTACGGCAGTTTAAGTGCATTTAAGACAGGTCAGGGCATCCCTATGCATGAAAGTCTGTTATTGATCATTTTAGGAGGGGTTGATTTATTATATTTTTATGCTCTAGAGTTTTCTGAGTTTTTTTGTCTCCATAAAATTTTACAGATTCATAAAAGTTTCAGCGGTTTGGTATTGGCTTTTCTCCGTACTTGTGGGAAACCAAAACCTTGGCTCCAACTAGAAGCATCCTGCTTTTCCATCAGGGAACTCTGGACAAGCTGTGACAAGAGAGTGGCGAAAGCTTTGGGGATCTTTAGCAAAGCCAATGACAAATGCCCATTTGGATCCCAGGCTATGATTACATTTTGCCTGGGACTCTTCCCCAAGCCACAAGATGCCTTCTCTCCTGCTGCCGGACAGCCTGTATTTCTCACTGGCCTCTAAAAAGAGCACCTACCCTGTGCTCTTGCAATTCCTAGCTGTAGGAGACATGCTGAGGGACCAGAAAAATGGGGAAAACATGGGAAAAGTTGACGAAGGTGATGACAGGTATGGAAAAGCTTCTCAGGAAGAAAAGAGTGCAGTAGGACTGTCTATCCCAGGAAAAGAAGCTGAATGAAGGATAGGCTATAATATATAAAATAGTGGGTGGCAAGGTGAGCGGTAGTGCTTGCTGCCTCTCCTGAAGCCCAAGAATAGTGGGAATCAGTGAAACCGGCAAGAGGCAGATTCAGCTTAAATTAAAATGGCTGCTCTTCATGCAACAGCTAGTTGAATCGTGTGACGCCTTGCACACATTCCTGGTGTGGGGAACGCAAAAAGTTTACATCAGTTCAAAGTGTAATTGGAAGAATTTAAAAAGGGAAAAAAAATACCTGTTGGTGATTACACAAACCTCTTGTGGCTTTAGAAGATGTGTACTCAAATCACTGCCAGCTAGAAAAATGTCCCGGAGGACTTCCACAGTTTCGTATTTTAATATTTTTCTGTGAAGTGTGTGGCTGCTGTGAGACAGAGTATACTGGAATGGATGGGCCTTTGCTTTGACCTACTGCTGCTATTCTCTCCTGGGTTTTGAAGGGTTTCCTGTACTTGTGACAGTTATGTTTGCCCACTCTTAACAGGGACATTGTCTTTCTTCAACATGTACCATTATGAAGGGAAGGATGGCAATTGCAGCAAAGCAATGCAGTCTTCTCTTTGGTGTTTTTTCATCGGTGTGTCACTTCTTGGGCATTATCATTTGTGTTCAGAGATGAATTTTCTCATCACTTTTCCATGGGACTTCTCTCTGCGGGATTACAGTGTGCTGTGAGCAAACAGTCTGCTCGTTACCTGAAACACAGAGGATTAGGCTGTGGCACCTAATTAAACAGAGCGGGATTGCAGAAACGTGCACCACCCATTTTGCTCCAGCCTCCCACGATCACAAAACAATGTCTGGAATTCTTTGAAATTACCACTCCTAGATGCAGCTTTTCCTTTGATGAGAGCATTTCATCAGAGTAATCCTGCTCTGGCTGGATAAGCTGCAGAGCAGGATAACATCTAATGTATTTTGCAGCTCAACTGGAATAGCTTTTTATCATTCCCCACCTTGCCTTTCACAAATTACGCTCCTAAAGAAAATGCCTCCTCTGTTCCTTACAGTGGTGCAACGCTCCTCCTCAGGTGTTGTAAGGGAAGAAGTTTCCAAACGTTACCGCTCCAGTTATGAGTTGCTTACAGTTGCCCCATATCTCTGACCCCCTCTGGGCCACTTCACCGCTTCCCAGGCTGCAGTCCGCTTGCCCCAAGCCCCTGAATTTTCTCTCTGGACACAAGCTCCCCACGCTGGGGGGCGGAGAGGGAAGCGGGGTCGGCACTCAACGGAGCAGCGGGGGCTCAACTCTCTCCCCTGCGCCCCCGGGGCAGCACCGTCCGTCCCCCTACCCCCCAACTCCCGCACCCCCGGGGATGGTGGGGAGCGCGGGGGGGAGGCGCCGGCCCCGGCCCCAGCCCCGGCGGGGGCGGGCGGAGCGCAGCGCCCGTCCCCGCAGCCCCCGCGCTCCCTGCTCAGCCCCGGTATCGAGTTACAGAAAAACTACACCCTCGCAGCACCCCTATTTACATACAAATAACTGGAGTGCCTGCATTTATGTCACCATTCAAGAGGCTTGCCAAGGGAGGCTGTAATCCAATCAGCAGAAGCTTTAAAAGGATGTCTGCAGAGTGATTAAAAGGGGGTTTTTTTTAAAAAAAAAAACAAACCAACTGTAGTCGTTATTTTTCATTTCGTTTCATATTTGCAAAGAACTTTGATCTGAGTTGAGAGGACAAAGATGCACATGTCCTAAAATACATGCGAAGAGATCAAGATGTTAAGAAGATCTCAGTTGTTGTGTGGAAAGCGAATATGACCCACAGGGATTAGTTTGCTTGTGCTGGTTTGGAGATTAACTCTAAATCACTGCTTAAGGACTAATAGGACTAATAAGAATTCTTGGAAACATCAGGGAAAAAATTCTTATAGACCAGACTGGTGAAAATGGCTTTCCAAAACAGTAAGACTTTTTAAAGTTTAATATATAATGTTTCTGTTTCTGGTTTTTTGAATGCTTTCTCGTATATTATGAACATTTCAGCTTTTAAACTGTTACTTAAAATACCTGTTGTTGCTGGGCTGGAGGAGAAAGTTGTTCTGTTTGTTTGCCGTTTGCAAAGCAGTAGCCGAAGGGGTATTTTTAGACTTGATTGTTAGTTAAAACTAGAGCTCGCCTGTGGTTTCCTGAGTTAAGTGAATGGAAACTAGTCTAAACTCCTTGAATGAAAGTGGAAAACGTATAGCTGGGGCTGGGGAGTCCCTTACCGCCCAGAACACGCTGTTAAACTTCTCTGTTGTGCAACTTTTACACACCTAAAATGCGTTCACAACAAAGGAGGAGAGCGTGAATGCAGGCAAGTAACGAGCTTACGGGGAGCTCTCTGCTCTGTGCTGTTGAGGGCACGGGGGGGGGGGAAGGGGGGGGAAATCCTACGACCGCAAAAGACATATTTTGGACTTGCTCTGTCAATGCAGGAATGTAGGTTTGCATGATGTAATGGTATGCAAATGCTCCCAGCGAGAGTCAGCGCCCCGTTAACCCTTTGCGGCGTCTGCCCTCCTCTCCGAAGATTTAGCTTTTCTTCCTTTCATTTTCTTGGGTTTTTTTTCTGGAAAAAAAAACCCAAATCATCTGTTTCTCTGTGGGTGCCCGCGTCCCCCCTGCGCCTGGCGCTTTGCGATGGGCTCCCGGCTCCGCGTTGGGTGGGTTGTGGCTGCCGGGCTCTCCGGGCAGCGCTCCTTTCGGGCAGGGCTTTGTTCTGCTCTGCCCTCGCCCCCCGGCTGGCTGGGCACTGAAGAGGCTTCATGAAGTACTTACCTTTAGAAAATCAACCTGGGAGTGTGAAGCAGTTCATTAAAAAAAAAATAAATATATATATATAAATAACTCCGCTCTTACGTTCAAACTTGCGAAAGTTATTGAGAAATACCTAGGGTGGAAGGCGGGCCTTCGCTTTTACTCTGCGTCCATTCAAGCTCACTGCACTTTTCAGTACTGGTAGGCAAACAAGCTCTCTCTCACAGCCAAGCTCTCTGGTTTTTGGTTGGGTTTTTTTTTTGTTTTGTTTTGTTTTGTTTTTTGGTTGGTTGGTTTTGGTTTTTTGTGGGTTTTGTTGTTGTTGGGTTGTTTGTTTCATTTTGTTTTGTTTTCACACAGAATAGCCTAACTTTAGTTTGTCAGCTCAGGCTTTTTGGTAAGGAAAGCAAAAGTGAGTGTAATGGTGCAAAGTACAGAAGAACCCTGTAGCTTGCTTAAACGATTGGGCAAAAGTCATTCCTCGTATAACTTTATTGGATTTACGTCAAGGTGGAATTCTTACGTTTGCCCCCAATAAAATTATTTTCTCAGGCCGGTTCAGAGGGTGGATAATTGACGTACTACATGGAAAGAGCCTTAGGGAAAGTGGAGGTGACGGGATTGATTCCTTGTTGGCGAGCAGAGAAGGGCGTTATGACTTACTAAGCACGCAAGCATTTACAATACGTGGAGCTTCTGATTTCAGCCTGGCTCTTGTACTGGCAGGTGAGGATGCAATGACAGGTGATACGGACAAATACCTCGGACCCCAGGATCTGAAAGAGTTGGGAGATGATTCTTTACCTGCTGAAGGATACATGGGCTTTAGCCTGGGAGCCCGCTCCGCCAGGTATTGTATTTGCTGCTTCTCGTGTTTGCATGTCACCACAGTTACAAGTTTTTACAAACCAAGCGTGCTCTTTCACACAAAGCTGGAGTCTATTCCGAAACAAAGTAGAGGGGGTGTACTTCCGTGATATGCTAATACTGTGCCTTTAAAGCATATGTTCATTGCAGTTTTATTTCATATCCTTTATTCATGTCAGCTTCTTATGGCAATGATACAGAAAGCTACCTATTCACTTTTTCTGGTATCTGCTCATGCTCGGAAGATCTCTGAGGCACCTCTTCGCTAGCAGTTTGGAACTGGTCTAGAAACTCATCTAGAACAGCTAGCAAAACCATGTTACTTTTCACTACCACTGGTCAAATTGATACTCACATTGGAGTGTTCCTTAATGGACTAGTTTAGCTGAAGAATGTAAATGCCAGAAAAACTGAATGACGATCATTTCCCTATTTTGGTGCTTTTATTTCTTTAAAGGGGCTAGCGAGTAATCCAATTGAGATAGCCAATATTATAGAAAAATGCTCCCCAAAAATGAAAAAGCAGGTGTACCTTAAATTGGTTGTAGGGTTTCATTTGACAGGGGATGGATTACGCGTTACAGAAAACAGGCCAAAGTTTCTGTGAAGCTGATAAATTATTGTAAACTTAATATAATATCTGACTAATGTTGATTTCAACTCAGGTGTTGCTAGATCAACGTTTTAGATTTCATTTTTGAATCTTGCTAAAACCTGCACTGTGTGTTGCTTAAAACAATTAAACCTGTATGAGCAGAGATTAATTCCACAGTTGTGGATTTGCAATGTATTTACTGACGGTTGAATTGTACTGAAGCTAATAATTAAACCTCATAAGCTGGAGCCCTGAGGACTTTTTCCTATGCTGTAGTTTAAAGATCTGTTTTAAAAAGTGAGTTCATTGTCTAACTGTGAATGGCAGCTCCCATAAGGTAAAGCTTAGATGTCTACCCTTCAGTCTTCTTTGTCACGGTTGCATTAGAAATGCAAGCATGCAGTGCAAATCTGCTCTTTAGTACTGCCCAGCCATGTTTTGCTTCACTTACAATTTTTAGGTAAGGTAATAAGTATTTATGGGATAATACATTCATGAGGAATACCAAAATGCAGTTAAATAGTCCATCAGCTGGAAAATCGGCAAAACGAATCTAAAGGGAGAATCTTATGTCTTTTTAAAGTTAATTTACAAAGCTGACATGCTACTTTCAAACAGAAGTCAGTGTGAGCGAGGTCATCATCCAGCACTATCAGATGTGGTCAGGTCTGAAGTACTGTGGTGATGGTGGAGAGGGAGTGCGCTTTGTGTACAGAGCTGGGCACTGATTTACCAGACACCTTTCACTCATTGCACACATCTAAATTCTCGCTGTGCAAGTGGGAGAGCAGAATTTCGCATTCAAGTTCTGTTAGATAGATATGAGGGTTCAACCTCATTTTGTCTTTTCTTTGAGAGAAATATAATATTTCCATGCTCCTGATTCTAGCGGTGCCATTACTATTTGTTGCTGCGTAACTCATTTTTTACATTGCACATGTTATGCTCAGAGGAGGCAAATACAGCATTTTTCCTGTGAAGCATTCTATTTAGCAAAAAGTGTTCTGTGGACGTATCATACTACTGATTCTGAGTGTAACATTAAGAAATAAACACATTAAATATATAAGCCATCCAGCCATAACATCTTGCTTTTCCCGTCTGATTCTTTGCTTTCTATTTCTCCTGTTTCTTTTCCACTGTAAATTGCTTTAGTCCAAAAGTCAGGTAAGAAGGCATGGCATCGTGTTTCATCTTTCTGCTGCTGCCATTGCTCATCTTCATTTTATTCAGCACTGGAAAGTGACATGCTTTTTTTTTGGGAGGGGGTGATGGTGGTGGATCCCTAACAAATATAACTTGATTTCTTTATGCCCTTTATCATGTAAAAGTCTGCTTAACATATGCCTACAGTGTGTAATTAAGATCTCAGTTCTGCTTCCAGCACAAGGAGGAACGTGTGCTAAGGGACTAGAAAAGTTCGATTAATAACTACAAAATGCATGAAACAAGTTGTAGAGTTTTGAGTCTGAAAAGTGTCGCTAGTTCAAAAGTGTAGTATGTTGTTGGATGTTGCTTTGTATTAATTCACATTTTTTACTACTTTATTTTTTTGTCACGTAGCAAGCATGTCTAGGCCTGCAGCATGTTTTTAGCACATACCATAATGTATCTTCCAGGGTTAATGTAACACACTGCTACAGTGATTTAATTGCAACACATTCAGAATGATCATAGTTATTTCTAAGTAGTTTAACATGCACAAAATAATCCCCAAAGCATTGGAATCTGTATTTAATCATCAATAAGGAAATTTCTTTTCTTTCTTCTCTAATTTCAAAATTATTATCCTTTTTTCTAATGAAAGGAGTAACTAGGATGTTTGTAACAAAGTCAAAAGTGGTTCAGCCACAAAGAGAACACCACCACATAAAAGTTGCTTTTAGTTAAACCTGTTTCAGCAATCCGAGCCATGTGGGCAGGTACCGTAACTTACCCACAGCTCCCCCAGGACCTGCCCTCATGGGTCTCCTTTTAGGATTAGGGCGTGAAGACGTTTATCAAAGATCATCTAAATACTTGAATACATTTTTCTGCATTTATTCTAAAGCCGCGGCGTTATTGCCAAAGCAGTAAACATCTGTTGTGATTTTCCTTATGTATATTGTAGGGAAGGGGATATTTAACTATAGTTAATACCTATTATTCCATTTTTTCCCTTGTATTTATTTCACAGATTATGTATATTTTGCCATCTTATGCTATCCCTGGAAGTTGCATGTATTAATTTTTTTATTTTTATTTTTTTGTTCATCTCATTGTCATCTGCACTTTCTATGATAAATGGTAAATACAACAGCCTCCGCTCCTTCAGTTCGGATAGGTCCTACACGCTGAACAGAAGTTCTTATGCCCGAGACAGCATGATGATTGAAGAACTGCTGGTACCAGCAAAGGATCAGGTACGTGCTTGTGTCTCTGCCACCATGTATTCGTTCTTCATATTTATAGGGGGTGAGAGTCTGCAGCACTCAGCTGTGCTTGCAGACATTATTGCTACTCTCTTAACTATTGAAAAAGGAGAAGAAAGGAGATGAGAGAAATCATGGGTTTACCCCATTGTGGTTTTGATCCTGCAAGAGACAGGCTGGTGGGGTCCCAAACCAAAAGAGTCTTTAAGGGACCAGTTATGTTTCTGAGTATGAGCTTGTCCGTTGAATTCAATGGAAGCATTTGTGAGCTTAATGTTACATGTATCCTTAGAGCGCTTTGATAAGCTGGGAACAATGTGTTTTACACTAAGCAACCTTTGTCTGTACTGTATAGCCCAGGGATTACGTTCGCCTGTTCTGCCTACATGGATGGGACTCCAGCTGCTGTCCTTGTTTTTCCACCCTTGGGAAGAATTTGGCCTTGTAAAGATTAAGCTATTATGCACTAACCAGTTTATGTATCTTCCAAACATTTGTGCAATGACTAATACAACAAAAGCAGAATCTTTTGACCTGATCATAGCGTGGGAAAGTCTTTCTAAAAGCTAATGCTGGAGATGATAGGGTACTGTATGCTTTGGGAGTTCCTCAGCATTTTGCTTCATAGACTTGCTTCAGATTTTCAAATCCAAGTTACTCAAGAGTTTCTTGATACAGAGAAGCCGGAGATCTGTTGGAAAAATTCACATAGAAATCTTTACTTGGTAACTAAAGGACTGTGGAATGGAACTGTTGTTTATGTCCTGGAAGAGCATAAGGTGGATTGTAGTGAAACAGAGGTTTTCTGCTGATGTTTTCACAGAGGTACCTCTCAGCAGCGGCAAGTATTCCTACACAGGGGGGTTACTGATCTGGTGCTTTCTGGGGGGAAAGGGTCCACAGAGCAGGACTCAAGCATTTTAAACCTTGATTGTGTTAGTCTGTGAATTCTTGTGTAGTATAAATTACTACAGCTGTTGCACACAGTTTTGGTAGCATTAGGACAATGGCAGAAATTGGATTCTCTCTTTAGCAACTGAATGTTTATTATTAGGTTGTTACTTTCAAGGGAAATGCTGTAAACCTCCAATAACCTTGATTTACAACAGCCATTTAGGAAGAGTTTCTGAACTTTGCACAGCAGTAATTTTGTTGCTTTTGTTTGTTTTGATGTCAGAAAATGAAATCTGCAACTACTGGCACTGCAAACAACAAATGATATTTCAGGGCTGAGAACCTAAAGTTACTCTGACACTTCCTGCTCCTGAGCCTTCATTAAGCCTCCTTGATATGATGGAAACTTCAGAGGAGAGGAAGTTTTCTTATGATTCTGGCCATTTTTGTGATTGCTGTCAAAGCAGATGGCATTGATTTAGCAGCTAGGGTGCATTTGATCAAGTACAAGACTTAAAACTAGCACTATGCTGAATAACTCCTAAAGTATGTTTTGTATTACAAAATTCCACTCAAAAAGTAAGAGTTACTATCTGTACATGGAGGTGTTGCAGTGACACCACATCATGTACAGGAGCTTTACTTTAGGGCAAACTTCGTTCTCTACACATGGTCATGGACTTCTCTGCTTTTTGGAGGATCTCTTGCAGAGCTGGTGCTGAGCAGTAGCGTAGGCTGTTTTCGTTGCATTTATAGTCTTCATATTTTTGTGATTCCAGTTTTTGTCCAGCAATGACTGTGCAATTGTTGCAGTTCAGTGTTGGTCCAAATTTGTCATATAAAATGAAGCCAGGCTGGAGGCCTGGCTGACAGTCTAGTTGTAAATGTTATTCTAACATTAATTCTCTAGACAAACTTCAAGTTTCTCAAGTCCAGGAGGGGATTTGGAATAGTGAAGGTGGTAGTGGAAAAAAATGTAATGTCAGTCCTGTCCTAAGAGGTTAGTAAAACCGTGATCCCCTGAAAAAGAAACGACAGTAAAGCAACCAGCTATCATCATGAAAAAGGGAGCCCAGCTAAAATTTTCTGCTATGGCTTCTTGCAAACCTTGAAGTCCTGACAAAAAAAGATATCCATCCTCTGGAATTCCTGTGTTCTTCAGCCTAGCCCAAACCTCTACAGCTCTTTGGCTTAAGGGGCAGAAGTGCATTTGGGAGATGGAGAATACCCCTGCCTCTCTTCTTCCCATCCTTCCCTCTGTTTATTACTGAGTTTCTAGTTAATCTCTGCTATGGAAGTAGAAATCAGGAAAAAAAAACCACCTTGTGTTTCAACAACGGAATACAAAGGAACAAAGACCATTGTGGGTAAAAACTAATATCCTAAAAGTCCATCTGGAAACTGATAGGAATTAAGGCTGTTTTGGAGTATCATGCTGCTTTGAAGGAGTGAATCATTGCCTATCTACATATTCTGTTTATCTCCTTTTGTAAAGTTCAGATGTGTTCTGGAGTTCACGGCAACAGCAAAGTCTCAGAGCAAAGGGAATTAATTTTATCAGAAATATAAAAGAGTAAGGGGTATTTGCCAACTTCTTGATCCGTTTAAAAAGAAGATTCCACGGCCGCCCCTCCCCAGGAGCACTGGTAGACTTGGGAGTCTAAAAAGAGTCAAACGAGTAAGATTTGAAACCAGCCTTTACTGAACCTGACTGCCAGCATGACACACTGGGTGTTACGGAAGGGTTTCTAATAATTCCTGAGAAGTCAAGATATTCTCCATTGTTTGCATTCGGTGTTTTTTTGATGACCCTGTTCAACAGGGAAGTCTGAGTCCAGGCTATACTGTGCCTTATAACCTGGCTGGAGCAAAGTTAAAATTTCTGTGTCCTGGTGCGTTACCATGGCTGTAGCAACTCAGACCAAATCCAAACGACTTTCTCCATGGAATAATTTACATCAGCCTCTGAATTTAATCAGCCAAAGGCAGGATGAATCAGGCTGTCCGTTACATAGCAGCTTGCTGAATCTCTTCTGTCTGGATAAATTCATCTGGGAGGAAGCATAAATTCTTCTGTTTGCTGAACTCTGATATTACACAGCCTGGATATTCAGTTATGCAACCAGCAGGATCCTTGCCAGCAGAACCATCAGTATTTTTATACATGCATTTGCATCTAACGGTGCCACGCCCTACAGCAATGCATATGTGATCTCCCTCAGTCCATGGGGGGAACCTGACCAAGCACAGAAGCACAGGATGGATCCTGTGATTTGATGTCACTGATGATGTACCATCTTCTGCATTGCTTATACTGCAACTTACACGGGAAGATTTTTTTTTTTTGCCTGCCTGGAAAATCCAGCACCTCAACAGACTGACAAAATGAGATCAACAGATGTGTGCTGCGTGTAAGAAGCATGTGTCCGGCTATTAGCTTTTTCTACTCTGTTTCTCTGCCAAAATTATTGGCTGTAGGCTTTGTGCTTTTACTGGCTGTAAATATGTCCAAAAGATCTGTTTGGGTGCACTTTGTCAGAAAGGAATGCATCAAAAAATATAGTCACCTGATGTACAGACAGTATCTCAGGACAAAGGAATAGACCACGGAACCCTATGTACGCGTGTAAGCAAACCTATAGCAACTTGGTGATAATAGTAGCACTTTTATCTAGCATAGATTATTTTAGAATGATGGAATTTCCTTGGAAATTACATGGCCCTACATTTAGTTTTCTGTATCACACTGCTGAAGGAACTTTAGCATTTTCCTTCTGTTATAACAAACATGATCCCATGTTTGTTTGTTGATGTGTGTGTCCTTGTGCGTGCCTGGACCTCAGTGCAGTGACACCGTTACGGTTTAGCAGCCATGTGAATGACAAATACTAAATTGTGGTGTTCTTTTTAACACATTTCTTTGGTTTGTCCTATTTTTGATGATAAAGTTAATCACTGAACAAAGGAATAAATTTATTTTTGTTTATCTAAATTTTTACAACTTCTGAGACCAACTGTCTGGATCTTACACTGTTTGGTATCAAAAGCAATAACGTACTCAGTATGAGCTCTTACCAAGTTAGATCACTTGGAATTGCAGAAATGGCTACGGCTTTCCTGCTTAAACTGTGGCTCTTCAGGGAAATTTAGGAGAATCCGTAGTGGTCTATTGGAAAGAGAAAATCTGTCTTCAATAAACTAAATTATAATGCTAATTAAAGCCACTGTCATTGCTTAATTGCCATTGTTTTAATGGCACTCATTTTATCTTTTATGTCTGATGGTGTATTTTGATGTTTAACATATGCAAGTTTGCCCCTTGTTGTTGTTGTCTGTGCTTGAACCATCAGACCTAAAATACATCTGTTCGAGCAAAAAGTTTAATGAAAGACTTTAACGAAGGAGTTAAGGTAGCAAAAGGAGGAGGCATTGAGCCACGTGCCACGGTGTTGGACAGATGGCAGAGCAAAGTTATACCCTGCAGATGTTTCTATTGATTGGCAGTAAACTATAACGTTTACTGGTTTTTGGAAGGAAACCTGGAATGCTCATCTGAAATAAAAAAAATGTCTGAAGAGAGAAGTTTTTTGGAAATCCCAGAGTGATGGGAGGATTGCAGGTTCTGGCCAACAACAGAGCACCCTCTGCTTGCTGATCTTGTGGAAGCTTCTCAACAGAAGTATGCTGATATTACCATTCAAAATAATTCATTTGCACTACCTCTATGTGCCAGTACATAAAAAATAGATGGAAATAATAAAACCTCCCTGTGTAGAAGTGTGTGCTTGGCTCAGGTTTGACTTGAACCCACAGAATTTAATGTGAAAACAGCCTGTGAGGTTTTAGCCTATACAGACTGCTCTCTCTAGATGTGTTTGCCTGTAGGCAGAAAACAACCTACTTAAAGGAAACACTGACATCTTTAACACCTTCTTGGGTGAAGATTGTCTGTGTGGATCGCATGACAGCTGCTTGACTTAGTTTTATTGATGTAACTTCTGACAGCGCTTCTTAAATTGTTTAGAAGTTTTCATATCACGGCAGAGATCTGGGCATGCAGTGTTTGAAGATTTCATTTGTTTAATTTCTGAGAAAAAAAATAAATAAAGAAAAAAGAATATTTTACTATTTGCTTTGCTATACAGATAAGAGGATTTATAGTGTGGACCTTGTTGTGGGGCACAGGAGGCTGGAGGGTGCATGAGCATGTCCAATGGGCAGCAGCAACAAATAAATTACGCCTCGCCTCAGTGTCTGTCAGGTGGGGCAGTTAATTATAGCACCAGCGTATCAGCGCTTCACAGGGTTAAAGCTATTTTTATAGAGATGAGTAGGGACAGCAGCACGCCAGAAAACAGTGTTCGTGTTGGTTGTACGTGTATAAAGACAAACTGAACCCTCCTCCCACCGGGAGCTTGGTTATGCATTCACAGCTTCAATTAAACTCTCAGTGAAGTTATTCACAGGTTCTGCTTGAATAAGGATCTATCCAATGGAGTTTTCTGTGGGGGAATATTATACCGGCTGTCTATATGGTGTATGATTGCAGTACAAATGGTAACATTTTTTTCAGTCTTTCTAACCTTGCACATGTAAGTAAAGTTTGGAGAGAGACAGGTGTAACTGAAGGAAGTGGAAGAAGCGGGCAAAAGAATGTTTGAAGATATTGAAGGTTAATTTGTCTGTGGATTCCATGCTTCTCTTACAGGATTTTCAGTAATATAACACCTGCGACATCAGCACTGTTATGTGGAAAGGGGCCAGATCTAAATTTAATAGAGTTATATTAACAAGCTTGTATTTAAGATGAGTGTTTTTCATGTTAATTCTAAATTTCAATTTATTCTTTTTTTGTTATGTTTTTAAGCACCTGACGTTTCAAAGGGAGTTTGATTCTGATTCTCTCAGACACTATAGCTGGGCTGCAGACACCTTGGACAATGTTAACCTTGTTTCAAGTCCCATCCATTCTGGGTAGGTCACTTAACATATTTCCTTTATCTTTAAATGTGGAAGTGTATTGTTAGCTGAAGAATACAGCCTGCTGTAATGGCTGATAACATGCCTATTCCTGCTCCAGTTGAAGCCAGTGGCAAAATTCACACTGACTTCAATGAGGGTGCTTAATAACAAGAGTCAGTCTAAATTCTTGCATATCAAACCAAAAACTTGCTTCTGCACTTAATTTTCTGAATGCCAAAGCATTGTATTCCCACCAGCTTCTCTTTAATAGTCCTGTTTTGCTTTTTTTGTTGCTTAAGCTTTGCTTTTAAGTGCCATAAGGTGATTTTGTTTGAATTGTATTAAATTATTTGGAATATGAAATCAGTGATATAATGTTATTCTTTCTGTTCTTTCATAGTGGAAAAAATGGGGGGCTTTAACCTCATTTTATTTACACATCCAAACTCCTGTCTGTTCACCAATATCTGTAGTTTGATTTTAGTGGTACTATTCATTTATTTATGAGTCGTCACTGTAGTTCTGGTGCTTCTTGACAGTAGCACACAGACTTGATTTAAATGCAATAGTAGTAATGTTTGAATGCATATTGTAAAAATGTGCAAATAAATGTGTAACTGAGAGGAATCAGTGCATATGAGATTGTCTAGTATAAATATTTGCTGTTTAATTTTCAATATCAGGACATAAAATTTCTTATCCTTTTTAGTTTACTTCCCCATTTTATGACTAATTACGTTGTTGTAATGAAAATGAGCACAGCATGTACCAAAAGATTTCAGTTCCAGAACAGCAGCAAGTCCCACCAATCTAAAGCTTCAGTCCCACAATACATGTAAGCACCTGCTTCTGCTGAACAGATTTATACAACGGTGGATTTTTGGGTCCTGAGCTGATAAAACACTGCATATGGTCAATGCTAGAGTAGAAATGTCAAGAGCTGCAGAATGAAAAGCTGGAGTCTGTTGGTTATCATGGGAAGGTAGGTCAGCAAAGGACCTCAGAGAGCTAGTAGTCCACCTGTTTGCATTACAGCAGGATAAAATGTTGTCAAGCCATTCCTGAAATATGTTCTTCGTAGTCACTAAAATTAAGAGGTTCTGTAGTCCTCCAGCTTCAGTAGTTCACTGTCCTTTGTTAAAATATTTCTTTCCCTGATATTCAACTTAAAATTTCTTTGCTGAAGATTAAGCCTATTTCTTTTTATATCCATAGTAGTCATGGAGAGCAGTATCTTACTGGTCTCTTAATGTTTTATGTGTTGGAAGACACATAATCCTCTCTTTTAAAGACTAAAATGTCCCAGATCCTCCTAGGTGGTGCTTTCCACATTTCAAGGCACCCTTGCTGCTGTCCCCTGGCTCTCCCCTCTTTGATGATAGCTTATTTCTAAAGCAGGATTGCAACCTCTTTACTCTCACACATGGCACACCTAATCTTAAGCAATGCCATAATAATTATCATTTTGGTAACTGCAGTTTCTGTTGACTGATGTTTGTGATCTGCTAGAATTTCTTGGTTCTTTTCTGAAATTGTGCAGTCTGGTTATTTTTTCTATGCTTGTGTTTATGTGATTGGCTTCTTCCCTCTGTTTACATTTGCGTTTACTGTATTTCAGTTTATTGGTTCCAGACCTTCTTTCCATTTTAGCAAAGATAGCTTTTAATTCTCATCCTATTTTCCAAAGACTTTCCAGACCTTTTTTCTGTCCAGTGTTCAAATCATGAATGAAGACATCAGCTTAGTACCTGGCCCAGGACAGCACAGTGAATTCCCTACTTGAAGTTTCCTTTCAGTTTAGCAGTAAAGCACTGATGGTATCTCTTTTGAGGTAACTTCTTGGGTGATTGTGCACTTACCTTATCTATACTGTGCCTCGCTTTCTTACTGAAGTACCAAGATAGTACTTCCACACATCCACTGGGTAAGTTACTCGGTCAAAGAAGGAAGTTAAATTCATTTGACATGAGTTACTCTTGCCACTTTTATTTTGACTCATTTTTATTTTGAGGATTGGTTGCACTGGTCTTGATTATCCTTTGGGCCCTTGCAGGTTGATTGTTGGATAATTTGTTCCTGAATTCCTGAATATTTGTGGTAGTTGGGGTTTGACTAATTGGTCTAAAATTTTCTGGCTCCTTTTCATCCTGGTACAAAATAGGTCTGATGCTTGCATCCTGCCAGTCCTCTCGGGCAATACTTGTCTCCCCTTAGTTCTTCAGCATGCTCATTAATGGTGCCAACCCTCAAAAACATATATTCTGTGGACATAGGATCTTTGACATCAACTACTTCAGATCTCCTCCTATTGTACATCAGTCCTTGCTAGCACAGAGGCGGCCTTAGCTGCTGCCCAGAGGGGAAGGGCTGCAGACCTGCAGCAGTGGAGCAAACTGTGGGGCTGTAGGGGAGGGAGAGGATCTGAGCACCAAAATATTCTCCAAACAGGTATAGCTTTTCTGACCTGTCACGTTTCTCATTTGACAGATAAAGTTCATCAGAAATGATGCTGTGATGACTCAGTTCCTTTGTTAGGAAGAAAACCTCATTCGTTTATTTTCTTTTCAGTTGTGGCCCCATATTATAATATGACACTGTTCCATTTCATTTAGGGGCAATCAGCGGATGTTCCCATCACATCTTCCAGTACCTCAGCACATCTGATATGCAGAGGATCATGACTTTTCATTTCTCTTCTGCTGGTCTTTTTCTGAAAAGTAACTCCTTTTCTGCTTCTTCATGGTTCTTCATTCCCTGGCTTAGTCCCCAGCTCTCTTTCTGTGGCCATAGGCAAAGATATGCCAGCTGGGCAGCCCTCGTGGTCCAGGTCGCCCTGCGGCCACGGCCTGACCCCACCGCTCTTTGCATTCCTCGTCCTCCCCCGGGCTCTGCAATGTGCTGTGCAGGGGGAGCTCCTCTGCAGTCGCTCCCCTGGGTTGCTCTTTTCCCCCATTTACCCACTGTCAGAAGAGAGCATCAAAGTTTGTTCCCACTTCACTGAGGCAGAAGGGGAATTTTTGGAGCAGGATGTGGAGATCCAGCAATGTAACAGTGAAAGAGGAAGAAAGAAGGAATTGTTGGCAGTAATTTCGACTCTTCTGGTTTTTCCTTTTTTTAAGCCAAGATAATGTTTTATGTTTTTCTTTCTGAGTTCAGATAAGTTGTTTTGCCAGCATATATTTTGAACAGGGTCCATTGTAAGCAGCACGCTGAAATGTGTCATGAATCTTGAGGCCTCTGGAAGGGTAGAGACCCTTCACTAAAATGACCTTTGGCTTTCAGATGTGAGCTTACTCATGCAACTTTCCTGAACTAAAATGTGGGTGTGCTCTCTTCATGTTATCTTTTTAACTCTTTCATTTTCCTAGCTAAAAGAAAGAAATTAATGCGTTACACTGCCTACCATATTGAGAAACTCAGAAATACTGGATCCAGTCTTGCGATGTGGAATACATCAGATTAATTATAGTTTACTCCAACTTCCTGTACACCCAGAAAACCTCATTTTTGAAAGCACTGTAATGAATAGCGAGGACCAATACTCCTTTTGAGTCTCCTACCATACATATCTATACATTATACTTGGGAAAATAAGCTGCTGTAGAAAAGTGCAAGAACTAGTTTTCCATGGCACAGTGTAGCATGTTCTGGGAATTAAATTAAGAAGTTGTGTTACAATAAATTCTGTGTTGACCTAGGTAAATTGCAAATACGTTTCTCCATGTGTTTCTGCATTTCTCAGAGAAATTATGGACTTGTGCTGACTAAATAAATGAACGCCTTTTTTTTCCCATATGTAGCATATTTTATATGACATAGGTCACAATATGCAAAGCAAAAGCCAAATAATTTCTAAAGTTGGCCTTCAAATGTGTTGCTTTTGTTATTTTTCTGATTGTTACTTTTCCTTTGCGCATATTATTGATATTTTCTGTTGCTTGCCTCTAATTATCTTACATTAATTTTTCCCATTTGCTTTCTAAATTATTTTGCAGCTATTCCTCTCCACTTCCCCAGTATGATTCAAGGTGATAACTCTGTGCTTTCTGTGAATCCTCATTTTATTATTTTTTTTAAACTCTTTTCCCACAAAGTGTGTGTAGATGTTTGTAGTGCATCCGCCCACATCCTCATCCCTTCCATGTATTCAAGTAGAAATGCTCATTAGCGTTTAGCGTTGTGTTTTAGAGATCATATTGTAGTTTCCATTATTAGTGCAGCATTAATTTAGGCAAGCATCAGCTACTAATCTTTTAGATAGAAAGTGCATGAAATACTGTTTGGAATTATTGATTTAAATGGTAAATTACTAATTTGAAAACTAAACAAGGAAATAATTAATACGCTCTTGACAATGATTACTTTTATATGGGAGCCATATGCATAAAGGCTGATCTGCTAAAAGTTTTGTCTTCACTGAAGGCTGCGGTGTGGTGTAGACACCAAAGCTGGCTGTAATGGGCTAGTTCCTGTGGTGGGACATAGGCTCATGTCAAGGGTTAATCTGCCCTTGCTGTGAGCAGCGTGCAGGAGCAGTGCTAAGCCCCAGGTTGCCAAGGCTGGACTGGTATCAAACCCAACTCGGCTGTCTCTGCATCACCTTGAAATCTACAACCTAAACGTACCTGAGAACTCGGGGCCTGATTTTTATAGGTACTTAGTTTTAACTTTCATTGATTTTTGTATTATTTTAAGTTAGCTGATTTAGGTGCATAGAGATTTTTGAAAATTCGCTCTGAAAAAATTGGATCATTAAAATAGTTTGGATACAGAGAAAACATCTTATCTGAGTGCAAGCTTTGGCATTTTTGCATTAGATGAAAAACTCATTATTTTATTAATTCTGAACTGGCTTAACGTGCCAGTAATCACATACATGATAGGCAGGTCTCCAAAACATTCTTGTACCGAGCCATCAGGCCAAGCCCAGCCTTGCCAAGCTCCCCGCGAGGCCTCTCTTTCCATTGCTCCCTGATGCATGGACCAGATGTGCCTCCCCGGAGCTGCTGCATCACCAGCCCTGAAGGGATGCTCCAGCCAGCCCCCCCTCTGCCCTGTGCACTCCCATAGTCTGAAGTGGCCCCATCTTCTCTGCAGACAAAAGCCATGCACCGAAGCACCAATTGTAACATATTCCTTTCAGTATTCTCCCTTTGGTGACCGAGGGCTGTGGGTCCCTGCTTAATATTTTGCTTTGCTTCATAGTAAATTTTAATGGATTGTCTTGAACTCTCTTCACAGATGTTACAGTCATCTAAAATCTTGTAATCTGTAAATATTAACATAATTTATATACTCTAATTTAAAGATTGAGCATATTGTTCTCGACATATATCTAATATTTGTAGAAAGTGTTTGGTTAGCCATTCAGCAAAGATCCTGTCCCACTGAAACAGTTCCTCTTATGAGGGATTGGGGTACCTTAGTGGCAACATTTGGATTTGTTCAGTAGTGTACAGTGTGTTTATCTAGGAGAGAAATGTGGATACAATTTATTTGTATTAAATCTACTGTGAATATTCCATGCATCGCTATTGTAAAGTGTCTGGGGCACAAGAATTGATAAATGGGGGTCAGGGTCATCTCAGAGAGCTGTTTCACCTCCCCATCTTTACTGATGGATTTTAATTTGCTTTGAAGAAAGGCGATGTAGCAGTTCCTTTATCTGGAATTCAGTTGGACAACCTTTCTGTCCTGCTTCATATATTTACAGCTTTTGTCCCTACCTGTCTGTCTCCTGTGGTCCACTAAATATCAAGTTTTGATTACACTCCTGCTTTTGTGCAGATTATTCCCACCCACGTCAGCTGGACTTTGGAGAGCAGCTTATTTGCAGGCCTGACCAATGCACATCAGTTGTCACTGTAGATGTCCTGCTGGCCTCAAGAGCAAATGTAACAGTCTTACACAAATTCCCATTCATACTTCAGAGCACTTGGGGGCCTTTTTAAAGGATCTTCATGACCTCCCTGGATTATTGGCTCTTACCCGTAGTTCAGTTTACAGTAGGGAACCAGGAAATTGAATGGATTCACCTGTTAATCACGTGAAGGTTTAGTTCTTAAGATCTGGAAGTTTTGGCAACTGCCTTGAAAATAGTGAAACCATACAGCAGATGTGCCAGCTATGTCAGTGTCTGCGTATCATATAGAAGGAGCAAACAAAAACATATTGGCATCAAGACTGAGTTGGTAACTTGTGTCCCTCTTGATACTGGCCTGTTATTGCATCTTCTACCTGAAGTTATTCTCTCTCGGCAGCTTATGGTACAGAGGAAAAGGGGAGGTATTTTGGAGCACTAGAGGATAACCCTGTAACTGTTTAGCCCTGCAGGAAGCTGTATGCTTTGATCCCCATAAATTGGAAGAATTTTTGCTGCAGATATTTGAAACAGGCTGAAGTCTGGTTTTGGTCCTGGGAGGAGACTCCACTTTCCAGTCACTGTTCTGTTAAAGACTGTAACACTTCACATATGCAGCTTCACAGCATTTCATAGATGAAATAAGCCACAGATATTAAAGATTATTCTTGTTAATATTCATTATTCCCTTGCTAATAATAAAAATTTTGTTCTAAAATCTACCACTCACCACTTAGAAATATAATTGCTTAGCCTTCTATTATTGAATGGAAAATTATGCATTGGAATAACACTGGCAAAAATGATTTTTCTTTAATGTCACTTTTTGCTAATGAATGTCATCTTCACAGAGGAGTAATGGCATGATTTACTCCAGAGTGCCAGTAGCCTAAAGAAAGTTATATACTTGATATTCTCACTCATTCCCTATCAGTGAAAGCCCTGGACTGACTGTCACTCATGGTGCCAGCACTCATGCTGCCAGCCATCAGGAGTGTTTGCAAATGAGACTGTGAGGAGGTTTTGAGGACTGAGATCCCAAAAATGATAAGCGGTTTTGGTTCTCCTTTTTCTACACAGTCTGGTTCCTTTCTGTATGTGAGGCTAATTCCTCTTATTTACAGACAGTAGAGCTAACAGTAACAGAGAGATGTTCTTAAATTCTAATAAATCACTACTAATACACTACTTGTCTACTCTTCTAGTACAAATTAGTAGCACCTGTTCATTTCACCATGATGTTACTAGACCTTTAGCAATTCCTGCTTTTGATAACCAATAGTTAACATGTAAGTATAAGTTTTAAAAGAATCTTCGTGTTCTTTTTAGTTTAGCTGGGATCGGGAGGACTTTTCTAATATTTTAAAAACTGTGGCAGTTGACTTTTTTCTGATTTTCTGCTTGTTTTGTGACCATTTCATTGACATGTTTCCTTTTTCCTACAGTTTCCTGGTTAGTTTTATGGTTGATGCACGTGGGGGTTCGATGAGGGGTAGTCGCCATCATGGAATGAGAATAATTATCCCGCCACGCAAGTGTACAGCACCAACCCGCATCACCTGCCGCTTGGTAAAGAGGCATAAACTGGCCAGCCCACCACCGATGGTTGAAGGAGAAGGATTAGCAAGTAGACTTGTAGAAATGGGGCCAGCAGGGGCACAATTTTTAGGGTGAGTTGTTCTATGAATTTCATTGTTTACACTCATATTGCATCTTTCATTTCCTTTATCCTGTGGATTTAAGTAGTTAAACGTTGACCCTACCTCATTTGAGCATGTAATGTAGGCTATGTAACTTGAAATATTAAAAAATGCCAACCTGCCATTCCTTCCAGAAAGTAACCTTGTATTTTAAGAGGAGCTTTGCCTCTATGATGGCTGCAGGGTGGAGTCAAAGGTAAGGAAAGCCATGAAAAGGCCAGATCTTGCCCCCATCTACTCATGCAACCTGCCTTTCAAATCAGGAGGAGTCACACGCCTATAACGCATAACGGATTTTGACCCTTTCGCTCATAGAGTATTGGAGAAACATCACTGTCACAAAAAAGTGTCCTAAAGTCACCCCCAAGGACGTAAATATTGAACTCTGTTCTCTATGAAGCAGTATGTGCACGGCTCCTGCCGGAGTTGCTGGGAGCTGCCTGTCTCTGTCCTGTGGAGCAAAGCCACCGAGAGCGATGGTGGAGCAGTTACTCGAGAGCATCAAGTAGTACAAATGCTAGGAACTGACTTTTTTAAAAGCTTATAATAGGGGAAACAATCCACTATGATGTGGCTCTTTTTTCCTAATTATAAATTTTGTTCATTATCATGAGTGGCACCCTGGTGTAAACTGCTGGTTCTGTCGGGAATGACAGCTTGTTCCTAATTTCCCCTTCTCGTTTCTCTTCCTGCTGCATGGATGTTATTCAGTAAACTGCATCTTCCTAACACTCCTCCCCCTCTAAATGAGGGCGAGAGCATGGTTAGCCGAATCCTGCAGCTTGGTCCACAAGGAACAAAATTTATTGGGTAGGATATGTACGGAAAAGATACAGAATGTCTACAGTTTTTCTTTTGTTTCCAATTTTTTGTTATTCCCATTTTATTTTTTTTTAAGTTTACTAAAGCTTTCAGTTGATTTATGTCACTGAAAGAAAATCATAGTGGCTTGATTTAATATAGCTCTGCTACTACCTTGTGCTTATAGGCATGTAAAATTCACTGCCAGCATTCTGCTTTCATAACTTCTGTGCTTTTGTAATTTTTTAAATTTGAAGTGTTTCAACTGCATCAAATACATTTTAATACACAGTGACAGTCCTTTAAGTTCAACCCTGTGGTAGAGAAGGTATTTACAGGCCTTGAGTTGAGTCTGTTTTGGGAAAAGCATTTGTAAAATATGATTGCATAAAGTCTGTTATTTATGAAAGATTATTTAGAAAAAAATATCGAGTGAATTACTTCATTCAACAAGGTTGGAGAAGTACTAATCTTTTCAACCTGCAAGAATCACCTTGTTAAAATAAATTTATAACGCCAAGTATGCTACCCAAAGGAACTGCAGTGTATAGTCTAAAAATGTAAGAATGTTTCCATATATTTTTGTTGTTTTCAAACCATATTGTGAAATTGATTGCATTAGGTTTTCAAAATATTGGTTAGTGTTTGGTGTTCCAAACCTGTTCAATACCTTCTCACTGAGTATCCTTGTTAAATGTCATGCACAAAATTGTGTGGTTTCTAAATATTTACAGAGACAGTATCTGAAATATTAGCCTGCAAAGATTGTACTACAGTGTTAGCTGTCAGTCTGTACTCTTTTTGAACTAGAGAGTGAATATCTTAAGCAATGTATTTGAATTTTTGGTATTTACTTGCTGTGCACAATGGGAGACAGCAGCTACATTCCTATTTCTCATTGAAGGACTTGAGATTAGAGTAACAGCCTGGGTGTTCTTAAAAGCATCTAAAAGACATATTAATTAAGCTATCTTTTTCTACTTTCATGGGAAAAAAATACTACCTAACTCCTCTCCCTTGATATTTAATGTGAAAACTGGACTTCCAACTAGTTTATGTTTTTCCTCATGATGGCTGTTGTGATTTCTGTGCTCAGGTAATTGATTGGTTAATGAACCCAACACCTTGCAGGTGTACAGTCCCATAGAAGTGCTGCATAATTCTCCCATCATGTGCTGCTACTTTGAACTGAGTTATTACAAAGCAGTGAAATCCTTTACAACCTCTGTAGGAAAATAATGATACTGTCTATTTAAATGTCTTAAAGCTGCATAATCCATAATTGTTCTCTTACTGTGTGATTTCAGTCAGTTTGTCTTAGCATACTTTAAAATGCATATCCTGCCTGTGAAGTGTTTGGCAAAAGTGTCTGTTTTGTTAAGGAATGGCACATGAAGTGAATGGTGGTTTCTGTCGGTTGTTCACAATAACTGTTCAGTAATGCACCTGCAGTCCTCTGTTGAAGATACGTTGTCTGGTGACATAGGTGTATTATTAACCACCTTCTCATTCCCTTTCCTTCCCCCCAAAATGTTTGACAGCAACTAATATAAATGTGGTTGTGATGTTGTTTAACTCAGAAATCCATTGTGAAAGGATCTAAACATTCCCCAGTGATGTTTACAGTGCAGATGTTGCAGCTGTGATTTTGGATATGAGAACCAGAAAGTGAAGCTAATGAGCAGCAACCTCTTGTGTTTCACAGGAGCTGCATCAGCAGAGAGCCAGGGAGAGCTTTGTAAAGTTTTGGACTTAGTCTGAAGTTTAAAACCTACATGCGTGAGCAGTTCCTGCTGCAGTCAATAGCTGTTGCATGCATTTGGATAGCTGGACTGTTTCTGAACTGATTTTGCCCCTTTAAATCCCTTGAGCCAAATCCGAACTTTGACTATGCTAATGCCAATTAAAAGTCAGCACTGCTGTGTGTGCTGGAGGCAGGTTGGATCACCTACATCCTGGGATAAATGAGCAGGGAGAACTCTCCTTAGGAAAAGTTGTCACTGTTTTCGTATAGCCCGCTATTTCAGATTTACAGTGAAAATGAGCTATATACAAATATTTTTAAGTTATCTATTAATTATAGGTTAAATGATAAAGGATTGTGCAGCTTTGGCAGTTTTTTACCCTAACAGTGCTAACTGTTTAAAATGGCTGTAGTTTTCTTAAAGACTTAATGCCCATAGGAAATTAAGAGCGGTGAGGAGATGTAGGGTTAAAAATAATATGGTTCCTTTTTCTCTAGCCCTGTCATAGTGGAAATCCCGCATTTTGGATCAATGCGAGGAAAAGAAAGAGAGCTAATTGTACTTCGAAGTGAAAATGGTGAAACGTGGAAGGAGCACCAGTATGACAGCAAACATGAAGACTTAACCGAAATACTCAATGGCATGGACGAAGGTAAACATTTTCTCAAAACTTTAGCAAGCCTTACCTTTGTGCAGACCTGCTAAGATGAGCAGACTAAAGCAACTTGAAGTAAATCAGCGCAGGGGATATCTGACTTCGGGGAATACAGTGTATGTTATGTATTAAACTAATGGAAAGAGTGTAAAGAGAAATTGTTCAGCAGTGGCCTGGAGACATCCTGAAATCAGTGGTAAGTTTTGGTCTGAAGTCTTGCCAAGTTTAAGGAAAATTGCACAGTTGCTTTACAGCACGAAGTTGAGAATAACATCCCAGCTGGAGGTAAGCCTGTTTCTGCTGCTCAGACAGGGCCACGTGAAGGTCATTCCAAACCAAGGGTGAAGTGTAAATATCAGTTATATTAGACTTTCCCACAAATGCAGACTTCAGCTCATAGGCCATTCCTCTTTGAAATGGTATTGTTAGAGATTGCCTGCCGCAGATACACAACCTGCCTTCCTGATGCCCATCTGGGAAGTCTGGCTCCCTTGTTTGGCTTGGACATTGCTGTTTATGTGAGAGTCCCTTAAGATGAGAGGACTCAGCTGTACATAGTTCGTAGAAGATGCTGTGACAGATGGTCCCTGCAGACACATCGCAGGCTAAGCCAGGCTGGGGCCGCAGTGAGCCCTTGGCACCACTGCTTCCTTTTCTTAGTGAGTATTTTTTTGTTACTTTTGCTGATAAACCATTGATCCAGCTCTTCGCACCTGAGTGTGAATGAAATTGCTTATGGCTTGGACTTTGGTTTTCTGTAAGGGTTTATCAACAGGATTTTCCCTGGATAACCTCCTACAGAAAGTCACTGTGACGGGGTACTAACTACAGAAAAGTTCTTTCGTTATCAGCAAAAGCATTTGAAGCAAATGATCAGGCTGTGGATGGCAGCTATGAGATCTGTCTGTGAGAAGGGTCTGCCTTTGATCTTGGCCTCTCCTTTTTTGAAGAGGGCAGCTTCAGCAAAAGGCATACTTTGAGAACATGGAAGGAGAGTAGTGCTATTGTGAGGGGCTCCCTGGACATCTGAGATTTAGCATTTTTCCTGATTTCCTGGTCATCTGGGAGTGGGAACAGCAGAATGGGTTTGGGTAGTATTTTCACTTCAAAGTACTTGAACTGCACATGAGCTTGTAAAAATACAGAATAATGGCAAAGATCTCGTTACATGTAATGATCTATTGTAGCTATTTATTTTGAAATAAATGTAATAGAACCAACCAAGCAGTAGGCAGAAACACTAGAAATGTTGGGTCAGCGGGTTTAGAAAAATACAATCGTCACAGAAGGCTACCTAAAAGCAGGGAAACAGGCAAAAGAGTGAGTATGGCTCAGGATAGTATTGCTTGGGGAAGAATTGATTCAGAATCCAAGGCAGTAGTTGCAGCCTTTCTGAAAGAAAAATCTCACCACCACCCCTTCCTTCTCTGCATACTAGCATGAGATAGGGAGTAATGATTTGGTATTTGGGTGGAGCATCGGTGTCTTGTCAGTGGTGAGGTGGTCAGAACTGACTGGCAGCTTGCTTATTTGCTTCATGTGTTTTCCAAACTGAGCTTAGTTCAATTTTGGAATAGGCAATCTGGGCATAAAAACACTGTTCTAAAGTGCTCCAACTTGCATCACTTATGAAGGAGCTCTCCAGAGGTGCCATATGGATAAATTCACATTTTACAGAGAAGAGAGCTCAATAAATAAAAACACTTTTGGAGAAGTGGGCATGAAGCCCTCAGTACTTACAGCCTAAAATAATAAGCCTCACAATTTGGAGCCAAACAACTGGAGTTGGAGTACAGCTTTCTGACCTGTTGAGGGTTTCAGGTGGCTCTTCCCTTCTGGGGGACTGTTGTTTGAGGTTAGCGGGTATACGTACAGCCAGTGAATCACAGAAAGTATGATGGATACTGGACTATTCCCTTAGAGTGAAAATATTTGACACCTTAAAAGCCAAGCCACAGAAATGCCATTTACCAATCCAGGCAATCACTTATGAGAGGGAAAGAAGAAAAAATACTGTAGACACACCCAGAGCAATGTGTTGATTATTTGTTCAGTTCATTTTAGGTTAATCCTTCTCTAGTTAGGGAAACAAAACAAAACCCCTGCATTAAAGTAGTATAAGGGCCTTGAGAAAATTCTACTTCAACTAAATGATACCTTTTCTGTGTAAAAGTTCTTCTAAGCAAAGACATAAAATTAAAAAATTGTAGAATTAAAAGATTTAAAAAAAAATATCCAAACCTTTACTGGTTTGTTACAAAATACCACAATTAGACTTGGCTCTGAAGCAATATCTTGCATCTGAGAAGCCATAACTTTGGAAGAAGTTTTATTCCAGTTATGAACTGTAGAGGCAGAAGCAATCTTTAATAGAAATAGAAAGCAGCCACATTGCCAGTCATTTCTAGAAGTTTAGTGTGTCTTTGCACAAAATTCATCTGCACAGTCATATCTGAATGCCATAACATGCTGCAGGATTGTCTGTTTTTCTGTTGAAAGCAGCTGGTCCATTTTGTGTTAGACCTGCTGTGATTCACTAGTTCTTTCCTATCTGTATAGTGAAAGGAGGGCAATCAGATTTTTATTCCCAGCTCCTTAATATACTGAATTTTTCAAGATGCAGTCTGCTTCTCTGTTTTGTTTTTCCTGTTCCGCTCTCCCATTTAGCTAGCGGGGATGAGAGCGAGGACATCTTTGCTCCTCGCCCTCCGTGGGGACTGCTGAAAACCTGCCTGTTCTTTACTGGAAGCAGCACCATCTGCTGGAAAACCTCGTCTCAGACTCAGAATAATCCAGAGCAGGAGGCAACCCTTCAGGGCACTGAACACAGGATTAAATAAGCAGAACTTTGCTTTTGTTATCATGAAAGAACAATGAACCATGATGTAAAGAGTCAGTTTTTACCTTGGTGCCATCAGATTTCTGCTTAAATAGATTTTATTCTAAAGATGGTGCTGTA
The DNA here is from genome assembly GCF_964106895.1 of Numenius arquata. Lineage (NCBI taxonomy): Eukaryota > Metazoa > Chordata > Aves > Charadriiformes > Scolopacidae > Numenius > Numenius arquata. The sequence goes on along the minus strand of NC_133585.1, from coordinate 14,841,353 downwards.
ATTCGGCAAATATAGGGCTGAGGGAATACAAGGAATTTGGCATTTTTAGGCAGAAGAGGAGTTTGGTTCCAAACACAAGAGTAGCATTTCACAGCTTTTGGCCATATTACATTTATTTAAACTTGAATCCATATTTTAATATTTTCTAAAATTATTTTTTTAGGAAGACTCTCTCTGTCTTGTAATTGGTAAATAGGCTACGTTTTCAGACAGGCTCCTTTTACCTCTCGCTTGTGTTTGCTTTTTAAATTCCTGCACCCTTCAGAGGTACCTGTAGACAAATCATGGGCATAAACGCACACACTGGGGCAGCTCATCTTTTGAAAGGCATTTGCAAACTAGTGAGTGAGACAAGAAATGCAAATATTTGTGGCCACAATATGCTTGCAGCTGCACAGTGTGGTTTCAGATGGGAAGCAGGAGTTTTTACATAACTACTTCTTTGAATCTACAGATGAAACCAGAGTGTGACCTTGTTTATGCTTGAAGTTTAAAATACCACCATAAATCACTCTGCAGTGATTTTGCCACATTTCCAAGAAAAGTTTTAAAACACATTGCTGTTAAATTTCATGTTGTGAATGGCAAGATAAGAGACTGTGCAAAAATAGACAAAAAAGCACATAAAGGACATTGCCTTCTTTGAGGATGAAACCTCCTTGTGGCACTGGGAGCATCTAGTTATGTACATGAATTACTGAAGCTGGGAGGGTGGGTCTAGTTATCAGCATTTTTAAGACAAGTCTTACTGCCCTCAGCTTCTTCTTGTCCCTTCCCATGTGCTCTTTCTGCCCCCATCCATCTCCTGTACTTTTGTGAGTGCTGCCTCCTGGGTGCCCCACTTTTAGTGCAATGATTTCTTAATGGGCACATCTCTGTACGAGGGGAAACTGGTATCCTATGGTCATCCCACCTTTCAGTCTCTGCACAGTGACAGTGTCAGCTCTACTCTAGCCTGTACTGCAGCAGGGTTGCAAAACTCAGAGAGCTGTTCAGTCTGCTAAGTACAGGTGAGATTTGCTTTTTCAGTGCCTGTAAAACTCCATTTTAAGGCCCTGGTAAGGGAAATCGGATACCAGGTCACACAAAGACACCTTGAAGCTCATGAAACAGCCAGGTGTTCTGTGACTTCTCTTGTTCCGTTCCCAGTCAGAAGAAACTTGCTCTGCATTACTATACCTGAAAGTGAAAAAGAAAGGTATTAGGCATGGGATTAATTTGATCCACAACTGCCTCTCACCTGACAAAACTGGTGTGATTGCTTTCCTTGACCTGAGCCACCTTTTATGAGGTCCCTCTCTGACCTTGGAGGATGTGGCTGGGTTTCTCTTCTCCTGTCCAGGAACTTTAACGCGATGCTCATGTGGCAGCATGGGCTAGAGGGTGGGGAGGAGTGATCGTCCTTTCCTCTCTCCTTTCCTTCTCTCCATCTCATCTCTTGTCCTTTACTCCCACCAGCCCTCTTAGGACAAGTGTACCGTACACTTGGGTGGCAGGGGAAGACATATATGCATAGAGTATTGCAATACCTTTCTCTTGACCTACTAAAACTTAATGGCAATAGGTGTTCTTTGGGCTGTTAGCACAAATCTGAGAGACAGTGACATTGGGACACTCTTCCCAATTCTGCCACTAACCTTTCTGCTTTGCCATCTCTATCTGTAAGATGAGGTGTATAGCATACTTCTCTGCGGTTAAAAAAAACGCCAAACACACAGAACCCAACCAACCAAACAAAAAATCCTTTGTGTTTTTTAACTGAAGCACATTGCATAGGAATGAAGCGTCAGCAACTGAGGAAAGTAGTAGTGATGATAGCTCTTCCTGTAAAACGCATGAGGTGTGTTCAGGAAACATGACCTCTCCCAGGACTAGTTTTCCTTGTTTCATTAATTCTGACATGCTAATGCTGCATTCCTCATGGCAGCCAGAGAGAGGTCGTTTGATTGCTCATCATCTTTTATTTTTTTTTCTGTTAGAAGGCAACTTCATATAGAGGCTTACATATGTATTATCCAAACATAATCTCCCTATATATAGTCCAACTCCCCTCCATTCCTGCCTGCTGTTCTGCCACTCTAATCTTTACATCTTCTTCCTCCTCTAAAGGAGAGCACCTGCCAGGCTCAAAGGATTTTGAAATGTTCTTATATAAACCACTAATTTTCTACTTCAGGAGAATTTTAATTATCCTTCATCTCTGTGAGCATTTTACAGTGGGTTTAGTCTCTAGCAACAAACAGGAGAATGCATAGGATTTACCAGTCAAGATTATACCTGCCTGGGAGTTTAAGAATCCAGTCTCCTGCACAAGCGTTGCTTCCAGAGACAGAATACCTAATTCATTAGAGGACTTCAGATACCAATCTCAGAGTCAAAGTAAATGGAAACTGGCATTATGATAAGGAATTAATCCGCTTCTGGTAGCTACGCATGATCCACAGCAACACTGTGCAATTAATCCAAATTACCTACTGAAAGTTTTAAAATGGAAAACTGACATTTAACCAAATTTATATTCTAATTCTTTTGGAGCTGTAATTGAGCTTACATGTTCAGAGGAGGAAAATGTCTCAGCCACATAAAGTAAAGAATTGTACAAGTGTCTTTTGTCTTAGTACCATTTCTGGTCCTCCTGCTTTCCCTTGATGCATCTGATAGAAATGTCATCTTTCAAGGAACAAACTTTCTTCTTTAGGAATGTGGTGCCTTTTTAAGGAGGCAAATAAGAGTGGAAACTTGTAGAGTGCTGGAATGAAACCCAGTTACGATAGCTAAAAAGGCCAAGTGCAAGAATTTCCAGGAAAAATGCCTGACAGTTGTGTAATTATCTCCATTTGTGATAGTGTTTATATCACAGGGATTTCATTAGTACATATGTATATACACAAACATGCATATAGTTGCATAATTAGTTATATTTGTGATATATCACAGAGTTTTCTTCAGTACATATATGTCTGTCATCTACTTAATTGATTAGTTAATATAGGTAGATACTCTATGCACCTTTCTGAGCCCTGGTGACCCTACAAGGTGGGAATGTGGCCGAGACCACTAATTGTTGATGATTTCCTTCTGTTCTGGTTATCTCTGATGATGTATTAAGTTTCTCTAGGAACTGAGGAGCACAATGCAGTTATTTTGGGGCAGATACCTGAATGGCTGAAAACCCGATGTGGGAAGGGATCCTTGCTATGGTTTCACTGGTAGTGCTGGCAGATGGAGCTATGTCATATCCACAATTTACTGGAGAGCTCAGTGTCTGGTCAGGATTGTATGGATGCCAGTCTGGGAGATAACTTTCTCAAGTACCTTAGCTAGGCAAATTCTGGATTGCACACTTGATGTGAAGTCGGATATTCATGAACTGACGGTGATTTCCTGTGGTTTTTCTGCATGTTGGAGCTATGTGAGGGAAGAGGCTGGAAATAAATGTCTTTTGAAGGTGTACACAGACAGATCAGTGCACTTGTGTACTTCCAGATATAGATGAGAGAGGAAAGAAGCTTGACCATCTCCTTCAGACTTCCTTGGACTCCCATGCCATGTGACAAACCTGCCATCCTACGGCAGCTGCTGCTCCAGAGACTGTCACACCCTAGTGCTTAGGTGTCCTAGAGATCTGTGTCTGGTGCTGTTAGCCCTCATTGTCAAGATTTATGGAAAAGTTCACAGAGCAACCCAAAACTTCATAATTAATAGCAACTAATATTTTTTTTTTCTTCTGTAGTAAATAAAAAAACCCCATCACTTCTTAAGCATTTTAAGGCATATCCAAAACCTCACACTCATAGGTGTGTCTGGTATGAATCTGGGCAGGTAATGAGGGAATGTTTTAACTGTTTTCTCCCACCAGAGCTGGACAGCATTGAGGAGCTAGAGAAAAAGCGTATCTGCAGGATTGTCACAAAGGATTTCCCTCAGTACTTTGCGGTGGTTTCGAGAATCAAGCAGGAGAGTAACCAAATCGGCCCGGAGGGCGGGGTGCTGAGCAGCACGACGGTGCCGCGCGTCCAGGCGTCCTTCCCCGAGGGTGCTCTAACCAAAAGAATCCGCGTGGGGCTCCAGGTAAAGCTGCCCTTGTGTTCATATCTGCAACGTCTACAAACGCATTGTTGGTCCTAATGCATGAGGCCTGCAGTTGAGGAGCCTGCTGCTCCGTAGTAGTGGGTTGCAAGGTGGGTAGTATTCACATCTGAGACCTGCGCTGGCACGTGGCTGGCTGGGCACACTCTCTGCCTCTCAGCGCACCTCTGGTATGAGTGATTCACAGGTCTCCTCCCCATGGCAAAAGCCCAGCTCCCCTTTTATCGTCACCTCGAATATTGCTTAGCATCTGAAGAATAGAGAGAAAAAGCAAAGGCCTGGAACCACCACAGCGTCAGTGATATTGTCTGCCATCTTCCCGAGGGCTGTGGCTGCCAGCAGCTATGAGCTGCACAGCCACTGTGCAGTCCCAGCCTCCTGTGGCCAAGTAGCAGCTTGTGATTGGTGTTACTGGGCTGCCCTTTGCCTAGGAATGTGTTTGGTAAGGAGTTTATGCAGCTGTTTGCCAGCTGCTTCTGGGTTAAAGACCTCCCATATATACATCTGCTGTAGCTTAGGACATTCACCATTGGTGTTTCCAGCAATGGATAGACTCTGGGAAGAGCTAATAGCTTAAACTCTCCTTAAACAAGCTGCACAGAAAGTGCAGAAATATTCCGTAGGAGGGATCTTTTTCTTTGAGTTCTGTTAATTATCACTTAAAATTACTTAGTAACCTGACAAGTCTGATGGGTTCATGAAATAAGGATGCTGTTTTGGATTCCAGTGCTTGGAATTCACACTGGAACATTTTTCATCTGTTAATGGTATTTCACATCTAAAGGTGATTAATCTTGAGAAAATGGAAGCTCTGCTGTTACGGTTATAGAGCTGCCTTTCCAGAGCTCTCTAGTGTGAAGGAGGCACGTTTCCATATGCAGTGTTGTCACTGCTGAGATTGCAATGTAGCTATCATATTCTATGCTTATCAATACATTGTGCAGTTTGAATAATGCAGCACGTCACTGGTCAGCCTGATTGAAGCAGACTTGAAAGATTTAAAAAAAAAAAAAAAAAAGGCAAATGCATGAAAAAACCCAAGTTTCCCATAAGATGCCTGTCACTTTTGAATTCAGGTCCTACCTGACAGAAACTACAAAAATTCTGTAGCATTTCTTCCTTTATTGGCTATTTTTCCTTTCTTCCCATATATAAAGTTAGGAAACCTTTTAAGGTACAAAACAGAGGTAGAAAGTCTGAAATTTACTTATAGTTCTGATATAGCTTAATGCATTCGCTATGAATTTGACCCAAACCAGTATTTTTTTTCCTAATAAACGAGAGTGGAGTAGCATAGGAAGCACTGAGGACAGAGGTAAGTTGGAGTACGCAGTGTTCCTCAGGAGCATGGATTTATGTTTGGCAGAGATGTGAGAATTGCTCAGCGTCTCCGAGACAGAGTGTCTAGTCCTCGCTTCTCAAGAATCTGCTAGCAAAATAGACCTCTTTTTACATTTTGAAATTGTATTTAATATCACCCATCCTGTAAATTAAAAACAAAACGAAACATGCTCTGAAAATCTCTTAGCAAACACTGCAGACAACCTTCTGAGATTTATATTTTTGCTCTAAAAGTCAGCTATGGGTTGTTGAGAAAAATACTAAGAATGGATTGTACTAATAATCACCTTTGAGAGCTATAGGAGAAGGCTGCTGGGAAAAAAAAAAGAAATAAAATCCTACAGAAAATAAAGGAAAATTGAGTTATCTTTTGGAAAACAGTTTGGCATATCTACAACCAATTTGTAGTTCTCGTTTAAATACTTTCCCTGTGTTGACAGGCTCAACCGGTTCCAGAGGAGATTGTCAAAAAAATCCTTGGAAACAAAGCAACTTTCAGTCCCATTGTCACTGTGGAGCCAAGAAGAAGAAAATTTCATAAGCCAATAACCATGACAATTCCTGTGCCGCCTCCGTCAGGAGAAGGTGTAACCAATGGGTACAAAGGAGACACGACGCCCAGCCTTCGACTTCTATGTAGCATTACAGGTTAGAGAAAATCATGCTCTTTGCAAAGGTTTCTGTGACAGCACTGTCTCTGTGCTCACTCTCATAACTGTACAACTCGTGCTTTCCAGTAAGGGAACACTGGTGTGCTCGGCCCAGTAGAGTTCAGATCAGTTCTTCTGAGCAAAGCCAGCTGAGGTCATTTGAAAGGCTCCCACTGGTTCCCTGGGCCTTGAATCTGGTCTCATGCCATTGTAAAAGAACTCTGCCAACATATATTAAATGTTATTTTATATTTAGCCAGTACAAAGAATTTCAGCCTTGGCTATTAAACGTGGTTGTCAGTAGTTTGCAAAAATAATTGTGTCCTAGCGGATATCAAGGCAGGGTTTTCTGTTGACTTGTGGGTATGTACTTTGCTTACATCAGCATCATTTTCTGGTGTGTAACATGTGACGTAGTATATAACGCATATCTCAGCTGCCGGAGAACATTATTGTGTAGGCTCTCCTTTTATGTGTGAAGCAAAATAACTTAAGATAGATATATTCTTATGTAGTCTGTATATGCTTGGTTTTTGAAAGAAAATCCCCATGGTTTATCTTTACGTAGGAGGCACCTCACCTGCGCAGTGGGAGGATATCACAGGCACCACTCCACTGACGTTCTCAAATGACTGTGTCTCGTTCACAACCAATGTTTCAGCCAGGTATGGTGACACAGCTTGCCAAAGGCACCCAGGGAGTAGTTTTGCTTAACAAAGTGCATAGTTGTGGGATTGTTTTTTGGCTTTCTGTAAGTCTTTTGCAAGACTGCTGAAGCAGTAATGGACCAGATGCTTCTTTGTCACTATGTATCAGCATCCCACACATCCGGGGTTGCACATGGAGCTTTGTCCTGGCCTTTTTTACTGCGGTGATGTCTCCTGGCAATCACACATGCTGTTTCTCTAAAGGCTGCAGTACTACACAGGGGTTTGGTTTTCTGCAAACAGCAACAGAAAGGGAAAATTTAAAATGCTTATTTAATAAAAAAAAAAGGAGAGATTCGTAAAAACATATTTGTTTAAAAAGTTAGAGACATTCAGTTTCTAGGTGCGAGATTTTTAGTTCAAAATTACACAGAGTTACATTCCCAAAAATATTATTTGCCAAAAAAAATCACACTCTGAAATTAATTTTGATGGATTTAGTGGACTTAGATACTGATATGAGACATTCAACAGGATCTGTACAAATCATACATCCTAGTAGAAAAAATTCATGGTATGCCAGGTAAAGAGTTTATCACTCAGTACGTAACATTTACACCTATAAAAAGCTTTATAAAGAGAGAGAATTGCTGAAAAAGCCAAATAGATCAGGGCTGAAATATTGTGGGAAAAAAGACTCGTAAAACCCACAAGTTAAAGTATTTATAACTTGTATCAAAATTATTGTTAACCTCTTAATCATAAAATGATAAAATAACAGTATAACATCTGTCTCTTTGGGAAACTTCACTTTGGGCATACTAGGTTTCAATCTGTATGGGAGATGTGATTTTGCTGTATATATGTGTTATCAAGGAGGTTGTTTTAGCAAATCAGATGTACAGTGAAGCATCAGCATATTACAATATACATGGTGTATGGTCACAAGAAATAAAGTTTCCCCATTCTGGTTTCAAATGAGGCTTAAAATAGACAGTTTTATGAGATACCAGTGTGAGAAGGGTCAAATGAGCATATCAACATTTCACTGCCCATTTTTGGATAGTTAAAGAACCACTGAAAGTAGAAGAATTACAGCTTTGGGAAGTCAGCAAGGACAATATGCGTGCAAAATGGCTAAGGATCACGGGACATGGTTTCTCTTTAAAGGCTTAAACAATGTTTGAGCATAATGAAAAGTTGATTTAATGGTTTGCTTTTTCACACAGATTTTGGCTCGCAGACTGCCATCAAGTACTAGAGACTGTTGGGCTGGCAACACAGCTTTATAGAGAATTAATATGCGTTCCTTATATGGCAAAGTTTGTGATATTTGCCAAAATGAATGACCCTGTGGAATCCAATTTGCGTTGCTTCTGCATGACTGATGACAAAGTGGACAAAACTTTGGAGCAACAAGAGAACTTTGAAGAAGTTGCAAGAAGCAAAGATATTGAGGTATATTTCTTACTCACAGCCAGCTTCCTCCTTGTAAATGGACAATGTGTTATCCAAGTAGTCTTACAAAAGCTGCTATAAACCCAGTTAAATAGAGGTTCACAGCAAGGCTGTGTCAAAAAATTTCTTGAAAGGAAGACAAAAAAGGACAAGGCGAGGGGACCATGAGGACCTGACTCCAAATGGATGCCCCAGACAAGTCTGCAGTGGGTTTTGCATGCACTGCTGTGGACTAGCCCTGGTTGGGCTTTGCTGGAATTTCTTCTCACTGGCCCCATAGACACACAGTCCTGAGTAGGGCTGGTTTGTGGTGAATATGTAGTCACCAACCCACAGTTTCTTGAAGGAAATCTACACGGTCTTACACCAGAAAAGCCACTCATGTAGCTCAGTTTCCTGAACTGCCTGCCCTCATAATACCTTGCAATAATGCACAGTGACGTTCTTATTTGTTGTTGAATTTTATCTGAGCGGGGACTTGTGCTAAATTCAGGAACTATGATGGGGGAAATCATGATATACTTATGTGCATGGATCTACTATGAAAAGAGGTTTTATTGACTTTTATTTTTGCTTTGATAGGTTCTGGAAGGAAAACCTATTTATGTTGATTGCTATGGAAATCTGGCCCCTTTGACTAAAGGAGGACAGCAGCTTGTTTTCAATTTTTATGCTTTCAAAGAAAATAGACTGCCATTCTCTATCAAGGTAAAAGGAAAACAAGCCAAATATTTCTGCTGATGTTTGGGATTCTTTTTTTCCCCCTATGATAACGCTTTTTCAGCCCAGTAGGACTAACTTGCCTCGAGGTTGTAGGTGTCATTGTTTAATATGCGAAAAACATGGAGAGGGTACTTTGCATGAAGAGCCACAAAAGAGCTGCTGGCAGAGCTGGGACCAGAATACCCATGATGTGGATTCACAACCTTTTATTAAAACCATATCTCAAGTTAGACCTCAAGAATACTTCCAGTAAATCACTATTTCCCAGGGACTAATCAACAGAGCTGCATTCAAAAACATACTGTACAGCAGAACAGCCTTCAAAAAAATGTGCAGAGACTGTTCATCTCTAAATTACCATGAATGGATGCTCACTTTCCTTTTCTTAACCTTATCATAGCTGCCATGCAAAAGAAGTTTTAAAGTATTTTGGTGAGCACAAGTGCAAAATGTGGCAGAAAAAAAAAACAAAGGTGAGCAGAAAAATTCTCTCAGTATTGTCCCGATATAAAACTGGTTGGATTCATTCAACATCTCGTCTTGCGTGGATTTATCATCAGAGCACTTCAGGCTGATCTCACTCTTTCATGTTATCACCTTTTCTCCTTCAGCACCTCAGGCTGAGCTCCAGCTCAGTGACATTGGTCTTTATACATTAGATAGCTTCTTCTTGTGGAAAGAAACTCTGAGGAACTCTCCAGAAACATCCTCTAGGTATCTGAATTACTACAGATTGCTACACTGTACTACAATTTCTTTTCTAGGTAAGAGACACCAGCCAGGAACCTTGTGGTCGACTATCATTTTTGAAAGAACCAAAGACTACAAAAGGACTGCCACAAACAGCTGTTTGTAACTTGAATATCACTCTGCCAGCACACAAAAAGGTATTTGTTAGGAAAAATAAACATTTTCCTGAGGGTTGGTTTGGTTTTATTTTTGCTCCTTTAGTTTTTGTCTTTTTTTTTTTTCCTGCTAGCGATAAAGAAACCCCATGAAATGCCAGTAATGAGAATGCTTTGGAATATGATAAAGGCTTTTTAAATTTGTTTTATTGGTTTCCTGTATGTAGAACGCTTTTAAAGTCTCTTGTTACTGTGGTGTCAAGTTCCTATAATTTTTATGATTCTGTTTACAGCTCATGCTTCAGCCTGCAAATCATAGGTTTATGCTTTCAGTGATGTCACGTGTTGATTTGCATTGGATGTGAGATTATTTTTTTTTCTTTTGTGTTGACATTTTGGATTTGCTTTGCCTTATAAATCAGCTTGCATTTTGTGCTCCCAATTTGGTCCTTTTCATATCCTGATATTCTTTTCCCTGCTGTCCATTATAATATTCCTTGTCTCTGCAATGCATCTTGGGACCAAAAGGAAACAGAGTCAGATCAAGATGATGAGGTAATATAAACACTGTCTTCTGTTTTTATTTCCTTCAGATTTAGTGAAGAAAAGTAATATGTTATAGAAAACCAAACATTTTTAACTATGGCATTGAAATGATACCCACAGAATAACCATATCCTCAACATCTGATAGTCTGTTGCAAAACAGCAGAAGTGCACAAATGTGGAAAAACATTATATATTATGAAATTAAACCAAGCACCACTGAATAATAGCAGTCTAAAATTTAACTAATTTTCTTCTGAAAAAGGATATAATTATAAAATTCAGATCAAGTCCATTTTTGGCAAAATCAAGAAGAATTTAGTGGATATGATTTTGCCTCTTGGAGTGGCACTGCCAGCGCTTTGGTAACTCGTATTTCTGTGAGGGAAAGAAGTATTGGTGAGGCCACAATAGCGGCCTATAATATTTTACTCCTGAAAATAAACTGGATTCTTTTGAAAAAACGAAATAGCCAAGAGCAATTTTTAAATATTGTGGACAAACCTATTTTCAAATAAAGCTCAGATATTTGCAGGTTAAAAATCCACAGTTTGCCAGACACTGCAACATTAGATTGTCAGGAAACTGAGTGGGTTTCACTCATTACAGATAGTAATAAATGAGATCCCCTTATAAAACAAACTATGTAGATGTATCCCTTTTATGTAGCAGCAAAGTTTTCTTCTCTTCCTGGTGGCAAATAAATAACAGTAGCCGCCTGCTGATTAAAATAATAATAAAAAAGAAAACAACCAAAACACTCCTTACATGTTAAAAAACAGTAACAGCAACTGCATCACTTTGTCTCCACAGGATTTGTTCCCAGTGAGCTATTATATAGCTATAACAATAGTTTTTTTCTAAACAAACCATATTTTTAGCCACATAATCAAGTGAGCTGATCTTTGAAGGACCTTTAAAATTAATACATCACAGTAGTAGCTATGCCACTGAATGCAGCTATTTCTGATGCAATTTATTAGTTAGCAATAGTAGTCTGCTTTCTAATCTGCATCTTTGCATTTTGTGCCTATTAAAAAAATCCCCTCCCATGCCTTTTTTGTCCTTAATGTATTCACTTTAAAGCCAGTGTACATTGTGGTGTATGTGCTTTCAGGACAAATTAATTTGGGGAGAAATATTTGGTCGGTCTAAGTTGTACTCTTATGAATGTTTTATGTCTGTATCTGTAGTCTTTTGTGTTGATCTCCTGTTTCTAGCCAAAGGTGGTTTATTTTACAGAGAATGAATAATATACCATTTCTAGTAGTGTGAAGCAGTTTATTCAGTGATAATGGGATAAAATAGTATTGAGATACATTAAGGCAGGATCATGAGCTACATCTGCTACCTAAGCTCTTCCACCTCATAAGTAGAGACATTGTGAGCAGGAATGAACCCATGGGGTCATCGCTTAGGGTTGCGGTCCCTGCCCTGCTTGCTCCAGAAGGGTAGTCATTCACAGCAGGTTTCTGTGCCACCTCCGATAGCCCCGCTCCCTGCTCCACAGTGCCTGACACTCATTACATGACAGACAGGAATGGAGACCGGCTCCGTCCATTCCCTGCCCGCTTGCCCAAATTTGGCTTCAGCATGCCTTCCTGAAGCTGAACGGAAACTTCCGTTCTGCCTTGTGGGGACGTGTACCGCAAAACGCGGCCCATCATGCTGAGGTTTGATGATTGCTCTGTTCGAATGGGGGACAGCGATACTAAAGGCACTAAACACTATTATGTTTTGTTGCAGACGGAGAAAGCTGACCGGCGCCAGAACTTTGTCTCCCTTGCTTTACGTAAGCGCTACAGCTATCTGACTGAGCCTGGAATGAGTGAGTTGCTCTTACCAAAGTACTAAACCATATATACATGATTTTTCATAAGAAGAGACATTTTTTCTATAAACGTTGTATTTGGTGTCAGTTTGGGAAAAAAGAAAAATGAGAAAAAAACACCTATCTAAAACAAAACTCTTGGATGGTCTGTGAACTCTTGTGTTGTGAGAGCTTGAAGAAAAGAATCCTGACTGGCAAATGATGTATGTTAGTCAAGCAAAAATATAGTAATTTTTAAAAATGCCATGTAGCTCCAGAGGAGTAGGATTGGACATTGCTTTCAAAAAGAGTCTGTTCCTCTTCCCTTTGAAAGATTAGAGAGAGCTGCTGAAGAAGGGTGTGATATGCAAAAGTTCAGCAAGGCTGGAGAATGCCATTCAGATAAGCGCTTAAATGTTTAGATGCTTAGCTAAAATGGACTCTCTTATATTTTATATTTTCCCTCTTCTTTCTCCTCCCCTTCCCTTTCTCCTCTGTTCCCTGCAGATGCTTTTTATTCCCTGGCACCGCCCGTTGCTTCCTCTTAAACTTATGTTCCCCTTGACCAGACCTGTGCCATTCCTTTCCTTCCCTGTTAAATACAATAATGTATTTGACTTTTCTTCCCTCACCTTTCCTGTCTGAGGTTGGCTGCTATTGTTCCCCATTCCCAGGCTTTTTCTTGCCTTTTTTTCCCTCGTGACTTCTCAGTTGCTACCCTGCAACAGACCCTTTGATATAATTCCATAAAATCCGTAGACAAACTTCATCGGGTCTTGGGAGTTCCCACTGGATGACTGCTGTTTAATTATCCTATAAGATCTGTGGCTTCTTTGGATCAGATGTGCTCCAGAATATATTACACTTCCCAGGCCTGGAAGAAGACTTCAAGCATATAACATCTGAAGAAGCTATCAGATCTGCTGAGACATCTTGATGGACTGTTAAGGTATCGTCAAAGGCTTGATGGGAACTGAGAGAGGAAAAGGAAGTTGCTTGAAAGGAGTTTGATGGCTGTGTGTGTTGCTTACAATTAGTTTTTCAGGCCTCATTGGGGAAAATAAATATTAAAAAAAGTGGTCTTGTTTATTCACCAAAGGTCCATTAAGTCTTATTTGCAAAAAGTTGGAGGAGAAAAAACCTGGTTTAGGTTGAGGTGTACTCAAAACAAATATGGATTAACACAGTAGAAGTTCCTGACCATTTTTTAACTCTTCAGTCCCTTTTGACAGTGGTTACTACTTAAGGCTGTGAGCTACCCAAAAAGGGTATGCAAAAATTACTGTATTTGCCAGGCAAGATCCTAGATAGTGGTTTGGCCGTCAGACTGAGTACCACCTCCTGTGCACACGTAGCGTGTAGTCAGCAGCTGTCACTACCACCTGCACCGTGCTGGTGCGAAGGGAAGATGTGGAAGACTTGGAGGTGCAGCTCTTCCAGAGAGCACACACTGCCTAACACAGAGCCAGGACTGCTGCTGTGGCTGCTTTACACTGCAGGGTGTTTGCTCCAGTAACTGGATACGAGTGATGAACCTCTCCTGATTTCCAGTGAATTTGATGGCACAGCTCCCGCAGTTTTGGTAGTAGCAGGCGTTGTTCTACTTGCACAAGCTCATGTGTGTGTGCACGTGCACACATACAGATGGTTTTCCTCTGCACCTCTGGCACTGCCAGTGCAGAAGAGAGCGAGGCAGGTGGCATCGTCCACTGTCTCCCTGTCTTTACCCCCGCTCAGGAAAAGGGGACCAAAGGGCCCATCTGTTCTTCCCAGCTGTGAAGTCACCACAGAAGAGGAGTGCTGCGGTGGTTAAACCTGCTCAGTCCTGGCTGCTTCTTGCAGCTGAAGAGGAGCAGGGCTGAGCTTGGGGCCACTTGTGTAGGTTCACTCAGTGCTTTCAATTACCAGCTGCAAGAAGTGTAGTTTGGTGCACAGAAGGTAGTAACTAACATCTGTTTTCTCATAAAATCTTGGGTGCAGAGTGATGGAAACTGTTAAGGCCGAAAGTGTCCAGGAGCCAAAAAAGGCTGTTATAAAAAACCACTCATTAGAATATTATCCCACTCTAAAGCCTTGCATGGTTGTGGGGATTTTTTTGCTATTTCAAAATAGTAAAATTGCCCAGTTTCCTGCTGTTTGAGTTATGTCATAGCTGCACATGCTGGTAAATTACTCAATTTTATTTGTACTGGTTCTTCTTCTCAACTGCAATAAGGAGCACAAAAAAAGCATCTTAAACTTGTCTGAATCCATGATTTAACAGGAGAAAGAGCAGTTAAGGGTGAGCCTGTTGGTTCGATTGCCTCACTAGCCAGTTGTGATAGACTGCCTCATCACCGCGCAGTGGGGTCCCTCTAAAGCCATTTCCAAATGCAAACTTTTAAACAAGTTGTTTTGCTTTTAGTTCTTTTCAGAACGATTTTGGGGTTTGTTTCTTGGACTTGGGACTATATGAACTTTTGGTGAATGTTAGCAGCTGCTGCTAATTAATCTTCATGATAAAGTCTAGCTCATTAATGAAGTGCACTATGTTTTCTCCTTTGGGGGGAAAAATAGAAGTATGTTTGCACTTAAAAATAAAATTGCAAGGAAAAATGGATGTTTCTTGACATAGGCTGTGCCAGTCAGGCCTAGTACTCAAGCTCTCTTCAACCTAAATGTTCTCATACTGCAATATCACCAGCCATCCACATTGCCTTCTGACCCTCAATTGGCTTCTAAAGGACCAGCACATTTCTCCTTGCACAGGATATGGACCTGTGATATACTGAATATTCACTATTCTATCAGAGTGTGTGTACACTGTGTGTACACAGTGTGTTTAACAGTTTAGTATTAGCCTTGTTAAGCTTCTTTCACTGTAAGTTGCTGTCTGTCTATAAGACAGATCAAGCAGGTTTGACAAATTGTTAGTGTAACTTCAGAGAAAGGTGTGTTGAAATAAGTTTTTTGGATATTTTAGCTCCATTTCTAACTCCAACTTTAAAGAAAAGAAAAAGCCCTCTAAGTTACTTTCAATGTCAACTCTCTGAATGTTATTGCTGTATCAGAGGATATGTATGCTGTAATGGGATTCCCAGAAATACTGTCTTCTGGCATGAGTACCTTCTGTGATGTGAAATGTGGTTGATGATGATTTTGTTCAAAATACCTATGAATAAGCTGAGTGTTCTGGGGGATGATAACAGTTAACAGGTTTGTCCTTGCCAGGAAGTTTTTGCATAATATATTGTTCTTTGACTGCTTTTCTAATGTTACCTTTTGAGAAATGTAAAGTTGAACAGGTCTGTCTTTGAGCTGATACAAGAATTCTCCTCAAAAGGTACCAAGACACTACATCTTGTAGAAAAAGTGTACTCTTCTTTTAATGGCCTCTTGTGAAATGATTTTGTAGGGTTTATATATTTGTGCTTAATACAGCATACAAATGTATTAATCTATGTGCTTGTTTTGACATGATATATTGTGCATGAATAAAAACTGATTCAGTTGCTTTGCTTGCTCACGTTTATCATATATCATACTTTCCATATTTCATGTATGACATATGCTTCTTAAAACCATTTCATATAAAGTTTTACTTTAGTTTTTACCAAACAAAAGGAATATCGCATGAGAAGAAAATGCAAAAGTTCCTTTTCTTTATTTATTTTTATTATTTTTTTTAAAATATCGACTCAGAAAAGCTCTTGCTCTTATTGGCTTTGTGAGTGTGAAGCATATCCGAATTGTGCATGGGAGATATAGATTTGAATTTATTCCAGTTGCTTCACAGTTTGCACATCAATTGCCTGTCACTTAAAGGAATTTTGGGTTCTGCATGAAATAGTTCTGAGTGGTTTAAAAAAAAGACTTTAGCTATATAATGTCATTTTACACAAGTTTATATTTTGTATAGGTTCAATATCTGAATAGAACAACAACAACAGAAATTATTAAAAGGATAATTCTAATAGTTGCACAAAGCAGAGACATACCTAAACAGGCAAAATAGAACTGATACAAATATTTCAGAAGTAGCACGTCAGAAAGTCAATAGGAAGTAAGAGAAGACATTTTGTTGTGGTTTTATTTTTTACCTTATGGATCCCTTCTTTGTGTTTTCTGTTCTTCATTGTTTGCAGATTTGGTTGCTATGTGCTGTCTTTCATTTCATGTTGCTTTTTGGTTTGGACCAGTCATCAGAATATGGCTTGTTTCTATTTTTTTCTTTCCTTTTTAAATCTTCTTTTGCCTCCTTCATCCTAACCCATGCAAACAATTGTACTTGCTTTTTGTAATATTACAACGTTTACTGACCAATTTTCTTCTCTGGTCTCTCTGTTTTTCAATCATTTTTGTTGATTTTATGTTTGATTTTAATTTAACAATTTAAGAAACAGTTGAACGGAGTGCAGGAGCAACAAGATCCCTACCTGCTACTTACTCATACAAGCCATTCTTTTCAACACGGCCATATCAGTCATGGACAACAGCTCCAATTACAGTGCCTGGGCAAACCAAATCAGGCTTCACTTCCTTATCAAGCTCTTCCTCTAACACTCCTACAGCTTCCCCTTTAAAATCAATATGGTCTGTTTCTTCTACTTCTCCAATCAAATCCACATTAGGAGCTTCTACCACATCTTCAGTTAAATCTGTTAGTGATGTAGCATCTCCGATTAGATCATTTCGGACAATCTCTTCACCAATAAAAACTGTGGTATCACAGCCTCCCTACAATATGCAGGTTACTTCAGGCTCTTTCGTCAGAGCTCCCGCAGTCACAGAAGCTGCTAGTCTGAAAGGGCTGGCATCCACTACTACATTCCCCTCTCGGACATCTCCAGTGACTACAGCAGGGTCTCTCTTGGAGAGATCATCCATAACCATGACGCCTCCAGCATCCCCCAAATCCAACATTAACATGTACTCTTCAAGTTTGCCACTTAAATCGGTCATCACATCAGCATCCTCACTTTTATCGTCCCCTCTAAAGTCAGTTGTGTCACCTGCTAAGTCAGCAGTTGATGCTGTTTCATCCTCTAAAGTCATGATGGCCTCGTCTCTCTCGTCGCCAGCAAAACATGTAGCTGGGCACACAGATGTACCATTGCTTAATGGATCTGTGTCACCTCTGAAATACCCATCTTCTGCCAATTTAATAAATGGATCCAAAGCTGCAGCTGTTTTCCAAGACAAGATCGCTGCAGCTGCACATTCTGCAAGTTGTGCTGCTAACGCAGTTGCTGACACGGCTGAGAGAGTGTTTTCAACAGCTACAACAATGTCATTTTCTCCACTCAGGTCATTTGTGTCTTCAGCACCATCAGCTTTCCAGTCAATAAGAACTCCTCCTGCAGGGGCTTTGTACACAGCCCTTGGGTCAATATCTGCAACTACCTCATCAGTAACTTCATCAACGATAACAGTGCCGGTATATTCTGTAGTCAATGTTTTGTCTGAACCAGCATTAAAGAAGCTCCCAGAGTCGTCTTCACTTACAAAATCAGCTGCTGCGTTACTGTCACCTATTAAAACATTGACTACAGAGGCACGCACACAGCCTCCCTTTAATCGAACTTCATCTCCAGTAAAATCATCCTTGTTTTTAGCACCCTCTGCTCTCAAATTGTCCACACCATCATCTTTATCCTCCAGTCAGGAGATACTGAAAGATGTTGCTGAAATGAAAGAGGATCTAATAAGAATGACTGCAATATTGCAGACAGATGTCGCAGAGGACAAACCGTTCCAACCTGACATACCGAAAGAGGGTAGAATTGATGATGAAGAGCCCTTTAAAATTGTTGAGAAAGTAAAAGAGGACTTAGTAAAAGTTAGTGAGATTCTGAAAAAAGATGTGTGTTTAGAAAGTAAAGGGTCGGCTAAAGTATCCAAAAGTGATCAAGGACACCTGTCTGAGGATGACTGGGTAGAGTTCAGTACAGAGGAGATTGATGAAGCGAGACAGCAAGCTTTGACAAGCCCTCCTATATCTGTTCCAGAGAAAGTCCAAATTAAAACTAAAACCATGTCGGAAAAGGATTATAACTTGTCAAAAGTTATTGATTACTTAGCAAATGATATCGGTAGCAGTTCATTAACAAACATAAAGTACAAGTTTGAAGAGGGGAAAAAAGAAGGTGAAGAGAGACAAAAACGCGTTTTAAAACCAGCTATTGCTTTGCAGGAACATAAACTTAAAATGCCTCCAGCCTCCATGAGGCCTTCAACATCAGAAAAGGAGTTATGTAAAATTGCAGATTCCTTTTTTGGAACAGATACTATTTTAGAGTCTCCAGATGACTTTTCTCAACACGACCAAGATAAAAGTCCCTTATCTGACAGTGGCTTTGAAACGAGGAGTGAAAAGACACCTTCTGCCCCACAAAGTGCTGAAAGCACAGGGCCAAAACCACTTTTCCATGATGTACCCATCCCTCCCGTCATTACAGAAACAAGAACTGAAGTAGTTCATGTTATCCGCAGCTACGAACCATCATCCGAAGAAATTCCAGAGCAGAAAGCAGAGGAGCTACCAGCCTCGAAACCTGCCCCTACGCTTATGGAGCTGGAGCAAAAACCTGCTGGATCTATTAAAGAAAAGGTTAAAGCTTTTCAAATGAAAGCCAGCAGCAGTGAAGAAGATGACCACAAGTGTGTCCTTAGTAAAGGTGTCCGAGTAAAAGAAGAAACTCATATCACTACAACAACTCGGATGGTTTATCATAAACCTCCGTGCACTGAAAGCACATCTGAAAGAATTGAGGAAACGATGTCTGTTCATGACATAATGAAAGCCTTTCAGTCTGGACGTGACCCTTCCAAAGAACTGGCAGGTCTGTTTGAACATAAATCATCCGTAACATCCGATGTTAGCAAGTCTGCTGAAACTTCACTACAACACGCAGAGAAGGACAGCAAAATGAAACCCAAACTGGAGCGAATAATAGAGGTCCATATTGAAAAAGGTAATCAGGCTGAACCTACTGAAGTCATTATTAGAGAAACAAAAAAGCATCCAGAAAAAGAAATGTATGTATATCAGAAAGACTTACCTCGGGGAGATATTAACTTAAAAGAGTTGGAAAAACATGATGCTTTTCCTTGTTCAGATGAACAAGGTCAGCAAGAAGAAGAAGAGCTCACGGCCGAAGAGTCACTTCCTTCTTATCTGGAATCCTCTAGAGTTAACACTCCCGTGTCCCAGGAAGAAGACAGTCGCCCTAGTTCTGCTCAACTCATGTCTGATGACTCTTACAAAACTCTGAAGCTTTTGAGTCAGCACTCAATAGAATACCATGATGATGAGTTGTCAGAACTAAGAGGGGAGTCTTACAGGTTTGCTGAGAAAATGCTTCTTTCAGAAAAGCTAGATGTGTCTCATTCTGATACTGAGGAGTCAGTTACTGACCATGCTCTACCCCTTAGTGCAGAGTTACAGGGGTCTGATAAACGATACAGAGAAAAAGTAGCTACTGCCCCCAAAAAAGAGATTCTCTCCAAAATCTATAAAGATGTATCTGAAAATGGTGTAGGTAAAATGTCTAAAGATGATCATTATGATAAAGTGACAGTGTTACACTACACTGGAGATGTTAGTAGTCCAAAACACGCGATGTGGATGCGCTTTACTGAGGACAGATTAGACAGAGGTAGAGAAAAATTGATATATGAAGACAGGGTGGACAGGACTGTTAAGGAGGCAGAAGAAAAACTGACTGAAGTATCACAGTTTTTTCGGGATAAAACAGAGAAGTTGAATGATGAGCTACAGTCTCCGGAGAAAAAACAGCATAAAAAGAATGGCAAAGAAATACATTCTAGCCAGAGCTCTGCCAGCAGCAGCCCTGAGAAAGTTCTGCGTTCTGAATTATCATCGTCCGGTGATGAATGGAGTAAGGTGAAGCAGTATGCACATGATGGGAAATGCTTTCCCAAGGTGGATGAAAGAAAAGCGTCCAGTTTGCCCAGCAGTCCTGAAAAAAGGATATTTGTGCAACCTGCAGAGGACTCTAAACAAACTATGGAACACAAAGGAAGTGCTCAGCAGACTGGAGTACCTGAGGTTTCACAGACTGGATTTCAGCTGAAGCAATCAAAGCTCAGTTCCATTAGGCTTAAATTTGAACAAAGTATAAGTCCAAGGAGTAAGGAGGTAACTCAAGAAGAAAAAAAGCCGGACAGTCAGTCCAAAATTCCAGTAAAGAAATTGCAAGAAAGTAAGTTACCAGTGTATCAGTTTTATTCCAGAGAGAAACACGCAAAGCAAGTAGAGCTCATTGATGGGAGCACAGCTTTACAGAAAGAGGTGAAAATACAGCAAGATTTCGTTCCAGGTAAAGTGAAAGCTATTGAAGACTTTCAAGGCTCAGACACACAAAAACAAAGAACTGAGACATGTAAAGGCATGCCAGAACACTTTTCAGAACCACAGGCCAAAGATCTGGTATATGGCTCAGACTCAACAATGAAGGGACACTGGGACAAAAAAATCTATAGGACGTGGGAAAGTCCTGGAACTTCTAATCATAAAACACAGAAAGAAAAACTTTCACATGTGCTGGTTCCAGATACAGTAAAAGAAAACCACGTTGATCACGCTGAAGCTAAAACTGACCAAAAAAGCGAATTTATCACTGTGACAGAGCACAAACTGGCAGCAAATGGAATTCATACAGAAGAAGTGAAGGAACTGACTGTAAAATCTCCCTCAAAAAGGGTTTTATACAGAGAATTTGTTGTCAGAGAGGGGGAACGTAACGGTGAAGTGGCTGATAAAGTATCCAAAAGGAGAGAAGACATTGCTGTGTCCCATATTCCAGTCAGAATTGTTGAGGAGAAGAGAACCATGCTTGATGGCGTCTATGAACTTTCAGCTAAAGTATCCCAATCAGCTGTGATTAAGGAGAAAGTTGAGAGGCAGATTGATTATGTGGAAGATGAAAAAATAAAGCATTCAGAAATCAGAAGGGTTACCAAGCAGCAGAGCTCAATAGGTCTAAGTCCTCCTGTTGAGGAAATGGAGATATCTCCTAGCAAATCACCAGACTCTTTAGAATGTAGCCCAGGGAAGGAATTTCCTTCGAGTGAGTTAGTTGACCCCGGTGCCAGTGATTACTTGGATAAAGTTGCATCGCTAGTAAGCACTGAGGGAGTAAAAGAAATTAAGACCTTACCTGTTTATGTCAGTTTTGTTCAAGTAGGAAAGCAATATGAGAAAGAGGTGCAACAAGGAAATATAAAAAAAATTGTCAGTCAGGAGAGTAAGACAGTACAAGAGACAAGGGGGACATTTTACACAGCTAGACAGCAAAAACAACTTCCTTCTCCCCAAGGTAGTCCAGAAGATGACACACTAGAACAAGTGTCCTTTATAGATAGCTCTGGTAAAAGCCCTTTAACACCAGAAACACCGAGTTCAGAGGAAGTGAGTTACGAGTTTACGTCTAAAACACCCGACTCACTAATAGCTTATATCCCAGGCAAGCCCAGTCCTATACCTGAGGTATCTGAGGAATCAGAGGAAGAAGCAGAGGCTAAGTCAACATCTGTAAAACAGGCAGAGGTTGAGGAACCACAGATTGACAAAGCATTATCTAATCATATAAATAAGGACTCTAACAAAAGACCCAAAGGTAACAGAGTTGCATACATTGAATTCCCTCCTCCTCCACCACTGGATGCAGATCAAGGCGAGTCAGAAAAGAAGCCTCACTATTCCACTGAGAGTGAAATGGAGATGACAGAAGTGAACCTGCAAGATGAACATGACAAATGCCAACTGGCTGAACCTGTCATAAGAGTACAGCCGCCATCTCCTGTGCCACCAGGAGCCGATGTCAGTGACTCCAGTGATGATGAATCTCTCTATCAACCTGTTCCACTTAAAAAGTATACATTCAAACTGAAAGAACTGGAAGACGACCAGAAAGAAGCCTCAAAACCTAGAGCCCCTGAAAAGATTGAGAAACAGAAAGGGTTAGGACAGCCCACTCCTGGGAAACCTAATGAGTTTGACATTGGGCTTGATTCACCCCAGAATGATGTAGTGCAAAATGGGAATAACAATGACCAGTCTGTCACAGAGTGTTCCATAGCAACCACTGCAGAATTCTCCCATGATACCGATGCGACTGAGATTGACTCTCTTGATGGTTATGATTTGCAAGATGAAGATGATGGTTTAACTGAGAGTGATTCTAAACTTGCAGGTCCAGCAGTTGAAACCAAAAAGGACGTATGGACTACAGAAGGCATTCTAAAGCAGACTGATCGCTGCTTTAGCCAGAGTAAGCTTGAAGTCATTGAGGAGGAAGGCAAGGTAGGCCCTGAAGAAGACAAGGTGCCTTCAAAAGGTCCAGCTTCTGAAAAAGCCGGAGATAAGAGTGAACAGAAGTCAGGGGCACAGTTTTTCACTTTGGAAGGCAGACACCCTGACAGGACTGTATTTCCTGATTCGTATTTCAGTTACAAAGTAGATGAAGAATTTGCAACACCTTTCAAAACAGTGGCCACCAAGAGTCTAGATTTTGATCCATGGTCCAATAACCGAGGTGATGATGAAGTGTTTGAGACTAAATCAAGGGATGATGAGGCTAAGCCATTTGGTCTGGCAGTGGAAGACAGATCTCAAGCAACAACACCTGATACAACTCCAGCCAGAACTCCAACAGATGAAAGCACGCCAACTAGCGAGCCCAACCCCTTCCCATTTCATGAAGGGAAGATGTTTGAGATGACTCGCAGTGGTGCAATTGACATGAGCAAGAGGGATTTTGTTGAAGAAAGACTCCAATTTTTTCAGATTGGTGAGCATACTTCTGAAGGGAAGTCAGGGGACAAGGGGGAAGGGGATAAAAGTACAGTCACTGCCATCACACAGCCACAGGCAGGGGACAACACTGTAGAAACAAACCTAGAGAGACCAGTAGAAACAACAGCAGTTGAACATAAGCCCATCATCCAGGCCAGTGGAGATTGCATGGAACAAACAGTTGGTAGTAACTCACTGGAAAAATCATCGGCAGCGGTAAATGCTTCTAAAGTTGATCCCAAATTGCGCACACCAATTAAAATGGGAATTTCTGCTTCCACCATGACTCTGAAGAAAGATGGCCCTGGCGAAGTGACAGATAAGATAGAAGCTGTGATGCCAAGTGGTCAGGGATTAGAAAATGAAACCGTAGCAGTGATTGCGAGTTCAGCTTCTAGCCAGACAAGCTGTAGGCAAACAGAAAACACTGATTTTCCAAAAGATAATTTTAATAACAACAACAATTTGGATTCATCTGCTGTCCCTACAGATGATATTACCTGTAATGTAGTGCTAAAAGAACATTTGGAACCGAAATGTTCTCTCCAGAAAGCTAATCAAGCGAAAAGCACTTCAGGAAAAGGTACAGGGACAACACAAGGACACAGAGTAAGAGATAAGCAAAAACCACACGGAGAGCAGCAAAAGTCAACAGAGTTGGTAGGGGCTAGAGGAAAATCAAAGCTTCCTGTAAAGGCCAGCTCAGTAAAAGAAGTCTTTTCACAAAATACTCTCCAAAGCAATACAGGGAGTAAAGTGAAAGGGGCTTGTAAGCCTGACAAAGCAAAACAAAATAATTCTTCTCCCGGTCTAGAAGCAAGGTCTAGGATTCCTGTAAAAAATACACATAGGAGTAATCTAGCTAGAAGAACTCCAGCCCTGCCAAAACAAGAGCAGGTAGAGAAAGAAAAACCAAAACAGCTTCCTTCTAAATTACCAGTAAAGGTAAGATCTACCTCCGTCACCATGACAACAGTTAAAGTAAGGAAAAATCAGCTTAGGGAGGTATGTAAACATTCTATTGAATATTTTAAGGGAATTAGTGGTGAGACATTAAAGCTTGTGGATCGTCTATCTGATGAAGAGAAAAAGATGCAGTCAGAGGTCTCTGATGATGAAGAAGACAGTACATCAAGGAACACATCCTTATCAGAAGCTACTCAAGTTTACCAGCCTTCCATTACATCGAAGTCTGCTAGAGACATGAGAACAGAGGCAGCATCTATAAAATCAAAGATTGAAAAGGCCGACAGTGAGAGGAGGAGGAGTAAGAGGACTGGTGAGAATGAAGGCAGTCAGGTTTCTGGAGCTCTCATGGCTCACCTCGTGGAGATCAAGCCTAGTTTGTAAAACTTTCAACTTGTTGATCCTAGTGCATGAACTGTTGTGATTGCCTGTGGAGTGACTTAACTGTAGTTTTCATTCTGTCATTGTCATCTGTATGTGCTGTCTTATACTCTTCTTTCTTCCTTTAAACAAATCCTGTACTCTAGAAAGCTAGGGAAGCATGCCGAAGACGTTCATGTATCTCTAAAGTTGATGTAACTCAGAAATGGAAAGATTTCTTTTGTGACAGCAAATTTGTTCTGTCAAAGTAGAGAAAATAGATGTAATCTGGTCTTGGTGGTTTCCACCAGTAATTGAACAACTTGTGTACAGTCTAACAGCTAGATTGTCCGCATGTTTGATTTCATTACACAACATCATGTAGTTTGACATTTGGCTTTACACAGGTGAAAATATAAGAGCTGTGAAAAAAAATTTGCTTTGGTAGGTTATTAGGACACACCACCATTCTAGTAAACGATATAAGCACTGGCAACTTAGTCAAATTAAAGCTATTATTTATAATAAACTATTGTCCAGTATTGTGGTTTTCTGTGCAAAACCTTTTTAATCGAGAAATTGTAAATCACAGGTCCACAGAGTCCATGTGAGCGGACAGATATAAGGATGGCAATTGTAGCTGATCACCTAGGACTTAGCTGGACAGGTAAGCTTTTCTGCTTTAATATTGAAATTAGTCTTTGCTATTTTGTTTTCAGGTAGTCTTATACCAAAAGCTGCAGCAAGGCCGCATCAGGCTCTCCCAAATTTACAGTGAGCCCAGCCTCCCAAAATATGCAACATGTTGCTGGGCAAAGATGCCTGAAGAATTATCCCATAGTCTTGCAATAAATCAAATAGAAATTTATAGGGAAACTAGCTAAAATGTCTCTCCTCTCAAGACGTTCACCTAAGGAGTTGAGAGGATCTATCTATGCGGGCTCAGGGCTGCCTCTGTATGTGGGCAGCAGTTTCCCCAAAGCCTGGAGGCTGCAGGAGCCCAGCAGTGCCCCAGCAAGTCGCTGCTGTGTGTGAGGTTGCCTAACCATGTGCCCGCTGTACCTCCATACGCTGATGGGCAGAGCTGGCCCTTCCCGGGCTAACAGCTGCATCAGCCAGTTCTCCCTGAGCACAGGTGACGACAGCACTGGTGCTGAGCTGCACAGCGAGCTCACAAAGGAGTAACAGTCACTAGAAAAAGCAGATTTTATAAAATTAGTGGTGGTGAAGTAGTCTCCACAGAGCTTTTTTTCACCATGTTTAAGTGGCGGACTGAGTATAAATATAAATAGCTCACAGAGATGATTGAAAATCAAAATTATGTCTGTCTTCAGAAATTAAAGTATGAGTATATAATGCTGTGTTCATCGTTATCTGTAAAGCTTGTGTCAGGTAGTTTTGTTGACATCTGTGTGATCTAAGAAAGATAATATTTTTAAGCCTGACAGGTTGATTAGGGATTTGTGCTTTGTTTGGTGTTTTTGTTGTGGTTTTCTTTTCTTGCTTGCTTGTTTTTTTTGTCTTTATAGAACTTGCAAGAGAACTGAATTTTTCGGTGGATGAAATAAATCAAATCCGAGTAGAAAATCCAAATTCTCTTATTGCTCAAAGTTTCATGTTATTAAAAAAATGGGTTACCAGAGATGGGAAAAATGCTACAAGTAAGTTCAAGTAGTTACTTTTGTTGTTTGTAAGTTATAGCCCATTTCATCTGTTGCCTGCTCTAAGTAGGTTAAATTGAAGAAAACATTATAAATGTCTTCGGCAAACCGCTGATGGGGGAAAAAATATTTCAGTTATATTTTTACCAGAAGTCAGAAACATGTCATATTTATTCACTATATCTGTAGAAGGAAATAATCTGTTCTCCACATCCATAATTGATGGGATGAGTAATGAACTTAAATTCCAGTAAAGAAAAGATTAGGGAGAACTCTCCAATAGCAAGGAACGTGAAACATGGAAATGGGCTGCCGGGAAAAGTTAGGTAGTCTCGCAGTATTGCAGGTCATAAGAAAAGACTAAACCTCTTTCTTTGTGGAGTGATGGAGGCTCTGATTCTGCTGGGTTAATCTGTGCATTTCACTTGAGTTACTCAAATTGAAAGAGAGGTTTTGATTTTTGTGTTAGGTTCGATGGTGTTCGTTACCATTCCCTAATCCGCACACTCCTACACAGTATTTGAGTCTACTTTGATCTTTTTCACTGTAAAAGTAATTTCCAGCATTACTGTGTTCTCACAACAAGATTACTGTAAATGAGATTTCATGATGTGCTGCGTGACTAGCCTTACACACATTATTACCTACATGGCTACCTATTCTGTTGTTTCTTGAAACAGAATGGTAAAAGGATTTTTACACTCCTTTTATGCTTCAGTAAAAGGATATTTTGTTTCAGTAGTAAGTAAATACGTTCTTTAAGAACTCTCTGACCTTATCCTTTGTGCCTTTTATGTTGTAGTATAATTATACCTGGGGGGAGGGAAGACTCTTAATAGATGTATATCTTGAATAAGTAGGCAGCAGAATGACTACTTAGACAAATGATGGGGTTTGCTAGAACCGAAGGCATTGGGGTAGAAACATATGCCAGCAACTTATAATTAATGCAATGTGAATGTAACTGAGAAAGATGATTACACAGTTCTGCAAGGCTGAACTTTTTTCTGACGTGTCTTACTTGTTTTTCAGCTGATGCCTTAACTTCTGTATTGACAAAAATTAATCGAATAGATATCGTGACCCTGTTGGAAGGACCAATATTTGATTATGGAAATATTTCAGGCACCAGAAGTTTTGCAGATGAAAATAACGTTTTTCACGATCCCATTGATGGTAACTGAATTCCATGATCATATTTCATTCAGTGACATGTCCAATAGTACAATAATGTTGTATAGATTTTAAATAAAGACAGTAAATGCTATAGAAATAATGGGGTTTAATGTGAAGGCTTTTTCCTCTCCTAAAGTATGCTCACGGTACAATATGTAGGTTGTACATTAATATCTCAAAGGATAAGCCCAGGATCTCGCAAATGTATGCCTGAGGAAGCTTGTTCTCACTAGCCTCAGTGTCGTTGACAAGACCTGAATGTTTTTCACGTGCCCATGTATATTTTTAATATACTTGGTATTGCATGCTTCCCAAGTTACCTGGAAATATATATATTATTTGGATTCCTGTCTAGATACGTAACAGTAAGAATTCTTTGCAGAAAAAAAAGAAGGAAGAACAAGGAAAAAAAAAGCTTCGTAGACACATAGACTAAATTAATGTGCGATTTACTACTAAGCCTCTTTGAGACAAGTCAACACCAATTACTTTGTGATTTTTCACTTGGACCATGTCTACAATGGTAGTAAAAAAATAAGAAAATGTTTTATTAGTGCATGCGAGAATATCTTTTTCAGTCTACTAATGGGTAAAATCGTGTAATAATTTTCACATGGAAGCTGTGCCAACTGACAACAGAATTGTGCAGGTTAATTTTGATCCAGATTAAAAGGATAAATGAAGTTCTGCTCGTAAAACAGAATTGTCATAGGTGTACTTATTATTTATCAGTATGTTGAAGATGCCAAATGTTGTTTTTTTCTTCCTTTAAATTTTAGTTAACAGACACTGGGTTGCTACATTCTTTACTTTGATTTTGTCACATATGTAATAAATAGTTCTTAATAAGATACTTCTTTTGTAAGTAACATTTCCTTTAGTTTTTTTGTAATTTGTTCAAGTATGTATTGAGCTTTCTCTGTACTTTAGTAGGAATTTTTTTTTCTTTAGAGCATACAAGCTCAGTGTACCTCCATTATCGAGCAGCATTGCTGGTCATTGAATCATTGCATTACAGAAATAATTTTCTGTTGACATTTTAAGAAAGTTGCTCTTGAAATGTTGCTTGCGCCTTTTAATAGTAGCATCAATGTGTTTATGGAAAAAATACGCTTCTCTGCAGTTGCTTTCTGTCTCTCCTCTGCTCTGAACCTTCCTCAAGCTTCCTTTCCTCACCAAGACCAGACCACCTTTGCCTTTCTCTCAGCTGAATCAGGAAAGAAAAAAAAAAACCCAAACCCTGTTAATGCACCTCCCTTTGCAGGCAGCACAACGTCAAGTTAACCCCACGGCATGTATTTTTTCCTTTCGTAGGTTACCCAACCTAGTATTTGCTGGAAAGCAAACTTCAGATTTTGTTGTCATTTTTATGTTTATATTCAGTTTAATCCTTTTGTATGGTTTTCTCATGTTTTCATCAATTTTTCTTTTCTTTTCTCTCTTTATTTGATCAGTGTATCTGATTGTACCCATGTCACCAAGATCGCCTCACTCTCCAAGATCACCAAGATCTCCTTACTCACCACAGTCCTCTCACCTGTATAACTTTACTGTACCTGAAATATTCATATAGCTCTCCCTTGTTGTGTTTGTGTTCTCTGATCCCTTTGTTAACTTCCTTTCTTAGTTTTTTATCCTGCTGCATAGTTAGATCTACTGTTCTTTAGCATCCTCATTAGGATTCATTTCTGTTACTCATTCTTTAACTATTCCATTCTTGTGGCTCTGTGGTTAAATTGGAGATAGATATTAGTAGCATTGTATTGCTCGTATTGTTTATTTTTATATAAAAGTATATTAAAAATGTGGACCTGTTTTAGAAATAATACCTGTTGAGAAAAATGTGGCTGTCCTATCTTATGATCTACTTCTGTCTTTTCAAATCTACTTATTAAATTTTCAAATTAAAAAAAAATTAAAACTGGGAAAGAAAGATTTACACAATACGGCTGTAAGACGTTGTATTGGATATAAAGGGACAACCACCCTTGTCCACATTTGATTTATTGCATGCTCATAAGACGATCTGCTGTAGCTTGAAAGCATTAAAATGGCTGCGAAAACAATTGCTGAAATCTTTACAGACTATATACAAAATAGTCAAAAGTACTGGCTTCACTGTACTGTTGACTGGCAGTACTCATTTTTTGTTCCATCTATTTAGGTCAAAGTAAAGGAATCTATCAGAACTGCATTTGTTCGTATACACCTGCACCTCTTCATACGTTCCATACTTTAAGTAATTCATGAATCATTTGACATTTGCTTATTTGTTGCTCCATGCTTCATCCCAGTCAGTCCAAATGTGCTGTCTTCCTTAGGTTATCCCAGCATTCAAGTGGAACTGGAAACTCCCACTGGGTTGCGCTTCGTGCCACCCACCCCTTTCCATCAGGACGATTTCTTTAGCGACACCTCTAGCCTAGAGTCACCCCTTAGAACTCCCAGTAGACTGAGTGACGTGTTAGTGACATCCCAGGGACACGTAGATGGTACAGCAACAGCACCGCCAGTAGTGACTGAAGAAGACACTTCACTGGATGACAGCAAACTCGATTTCTCAGTGCCTAGAGAAGGAACACCTAAAGATTTTTCCATAGGCGAGAGCCAGTTGGAGGAAGTGGACCTTAAAGATTTTCCGCGGTATCTTGGTAGTTACGGCGGGATATCAAAAGATGCTAAACAAAGGCAGAGTGAAGAGACTAGTAAAACAAGAGTAAGGACTGAACAGCCTGAGAGAGAAAAGTCTGGTACTGATGAGGAGATGACAGAAGAAAAATTTAAATCTCTGTTTGAGGACATTCATCTGGAAGAAGGAGCTGAGTCTGAGGAGATGACGGAAGAAAGAGTATGGTCAATTCTTAAAGGTGTTCAACAAGCAGAACGCGAAATGTCTTCAATTACAGGTTGGCAAACGGACTCGTCAACTGTCACTGAGCCACCGACGTCGGGACGCAGAATAGGTGGTAGCCTGCTAGACCGCTTGGATGATAGGTGAGCATCTTTGTATAAGAGAGAGAGTGTGTGTGTCTGTGTAAGCAAGCCTTCCCATGCTGCTTTTACCTCCAGGAGCAGTGCTGAGGCTGCTGTACTACTACTCTATGAGAATATGTATATATGCGTATATGTATGTATTTAAAAGAAAAAGTAATAGTTGACTCGATGTAGTCTCAGACATATCTGTCTTTAAAAATGTATATTTATCAGGTTTCATTCTTAATGAAATTTTCAGAATTAGTTTATATTATGTTTAGTGGATAATACTACTTTTCATGTTCTTTATCTTGTGTGTTTCCATTTTTAATTCATCTAAGTGATGGATAGATGTAACTGGAATTGAAGACTATAAAACGTACATTATCTGAAACCGGGATACTACATTACTCTTATTTCTTGAGTACCTTTTTAGCAGTCATCCTTTTCATTGCATCTCTGTGCCTTACCTCAGACAGTCATTACTTTTTCCATAAGCCAATTTTTGAATTTTCACTGGTTTTGTAACACTTCCTTCAAGCATGCTATGTCGTGCTGATTTACTAGACTTTTTAAAAGATGAGTTGCAAGGCATAAGAAGGTAAGAATGGAGTTACCAAATCCGTCTAGTCCTATATGTTGCCTCCCAGCCGTGACTGCAGAGGATGCTCAGGAAAGGAGAGTGGATATATACGCTCCTTTCCTCCAGTACTTTCCCAGGCTCCCCTTGCTTTCAGCATAATGACCTGCTGAGATAGATGCTTTCTACATATCCATCCTCAATGCATTTCTCTTGCATGAGCTTTTCCAGCCTCCCCTTGGACCTACTTAAGCTTCCAACATTCACAATATACGTTGCTGTGTTCAACCTTACTGGTACCCACTGGGTGAAAAGCTCCTGCCTGCCTGCCTTTGTTTTGAACGTGGCTCCTGTGATTACTAATTGAAGGAGTCAGGTCTGCATGAGCTGTAAATCAGCAGAGAATGATTATCTGCAGAGCAATCATTTGTCTGTCAGCAGTTTACACCCTTTGCAGCTTTGACTCAGGATGTTTAAAGGTTCCTGGTAGCATTAGATACTCTCTTATTGAATCCAGTGGGAATTTGGCCATCGACTTCAGCATCTTGATTGTTTTTCAGGACTGTAAAGCACTTGATCTACTACTGATGCAATTTCTGTTCTGTTAAGTAAGCGTCGTTATTCTGCATTTTATATTGTGTTAAATGAGTAAAATGGATCACTTCTAGAAGTAACAGGGCTTCCTTAAGAAGATAACTTACCCATTTTTAACTAGATTAATTCAATTTGCTATCTTTCATAAGTGTTTTGCCAGCAAATAGCTGTATTATTTTCATGTGTACAGTTGTAGTGCTTAACTGAAAGCAAGCAAAAATGCAAAAGAGAAGAAAACTGTGCATCAGAAGTGCAGGTTGAACTTGTCCATAGTTAATCTGAAGCAAAATTTTGGTCAGCTTTCTAGTTTGTAGTAACCTTCCTTGCCTTTGGCTTTGTGTATTATTGAAACTCTGCACTGTCTAAGGCTTTATTTGCAGATACCAATATTTTTTAAAAGGCATGACTTATCTGGAGTACGGATACTGTAGTTTGGGGGAAAAATAACATTAATTATTTGATCATTATTGGTAATTGCACGGTAACAGATACTTTCATCATCTCCTTGGTTAGAGAGCAGGTTAAAGAATTAGTGCCTCAGGGATTTCTCTCATGATTATATACGGGAAATGGTAGGTTTTGTGTGGTTTTATTTCTTTCTCCAACCTTCTTTCTCCCCCCAAGAAGAAGGGGATTAACATAAAAAGTTTGGCCTTGTTTTCAGTGTTCACCATAGTCTCGTTGCTTCCGAAAAGATACCATGATGCAGAGGACAAGGCTATTAAATTGATTGATGTTTGCAAGCTGAATTTAAAATTTTACTTTTCTCTGTCTGAAACGTATGTGCTAAGAAGGAAGGCTCAGTAAGAGGCCCGGTGCTTTGCCCTTCTGAGCGTGATTTAAGCACTGAATGGCTGTCTGTTCTTTTTTTCTTGTAGCTCGGACCAATGTAGGGATTCTGTTACCTCATATGTCAAAGGAGAAGCAGGAAAACCAGAAACAAATGGAAGCCTATCTGAATCCACAATAGAGGCAAAAACTAAATCCTACATCCAGGAATCTTTAAATGATGTGGGAAAACAAAGTGACAAAGAAGCCCTGAAAACAAAAACCCAAATTTCAGCTGGTACTGATGAGCAAACGTTATCATCAACAGCATATCAGAAATCTTTGGAAGAGACTAGCAAGGCAGCAACAGAAGGCAACAAAACATCTGTGCCTGTCAGTGTGAAGAAGATGAGCTGGAGTACTTCTGAGGATGGCAAGCCAAGAACAAGCATCCAGGAGGAGGAGGGAGCAGTAATGTCTGAACAGAAGGTACAGTATGTCCTGTAATTATTAGCTGTGTGAGGAGTCCCTATTGCTTGACATGTTATTTGACATAATTTTTTGTAAGACTTGTGATGTTGTTTGTGACAGGGTTGGGGTTTTTTTAATCCTCCTTTATGCCTTTTCTATTTATTGCTAAATTAAGAAAAATGGAAGTTAGTGGAAATTTATATTCTGTGGTGTGAACAGAATGAGGTGGAGTCAGGGCAGATAGAGGAGCCAAGCAGGGCTGCATAATCCTCTGCCTGACTGGCCCTGAGCCCTGGAAGAGGCTAGAGCAGCTTCTGGGACTGCCGTCCTGCATTGCTGGGGATCAGGTCCCTTTCCTGCCCTGACATACCACCTGTGCAAACAGTGCCAAACAGCTCAGCTGTCCTCCATCTGTTTCCAGTAAGGTGATGGCACTGGTTTCCTCTCTTTTTGTGACAGTGAAGTGAGCAAAGAGATATACGGACTGTTCAGCCTCTCTCCTACTCCTTGTCTCCACAATCCCTGCATTTTTTTACTCTGTTAAATTGCAGGAAAATAAATTTGGGGTAGTATTTAATCTCCTCCTTATGTTTTTTGTTTCACTGCCTCGTTCATCCCAACTCCAAAGTGCATCCAGCCAAAAGGAATCAAAAGATTTCCAAATGTGTAAAGCGCTTTTCCAGGTGGTGGTTCTTTCTTCTTAAAATACTGCTGAGGGGCTCCCCTTCATTTCTAGCCTGCCTGACTTGCACATCTTAATTGCAGAACCTCAGTTACAAGGTTTTTTCTGACGATGAAGATTTTAGTAGCTTTATCAGTTGCTTATATTTATTTCCCAGAAGCTTAAAGGTAAAGTTGATTCAAAGAATGGCTCATAGCCCCATAGCTGCATGCACTTCGCACCCCTGCAGCAGGAGGGTTGCCACAGAATGGACAACAGAGCCAACAGGGAACCAGGCTGAAAAAGGGAATTGCAGAGTTTCTTCTACATTCTTCTCTCTGCTGAAATTGTATTTTCCTGGGCGTAATACAGGAGGAGATTATAACTTCTGGAAGCAAGGCATTTCAGTAGAATAGCTTCTACATGATATAGCTATTTTTTTTATTGTAGCACAATAAAAATGTTGGCTGTGGTGGGCTGCAATAAATCATTCAGGTTTAAATTAGTTCATTTTAAACTATTATTTCGATTATACAACCAAGAGTTCTTTTATTAGATGGTAACATAATCAGTCTCAGCAGTTATGCAGCATATGATTGTTATTATCTTATTATTAGTTCGTGACACAGTTGAAGCAGTGAAGATCTTTCCTAATGTTCACTAATTACTGGAATACTTAAAAAATGTACATAAGAGCCTTCTGCAAAGGCAGCTAAAGGCCGATGGTAGAGATCCTTTAGTGTCAGTAGGATTTGAACACACCTCGGCTGGTATTATTACGCTCAGTTTAAATGCAGGGATAAGCACAAGATGCAGAGAGTAACGTTCTGAGGGTGTCCAACAGTGCTGCATTTCCCCCTCTGGATTCCCATCAGTGAGAAGATAAGTTGTCATCCACTTTTCTGTTCTCTTTATTTTTGGATATCCCATCTGGATTGGGAAGAATAAGCATGTGCTTTTCTTATGAGTGCTTTTTACACTATTTTTGCTTTATCAGTAAAGGGTAGTAATCTATCTTCTAAATAACAAGTCTTTTTATAGTCATGATCTTTGAATAAACTAGTATCGGAAAATAATATGAATTGTAAACGTGGATCTCTCACAAAGCCTGAATGAGTAACAAATTGGTATTTGTTAAAATGACAACAAGAATTTCTTCAAATATCTTGTCAATATTTCTTCAAAATATCTTCTAATCTAATCTACTTTGAAGTCAGTAGTTTCATTACTAACACAGTCCAATCATGGGGAGACACTTCATGTGCTGTCATGAAAACAGAAAGGTAATTTCAACTGCAGTCTTTCTGCAAGGCCTTCTTCAGAAACGCCCCATAAAGAGAAAAGTATGGAAGAAAAATTTTTATCTGTGGAAAGAAAGAGGGAACAAAATAAAGTTGCTTCACAAAGTAAGAGATTTTTTTCTATGAGCCATTGGGAAAGAGCTAAGAAGCAATAATCATCTACCTGCAGCGTGAGGGCTGCGTCAGTGTTTTGGCACACAGTTTGCAACAAGAGATAAACTCAGACGATTGATATTGGGCTGGTGCCTGGTGACGTGGATGAAATAAATTGTTGGCCTCATCCCAAGTCCACATAAATGCCCAAAAGCTTACAAAAGCACTGCAGTGACAGTATAGGCCACATAATTCTCTACAAATACTCAAGCATTAGATTTTAGATTTTTAAATGAGAGGAGCAGGATGATGTCCACCGTGTGGTTGAGGTGACTCCCAGCATCAGGATTCCATCACAAAATAAACCACTTGAATCTGTTTATTAATAATAACTCTTCCTCCAAAACCTTCGTGCCCTCTGGGACTCTTCTGCTTCTTGTTACTTCTTCAGGAAGGGTTGAATTATTATTTTTTTTATATATATCTATTTGACTAGTGTCAGAGAACAGCAGGAGGCTTTAAATGCAGATGAATGCTGTTTATGCTGCCCTAAATGCTTTTTGTTATATAGTCCTTTTTCTTCTCCACCCACCTATGCCTACTGTTATTTTACACATCATTTCTGAGAAATGTGTCTTGTTTGGGATGTCTTGGGCCAGATTCAAAAAGAGCAACAAATATGCAGTTAGCAATATCCACTATTCGTGACTTAAAAATCAGGTTTGGACTGTCATTGAGTAATTACAGAGAAAGTTTTCAGTTTTCACTGTTCAGAAAAAGGTTGGTTCAACCAAACATCATGTGAGAAGGGCCTCTGCTCTATGTCCCTCACACACATAGGTATGAAGCCCTCTGCCAGGCATGTGCACGCAGAGCTGCTCAGCCCCCAAGCTGAGGAGCTCCTTGGGTTTCGGAAGGGAAAACACTGGGGCTGTCTGGGGGGCTCCAGGACAGAGTAGATGTGTGCGTGTGGCTGTGGTACCTCCCGGCACCAAGCTGAGACCAGCATCAGGCCATTCCCCCTTACCCTGAGCTGAGGTCTACCAGTTCCCTCCTTAAAAAACGCAGAGTGATTGTACTTCACACTACAGTTTTGCTACTTAAAAGCAGTTAAAGCCATTTACATGGAGAAGTTCTTCAGAATGCTTATTTGTAATCTTTGTGGAGGTGCTCCACTGATTCTTTCTGTGTGACTCTCTTCTTTCTTTATGAGGGAACTCACTTCCCATACCTTGTGAATCCATGCAATTTATTTGAAACATTAACTTTTGAGGAGAAAAAACCAAGCAGTTATGAGAAGGGGTTTTTGTTCACAAAATTTTTAACGACTACATAAGATGTAGAAATTCTGGGCGTCAGATGCATTCCAAATACCATTTTCTAAGGCTAAAAGCTGCTGAGATATTCCATACCTGGTATACTTACCAAGCCACAGCATGTCAAAGAGCAAAAAGGCCTCCTCCCACCATATCCTTTAAGAGCAAAACAACGAGTCATTGTGTACATAAATAGAGACAGGAAAAACACTGTCCATGATAACCTCTGTTTTCTTCTAGTCCTGATCAGCATGTTCTGTCTTGCAAATATGCTGTTCAAATGTACTAAAACTGCATTTGTTAGGAATGTAGTGACAATGAATGTGAGAATGACAGTGATTCGAGCTCAGATGAGGAGCAGAGAATTACTACAAGAGTTTATCGACGGCGCTTGATACTGAAGGTATTTTGCGATTTGCATTCCTGAGGCGACGTTGGCATGGACGTGGGTTTGGACTGCTGTGTCAGAGTGTCAGTTTTGGCATACTGGAGTCCCTCTAGTAGTGGTGATCTCCATTGCCAGTATGTATTGATAACCAAGTGCTAGGTAGCCTTTCTTTGCTTAACCCAGAGGTTTATGGTTGTCTTCTGCTGGAGAGCAACTGTGCTGCATGGTGTGTTGTGTCTTCTCACTGCCGCTGTTCTGCATGGCATCTTAAAGACTACAGCTAGATGCAGTGTGCCGGTCTGATCTGGAGCAAAATGAATTGCAGGCAGATATGGGTGACAATTTTTTTCTTTTTTTGTATATTCCTAAAAAAATTCTAATTTACAAGCTTAAAAATTGAAGGAATGTACAGGAGTGGTGTATAGGAGCATGTGAGCCGTGTCGTCTGGTTGAAACTTGTGGTCCTGAGTGCTTAATATGTTCTGGAAAACCTCCTCAAAACAGCAGATGATCACGATTAGAAACCTGCCAAAGTTAATAATAGTCTTTGCATTGCTTTCAGTAGGCTTTATTTATTATATTTATTTACACATCCTTTATTTACAGCACAATATACTTTATATACTGATAACGATGGCATAGTCATATAAGTAATTGCATTTGCCCTCATATTTTTTTCTTGTATAGTCATACAGTATGCTATGATTTGCCTGCAGCAGATAGTGTAAGAAAATAATTCTTCGTCGGAAACCATTATGTTAATCCCCAGCAATTTACAGGATTTATTAGATTCTTATTAGAAAATCATGTAGTCAAGCCATGAAAAAGCACTGTGATGGCTGGCTGTCTATTACAGCACTAGCTGAATTTGCCTAAGATGCGATTGTTACTTTAGGAACGATTTCGTGACGCTCTGATTTGCACATACCTGTATTGCTGTTATCACGGAATCACGGAATTGTCAGAGTTGGAAGGGACCTCTAGAGATCATCTAGTCCAACTCCCCTGCTAAAGCAGGATTGCCCAGAGCACATCGCTCAGGACTGCATCCAGGCGGGTCTTGAAAATCTCCAGAGAAGGGGACTCCATGACCTCCCTGGGCAGCCTGTTCCAGGGCTCTGGCACCCTCACTGGAAAGAAGTTTCTCCTCATATTTAAATGGGACTTCCTATGTTCCAGCTTGTGCCCATTGCCCCTTGTCCTATCGCTGGAAACCACTGAAAAGAGTCCGGCTCCATCATCCTTCAACCCACCCTTTAGGTACTTGTAAACATAGATAAGGTCTCCCCTCAGCCTTCTTTTCTCCAGGCTAAAGAGCCCCAGCTCTTTGAGCCTTTCTTCATAAGGGAGATGCTCCAATCCCTTAATCATCTTAGTTGCCCTACGTTGGACTCTCTCCAGTAGTTCCCTGTCTCTCTTGAACTGGGGAGCCCAGAACTGGACGCAGTATTCCAGTTGTGGCCTCACCAGTGCAGAGTAGAAGGGGAGAATGACCTCCCTTGACCTACTGGCTTTGTGGAGAAGGGTATGCATAGAGGCGCACGCCTTCGGTATAGTGTGGCTGGCAGACAGGCTGCTCTGCACAGCTGCTGATCTCTCCAAGATACGGACACTTTTGGAAAAGGCGGGATGACATTTCTGACTGTCTTCACCCTTAATTTCTTCAGTCTGCTGGTTGTGCTCCCCTTTGGCACAAGGCAGGAATTGCAACACTGAGCTCAGTAGAGGTGAATATTTTGTAGGGTATCTCATCTTTACAGGCAGAACCTGCTGCCTTCCATGGAAGGTCGGGGTATAACCCTTCATCAGTCGTTCCCTCTGCAGATAAGACACGACTGGTCAGACACAGGAATGTGGCTCCTGTTTTCAAGCGGGGCAGGCGGCCTGTGGGCGGGTACAGACCCGTTGAATGCTTTAAGAGTGTTTCTGGTAAGACATAAAGTATCCGTGTGCTGAAGGTTTTAAAGGCTGCACAGTTGGTCTGTGGCTGAGGTCCCCCACCCAATTTACGTGTGAACTATTTTAGTGTCCGCTGGTTTGGAGTCAGGAAGCGTCGGAGTAGAAAAGAGAAAGTATGTAAAAGGCAGCCTTCGCTTGCTTTCCAAGTACATCCGCTGTGTTGAAAGAGAGGCATAGAAACTCGTTTTTAAATGTGGGGGTATAATTTGGCGTTGAACTTTTAACAGAGCAACGGTAAAGCATAATGTATCGCGTTGTAGCCCACAGCCAGTGCAGCTGCCGTGGGGAGGCTGTGTGTGGCGAGTGGAGGCGGCTGAACGTGCTCTGTTGGGAATGTGTCTGATCCGAACTGGATTAGAGGTCTCTTGATTAGAAAATGCATGTGATACTTCTGTCATTTTCTGATGATTTATGGCTTCTTTTTTATCCCCCGCTCTGCATTTGAAGACAAGCTTAAAACAGAACAAGAAAAAATTTCAAAGCAGCAATCATCGGTGCTTTTAGAGAAATAATTTGATAGTGGAAACAACCGTTTCAGTAGGTATATTTTGATCATGTAGAGTCTGTGAAATGGTGGTGTGAAATGGAATAATCGAGCTTTAACATTGGTAGGGATCTGGACTTTAATTTCTGCACGTTCCTGGGAGCAGGGGTTCAGTTTGGATGAACTGAAATCCCTGCGAGTGAGTGCGCAAGCTGAGGAGCGGCTCCTCGTTGAGGGAAGAGGTCTCAGGATACAGTGCACAGAGGCACGGAGCGAAGCTGTCAGCCTGCAGAGTAAAAATAACTCCCCTGTCCCTGCCGCAGGGCCCCGAGCGGCGGTCGGGAGCAGCAGGCTCTCGCCTGAGTGCCCGGCCAGCGGTGCCCTCTCCGAGGCTCGCACTGAGCGGGGCTGGCATCATTGCATGGAGCAGTAGCAAGAGGGGAATCAGGCCTTCCTGTGTCTGTATTTTCTGACACTCCTGGCTAGCCAAATAGTTGTTATAGGGTGATGCTGAGTAGAAGGCAGGGCCGTTTTCCTCCGGGCTGTCCTGTCCCGCAGGCAGCAAGCCTGTCACACCGATGATGAAATGCCCCAGTGTTTTTCTGCAGTCGCTCCACGGGAGTACTTACCCCATACTGTCTTATGTTACGGTTACTTAGGAACTAGCCCTAGAAATCTTTGTTGAGTTTGCATTCCCTGGAATAAAAACTGTTTTGAACATCTGAAAAACCTGGGTGCAGGCTTCATAAATGGATGGCAGGGCTGTGGCGTGCTGGGAGAGCCCGCTCTGCCGGCTGGTGCCAACAGCAGCAGCGGGGAGGGGAGGAGGGTGTGCTTGGACAGAGCTGCACATGGGATCTGCATTGTTTTACCGTAGCATATATTCATTACTGCCTGCATGTTGCATTAAAAGCAACAGAGGTACTCACATAGCCTGCAGGGATGAAGTTTGGTAACGCCAAAACCTTGAGGATAAATGGAGTCCTGTGGAAAAAAGACTTTGCCTCTGTGCCTCCGCAGCTACTGTCAGGGCTGAATTGCTTCATTACCTTTGTTCTTCTTTCCCAACTTGTTTTTCCTTTCAGTGGCATTCTGCATTATTGCTAACACTATTATTTCCGTTGAACTGCTACCTTAGCTCTCTGTCCCGGCCCAAATATGGGGAAAGGCTTTTCTCTCCCCCGGAGGTATTTTCCCAGCAGTCCGAGAGCTGAGTCCTGTCAAGTGTTCAACACTCTCGAGCACATTCCCATGGGATTTAGCACTTCAGAGGGCTGAGCCCATAAAACCAGACAAGCAAGGACTGATGCCCATTTCCACATGTAATAGGATCGTATTCTAACCTCAAGGTAGTGCAGATGTTTTTGTTTTTGCTTCCTTTCCCCTCTTCTGTTCACATGGTGGATTGATGGGACGGGGCATTGCAAAAGAAACAGGGGTTTATGGCAGCACAGGAATGCGAGCAATTAGCACACAAGGGAAGAATAAGAGTGCGGCCACAATGTGCACATTCAGAGCCTGATCCAAAGCTCCTTTTATTTAGTCATGACAGAAATCAGTGTCTGATTTTTCATGCTTTTTCAGAGGTTGTTAAATCTTTCATGGGTACAAATTTTTGGCAAAAACTGTTTAGTAAGATTCTTGCCAAAAGGTTTATGGTAGAATTTTGTAATGGAAAATAAAATAGATTTCTAGGCAGAGATTGTTCAAATCTTATGTCATTTTGTATCTTGTACTTCCGTTATTTTTTTGTCAATTTTTATTAAAGATTTATTTGTTTCTTTCCACGCATTTTGCCCATGAAACACCCCATTACTGATTTTGGGGGGCTTGGTTCAGCCTGCACTGGAGGAGTGGCATGGGAGCCTGAGCAGCAGTCGGTCAAAACTAGGACCAGCAGCTTTCATGATCTTACTATGCAGAGGAAACTTATTTATGGAATGTGAAAATGTGGCCATCCCGTGGGTGAGAATAATTAGGGGCCTGTGCCCCGTGTAAGGAACATGGGAAGCGTTTCCATTTGTGTGTTCAGCTGGGCGCAGCCTCTCTGCTGCAGTCCCTCCCAGGCTGGCAGAGCTGCAGAACTGCTCTGCTCCGTAAGTGCCCTCACCTTGTCTCACCCCGGGAGGGACCGGCAGGGTCGGAGCTGCCGGCCTCACTGAGATAACACAGAGGTAGAGTAAAGCACAGACTACAAGTGCTGTTATAAGGGTTGTTCACCATGTTGTCCTCCATGCCACAAGCAACAGACCTATGACCCAGCTCCCAGTATCCCGGTATTGGGCTAGACTCTGCCCCATTTGTGGCACCATTTCCTTTCAGGTCTCGTTGGCTTGCCTGTTGGTTTGTTGGGTTTCTTCCCACCCCCACCCCCCACCCCACGGCTTTAGCAATACATCTGCGAACAAGCAAGTACAGACTCAGCACAGGCAGAGAGTTGTGGCATCTGATTAACAAGGTCTCCCTGAGTAGGCAGAACTCACTAATGAAAATGACCTTAATGAAAGATGTTGGTTTCTACTGCCACTGCCACAGAGGCTTGAGACCCCAAGGAGACCGAGGCGCAGCTGCTGTTTATGCATTACAAGAATGTGATCTTGGGGCTGAAAGGATTATGTCTTGGTGGCTGAGGCCAGTATGGGAAGAGGTCTGAGTGCTCTGCACAACTCCTGTTCCCATTGCAGCATTGCCCCTGGTCTTTGGCGAAATGAAATATTTAGGATCTTTCCATCTTGCTTATTTCCGTCTGCTTTTAAATTTCTTTTATCCATCTGGGGAAGAGACATCCAGCTGCACCTTTTTTTCTCCACTGTTACAACAACACTAGATGTATAGGAGGAATAAAAGGGGACTATTATCCCTCTAGTAACAAAACAAACATGAAAGAAAACCAGAGCTCTGACAAATCTGCAGTGAACTTTGGCACAATGCTGCAGCACCGACTGTATAACTCCATTTATCTGGAGGTCCCTGGGAACACCCATAATCTGCAAATAACTGTTAAGAAAATCAGTGGAGCTGACGGAAGGCTTTGAGGAAGCTGCTCTTTGCTTCTTCTGCCCTGGAGAGCTGCAGGGAGAGGATACCAGCTGGTTTTGGCAGGACTACACTCCAGCGAGCAGGGTGACATTAAAGCACTCTGCTTTGCAAAGCTTCCTGGCATGTTCTGGGGCTGAGGCTTGCAGACCGCAGCCTTTGTATGGTTTAGTCCCAGGGATATAACCGAGCTTCCAGTAATCGTGGTATTAAGTTTTCTCTCTGCCTTTCTAAAGCTCTTGGTATTGTGACAGTGATTTCAACTGGTCAAGGGTAAAATGAAGCCCACATAAGTATGATGCAGCAGAAAGAATTTTATTCTTTCGCTGTTATGCAGATGCACCAGCTTTGTGTTTAAAAACAGCTTTTGTTGACAAGGTCATCTAATGTGCCATTCTAACCCAAAGCTGGTTTTGAGATCTGACAAGTAAAACTGCCAGTGGGTAAGGGTTTTTTTTTCCCTAGCAAACATCCGTCTTTATAACTGCATAGGATTAGAAATGTCAGTAAATCAGATCTACCTCCTGCCAATTGTGAGCCCTCCTGCAATTTGTTTAACTACCCACCAGCAAGAGAATTGTGAAAGCTGGATTTTATGCGTGCTGACTGCTGAGTATTTACAGCTTTTATCCTTAAACTGTGCTTAAAGGAGCATGTAGCTAATTAAAAACCAAGATTCATAATACCTTGAAAACTGTATTTTTTTCCAAGAGACATCTTTCAGTGCATGAGTACATTTTTCACTTTAAAGCTGAACCCAGTAATTCTCACTAACTTGTTTTAAGGAACAACCTTGCTCATAGAGGCAGTGAGGGGTCAAATGACCAGTACGCACAAGCAGCATTGCTGTGCCAGGTAGTCTGGTGACCTTGCTACTGGCCATGT
Source organism: Numenius arquata (assembly GCF_964106895.1). Taxonomy (NCBI): domain Eukaryota; kingdom Metazoa; phylum Chordata; class Aves; order Charadriiformes; family Scolopacidae; genus Numenius; species Numenius arquata. The sequence goes on along the minus strand of NC_133585.1, from coordinate 14,798,775 downwards.
CATTTTATTTCTGTTTTTCATGGTTTTTATTGTTGTGGCTTTGGAGATCCTATTCATGAGAGGGAACCTCTCCATACCTCTCCTCTGGTCTCTATGGGGTGGGAGGGACATCTGGGACAGGGTTCCCTCCTGTCCCTTAGCGCACTGCGCAGGAGCCTGGGGAGTCTCTGAGCCCATGGGTGGGAGGCCAGGAAAGAAACTGTGCAGCTAGCTCCCCATCTGCTGTGCTTCTGATTAAAGCGTCATGTCTCCAGAATCAGTATTTCCCCCCACTTCATTGTGGCTTGGAAACCCCACAGGTTTCAGTTCCCAAAACCTTTACCCAGTCATCGCCCCCCAGCCGCAGCAGCCGTCCCTGTGCTGTTCTTGTTTCTGCTGTCTCGCTCATGAGAAAGGAAGGAGCAGGCTGTGTCGCTGGGGCCCCGCTCACTGGGGGGACCAGTCTCTTACTTGCCTCCTCCTCCTTCCCTCGGGTCTTAGGCAGGTATGTCATTTCTCCTTCCCGTGACCCCTCAGCAGGGTACTTCTGGGGAATGAGTCGCATGGGCCCAGCCTGGGCTCCATCTGAAGGCTTCAGCAGCTGTTTTATCTGCCGTGCTTCTTGTAGCGATGTCACGGTGTCTGGACTTGGGGATCTCAGCTGGGTCCCTTCAGCCCCAGGTGTATCTCAGACTCAGGACCTCATCCCTATGTTCCTACACGGTGACATCTGCCTGGCTGTGGAGTCTGCCCTTCTCTCACTGGTGCTTCCTGAAGCATCAAAGTTCAACAAATTTCACGGTTTATATATAGCCTGTGAAAGCGTGGGGAAAAAAGACATGAAAAAATGTCCAAAACTGTTTTAATTACTTAATTATCAAGCGATGATTTCCATACAGCTTTCAATATGCAACAAATGAAAATGCTGCACTTGTGAGTAATGACCAATGCTGACGGGAGGCTGGGTTGGTGGCGGAGCTCTGCTCTTTGGTGCTCCCCTCCGGGTTCCGCCTGCTGCAGGCCCTCCGCAGCGAGGGAAATGGAAATGCTTGGCTATAGAAAACACCACAAATGGCTTGTAAATGAAAAGAAAGCTTTATTTGGTTTAGAGCTTAGAAATAGCATACAAACTTCATGTTATAATGTAGGTATTGAAAAAGGCGTGTTTGCAGGGAAAGTGGTTAAAAAAATAAACATGGCATTTCTATATTTGTTCATTATAGAGCCGCGCCAGGAGCTTATGTAGACAACTATGTAGCATATAGACCACTGTAAATAGAAATTATATTTGCCCTGTGCTGCTTAGTATGTAGAAGCATTATGAAAGCTTAATGTTGAGATGTAATAATCTCATTTCAACTAATATATTTGTTGTTGATATTGATATGACATGTTTTATACAGTGTTTCTTTCTGCTTCCTCCCTCTAGTTGTCATTTTTTCCATAGAGGGTTGAGGCTGAGGGGAGAAGAAAAGTTTTAAGGATTTTGTTGCTTGTTTGTTTAAAGGTTTATTCATTTATATGTGGAAATTTTTCATATGTAGGCCAGCTACATTATGATTATATTTATTTTATTTATATGAAATAAATAAGCACAGACGATGGATATTTTTGAAGCATCAAATGCAGTGCTTTCTTCAGCACCCAGGTTTGGAAACATGACTTTGCAAGGTAAAGTTGTCAAAGTTCATCTGGAACATAAGTCCATGACTCCCAAGTAGCCTTAGACTGTAAAGCAATAGCATCTATTTATAATTTGAACAATAATTCTTGTAGCGGTGTTAAGTCACTAGCATAGCAGTTAGGAAACTGCTTTTGCATTTATCTACGCTGGTTCCATAAATTACCGGTGCTCCAAGAAGCTGATCTCAGTAAGTCGTGCACCAGGCTGCCGAGGCTGCTCGGCAGGTCAGCAGGCCTTACCGTGCCAGAAGTGTCACGTAAGATACCTTTCTCCATTTCGTACGTGCTGAGAAATCTTGTTTTTTGTGCGTGTGTTTAAGATCTCATGTTTAGCAAGCTATAGGCAGTTTTAACTCCCAATTTTCCCCCACCTTATTTTGGTGTCAGACCCTGTTTCTGTGTGTGCTGGGCACTGAGCAGCTGTGAAAAGCTAATGGGTGTCTGAGGAGAGATTATATCGTCACGAATTTGTGCCTCCATCTCATAGGACTCAGACTGACCGCAAGATGATTTGTTGCCCAGAGAGCTTCATGTCATGAATTAGTTAATAAGAGCAATGTGCTAGAAGCTCACTACAGGCTTTAAGGACACATTCTGTAGAATGAATGCACAGGTATTGGCATGCTAAATGAGCAAGGCTTTCATACTATTTGTGTGACATCAAGCAAACTGTTACATAAAGTTGAAGCTAGCATGTGCTTGTTGCTTGGATTGGTGTGGAAATATGTGTGGGTTTGGCAGAATGTAGGCTATATTGCTAATCTTGTAACACGTTCTTTAGGGTGAGGAAGCAAAAAACATTCCTGGTGAATCTGTAACAGAGGAACAGTTTACCGACGAAGAAGGCAACGTCATCACGAGAAAAGTAATCATGAATTACATCACTGCTCTGAGTCTTTGTATTCAAGTAACTTCTTTTAACATACTTTCTTCCTTTAGAAGCTAGGGAAAAAGAAAATTGATACTTTTCGTGTATTGCTTCCCACAGATCACCCGGAAGGTAGTAAGACGCGTTGTTATCCCCCATGAGAGGAAAGTTGGTGAAATGGTAATGGAACGGGGACTACCAGGAAATAACAGTAGATGCAGAGGGTTGTGTTGACTGCTAGAAAGCGCTGCTAAAGGGCTGGAGGTTTGCATTTAACAAGAAGCCTTGGCAAAGTGCGGTGCTTGCCGTTATTGACAAGTTTTGCGTGTGGGTAACGGGGCAGGGCTCTCCTGTTGTGCAGGGGAGGTCTCGAGGGGGCCCGGCTGAATTCTGTCGCTACAGAAGCTTTAGGGTCTGCGTCTGCATAACAGGCAGCAGGCTTAAACCATAGGTTTGGGGCTTGTTTTGTGCCATCAAGACGAGCCGTATCTGTGGGTTTGGTTAAGCCCTTGCAGAATTTGTGCCTTACACCCGTAGGTGTACTGTGCTGCTTTTTCACCGGCCCAAAGGAATGAGTCGCAGTCTGGTCCCTACCGACCTCTCGTTCACCTGCCTAACACCCCTGTGCCACCAGCTGAGGTTTGCAGGGCTCAGGGCAACATGAACATACCCAAGCAATGGGATCTTTTACAAGCAAGCGCCGAGACAGGATTTTATCCCTGGCAATTAAAATCAGAAGCTTTTCTGCAGGGCCAGACTGTGCCCAGCCTCAGCACACCCAGAAAGAAAGGAGGGCAGTGGGAAGGGCAGGCCTGTTGTGCCCCAGCCCCTCTTGCCAGGACGGGCAGGCTGTGACTTGGGCTGTCCTCTGTCCCGAGGAGCTCTCAGAGGAATGGGCCCCACCTCTGGAGACAAATGGCTTCAGGGGAGCTCATGCCTTGTTCCCAGCACGTGGCCCTGGGAGGTCTGTGCTCCAATAAAAGTTGTCATTGGGGTTAATGGAATTTTTCTCTGAGTGAAAACAGATTCAGAAACAAACAAAGATAACAAATGCTCTCTATCTGCTGGCATTAAAAAAAAAAAAAGAAAGAAAAAAAAAAAGGGGGGAGGGGGCAACACAGAAATAGGTTGAAACACAGAAACAGAGTTGAAACAAACATATTTCCATCCCCTCTTTCGTAGTCCTTTATCAGGGAAAAAATAAATCCTGCCCAGCAAAGGGGAAACATTTTCAATTTGCTGCACCAGATTAGATTAGTTGGAAACTACAAATAGTTACAAATACATCAATGCAGATCACCCGAGGGGTAAATTCTGCCGATAACCACACATAAACAGATGCCTTTCTCTGATGTGAATGAGGCTTGTGATTACCGGAGTATTTATTTTTAGATGATTATTGAGCTAATTTTAATGAGCAAAGATGAATTTTATTTTTGGGGTTGCTGTTTTAAAGACACTGAAACCTGCCCTGCTTGTCACTGTCGTTGGTTTTACTTCTGCGCTGCTTCAGTGGTGGTTTTTGCTGGCTTTCTTCCTCCTCCCTTTACTCCATTACTAACCTGCTCACTTCAAAGCACAGACGTTGTGAAACATAACGGCAGCCGTGGCCTTTGCTGTTGGAAATGTCCACCGATCCCGGCTGAGCTGGGAAAGGTGATTTTCCTTGACGGTGGGGCTGAATCCAGCTGCAGTTGGTGGCGGGGGCTCTGCCGAGGGCTGCCGGCCGGGCACGCCAGCCCAGGGGTCGTGCTGAAATTGCAGACCTGTGTTTTCCACTTGGAGATGATATTTCAGGCCTGTGCTTTTGCAGCTCCGCAGAGTGGATAAGTAGATTGTGTGTATCTTTGAAATGAGGTGTTAATGTGATTTAACTGCTTTTTACTTATCCTGTTACAGCAAAACGTGGAGCCTGTTTTGGAAGCAGGTTTATAATTACGAGCACTCTGCAAACTGTGTTAATGTTTATGTTTTTCCTTTAAAGCAGGGAGAAGCTTATAAGGTTAAGACAAAGAAAGAAGTCAGACACGTGGAGAAGAAAAGTTACTCATGAAAGCTGAAAGCCGACCACTGACCGGTCAGTGTGATCAATTTTCTTCCATTGCTAAAGCCTGGTGGCAGCGCTGCGCAGCGTGGGGGCTGGCACCTGGGCCGCGCGATGGCTTGCCTCTGCTACCTTGGCGTTGTTTTCAAGCTGCAAAGCTGAGTAGATGGCCCTTGATCTTGTAAGCAGAAAGTGACCTTGAGTTCACGTAGAGAAACTGAGCTTTACTTCTCGGAACATAAAACAACAAAGCAATACTGAGGCATGTGTAAAATTCTGGGGAGTTTTACCAAGTGTTTGTAATCCATGGCACTTTCTACTCCTAAAAGTCAATTTAAACACAAATAGTGAAGGAGCTGCACGTAAGTAAATCTACTGGGAGTGAAAGGCTTCTTCCACTGTCGGGCGTGGGATCTGAAGGCAGTCATGCAAGTCAAAGTCCTTGTAAGAGCCAGTGAAGTGTCTCAGTATTTGCCAATAATCCTTACCGACTGTTTCTGGTGAATTTTATTGATCCAGCCTTAACAATTGTAACAAAATGGCAGCTGACAGCGTAAGGGCTTCCCAAACTAAAACCAAATGCACAAAGACACCCTGGCAGGGGCTCTGTAACAGGGTGCCGGAGCCTTGTGAAGCCAGAGGCTGCTCTGTCTCAGTCATATAGCTATAGTCACGCAGCAAATATGCCCGTAAATTCGGGAGGAGCCAGTCTGTGTCTGTCAGTCTTGGCGTCAAGTGCCTACATTTACCATGTTCATGTCTTTTTTCTACTCAGAACTTTCCTTAGCTTTGGTGGATTTTAGAAATTGGGCAGAGGAAGAGTTTATGAAGTGCGAGTCTATGGGTTATCCTTTTCCTATATATATGGTACGGGATTGACTGTAGGATTTAAGAACAGGATAAACAGGACCTGGAAGACATACCGGACAGTGACGTGGAGGTAAAGGACGGAAGTAGAGTATCTCCTGAGTCACTAGTCCCTTCTGGCTGCTGCAGTGCAAGGTAGCCCCATAAGCCACCTGGCCGTATGGGCTTTCCATGCGTGTCAGTAGTGCCATTTGGGACCAGCGGCACTTGGCCTGTGGGATGTAGCTGAGGCCTTTATGGGATCAATCCCTAAGGTGTGAGCTCTGCGAGGTGACCATGGGCTTTCATCACCTGGTAAGCACCTACTGCGTCCACCTAGCACGACCTCCGAACTCCTGCTTTTATTGAGAGCCCTCCCATATGTGCTAATAGAATAATACTGCTTCACGTGGCTCAACACACTCATAAAATAGGTAATGTTTTGAAAAGGAAGGTAATTCTTTAGATGCACCTTTCTCCTTCATGGAGCTCAAGCATACAGGAGGAAAGCAAGCCAAAGGGATGATGCTGCTTGTATGAACTTGTGACCCAAGTTGGCTCCCGTGCTTCTCCACTGTCAATCTGCAGGGGGAAACCAGTGGAAATTCGTGAATTCGAAGGCACTGAAGGCAAGATGGGGCACTGAATGCCGTAAGCAGTGCAGATAAAGAGCCTGCCAGCTTACAAGCGTGATGCAGCACACATTGGGGATAAGGGAGAAGCATTTCACTTTAAAATAAAATGGCATCAGTAAGACAGTCCTTGCTTCATGTATGAAACATATTCTGACCTTCAAAAAGCCAGAGTCTGAGTTCCTCGGAACCAGATTTGCTTCCATGACTGCTGATGCATTTCTTCTGTGATTTCCAGTAGGCAGCTCTCCCGTGCTAGAGCCCCTGAGGAACTCGGAGAGACTTCCTTATGCTCAAGGGAGAACTTTGTCACATAAGATGAATCTCTGTGGTCCAAACTTTGATATGATAAGCATGACCAAATGTGCATTAAGTAATTGTAAGCCCAGTCAAGAGCCTATTGAAAACATTTTATTCGAATACAGAAGTGGATGCATTTGCACAGACAGGGGATTCTGATGGAAAACACTTTGTTTCTTGATCACAAAAGACAAAAAAAATCCTGTTTGGGAGGCAGAGGTGTTGCTTTTCCTTTGAATGTTTGAAAAAGATCACAATATTAGCTAGATTTTGCTGTAAAAATGTCTTTGTCACCATTGCAAATAAACCCATTGTGAAATATAGGTTGAAAGGAACAGCCAGCAACTTTTACATGCAATTCTGCAGGACGGCACTGTGGGAGCCGGCGTGACTGCTGCAATGTCAATAGGAGGCTTTTAGCAGCAGGATAGATTTATGACAATCGTAGATGTGGGCAAGGACAGGTTGTTTCAGCACAGGAGGAGAGCGTGAGCACTCCTGGGGAATGCGTGTGGACCTGTGACCTGATTAGTAAACAGGCATGTCCGTGCCAGCGTGGATCCCGCCGGCACTGCGCAAGCCACGCTCCCAAACAGGCTTTGGGCGCCCAGCTGCTGGGGAACCCGCAGGTTTTCCAGCTCCCCTTTGCCGCTGTGTTTGTGTTTCTGCTTCCTGCCTGCTGGCTGCAAGGCATCGCTGTTGTACAACAGATGTAGCAAACTTGCTGTCCTTACGCGCATGGCTGCGTGACTGTTTTTGGATGGGCGAGAGAGCAGGAGCTGGACCCCCGGTCTCCTCGGTGCCACTCACGCGAGCCAGGCGGGAGATGGATGGGGCTGCTCCTCTTCCTCGCTTTGTCCTTTGCTGAGCCTCCCAAAGGCTGCACTCCGCATTCCTGGCTCTCCCGGTCACGTTCCCTGAGCGACTGCCAGAGGTGGATGTGCAAGGAGTGCAGGTTTTCCACCACTGTGAGGATGCCTGCGAACAATAAAGAAAAACACGCTGTGAAAGCAGCAGTGCTCTCACTCTGGGGATGACGCTATTTCTCCTGCTAGAGGGAGTACCTGTTCCTTGTCATCATGGGATCTGAGGAGCCGGTAACTGTGTCTGGGGTGATGAAACGCAGTGTATTGCAAGCGTATTTGCAAACCAGTTCACGAGCAACGTGGACGTCTGCAGCTGCATTTTCCCTTCATGCTGGGAGCTCAACTAATGTCATTGCCTACCTAGAATGTGTGTGATTTATCCTATTGCAGAATTCCGTAATGCCAATTAGAACTTTTCTGTTTAGTCAGGGAAGGCACGAAATTGATTCTAGCGAGATCTCCTGAAATGATTTGTGCTATCTTTTCTTTCCATAGGACTGTGTGCTTTTACTGCCAGTATTCTAGAGGGACACTCACAGAAGAAAAATCAACAGGAATTAAACATTCACCTATAAAAGTGTGCGTGTGTTTGCTGCTTCCACACATTAACCGCATGGTTTTTATGCAAAAACAAAAACAAACAAAAAAATTAATTTAGCATGAGCCAATTTACAGAGCATGGAAATTCACGTTCATTCACAGGATTGGAGGGTGCGCGGTTACCAATGCAGTGTATATACAAGATGCCATGCTGTTAACAGCTTCTTTCAAGCAGTTTGACGTCATCTCAAAAGAAATAAATTCCTGTGGCCAGAGGGGATGTACGAAGACGGAATGGTTAAACTATGGAAAGACACTAAAATTACTAAAATCCACAACAGCTCGCCTTATTTTTCTTGGACCCAAACTGTCAGGGTATAAAACACTATTTGTTTCTTTTTTAAACATCAATAGTTTTGCTGTAAATAAATAACACTGTATAAATTCTAACAAAATAGAATAAATGTTGATAAGGCACTGCCTTTTCGATCACAAACAGAATATTGCAAATGCATTGAGCAGGCTAGGTGTCTCAAATGGCTGCACCTACAGGGATATTCTGGGTGTATCTTCACAGATTCTTGTATATTAGCAATTATAATGTTTGTATATGCAAAAACGCTAGCTTGATTTTAAAAAAATCTTTAAAATCTGCTGCAAATTTAAATGATTCCCAAAATGAGGAATTCTGTAGTTCTGTGAAAATTTTTCTTCAGAGTACTAATATTTTGATGCATGTGTTTCACCTTATTTTGATTAAATCTTTTCCAGTTTTGCAGACACTATACCGCAACATGAAAAATAAGATTTTATCTGTAAACACAAAGCCCTTCATCTAATATTTGTTGCTGTTGCCAATTTTTCAATGAAATGACCTAAAACCCATAACATATACAGTAGTTGCATTATGGGGAGGGGGGTGCTATCTGTTCTCGCTTTATAACGGGGGTAATGCTTGCAGCTTTAGAAGTGGGTTGGTGCTCTAACGAGCACAAGTTTGGGATATTTTTAAATGAACTGAAGAGAAATTATTAGCTAATAGACTGGCAGCACGCTGTAAAATTATTACTGTATTGTGTACTGGCTATAAGATGTAGAATCTTTCAGTAAGCCAATCATCTGTAATCATCCTAGCAGTGTAATATTAGGTTGTTAAGGCTGCTGTGTTTTAAAGGGCATTTTTATTTGGGTTTTGGTGAAATACTTTAATTTGTTGATTATATTCATATGGAAACAGCATTCATTGATAATAGCTCTAATTACATATGTATGAAGACAACAAACACTGGATGATCTAGTTGATTATTTAAGCATAAAATAAATTGTGTTAAAACTCTTGGATAACGTGTATTTGGCAGTGTTCTTGTACCCGACAGACATGCGGCTTCACAAGGACAGCCGATAACCACCCCTGGCTCTTTGCTTCTTTTCTTCTCCTTTCTTTTGTCTGATCCACCTCCTCATCTTCCCAGTGTGACAGGCCATGGCTTGGCAGGCTGTCTCCAGGTGGGGGGAACGGGAGGAAAACACAGCAGCCAGCACATCCTCAGCAAAGCTAAGGAAACCCACCTCCCTGGGACAGGGAGATGACTCAGGTGAGGGGAAAGGACCTGCACAACAGGGGTATGCGCAGCCTCTTCTCCAACACGTGTTATCTCTGGACCTCCTTTAGTTTCTTTCACCCCATGGAGAACCAGGAACAGCACTATGAAAAGCAGGTTTTTTCCCTGTGTGTATCAGTGAGACCAATAACCAGCACACTGCAGATGATGTAAATAAAGTGTATATCTCCTGTATATTGCATGCACTTGCTGTTTATTATAGGTGATGGACCACTATATATATAAAATGTTGCCAAAACACAGTTTTGTTGGCAGCATCAATACATGCTCACTGCTCTGGACTGCAGGCTTCCGCTCAGGTGCAATAAATAAATTTTATAACTCAGGGTTCAGTTTTAGGTGGCTTTCAAGGCAACATGAAGATGATGTATTTTACCCCAGCTTGGCTCCTGAGGAAGCTCCGCTGCTACAGATCCAACTCAGTCGGCTGATCCACACAGGAACGGCTCCTCACCTGGGGTCAGTCAGCAAAGCTCTCCTGACTGCGCTGCGAAGCACTTGGCTTTGGGAGAGCATAACAGGTTGGTTTGTCAGCGTTTCCCAGTTATTAAGGCTGGCAGCTTTTGAACCGGTGGCAGAAAATGAAGTGGTTTTCATCGTTTTAGCAGCCAGTTGGTGTTGCAGTGGGTGTTTTACGTAGGCCAGGATGCCGCTGGTACAATGCTGATGGTTCAGGTCCTTAACGCCAGAGTCTGGAGGGCAGATGCTACTTAGGCCACTGGAGAACAAACACATCTTCTTGCAGGTCACAGGCCAGCAGCAGTGATCGTTCCCCTGGAGACCTCGCCGTCCAGATGCCTCCCTCCCGCTCGCGAGTGCCCAGATCAGCTGAATGAAAAAGAATGTTTTTAGTAAATGGTGTGTGGATGTATATATTTAATATCATGCCGATTTTACAGCAGGAAGGCAGGAGCAGCGGTGTAGGAGAGCCTCACTTCACCTCTTGGTAACAGCATCCAAAAGGCAGCATTTCATTTGACTCATCTCTCTCCTCTGCCTGGTCCCTTGTTAGTGCCCAACACTGACGAGGAAGAAAGCTGTGATTGTACCGGGAACGGTAAACGCCTGTGCTGGTAGCAGAGATGTGTAGGGGAATCTCGACAGGTCTCCTGCCACTGGTGGTGATTTATATGGCACCTGCAGGCTCAGAGAGTTGGTGTTGATGGTGACAGCAGCCGTGGGTCGCTGCTGGCTCTTCTTGAGGCTCTCGAGGATGCTTTTGCAGCAAGGCCCAGCCATGGGTAGAACGCAGCACCCGAGCAGGCTGCGACCACGGCAGACACACCTCTCGGGCCATCCGGGCCAGCACAGGGCAGGGTGGTCCCTCACCGCCAGCCGGTCCTAGTCCTCCCTCCAGCTCTAGCCACACAGGCCGGCCACAACACCGCTTGCTGCCTCCCGTGAAGCTTTGATACAACGGAAATGGCAAAGGTTGGAATGGGAACTCCACACCTAAATTTGCAGAATTTAAAACTTCATATTAAATGTTGAACAAACAGGGGTTTCTGGGTGTTGGTTTGTTTTGCACTGAGTGTATTGATTCCAACAGTAGCCCAGGATATTTGGGAAAAACAAGGCTGAAGCAAAAATGGTCGTTTGAGAAGGAAAACAGAAATCTTGCCAGTACTAGCAAACAGCACAGACAGCCCTGGAGTGAGTGAGGGCTCTACCTCTCGTGCGCTTTTGTCTTATTTTTCATATTTTCTCCAGTAAGAACATTCCCCTTAATGGCAAAATTGTAAGTCATGGGACTTTTATTGCATCTATTAAAATAAACTCAATTGCTAAATACGGCGTTCTTTTCATCCTTTTGATATTTGTTTTAGCACTACCTAATAATAATGCTGCAGAATATCCTACTGTACTTTTTCCATTTCTGAAAGAATATCAATTACATTTTATTTGTGGCCGGTAACAGTTTTAATGTCAGAAATTCTAAGAGCTCCTGTAGTGCAGAGCTGACATCAGTTGGATAAATGGCAGTCGCTCGCAGGATTGCAGCACCCCGCTAATTAATGCTAATTTCCTGGAGGGGTTGTTTAACACGGGCTTTGTCTGTAGCGCGCACTGTGCAGGAAATCGAGACGTGCTCCTGCAGCCTGGCATGCGGGGCATGCGCCCCCCAAAACCTCGCCATGCTCCCTACAGAAGGCGGTTATAACTGGGGCTGCTTTGGGGCTCAGGCCAGAGGGTGCCTGGCTGAGGCCAGTGCAGGGGTGCCGGGCAGGGCACGGGCAAGGGGCTCGTTTGTTCTCCTTGCTATGTGCACGGCGTACGAAAAGGCTGCCACTGACCCACTGCAGCCTCGGCCCTGGGGTCGTGCGCTGGGATTGATTGCCAAGGAGTGGGTGGGTGCAAGTGGAACCTCTGTTTTCAGGGCAGATCCCACCAAACCAGGGCTGGAGGAAGAAGAGCTCCTGGCTCAGCTCCCCTCTAACCCTGGAGTGAGCGAGGGAAGGAAAACATGGTGGTAGTGAAGAGGAAAATATTCTTGCTTCATTGAAAACACAGCGGTTTTTCAACAGAGATGCAGACCCTTGTGTAGGGAAGGGGAAGAAGGGAACATTAGACCCAGCCTGCTCCAAGGTGCTTGACATAAAAAATAGTCCATTACTGGGAGAGAAAAAGGTTAGTGAAGGACAGAAAAATGAGCTGCTCAAGAAAAATCTATGTACGTGCCACATTTTTCATAACTGCTGATGCTAAAAACAGTATGCTAATTGTGCATGGCTTTATTTATTTGACCCTAAGTCCTGGAGGAAGGCGAAGATTTATAGTAAAAGTTTTATTGGTACTTTTCCCATCACACTAATGTTCAATTATTGAGAGCCATTTGGGCTATAAAACAGCAACGCACAGCGATCCCCTGTTCACCAACTTCCTTGGAAGGCTTCCAGAGGCTGGATATCGTTACGGCACAGCCAGACCAACAGAACCAACCTAGCACAAACTCTGAAAATAATTCCCTGGGAGAACAAGGATACACAAGCAAAACCCCAGAGCTGAAGATGCATTAGCTACTGGGTGGCTACTGCGCGGCACGTTTTCATAGCCACATGCTCTGTCCTGCACACAGGCTTCTTTTCCAACACAGGTTTCTCCTTAAATAATTGTAGGTCAGAAAAGCAAAGCAGCATGGCATTATTTTCACCTGAATTGCTTGTTAGAAAACATGTTCTATCCTGCATCAATAGACATCTTGACCCACAGCATTAGAGAATTGGGATTTTTTAGTTCATACAAATCTCTTTCAGATCAAGGTTTCTCCCCTTCAACAGCCCTTCCACAATGGTAAAATCTCCACGTATGCACTCCATTTTCCCCCTTGAATATTCCTTGTATACAGATCACAACTTTTTTTAACAGTGCTTCAGTTTATTTTCCTAGCAATGTTTTCCATTAATTGCATTTTAATGACTTTGTCTTCCTGTTGTTTTTTTTTCCCTCTATTTTAGTCAGGTACTCTGAGTACTGAACAGAATTTTTCCTGGGGTTAATTAGCTTCAGTTGGTCTTTTTCTCTTCAGTCTATAACTACTGAATATTTTAATAAAATTGTATTGTTCTAGAAGGCTTTCTAACTGATTAATGGACCTCTGCAATTATATTAAGGATTACATTAAATCTCTGAACATACCTCTTCTAGCCCCTCACGCCTAGCAATGTATTTTATACAAATATTTCTACTGTTGATGTGAGTTTATGAAACACCATTTCTAATTGCCCATTACCTCCTGTAATGATAATTTCTGTGAATAAAGCCCTGCCTTTTTATTGCTTCTTCTTGACGTATCTGCTCTGCTATTATTACAGTGCTGGTGACATTTTGAGATTTTTTATTTGGACCAACACCTCCCCTTTGCCCCCTTATAGTTTTGCATTTATTTTTTGTACAATAAAAAAAAAATTATTGGGGCAAGGCGAATGGGGACCTCGTCCTGCAGGCGCTGCAGCGGGGACGGGTTGGTGGCGGTGGCTTTTACTGCCCCTCGGCTCCTGTGGTGTGGGGCAGGACCCTGGCAGCGGCGCTCCGAGCAGCCTTGCAGCTGGGTCAAGTCGCGGTGCAGGGGCAGCCTCCGCCGCGCGCCCCAAGCCTTTAAAAGGGGGTTTTGCTAATTGTGCTCGTACCGCATAGTTATACTTTTTAATTGGTTTGGTTAATGTCTTACAGATGTGCAAAGCACGCGATTATTTTTTTTTTGGGTGCTAATTAGGATAAAGTTTTCTCTCCCTGTTTAATCTATTAATTTGGAGTAGTTGGCTGTAATTGTAATTAAATATGCAGGCGCTATTTTTTAAATGACTGAAATGCTGTTATGACAAGAAGGATGCTGTTTCAGATCTAAACATCAAGGGCCCTTGAGTTTTCCTCCTACTCCCCCACTGACTCAGTGTTTGTCATTGGGCAAGTACCTCAGCTCGCTACCTCCCTTTCTTGCCTTCCAGGGCTATTGTGCGAATTAATTAGATAATGTTTCAGCACAGCTTTGAACTGGAGAGTGCTACAGAAGTGCCAAGTTATAATTTATTGTTATGAAAGCCGGCATGCTAGCTGGGAGCGAGACCTCTGATGCAACCCCAACAGAGAGGGATGGCGAGGCGGCTGGGGGAAGCTCCCCTCTCTCCCCATACCCGCCGTCTGCAGCACCTTCAGCCTGCTTGAGAAACGTTCTGCACCAGCAGGTGCCTGGTGTGATGCTGGGGACACAGACCCTGGCTCAGCCAACCCCTCCCGGCTGCTGGATTGAGGATGTCTCCTGCATCTCCCAGCCTGTTCTCAGGCTAGTTTTGGTGTCCGAAGGAGCAGCGGCCACGTCCTCTGGAAAATTACAGTGCTCCAAATCAGCACAGCACTTAAGATTAACATTGATAGGTCTGAAGAGTGGCTGAAGGTTAAGCACGCCGTGGGGCTTGCTGGGTAAGATTAGCCCAGAGCAGATGCCTGTTTTGCTGATGCATGTTTTACAAATATTTAGGCCTTGATTCAACAAGACACTCAAACAGGAGCAGTCCCACTGAAGGCGATGAAAATAACAGGCTGATCAAAGCCAGGCAGCCAAATGAAGAAAGAACATTAAGTTACAAACCTGTTTGTTTAGGAATGAGTTTGCTTTGAGGAGCACATGTGCGTGTGGACAGAAGCGGCAGAGCAAACCAGCTTGTCTGCTGTCACCAGTGCTGTGGAGCATGGACATGAGGTAGCACTTCCTCACCACCCGGCCGTGTTCATCTGGCTTCCCGAGTACCAGCAGACCTGTTTAAAAGCAATTCCATGGAGTTGTAACGACCTGTCCAAAACACTGCTTATTATTTGTCAAAGCCTATTTTAATCCCTTGGGCTTTTCATCCTCAAGCCCGTGCTGGCGGAGAGGCTCAGCCTGGGTGCTGCTGCGGGGACATTTCAGACCCCTGCAGACCTGGGGGTCCCTGCGGGGACATTTCGGGACAGCATCGAAAAACTCTCACGAGATCTCACGGACATCACCCAGCTGGTCTGTGGAGCCCTGTGCATCTACAGCAGCATCTCTGGATGCTTTTATGTTTTGGGAGAAATCCCGCCCTAATGCCAGTGCTGGATGGGGACCCCCATTTCCCACCACCCCATCTCCATTTTTGAGCCCTGTTTGCACGGCAGCGTAATGTGCCAGGGTCCGACACACGACCAGGAAATAGCACCCGTGTCTGAAAACCGGGGATGGCCCTTTTACTGCTTTTCTTGTGATTAACAGACCAAAAATAAAATGACCTGCACTTATATTCCCAGGCAGGCAAAAAGAATAATTACTTTACAGAGATGGAATTCCTTCATATATCATCGCCATTAAAAAGAGTAAAATTTGAAATTTACTGTGGCATGGAACAAAAAGGTAGTGCAGTTAGAGATAATGAAATCCTTACTTGCCATTAACGGAAAAATTACTGGTGTTAAAAGACCCCTTCATAAATAATTGAGAAACCAATTATACAGTCTTGATGACTAATTTATCCAGGAGCAATATGGACCACATTATGCCATATAACAAACGGCACGTACACTCCGTTATATCTCACTGCAACTCCTGCCTTTATTCAGCTGCTCCAGAAAGGAAAAATAAAAAAGAAGAAACTAATGCACGTAGTATATGAGAAAATACCTTATCTGAAATGAGAGATGGGCATTGATAGATCTTCCTTTAAAGTGGTTTTATGGCAGCGTGGAGGCCTGAATTAACACGTTGCTTTGTCTTTGGGCCATGACGGGGAGCAGGACGGTGGGCCCGGGGTGGCCATACTCACCCTGCCTGGGCGGGAGGGTGACCGGGCCCCCCCGCCCGCAGTGCCCGGCACCGGGGGGGAGCTAGGAGCGGCTCCGCAGGCCAAAGGGTTCTCCACAGCCGGGGGTACACCTCCGGGTACAAATGGGTACAACCGAGGCCTCTCCCACCCCGGGCAGCACTGCCTGCCTCCGTCCGGGTTCTTCCCCGTATACTGAGGTAAAAAATTCAGGGTTGGCGCGCAGGCCGTTCACCGTGGATAATTTAAGGTCTAAACAAAGCCTTCCCCGCCGAAGCTGCGCCACCGGGGGCGGCTGCACCGCCGCAAAGTGACATTTTCCCTCCGCGCTGCGACCGGATCCCCCCACTCCCCCCCGCCCTCACCGGCGGCGGTGCCCGGCTGGCGGCGGTGCCGGGGCGGGCCGGCAGGCGGCGCTGTGGGCGGGCGGCGCGGTGCGGGCGGGCCTCTCTTGGCGCGCGGGGAGGCCGCGGCGCCGGCGCGCGGCGGGCGCCGCCCCCTGCTCGCCTGGCGGCGCGGCGGCGGCGGCGGGCGGGAGCGGCGGCGATGGCGGACAGCGCCAGCGAGAGCGACACGGACGGCGCCGGCGGCAGCGGCGGGGGCGGCGGCCCGGCGGGGACGCTGACGGCGGGCGGCCCGGCGGCGGGGCCCGGCTCCGGGGTGGCGGGCGGCGGCGGTTCGGGGGGCAAGGCGGGCGGAATCGTGATCTCGCCGTTCCGGCTGGAGGAGCTGACGAACCGCCTGGCCTCCCTGCAGCAGGAGAACAAGGTGCTGAAGATCGAGCTGGAGACCTACAAGCTCAAGTGCAAGGCGCTGCAGGAGGAGAACCGCGACCTGCGCAAGGCCAGCGTCACCATCGTGAGTGCGGGCGGCGCCGCGCCGGGCCCGGCGGGCGGGCGGGTGTGTGGGGTGTGCGTGGGGGGAGCCCCGCCGCCGGGGTGTCCGCGCAGAGCGGGCCCGGCTGCCGCCGCCCTCCCCTCAGCCCGGCCGCGGCCTTCCCGCCCCGCCGCACCCCGCCTCGGGGGTGGCGGTTGAGGCGAGTTTACCTCAGGCTGTCACCGCGGCCCGGCCGGGGGGGGGGGGTCACCGCGCGCCCTTCGCGCCCTCCACGGGCCCTCAGCGGGGACCCCGCGTCCTTGCGGGAGGCAGACAGGCGAGGAACCGAGGTTCGCGGGGAGGCGGCCCCGCCGTCCCTGCCCCCGGCTGCGCGAGCGGCGAGGGCTCGGGAAGGGGCGGCCCGGCGGGGCTCTGAGGTGAGGAGCAGTAAGGGCCGTGCAGAGGAAGGGCGGTGCTGGATGTTCCCTGAAGTTTCTCAAAGTAGAGGTTTTTCTTCGAGTATCGGTAATCTGCGGAGATTACGGATTATCTCTTCAGCCACAGTGCAGAGACAGCGAGTTTCAGGATGGCGCTTTAGTCATGAAGAAGCGTTTGATTTATTTGTACGGTTTTTGTTAGCTGTGGTATATCAAGAGGTTATCTAAAAACTCACTTAAAATAAACCCTTTAAAAACAACGCGAGTAACACACACTGCTCTGTCCCGGGAACAGCTCAGCTACTGGTTTATGAGCACTGTGAGGATAGCTTGGAATTTAACATCATTTTATATGATGCTGTTAGGCATCAATCTTCAGTAAAGTACATGTGGAAAATATAATGAATATGATATTGTCTTCTTCTCTATGAGTTGGAAGTTTAGGCTAAGGGGGTTTTTGCTGATTCAGTGGCTAGAGTGATCGTTTAGATGTTGTAATGATCATGGCGTGCGTGCAAACAAAGTAGGTAACATGTTAAAGCCCGGCTAAAGGTAACCCTGATACTTGTATATGCTCTCCTGTACATCCTTGCCAGTGCAGATCGAGATGCCGTGAGAGAGACTGATCTCACCTCAGTCTCTTCTCATCTGATTTTTCACAGGGGATACTTCATTACAAGCATAAGGGCTATTTTACTGATAATCAGTTTTTTCATCATCGATATATCTAGGAAAGAAATGTAGCTCCTCTAGGTGAACCTCTCGTCTGTTCCCAGTAGTAAGCATTCAGTGTCTAGCAGGATGTGGGCCGGAAGAGTGCGTGAAATACAATACAGAAGTAATTTATTCAAGGATGACAAATATAGTGCTAGTCGGGGAAATGTGTGCTTTGTTAATACTTTACGAGAAGAGAATGTGCCTTAATTAGGTAGCAGCGAAGTGCCTTCTAATGTTGAAAGGGGCTAAGACATCTTGTCAGTCAGACATTTTCTCTTTGCCTGTTAGAAAGGCACAGCATCTTTGTGAACCCCTGGTAGGTGGATTGTTTGTAAACAACTTGAAAAAATGTAAGTGTGCATTAAAGTTCTTTAGGTGCTGTCTCTAGGGTCTGATTATCTTATATTTTCATCAGATTTTAATTTAAAAAAAGGAAGCATTTTTCTTAAATCTAAAACTCAGTATGTTTTTGACATCTTGGATAAAAAGAGAAAAGGTGTTAGACTCTCATAGCAACCTGTAGGCTGTCTGGGAAACCGGCATCTTCAGCAGACACTCTGTCTTTGGTATGCTAAACTATGTGCACAACTGAGTAAACCACTTCTAATTCAGCAAGCGGCGAAATAATGAATGCAAAACATAACTTTTTTTCAGGCCACTGAGACTTTGTGCTGTGGTTTACATAGTCCGTAATGTAAACACATTTGCAGTCAAAATACTTTGTTGTGTTGCTCTAGCATACAAGTGACTGGAGATGAACTTTATTGGAATGTTGAAATGTGTGCCATTTGCATGTAAATGTAATTAAATAGAGAGTTTTCTGATTTTCTCCATTGTGATTCTAAACCTTCGTCAATTTACTCCTCCACCAGCCAGCTCAAGCTCCTCGCCATGTTGCTGTGCTGGCAGGAGGGTGCTGCATACCAGTTTCCTGTTGAAGACATTGTAATGTCACAGAACAGCTTTGATTTTTATCAAGTGTTGAGGATGAGCTGTGAAGCACAAATTAAACCCACAGGTAGCCAAAATAGCAGGTGAAATGATTAAACGTCTGTGCTGTAGGTGAAGGTGTCTCCTCGAACCATGGTGTTCTTCATCTACGAGCCTTTCACTATCTCGTCGCTTGAGCTCTGTTGTGTGAGTGCTGCAGAGACTCTTCACTTTCTCTAGCTCCCACCATTGTCTTTATTGGTTTTGAATATTTTCCCTTTAAGGTTTACCAGGTAGAAAGCAGTGGTCTTCCTTCTCCCTCTTGTCTCTGTGCTGGTGTAAGTGCTAATGGGACGTTTTCTTCTTTGTTTCTGTATTATTGGTGTCAACGTGGAGGTGTACAGTTTGGGAATTATTTAAATAGCTTGCTGCATAGGATCCTATTCGTTCCATTTTGTAGTTAACCCTTGTGTCATAAGGTTGAAAATAAGTGTTAATTAAGCATAGGAGACCTATGTTAAGTAGTTGCACATGGAAAACTGAATGAGAAAAGATGTTGACTTGGCATGCTTGTATGCTTGCTAACTTCATATGAACTTCCATCTAAAACACGTAAAAACAGATGCTGCTTTAATACTGAAATTGGTAAAACTAGTTTGGGCTAAGTGTATGTCCAAAAAGATGTGTGAACACTGCTCCTTCTGGTAGCCTGAAATGCAAATGAAATTATGCTGTTGCTTGTGTGCAAGACTCTGAAATTCAGTAAATATACATGATAACTTTATCTCACCTGCTATTATTGGTAGCAAACTGTGAGGGAGGGAGCAAAGCGGGGTGGAAGCTAGGTAAATTTGAAGTGTTATCTAGCAGTGCAAGAGCATTACATTACAAGATGCAAAGTTTCAGATCGAGCATTACGAAGAAATAACAGATCACTTGACCCATTTGCAGAGAGTTAATTTATGTGTATTTAGCAATCTTTAATTGTATGATCTCATGGTATGTTTCTGCAACGGATGGTGCTTAGGCTAGGAAAAAATCACACACCTGAAGGTCTGAGATGCTGTGCATTTGAGGTGTGAAGTAGTGAGTTTTGGTTATAGTGCTGCATTACCAGAAGTGGATTTTCTATGTGAACTTCTGTAATTTTTTTTTTTGGTGAAGAAGGCTACAAGGAGATGTCATCTGTAATGCACTAAGCACGATGGGACAGCACAACTTCTCTAGATAAGTAAGAGTACCTTCGGAACTGGGTGCTGGTAGTGGGGTGACTGCTTTTCAAGAGATTGAATTGTTGCATGTGACAAAAGCTGAACTACTTCAGCAGGCTGTAAGTATGTCTTAGTCAGGAAGTATCTTTTGAAGTTGGCAGAACATGGATTTTTAACTTCTTTTTTTATGCCTCTCAGTGTTTGGGATAACAAAGTCATCCTATTTCAGTGAAATGTATTTAACCTTTAACTGGTACTGAAGCATTTTGGTTTTCTTTGTTAATGTTTTGAACTGACAGGCCCCATACAAATAGAGTGCTTTTAACAACAAAAAGAGTTTTAGTCCCCGATTGCTACAGGTACATACATGCTTGCTCTTGGATGTTAGATTCAGTAATTTAACTTGTG
Source organism: Numenius arquata (assembly GCF_964106895.1). Lineage (NCBI taxonomy): Eukaryota > Metazoa > Chordata > Aves > Charadriiformes > Scolopacidae > Numenius > Numenius arquata. The sequence continues at coordinate 14,778,604 of NC_133585.1, read as the reverse complement.
TAAATTGGCCTACTGTAGTCAGGCGTCTTCTGTAGTGTTAGAAAATTGAAGTATAATAAGCCTTATGCTGTTATTATTTTTTTAACTCAGTTGCAGATAGTGTATTTGAAAAGCCTTAATTTAAAAATGTTCCTACTCCAAAACGCTTGGTGTAGCAGTTTTAATGCTTTGTAACATAGATTTTACAAGAACAGCTGCTCAGATTTCCCCCCACCCTCCCCCCCAGGTTGCTTTGTAGGGAAGGGAATTATCCTGGACATCCCGATTTGTGGTGCTGTGTGGATCCCCAACAGGATCATCAATTCAGATGAGACAATCTGATCCAAAACGCTAATGGCATCAGTAACACTTGGATGCTGTGTTTTGTGGGCTTGCCGTGAGTTACCGCTGTCTGGTAGCGACTGCTACAGCTCTTGCTGTCGGGGGCGTTGGGACGTGGGGCTGCTGTACACTGCTGTGGGTTGCGAGCGGCAGTATTTTGCTGCAAGACCTCTGCCACCCTTGTCTTTGTAGCTAAACTTGCGCCTCTGCACCTTGGCTCTCGGCTGGACTGCTTTTATTTCCTGAGCGCTAGCAGACGGCAGTTGCGTCTCCCAGGTTCTCTGTCTCCTCTGCCTTCTGTAGAGCAATGTGAACAGCCTCCCACCAGTGGGGAGAAACAATGGAAGAAAAAGCCTTACTCAGCTCCTGTTTCCTTGCCCCTACTCACAAATCCTAGAGAAATTTGTTGCTTTCCGTAACAGCGATCTCCTGAAAACAAACAGGCTTTCTGGGACGTGCATATCCAAAAAATCCTGTGTGGTGTCATAGAGTTGTTACAGTTTTCTCAATAAACAACCAGGTTTAGATGCTGAAAATAAATATGATTTTAGCATTTTGTTCTCAAGGAAGTGTGTGGTGGGATTTGTGTGTGTATGCATGAGATCTGCTGTCGTGGGTCTTCATGGAAAAAGTCAGCCTGGATAGATAGTTTGGGAAAGTGAATGGGTGTGCTATCTTGTGAAAATCCCCTGCAAAAATGCTTTTTAACAGCTTTTTTCTTTCTTGAAGTTTGCACCAGAAGTTCAAAGCAGAGCACTTGTTTCAGTAAGGAATAGGAGAAGAGAAGGCAGGATAGGCTAACTGAATTGAAATATGAACCTTTAAAAAGTGCTCACTTAAGGGCAGGGGGATGAGTGAAAGAAAACAATTAATAGCAGCTAGAGGTAAAAAGCAAACCAAGAAAGCAAAGAGGTGAATCTTTTAAAAGAGGTAGCTGTAAGTCTGTTATTTACTCTTATTTTAAAGTAGATGGTGCTTGTGTGAAAGAGCGTGACTTGCCGTTTTATGATGTCGTCTCTAGGTGTAAAAAACCTGCTTGGGGCTTCTGTATCCAGCTGTGTCATTTGTAACTCTAGTTAGTAGCTGGACTAAACTAAAAGTCAAACTCAAAAATAACTTATTTTAGAAGTGCTTTGCTTACTTGCTTTTTTGAGTAAAGACAACATTGTTGCCAAGATTAACAAATTCATGCACAATAAAACCCCATACCAAATTTTTCAGGAAGAGCAGGCACATAGGAAATGAGTGTCTTGTATTTCAGTTTCATGTTTGCCTCAGATTCTCAAGAAGTTTCTATTGAGCTTCTGCAAAATGCCTATAAAGGAAAAAGGAAGCTTAGTAATGCACTTTAGTGTTAACTGTTTTGGCCCTTAGGTTAACATGGTAAAAGCAATGCTACTTGCTGGGTGGCTGGCAAACTGATTGTAGAAAGGCGTATTCTCATCTGCTTCCATTTGGTGGTTATGCACAGCCACTGGCATATCGAGTTCCCAGGGAAAAACATTGTCGATGGGGTGGTAACAGCATATTACCATTTGTCTGTGTTGTAGGCAGCTTCAATGCCAGTTAAAAAACCGAAACAAACAAAAAGCACAGAAAAAGTGGTAGTGTTTCTGAACTTGATTCAAATAGTTAATAAACAGGAATGCTTGTACTTTCAAGGATTTTTCTGAGGGTTCAGAGGGTTACTAAATCATCTGCTTTGATTTGTGTCACATCTTCATGTTTTTCTGAGTTGTCCCTGCATTGAATCTCATAACTTACCTTGAGATGCATCGTTGGGAAAGGTATCCCGTTGTAATTTGAGGGCTCACAGAGGTGAAGAACCGTTGTGTTTGGAAAATCTCTGGTGTCCTGCCTCTGGTTCTTCCTGTCAGCTTGGTCAAGGCTGAGCTGTTGCTTCCTGCTGTGACTTTTGTCTAGTTTAATGAATCTTCTGGATCCTCTGCTTTCTCCTTATGAAGATACAGGTTGTAACTGGCATCTTCTAGTTTACTTTGACAAACTAAACAAAGCTCGCAGGCTCTGAGATGCTGGAAATCTAATGTTCTGTATCAAAATTGGTACACTGATCTAGTTTAAACACATTTTCCTGCTTCAAATTTGCACAAGTGTTTCTGATAGCTTAATTTGGAACTGTCAGGTTTTATTTATTTAATTTTTTAATCCAGTATTGTCCATGAGCTTACTGTTGTGTGCTCTGGCTAATTTCGCAGAAATGCAGTCACATGCCTGTGCCTCTTCCAGGTCTGATTTGTACTGCTGGGCTGTCCAGTGGCACTTGATTTGCTGCTAATAATTGTGGAGCCGTAGTCTCAGAAAGGATGTTTTCCCTTTTTCTGGGATTTTTTGAGGCTCTCTTCTGTAACCTCTGTGTTTTTTCTTTACAAAGAGGTATTGACCCCTTAAGTTTCTTTCCCTGCCCTGTATCAGTTTCACCAACGATACGTACAGAAGTGAAAGTGAGCTGTCTCTCAGTTGGACCCTGGGTAGCAGTCTGTGTTACAGCATCACGCGTGAAGCTAATACAGAGGTGGTGTTTTTTCTTTCTCTCCATGTCCATTCTCTGAAAGAATCCCTTGGTTTGTGGGGTTGGTCCTTTTTTTACAGAAGCGTAGCTTTGGTAGAATGAATTTGTTTCAAATGAAACAAAATGTGAAGTTGTTCTTTATTATTATTTTGTACAGTCTTGCTAATCTCAGTTTCCCAGATTTTATCAGACGTGACTTATTGAAGAGTAATGTGCAGTGAATTATTTTGAACAACATCATACTTTAGTACACGTTGGTGTGAATTTCTGATGAAATTTCCCAATGATGAGTATTTTTGAGGTCAGTAAGCCACTTTGGAAATCCTGCTGTATACTTCGATTATTTTATAATCATTTTTAAATAATGTATGGCGTGTATTACTAAATCAAAAAGTCATATAGGTGCCATATACACATCCTACACCTTTGTGTAATAATTATCTTTATTACAAATATTCCTTGGCTGAAAGATGAGTCTCTGCTTATCTGCCACAACTTGTTCTCTATAAAACCATGCTGAATGACCCTTTTTATGTTTCTGTCCTTTATATGTAAATTAATTTGTTTCCAGTATTGCCATTGGGTTGATACCAAACTGTGATAACCATCTATGTCTTCCTTGCCTTTAAATATTACACAACAGCTCTACTTTTTTTATCTCTTACTTTATTGATGTTCCCATGCTTAATAATGGTGGAGTGTCTCCAGTCAGTAGGTATACTGGTATATTGCTCTGAATTACTTTGGGGATGGAAGTGAAATAAGAATTAAGATTTTTAGAGTACATTTAGGAATTTTTAATAATGCAAAGTTCTTGGTGTTTCTGTGGGCTTGCTATTCTGCATAGAAAGTAATTTTGCTTTTCTCTTAAGTGAACTTTCTCATTGAGGTTGTATCTTGAATTGTATGTCAGAACTGGTTTGTAGTCAGCTTTTATCTTAAGAACACTGTTTAATGTCGGGTTTGAACATCTACTGAGACTAATGGCCGTTCTTTCTTAGTGTATCTCCAGTGAACTTAAAAACATTTTGAAGGAGTTGTTTTAGTTTTTTCTGCATTGTACACCTAATAACAGGTTTGCTTTCACTGAAGAAAAAAAATCAATTAATGTATTCTATTGCTGTATATCTGCTGGTTTAGATGGTAGATTAAAATGTTAGGTTTTTTTAGAGGTTCTAGTGCTGTTGCTAATCCCAGTATTGTAAAGCTGGTATAGAAAAGACTTAGTTTTCAAATCCTGGAAGTTCTGTACTTCATTTTAGTTGTGGTTTTGACTGTAATGGAGTTTGAATTTTATTGATGATTTCAAAGGATGAAGGAAAGTGCTTTTTTTTTTTTTTTTCCCAGAGTAGGTGCATGGTCTGTGGTTTTCTTGCACTTGTTAATTCCATTTACTTGTCCTCATTACTTGCTTCCTCCTACTGCTGATACAGACATCAGTTACTACTGAAGTTGTTATTTTCATAGTCCTTAGTTTTAAGTGTTGGTGTAAGTGGGGTGTATTTTGCCTATAGACTGTGAGTGCTAAATCTTCTTGTAGTAAATGTAGAAATAATACTGGTGTGTGGCACACAGCTATGGTGAGCAAGCTTACACATCTGTCAGAGACTTCAGCAAAAGGTTTTGTTTTCATGCTGCACTTCGTAAGGTGTGCTTGAGTGGGATTTCAGGTGGGGACTGGAAGAGCAAAAAGCTCTTGGAACGCTGGTCTTGGAAGGCTGGCCAAGCGGCTGGATCTATGGGGTGCTGCAGAAAGATGGAGTGCCTGTTTCTCACAGACAGATCTTGAAATGAAGAAACAAGATGGTGTACTTCTCCAAAGGAGTGAAAATTGTCATCAGGAGGCATCTGATGTATTTCAGCATAGCCTGGTAAAAGCAGTGAGAGAAACAGTTGCTTTGCTGCTCTTTTTTGGGCTTGGGGGGTAGGAGGAAGTTGCTGAATTTAGCAGTGGAGCAAGAGGTGAATCCTTTCTGTCTTTCTCTTACAGAAAAAAATAACGAACTGAAGGAGGAGAATAATAGGAACAAAATGTACAAATTGAGTTATGCACAGGATTTAGGATCTAAACAGAATGAATGGAAAAAAGACAAAGACATGCTATAGAAGAGAGGCAAAAAATACAATAAAAAGCGAGTTCCCATGGATCCGTAACAGAAAACATTCCTGTGACGTTCTTGCTTCCAGCCTGGGGACGTCGAGAAGGGAACATCTCAAGTTCCACTTCTTCAGTCAAGTCCTGTCAGACTGAAGAAGTGGCTTAGTTTTAATTAGGTGGACAACAATCATTGTGTCCCCACTTTAATATATGGAATGATAGAATGAAGTAAAAATGAAGGCAAGGCATTTTAGGTGAGCTATTCCACAGTAAAAATGCAAGTGTCTTAAGTAGGAAACTCCAAAGCACAAACTACAGATGTGCACATTGGACATCTGTCTGTGGGGCACAAGGATTCCTTGATGAAAGCTAAAGCACAATATTTGCAGAAACATTGAAGCAATTTTTAATCCTGAAGTGGGTTTGTAATTTTTTCAACTTCTCAGTTAAAATGCAGACATTGTAGGCTAATTGTTGCCTATGGGGACAGTCCTTTCAGCTCCTGAAATGCCTTCATGCCTCCTACCCCTTCATGCCTTCCATTGCAGCAGTTCTGGTCCTGGAAAGGAATGTATTCCCTCGGCTCTTTGACTGATACTTAAATTGATGGAGAAGCAGTTAGGATAAAGCCTTTTCTTCCCCTCTCAAATCTGAATTTGACTTTGTTTGAAATTTCATCTTCTGTGTATCAATATTGTATGCAATCTGTTTTTTAGTTTTGGATAGGCTTAGTGAGGTAGATGAGTACTGTGGTGTAGATTGAAACAGCCTAGCAGTGTGTCAGCTAAAGTTTCCTCAGGTGTTTTAATTCTTTAAACTGCCTAAAAATGTGATGTTTCTGCTTATTGTTGTAAAGCTAAGATCTTTTTAGTTTCTTTATTGTTGTTGATGCTAATCATATTTAAAACTCCTGCCACATCTATAAGTAATTCCCATAATGGCACACTTTGGTCCTGAATAAAAGTATAAATGTTTCTTAACAAGTCAAACACAATAAAATCCAACCATGTTTAATGGGCTGTAGTGTGAAGTTATGGTTCTTTCTGTGCCTTACAGTTTAATTTCTGCTTTCAACAGAGAATGTTGGAAGGTTTTTTTGGTAGTGGTAGGATTTTCACTTTGTTTCCCTTCACTTTCAAATAAACAGCAAAAGCAGTTACTATGAATTTTGCAAAATGTAGGGTGCTTTAATCATCATTTTTCCAAGAGCTTTAAACAGTATGTGTTTTTCACATCTGTTAAAAATGAAGAGTAGAAATTTTGTCCTAGCTAGTGTTCCCAGGAGTTGTTTCATTAGGCAAAAGCCCTGTCCTTGCAGTCCCTGAAATCCTGGTTGGGTCAAGAGGAGGGACACCTCCGGAGTCCTTTTCCAAGTGTAAATTTAACCTGAGATGTAGATCTGAAAAAAACTCTCTTCTCTGAAAATTGAGACACGTAACTGGAACTTCTTGCTCTGGGGGTGGAAAGGTGGGTAGGCATTTCCTAAAAATGTCTCTGTTAGACCTACTTCTCCAATTCTTTACGGGGTGAGTGTTGAATGGTGATTGTATTCCCCTCGCATCCTGCAGACCTCTGTTGTAGAGATCAGAGACAGAGGGTACAGAGCAAAGGACGTGTTTTGTCATATTCCTAGTCGTATTCTCATACACTAAATTGATACACTTGCTTCTTGTCTTGAAAGCCTCAGAAGAGATTCCTGTATGTACTGTAAGATGTCCAAACTGTAGAGAAGGAAAAAACCAAAATACCACTCCACTCACTGACTCCTAGGAAGGATATTTGTTTGCTGTGATGGAGTTAGAGCTAATGTGTCTTTAACAGTGGGATGGACAGTGTGGTGTTTACTTCGTGAATGTGTTGGTTTTGGAACAAGGTATGATTATAGTCAGTAACAAGCTTTGTCTCCAGCACTTGTGGATCAGGGAGAAAGTTTTTCTCTAGAAAGCCAATGTGTATAAGAGAAAATCAGGGGAGACTTTAAGAGGATAGTTACAGCGAGTGACTTAGGGACACCTTGCTAGTGTGGGGAAAAACATTGCCATCCCTAGTCATTATCTAAGTTGGATTTAAACTAGTCATCTAAAACAACCCCCCAAAAAATAATATAACAACAACAAGAACAAAAAAAGATTTTAAAGAAAATGAATTAAGAAATTCCATGGTGAGTATCTCATGCTATAGTTTGGAAACGCTAGAACTGGATTTTGATATGGTAGTCCTCCTGCTGCCCTAAAGGAAGGCAGGCTGATCGATGTAGATACACCACAGGTTAGACACGCCTGAAAGAAGGATCTACAACTGCTGAAGGCCACTTAGACCTAGAAGAGAAGGGTGATGAGTACACAGGCTGTATGAGCTCAGGACCCAGTCTAGAAGTGAAGAAACTTGCAGCCTTCTGCCTGGGAACAGGGAGAGTTGCCAATGCTGGTGGCACTGTGTGGGGGATGCCATGCAGCAGCAGTCCGACACCTTCTGCCTGGAAAAGCTGGGTATAACAGTAGAAAAACAAGTGTTTCATACTTGCTTGCTTGCAATGATTTACCTGAGCTACATAAAGTGAAATAGGATTTTCATGAGGATTATTTGGGGGATTATTATTTATTAAGTCTATTGTCCCTGCTATTGTTTGTGCTCTTTTGTCTATGAATAGAAAACCAGCGGTGACAGCAAAGCTACTTTTAACAATAGTTTGCTGTGGTTGCGTTTTGAGCAGAAGTTTGTTATTTTAAAACACAGCTCAGTGCCTGTTAGCGCCAACATACATACCTCTGCACAGAAGCTGTATAGTAAAGTAGTCACTTAATAGTCTGTTCTACTGCTGAATCTTTTGCTTTTCCTGCTCTGAAACTTTGGGAGAGTGCAATATTGAGTTTGCTAATTGGTCAGTCCAGCAAAGTATACTAGTTAATGTGTGAATATATCGAAGATAAATGGTGATTTATCACTGGGCAGAAAAAAGGCACAAAAAAGTATTTAAAATGTTAGCTTAAGAAGTCTTTATACATTGGACGTCTGATATTACAGAATAATTTGGACTGATTTGCTGCAGTACTAAGTTTCTTGTACTTTCTACTACTGAGTGGTGGTGTTGCTGAGATTTAAGCTGTTGTTGATTATTGGTTTCTAAGTAGCAACACAACCAAATTATGTTAATCTTGAGTATTTTAGATGCAAGTGAAACAAACGCAAAGCATTTTAAAAGGATGGTAATTATAATGATCATGCAGAGTATAGAAAACAAACTTTAAAAAACCCAACAAAACAAAAAACCTGAAAAAGCCAACAACAAAACAGTATATGCTACCACAGTAGTTATAAGCATTTTGATCTCTTTTTTTCTTCTCTTTCATGTCCAGAAACCTATGTCTTCAAAAATTAAGGCAAACTAAACTTAAACCTGCAAATCTAGTTATGTGTATATGTGCATCCTTACAACACTTCTCAGCAGCTTTTATATTGAGGCTGAACAAAAGCAAAACCTGTTCCATGTGCTTCTGTATTCTATTTGTTTTACACTTATTGATTAACTAGCAAGCTATTTAGAGTACAAAAAAAATCACCAGTAAAGCAGCAGTGTCACTGGCAGTCAAAAGAGTAAAGCATTTTTGCTTTCAAGTAGTCATCAGTAAAGGATTACTATAGAGGTGTTTCAAACTTCGGTTGAGTGTTTGATATGAGAGTGTAGTTTTATTTTTCCATATTGGCTGTCTTTGTCACTGTGGATCCAGTTGGGTACAAACTAGGAGGAATGGGGAAGACCCCAGCAAAGCACAGGTTGTCTTCTGCTGGAGCGGTGTTGCCTAACCTTTGTGCTGGGAATGGCCACTTGCCTCTGCTGGGCTGAGAGGGGAGCGGTGCGATACGGCCCCATTCTTACTGCCTTCTTGGCCGTGTTTGCATGCGCTGTCATTACAGTCCCTCTGAGGAACATTTAACCTGTATTTTGAAGAAATATTTTGCTTGTATGCAGTGAACTTGAGAACTTAGGGGAGCTGGGCTTGTTGCTTGTTGGCGCTATGCTCATTTTACACATGCGTCGGAAATCTACTGCTACTGCAAACTCAACAAGTGCAGGAAACGTGTACTCTGTGCCCATCTGCAGTGATGAGATGGAGAAACGGCCTCATGAAATAGAGCCATTTGGAAAGGTCTGTGGGCCAGATTTAATTTTCCTGCTAGGTCATTCCTGCCTTGGCCTGTAGCTTCTGTTGGCTCAGGTTACAGTTCTTGTGTACTGGAAGCAGAGACTCCAGCCCTGATAACTGTCTGGGAGCTTGTTCTACATGATGATGTTTAAATGACTGAAAAATAAGTGCTATAAAGCATGTGTCTAATGAATAGTCAGATTGTTAAGGTTGTAATGTTGGGCGCTCGAAATAGGAAATGTTTAATGTTTGCCTGTACAACCTTGCTACCTTTCCTTTGTGGTGCTTTATTGCCATGCAGTCTTTAATCACATTAAGACTTGCATAGCAGCATGTGGTCATGGTTAAACTGCTAAGTAAAAGTTACTTGAGGTTTGATACATTTTTCTAGACCCTGTCTTGACATTTTCTTTGTCACAGAAAATGCGGCTTTTTCACATGCTGCATTTGTATTAACTATTTAATGTCAGTATTTTGATGCAATAAAAACCCTTGAAGAGAGTACACAGTAAATTTTTTTTAAATCTGTTTTGAAGGCATTTAAATTATTTTTAAATTATTTAAGTAAATTCAGGAATTGATTGTACTAATTACAAACTTCACATAGCTTGTTATACCTTGTTTGTAGTGAACCAAATGCATTAATTTTATAAATATTTATGTTTGTGAAATTAGCCTGTTTTCATAACTTGCTTATTTCATTTTCACCACTTGTGTATTTCAGTTGTGCAAGACTCTTGCAGGTCAACATCAAAATGCAGAGAGAGAAGCTATTTTAAGTGTTTACAAATCTGAAGTGGAATGGAATTGCATACCATCAAACAATTTACTTCATTGCTGATGCTAAGAGATTATTTAGCATTTATGAATACTTCTGAACTTTTGTGTTTCAGAAGCTGGTCAATTCTGAGGGCTCTTTTAAAGTGCTATTCTTTGTTTGACTTTCCAAACCACAAGATGTATGCACCCATGTCTTGAAGGTAACTGAATTTTTGAGAGAAGGTCTCATGAGGCTGCATGAGTGATGTTGAGCTGAAAACATCTGATCATGGTTAAAACTGACTTGGGAGAAAAATGTATGTCTTATGTCATTTGACTTAGCTCATTTCTGTAGTCACTCTGTGGCCATTGCAGATTGATACGGCAATATGCTGGATCACTTGGCAGGCATTGGGTGAAAAACTTGGTGTGACTGGGGTTAGCAGTAGGAGTGTTGTGACAGAAGCATTTTGACATGTCCAGCCAAAACCTAATTGACCTTTTAAAAAGGAGGGGGGTGGGGGGATGAAAGGGAGAGAGAATTTCCTACTATAAATGGAGGTTAAAAGGAACTGTATTTTAATAATTTAAGTGATTGCTTATAATACAGATATTCCTTTATTACTGTAATAAAAACCAGATATCTTTTTTTTTCTCTTACAACAGAACTCACCTACTGAATAGCTGAAATATAGTAGGAATTGTGTTTTGAGGCAGTTCTGCATGTGGCTTTAATGTTACACAATAGGTAATATTTAGAGTAGTTGAATTTATCAGGCTGAGGTTCAATACTGATTTTTATTTTTTTTCTCTGTTACTGTGTTTTGGAAATAACATCTGGTAAGCCTGTATGTTGTGGGGTTTTTTTTAAACAAACAAACAAAACAAAACCAAACCAAAAAAAAACCCCTTTCCTCCTCATCTACCAGGTTTGGGTTTAAAAAAAAAAAAAAAAAAAAGCCCAACAGCTTGGGGTTCTGAAGGAAACATACCAAGGTATTACTACTTGTCCGTTTGTTTTGAAAAGTGTGGGGCTTCTGGGAGATACTGGATACCCAAAGATAAAAATGTGCAATTCTGGTGTTTGTGAAGCTCTGTCACTCCTGAAAATGCATCTTAAAGAAGGGAAAAGGAAAAAAAGAAAAATAAAAAATGAAAAAGGACTTTTATGTCAGAACTGAGGAAGTGACCCTGGGGGTTGCCGTAGATTAAACAGGAAATCACACCACAAATTGGACCCAGAACTTGAATTCCAACTCACCGCTATAACCGCAAGAGCGTTCACTCTCTTTTCTCTGCAGACAGGCCACCCAGCTGAAAAAAGTACCTTTACTTGGGGGGAAAGCTGCACCCACATCATACTGGGACTGCGGTGGAACTTCCTCGTCCTTTAGCCCTTACAGATAGAAGTACACCACTGGGCAGGGGCAGTAGTGTGAGCCCTCGGTCTCTGAGTTACTGTTGACTTCTGTTAATTGTGATGGTTCATTTTTCTCACTGTCGGAAACACACATTGCATGCAGTGTGCTCATTTCAGATGTGGCTGGAAGGTTTGTGGGGAAAAAATAGCTCCAGCCTGGGAGAGCTGCAGCATAAAAGTTCCTCCTGTAAAGGAACAGTATCAGCTCACTGGAATATTTATTGCATTTGTAGGCCAGTAGTTTTCCGTACTGTTTTAAACTGATGCCAGGAAGTATGGCCAGAGCAGTGACTTGAGTTAGTACTGCCAGAGGAGAAGTGTGTACTTTAGGAGAATTGGGAAACTTAGATTTTATTTTATGCAAGAACTGCATATTCTAAAATCATGCCATTGTAACTTTTCTGTGCTTCACACCCTTTTTACCTCATCATATTTTTTAGTAGGACTTTTGGAAAGGCTATTTTCTGAAGTGACAGCTTTAGTTCAGTGTAACATGTGCAGCAACTGAGATCATCTCTTCCTGAAGCTGCCCCAACCTTTCGGTCTATATTCAGTAGCAAAGATTGAGTTTCTTGTGTGCAGCAACCAGATTAAACTGCTCGTCAGCTCCATCTGCAGGCTTGTATTGTCCATAGGATCCTGTCAACAGAACTTGCACTGTAAAAAGATGGATGAATGGTAAAGAGGTCATGGTGGCTCTTGCCTTAAAGATGAGGGACCTTCAAGAGTGGATTAGGTCAAAGCAGTGCTTGGTAGGCTGTTTCCAACAAGGTGCCCTGAAATCCCATATCACCTCTACTCTGCATGTTGCTGGACACAGGTAGCATTTTTTGCATGCATGCAAGCCAGGCACGCTTGGCATCTGGTTTTCAGGTGGTCAAGTGTAGGTGACTGGAGCAGATTGTGAAGCACTTCTATGGAAAATGTGCCTGAAGTGAGAGCTGAAACTAAAATGCAAGGACTTGTTCATGTCAGATCACTGATCATGTACTGATACTGACCAAGGCATAGGTATTAATTGTGATTGTTAAGCCTGCGTACTTACTGTGCAGTATCAGGAAGGTTTGTGAAGCTTTTAGAAGAACTAACCAGGGGAAGAAGGGAGTGTAGAGAGCTGTGGTTTTTATTTTTTTTTATTAATATTATTATGATTATTTTTTAAAAAAAATTTATTTGCGTTCAAGCTGACGCTTCATTAGCAATACTGGATTTTGCTACTTCATAAAATAGTACCACTAGAGCAGTGTGGTTGGGGTATGGTCCAGTGATACAGAAAGAGAGCTTCCCACCATAAGCAGAAGCTGCTGCACATACTAGAAGCAGGAGGGCAGAGGGAGTCTAGCAGTGTGAAGTTGGTCTGCTAAAGGTATATCTACAGGAAGAACTACTGAGATTTTAACACTGAACTTTTCACAGTGCTAGTATGTGCAGCACGTGGAAAAATAACTTCCAATGAGATTAATTTCCTAATATGATACTCTGTTACTATATAAAGTTTAGGAGAAATGTATTTCTCAATTCCTATTAAAATTAGCTTATTGGATTGTAAGTTCACAAGGACAGGTTTTCACAACACTTCATGCATCAGTTCTACTAGTGATCAGAATTTCACATACTACTGCAATAGAAATAATAGGATTTTTCTTCCTAGAAAATACAAGATTTTGTGTGTTTTATGTGCATGACATACTTTTTTCCCCTATCTCCTCTTCATTCTTGATTTCTTGCAAGGTAGTATAATCCTTGCCGTTTATAGTCTTGACCACAATAACCACAGATTTTCCATAGTGAATGCGTCCATGAAATGCTCCGAGTTAGCTATACATGGAGTTTTGAGACACAGGAGACAAGTGGATGTAACTGTGGTTATGCAGAAAATCTGGTGGAAGTAGATTGCTTGTTTCAGGTTTCCCAAGATTGGCTGATCAGGTGTTATCATTTTATATCACTCAGTGCCTCAGCCATTTATTCTGTAATGTAGTACACAGTGAATTGCTGTTAGTGTTTTTGGATGTTGAATGTGATATGGATAATAGAAAAAAGCCAAGAATTCTGTATGCTCGTAGAAGACCTACTGTCTCTGATTTCTGTGCTTCTGTGTTTCTCTTCTTTTGCTGATCATATCAGAGCCTCTTTTCAAATGCAGATACTTAATAAAAAGGCAGATTATCCATATGGAAACACAGTGTATACACATTCAGGAAAATATTGCAGTGACAGAGTCTGTGCAGGAAATAGTATTAAAAACTCATTTTTTTTAATGGCTGTTTTGCAACTTCAGTTGGATTATGGACTGAGTATCAGATTTTGAGATTTTAGGCAATATTAAGGTAAGCATGAATGATTTTGTTACTTAAGATAATTGGACTATCTCCAAGTAATGAGCAACAAGTTGAAGGGAAAGTTTCAGAATGAAACCAGTTTGTGTTGAAATTGCTGACCCTTGGGTAATTTAAATGGACATTCATTGTATTACATATGATTTGTAGGTATCTGGAACTTACAGTTCATACTTAGGTTTATAGGGTTCCTGATGTTTATTCTGTTGAGAAATATATTATTTGTATAATGGAGGCAGATGCAATCATACTCAGCTTTTCCTTTGAGCCAGTGGAATGCAAGCTGGTGTCCTGCACGGCGTAGGCAGAGGGGGTTGTTGCAGAGCAGTTTAAACAGGTCTAAATTGTGGCTGTTTGTTCTTTGTTTCTGCGTGCCAGCACTCTGCCTCTGTGGTATGCCAGTTTAGGAAGTGGATCCAGGAAAGAAAAATGGGAGGAGGAAGGGAAAGGATCAGGTTTTGGGTGTCTCCTTCTGCCTGTGCTGGCCTGCTGCCTAGCCGCATGAGCACCCGTGCAAGCACAAAGGAGGGGCATTGCTGTTTGGCTATGAGTGGGCTGGGATCTTGGCAGCTGGTGTTCACGTTAGCCTAAGCACCCATCATTAGTGTAACACCAGGATCTGGCTACCAAGTGTTGTGCAGGCTTGGTGCTGTAATAGTGTGATTTTTAGAGCTTTTGATTGATGCAAATCATGAGCAGAACAAATCTGTGCAAGTTAGAGATGAATAAAAATCAAAGTAGAAACACGCTGATTCTTTTCTTCTAATTTAATTTTAGGTAAGTTTGGTCTGTGTTACTGTCTTTTATTGTCTGAACCATTGAAAAGCAGACACCAGTAGAAATCCTGTGTAGTGAAGGCAACAGAGGAGTTGATTTTGGAACAGCATGCATGAATTTTAACGATTTGAGGACAATGAACCCTTGCAATTTGACTTGTTTACTCTGTTCCGAAATGTCTGTGAAGATGTAAGATTGTTAGTAGCTCTAAGTAAAGCCACATTTAGAAAGTGATAGATGATGTTATCAAGATCAGTTGGATTCCTTGAATTTTAATCCTCTGAGATACGAGCTGACGAGTTACCGTTTCTTCAGAGCTCTTGGACAACTCTACGATGTCTTGATATGACAAGTCGTAACACCAATGCTGAACGTGCTGGATTAGTATTTCTCTGCCATTGAGATGCACAAACATTGGAGAGGAGATGCTGTGCAGGACCTAAACTCCTAAGCTAATAAACTGTGCCAGACCTTTCTTTTCTTTTAATTTTTTTTTTTTTTTTTCAGCTTGGGTTTGTGCCAGCTCTGCTGGCGACAGGGAGAAGGGAGTGGTGGCAGATAGACAGTAGGAAGGGGCCAACAAAAAAAAAAAAGCAATAGAGATGGGAAAGGACACAAAAAGGCAGAGATAAAGGTCTGAAGAGAAGGACTTGATGGAAGAAGGACTCAACTGAGAAGTTTCCAAACCACCACTTTAGATGTTATGGTACTGGATTTAAAGATATTTATGTTCTTTAAGTAACTTTTCTTGTAGGCATGAAAGGTGTCTCTGTTTAATTGTCTCTTGGACTACTAGGGAATATATCTTTCCAGTTAAAAGTTCACTGACATAATGAAGTCTTTCGAGCATTTTCCTGTATGCAATATGTATAAAGAGATGGTTATTTTGGCACTTTTTGGGCAGAAGATTATGGAAGCTAAGTTTTCAGTAAAACTCTAGTTATGCTTCTATTTCAGTTCTTAAATTTTCCTCTCTAAAATTTTACTGAAATAAAACTTACTGAATCTTCACACACTATAAGCTATAAGCTCATACCATTTTATTAGAATCGGGACAAATCACAAATCTGCTGTTCAAGTGATACGGATTTTATTGCAGGAGATGAAAATACTCATAGTGTTTTCATCCTAGAAAGCACTACATTGTCTCATTTGTTAAAGGTGGTGGCTCCAGAAATTCAGTTTTTCTGTTGTTCTGGGCTTTGTTTGGACCGTGGAATTAAGACTTGGCTCTACCAGTTTGTACCTGTGATCTTTCATTTGTCCATATAAGATACCTTTTGTGGCCTTTTAGAGTAGACTTCCAAAAGATAACTTCTGTGTTCCATTTATCAAGTTTCTAATATGTACATTAAAAAAAAATGTACAAACATCTGAACTGTAGGGGATGAGAGGGAGCAAGCTCACAGGCTGGCTTTCTGTGGAGCAGTGCCTAACTGCTAGATGAGAGCTGAAATGGAAATTGTCTTCTCTAGTGATTCTTCTTGGGGAAGATTTCCAGAGTATCTCTCCTCTTATGAAATTTGGAAATCCTTGGGGTAAAGCTGCGACATGGAATTTTTTAAAGGTGATGTTGTACATAGTGAAGTAACAATTCTGAGAAGTAATATGTTTTCCTGGGCTGGCGGTTGCATAGAAATCCTCGTGAGATGAGCCGTGCTGTTTGTGGTTCAGAAGCAAGGCATATCTGTGTGAAAGAATAAATGCATTATTTGACTCCTAGAAAGCAGGGCTGCGGTCTGAGGGATCTGGTAAGAAGACATGGTGCTGAATACAGCAGTCCCAGAGTTGTTGCTTCAGCTCGTAATGGAGAACGTTTAGAGAGGAGTTTGTTTTTAGGAATAGAGTATGTAAAAGTAGGTATCTGTGAATCGGTAATGCTTTTATAAAGTTTAAAAGGCTGGGGAGTTTGTGCATTTGGTTGGGGGGAGACCATTTTAAAGCACCAGTGTAGTTTCCTAAGCTGAAAGATGAGGAACAAAAAAGGAAGGTGCTATAATGTTAGAAAAGGGGATGGTAACAGCACTTAGATCCAGCCTGCTGTTCTCGAGGACGATGAACAAGATTTAAAAAAAAGAGGTGGGGGGCATTTAAAGGGGAATGGAATAATTGTAGCTTTTAATGTGGAAACTTGCTCCCTTTTTTCTTAAAACTATGTGTTTACTTCACAGCAAGCAAGGGCAGAACAGGAAGAGGAATTCATCAGTAATACTCTATTTAAGAAGATTCAAGCTCTGCAGAAAGAAAAAGAAACACTTGCAGTAAACTATGAAAAAGAAGAGGAATTTCTCACTAATGAGCTCTCAAGAAAACTGATGCAGGTAATTGGTGCCTTTCCTGATGTTTCTCCCAGGAGCCTCAGGACCAACTGGTGGGTGAACTTTTTTGTTAGTGTGACTGCAACCACAGGGATGTGGTCAGATTGTAGCTGTCATACATTTGACACTTGATAAAATCAAAGTACAAGTAGTGTAGCGAGTAAGTGGTTTTTAATATGTTGCTTTAAAGTTTGCATCTACAAAGTCATAGTCATTTCAGAACCTAAAAGTTTGGATAGAGGTGCAAAGAAATGGATGTAGCTTAAAGTAAATGTTAACTGTCTTACAGAAGAGAGTTATTGATTAATTTAAACTGGTAGTGAAACGGACACTTTTTTCTGGAGTATTTCATATATAACAGGAGTCCTGAAATACTAGCTTTATATACAAGAATATGCAGCAATGTTTGAAGGAGACTTTGTCTGTAAGTTTGCAATTGCTTCTCTTGGATTAAAACACATCAGTCGGGTGCTAAAAGTAAAAAACTGAAGATGCTGGGACAATTTATGGCAGGAAAACTTTCGTTACCCAAGTTGCTAATTTCTGGAAAATGGGTAAGTATTTGTTGGAAGTGTTGTACATGCTTGCCCTGTTCTCATAGACTTACCTAAATACCTGCTTTTGGCCTCTATAGGAGACAGTGTAATAAGTTAGGTGAAGGTTTGGTGTCATCCACTATAGCTTTTTTCATGCCATTACTTATAACCTTTGTCATGAAAAACTAGTCAGTTTTAAAGAACCTAGTTTGTATGTTCTAAGCATTTCTTATGTTCTGCAGGTGGAGACTTAAGGCATGTTTAGCCCTGCAGTTAAGAAACACACTGTTTGGAAAGAACATTACAATCATAGAATCATAGAATAGTTTCAGTTGGAAGGGACCTTTAAAGGTCATCTAGTCCAACTCCCCCTGTGACAAGCAGGGACATCTTCAACTAGATCAGGTTGCTCAGAGCCCGGTCCAACCTCACCTTGTATGCTTCCAGGAGTGGGGCATCTGCCACCTCTCTGGGCAACGTGTTCCAATGTTTCATTACCCTCATTGTAAAAAATTTCTTCCTTATATGTAGACTAAATCTATGCTCTTTCTGTTTAAAACCATTACCCCTCCTTCCATTGCTACTCTCCCTGATAAAAGAGTCCCTCCTTATCTCTCCTGTAGGCCCCCTTTAAGTACTGGAAGGCTGCTTTAAGGTCTGCCTGGAGCCTTCTCTTCTTCAGGCCGAACAACCCCAACTCTCTCAGCCTGTATTCATGGGAGAGGTGCTCCAGCCCTCTGATCATCTTTGTGGCCCTCCTCTGGACCTGCTCCAACAGGTCCATGTCTTTCCTATGCTGAGGGCCCCAGAGCTGGATGCAGTTCTCCAGGTGGGGATCTCACAAGAGCAAAGTACAGGGACAGAATCACCTCCTTTGACCTACTGGCCACGCTCCTTTGGATGCGGCCCAGGATGCAGTTGGCTTTAGGGGCTGTGAGCGCACATTGCAGGTTCATGTGTGATTAGAGGCAATCATAGAATGGTTTGGGTTGGAAGGGACCTTAAAGATCGTCTAGTTCCAGCCCCCCTGCCGTGGGCAGGGACAACTTCCACTAGGCCAGGTTGCTGAAATCCCATCTGATGCTTTTGTTATTGAAAACTGGGACTTCTATGACTTCTTCTATTTGATGCCTATTATCACATAGTAAGTTAAGTACCAAGATAAAACACCCTCAATCTGGTATTGCTGTTTCCTCTTGCTATTCTTAAGGACTGACAAAGAGTGTTTCTGAATAAGATGTATGTTTGCTTTAAAAGTCATACATTTTTATGAAAAATAAAGAAGCAGATGGCAGTAAAGTAGGAGCATCAAGTGTTCTTTTCTAACTGAAGTAAGATGTAAATATCACTATAGAAAAAGCTTTTCACTGAAGTCTCTTCCAGTGAAGGGAGAAATGGTATGTTCAGCAATGTTGTTTAATTGAAAGAGGTATGTAGAAATCATCTACAGAACCGGGTTACCTGGACTGCACTACACATTGTGTAGACCAAAGTAAAGGTTACTTTAAAAGTAAAAGCATAAATTACACTTGATTTGGCTGAAGAGTTTTGAACTCATGTAATGAGTTCACCTTGTACAAAAATTTGTATTACACAAGTTCTGCAGCAACTAAATTGCTGTATCTATTGTTGTGGTTTAACCCCAGCCAGCAGTTAGGACCATGCAGCTGCTTGCGTAATTCGCCCCTTTCCCCCCCTGCTGAAGGGTAGGGAAAAGGAGGAGAAAAGGATGGGAAACTAAAGGGTGGAGGGAGGGAAAGGCAACTTGTGGGTTGAGGTAAAGACAGTTTAATAGAACAATAACAAGAAGGAAAATAACAATAATAATGGTAAAAGAATACACAAGATAAAGTAACTAACACAATACAAGTCACTCTCGCTGCCTGATGAATTGGTTGCCCAGCTCATCCCAAGCAGTGATAGTGCATTCTTGCCCCCTGGCCAGCCCCCGTTTATATATCAAGCATGATGTGTATGGAATATTCCATATTGGAATATGGTATGGAGTATTCCATATTGGCCATTGTTCTGTCTGTGCTCCTTCTCAGCACCTATAGGAAACTGAAAAAAGTCCTTGACTAGTGTAAACATCACTTAGCAACAACTAAACCAATATGCATTATTGACGTTCCTTTCATACCAATCTGAAACACAGCAACCACTAGAAAGAAAATTCTGTGCAGTGTGCACTGGCAGCCCAGAGAGCCAACCGTGTCCTGGGCTGCATCAGGAGAAGTGTGGCCAGCAGGTCTCGCGAGGTGATTCTGCCCCTCTACTCTGCGCTCGTGAGACCCCTCCTGGAGTACTGTGTCCAGCTTTGGAGTCCTCAACACAGAAAGGACATGGACCTGTTGGAACGGGTCCAGCGGAGGGCCACGAGGATGATCAGAGGGATGGAGCACCTCTCCTATGAAGACAGACTGAGAGAGCTGGGGTTGTTCAGCCTGGAGAAGAGAAGGCTCCGGGGAGACCTTATAACAGCCTATCAATACCTGAAGGGAGCCTACAGAAGAGCTGAAGAGGGACTCTTTGTCAGGAAGAGTGGTGACAGGACAAGGGGCAATGGTTTTAAATTGGAAGAGAAGAGATTTAGATTAGATATAAGGAAGAAATTCTTTACAGTGAGGGTGGTGAGGCACTGGAACAGGTTGCCCAGGGAAGTTGTGGATGCCCCATCCCTGGAAGTGTTCAAGGCCAGGCTGGATGGGGCTTTAAGCAACCTGCTCTAGTGAGAGGTGTCCCTGCCCATGGCAGGGGGGTTGGAACTAGATGATCTTTAAGGTCCTTTCCAACTCTAGCCATTCTATGATTCTATGATTCTATGAAAATTAACTCTGTGCCAGCTGAAACCAGGACATCTAGTAATTGTTTAAAATATGCTTAGTCTTTTCCCTGGAATTCAACTGAGAACTGTTAAAGATACATCTTTAAAGCAATCTTAAATTACTAATATTATGCAAAATAGGTTCACACATTACAAAAAGAAATACAAGCTTTTGTGAACCTAAAACTAAATTAATTTTTATTGTTCTCTGCTATGCACTTTCAGAAAGTATCCTTTGGACTGTTGTCCCAAATTAAGGAAAAAGGTAATCATCTACTGTTTCCAAAAAGGCCAAGGGAGTGCCTCATTGTAATGTATGAATTAATGCAAGAGCATTATTCTGTTCATCCACTGGAAAAACTTAAAGGGTGTAAATTCATTCTCACTAGTGAGAGAAGGATTCAGAGAAGCACGTGTATCTGAAACAGAATGCAGGCATAAAACTAGTGAAGTTATTCTCGCCTTTTGTACAGCATCTGGTGAAAATCCTCAGTTTTGAATTCAACAACATCATGTAAATATCCAGCTGTCAGTAGGCAAGCTACAAGTTTCTGCTGAAAGAAAGTAACTACGTAGCCATAACTATAATAGTATGGAGGTAAAATTCTGACCACCGCCAGCTTTTATTAAACAGTATCTCAGCCTACAGCATTACACTTCATTTATGTGGCCTTCCTTTAAGCCTCATTTAGTGTTTGATAAACATGGTCATGTCAACCAGATTTTAAAAGGTGATATTTAAAAATGCACCCGTGTTCCAAGTTTTAGTCCTAAAACTGTAATTTGTCTCAGTATCATTAGGTAGCAGTTTTCGGAAGTAAATAGTCAGATTGGCCTCTATTTAAATATTAACCCAGCTTACTTGAAAAAGAGAACTGTCAACATCCTGTCAGTGTTGGTAGTGGTTGTGCCTGTGAAGGGTGAGTGGCATGGAATATCTTGCTTACAGTTTCACCAGTGCACAGAGCAGAAGATAAGGGATATATAAAAGCTCTAGTGCAAAGCCTATTTTAAGCTCTGTCAGAGGCATCTGCCTGGTCAGCAGGTTTTGTAGTCCGTACATCTGGGTGACTTCTCATACCTTTACAGTGGCTCAAGACTTGCAGTACAGGTGGAGGACTTGTTTATTTGTTTTAAAACAAACAGTTTAATATTAAAACTATTTTTCTATTTGTGTGTATGCTGAATGCAGATCTCATTTCATAGCTTGATTGTGTCTTTGATGTGATAAACTTGCTGTGAAATGTAAAAAATGCATATTAATATATTCTCCTAAACACTAGTAATGTGGTCAGCAGCTTATAAATTAAACAAAGGAAATGGTCCCTTCCCCTAAAGAGCTTACCTGTAGAATTAGGAAACATTTTAATATTACAGTATGTTTCCAGGAAAATAATTTTCTATCTCTATAGTAATCATGGATTTAGTAAGTTGATATTAGAATATTGGTGAGTTGTGGGCAATTTTCTGGAGTAGCAAAGAACATTGACATTGATTTTTGTTTTCTGAGAGCTTACCTATTGTTTGGAAATTACGATTCTTCGATTATGAATCCTGGGAATTATACCCATGTAGACTGCCAGATAAAAAATTCTGAGAAGAGAAACTCCTCATGTTACAGATAAACTCGTTTTGTGGAAAAGAGGGCATTATTAGCAGACATCACGTGGTCAACTTAGTATTTATTAAAATATCTTTTCTAGTTTGGGATACTCTTCCCGTTACACAGGTGTAGTGCTAAATTCCTGACTAATGCTTTTCAGACACAGAAAGTTAAAGTAATTACAATTTACTTTTTTGAATTTCCTGAGATTTGTGAGTGCCAGTACTTAACATTACCTGCTAGAATGTATAAATTCTGTCTTTATATTAGAGGATGCAAGACTGATGAGACAGTTACAAGGCTAATAATGAGTTGATAAATGCCCACTTCCATTTTTGGTATCTTTGCTCTGGAGAGAATTCTAGCTAAATTAGATGCAGACTTTGGATGATGACTTAACCAGAAGTACAGTAGGCTCCCGTGTGGAAGTGTGGTCAGTAATTGGTTGCTCCACTGTTCTCTGCTGTTTGGGGTTAAACCCTTAATCTCTGTGTTTGCCAGGCAACATTGGTCTGACCTAGAACTAGACTTTCAAAATTCATGCTGTCAGACATTGTGCATCAAATGGCTTTCTGCTTTTTTGTATGACTAAAGGGAAAAAAAATGCATATGAATCTGTTTTGTCTAAGACTTCGCTTTTTGGAACAGAGGGAGCAGTGTACTTCTGGTAAACTGCATGTGATTTGTACTCTCTTAATTTTTCAAGTATTTACTAGTCTGTGGTGGTGTCAAAATTACTACCATATTATTCAGTTGAAAGCCACCTAGCAGAGGGACTTTTTTCGTAGTGCCTGTGTGGTTTTTGCTTTGTCAAACCTTTGTTTGTCACAGTTATAGGGGCTTACGCATCACATTCAGAGTGGCATCTGGAATGAGCTTTCAGAATGTTAAAACGTTTTAAATGTGAAAGCTGTCTGCCAGAGCATGAGCTGCAGCGCTCCTCGCTAACAGCCTAACAAGAATTTCCTAGTTCAGCATGATGTGGATTACTGTTCTAAAACAGAATTACATTAGAGTTTTCATTATCGTAAAAAATTAATACTAAAACAGTATTTAAAACATTATTAAAATATATGCCAGACTGATCCTAAACATACACATAACATACATATTCTTGATAAAGTTCATAAAAGCTTTATATACATCCACTATATTTTCCCACGTACTTACTCTAATTATATTTTTGTCTACCTAAGTGTGTGGAAAGTTTGGAACAATATTTTTATAGAGTCCTCGATCCCTAGTCATTATAGAATGGTAGTAATATTTTGCAGAGTATCATTAGGTATGGTTTGATGCAGGATGTGTTGTTGTAGCTGTGGACGTGGACTTGTTGAGTTACTACTTTAAATTTCAAAACAGTAAAAATTTGTGAAACAAGGCTGCTTTTGTGAAACAAGGCTGCTCAAAAGAGTAATTATTTTTTAATATTGTTTGAACTTTAAAAGTCATTCTTTAAATTGTGCAACAGTCCTTTTCAAAATCAAATGCAGATTATTTTTTTTGCAATACCCTTATATTTTTGGAAGTGCAGATTGGTCTGAGTATCTGTCCTTGAAAGTAAAATGTTACGACATACCAAGATAATAGCATAATGTGTAGTCAGGCAGATTAAGTGATTGGGAGGCTATACAGAACTGTTTCTCATGCAAATCTGATTCTTGACAATTCATTCAAAAATTATAAGTCTGTAAACATAAGCTATTACACTTCCTGCTCTCCAAAATCGATGCGTCAGCTCAAGGATGCAAATGTGATTGTGCAGAATAAACAGAGTCAGCTCATCTATCATTTATTTGATGAACATCTGGGCATAGAGAGGAGGCAAACTGCTGATACAAATTTGTTAATAAATAGGACTTTCAGGATGCATCAAACAAGGAATTTGGACAACTTTTGAGGGCTGGAGTACTAAAAATAGACTGTTCAGTACCATGTGCAGGGTCATAGTCTGGGGGAGAAATGAGGGTTGTTTTTTTAAGGGGGAGCTTCATCCATTAGCTCCATTATTTCATAGAAACACTTTCCGCTGTCCCAGAATAAGCCAGTGCAATAAGGAGGTAAGGTCAATGCGGTCCTACATTGTATCAGGAATCTTATCTTGTAGAGAGAGAAGGATATTACTGTAGTTATATAGGCCTTACCTGAACTAACGCATGCACTCTTTCCGCTGCTAAGTTTTGTATTTGATAGCCCTGTTCTCACTTTAAAATATTCCCTGTCTTTCTTGCACCAAACCCATCTCCAATCTTATGTAGCTGAAAATTCCCCCAGTATCTCTCCTACGGTTTTCACATGCAATTCAAGGTCTATAAGACATCATCATCAAGGTGACATGTTCTAATATATTTTTTCCTTCTCTTTAGCTGGCAGTCATAGGTGTATCTGTAAACAGTTGTTACGATAATTGCATATAGTTAAAATCAGTTTGAAAATACTCTCTCACTTTACTAAATAAAATAAACATTACCCACCACTGTTTTACCATAACTTACCATAACTGGATAATTTCTCATTGTTAGCAATTCTGTTTTTCGGCGTTAGGGTTTCAGCATTAACTGGGTTTTGTTTGTTTTGGTTTGTTTTTGTGATCAAAGCCAATAAAAGGGAAAAACTATTTTACCCAATTGTCAGTGACAGACACCATTAGTATGTATTTTGGGGTGCGTTATTAGTGTTTTTCTCCCACTTTGAATAATGAAGCTGAAAGGATGAAGGGGAGTAGCACAATAAAGTATGTTCATCAGGATGTCTGAGAGGGCTTTCATTTTATAATTCCTTTTAGCACTTGTGGAGAAAATGTTTGCGGGTTTCTTTTTATTCCCAGTCACTTTGATTTCTGGTGTATTTATGTTAAATTCAGAATGGAAGATATTCCTGTAATAAAATCTCTTCTGGCTTCACTTACTGGCTTTCTGATCAGCTGGAATGGTCCTTTGGCTGCAGTATGTTCACACTCCCTAGGTAGGGTTTAGTAGATCCTACACAGCAGTTACAGATCTAACGAGTAAGCCTCATCAGTTCCCGTGTGATGGAAATTCCAGCAACCTTTAAAAGGAACGATTTGACAAACAAGATTGGGCTGTTGCAGCTCAATTTGCTTTAAATAATACAGTTGTTGCATCTGCATGAAGCACACAAGGGCAAGAAACAATATTTGTTGTCAAGTTGGTTTGAGGTGCTTTCGTACAACTGTATGATCTGCCTGACTCGCTGGGCTGTCTGCAAATGCCACCAGTCCCCAGCCACACGCTTTCTGTTAGCAGCGTCTGGCTTTAGGCTGAGTAAGAGGTTCTGGCTATGTGCCTTCTCACACGGTTTAATTCGCTAACTAAATAGAAGCTGATTACAGCAACTGGCTGTAATTTTTAGTTAGGTGAAAAAAAGCATCTAGCTTTTTCAATGAAGCAAAATGAAGATTGATGTACCTTGAGCTAGGTGGTAATCTGTGTGCTGTCTGCTCCTTGAGCTCTTTGGCTGTCTTCAGTCTTAAACTGTAGCTGTTCCGTAGGGGTGGGGAAGGGCTGGAGAGGGGCTTACAGCGTTGTAAGAATAAATAATGTCCTTTTCATATTAAACCTGGTTTTTTGCAACCAACCTTAACTCCGGTACTGAAGTGAGAAACTTCTTATTTTTGATTATCAAACAACACAAACAGTTTTTTGATTTGAAGTGTGAATATAATTTTTTTTTCTTATGAAAATCTCACTTAGCAACCCTGAGAAGAAATGAAATGGTTTTATTTCCAACTAGACAGTTTTAAGGAAATTTCCTAACCGTTTGGTCAAGAGCTGCCATGATGGTCTCAGTGATTACCATGTAGGAGTCTAGGTGGCTTCCTCAAGTGCATGGGAATTTCCATGAGCATCAGGGGTTTTAGAAGATATACTGTAATTTACTAAGTATGAGGAATAAATCTGATTTATTTTTTAATTACTATCCTGTTGTTTATTTTAATTTGTGAAAAATAAAATCTCAAAATTAATAAGCCCTGAAAACACAGTTAAATGGCAAACTTCTCCCTTGTGTGTATTACCAAGTAGTCACTGCCTGCCTCGTACTCTCTCCACACAAGCCTTTCTGCTCTGAACTCTCTGCCAGGCTGCATTTCACAGACCATTTTGTCTCTAAGTAGCAGCAAAAGGAACAAAATTAATGAATTAGCAATTTCAGCTTGTTTAAAAATCAAAGTATATTTCTTCATTGTGAATATCCAGCAATCTCAACTTGTGTTCATGACTGTGAAGTGTGTCTCTGTTTCCTCAGATTTTCCTCACACGTTTAAACACTGTGATCTTATGTATTGTTACGTGATAGCCAGAAGAACCAGAGTAGAAAATAAGCAGGTGGAAAAAAGTGCCTGTCATTTTCAGTGGAGGGCCAGAGCACGATGTAATTACACCATTGTCTTTTGGTGACATTTGCTTTTCCTAAGTCAAATTCATGTGTTCGTACCATGGTGCCAGTCACACAGTTTTATCCATAGGAAGACTTGGATCCCTGTCTCAGAGCAATTTTACTTCAATGTTAAAAGTGACTCTACTCCAAGCCGTAATTTGTATTAAAATGTGTGTGTGGGGGGAGTGTTTCCATCTGCTTGAGAGCTTTGAGAGTACTGATGTTTTTCATTGAAAATACTAACTGGAAAAAAATTTCCCTTAAGTGTTAGGAAAATCTTAGTTTTAGGAAAATTAGTTTGAAATAACCAGTGTTTTTATGTCATCAAAATCTTTTGATTCCTGATAGCGCAGGAATAGAAATTAGATTATTATTTTTTTTACTATCTTGTTGCACAGCAATTTCAGTAATCTAACTTCAGTCACAATTTTAAGCTTCCAGCTGCCTGGGAGAAGGAAGTACTAAGACCTTCATTTTATGCTTTGGGTGCTCTTGAGATGATGCATTGAGATTAAAATTAATGCTTTTGTGAACATTATGATAGATTTCTGACTTCTGAAATGTCTAATTATTTTATATGCTATATATAATGTATCTATTTTGATTTGACTTTATTAAATATTTGGAAATGTATTTTACTTCCATCTGGTTTGCAAATGGAACACAGTTTAAAATGTTGCTTTTTGAAGGGCTGTTGGGTGGGTTGTGCATTTTGAAGTCTTTTGAGAAGAATTATCAGTAGAGAACTTAGTGTGCAGTAAGAATAAAAGTGTAAATAAAAGTATAAAAGGTGTGTAATGTTTCATGCTTTTATTTGTGTGTTTAAAATACTTCTGTGTCTTAAATCTCTAGCTGCAGCATGAGAAAGCTGAACTGGAGCAGCATTTAGAGCAGGAACAGGAATTTCAAGTGAACAAACTAATGAAGAAGATTAAAAAACTGGAAAATGATACAATTTCGAAGCAGCTCACCCTGGAGCAGGTAACTCTTTACTTTCAGAATGATATGACTGTAAAACAAGAGATTCTGAAAAAAAACCCAAACTTGTTTTGTATTAGATTTGACTTAATTTTTTAAGTATGTGAGAAACTGGGCAATATCAAGAATATAGAAAAGCCAGTTTGACTTTCAAAGCAATAAATCATTAACATAATTTATTATGAGAAACTGTGATTTTTTTTTTTCGTGGCCTTTATAACTTTTATTAGCTTTACTATAGGCCTTCATGTCTGCTGGACAGCTGTGAGTTTTGCAAACAGAACTTCTTTGTGAGTAACGCTTCTTGTTGCTGTTAGTAAGAAAGACTGTCACTTCTGAGAGCAGTTAAGCACAACAGTAAACGAATGTATGTGGTCCAGTTGTGCTCCAGGTCACCTTTTTTTGTGGCAGCTTGGGTAGCACAGGACTCAGAACTGTGAGACGTCAGCTCTGTGTATACTTAAAAAGATTTGAGATTTGACTACATCCAGCTCCATTTCTCCCTAGACAGTTACGAAGATTGCAGAGATAAAACACCACTTGTTTTGGTCATGTTTCCACCGCTCTTGACATTGGGACTGCTCTTGTGTCCAAGTTTAGGCATGTGCATCAAAGCATCTCAGTGGCGTTAGCAGGAGCCCTATTGACTTAAAAGGCAAACTGATGAAACATACAGGCTTGTTAAAGAACTTCAGTTTTTCTTGCTTGTGGAAGTCCAAAAATTTGGGTGGTGTAAATATAGTACATTACTTCTGTGAATTTTTTTCTCTCCTCATCAGATGTGGGACTTTTTTGTTCCTGGTAGTCTGAATTTCTACCTGTTTTGTATGACTCTCTTGTTTCTGTTGACATTGTGGATAAATTAATTAATGGCTATCTTAATGATGAAATGGGATTTCTTGATTCTTATGCTAGCATTATTTATGGAGACATCTATGGAACAAATTGAAAAATAGAAAGGTAGGAAGACGTAGCTGCCAGCAAATCCTTAACCAGCATGGAAGTTAACATGAGATTGAAATAACTCTCTTAGCCACAAGGTGGTGGTAGCGGCCACTTAATCAAAATGCGAAGTAAGCGTACATAATAAGCTGGTTGAGTCTTTGAAATGTTAGCATGAGCCACAGCTGAAATCTTAATTTATTTTCGTATCATTGTTCTGGGCAGACTGACTTGTAAAATCATAATATTTGAAACTTGTTGCTACATTTGAATATCAGTGATAGCTAGTTCAAAAAGCAAGAATGCTCCAAGGTCTTTCTCTCAAATATCTGACCTTGAAAACTTACTTTGTTCATGAAGATGTTAAATTTAGCTGTCAGAATTCCATGCATATTTGTATGTAATGCAATGTATACATTTGTTTCCTCTTGCAGTAAGATATAGTAAATCTCAAGTTACTTTGAACTTCAGCATGCTTTTTTCTCTTACACAAATGTAAAAAAATAAAAAAGGGTTATTGTGCAAATTAACCAGCTGAATCAACCCCCGTTGTGGCATGTGCTGTACCTAGCAAGAAGCAACCAAAAGTTGTGAGCAGAGCAATGTTGTCTCTATTGTACACATAGGGAATTAAGGAAAAGAGATTGCCACAACGCTTCAACATAACCTTTGGGGGACCTATTAAACAAGGCTTGGAAGGAGTACTTCGGCAATGCTGTAATCAGTGACCAGATAGTTACAACATATTTTCACTACACTATTATTTTTAAAATATGGAACACGAATTCTCTATGCTTTGTGTCCTTCCTCCTGTTGCTTTCTCTCATCTGAGCTGCTTGTGCCATGGGTGATTGGTAGGTAGCCAAATTGTAGTAGTGATGGTTGCATAGAATGTTACTTCTAAATAAAAAATTAAGTAGGATCTTAGGGTTCAAATGTGACCTGACTTAATTTCCTAAAGTCAGCTTGAAGTGGCAGAACATTCTTCTCTGAAGGCTAATGGTGAAGAAACTTGCAACACGTCACTATTTCATTAACTGAATGTCTGAGTTAAAATGAGCAATAATGTTCTGTGTTATAGTTCAGTGGTTTGACAGGAAATAGCTCTCAGTTTTGTCTTACAGAGGCCAGTTTGTGTAGTCTTGCTGCTACTGCAGTTAGGGGATGAGAAATAAGAACCAAACTTCTAATAATCATCTCCTACGTCTGCTTTTTTGAAAGGAGAAGAACGTGAAATGTGTAACATCATAGAATCATAGAATGGTTTGAGTTGGAAGGGACCTTAAAGATCATGGAGTTCCAACCTCCCTGCCATGAGCAGGGACACCTCCCACTAGACCAGGTTATTCAAAGCCAGCCTGGTCTTGAATGCTTCCACAGATGGAGCATCCACAGCTTCCCTGGGCAACCTGTTCCAGTGTCTCACCATCCTCACAGTAAAGAATTTCTTTCTAATATCTTCTCTAAATCTACCTTCTTTCAGTTTAAACCATTACCCCTTGTCCTATCACTCCACTCCCTGATCAGGAGTCCCTCCCTGTCTCTCCTGTAGGCCCCCTTTAGGTACTGGAAGGCTGCTACAAGGTCTCCCTGGAGCCTTCTCTTCTCCAGGCTGAACAACCCCAACTCTGTCAGCCTGTCTTCATAGGGGAGGTGCTACAGCCCTCTGATCATCTTTGTGGCCTTCCGCTGGACTTGTTCCAACAGGTCCATGTCCTTCCTGTGCTGAGAACTCCAGGTGGGGTCTCACAAGAGTGGAATAGAGGGATACAATGACCTTCCTCATCCTGCTGGCCATGCTTCTTTTGATGCAGTCCAGGATGCGGTTGGCTTTATGGGCTGTGAGCTCACATTACCAGGTTGTGTTGAGCTTCTCCCCAACCAAAACCCCCAAGTCCTCCTCCTCAGGGCTGTCCTCAATCCGTTCTCCACGCAGCCTATATTTGGGCTTGGGATTGCCTGACCCACCTGCAGTACCTTGCACTTGGCCTTGTTGACAGTGGGATTGAGTGCACCCTCAACAAGTTTGCTGATGACACCACACTGTGTGGTGCAGTCGACACACTGGAGGGAAGGCATGGCACCCAGAGGGACCTGGACAGGCTTGAGAGGTGGGCCCATGCAAACTTCGTGAAGTTTAGCCAGGCCAAGTGCAAGGACCTGCACCTGGGTCATGGCAATCCCAAGCACATATACAGGCTTATGCACCAACACTGTAACCCCTTTGCAGAAGGCCACCAAATTTGTCAGACATGATTTGCCTTTAGTGAAGTCATGTTGGCTCCCATGTTTCTTCTGGAAAGATAGTCTTGGAGATCAGCAAAGAATTAAAACTACAAAGGGGGAGGGGCAGATGAAAAGCAGAGAAGTGAAATTTGGGATAGTGGCCTGAGGCAGAGATCATATTCCACTTTCATTGATTTGGAA
The DNA here is from genome assembly GCF_964106895.1 of Numenius arquata. Lineage (NCBI taxonomy): Eukaryota > Metazoa > Chordata > Aves > Charadriiformes > Scolopacidae > Numenius > Numenius arquata. The sequence continues at coordinate 14,748,189 of NC_133585.1, read as the reverse complement.
GATCTCCAGTTTAGGAGGGAACAGTTGTGCTTTTTAGTAAGTTGACAAGGAGACTGAAGAAGCAGCAATGCAGAAATACAGAGACAATGGGTATTTTAGCTGCATTTGAAGTTAAAGTAAGTGTATGCGTGAGAGAGAAGAAACACAGCTGGATGGTTAGGGAGTTTTAAAGGGATTTTTTCCCTTTCTTTGAAGGGAAGATTAAGGTCCAAAAAAGCAAGTAATACTTCCTCATTTCCCTGTTGTGATGGTAAAAATTAAATTATGTTTGATTGAAATGTAACTTTGAACCCATGTAGATGACACTAGTGTTGACAGAGCTGCTGTTTTGGTCTTGAGGTATAATCCCATTCTGTTTATTTTAGTTCAGAATAGTATGTTCCTAACAAATTCATTGACTAGAGTAGACTAAATTGCAAAGTACACCTGAAACTACCAAGTAAGAAACAAATTTCACTGCTCTGGTCAGGATGCTGCAGTAGCTTCTCCTGTAGGTTCAGTTCGAGGTGTTAATCCTCAAAACTTTAATATCCTGACACTGGGAGGAACTGGGACAACATTCAAGATCAGGAAAGGAAGATACTTGTTTCTAATGTGTTTTCATATTTCTGGAAATGTGGAGTTTCAGATCTTTTCTTTGGTGTTTCATCAAAGCATGTCTGTCAGCCTTCAGGCACAACAATACTAGTAATCAATTTCTTCAGGTGTGGTTCTACATTATATTGACTTTTATTAGCTTATAGGAGAATCAAAAATGTTTGTTCACACAGTAAGTGAATGAGAATAATGTCATTAAGCATTTACTTCTATAAAGTCTTTGCTAAAATGGAAATTAATTTGTTTCTGCTAGTAAGGGTTGATACAGTGACACTTAAGACAGTTCATGTAATTTTTTCTTTACTGTTTTTGTTATGTCACTCCTTTATCTAACACAAGACAAACATGGCTTCTCTTCCATTTCTGGCTTACTTAACTGATTCTTCCACTAAAACAGTCTAAAATTTTTGAAAAGAACAGATGTTGGTGTGGTGGACTGTAAATTCAGTTTGAACTTCAGAGATGCGTAGAGTAGGCTTGTCTTTGAATAGGCTTGTCCTATCATCAGTGACAGCGTGTCCAGGTTTCAAGCTCCTCCTCATTGGCCAGAGACAACAAGTTCTGTGAGCAAAAATTTCTGTTAAGGAGATGACAACTGTGCAACTCCTGAATCTCTTGATTTTTCACAGTTTCTGTGACCTCATTTTTGTCTCTTCAACTTCTTGCTGTCATAGAGCATCATGTAAAATGGTGTTATTATAGTAATGAACTTTCCTAATGACAGTTCCTTGCAAAAAATATATTTCCGTCATTTTCATTGATTGATTTTCCTCTCCAGCTAAGACGTGAGAAGATCGACCTTGAAAATACTTTGGAACAAGAACAAGAAGCGCTAGTGAATCGTCTCTGGAAGAGGATGGATAAGCTTGAAGCAGAAAAACGGTTTGTCTTGCCACTGTGGGAGAGATACCATTTAATACATAATGTTCTGGATTAATATGTTAATCTCTGTCCCATAAGAGTTGTTTAATCTATGAAAACCTGGAAGTTAAAGAAGTTGTAAAGCTCCTTGATTGCTTAAAGTAGATGAAACTAAGTTGGATAAGAAATGACCTGGGAAAGCTTGAAGGAATTTGCTGAATTTTTTTAGCTGCTGATAGACTGTTCTTAAAGCTTCTGGCTTGGGCTCAGCTTTATATTCATGGCCCAGAGAAAGTAACGTGGTATTTCACTGTTAACTCCAAAAATCATCATTTAGAACATTTAATATCTACCGTATGCTTATTTCATTATAAGAGAAATTCATTACTCCTGAGTTTACAGTTATTTGTGGTATTTGAAACCTTGACTGTATGGAATACCTGTCTGTTTGGAGATTTAAAAAAACAAAAAGACTATTGTTTGAGACTATTTGACTATGCTACAGAAAATGTCTATGAAGTTTTCTCTTCTGGTAATGATGAAATGCAGAAAAGCTTGTGTTTCACCATAGACATGCTTTACTCATCTTTTCATCTTGAAATATGTGTTCTTCTTCTAAGAACATAAATGTAAAAACTCATAAGAGATTAAATGAATTTGCTTAGAAATGATTTTGTGAAATAAGTAGCGTTTGAGTATAAAACTGAAATAACTATATGTAGTCCAGAATTTGTTTTTCCTGAACTGTATGCAGAAATATTTGGGGGTGTCGATGTCTGAATATTTTAGAAAATTCACCTGTACTTGGGCAACAAATTTTACTATTTTTTATTTTAAGTTAAAAAAAAAAAGGCATTGTAAGTCCTCCCAAAATTCTCTCACCAAAACCAGTAGTTAAAATAAATCCTATATACCTGTCAGAATCCTGGCAGTAGCTTTCTGGGGGAGATAAGGGGTTTTCATTGTCATTTGAATTGAAGGTAAAGTTTGAACTATTTTTCATACAGAATTTTGCAGGAAAAATTAGACCAGCCAGTATCTGCTCCACCATCACCCAGAGACATATCAATGGAGATAGATTCTCCAGAAAATATGATGAGACATATCAGATTTTTAAAGAATGAAGTGGAGAGGTTAAAGAAACAACTGAGGGCTGCACAGTTACAGCGTGAGTAAACAACTTGTTTTAAATCTTTTTAAGTTTGTGTAATGTAACTTTTTTATATATACTTTCATGAGTTTGAATTTAAGGTAGAAGTGAAAAAAAATAGGGCAGGTTTGGGTTAAAACATTTTCATAATTGCAGAATTAGTGCTTAGGGATGTATTTATACTGCAGTTTGGGGTTTTCTAGTTTCACTAGAAGGATAACTGGACGAATCAACAAATATTTCTTGAATATTTTGGGCCAGAAAAAAATGTTTCTATCTTTTTTCTTTTTTTCTGAGACATAGAAGTATTTCAACATACAGATTTTTCAAAACATATTTATGGCCTACTTTGTAAGAGTCTTGTTATAAATTAAGAATTACTCAAAAGAATTCTCAGCTAGCAAAATAAAGTTCAGTTTATGTTAGAATTTCACTTGTTAATGGTTACAACTCCTTTTAAATAATTTTTTGTAGCTGTGTTAGCCTAATTTTTCAGGCAGCTATTTAACTTCACAATATAGCAGAACAAGTAATCTTATTTTGTTCTTACCTATCTAAGATTGCTTTAAAGGTGGACAGAACAAATAGTTGGGTCGAAGTCCTTGTGTTTCTGTTGTGAGAAGTGTCACGGTCACTTGCCCAGAAGCGGAAAGCCTGCTTTTTGCCCTGCCTTTCAAGAGCAGAGGCTGTGGCTCTGAGGACATGGCCTTAGCTGGCAGGAAGGTTGCTTGCACCTTCCTGTGATCTTCACAGTGCCAATCCTTCATTCCTTCATGCTACATCTAAAACTTCTATCCACATGTCATCAGTTCTGCCTAGTTCCTAGTCAGTTGCGTTATATTTCAATTGATAGGTAAGTAGATACCTAACCATATAGACAGAAAAAATTTGGGTGAGTGGGAAACGGGCAATATTCTTCCCCTGTAGCGTGCTGGTCTTGACAGGCTAACTGGAGTATTTCAACCCCTGTTTAGAGAAATAGTTTGCCAGAGGCAGTGGCCTTCCTTGAAGACAGAATGATGGGAGGGTGCTCTTTCGTAGGGGCCTTGTGCGCAAGTGTGTGGTATTAATAATTTGTGTCAGTTAAAACAAGATAAGGACTGCTGCTCTGTACTTGCCAGTTCTGCGCTGCAGCCTTCATGTACTGAACTTCAGAACGAGGGCAAGGCCTTAGATTTAAAGTACTCTTTGTACAAATCTCACCTAATTAAGTTCATTTCAAGTATTCTATATTATTTTTAAATGGTTTGGTTTTGAATTTTTGGGATTTAGAATAAACATTTAGAAGCATTTAAAGTCAAATTCTCATTGAAAATAAGATCTGGGTTTAAAAGTACTCTTTCCCTTTGTGAATGCTTTAAACAGAGCTGCAATCTGAATAGCAATACTGATAGAAATGGTGGATGCGCTAGCCTGCAAGCAGAAGGTGAAACTCAAATGTAGTTTTCAGTTTGTTGTTCGCAATGTGTGGTCGTTAGAGAACCTCCGGTATTATTCATAAATATTTAAAAAAATCTGTATGCTGAATTCTGGTATTAGTATTACATTTTGTATTCCTGAAGCACTTACTTCTAGTCTAGGAACTGTTTTGGTATAGCGGCAGTTGTAAATAAGAGATACTGTTACATTTAGAAGTGGTATTTCCACAGAAGAGACATAAATCACATATTGTTGATCGTTTGGGAACAGTCCTCTAAAACAGGAATATTCTTTTGATTGAAGGGTGCTGCATAACAAAGTGATCACAAAGCATGATGAACCATAATATTTTTTTTTAATATCAAGGAATTAACTGTAAACTTGATCAAATATTGGAAAACCTTGCAAAATGCATTGTGTCATAAGTCTTCATCATGTGTTCTATTTCATTTAAATAATCTGTCAAAATGCTTCGTAGCTTTCTGTAGCTTGATTTTATCCCTTTAAATAGCTTGTGATACCAGACCATTTAAGTGATGTTTGCTCAACTTGTTTAGAATTACAAACTCAAATTGCCCTTTGATGTAGAGCAAACCACTTGTTGGCTTTTGGTATCAGTACCTGTTTTGCTGGCCAGTCTCTATGACAAAATGTGTAATTGCAAGAATGCCATAAAGTACATCTAAGGTAGCATTTTAATACGAGTTTGAGTGTTTGGGGTTTCGGAACTTTTGTGCTTTCCTCCTTTGAAATGGAAATATACCTTTAAAATAATTTCTTCTGTGTGTTGCAATAAAATCTTTGTAAATGTAAAATAGCATTATTTAATGGAGCAGGATTAATTGTATTTCTTCTTTATGGTTTTGATTTTATTTTCTTCATTACTTTTTCCTTTCTTTTCAAATTTATTTAAGTAAATACTTAAACCTTTTTTTGCTTTTTACCTTTTATTCCCAAAATTGCTGTCAACTTATTTTGGTAGCTACTATTCTGAATTAGGCTTTGAACTAATGAATTAGAGATGAGAATTTTGAGTGATCCACCCTGAGCATTTTGTACACCCTCATTCTTGAAGTACTGAAGAAAAATTTGGCATAACATATTTGCTTCTCTGTGAAATTGAATTTTAATCAAATTTTAACAAAATTCTGAATTTCAGATTCAGAGAAGATGGCACAATATTTAGAAGAGGAGCGACATATGAGAGAAGAAAACTTGAGACTTCAAAGAAAATTACAGAGGGAAATGGAACGTAGGGAAGCACTCTGCAGGCAACTGTCGGAAAGTGAATCCAGCTTAGAAATGGATGATGAAAGGTTAGTATTTTCTAGCCATCCAGATACGTTGGCATTGAGCTTATTAGTCAGTACTCATATTTCTTTTGGAATATTATCAAATAAGTATTTATAGAAATAACCTTTATATGGATTTAATATAAGTATCAAATTTCAGCATGGTCCAGGAATATCTTCAGTAGAATTGTATCACACTTGTGTAGAAATTGCATTAGTTTTAACAGTGAGAAAGAAATATTTGTGTCTGAAGATTGTTTAGGGTTTTGATAATGTATATTGAAATAAGTATACCTGTGGACTTGAGCTTCATGATAATTCGTATCTTTGTTTTGCCCCAACTTGGTAACTGCAAGGAATTCTGTGACGTAGGAACAACATCCTTACTTGGGGCTAATTTGTCCTTTGCAGAAAATAAACTGTGTTCAGCCAAGTACTAAAGGATACTGTGTAAAGCCTTAGAGAGAGGAAGCGTTTCCAGAACTGTTGGGTTGTTCTCGATGTCCAAACTGTAACATCCTTGATAATTTTTTTTTCTCTACTGCAAGCTGCATTGCTTGCACTGACCTTACGGATAGTCTTGAGTTTTTCATGGTTTTATATGACGCCTTTTAGTGGTTTTTTTCATGTCATAGTCATATGACAGTGTTATATCTTGAAAGAGTTCAAGTACACTTTGAATAAAACATTCTTAATTCTTATCAAATGCTCATTATTTTGTTTTACATTATTTTGGATTTATAGTGGTCCTTTAAAAAAATTTTAAAAGTTACCCTGTGCTGTGTATTCTTCTGATACTGAGGTATTTCTTCTTGGGTCATACGTATATATGTTATAAGCCATGATTTCCCAGAAACAATAAAAATATTTTGTTTCAAGGAGCACCCTTAAAGTTCAAGGTAGTGTTTTCATTTTAATGAAATACTAGACTACTGACATATTACCAGTAGCATCTGGTAATCAGATGTAGTGAATTCTATATAAATGAAATTGTTAGAAACACAGGATTCTGGTGTTTCAATCTACTTTTATTAGTCTAATCTTTTCTTCCAATATTTACATTGTAATGGAAATACAGTAAAAATCTAAATCTATGTGAATTACCAGTATTAATAAAAAATGTAGAGTATCCTAATTTTTATGTTAACCAGTCGTAGGTAGTGGTAATCAATAAAATGCAGGAAAATTGGATTAACTATTCTGTACTTCTAATAAATTTCATTGTCATGTTGATTTTCTTGGTGCTATGAAGGAATAACAGAATCGCTCCAAAACAGATAGTTGCAGTGTAAATAATACAAAGTAAAGGGAAGGATGAAGCAGGTATTAAGAGTGGTTAGTCTTAGGAGAACTGTGTAAATAAAATAATTGTGGAACTACATGCAGCAATGATTTTAAAATGTAAATTTTTGTCAGCTTCCATTGTCTTCCTAAAAATGATGGTGGTAATGGATCAGATATCCTTTTTTTTTTTTTCCCAGTTGCATTCTGTTAGCTGATGATACTTATTTTTTTGTAGATGGGGGTAGATGAAGATGCTTTACTGAATGCAAAATATGCAGCTCTCCCAAAACTTCTTCCTCCTGACTAGCAATAGCTTTGTCTTCTCAATCCTCCATCTTATTCTCTGGAGTAGTAGGGAAATATGTGAAAGAAGGAAGCATGCTAACGGTGTGCTGCTGTTCCACATCACCTGATCCGGGTAATAGGATGACTTACAGAAAATTGTCGTTGTGTAGAATACATTAATATTAAATCACAATGACCACTGCCCTGCTCTAATACATGTACTGTCTGCATTACAAGTTACTCTTGTGTTCCAGAGGTAACCTAGTCAGTTCAATTTTGCTAACCTTGCCACTGGTAGCTCTTTAGAAAACTTACATTTAATAAAACTTTAATTTGCCAGTTTGTTAATTTTCTGTTGCTCTCTATTGTAGCTACTTTTATTACAGGATCTACCCAAATTTAAACCAACTTTGGGATCACCACGGTGTACTGCCTGTGTTAGATGTAGTGGCTTAGTAACTCTGAATATCCTAGTTAAAAATCAGTAAGATGCAGTATCAAAACATATTTCAAATGGTATATAAACTGGCTCACAGACCTAGAAGTTAGTTTCTATGTGAGTTCTGTCAAATAGGAATATTATTAATGCTGCTCCATGTTGGTTTTTTTTTTTTCCATGATCTAGAAATAAATGTAGCTACTAAGAATTTCTGAGCAATACTGTGATAGAAGGGGAAACAAGTAAGAGTCAAAGGGCTGTCAGGTACCTAACTTTGCCTGCTGCTTTGCTGTGCCCAGTAAAGAGACACAGCTAAATGTATTAATACAAACCCAGTTGTACCCATTTACAGCCATAGGTGAAGTTGAAGGTGAGAAGGGAAACTTCTAATCTAGACATTGACTGAAAAATCTGGGTGGGAAGTGCATAAGCAAGTCAACCTGAAAGCTGCCAGCCTAGTCCTGTGGAAAAAATACATAAAACTACTTTTGAGGTATAAACAGTAAGTGGCAAGTAGGAGCTCCTTTTATATAGCACTTGATGGCTGTGAAGAAGCATCACTGTATTCAGTGAGCATAGTACAAATAAATACCACTAAAATGATTACAGACGGGGAAAAATGCCTTGTCTGAGGTTCCGATCTGTTGAGTTTATCACAGTGAAGTTTGGCAGGTGTCTTGCAACGCAACCTAGAAGTATCTTTAGTGGGAGAAAGTCCTAGGTTCAAAATGTCTCTCTGTTCCAGTGCCAAAAAACATGATGAGCAAATGGCTAAATGTTGAGACCAGAGCGATTTAAGCAGGAAACAGGGCGTGTTTTTAGCTGTGAGGCTGACCAACTGGTGGAACAAATTATCAATACTTTAATGATTTATTCCCTCCCCCCCCCCCCCCCTTTTCATGATTTCAGGTTAGCGCTGAATGCCTTTCTGGGAGATACACTCCAGCCAGACCAGCTATTGAGTTCAATGTAGAAATGATGTGTAAAGTGCAAGAATGTAGTATAGGTCAGACTGAATGACATGATTGATACCTTTGGCCTTAATATGTACCTTTCTAATCATATGTGCAACACGTATGGCTTTAACTGCAAGTAACTAAGATAAGTCCAGCTATTTTCATTGAAAGTTAAGCCAGTATCTGAGCCTTCAGCAACGATGAGAGTTCCTGTCATGACTTCCTAAAGGTCCTTCATGAATCTGGTGTGATTCTTACGGGAATTGAAAAAAACACAGTGAAACATTTAAAACACGGCACATGTTAAAAGGCTTGATCTAATTATTCTTTACCTTTTTTTGTTAGATATTTTAATGAGATGTCTGCACAAGGATTAAGACCTCGCACTGTGTCCAGTCCTATCCCTTATACACCCTCACCAAGTTCTAGCAGACCTATATCACCTGGTAAATATTTAACCCAGTTTCTAAAATTATTGTATGCATCACATAGTAATGTGCCCTATTAATATGTTTAGGTCAGTAGCCTTTTCAAAAATACTGTGGAGAAAACAACTGCATCATAAATGTAAGAATAGTTATGTCTTAGATGTCTTCTAGTTCAGCATGTTTTTGGATGGTTCTGTATTACACTGTGAACAGATATTAAAAGCCAGTTAAGAAGCTATGACTTGAACTTTTACTTCTTTTTTGCGCTCTCTTTCTCTCTTACTGTCTCTTCTTTTTTTTTTTTTTTTTTTTTTTTTCTTCTTTCCCCTCCACTGAAGTTGTGAAACAGGATGCATAGAAACAGATTTCTAGAGTTTGGTGATAAACAAGTAATGAGACTGCTGTCGTGCTCTGAATCAAAACTTCTTAGAGAAGTCTAATCTTGAACTTGTTGGAAAAGAGCCAATTTCCATTTCTGTTTAGTAAAGAAATGGCTTTTGTATTTCTGCTATTTTCTGTTGTAAAACAATAACTATAAAATTAAGAATTCCTTTCGCTAGTACTTTATATAGCAAAGGCAACCTAACATTTTCTGAGGTTTTAGTTACTGAATATATTTTTTAACTCAAAAGGAAATGCATTTGTTCTACTAACACATTTATTGAATGAGAGTCAAAATTCCTTAAAATCATGCTTGGACATTCCTTAAAAGTTGTTGGCCGTGGATGTTATATGGCGATGACAAACTCACTTGTACATAATGAAGTGAATACTGCATGCCCTGCTTTCCCAAGTTCACCTTTAGAACCTGTCGGACGGAGTCCTACAGTAAGGGCAAATGAGCTGTGCTCTATATTGACACATTCTGCAAAATAGGATTGAGACATATTATTACACAGGTCTGCTAGAACATGTAAAATGTGTTTAAACTCTTTAATTTTCAGGATTGACTTTAGTTTTTCAGAAGGACTCAATAGTTTTCATCCAGATGTTGCAAAAGAAGTAAGCATGTGTGACAACTAGGTATGGCCTTAAGCCATATTACAGTGTTAGAGATGAACATTATGATAAGAGGTTTTCAAGAGGCTTTTGGGTTCTGAAATGAGCCAAATCACTTGACTTTGTGCCTTGCAATTTATGTCACCGAGAAAATGATCCATGTTTTCTTATCCTTTTTCTGTAGCTGGGTATACAGAAACACAGTCATGCTAACAGCTGGTCAGGAGTAACTGCTGTGGACATTTGTGGTTATATGTGTGCAGCCTTCATAATACTACAATATTCAACTGCACATTGTATCTGCAGTCCGCACAGTGTTTATTATTAAAAGTATGTGTAGGGAAAATTATCTGGTAATTTACAGACTTGCATCCCAGATTACCTAGAAATGCACCCAGTTTAGATGCTGACATGTCATTGCAGGGGTTCTCTGTTGGTTTGTTCCTACACTGGGACTGAAGCATCCTTATTCCCTGTGGACTTTACTTCCCATCAGTAGTTGATACAGGAGTGCTGCGTTCTAGTGGCAATTACATCCTACAGACAGGAGATGCTGGAACACTGTCTGAAACAGAACTAAAAATAACACAGCTGAAATGACCGTTTCTAACAGAGTTTGCAGTTTTGGTGATGTTGGTACAGTAAATGTTCCAGGCTAGCACTTCTGCGCAGGCAGCTACATTGCTCTCCTTCACATCTGATAAATTAATATCCATAGTTGGGAAGTTTCAGACTTCAGAAAAATGGAAGCAGCAGTTTGTTAGAGAACTAATGAGATCAATAGAGAATTTTGTACGGCTGTTTGGTATATATGAATGCAGTAATGGGTGAATACAAATATTTTTTGAGCACTTTGTCTAAAGTAATACAGTAAGACACTGTCAAAAGTATAAGCACAGAATAATACAACAGTTATGTTTTGCATAAATTATTTGTATGACTTGGCATATTTTGTTTAAGAAATTGAGTCTGAATTTATAGGAACATAACTTGAAACCAATTAGAAATGCTGTAATTTCATATGGATAGCCGGTCAGGTTTAATGAGTCGTATTCTGGCTCCTGAATCCAAGCCTTTTGTGCTTACGTGGCTTGAGATGCTGCTTTTGAATACTCTTTCAATCTGAGATTCTGTTGAGATTTCTAGCACAGCGCATGGAACTTTGAAGAGTGTGGAAGTATTGCTACTCCTAGGCTGCTTGAGGTTGGTTACTGTAATTACCAGTTAGTCTTCAGTGTAGATAGATAAACTGTTCTATGCTTTGCTTCTGCAGCTAGGCTAGATAGAGATGAGCTACCTTGGATGTATGTGCAGTACTCTGTTATTGCTTCTTTGACTGCCACGTAGACTTGCATTTGTAAAACTTTGGGAGCTGGTTTATCCCAAAGCAGTCCAAAATTGTAATCTTGCGAAGGTGACTTAAAGTGTATTTTTTGCCTTTTATTATTCTGGGCTCTTGTGCTGACTTGCAACACGTATTCACCTGCCCAAACATTGACTTGTTTCTGTCCTTGTACTTACAGAAGCACTTCGGTACAAAACATGTGCTGTACAGGCAATTAGATTGTATAGTCAAAAAGCAGGCTAATTTTGTTCATTTGCATTATTTGACTACTCTAAAGTGATAGTGATTCCATTGGAGGCACTTGTAATTTGCACCAGACATACATTGGGGATGTAGCAGAATCAAACTTAGAATGGAAGGAAGGAAGTGAAGTAGGTTTTCTTACATGACTTTATTAATGATTTGAGGCTTGTTTTTTTTTCTTTTCCCCCAAAGATCGTGTCTCATCAGTTGTAGGCACGAACACAGATACGTGCAGTTAAGGACAAAGCTGGGTCTTGGTGCGTACTGTAGCTGCAGTGGCACTGTTTTGCATTGATTTAGAGTTGAAGAAGTGTGAAAACTGTTAAATCCACTGTGGTGTTACAAAAGTTTAATAGACCTTTAGAAATTTTTCTGGTCCTAATTCTCCAAAGCAGTTGGTAATGTCTAATACTAAACAGCTGAGAAAAGTCTTCTACCTTAGTGATATTTTTTGTCAGAAAGCAAAAAAGAGCTAAAGATTTTGGAAAATGACCTGTTTTGAGAAATACTCAAAATGTTCAGAACACTTCAAGGTCTGAACTTTCAGCACTTAGTAGTTGCTGTTTCTGCTTACCTTGGTTAGCTCTACAGGTACTCTGTGTTTTTATAAATTAGATCTTACAGAAAGGAAATATTTAGATGGAAGAATTAGATATTTTCATTTTTTAATATTAGGCTTTCCTTAATGTGGATAAAACAAGTTGTAATTTTAAATGTTATTTGCTAGCCTAGTCCTGCTAGCAACTAATCCCAGAAGGTTTTAACTTCACAGCCCCAAAGGTCTTTGGGTTGCTGCCTATAAATGCTGAAGCAAACAGGAGGAAGGCTGAGTGTGGATCTGGTATGCCTTGGAGAAGCCACCTACATCCAGTTTCTTTGTCCCTCGTAGGGACCCAGTGCTAGATGGCTTCTCCAGGCACAACCTGTCTGCTTCTTCAGACTGTATTTTGTTCAGTGGGCCATTCCCTCTGAGGAGAAATGGAAGGCTGGATGGAAACAATCGCAGACTAAAACCAAGCTGCCAGGAGGGCCTTACACCACTTATGTTAAGTGAAAAGTTATGTTTAACACTGTATAATGTATATTTTGAAACCCATGGTAGTTTACTACGAGAACAGAAATTAATTTTACATCACGCTTCTCAGTACAATAACTATTTTTAGGTGTCTAATCTGGCAGCAGTTACCATTTCTTAACCTATCATTGATTCAGAACTAAAAAAGTTTGAAAAACCTCACTCTTTAGTTTATAATATAAACAAGAATGTTGATGTTACCTTCTTTTAACAATTTTTAGGTCTGTCATATGCAAGTCATACAGTTGGTTTCACACCACCAACTTCACTGACTAGAGCTGGAATGTCTTACTACAACTCCCCAGGCCTTCATGTGCAACATATGGGACCATCCCATGGTATTACAGTAAGTATTTAAAATAGTAAATACTTGTTACCAATGTCAGTTTGGCTTTTAAAAGTTATAATTGCTTGTCCTTAAGCTTTTTTACAAAACATTTTTGTAAATGTTTGTTTTTGTCTCCTTACTCCAAGATATCTATTGCTGCTTTCTTCAACCCTGATTTTCCTCTTCACCCCTCAGAAACTGATTCTTTTTGGAGAACCTTATTTTCTGCAAAAGAATAGGATGTATTATCATCTTAAGGACAGTAATAGGTATCATCTTATGGATCAGGAGGCAGGGTGTGAGAAGTGATGTTCTAAGCTACTAAGCCTGTCCTGGGAAGTAAAAACATTGCTTTCATTTTTCTCCTAGTCTCCACCATCTGACGGATGAGTCATCTGAGGTTGCTCCAAGCTCAGGTTTTCTTCAGGATGACACACAATGCTACCACCATGTCACTGTAACAGGCAGTTAACTCTTATTTTCTATTCTCATTGGCAAAGAAGAAAGTTAATATAAACATTTGTTAGGACAATTTCTCATATCTTTCAAGTGGATTTATTTCCTTTTTACCTCTGATATATGATGCGCTTCTACTTCATTGTGTTTCTTCTAAATATTTGTGGAGTTTAATGAGCAAACATCCTAAATATTAACCATTTGGCAAAATACCTTATAGTTGTTGTATGAAGACCATTTTGATTTTTCTCAACAGGTATGGTAGTATATAAATATCCTGCAAGGTTGTTGCATATACTTGTCATTCTCAGATGTAAAAACATGTTTCAATAGAGTTTTTAGTAGAATGCTAAAATACGGCTACTTCTAAAATCATTTAGGTGAGCGTGCAAAGGTAATTGTTAATTTCATTGAGTAAAGCGAGTGGGAGTGCTACAATAGTGAGTAGAACAGGAGGGAAGCTGGAGCTCAGCAGGAAGGTAGAGTCCTGGTCTGGGTTCAGCCTACTGCTGTGCGTCACATGAGTTAGTCACAGGAGGATCTTCATGTTTTTGGAAAACCTGGAACCTAATTTTATAAGTTTTTCAAGGAACTTGTTCTGTTCAGTCTCTGTGAAATACTACTCTTTCTGAAACTGTGAATTATTTGGTATCACACTGAATCACTATGAAAAAGATCATCTTCAGGACAAAATACTAATTGTTTTGAGAAAGGTGTTGATAAGTAGCTCTTGGCTTTGTCTTGATGCTGAAACCAGGTCCCTTCATATTATTAGATGTATGCAAATGCAATAAATGATTTTAAGTGTTTCAGAGACATCAGTTGGTTGTCAAGATTCCCTTGGCTTTTTGCATAGAGCATTAATCAATTGTACATAGTTGTGCAGAAAAATAGATACGATATACATTATTTGACTAAACTGCAGTTTGATTCTTGACTCTTCATTTTTGATCTCCTTTACAGAATAAATTGACTTTACCTGTAGTACATTTGGTGTAGCACTGTAATCATGCTTTTCCGCAGAATTGATCACCTTTGGTTGATTATTAATTGTGGGTGGGTGGTTTGTCATGCTATGAGGTTCTTGATTTATGCTAACTGGATTGGTAAGTAATGAGGATTTTGGCTTCAAAAGTGCAGAAATTAGTATTGTGCGGTGTAATTTATATTTTTACATTGCTAACATTAAAGAAGATTCCTGCCCCTCTCCCCCCCTACTGGTTTGTAAAGATAAAGTGGGTTTTAAATCTTTGTGTTTAATCATGCAGGTTGTTGCAAATCTGTGGTTTCTGTTGAGGGGAGCTCTCTTACCAACTGCTTCTCTCCTGCAGCTCAAAGGGATGTAACCTTTTTTGTTCTCCAGAGAACAACTTGTGTTATGCTTTGGTCTTGCTCCACTGTGCAGGCTAAGAGCCTTTCAGAAAGCTAGAGGTTCCGGGCAGACTCTCTGGCATTCAAAACATTCCCACCCACACTCAGGTACCATGTAGTTGGACTCCAGCAGTGTAAAAATTCGTAAGCACCTACTGGCTGGGCAGACACAACTGGGAAGTGCTGCCTCTGCGGCATCTCTCATTTCTTTTTAGGTTGCTGGTCATCATAGGTAAACGTATCTTCAAGACGTATGTCTTGTGTTCACTTCCTGCAAGCTGACAGGAAGGAACGTGTGTTCTGTTTGATCTCAGAAGTACTTCCCCTTTCCTTTGCTGCTTCATTTCAGAGTAATGTTTATTTTACGTAGAAGTTGTGTTGTGATTGTTGCGATGTTTTGAAATGGATTCTTTAAACATAATTGTTCAGATTTTTTATGGTTTGTGTTTTTTGGTTTTTGGTTTTTCCTTTGCCAAGCTCAGTACATTGATTAGAGGACTTGCACCTAAAGTTGTTCAGGAATGTGTTAAACATAATTTCAATATTTGTTCTGCAGAGGCCTTCACCACGAAGAAGTAACAGCCCCGACAAATTTAAACGTCCCACTCCTCCTCCTTCTCCAAACACGCAGACCCCAGTGCAGCCACCTCCGCCACCACCTCCACCACCTGTGCAACCTACGGTCCAATCCGCAGCATCGCAGTCAGCCACTTTTCAACATTCAGTGCATCCCTCCTCTCAGCCTTAGTGCATGTGCTCAGCAGTCTGTATGTCAGAAGTGGACTCATAACATGGAGCAGTTTACTAAAAGCCAAAGGCTTACTTGGCATATTTGGATTTGACTTATTTGCACTGAGGTTATATAGGCTTCACTGTTAATTGTGTTGTAAACGTTTGTATAAAATGCAGCCAGTGTTGTGGGTCTACAACACTAACTTAACATAAGTTTTCCATCAGTGTTTACTTGAACTACATGTATGTCCATTCTCTGGCTGGAACATTTGCTACTCTGTTTGGTAATACGGCATTATGTCGTTTTGCTTGGCTCCAAAGCTTCGTTTTCCTGGCTTTTAGGTTTGTAAAATTAAAGGGATACCTTTTTATATTTTTTCATGACAATTTGCAGAAAATTAAAGGCATGATGGGTTATATGATAAATTCTGAACTATTACAGTGTTTACCAAGCTTATGGAAAATCAGCACTACATTTCAGTCATTTGAAATAACAGCTTTTAGTGCAAAAGTGAGTCAGACACCCTAATCAGTGCCCAAGACACATACTCAATTGTATTATGTAGTAAATAAGCTTAATTCAGCACACATCCATACTGTTTAAAAGCACCTCAAACGTATGGTACAGTTGGAATTTTACAGTGAGGGAACTGGCTTGTTGGAGTCTGTGGAATGTACGATTCGTGGACCTTAAGATTTGATGATTTCACTTGACATTTACGTTAACCTGTAAGCTGCCCATACTGTGTGTTCTGTCACAATTAACTTCGGTAAGTGTGGTCCTGCCTGCAGGTTACTGATAGCTGATTACAGTGTGCTCTTTGATTTTTTTTTTTGCTGCAGAAGGCAATGTGATTGTAGAGAACAGCTGATAATATTTTTTTTTTCTTGTTAAAATATATTAATTGTGATTCCCCTGAAGCAAAGTTTGAACAGGTATTCTAAATGTTCAAAAGTCTGTTAGAAAATAAGATACAAGATGAGCATATAGGAATATATTGGCATAACAGCCAACATGTTGTATTGCTTGGTAGAAACAGAGTACAAGAAAGTAGCACAATGTGGCACTAACGAATGCTTATTTAGCAGCCTAAGCCGGTACAATGTATAAAGAAATGTATTCTGAATACATTCTTTCCATTCATTTAGCACAAATAAATCGGTTTCACTTTGCAGTGGAACAAAGTGTCACTTCTTGATATTGACATCTTAGTTACATTTTTCTCGAGGTTCTTGTTGAGTACTGAGGTTTATATATTATTGATGATTTTAAGTGGTTTACCTCATATATATGGAGATGTGGGCCATGGAAAATGACAAGAGAATGTTTATTTTATGAGAATATGTATCTGGCTGTAATCAGAGCAGAACGTGAGTAATTTATCTTTTGTTTACAAAAGTTTGTTTGACATGCCTAATGCTTTATTAAGGACATTTTTAAGAGGAAGTACAGCATTCTGGTAGTATACTAACACTTGTACATATATTTTCATGTTTTCCGCTCACCTATTCAGTAAGAATTGCAAACTGAAAAATCTTTATAAAATTAGTGCTCTAAATCAAAATAGTAAGTTAAAATAATGTTGTAAAAGGTTCCGCTTAAGGCAAAACTAGAATTTTTTCATTGTAGCTATGTAGTCTCAGCTCTGAGAGAATTTAGAGAATCTCATATATAGCCTATTACACTTCTTAAACCAATACGGGATCAAGTGCATTATCAAATTACAGTAGTTATGGTAGCGACTCTTCAATCAAGTGATTCTCAAGATTATGGCAGACCTAAAATTTGACCAGTGCTTCTACCTGAAAATAATTCACCACAGCCAATGCTCACCTTTCCATAGAGAAAACTCATCTGTGAGCGTTGTAATGAAACAGAGCTCCTGAATCAGTTGTAGGATTGCATGTGTGAAAATTACAGGCAGTCAGAGGTGGGACTGAGGTCAAGATAGGATTGGTTTAGTTTGACGCTTGTCCTTTTGTAAACATAAGACAAAGAAAAAAAATATTCTTTTCTAAGTAGGATTCCAGCTCAAGTACACCACTGTTTAAAATGGTGCCCTCCTTTCTGAAGCGCTTTGAGATTCTTGGACGTATGGCTCTATAGCGTGAGCTCATAGTGGTGGTAGTATAAATGCGAGGGGGGTGGGGGAGGAACGGGGAAAGCCTTTGACAGTGTTGTTTTAAGATCTTAAAATGGGAAATGGCCTAGAATAATTTATCTTTGAAGCATATTCCAAAACCGAATTTATGTAACCCAAGTTCAGCTGCTGTTATAAAGTGTCTTAGTGAACTCTCCTTACTATTCTGGTGGGACTGTTACCAGAGGAAAGTAAAGAACTGACAAATGTATACTAAATCCTGAAAGTGTAACAAGGCGCTCAGTCAGCCTTACCTAACTAAGAAGGTCAAACAAACATTTGCTTGCAATCAGACATGTTAAACTCCATTTGTAGACTTTTTGAATAAGATGAGGAATTGTGCGCAACCATCTCCTAATAAATATAAATGGATTTTCAGTTTTCCTGGTGAATTATAGTCATGAATTATGATTTTGAAGCTGTGATTTTATCAGATCTTCTATAGACTGGAGAAACTCACTTGACAGTGAGGTCCAGCTTACCCTGAGGGCTTCAGTGCTTGGCTGCTTTATCTCAGAAGCACATGGGTGGGTTTCTGCTGTCCTTTTTGTTACAGTACACTGCATCATCACTAGTTGTGAAGGGCCACAGAAGCAATGTAGCAATTTTTAGCTGTGATGAGCATTTTGTGAGTGTACCTGTTTACGGCTAAAGGGTTGGTTTTTTGGTTTTTGTTTTTTTTTTCAAAAAGTAAAAATCTTTTACCTGTTTGAGCAGTGCTTTCCTCTCTGACAATCAGCAGCTTTCTTTTTACTTTATCTCTCAAGGGATCTGGCTTGGACACTGGAATGCAGCTGAGACTCTATAGAGCATTAAGAGTTTGTTTTTCCAGAGAAGTTCTTTGGAAGAAGAGGTGGGACTGTTCAGAGATAGTCTTCCAGCTAACAGCCAGATAAGATTATTTTAATTACATGTACTACTCTGAGAGCATATTCCCAAGGGCAGAAAGTACTATCAGAGTTTTTCAAGAAAGTGTCAGTGCTTTTTATTGTCAATTGCTGAACTGGAGCTGAACATAACAGTATTACTCTCCTATTACTAAGTTTGTGTTCAGGAATCCACCTGCCTGGGTGGAATCCCTGTGCACTTCAACTGAATGAAAAATGCAGTCTTGGAAGCAATGAAAATGGGAAAGCTTCCTGGGATCTGAGCAAGTTGCACTGCTGACAGGAGGCAATTTAGACTGTATATTTTGTTAAATAAATGGAAACTGATCAGGGAGACAAGTAAAATATCCTTGAATACTTTGTCAATCAAAGAACAGAGTCTCTCATTCTCAGTATTGATTACTTCATACTAAGAGGATGCATCCTGGGACCTTGTTAAAGTCTTGTAGTGCTTTTTCTAATCCTAATGCTTAGTTTTACAAACAGTATGAATTCTGATACTGTTCAACTTTTTGATGTTTCCTTTTTGTTTCAGTCATGGCAGTCTATTTCTTTTTGATCCTTGGGAGTCTACAGAGCATGGACTATGCAGAGCATATTTCTCCAGTTCAAGCCATCTCATAAGAAACCACAAGGTTTATGAGTGTAAGCTATAAAATTATAATACATGCATATGTTACAACAACCTCCTTGAGGGAAAAGATCTGAAAGAAAACAGAGCCCCTAAGTACCAACTGAACTGTATGTATAGAGACAATCTGGTTTCCTCAGCTCCCTGAGGAGCTGAATGCATCTCCCAGCCCAATTTGGACTAGTGTTCTTGATGTTTTTTTAAATTCCACATCTGACTGCAATAAAGTACTCAGGATATCCTTCATGTTCCTTTTGGCTAATAACCACTAGTCCCCGTACAAATAGAGGTTAAGAGTCATTGCCACTTTGTGGACCAGAGGAAGTCACTGGATATGCCAGATTGTGGCCTTTACAATGCAGCCCTAGTTCAAGTGGGAGTGTGTGCTCATATCATGATTTATTTCTTTTTTTAAAGCAGCTGCTGCTGTTTTTGCGTTAGTAGTGTGCCCTGAAAAGGAGATAAAACTATGGTCTTTGGCACTGCCTTAACAGACAGCTACTACATTAGGGAGAATAGTGCTTGTTCCTCTTCAACTCGTTAGGCTCCAAAGAAAAGGACTACCTCATCTTTAGGTTGGGTTGATATGGCTGCAGGGTCAGGAGAAATGTCATAGCTGTGCTAGGTTTTATTCTGCATGTATTACCTGGATAGGAGTCTTTCCTCACTGGAACTGGGCTCCGGAGGTTATAAAGCTTTTGTAGAGAAGTGAGGAGGTAGGACAGATGGTTGAGGGTCGAGTTTGAGAAAACTGTGTGTCCCTGTAGTAAATTGCTGCTCAGAGTACTCTTTAGCTAGGCCTGGGAATTGCCTGTACTAAAACTACTTTTTTTTTTTTTTTTTCTGTGTGTTTTCCTTTCAAAAAGTGCTATGTTGCAGTTCTTAAGTTCCTGGCATTGGGTATCTAATTTAAAAAAAAAAAAACACAACAACAAAAAACCACAAAAAACAAACAAAAAAAAAAACGAAAAAGCAATTCCATTTTCCAGAGAAATATTGGAAGTAGTCTTCTACGTGCAAAGGTGGGTTTTCTCATGATATAAATTAATACTGTATCTATAAGCAAAGGTGTTTTATTCTAGTGGTAAAACCTAAGCTGTCCAAGGCACTTTAGTTTGTGATTGCTGACTTTTGTTTTGGCAGGTGTTTCAGATGAAATCTAAGCCTCCTGTGGAGGAAGAAAAAAAAATCACCTGACAGCTGTAGACTGTTCCTTTCCTGCAGAAATACAGCAATTTCCTCAAATGCAAGTAAAAATGGAACAAGCATCCTTGAGCTTTTCTGAAGCTTATATTTAATTTCAATACCTTGGTGATTGCTCTTGTGTATTTAGAGAATCTATGAAGCCTCATTATAGGTTGGTTGGGTGTCTAGCTGGTTATTCCTATGTTTTCCTGATCCTAGTGAAGGAAGGCTGTTCAAATTTGGATCAAATTTATAAATCCACTGGTTAACAACAGTGGTCAAAGTGCAGGTTTGTTGAGCATGAATCCAAGTGGTGACTTTAAAAGCATTACGCTGTGGTGTGAATTGGAGCTTATCATTAAAAGAACCTCGATACAAAGAAGGTTGGTTGGTTTTTTTAGCAGGTTATATTTTATTCTGTATTAGCTGTATTATTGCTTTGTTGTATATCTCAAGGTGTTTACATATATTTGTAATTGTTACGATGTGTCTGTAATCAAGCTCATCTGTGCCTTCATGCAGACTTCCAATAAACACTTGATTTTTTTGTATTTACCTTGTATGGAAGAGTATGGGGTGAATGTCTGTTTCCTTCTATCTGTCAGCCTGCAATCACTGGGAAAAAGAGGAAGAAAATGAGAAATAGGAATCAGAGAGAGAGATGTGCTTGTCTTTTTTTGCTGTCTTTGATTTTAAGTGCACCATTCCTGGTACTTTCACTTAAATGACTGAGTGGGGAATCTGGGGTTTATCCTATTTGCATAATAAAGTTTGCATAGGAGATGCTCCTCGCTTTGGATTAGGTGAATATTCTTTTGCTTCTATCTTGGAAGAATGTTGCTATATTTCTTGAGCTATTATTGTGGGAAAATTCCCAAGTACCTTTCTTCCCCTGTATTAAACATGTATGCTTAAGCTTTTACAGTTGCCTTCTAGTGAGAGTATGGGCTTGCTTTGCCACAGCAAGAACTACAGTATCTTTTGGTCTTAGTAGGCCTGCATACCTTGAGAGGGTACTTTCTGATGATTGGGGGGGTAGGAGATCAACAGTGTTTAATCTTTTTTTTCTGGTTTTTCTAACCTCATGGGGCCAGAGATGTGTATTTGTACAAAGTCATAGGAAAACTCACCTTGCGTGCTTTGAGTCAAAGGCAGTATACAGCAGTACAGCTGCTTTTCTAATCTGGTATTAAGCACGTGAGGAAGAGAAGGGGAAAAAAAAAAAGTTTCCTGCATCAAGGAGAGTACTGTATTTTTTGTAGTTCAGAAAAGAGTGGTTTTGCTATTTCTTTGTAGTAGTAAAGGTTATGGTGTCTAGTGATGTACTTCAGCTTTCCTTGATTTTCTTGTAATCAAACCTGATTACAGTTAAGTAGTTCTACTATTGGTGGATTCAGTCATTTTTCTAGTGGAAATTTTTCAAGAATCCACTGTGATTTCTACTGTTAGTAGAACATTAACAATAATCAACACATTAGTTGATTATTGTATTTAATAATATTAAAGCATTAACCAATTTGAATTTATGGATATATTTTTTTAATTGTAGCGAGTACTTTCTTGATACTGGGACATCATATTAACTATCTTTAGATAGAAACAGAGGAGAAAAGCAGGCATAACTGTGATGTTATAGCTTAATTGTAAACTTTATATTTACAGTTGAATTGTAAATGTTAGAGGTCTAAAGATGATGGTATGCATTTGTGAAGATTCTCTGTGTACTTTGTTGTGTCATTCCTTGTGAAATCTCTCTTTTTTGTCACCTTTTTGTTGTATCAGTTCATTCATCAACCTAAGCTCACCTGTGTGACATACACAATAGCTTTTGTAAGTACTATTTGCTGTATTGCCAACTTTCTGGGGTTAGATCTTAAACCCTAAGTAGCCCATATCTGTGCTTATCCCATATTCAGTGTCTGAGTCTTGCTAAACTTGTTGGTTGAATCCACTTGTCTCTGTCTTGTTCAGCTGCCACTCCAGCTCATCTCTGCGACCGCACACCCTGCTCTAGTCAGCACAGGCCTCTGCATGTGATATAAAGCATGCTATTCCATTTAATTTGGTGACAGTGTGACCAATAAAATCCCTGTATTGTGCTGACTGCAGGTTCTTGGGCACCAGGCCATGGAATAACTTCAGTGAAGGCTAATGTAGCTGATCCATGTTACTCTCTGTTCCTAGGACGCATGTAGTATTTCTTAAAATGTCTTTATTCTCCTCTCTCCACTCCTTCCAATGCTGAGCAATCAGTGGCTTTGCCTGTCTGCTTGCGAGTACCCTGCTTGACACTGACACAGCTGGTGGGTCTGTGAACTGGATGAATGAGCTGTGTCGATGCTGTTTGTCTTCATGCATGTCATTTGTTTTCTCTCTGATATTTGTCTGAACAGAAATTGATTACCTGAATATTTTCAGAAGACCGGATGAAAATGGAAAGCTGATGTCTGTGACTGGTTTAATTTCAGGTTGTCTTGTCCTCGTGATCTTCCCTTTAGGTGGTTCTTTTGTATTTCTTCTGGTGCTTTTATCCCTTTATAAAGGAAAGCAAGTTCCCAGCATTGCAGGAGTTAACTCAGAAATTCCCGTAAACTGCTGAGAGCAGGAGAAAAAATTGCTTGCTTTGCAATGCATCATTCTAATAAGCCTAATCCTTCCTGTATGTAAAGATGCCGGCTTGCATATCAGTCTGTTTCACGTGCTTTTGAGGCCATTCCATACCTCTCAAGGTATACGGTATATCCTTCAATCCAAAAAGCAAGAAGAGGTTGAAGTCAGTCCTGCATTTCCCAGATGGAGACTGAAGGTATGTATAAAGACCATTAGTTCACTTGAATGTAGCAAATGCTAAAGACAAATATTGGGGAGACTGAGATGGGAACCTTGCTTTTGAGCCTCTTCGTGAAAATCATCTCTTTTCATGAAAATCAGCTATGGCTTTTCTCTACTCCTGTGTGTGGGGAAGTCTCTTTGTGCTAACCAGTGAACTGGTGGTGATGTGTGCTCTGACAAACTTTTTTTCCTTTGGGTAATATGGAGCAAGAGTTGGAGTATTTACAATGAAGATGAAAACTGGAAGCTAGATATGGCTTGTGTTTGCGGAGTGGAACAAGATTAGGTCCAAATTTTTTACATTAATACTGTACAGTATGCCCCGTATTTTTTCCTCTAAGGCTTGAACAAAATCTGGCATGTGAGTTTAATGTAAGCAGAACAGTGATCTGTGGCAGTCTCAAGTGTCTGTTGTGTGACCATCTCCTTCCTAACAAGGCAGGAAATACTTGTGTCTAGTGGGACTGATTTAAACTTCACAGTATGAATGTTTTCCTTTGTCATACTAGAGATGAGTTGGAGTAATTAACCCTCATAGTCCCTCATAGGACATCTGGGTGTAGCCAGCTGTGTTGAGGGATCACAGCATGGTAGAGAGCACTTTCATAGCTTGAGATCTCCTTTATAATACATTACATGGAGTTTTATTTCGCCTGGTCACAGTGTGGAATGTATTTTGGGGGCTGAACTTCAGAAGAATACCCACTCCTACGTTCTTTCATTCTCAGTCCCTGTAGGCACGCTCTGGCTTTGCTCCTGTAACTGAAGGCCCCTTCGATCCAGTGGGAAAAAGCAGTGTTGCAAACTGGGCTCTGCCGTTCCGGATCCGAGTGCATTTTGACAGTTACTGCTGAATGAAACAGGTTGTAACTCCATAGTGAATCTTAACACTGTCTTGACTGTCAGCAGCAAAAAATAAATGGAGAGGAGGTCAATAATGAGTACTCATATCTTTCTGTCTGGAGATGGGAATTCAAAATCTGCTGTGACCTGTCTTTTTTTTCATGTTTCCTAAAAATCATGCTAATTTTTCTCTTGCTCTTCAACACATGCTATCTACTTATGCTTATTTTCTCACAAGGGAAAGAAGGAAGGTTAGTAATACGAAGAAATTTTGCAGTTCATATAAGATAGTACCCAATTTTCATTGGAATATGTAGATTTGCTAATTTCATCACCAAATAAGGCAATTTGGTTTGGATCACTTGTATGTGAGTTTTTGCAATAGTTGTCATATGAAAAGGGCTGCGTGGTTACTTCTATTTTTTTTTATTTCTTGTTTTTTAATAACTGCCCTCTAGGTGTTGTTATTCCCCTTTCTGTATACCTGCCTGTACTGTGACAGTTACACCATGCTTAGTTACCCCAGGGTAGACTGATGTCCTCAGGACCTTCTGAGCCTTTAGGTGTCTTGTGCCCCATAGGGAGAATCCAAAGCTGCAGAGAGGGTTGGGAGAGCAGTGTCAGCCTCCCTCCACTCTCGTAGCTGAGTGTGGAATAAGGCGGAAAAGAGCATGCAGGAAGCACAGGCTGAGGTCACTTGGCAGCTCTCGGCTCTGCAAAGAAACGTGCTGTTATCCCACCAGGCTGGGTACCGTAAGAGTTTGAGCACCCCGGTTTTTAGCAGTTTTCTGTCTCTTCAGAACTTGAAGCAGTAGGAACTTGCAAATAAAAGACCAACTCAGCAGCCCTTTTATGTGAGCTGGAGGTGCTGTGTTGTGCAGCTCTCCGCCACAGCACAGTCTTGCCTGATGATCCTAAAATCTGGGAACAAACCAAAATGCCATGCTGGCCAAAGAAAGCACCCATTGATTTGAAAATGAGGCTGGACCCAATCCCTTATGGAAAAGTATGTCTAATATAGGTTTGTGACACTGATAAGTGACTGAAGGAGGATGTTGGAACATTGTGCTGCCATGATGAGCAGAAGGAGAATAGAAGGACCTGTTGAAAGGGAAGAGTGGTATTTGAGACTAATAAAGGGGCAGAAAGAAAATGGGAGAAGTATTCAAGTGTCTTTTGACTAGCCCTTTCCTCTCTGCCTGGCTAGGACTCCGAAACAACTCTCTACTGGCTGTGAAGAGCCCTAAGCTGAATAACAGTAAGAAGTTTGTTTCTCTTACGCAGAGGTGCTGGCACCAGAAAGTATCAAAGCAAACTCTAGTTAGATCAGAGAACTGAGAGCTGGATGAACTTTGGAGAGACATAATTGCTGGAAAGCTAGGATCAGACAGGAGAGTAGAGGGCAGTGCCGAATGGAGAAGTGCAGAAATACTTACCAGTAGGGAAAGGGAGGGACAGAGCCCTGTGGGAATTGCTGGGATGGTCAGTTACCCCAAAGGACTGGAATTGGTGGTACAGGAGCCAGGACATCATTTCTGAGATGTTAAAGGCTGTGTATGACCCTTGGCAATGAAGCACTCTTCTGTACCTGAAATAGGTTATAATTTACATATCAATGTATACTTGAGCAAATGGGGGAATAAAAGATTGGCAGTGAGTTTTGGGATTACTCTCCTGCTGTTACATGTCTTGTAGGTCTAAATCTGCCTCTTGAACTAATCTATCAATTATCTAGGCCCCAATGTAAGTATAAAAAATATATCACAGCCTTGGCAGTGGAGAAATTTAAGTTTCTAAATATGATGAAATCCACAGCTGCAGTGTTATATATTGGCAAAATCTTAATTATCACAGAAACCATAGCTAGAAATGAGTTTCTGTGGATGGGTGATTAAAATGATTAAGGCTTTTAAACTTAATATTCTCTTGTGTTGCTTTTTGCTTGTCAGGACATATTTCTGTATAATTTTGAAGTCATTGCTCAGTTTTCCTGCAGAGAGATTTTTACAGCAGATTTAGTGAACTGTGACTGTTGTAAGTTTTATTTAAATTTATTTTCCTGAGTTTTCTTTCCAAAACAAGCGTTAGCCATGACAACATACCAAGGAATTAAATCCGTTAAAACTTACTGCATTCCTCATGCTATTAAAGAACGCTAGGATTAGTCTGGCTGTTGTCTTGAGTGTTTAATTAAGGATGATTTTAATGCTGTTAGTTCCTGAAGATAATTAATGGTTTTCAAGTTAACTGTTTCATATTGTGAAAAAGTCATTAAGTTTCTTTAAAAAAAACTTCTGTGTAAACTAAAGCATCTTGTATTATTAAATGTATATGTATTGACTCTGTAACTGAAATTAATATCAGAATTAAGAGGGGAACCTATCTTTTTTTTTTTTTTTTATTTAGCTGAAACACCCAAGGAGCTTCCCAGATATGCTCTGGGAATGTTGTGCCCTTGTTCCAGCAATCTCCCTGATTTAGGGGATGATGTATTGCAAGAACTATTTGTGCGAGTCAAGATTGCGCAATAAAGCTTTGACTTTTATTTTATAGTATATTTTAGGAATCTGCCTAACTGACATGATGGCCCTTTGCACAATGTTAACTATAATTTCAACCCAAATCTTATCTAGATTCTTGAGAAAACGTGGTCTCTTGACAGCAATAACTCTGCTAAGCTTGTCTGGAGCGTAATGATTTTTGTTTTTTCTAGAGAGAGATGTTACTAGGAGAATCGCTGTGCATGTGCAAACGTGATTAGAAATATCATTAATGCCCTGCCAGTTTTACCACCTATCTTAGCTCTACCCATCTGCCAGATCTGTAAGAGAAAGACAACAAACAACCCCATTTTGGATGGAATACTATAGCACATTTTTAGCACTGCCAGTGTGCAAGCTGGAGACCAGCGTGGAGACTGCTCGTGATAGGCTCTCGTTTCAGAGTTAAACTGGTTCAGGCTTGTTCTATCTGTGCCTGCAAAGGTCTGAGGGGAGGGACATAGAGAAGGAAAATGGAAAGAAAAACATGAGGGAAATAATTGGCTTCTGTGAAACACCGTCTCCTGCGTCAACCAAAAGCAAGAACCCCCAAAGGGTTTTTACACTTTGAACTTTTAAAAGTCAACATGGACCACTGTTTCCAGGGCAGGAGTGTCAGGCAAGGGAAGAAAGGCTTTGTTTCTGTTCTGGTGTTTAACAGCTTAACTTAACCACTCACCATTTTACAGAATGTTGATTTGAATAATGAAACAAATCATTATAAGCAATACATGAAAATGGTTTGGATGCACCAGGGGAATAACAAGGATGAAGAGGGCCTAATGTGAACAAGAGTACTTGCCTTTGCATTGCCTAATAACTGAGTGAGGGGGAAACCCAGCTTGTTTCCTAACAGGAAATGGACCAGATTTCAGTATTTTTGCTAAATAGCTTGGTTGTTTCCAAATACTTTCACTTTACTCAGTCTTTACAGAATTCTGTTCTTTTGAAATATTTGGAGTATTCTGATTTTGATACTTTTTCTCAGTTTCAGGTTTCTATTAAACGTAAGAAGGTATCTCCATTTTCTGGGGTTAACTCTTTGAAGAAAACTATAAAAGCAAGCTAGTTCCTTTCCCAAGGAGTTCTAATATTTAATTGGTCAGAGTCAGAATGCCTCATGGTAGTAATAAAATTTGCAAGATTTACTAGGTCAGGCCATTTAATGTTGAAAAAACTATACACTGTTAAAACTGATTGTGACTGAGATAGTCCTTCAGGCTACAAAATTCACATCTTGAATGGTTTGTACTGGCACAAGCAGCCAAAATTACAGCCAGGTAATTTTTTGTGTGTGTGGTATAATGGAAATCTATTTGAACTTCTTGCCTTCATTTTTCAGTTTAGGTGTTGGGGGTTTTTTTGTTTGTTTTGTTTTGCTTTTTTTGTTAACATGCTGCCAGGTTCATTTGCCTGCTATTTGCTCCTCTTGCAAATCTTGCTCTTTGGTCCATACTGCATTTTAGCAATCTATAATTGCTGGAGCACCTTTTCTTTACCACTGCAGAACTATATTGTAGAGTTTTTTTCTTTAGTTATACAAATGTCATGTAATTTACAGATGATAATACAGATGATAAGGAACCTGCCAAGCTTAGCTGTTGTGCTATAGTAACCTCATCTGCTGCTGACAGTACAAGTTCTGTATTTTCACATGCTTTTCAGTTATTCCTTATCTTCCAAATTCCTGTTTTTAAAACTGTTCTGGAAAGAAGAGTTTGTGATGGTTTGCTGGTTTTTTTGCAGCACTGCCACTTGCATTTATGAATTGCCACCTGATCTTGTTTAAAATGTATTGATGCAAGGAATACTTTAAGATGTAATTGAGCAAACATCAATGAACCTCTGATCAGTTCCCCCAAATACTTGGATTTGTTGCGGGCTGAAATTGGCACTTACCCAGATATTGTGGGTCAGCTGCTGTTCTTGTTCACACTGATGAAATAACTAAAGTGAGGTTATTTTGGACTCAGACAAGGAGAAATGAGAACTGAGTTTGGTTGCAAATTCCAAATGGATGAGCGGGCTTCAAAATTAGCTTCATCTTCTACACCTTCCTGAAAATTTTACAATGGTTTCTAAACCGAACACTTCCTCCAAGCCTCAGATCTCAGAGTTCAATGAAAGGCACAGCAACGTTATTCCCACAGGGGCAAAAAGAGCCAGGGCACTGTCCTCTCGGCATTTATGCCCAGATATTAAAGCTGTCCACATGATGCTCAGGACTCACTTTCTTCCTCTGCAACACATCCCCAAAAATAGAGCAGACAATAAAAGCCTGACGCTTGCTACAGCATTCGGCCAAGTTGGCCTAAGGCTGAGGTGGAGGGAAGTCTCGGCAAAGACTTTTTTGTTTTCCCCTCCCAATGCTCTGCTCAGAGGCAGGGTTCCTGGCGGCCCCTCTTCTGTTTCCAGAGCAGTTGCATAATTACTGCAGGACTTCAAAGATAGGTTAACGGAAGCCATTAAGGATGTTTTCCATCTCTAGACTAGAGAAACTTAAGGTGGTTTGTCAACCCTAAAGCACAAAACTTCCCTTTAAGGAAAGTACTTATTTTCTGCAAATGCAGCTTTCATTTGCTGTTGACCTACTGAAATTTAATGTCTTTTTACCTGTTTTACTTCAACTCTCTTAACTAGGGTAAATCTGCCTTAAGATATTTCTCCTTAGTGGTAGATATACAAAATAATATTTAAAAAAATATATAATTCTGCAGCTTGAAGCAATGGCATTTTCTATTAAGACCCTGGCCCAACCTGTGTTTAAGACGCTGTCTAGTTGTATATGAAGTCTGTGCCAATTGGCCTCTTTGGCAAATTATGGAGACTTCTTTTAATGACTATATGGAGAGGGCAGGGGGGAAACAGTAATGAGGAGGAAAATAAAAGAAGAAATTCATGTGTCAGTTCGCACAGCTATTAACTGTGTAGGAATGCTTTGTGTGTTAAAAATAAATTACACGCCTGTGTAGGGATATTTAAAATAAACTTTCTCCGATGTCAGCTATTTCCAAAATACAAAAATAAGTATAGCCAAATAAAGATAGCTATTTTTTTGTCAGAGGGACACTTTTTTCTTTGTTTGACTCTCAAATCTGTTTAATATCCTTGCAGATACTGTGCCTCTTCTGAGGAACTTCTCATTACTTAAAAGTAAGCCACATGAATCAATGGAGAAATAACCTTTCTCTGTGGCAAGACTCATCCCTAACAGTAGACAAGAATCTGAAGAGCTCACTCCAAGCCCAGCCTACCCCTACCGAAATTGCGCCCCATTGCGGAACCTCGGCTTGGCCCTCAGTCTCATGTCATAGTCATGGGTCTGACTTGTGTTAGCCACACAGTTCAAGGCAGGACTGTTTCCTTCTCTCAGGAAGTGTTCTAGATTCCTGCTTAAAGTGATTGTTCTTTGTCTTAAATACATGAGTTTGCTTTGGGGAAAAAAAAAAATCTTCTGCAAAGCCTTGTGAATTCAAGGTAGAGGCTTCACTGTATCTTAGATGTGAGATGTGGTCTAATCTCTAACTGTTCAGGCAAAAGCTTTTCAGGCTTTAATAGTTATTCTAAGGGGCAAGAGGGTCAAAGCAATCTCTAGCCAGAAACTCTCCAAATGAATTTAGACTAGATATGAACATGCTACAAGATTTCCAAGGAGACCCGTCTATGCCTACTAGTGTATACTTTGCTTCAGTGTTCTCTAGTGAAGTTGTCTGAATGCCTTCTAAATCGGTCACTTGGAGCTCTGTCTATGTATGTAGTAGCATTGGGGTTTCAAGATTGAGGTCAGTGAGCTGGTGGTTTAGCCTCTCTCTCCTCATCTCACTGTCAGGGTGGGGAGCTTCTGCTCTGGCATAGCTTAGTCCGAAACACACTGGTAGACAATTTGCCATTTGATGCCTTGCTCTTATGCACGGTGCAAAGACTGTTTTATTCACTGTTTCTGAGCCCAGAAATTCTGTAGGTTAAAGGAGACCAACACACAATAGATGCACTCTGCGCTTTGTATCCTTAGAGAGGGATGTTCTCTTGTGCCTCATTCGTATCTCTTTTTGGCCTGTCATACCAGTAAGTCTTAGGAGCATCCCTTGTGAAATAAGGGTAACAGCAATTGTCCAAAACTCAAGTACTATAAAGAAATTTTTTGTGCCTTGTTCAAAAATGAATGAATGTTTCTAAACATTGACAGCAGTTATGGAGAGCTGATCATCTGAATGATGATGGCTCTCCCATGTGATTCTAGCTGCTGCTAATAGTAAGCATCTGATGCTTGCTCTGTAGAGGGCAGCAGGTGCTCCATAAGACTGTTGAGACGCCCCAGGCCGACCATGTCTGTAAGAGGTGTTGTGACTGGTGTCTGGAGTCTTCCTCAAGTGGGAAAAAGCCACAGACAATGGCAATGGGAAAGTGAATAAAATCCTGATGCTCACAAAATGATAAAAGACTACGGTACAGCTTTGGACAGGACTTGCTATGTGGATATGTTGCATTGGAAGTGTCGTTTGCATCGCTGAGAAGAAGAAACCTTCCTCAGCCTGTTTTCAGGACAGGGATGAGTACGTAACATGCATGCATTCTACTGACAATTTGGTTTTCTTATTTTTCTAGTTCTTCCACTACTTGCTGTAATGATTACTAAACAAGCTGGAACACTCCACCTCAAAGTAGATTGCAAAGGTTGCAAAGATAGCTCTTGTTAGATAATTTGGTTGGTAGATGACGTACCTCGGAGATGAAGGCTCAGCTCTTACACTGAGGTTTGGAACCATCCCAAATGCTGACCCTGCACAACTCTGACGCTGGGTCAGCACAAGAGCGCAGCACTGGCAGATCTTGGGCTGCTGGCCTACCGAAACACAGCGCCCTGATCCTTTATTCTGGCAATACTTGCTATATACTCTTTAAGTAGAAAAGCCCAAAATCCAAATAAAGTTTAACACACGTACAATTATACATTTATGTCTGCTTTACTGGGAATTTGCAAAGGAGTTCCCAAGTTGTTTCAATGAAGACATACTTTTCTGTATTTGTACCTTTTTTGGTAAGGAAGTTCAAATGATCACTAAACAGGCAATGGTTCCCAGTTCTCCTCAGAGTTGCTGGGGGGATGATTGACATAAACTTGGAGAGAGTATCACATTGCAGTGTTAGAACACACGGGATATGTTTACATTGTAGTTGTCAGAGCAAGTACATTTTAAGCTAATTTATTGATTGTCTAAGCTCTTTGCAGGTGCGGTGAGATTACCAGTACTTGAGAGAGATGGTTTCAGTATAGTACAGTATTTATGCTGCAGAATACAATGATTGATGATTCGGAGGCAGAGCAAGCATTAACAAGTGGAGGACGGGAGTTAGCAGGAAACCATGATACAGATGCTAGGATTTCTGAGTGGCAGAACAATGACCCACACCTGCCCGGTGCAGGCTATTTCCTGCCATATCGCATGTGAGCCGCTGCAGAAGCTCATGGAACGTGTCTGCGCAGCCCCTGCTTCCCCGTCCTTTGCCAACCATGGCGAGTTGAAGAGCTGGGCCTGAAAGCTACAGCTCCTTGGTGAGCTTGCTTCTGATCTTGAGAGCTTAGATGACTAAGGCGTGACGCCAACAGGAGGAGGAGGTAAGCTTTTCTTAGTTAATGTTTCTCTTTGGATGTAAAAACCCACTTATAACCGATTTCTGAAGAAATAGTTTGTGATTGAGAGTTATTGTGGCCTGGATGGGAATGTAAAGCCTGCTTGCCATTGCTGAGTAACTGTGTGTCTGCACTAAATGCAGACTAAGGGTGTTTACAGTGGACAAATCTATATTTAGACAAGCGCTGCTGGTAGCTTAACATAGGCTTAAAATAAACCTCTTCCATTGTGGAATCTTCCTTTCCCTTTTGTCCCTTCACTAATCGAGTTTGTCTTGGCAGTAGAAAATTAAAATAGGTAGGCTTTTCGGACACTTTACAGACATTTGGAGATAAATTGTCAACTGCTTTAGCATGTGCTATATCCCAACAGATCGATGGATGCAGAAGCATAACTACAAAAACGCAGTGTAATTTGGAATCACGGTCTCAGCCTGTGAAGACTCAGGACTAGGCTAAGGGCAGTACTGGAAATAGGGCTCCATCTTAACTGGCAGAACTTCATTGTACAGAAAAAACTTTACAGCATTTGCGTTGAAATGAGATTGCACCAAGATAAATTTAGGTCACTGGCTGTTTCATACTGCTACTATTAGCTTCTCCATTTCATTGATAGAAAATAGATGCCTTCCTCAGTATTTTAATGTAGTTAAATAAGTGAGAGGGAAGCTAACTCAACTCTATTAAATGAACTTAATATTCAAGGAAGATGAAAAGTGTATGCCTGTACTCTGCAGAGTCTCACGGGAATGCATTATGCTACTTCCTGCCCTGATAAAAGTGTGCCATTAGACTTCAGTACTCTGTACTGGCAAGAAGTAGATGAATTGTCAGCGGGGAATAAGCAAACACCACTTTTGAGGAGCCGTCTCCAGTATTCATGCTCTACCTGGTGACTATCTCAACAAAAATACTTTGATATGCTGAGATTGTCGTCTTGCTCCGGAGCTGAAGTATCTACTTGGCCCATGTTTGCAAAGGCTATTTTACATAGTCTTTACAACGACTAAAAGCTATCCACCAGAGGGGAACTGAGGATTTCTAGAGCATCAGACTGACACAGTATTGTATGGTCCAAGTCCAACTGAGAAATGGGCAGGTGTGTGATGAGGCTGGTAACAGCCCTCTCCGTGTCATGTGCTCAACAGGCAGAAACTGGAGATAGTTCTGTGCAACAAATGAATCATTATTTTCTTAAAGGACGTTCTTTAATGCTTTTTTGCCACTTCATCGTGCCCTCTGCACAGCTCTGATGACTGCAGCTGTCACCCAGGAGTTTGTAGCATGGGACTAGAGGGGATATTCTGGCACTTGCTATGTTCTAGTTCTTGCTGCTTTTCAGCAATACTAACCATCCAGTTCTCTATTTTCTGTCCATCCACTGCTGAAAGTAAAAAAGTGTTTAACTAATTTGCATCATATTCTTTAATAAAGACTGTTATGCTATCTCTTTAAGGCGTGAAGCTAATACAAAATAAAACTTAGAAAAGAGATCTGATATTCCTCTCCTATGTGAGATGGCTCTGACCTTCGCCTTTCTTCTGGAAGGAATCTTCTTCCAATCTCTAAAGGAAATTGAATCCTTTTCCTAAAGCAACGGGTGCATTCTGAGCTATCCTAGTGTAATATGCACCATCTTAACTGGGTTTTAGTTTTATTGTGAGGGACACTTAAGATCAATGCTACATGGGAAGATGGGGTTGAAGAACAGAAAATTTGTATCTCAGTAAAAATAGCACTTGTGGTCTGTAGTAGCGTTGATCTTGATGAATTTGTGGCAAACCTAGAGGTCATGAGATATCTATGCCATAATAAAAATGTGCTACTTTATATTCCCTGAAAGTGAATGCTCTAGAAAAGTGGAACCAATACCTTTCTTTGCTTGGAGATGCAGCACTAATTTTATTTCCATTTCACACACTTAGCAGATGCACTTGATGCTGCCAGCACTTACTTGTCATTTCATGTGCGCTATTGTATTTTAGTTGAAGCATATGTGATTTTTGAAATAGCCTTAAATTATTATGATCTTTCCTTGATGTTCTAATACATAAACCATCATTATTTAATGAACCCAAATAGTTCCATTATCAGTTTAGAGAAAGCAAATATACATGGCAGATTCAGAAGATTACATTATGTAAAAATTGTGATAGTTCCCTAGTTTGTTACAGCAAACTTTTACTAAGCAAGTTTACTTCTGAAATCTTAAAAAAACATGCCTTGCAACTACATTAGTTAATTGTGTTGCATAGCACGAGTATTTAAGTGATCAGCAAGGTAAAATTACTTTTCTTAGATAACTTACCTGTAATCTTTCTTCATTACCTATATGGGTAACTTAAGAACAAAAAAAAAACTTTCAGTCATGTAAAACTAAAAAAAGCAATTTTAGATTATAATTCTTCAACCTAAATGACTGCTACATTTATTTTGTTCCAAGTTTTGCAGAAGGTTTGCACATGATGTTTGTTTTGCCTGTATATATAGGTTTGAAGACTACCATAGAAATCTGATTTAGAAATTGGCATTTGGAAATACGCAGCTGAACGTAGTCAGGCGGTGGTTAGACTGGTGATGCAGTTCTTCTTCAGGTCTTGCCCATGTTGTGGGACCTCTTCAGAAGAGGGCGGTGTGGAC
Organism: Numenius arquata; assembly: GCF_964106895.1. Classification (NCBI taxonomy): domain Eukaryota; kingdom Metazoa; phylum Chordata; class Aves; order Charadriiformes; family Scolopacidae; genus Numenius; species Numenius arquata. Next base: position 14,713,598 of record NC_133585.1, on the reverse strand, counting down.
ACCTTGAGTTGTGCATTGGCAGCAACAGCCAGACTGGGTGGGGGGAGGCAGCTCTGCTGCTGGGCCTGCACCTCCCCAAACAAAGTAGGCTACATTCCCTGTCAGCATAGCCATGATGGCACCAGGGGGGTTTGTAGTACTTTATTGGCATGTCGGGGGAAATCTGTATTCTTTTCAGCTTAAGTAATCTTACTCCCTTTCACACAAATCTGAGAGAAGGTATAATGGCCCTGCTTAATGTGGCCAAACAGCACTTGACAAACCTCACTCTTTCAACCTCTCACATGAAGGGTTAAATTATAACTACTGAAATATTGTCCTTTAAGGCTTCTGATGACAAGTGAGTGTCCTTTAGACTCTGTAAGACACAGATATTTAATACATCTGCTTAAATAAAACTCTAGTCAAACTACTGATTGCTTTCCGCACCCTTTCCCCCTTCAATCATTAATGGACATTTTCCACAAGCAAGTTAACGAAACACCTAGGAAGACAATGAACTTTGGACATCTTCATTCCAGAGTTTCTCCTCCTACGCAGACTGTGTAAAGACTGCAAATGTACAAAAGGATGCTTCCCAATCTGGACCACAGGTTACAGGACAGTAGTTGATCAAATACTTAGAATTCATTTACGTTTTTTCTCCATTGCAGATTATGTACCTTCTTTTAAAGAAACAAAAATGAACAACAAAACAAAACAAAAAACTCAACCCCAAACATCTCCCCCTTTACCCAGGGTGATAATTCCTTTTGGGTCAGTTTTGGAGCATTCAGCACACCAGCTGTGTTTCTTGCCAGGAAGGAACCCTTGCAGGATAGCTGGATTAATACCTTCTAAATTTCCTCTCTGTACCCTCAGGGGCTCCTGCTGCACCGTCTGCAGAGTAGAGAATGTTCCTAGATCATCTGTATGCTGAGACAGCTGCTAGTGACCTAGAACTATACATCCTGCAACCCTGGCTTACCAGAAATAAGGTAACTTTTTAACCAAGTGCTGCTCTCATCCCTGGCCATGCTACGTGAGTACCCTTACCCTGTGGATTCTTAAACCCCAGAGGCTGAGGGAAGGGTTTATAGCCATTATTCAATGTTTGACTTCATTTTCTATTTTAACGTGAGGATTTAAGAATTATTCTGGTGATGTGTGGAACAAAAGTGTGGTTATGAAAGGTGAGGCTATGGCACCGATATAACTCACTTTCCTTTGAGGGCCCTGTAGGAAGGGTTTCTGATGTGAAGAAATGAGAAGATTAATCAGTGATTTGAAATCTAAGCCAAATGGCAGGTGCCAAAATACTGTAGGCCAAGTGAGCAGAAACCTAGAGTTGGAGGGAGCTGCGTTGCTTGTTATGAAAGCAAGGATGAAGGAGACATGGAGCTTTTTGTTTCTCTGGCTTGTTTTCACAGGTCTGTCTTTTGCCAGCGAGGTTGCCCTCTCAAAATTATGGTGTGTGCTTGACTGGCACGTTCATATGAAAAGCAGAGTTAGTTAAAAGTGGAGGACTTGTCATCTGGAAGGCATCCAGAGAAGTTAAAGCAAAGCAATTAAGATCAATGTGTATTCATTTAAAGTGCATTTTAATTCTCAAGCTGGGGGTGGCGGAGGGGTGGTTTCTCATTCAGGTCCAAAGCTGTCTAATCTAAAGTCGGTTTGCATCTGACTGGGACCACTTCTTCTGCATAAAGATCCAATGTATTTCACTGTAGGCTGTAACTGATATGCCTTAACTCTTCTGAATGCTCCTGTGTAGATAAACCATTATGAACTTCAAGCCTCTTGCATGCAGTAGTCTAATGACTACTTGTGAATTCACCAGTCCTCCTCTTCACCGTTTTTTCAGATGCTCATAACCAATTCTATGATTCTATGAATTTTGCTAGAGTGAAATGTCCTGTGCTTAATTTCAGCCCACAACATTGTTTTTTCAGTGTCTGTAGAATTCAAAAAACAAAACACTTATATCAAGCACTCTAATGGGAACCGGAGCTTCATATGCACTTGTATGCAAAAAGGTTTTATCCTATTTATTAGTTTTGTATTGAAGTGTAGGAAACAGCACATCTTGAATGATTCTTTCAGAATTATTATTTTCCAGCCATCTCTTGTGTGGCTATCGAAAGATTTTAGTTAGTTAGCCTTTCGATTTCAGTCTGTGTCCTGGAGCCCAAGAAATGACCAAAGTAAACAGAGGCTGTTTACTATCTGGACAACTGTCTTCAGTCATTCCTTGTTTCCGCAGCTCAGTGCATGTGTGTTCCCGAAATGCTGTGCTCTCCCAAATAAATCTCTGCCAGCCCTGTTTTTCCTGACATCTAAAACATTATCTGTTGATGGAGTTTAAGCCCGTCCACCTCTTTTAGTTGTCTAATGTGTATGCAGAACAATTAATTCCTTTCTCCTTGCAGTAGGTTCTTCTAATTCTTCAGTAATGTAATTATGTTTCCCCTCCACCTTCTCTCTTGGTTAAATGTCATTTATTTCAGTTCTCCTCCCTGTACAAGTTTTCTAGAGCTCCGATAGTTGTTGGGTTTTTTTTTTCTTTTGTTTTCTTTCTTTTCTGTTGGCTGCCCTTTTTGACATGAGATACCCAAAACTGAACCATATGCCAGTGGAGACCACCTCACTTCAGAGGTGTCTTAGAAGTGAGCCTTGAGTTTGTATCATTCTTCTGTTGGTCCTTCCAGTAGCAAGTATTAATTTTAATACTTGCCTGAACGCTGTGAGGTAGATCTAGCCGCTTTAAAAGATACTTGAAGTTCATGAATTCTTGTAAACATTGCACAGAGGAGTGAATCTGGACTGCAGGTCTGAAAGGGAAGTTATGCCATACCTGTAGGAACTGCAGGGGCTGTAAATATCTGCCATTGCTTCAGAATTTCAGCTCGAGGAATATTTCAGCTCTCAGAACTTCACTCAACTCTGGGAATGTTTGTATTTCCACCTGCAGCTTGTGTGGGTACCTGAGCTGACGTAAGTGGGTAGAGGTAGCAGCAGAGCTGTCATGCTGAACGCGCAGCCGTGGGTAGAGCCTGATGCTTGCTGAGTATTCAGCCAGCTTCTGCGACAGATTTTGCAGTCTGGAGGGCGAAAGTTGCAGGCGGCTGAACTTGTGTGAGTTGACAGCTACCCTGTCATACGTCTAGCAGCGCTGTATGTGCCATACACACTGATCTGGGATAGGGCTTTAATGAGACTGCCTCGAAGGGCAGTGGCTACGCCGATCCAAAAGTGACTTGTCTCTTACCGCATTGCTACCCCAGCCTACTAGCTCGGGTATCTATCCTGTTTGCAGCGCAAGTTTGCGGCCTTTGGGCGACGGTGCTGGAGGGGAGCCAGCGCCCGTCCCCATCCTGCAGCGGCCACCGCTGTCTTCGGTACCCGGGCGGGTTCCCAGCCGCTGCGGTGTGCCCGCAGGAGCTGCGGTCCTGCGCCTGCCCGCGGGGCTCCAGCCTGGGCGTGCGAGTAAAAGCAGTAGGTGGTAGCGGGCTTTTGTCGTGCCTTGGAGCCAGGCCCTCACCGGAGGCGGTGGAGCTGGCGCTGGGGACGGGCAGGGACACCACGCTGACCGGCGCCGCCCCGCCGGCCCCGGTCTGGGGGCGACCCTCGGCCGGGGACCCGGTGTCCGCCTCTCCGCGGCGAGAGCGGGGCGGCGAGGCCGAGGTCCGCCCGCGGAGCGGGAGGAGAGGGGGGTGGAGGTCAGGCCGAGGGCTGAGCGGCCGCCCCCCAGCCCGCCCGGCAGCCGGGGCAGCCCCCCGCTCCGCCCCGGGGCTGCGGGCGGAGGCGGTGGCGGCCCCCGGCGGCTCCTCCCCCCCGCCCGAGTTACAACCGGTTCGTGCCGGCACCGGCCGTGGCCGCGCCCCGCCCCGCCGCGCCGGGGATGCGGGGCTGCCCCGGCTCGCCGGGGGCGGCTCCTGCCCCCCGCCCCACGGGTCGCCCGCAGCTGCCGGCCCTGGGCGCAGGTAACGGGGACGGTGCCGCCTCCGCCTGGGAGGGACCCGGGCTCCGGCCGGGACGAGGCGGCCCGGGGTGGGGGGGGAGCGCAGGGCGCCGGCGGGCTCCAGGGGAGGGGAGCGAGGGGGCCGGGCTGGACGGTGCCCCACCGGTGCCGCCGCCACCCGAGTCGGCCCGGCTCTCCGTCGGGAGGCCTCGCGGGGCTGTCCTGATCCCGGGTGTCGGTGTGGGGGGGTGGCTGCGCCAGGCTGGTGGCCCTGAGGGGGCTCTGCAGGGGCCTCTGCAACGCCCAGGCTTTGGGGAGCGGGACCTGCCATCACCCCTCCGTGCCGGCCGGGGCGGCTGCGTCCCTTGGGGTGCCCATCGTCGTCCACCCCGCTGGGGGCACCCCTTGGTGTTGGCTGCCGGTACCTGCTGGTGTCCATCGCGGGTGCCTGTTGGTATCCAGCGGGCACCCAGCAGTGTCATGGCATCAGCGCCCGCTGTGGCCACATGGCAGTGGGCGCCTACCAGCACGGGTGGGTGCCCATCTCGGAGGCCGTGGCTGCCCGGGAGCGGGGCAGCGTGGTGTGATCCTCCCTGGGCGCGTGCGGGGCATCGGGCCGGCGAGGGCGACCTTCAGTTGCCTCCTGGCGTGTGTCGCTGCCCGGATGAGCGCTTCCCACCGCAACGGGTCTGGGTATGGAAGGTGTCAATGTGTAACGTGGTCCCCCGGAGCGGGGGTGTGGACTCGCCCCCGGGGGCGTGGGGAGAGGCGAGGCGAGCCGGGGGCTATAAGTGCCCATCCATCCCCACGCAGGACCTGGCCGAGGGGTGCGGAGCGGCTGAGGGAGCGGACACCGAGGGGAGCCCTGGCAGGTTGTGATGCGTAAGGCGGCGCACACCGGGCTCTCGTTTTGCAGAGGATTCTCCTCTGGGGAATCAAGTTGGCTGGTGGTTTGTAGCAGCGCCGGCTTTCTTCTGTCGGTGCGGATGCGTGCTAGGGTCTGACAGGCAGTTACGCTTGTGGGGGGGTTTCCATCCCCTCTGGGGCAGTGAGGCTCTGGGAACAGGTAGGACTGGTTCTGCTGAGCTGACAGATTTGTAGAAAGCTGGCCGGTTTATGTGCTGCCCTGGCCGATGCTTTTTTTATGTGAACTTATTTTGAACAATGGAAAACCATTATTGTGCCGTTGGTAAGTTTTGTTCCGGTATTTTGTTTTGTTTTAAACTCCAGGCTTCTTCCCTTGTCAGGCAGAAATGGAAGGAAGTATTTCTGTTGATGAGCCTCTTGCATAACTTACAAAAGGGAAAGTGGAGGAACACGAGAAATGGAAAGACATGAACGCTGAGAACTGAGATGGAAATATATACGTTCAGCGTGAAAGAACTTAAAGCTAAATATTTAAACATGGGGAGCTAGTGTAGTCAGTTAAATGACAGATGCTGATGTCATCAAAGTACAGACGCGTCTTTTTCAGTGCATTTAGTGCAATGCTTATACTATCATGTCAATACACAAAACAGCTATAATGCATCGCTGCCCCTCCAACGCTCTAGGTGTTACTTGTAAGCTGAGGGTAGCAGAGTCTTCAGATGATAATTGCAAGAATGTTGCCTGAAAAATAAACAGAAATTTATGTGAAATCTAATTCAACTTAAAATGAGGGATGTTACCATCCCGGCTGGTACCGTCTTAATTTGCACCAATGCCTTGCAAAACTGGAATAGCTGAGTATTAATCACTCAGTGATTCTGCTGACATCGGCTTTCTCTGCAGCCATGTGCCGAAAACAGCAAACTTAACCAGACTCCAGTTGCACAAATAACCAACTGGAAACAATCGGATTGCTACTGTCTTTCTCAAGATTCCCTTTGCCACAGATTAATACAAGCTTCTGTGCTGAGGGCTAGTGTTTCATTTGTTTGCTCATGTTCTTTAGACCAATTATTTTTCATGCTTTTCTGTCATCTTTAAGCCAAATTTTAAGATTTATAGAAAAAGAGCTCAATATTGTGATCAAGCTGCTCAAATAAAAGAAAACAGTTGCAGCCAGGCACATTAAAACTCATGTTGTTCAGTTTGTTCTCTAGGGTTTCTTTTTGTTGTTGTTGGTAAAGACTTTCATCAAGCAGCTTTCTTCCTCTGATTCTTATTCGCAGTGAGTACAACTCACTGAAAAGCTTTTTCTGACCAAACTTCAAGTTACTGTTTAATTCTTTATGCTTCATTTCTCCATTCCAGTATTTTTGATGCGACTAGGTTTCCTGGAGTCTGAAACAACATCCTTAGGTTTTGTGAACAGTAAGGTTTGTGAAATGGTTCCCACCTGAATCTTAAACCCCTGGTTGTTTGTCTCTTTCCAGGATCAGACAAGTCTTCCTAGTTGGTTCCAAGAGAAAACAAAACCTTTAAGTGCTCTTTTCTCTGTGTTTCTGCTGCTTTATTTTTGATGATCACATGTATCTGCACAGTCTATGTCCTCCTTCCACGCAGACAGAAAATAGTAAAAAGCCCTTTGGATCCCTCCCAAGTGGAGGCACAGATTCGATGCCCATGCAGGCGGTGTTGGGAGTAGCAAAGGTTTAGCTCCTACTGTTGGCTCTTGTCCATGCTACTAAGCTTTTATACTACAACTTGTCGTTTTCAGGGAAGCATTAAATACTGTGCCAATAAAAGGTGTATTGATATCTACAGTCCCAGCAGCAGCTTGATTGACTGGGACATCTTTAGCCATGTATTGTAGCAGAGGGCTCTGGGGAACAGGCCCTCCTTGACAGGGCTCTCAGTTCATGTGCTCTCTTCAGGAGGACTGTGCCTTTGGGGAAGTTAAAAAATACGCCTTATTACAGGTAATAGGCACCCGGCGGTGTGAAGTGAAGGAGCAACCTGCAAGAAGGGGAAGGAAAATCCAGGTTGCGTTGGCTCTTAAAAACAAACTTGGGGACATTGTAGATCTGTTTTCACTTTGAGGACGATTTGGGGCGGGGGCGGGGGGGGGAATGATGGTGGTTTTCACTTTTTGCTTGACAATTGCAGACTGTAAATGGCTTGAAGTGTTTAGAAAGTAGAGATATTTTTGCTATGTAAAATCTTGTTATTTAGCTAAAAGGTGCAAAGGAGATCTGTGGCGCAAAATAGGAGGCATCAGGATGCGGGAGGTCTTTTGCTGCCATGAGTTGGGAACAGTTGGTTAAAGCCAATAAAGCTGTACAGACTTGCAGCAGACAAGGAACTGATCCAGAGGTTTTTTTTAGTCTTTCTATTAGAAAAAACTACATGACCAAACACTACAAAAACTCTTTTCCTCCCCTGCCCTGCCCTCCCTTCCTCCCCATCAAATGATTAGAATAGCAGAACTGAACAGAGTTCTCTCTGTGCCAAGTTTTAGGGCGTCAATATAGTGGAAATCAATATAACAGCTAAAATGTGTTTGTTTTCTAAAGACTACTTTTTAAAAAAATATGAGTTGGGATTTTTTACTGTCTATTTCTATTATTTTAGTGGTTTTCTGAAAACTTCCTTCCTTTGTCTCAGTGGAGGTGTCTTTTCTTGAAGCTGTTACTTATTGCCACCATTTTTCCTCCAGTCAGGGACAAAACAAGCCAAGTGATTCTTATTTAATGCAAAGAGAGATGCATATGTCAGCTCTTTTGCTGACAGCATATATATAGTTTAAATATTTTGTGTTGAAATCCAGGGATAAAGGTTATTGTTGTAGGAAAGTTCGTATAAGCAGCTTTTTAATGCTTTGATACCTTACAGTATGGTATGATTTCTGTCTATCCTAGCTGTCACCCTTGCATCTGATGTAATCAAGGGACACTTACCAGTCATTTGAGGAAATAAATCAGAGCTTACGTTGATAACTGAAACATATAACTTTGTAACTGGAAATACTGTATCTTGAAGGGCTTTCAGTATGTTAAAACCGTAGATGACTCCTAAAGGACCTAGAATATCAAAGTTTATTTTACATTAGTAGACAATGTTTTTGTTATTTTGGGGCTCAAGGCTGCTGTCAGCTGTTAATTAATTGAGGAGGGATCAGTATTTCTCCACTGTGATAACTTGATTATTTCTGAAGTTCCTCTGAAAAGTTATTAAAAAGAATAAATTTACCATGAAAACACCAGTTTTTCGGAGTTGTGTTCACTGTTGCAGTGATACTTGGGCTGAAAGCTTGCTTTGCTGCTCTGTTTCTGCAGGTAGAGTCACCACGTGAAGTTACATTTGTAGGAAGCTGAAGGACTTCTTTGTCGTCTGTAAGTATTTACCCTCAAAATGACTTTTAAGTCTGCCTAGCCTTTTTCATGTCTCTTTAGTAATTATTTCTCAAAATTATATACTGTAGCTTTTTTGTAAGTTTTCCATGCAAATTTTTAAAAATTGCCTGAGCAAAGAGTACAGGGGAGCTCAAATGGAAGTTCTGTTACTGTCTACTTGCTTACACCATTGCTTTCATACAGCAGTAATTTTTTTCCATCTCCTCTGGGTTGTAACTCAAAAAGGCAGTGTGACGTGTTTATTTTTCTGCTTTGCCTCTTGGGGGTCTCCCAGAGCAGAACTGTCACTGCAGCAGTCTTAATGCGTAAGCTGCAGTGTGGAGGTGGCCCTTGAGAGAATTTAATGAAGAAAACAGGGTAAGATCTTATCTGTTTCTATCTTGCAGGGTAAAGGAAATAAAATTGTTGAGAATCACACGTCTGGTTAGTGACAGAGCCAGGAACAGAACATGGGGTTTGTGATCACCACTTCGGCAGATTTCTCCCTGTAGAGAGGGAGGGCAGGTTAGTTGTGTGCACAGGGACTCGCGTATCGTTGGAGTCATCCAAACTCCAAAGCGCTTTACCCTGGAAACTTCTAAATTCTTTGCTAGATGTTAGAGGCATCGGTCTCTACATTGACAAACTAGTCTTGAGAAGGTGTGAGGACAGTCAGTTATTTAAAGCCATAGGTGCATAGGTGATGGATCTTGCCATGCAAAGGAGTAAGGTCGTACTTACGGAGTCCAAGAAGTGAGTGCCTGTTTGGGGATGGTGATGTGTGCCAACTGTCCAGAGAGCAGACACTGTGACAGGTTATAGGAGATTTTTGCATGTGTGTTTAATGCCGTCATGTTTTCGCATGTAAGCCAACACCTGTATACAGTTTTAGAACTCACTCCACTAAGTAATATGTACAAAGTGATTTTTGGATGCATTACTCTTCTACACATCACCTTGTTGACAGAGCAGAGTACTGAACTGTTACTATTTACAGAATGTCAGTCTTCCTTTTGGCCTACCCCTCCCAGAGTACACTATCTGGTGGCAAACACCTTGCTAAACTGCAAGGTACTATGCAGAGATTACAACTAAGTAGAGATTTTTATTTCTTTCTTTTTACCTTGAACTAATGTTTTTATACTTGTGGGATTTTTTTAAATCCCAATTATATATTGGGATTGTTTTATACTTGTAGCTTTTCCTGTCCTTCAAGCCTATATGCTTCACTCGGGATATCTGAGGGCTTAACAGGTGGTGGCCACGTGGTTCTCTTTGAACTCTGTCAGATACTAATGCCTGAGGTCTTCACTAAGCCTATTTACCCTCAGAAAACAAAATGTTCCGCCTTTCTGTAATACAGTGCTGATGTATGTATGACTTACTAATGCTTTGTGCGCTGTTCCTGTGTTGTGCAGAAGAGGTATAAGTACCAAATGGTAACTAATTTTCATTGCTTGTGTGCTGTGTTGCATATATTTCTTGAAGGGTGGCTGAAATGTTTGAATGTGTACTTCTGTGTACAGCTCACTTGTATTAGCAAACCTAACTCAGTCACATTCCTAATGCTCTGTTCTGTTTGGTTTTTGTTTACTCAGGTTCTGTCTGTACATCTGCACTCCTCTGACAAGATGGTATTTCGGAAACCACCAGATGGTGGCTGGGGCTGGGTAATTGTTGTCGTTTCCTTCTTCACTCAGTTCTTGTGTTACGGATCACCGCTGGCTGTTGGAGTCTTGTATTTAGAATGGCTGGATGCTTTTGGAGAAGGGAAAGGCAAGACTGCTTGGGTTGGATCACTAGCAAATGGAATCGGATTGCTTGCCAGTAAGTGTAGATGCAGTATCTACCTAAAATCAAAACTTTTCTTTCTAATAGATGCTTTCAGCTGTGTGTGCTTTTGGAATAAGTCAGCTGCAAAAGATAGAATGAGGATGCTGCATTTTTGTTTTAGTTCAAGACAGCTAAGAAGATTACATTTGTAGTTCCGCTATACATAAATCAATATTAAGGTAAAAGAGCAATAAAAATATTACCCTTAGAAAATTCAAAATTATTGTATTTTAATAAACTAGAAAAACAAAACACTGTCTGGGAAACTGAATGGTACTTTCGTTGATGGGATTTTTTCAACTTTATTTTTTTCATGAGGCTTTAAGACTAACATTTGCATTAGTATCTTTAAAATCAGAGCAAACTATTATTCTGAAATGGTTCAAGTGCTTGAAGGAAAAAAAAAAGTCAATTAATAAACCAGTTACTCATTTTTCAGCTCTAGAAGTAAACCCACCAGTTAGGGTGGGTGAGGGCTCTTTTCCACTTGTTGAGAAAAAACTCCCTTTAAAGCCTGGAAAGTTATGGATAACAGTGGCATTAAATAGAACAACTTTACTGGAAGCTTTTCTTTAGTAAGACATTGTCACTTGGAGAGTAACAGCAGGGTTTTGGGGAAATAAAACACCACTTTGAAAGTCCATAGGTCCATTTTGTTGTTGTTTTAGTATCGAGCGTGGGTATTGTACTGGGTTATACCACTAACTTCTGCTTTTCAAAGATTCACCATGGGAACTATTATCTTTTTGCTGAATCTGGAAAAAAATGGCCTGTCAGCAGAGAAATTGCTACGGGCAAAAGCAATTATGTAGCTTAATGGACAAAATGCAGCTCAGGATTCTGAGGAAATCTCTCCTTAAAAGAAAGTTGATGTATAAACAGTGATACTGACCTGAACAAAGACCACTGCTTTGTATGATGCTATAACCGGCCGAATACTGGTGTCACACTTGTGTTAGGGTTTTATATCACTAGGCAGAACAGAAATGGGCAGAGGTGGGTGTATCATTAACCACAAGACGACTCTGTTCAGTCCCAGGGTATAAGTGGGCAAAGGGCTGTGGACTGCTCTTCCGTCATGCTTTTTTTTTTTTCCTGTTTTAAGGACATTAACTCCTATTATTAATGGATCAAGACCTAAAAATAATTGAGTGAGAGAATGAAGTGTGTGGGGGGTGTGAAAGGTTAAACAAGATAGTTATTGAAGAAAAACTAGGCAGAAGGGGATTGCAAGAGAAGGGGTGAAGAAAAACCCTCTCCCTGGAGACCAGAAGTCTCCGGCTCACTCTTCTAACCAGAGCCTCAACCCTGTTTCTCATACATCAACACCATGCTAGTTTCCAGATTTTTTAGTGCCTTCTGTCTTGCCACTGTGAGCAATTGTCAGTAGTGTGCTTTATAGCAAATAGAAACTTCTGTGACTGAATAATACAAAGAAAAGGTACTATTGTAATCGATGTTGGTATGGAATGATTAAATTACTTGAAATTTTGATGTGTTAGCAGTAACACTGTTTGTCAGTGTACTTTTATTCATTCAGTTTGGGAAGCTTAATAATCATTTCTAATGCCTTCAAAAAAAAAGTACAGTGAGGGTTTTTTTATTGCATTGATGTTATCAGAGTTGACTGAAAACAAAATATATATGTTACCTGCTTTACCTGAAATGGTAAATACCTGTCTTATCGAGCTGGGACCTGACCTTAATGATAACTTTACTTAAAGTAAACTTGTTGGAAGGACACTGTATCATAACCTCTGCCTAAAACTAGAATGCTCAGGAAAACTAGAATGACAAGTTACAATTTTTCTTGCATTTTTCATAGCAGGCCGTTTTCAGACCTAGTCATTACTGTAAGGAATGTATGTGTTTTCAGCGCAAAACTTGATATAATGCATTGCAAAGGCCCTTTTCATGAATGTAGGAAAAGAGAACTTGTTCTGTTCTTATTTCTGCTATTGCAGGTTCCAATATTATAGACCAGGGACCATTGTGTGTTGTAACTGATGTTAAGTAGATGATCGAGATAATTGAATTTTTCTAAATTAGCATATTTTCATGTATGTGAAAAGATGATATCTGTAACTTAATAACTTAATCTCCCCAAGTAAGCTGATTTCAGGAGCAATATTGCATGTGTGAACGCTAGTAGCAGGACAGCTTTACACCCAAGCCTTCTGGTGGTCCCCTTACCTTTTACTGTTCCTGACTTGACTCTTCTAATATTTGTTGTTGTTTCCATTCTTCTCCTTTATTTTGCTTTCCAGTCTCTGATCTAATTATCCAAAGACATGTTTTCAAGTATTGGTATTCTTAAAGCAATCCAAGTTGCATGCAGAAAATACTGGAATTCTCATTTGATTTAGAACGTGTTTGTTCAGTGCATTCTTTGTCTCTTACAACTTTTCTCAGTAGTTAATTACATCCTTAAAAGTATGTAATCTTATGATGTAAGTTGCTTAATTTTAGTTTTCAACTGATGAATAATGTTATCTTTAAGTGGTATATTTTGAATTGTCTCTGAATAAGTATGGTGTATGTCTAGAGGCTGCAATCAAATTCTAAATTTTCTTTTAAACCTGTAACTTGATACAGTCTTTTTGCAATTGATACAAGAGATTTCCGCACTTTTAATTAAGGGTATTCTGGAGAGCCATTAAGACTCTTCCCTGAGCCTGCTCCAACTTAACATCCCTTTCTGAAGCTGTAGATGCCATACTGCAAAAAGAACGGCAGTTACGGTAGATTCACAACTACATACATGAAATAAGTCAGTGTCCATTTTCTTAAGGAAGACTTTTCTCATTGATAGCACTGGGAATCACATTAGCTAGCTTCTGTAACAGTGGAAACTAGGTCCAGTGACTTTGCTATATTAGTACTGTAATTTCACCAAAAAGAAGAAAACGTATTGATATGTGTTCCAGCTGGCACAGAAGAAGGTTCTGTGTGTCTTCTTCCCTTCCCTTCCCTTCCCTCTGTACATGTAGTCTTAAACATATTATTTTTTTTTAAGTAGCTGATGCTGGTGAGTCCTTTCACATTTGCTGTATCCTTTCTGCAGTGTTTACTTCTGACTTATGTGAGATCTAAACTTAGACTTGAGACATAGAAACCCAGTACAGCACCTTGTTTGTTGAGATGAGTTTCCTACCCGCCTGGTGTTTGATTTCTGTCCCCTTGCTTGCAGCACAGAGAGCATTGCTAAGGCCAGTGTGCAGCCCCAAGCCGGACCGTTCAGCTCATCAACTGGAAAAGGGAACGGGACAGGGACCTGGTTGATCCCTTCCTTGCAGGATGACCAGAGTTAAAACTTTCTGTGATGTGACCTTACAGTGTATAGGAAGAAATGTGCCTAAAACAGTGAAAGAAAAGCATCAGTGTTATTGTACAGGGCAGTGATGTACAGTGATATACTCCACTACAGTATTAAGTGTCATAATGCTGATCAGCCTATAGTAGATGCAGCACACGGCTCCATGGATGATGTAGGGTTGTTTCATAGGAAGAAAATGAAAGAACTTAGCATGTTTTCCTTACTAAAACAGGCCAGAGGAGGATATTTATTACATTGTTAAAGATCGTGTGTTTCTCCTGCACCAAGTGTTCTTAATTTTACATCCATTTAGAGCCTGAAATTAAATTTGATCCATGTTATACTTGCTAAAAGCAAAACAAAGCCTTTGGCACCTGTAATTGGTGCCGCAGCTGTTTATAGTAAGAGTTGACTTTGCAGTATTTGGCAGAGCAGGAGATATCAGGAATATGTCTCTCATTCCCACTCCCCTTTATTAATGGGGAAAGAACAAAGGGAAGATTCTCCCTTGAAAGGCATGTCTTGATAAATTAATGGGGTGTTTCTTCTGGTCTGAGGCACTCAGTGTTAAAAGTTTAAAAAGCTTAATTTTGTGTTTTCAGGCAATATTTTTACAACCCTTAAAAAACCTTTGCACAGAGATAGTCCCTACTGTGAACTATGGAAGCTATACATACTTTGTGGGGAGGGGAGAAGGTATCTCAAAGATTCTTCCAAAGAGGAGCCCAGTTCATTTAATAACTTTATCAGAAAGGAGAAGTTGGTTTATCAGTTGGGAGTAGGTTGCTGTCAAGTAGAAAAAGGCTTTTTCTGATCTATATTCTTATCCAAAGTACAAACATTTGGAGAATATTATATTTATTATGACCAGGTTTTAGCAATGCGTTAAATATGCAAAAAATATTCTTGTGTTCTGTCCAGTGGATTTTATGGGATAGTCCATCAGCATTGCTTCAACTCTGCAGTTTCAGCAGGCTTGGACAGATACCAGGAAGTAGGGTGCGTCAGATTAATGCAGGTGATAAGAAAAAGAACTCAGTTGTCCAGTATTGCATGTTGAGCAAAAGTTTTTGTGTGTGCATGAGGTGAAGGAGGGAGGACCCTTGAGATGGGTGAGTGGAGTAAGGGAGTGTTAATTTGCAGAATTTTCTTCTTCATATGGAAGACTGAGGAAGAGAGCATGATGTTCTTGATGTACATTAAACAAAAAGACTTTGTACTTGTCAGGAGGTCAGAAGATCATGGTAGTTACGAAGTTCCTGTGTGAGCAGCAGATGGCTTGTTTTCACATCTCAGGAAGGACTCACCGTCACAACCAGGTCTCACTGAGAGTGAAGTCTCTTATTCAAAAAAATCTAATGAAAATATCAATGTACAAATGATTCCTCCTAGGAGTTCTTCTTCTTTGGTCTCTCTGCATGAAGATCTACTGTGAGAGCCCATCTTTCTGCTACTGCTTCCTATTTTGTCTAGGGATCTTCCTGATGGCTCCCCTGCGGAGCCTGATAATTGTATTACTGGCTGCCGAGCCCTGACAGGTCGTGTGCAGAAGAGCAGTGGATGTCCCTGTGCTGGCTTCGAAGTCTTCCTTCCTAGACTTAGCTGCCATTCTTACAAGCTGGGGTGGTAACTGGTTTTGGTAGAGTATCTTCTAGTTTTAAGATACATCATTTGGAAGGAAAAGAGCCCCAGGGATTTTATTTGTAAAAGAGGTAAATAGTTATCAATGTCTTCAAATATTATTCTAATACCAGTGCTAATTCATGGAGCTCCTTGGCAAACTGAACAAAATGCTGGCTTAAAAGCCATTTTCCATGCTTACTGTTGAGGATTGCCACTGGGATTTTATTTTTATGTTGTTCACATTACAGTGAGAAATACATTATCAGTAGAAGGATCTTTCTGAAAGAGAGTCAGCTAATGAAAACCCTTATGCTGCCTGAAGAGCTGTTTCCTATGCGGCTGTACGTAGACTCCTACATTCTTCAGAATGTCCACTTTGAACTAAATCCGTGGGGCAGGAGTTCACAGAGCAAGTCTCAGTCCCACTCTGGGAAAGCTGGATGTTTGACTAGAATTAACTGCCTTGAACCCATTGTGCTTGAATTACTTGGAGAGAATAACATGTTTGTGTACAGCGAACTCCTGTGCAAATACCATGGTAATAACCAAAGGTACTGTGCCTGAGGATAGAAAAAAAAATGCCAGCTCTTTGGGAAACAGAGAAAGAGAAGGAATGCGAGGAGGCAGGGAAAAGAACAAAGATGCTGGCTGTCATGGGGCTTTTCTTTTGTGACTTTTTTCTAGCAGTGTGAAGGGAAGAGGGGAGTGTGAAAGTAGGGCCTAATGTGAAGGGGAAGATGGAGCTGTTTTTCTTCTTGTCCCAGAGAGCTATAATAACTATTGTAATACCTCTACTGGCACTCCTTCTTATAAAGCAAGGCCGTTGCTGAGCTGCCAGATCTCTTGCTGTGTGAGATGACACATTAATACTCAGCTTATTGGAGCAGGTTCTTCAGTTTTGTGCAGGTTGTTTTCCATGTCAGAGCAAAAAGATCTCTTTGTACTTTCTGTTCTCCTTCTGGGTTATTTTTTGTAAGTGGGAGAAACTGGAAGAGCATCTCCTTGGACCCTGTCAGAGATGCTTTTGATGGTGTTCCAGAGGAGAGTGTCCTTGTCAGATTATGAAGACATGTTTTTCAACCCTGTATCTCCCTTGTTCTGGCTTGGGGTCAGAGAGTCCAGCTTCACCTCGGATCCTCTAGTAGCCATCAGTGCAGTCTGTACCAGTACCACTGCCCCAGGCTTGACAGAGACCTTCTGCAAGTAGCTGTGTCAAAATATAGCGAGCAGGTGGGAAGGAAATACTGTTTGTTTTAGCAAGGTAGTGGGTCAGAAATAAAGAATAGAAAGAGTACAAATTCCTCTGCTTAATTGAATTATGTTATCACTACCTAATGTTCTTTTACTGTACAGGAATTTTTTTATGTAATACAGATTCAATCCTTTGTTTATTTTTAAATCCTGTGGTTTTAGGAAACGTACCAATCTTAATTTGCCAGTTCTAGTAATTAATTCTAAGAATCAGCAACAACCTAACACTCCCAGCTTTTGTTCTCGGCAAGTTGCTCTGCCCAAGTTATTCTGGCCAGCTCTCATTCCCACAGCATGCTCACTCTTGAGAAGCAGCAAGTGCTTACATCTTCCTTTTTCGACGTTTCCAAAATCCAAATAAACCCTACTTCCCCCAGAAGATTTTTCTCAATTCTTCTTTAACTCTGACTCTTTGCCTGGATAAGCCCCAATTCAGACTCGCTTCCCTTTACATTCCCGTGGCAGATAGCTCTTACGTAGGGCAAAAGTTCTGACCTGCCTTGCCTTTGAGGATCATTTCACCTGCTAATGAATCTGTGGTCCTGCCTGCCAGAACTGCTTGTCCCATGGCTGGTAACCACACGAAAACCTTGCCTGCATTCCCAGCTGCTCGCTCCTGTCTGCAAACCTAGGCAAGCACCGTCCTCAGCTCCAACTGTTGTTCACCTCATATCACCTCCCTGGGCTCACCTCCCATCTGCCGGGAATCTCAGTTACGTGTGAGTCAGGGAGGACCAACCTTAGCAAACGGCAGACTCCAACCTTACAGCTTTTGCAGATTGTATCAACCATGGAGTGTCTTTGTTTCGCTGCAAATGAGGTACGGAGATGGTGAGGGAGGTTTTGTGTTGGTTTTTAAATAATGTCATTCATCTGTGTATCTAACTTCTAATCTCAGAGTTGGTGAGTTTAGGATCTTGGGGGTAATATATTAAGTCTGTGTATGAATGTTTGGAACTGGAGGGTTTCAGATGAGAGCTCGTCTTTTGCAAGCCAAGTCCCTTGCTGGTTGCTTATTTATGCAGGGCACCGAGCTTGCGTGCTACTTCAGACTAAAAGGTGTATTCCAGGTCACACAACTGAAAATGAGTGCTTGTTCTACAGCTTCTGTGAGGGGAGAACTGGCTGAGCAGAGGCAGAGTACGAATGTTGCCTGCACTTCGTTCTTGTTTTGAAGAACTAACCAACCAAGAGATAATGGAGGGGGAGCGTAAAGAGGGGGAGAAACCTCTTCCAAATTTCATGAACATTGCTCTGGACATTCTTAATAAATGCTTTTTATTTTCCATAGTTTTACAGTAGAAACCAAGATAGGTAGTAAACAGTTATTTGGTACAATACTGGCTAGCTGATATTAAATTTTCTAGAAAATAAGGGAAGAGCAGTGTTTGTCTTTATCTGGCAGATATTTCCTCTATGTAAGCACCAGGTGGCATTCTTACCATTATTATGATCAGAAGTTACTATTTTCCATTTCAGTTTTATAAATTTCATCTTGTATCAAGATGAATTCAGATATTCTCTTTTCTGAAACATGGTTTTTGAGCTCTGTCAAAAAATACCTGCTTGGTTAAAGCCTGGCTGGTGGTCTAACTTGTTTTGCTACCTAATGAGGAAGATTCTTTTCAGAACCTTTGTACAAGTCCTTAGGTGTGTAGTGACAGTGTTACAGTCTTGTAGGTATGTATCATCCTGTGTCTAAAGAATGTTTTGCTCACTCTCTCCCTCCCAAACCCAGCACCATTTCATGGTCTTGATATCAGTTTCTCCTTGAGCAAAAATCTTGCAAGCCTGATCTTTTATGTTTTTATAACCGACTCTTAAAAGAATCTTGTAAAAATGAGTACTCCGAATTGTTGTTTAGTATAATTATGTATTTAAGTAATTGTCGTAAGAAGTATTTCCATAGATTGAGATTTTTTAGAAGTTCTTCCTGGTGCAGGTATTTACTAGGAATGTTTTTCCTGCTTTTCCTCTAGGTCCTGTCTGCAGTATATGCGTATCATCTTTTGGAGCAAGACCAGTAGCAATCTTCAGTGGCTTTATGGTGGCCGGGGGCCTCATGATGAGCAGTTTTGCACCTAACATATACTTTCTCTATATTTCTTATGGGATTGTTGTCGGTAAGAAATACCTACCCTTCATATAGAGGTTTAATCTTTATTATTTTGAGTCTTGGTTTCTGAATCTGAAATGAGAGTCTAATTCACAGAGATAGCCTGGGACTTGATTTATCAAGAAATACTTTACTTCGGGGCAAGGAGGGATGTCACACAGGCAGGCTGTTACCAGGTAGTGAAAGATAAAGGCAATGCATGTGTTCATCAGGGTAGAAAGCAGTTTATCTTCTGTTGACACATTTGTTAGAGATGGAGACGCTGAGGTCTTACCGAAGGGGTGCAATCAAGCAGGTCTTTTGCAGGCATGAAGTGCCAATCTTAAAAGAATAACATCTCTTCTGGAATTTTGACATGTACTTATTCTAATTTGATAAATTAGAGAATATTAGGGAGCAGTGTTGTTCTCCACATAACTGCATTGAACCTAAAACACTGTGCTAGAGGCACGAAAGTGCTGTTCTCCTAGCAGGTGGTGACCTGCCCCTCTGTGCTGCAGAGGGCTGCTGTGGGTGGTTTATCAAATTAACTGTGTCAGGAATCCAGGCACCTCGCTGGCCAGCAGGGACCCAGCAGCGTGCTGGCTCGGGCACGGTGCCACACAGATGCAGCTCTCCTGTTTTCTGGGCTGAAAGCCATGTAACCCTTCCACATAGCACAGAACCTGAGCTGCTGAACTCCTCAAACCCAGCCTGCTCCGCACAGGCTCTGCAGCCGGGGATGGTCGGGGGAGAGGGAGGTGGGACAGTGCAGGCAGCTTAATGGCCCCGACAGTGTGTGGCTGGTGCTGAGCCAGGGTTAGAATGTACCTCTGTGACCAGGGTGCACTACTGTATTATCTGGGGAATAAAAAGGGGCATTCGTTTCCCAGAGTATGTAACATGCTTTATTTCTAACTCTTTTTCTCAAGGACTTGGATGTGGCCTTTTGTATACCGCAACAGTTACCATCACTTGCCACTATTTTGACAAACGCAGAGGCCTTGCACTTGGTCTGATTTCAACAGGTATGACCTTTAATTGTCATTCTCTCTAACTTTTAAACTCTGATGCAGCTACCATTACTCTGGCAATAGAAACCGGAGATTATATTTTTCTCAGTTACTTCCTGAAGTACTTAAGTCAAAACATCAGTAGCAACGAACAGATAAAATCAGGCTTCAGATGAAATAGTAACTACACTTGCAGGTGTGTGGTATGGGTTATTCATATAGATGAGAAAAGGATATTCACTGAAATGAAAGCAGACTCATGAGTAGTTTGGGCTGTGTGCCATGGGTAATAAGAGGGGAAACTTTCCATAGAGCTCTCTTCTTCCTCTGCTTTCTTACACAAGAGAAAGAGGTTGGAGCTGCAGGATGTAAATGCTGGATCATCATAACCCCACATTAGCGGTACCTTTAAAAGAGTAGTTGAAGTCTAGGCTTAATGTTTTTGATATTATTTTCCTTTCCAATCTCAAAGAAAACTAAATTCTGAAATCTTCCAAAAGCGCATCCCAGCTTTTTGTCCATGTGTGTTAAAGGGATCCTTGAAAAACAAACCTCTGATAATACAATGAAAATTCTTTGAAAGATGCTGAGCAATCTTTCTCATCCTCTTTCTGGGTCTTTAGGTTGAGTGTTGTCCTTTACACCAAGAGGAATTGCTTAATTAATGGACCAAGTAGGACCTGTTAAAGAAGGCTGTTGTCCCATGCCTTGCTTTTTGTATTGTATAGTCTCTCCTCTGATCTGTTTTCTCAAGTAGCTGTTAATGAGGAGAGGCCTGGTCAGTACAGTCATTGCTGTGAGATATTAATGCTGGATCTACACCAGTGGAATAAAGGGGAACTTCTGCAGAAATGTTCCTTGGAATCATTTTCAGTGGCTTTTGTTGGGATTCCAGGTAGTTTGCCTTAAGGCCTGATCTTATTGAGTCCTGGTTGATTTTAGTACCTGGAAGACAAAACAAGTCTGAATTTTAGAATTTTTTTTTTTTCCTGTGTTTAGCACTGAAATATATAAATGACTTTAATATAGCCTAGAGCCAGTTTTCAGCAAATCATTTTACTTTAAAGTTTGTCTTTAAATTGACTTGAAAAAACAATGCTCTGTATTTGTGAGTGGACATCCATTGATTAAAATGGATCTATGCTCACTTCAGGCGAGAGCTTTTTCTTTAAATTCATGGGATTGCATAAAATGCTTGTGTTCATAGTAATTCCTTACTCTTCAGTGTTTTCTTCTGAATAACCAAATTTCTCAAATGCATGTTTGGCCCTGCAGAGCTTCAGAAATGCCTTTGGAGTAAGATCACACCATGTGAGCTCCACTCCTTAAACATCAGGCAGTCAAGGGCTGTTTCTAGGAGGGCTCTTGGTGAGCCCCTGGTCTCTTCCTGCCTTAGAGAAGGAAGGTGGCAGCGAGAAGGAGAAAGGGGAAAATGTTGATGTGTGAAATTTTAACTGTGAGAACTCAAAATGGCACCTGAAGGGATACATGTATGTGAGTGCACGGCAGAAGGATGGCTTAATAGTTCTTTGAGGTTTTTCATCAGATACAGTATTGATCCTGCTTGTTTTTAAAGTGTCTGGTGGTTTTAATCATCATAAATTGTTCAGAAGGCTTTTTATTTTGTGGATACTGCATAAAGAAACTGTAATTTCAAGAGTGATGATAACTTACCAGTTCATTATACTGGGGAGAGAGGAGCACAAATGACTCACTGTTCCTGTGACAGTATATCTATGGCTGCTGAAATGTAGAAGTGTGTTAGTATTGAAGAATGTTCTCAGTTCTTCAGTTTAAACTGATCTTATTTTCTTTTTATAGGCTCAAGTGTTGGACTCTTTATATATGCAGCATTGCAAAGAGAGCTTATTGATCTATACGGACTGGATGGCTGTCTGCTAATAGTTGGCGCTCTGTCTCTAAATATATTAGCATGTGGCAGCCTAATGAGACCATTGGATTCATCTGATTCCCCTCCACCAGAAAAAACATGCGTAGACAAAGTCCCAGATCAATATTTTGTTTACCATGAAAAAGAAAAGACCATTGAAGAAAATATAAGCATCCTTGAAAAAGGCTACATTGATGAAAAAAGTGCGAACAATATGCCTGATTACAAACAGGATAGCATTTTAAATAAGAATGTATTAAGCTCAATAAATGTAAATGAGAAAGACACTTATAAAAAGAAAGTTGTAGAACAGACAAACTTCTGCAAGCAACTTGCCAAAAGGAAGTGGCAGCACTACTTGAACTACTGGGAGGAAACTGTGGTTCTTTTTAAGAACAAAGTATTTTCAGCTCTCTTTGTTGCCATCTTGCTCTTTGATATCGGTGGATTTCCTCCTTCTCTGCTCATGGAAGATGTAGCAAGAAGTGCAAACGTTAATGAAGATGACTATCGTATGCCCCTTATTTCCATTATAGGCATTATGACTGCTGTTGGCAAACTTACTTTAGGAATACTGGCAGATTTTAAGTGGGTTAACACTTTGTATCTATATGTAACTACCTTACTAATGACAGGAGTGGCCTTGTTTGCAATTCCATTTGCCAAAAGTTACCTTACATTAGCGATGCTTTCTGGGATTTTGGGTTTTCTTACTGGGAACTGGTCGATTTTTCCGTATGTAACAACAAAGACTGTGGGAATTGAGAAACTGACTCACGCGTATGGGATCCTGATGTTCTTTGCTGGACTTGGAAATAGCCTCGGACCACCAATTGTAGGTAAGGTCAAGGTAAATACTATAAAATGAACATGAGCTTGTCAGGACCAGACAGAATTAATTTGCATTCGAGTCGTTCTAGTTGGTCCTAATAACAACGGAAAGATGAAATCAAAATCTTCAACAAAAATTGAAGTTTGTTTTGCTTGAGTTGGTCAAGCTGATTGGTTTTGGCTCTGATGAAAAGCACGTTTCATGTCTAAGTGGTCAAACTGCATTTTAGATTTGGCCTTTTTGTTGTTTTTTGTTTTTTTTTTTTTCATGATGTTTCTCTAACTTGCAGTGCTGTGTTACATTTAACTCCTCACTGATGTGCTTCTCTCTTACTTTCACCCTCAGGTTGGTTTTACGACTGGACGCAGGAGTATGACACTGCATTTTATTTCAGCGGCTTTTGTGTCTTACTGGGTGGGTTTCTTCTGCTGTTGGCAGCGTTACCCTGCTGGAATGCCTGTACCAACCAGAGCTCAAAGCTGCCTCCAAATACTTACTCCTACAAAGTTGCATCTAGCGCTTAGGTGACAACTGGAAACCCCTTTGTGCTTTTTTATATTATACAGCAAAGTATTTTAGTAATTTTCCACTTATTTATGAAGCCCAAAAATCTTCTTCCACCAGAAAAATTCCATTGTTTCTTGTTTTTCCGTTCCTTTTTCTTTATTTCTTTTTTATTTTATTTTTAAGTACAGTCTTATTTTGTCTACTATGCACTGTGTTTTCAGCCTTTGTCTACTGTAATTTCCTTTCACCCTGTAAGGGGTATATTCTGCTGTATTATCAGCTGTACTTTTTTTTTAAAGGGGGATGGTGCGGAGGGGTGAAAACTTTGAAGCCAGAATGAAAACCTGTTCCCTACAGGAGAAGGCTGGCATTTCTGTCACCTTTTATAGGTCTCCAAGTTGCACAATCAGACTTTACAAAACAAAAATTTGCCTTATTAGAATGTAATACTGTGGCAAGGTGCTTCTAACATCATGCTTAGATTAACTTTTTGTCTTTTTAAAGTTTCTCCAATTGACAATGAAGTGCCAATTGGGGGAGGGAGAAGACGGGGAACAAAACCAACCTTGTGTTGCATAACTGAAGTGAACTTTATGATGAAAGTAAAGATTCTTACTACCACTACAACTAGAACTATGTTTATAAAAATTGCACATTTTGTGAAGTCTGTTTTTAAAACTGTTGAACCAAAACCTTTTAAACCAAGGAATAAATATGATTGTTGAAACCACAAAAAGAACCGCTGACTTGGTTATGCAAGTTCATAATCTTTAGATCGGAGCTGGCGATGTGCTTACAGAAGTTCACAGGTGAGTGTTTCTAAGCAGGTCACTCACCGTCTGGCAGTACTGGGGGCAGCTCTTTTTACACAAGTACAGTTCAGTAGGTTGAACCTGCTGCAGAGAGCTTAGTAGTAGAGCTTTAAACAAGGTAGACTTGATGAAAAAGGGAAAAATGTGACAGCAATGTCATCTTTGCTCTTTCATTTTTGGAATGGACGCAACAAAGAGAAGTTAGCAACAGGGAGCTAGAAAAAGTGTGGGACAGGAATAACAGAAGAGGTGCTGGGGAAGCTGAGGTGGACAGAGAGCCGCAACACTTGAACACCAAACAGGCTGATAAAGAGAGAGCCCCTGAAACCCTGCCCAGATCCTGGCTGGCTGCAGGCTAGCTCTGTGTGTATGTGTTTGGCTTTTTACTTTTAAGCCAAGGCTGGTGTGACTGGGCGAAATGTGTGAGGCTGAAGTCCCTCCTGAGGCAGGAGGTGCTACAGGGAAGGCAGGATGACTCAGCTCGGCACTGCCCTGCCTGCCCTGTGCAATAGATGTTGCTTTGGCAGCTGTTCCCGTGCCAAAGATGTGTCTGGTTGCTCTTGCATAGTAGTCACAGAAATCTCCTCTCCACCTGCGTGCTTCGGCTTCTTGCTGTAGGTTTAAAGTTTAGTGGAGCCTGTTGGGAAGCCTTGGGTGAGGTAGAAAAGTTCTTAGTCTTGGATTACATCCTCTATGGTTGCCTGCAAATGCCCAAGTAGTTCTTAGCCATACTATGTGCCTCATATGTCTGCTGTGATTCTGGCTCATAAATAATCCTTAAGATAAAAACCAGGCACATAATGAGCAACCTTTTTCATCAAAGTGCTATGCACAGTTACTGTGTTTGCAGACCTCATTAACCAAGAGCGATGTAAGGTCTGAGTGGGGCCAGCCATAAGTGCAAGTAATGTTCCCTCTTGTGGTCCAAGGCAGAAAAATCCAGCTTGGTTTCAGACAGCTTTTGCTGACTTGCTGGGATTCACTTATGTTTGTTTGTATTAAAATTTGACAAAAATAAAGATGCAGTTAGTTTGTCTCTATTTTTTTTTCTTCCATTTGTCAGCTGGGTGTAACTGCTGTGTGGGTTTTTTTCCTGGATTGCTTATTCAGTGCATGTGGAAAAAATACTGAGTATTCAATATAGGCATAAATGCAACTCCAGTTCCAAAATGGAGCCCTGGGTATCTGATGTGGATTTGCACCCATTTTCTGTGCTGTATGGCAGCTGTAGTCAGATTTCACAGCATGCATATAAAAGAAGTACCATGTTTTACACATCTTACGTAAACTGCGGTGATATACTGCGTATAATCAGGTTATGTGTGCCTTCAGATTAATATCTTATAAAGTCTCTCAATTCCTGCCAACAATACATTCTGAGCACTTTAAAGATGAAATTGATGTTAAATTAGTTGTCAGTTTGTTTGAAAAAAATCACCTGAAATTAATGTTAATGATTGGGCAATATGGAGCATGCTTCTGCAATGGAAATGGTGTCTATTATTAGGCAGCTTGGTATGTTTGGAAATATGGCTAGTGATCTATGATAGTTTCCTGATGTAACCCTACCCATTGGTGAGGAAAGAGCCCTGGATGTTGAAGAATTTTATATTGCCACAGCAGGCAATATGTCTTAGGACTCCTGGCCCTGGCCAGTTAGTTGAGCACTGTGACTATACTAATCTTGACTTTAGCTGATAAGACCTAAGATTTAATCTTTCATTTTTTTGCTTTTTTACTTTTTTTTTTTAATTTTTATTTTATTTTATTTTTTTCTAGCTTTGCAGGGTTCCTTTCCAGTAAGAGATTTTCAGAGATTCAGAGATGCTGCGACTTGAGTGTTATCTGAGAGGCTTTCCTCCTCTTGTCTGGCAGGCTTCATTCAAATCACCCCGTAGGTTCAAATGTTTTTTGGAAGGTGGCAGGAGGTGCAACATGATTATCTGTGCCTCTTTGCTTGAAAAGCAGGTTATCAGCATTGACAGAGTGGTAGAGGTAGGTAAGTACACAG
This sequence comes from Numenius arquata, assembly GCF_964106895.1. Classification (NCBI taxonomy): domain Eukaryota; kingdom Metazoa; phylum Chordata; class Aves; order Charadriiformes; family Scolopacidae; genus Numenius; species Numenius arquata. Next base: position 14,688,215 of record NC_133585.1, on the reverse strand, counting down.
TTCTGCCATGTAGAATTAAATTCTGCATCCTCTTGAGTTTTATAGTCCCTGACAAACAGATCTGGAGCTGAAAGCATGAGATGCTTAGATAATTACTCTTTATTGTAAAAGAAAAAATTATTGTTTATTGCATAAATTAATTGGTTACTGTGGACTCAGTCATTAATAGAATGTAGAGCTTGAGGGTCGGCAGGCTCTACAGAGGGACCTGGACAGGTTGGACCAATGGGCCAAGGCCAATGGGATGAGGTTTAATAAGGCCAAGTGCCGGGTTCTGCATTTCGGTCACAACAACCCCAAGCAACGCTACAGGCTTGGGGAAGAGTGGCTGGAAAGCTGCCTGGCAGAAAAGGACCTGGGAGTGTTAGTGGACAGCCGGCTTAACATGAGCCAGCAGTGTGCCCAGGCGGCCAAGAAGGCCAACGGCATCCTGGCCTGTATCAGGAATAGCGTGGCCAGCAGGAGCAGGGAAGTCATCGTGCCTCTGTACTCGGCACTGGTGAGGCCTCATCTCGAGTACTGTGTTCAGTTTTGGGCCCCTCACTACAGGAAGGACATTGAAGTGCTGGAGCGTGTCCAGAGGAGAGCCACCAAGCTGGTGAGGGGTCTGGAGAACAAGTCCTATGAGGAGAGGCTGAGGGAACTGGGCATGTTTAGTTTGGAGAAGAGGAGGCTGAGGGGAGACCTCATTGCCCTCTACAACTACCTGAAAGGAAACTGTAGAGAGGCGGGGGTTGGCCTCTTCTCCCAAGGGAATAATGACAGGACCAGAGGAAATGGTATGAAGCTGCGGCAAGGGAGGTTTAGATTAGATATTAGGAAGAATTACTTTACTGAGAGAGTGGTCAGGCACTGGAACAGCCTGCCCAGGGAGGTGGTGGAGTCACCATCCCTGGAGGTATTTAAGAAACGTGTAGACGTGGCTCTTCAGGGCATGCTCTAGTGCCCGGGATTGTTGGTTTGTGGTGGGGTGTTGTGTGTGGGGTTTAGTTGATGGATGCTGCTTTTTTTTTTTTTTTTTTTTGGGGGGGGGGGGTTGTTGTTTGTTTGGTTTTGTGTTGTGTTTTTTTTGTTTGAGTGTTTTTGTTTTTTTTTTTTTTTAATGTGGTTGGACTCGATGATCTCAAAGGTCCCTTCCAACCACTAAGATTCTGTGATTCTGTGATTCTGTGATCTTAAGAAAATGTATTGTAGTTAGCAAAACGCAAGACAAATGAAACTGTTAAATTTTATTAGATTTAAAGTCTTTTCTGTGTCTTGTGCAATTGATGGTCTTTATGGTTAGCTGCAAAACCGGATTACATTCCTTTGGTAGCTGTTAATTTGTCTGCATCGTGCTGGTACTGGATTCCTGCATCACGTATCATAGAATCATAGAATGGTTAGAGTTGGAAGGGGCCCTCCAACCCCCTGCCCTGGGCAGGGACACCTCCCATAGACCAGGTTTGCTCAAAGCTCCATCCAGCCTGGCCTTGAACAGTTCCAGGGAAGGGGCAGGTACTGACACGGAACAGTGTGCTGCGTAAGGGCTACAGATCACACACTATAAAAATTGGCTGAGATGTTTGCATAGCATTAAACTGACACTGAGGTATTTTTTTATTTGAAAGATATTTCACTGAAAGCTTTCAGGAGGGCTTGTCTGGTGAATATGTTGGGCTGAGCATGATACTGGTCAGATTAAAAACAGCAAAAGATAAATCATACAGAAATTGGACAGGTATGTCAAAGGAAGTGGCACAACCTTCTTTGCAGTATGAAATAGAATTCCTCAGATTGCAAGGACTATTTCAGTGATGTTCTGCTGTAATCTTCATTAATTATGCTGAAGAGCCAGGTTAAAGGTTTGTCAGACTTCTTATGAGAAATAACGTTTAGAGATGTGGCAGTATGCTCTCTTTTGGAAGAAAGATATTTGTGCTTTTAAATTGAAATAGTTCGTAGAAGCTGATACTCAGATGCTGATCTCATACCGTGCTATCTCACGTAATGATTTTGTTGCAGGAACTAAATCATAGAATTGGTTTGGGTGGAAGGGACCTGTAAAGATCACCTAGTCAAACCCCACTGCCATGACATAGTGATTTCAAGTTTCTCCAAATAGCTGGTCTGCTTCTGGTTTGTTGTCACTTTCAAGGCTCTGTGGGGAAGTCTTGACTCCTTTCATTTATGTTCTTGTTGTAGGGCCTCGCATTTTCTGCAATAGCTTCTCATGTTGTTTTTTTTTTATTGTGTCCACGTTTTTTTGCAGCAACACTGTTGGTCAGCCTCAACTATCTTTGTTCGATTTTTGGAGTATTTTCTTTCTTGGGTTTTTTTCATTAGCACAAAATAATCACATCAGTACAAATTTACTTCACTAGCCCTAAAATAATTTCACATTGCCAGAATCTAAAGGCCAAGATGTCTGAAGTGAAGCAGCTCATTGAAATTCTCAGCCACAACTATAGAATCGGAACCAAATATGACTGATATGAATGCAGATTTTTCAACTTCTCTGCCTGCAGATGCTCAAGACTTCATTTAATGAGGAATGGGAGTCTTGTGCACGTGTGATAAGGAAGAGTTGAAGACAGGACAAATCTTTTGGCTCTCTGGTCTCACTGCTGAGCTTTCTCCTTTTTGGATCTCCTGTGTCAGGTGCCGCTTTTGTGCTGTGTGCGTTGCAGTTTTGTGAGCTTGCATAAGGTGAGAGCTAGGAGAATCACATGCCTGAAGCCTGAGATTTAATGCTTGGATACCTCACTTAGCAGTCAACGAGGAGTATCGTTCAATGTGGTCGTCAAATTTGTACCGTGGGCGTCTTCAAGGGAGCGTCCCTGTAGCTGTTCCTCGCTGAGCCCCAGTGACGCTGCAGCAGGATTAACTCCAGTGAGTTTTCCAGGCCATAGTTTCAAGTTGTGTTTCCTGCCAGTGGAAGGGCTTGTTTAAGGCATCCAACAGTGCATTATGGTGGGTGCTGTGTTGTAGACCCACTCAGGGGACCCCTAGAAATGCTGCTTTTTGTAACTGAGATGAGCTTGTTCTTACAATAGGGACTCACTCACATGTCAGTACTAGCACAACAAGCTGTGGTGTGGCCACAGTCCACCAGTGAGAAGGAGCTTGGAGCAATTCCTTTGTGAGCTGCCCTGTGCAGTGAGACTGCAGCCTATGTTGTTCGCAGCTGCCTTTGGCTCCAAGCTTAATCTTGTTTGTCATAGTTAAACCTGCAAAAACATTTTTATTTTTTTTAGTTCAAATTAACGTTGTGTGTCCCCCTGCCCTGTTTCTCTCATTGCAGGCTGAAACTCTTGCCTCCTTTTCTGGTGTCACAGCTCATTTTGAAAAGTAAACATGTTTTCAGTGATTAACAGCAATGACTAGGAGATGTTGCTGAGTAACAAGGTGAATACCTACCCCCGTGTTTTGTAAATGGCCAGTGCTCTGACCAACTCTGTATTTACAGATCATATCTAAATTGTGTGGGGGTTTTGTGGTTATAACTTTAAAATTTGGTATATGACTTGCATATCAAGTTGTATTAGGTCACGCTGTCTTCCATTGGAATCATATTACTTTCCTGTTTAATTAAAATGTCCCTGGGTTAGAGTGGCTGTCTCCCTGCTTTGCATTACTTAGAGGACCATCTTTGCGAGTCAGGATAACTGAAATCATCTGGCGTGTCTTGAATTACAATAAGTACCATGTATAAGATTATGCAAGGGTTCATAAAAATTCTTCAATTAATATTTGCTTCAAATAAAACAGGGTTATGTGGAGGTGCTGCCAGGGATCAAGGGACAATTTATGATACTGGGCTTGACAATCTGGTATCTCCCCAGGTACCATCAATTAGAGGTAACAATTAAGTAGTTATTGTTTTGGGTGTATGGATGACCATTTTTGCTACCAAAAAGATTCCTGGAAGAGAGAGATGGGGAATAGAGAATTCCCACCAAGCACAGGGTGTACCTTGTTGCTTCAGAAATATGAGACTTGAATTTACATATGACACTGAATTACTGAAAACAGAGTTTCATCACCTCACCTGGAACTGGAAAGCTTGAAGGAGCTGCTGCTGCCATCTCAGTTTCTCTGGAGGGAAGGTCTCCCTTTTGAGGGTCTTCCATCTTTTTTGAGTTTACTCCAATTTTGCTGTATCACACAGAAGGCAGAGTAAATTGAACGTAATAGACAAGACCAGCTCACTTGAGACAATGTTGAATCAGTCAGGACCAAAGGTATTGAAATTCTGTGCCATTGGAAAAATAGAAATAAAAACATGCCTCTGCCTAACTTTCACAGGGGTTAAGGCAGTGTCTGTGGTGCAAGACGATGCTGAAGCCTCCACTCCTTTTTCTTCTTTTATCCCCTCCTCAGGTGCTGTGCAAGCTAGAGGCAGAGAGGAGGCAAGGACTAAACATATTTTATTTCTCTACAGCTCTTCAAAGAGGTAATACTGTGTTGGAACTGTATTATTTATGCAAAATGGCAGCATATGGTGCCAGAGATAAATGCTTCAGCAAGAGATTCATAGGCCATGAGCTGTCTAGAGCTGAAGCTGGAAGCTGTTTCCCACCAGCCATGGGAAGCTGCCAGAAAGCGGTGACCAGCTTGTGGATGGAGTCCTACGGGAGATCTGCCTTCCTGGGAGGGTGATGGGGGCTGCAGAAACTGCCCTGATACTTGTAGCTTTTGCTAAAAGTAATCCAACAATTCTAATTCCCTGTGAAAATGAGAAGATAGGGAACAAACCATGATCACAAAAATTTGGTGTTGCTTTGTGTTTTGCTTTTCAGCTTCCTGTTTCTTGGAGAAATGAACGTGGGATTAGCCAAACTGAAAGAAAATTCTCCTTAGTTATTATTTCCTGATTACATTTAAATGCATGTTCGGTGAATGCCAGACAATTAACGGAGTCATGTTGCTTAACTATTGCTATAGTGCCTTATCAGAAAATCCAGTTGCCCTTAACCATGTATGAAAAATACCTGCAGCTAAGGCCGAATATTTTTTGAGTCAGTCTGCACTCCAGTGCGATTGCAATGTTAGAACACCTAGTTCTGTAACCTGCTCTGGAGGGGAGAAGATGCTGCTTATGAGCTGTGGACAGAGGATTTTTCCGATCTTTCTCCTTCAGACTGAAGAAAGGGAGATGAAACAACCACCAGCAGATGGCAAGAAAATCTGCATGGAAAGAAGAATGAATTCTGTTCTCTTACAAATACAAGTTTTCAGCCCAAACTGCTATTCCCATGACTTCCTCTTTTTTGTGCAAACTGCACCAAGAAGCAGACTGAATATTTGCCTTTCTGGCAGGGATGATAAGACTCTGGGGAGGGAGGACAGTTTTTCTTCTCATGATGTAATTCTTTGTTTGTTTTTTTTTTTCCAGTAAGCAATATACACTGTATACACAGGCATATGAACTCAATAGGGAACAGTAGTCAGAATGTCTAGTTGCAGAATAGCCCTTGTGCCTGTGCTTAGTTTTTACCAGATGGGGCCTTTACTGGGTACAGCTATACCTCCAGCTACTTTGGATATATTTTTCCTCTCAAATTTACCCTCTATGTCAAAGTTCGGGGTTTGCTTTCACTCAATTAATTGCCTGAATAGCGAGCTCAGTTATCAGGCTTATTCATGCGCCATTTGAACTTCATGATATAGGCTGAAATGGGCTTTAAATAATTTGTAAGGCCTAAAAGAGAACTTTACTTGCTATTACAATAGTTTTCAGCCCACAGCTGTTTTTGCTGATGTCTGCTCTTTAGCTGCAACAGCAAGATAGTGCCTTTAGATAATGAAGCAATACTGAAACTTGAATGCTGACTTGTTTTCCATGGAACAACATCAAGAAAATTAAGAGGTTTAGGTGCCAGGTGGAGATTAGAGGAAGAAAATGAAATTCAAAACAGGAAGCAGAGAGAGGCAGGCTCCAATTCAACCTTTAAGAGGAGCAGAGTATTGACAGTTATTGACCTGCCAGTTACTTTCGGCTCTGCAAAACCGCCAGGGTAGTGTGCAGTTTTCTGCATGTTTTTCTAAAGTCTTTGAAAGAAAAAATAATGCTAGAGACTTTAATAGGCTGGGGAGGAAAAAAGAAAAGGCAAGCAAACAGCCCAAGCATGCGCCTCCCACTGTTTCGTTGGGCAGTTCTCCACATGCCTGTAATTCAGCTGCCTTGGAAATAGGCTCTGCTGAACCACAGCAGGACACCAATACTTCCATTGCCAGAGATGGGCGCAGATAGAGGGAAGCAACTTCAAGCTTGCCAGGTGGGTTAATGCAGTGCTGCATCTACAGTAACAAAGAGCCTTGGCATGACTCAGGAGACATTTGCTCAGGCACAGCACTGGGCTAATGTGTGCCTGGCTGATGGAGAAGGGGCAGGTCCCTTGCACCTTCCTGGCCCTGGCCATGGAGACATACCCGTCTTTGCCCCTGGGCAACCACATCCTGAGGAGACCTCCCGATCAGCTGTGAGCAGAAGTAAAACAAAGTTAGAGGGGATGCTGCTGGCAGCTGGCAAGAGCTTGCCTGGCAGGAGGGAATGTGGCCTGTTTACTCTCTCCATAATCACACTGGAAAGCAATGCATGTAGCAGCAGGGGAGAGCTGCTTTTGTGTCAGGACAGCAACTCTTCCTTCCTGATAATTTACCTTGGTGAGTAGACGTAGTTGGCAGTCAAAATATTGTGCTGAGGGATATGTGGTAACCATCCTATACGCCTGTACTATGGCTTTTAGCAGCTAAGATGCGGGAAAATGCATACTGGTACAGTAGTGATTAAAATAGAAATACCATTTCTTTCATGGTTCATTTCTTGCCACTGATTACCTAATACTAGATGCTTTTCCCCCCTGTCTGTACTTCTGTCTTGGTTGTAGCTCATATTTCCATTTTTTCTTTTTGTTTGAGACTCGCTACAGTTTCTCTACCAGCTCCGTATACTTTAGAATGTGCATTTTTTCAGAATTTACTCTTTCTTCAGTTTGAAGTGTTTCATGATGAATATGAATAAAATACACAAATGCTGTGTGTCTAAGGCAGCAACGAGAACCAGCTTCGAAGGCTAGTAAGACAGGTTTGTCTGATGGAAGCTCATCCATGTGTATCTGGCCCTGACTGTTTTTCATGATAATTCAGGGATGCTTTTATGGGGTAAGCACACGAGGGTTGTCAAGGCTGAGATGGTGCAACCCTTGCATCATAGTGCATTTAGGAAATGATCACACTGTTCCCAAAAGATTACATAGAGAAAGGAAAAAATACATTCCTGAACGGGACAGTTTTGAGCCAAGGAGTAGACAATATATTTTTTTTCTGTTTTCCTTCTGTTCAGACAAATCGCTAGGGCTTTTTAGTGTTTCCAGTCCTACTTGCTGCAGCTGTCAGCCCTGCAATGTAAGAAGTCAGCACAGACTCACTTGGCATGGGTTTGTGGGCTTGTCATAGTGTTTTATCCTATTTTTATAAAGGTCATAAATTGCAAAGTCAGAGCAATAGTGTTGCCACTTACGCTAGTGACTTGTCTCTGAGCTCCCCGCCCAAAACAAACTGTGCTTTTCAGAACAATTCTGAACAGCGTGTTGGAGTCCTATATCCCCTGCTACAACATCAGCTTCTTTCTCTTGTCTCACAGCGTCGTCTTCTCCCTCAGCTCCTATAGGGTCTGTCTGGCCCTTTTTACCCCATGCTGTTTCCAGGCCCCAGCACTGGGGTGGGCAAGAGACGGCGTACTATGCTGGGGGTCTTGGAGCTGTGGGGTGCTCACCAGCTGGCTGGGGCACATGTGCTGATTTGCCTTTAGGCAGGCTGCAAAAAGCAACACCATTAGCTGTGAGGTCCTGTGGGATGCTACCCTGTGGCCTTCTCCTCCACCAGGCTGGCATTTATTTTGATATATGGGAAGAAAAGGTTTTTTAAAGCAGCTGAAATGACCTGGAGGTTGGTTATGTGAACCTGTAATGTCCAGTGTTCTGAACACCGCACAGTCAGTTCATAATCTTACTGTATCAACAGCATCATTTAGCAACTCCAGCAGAGCAATGGCAGAGGGTCTGGAATGTTTACTACAGATGAGACAAATTTAGTGATGTTTTCATGAGCTCATTAATTTGTACTTAAGGTGTTCTCTGATCTTCTGACACACTGGAAGGGTTTTTCTCTGCAGTTATCCACTTGAAAAAAACAAGAAAAAAGACATAAATACTTTAAATACCTCAAGGCATCACCACAATTAAAATCAAGACATCACAAATTATGTTTTAGGATAACATTAGAAACTAGAAGACAAGCAGTGTGACTGAAATAGCATTTATGGTGGACAATACTTTAAATGAAAAACACACAGTACTGATTTTTTAATCAGTGTTGTATGCCCGCATATGCTGGAAAAGTTGCTTTTGAACTTGTCACTGGATAGTGAGGATAATGTCATGGAGGGGCTGGGTAGCAGTTCCAATTGGATTGAATTTCTTTGCTTCAGGTCAAGCTTTGTGCGTTTATTTATGAACCCCACGATTCTGCTCTGATCCTGAGCAGCCAGCACTCAAAGGCTCCAGTTTGCAAGCTGCTCTTCAGCTGGGACCAGCGGGGCTACTTTCCCCAGTGTTTACTTTGAATCCAGAGCCACCGCAGCCTCCCCAGCTGGATCCAGGCCAGGACAGGGACAACGGTGTGGCCCACGCCACATCCCCGCTGCGGGCTCCCCGCAGGGCACCCGCTCCGGCTGCTCGGCTCTTGCCCACCAAGAAGGGCTTTCTTTCCTATTTGGCTGGATGCTTGGAGACTCCCGCAGCCGAGACACAGATCATCACTAGGTTAGCAGAACAGGCTGCTTGCACTTTTGAAGGAAAACTCTGAAATGAACCATAAAACCTTGGTTAATTATTTTTCTTGCTGCTATTGTTTTTTGCTGCTGCTGACAGTGGATTTACCTCTGCCCTCTCTCGCAGGGATCCTGTCGTTCCATTTAATGCTTCTGTAAAAGAAACTTGTTTTCTAAGGAAGATGACTAAACTTTTCTGTTTTCCTTTCATGTCTATTTTTTCTCTATCTTTTTGAGACATCAGCAGGCCAAAAAAAGCTGTTCTTCCAGTAGCTGGAGGCCATGCCCAGTGAAGAGAGTACAAAAGCAACCCCCAAAGCCCCCCCAGCCCCTCACACCACCCAGGCCGGGGTGCTGCCTTTCCTCACAAGCCTTCCCCCGGGGCGGCAGGGTGTTGGGAGGCCAAAAGTTTTGGTTTTAATTTAGATGTGGCCCTTGAAGTCAGGGTGGCTGCTCAAAGTACCACACATCCTATTCATATAGCTGAAGTCCTGCAGGGACTGACTTTGAGGCTCTGAAGAAAGGGTTTGAATTGCAGCTACGCAGTATGAGCAGTTACATGTTTAATTTGTGCTGCCTGCAGCCTTCTGCTCTTTGTACAACAGCAACACGAGGGGAAATCATCCCTCTGAACAGTGTTACTTTGTACAAAAGAAAAATCCTGTCCAGGGCTTGGGTCTCCATGCTGTCTCTGAAGTGAGGTTTGCAGGACCACCTCTCTGGAGAGCTTCGTGTGCCCTCTAGCTGCTGCAGGCTTTCTGGGAAACTGAAATGTCTTCATTTTCTGTAAGCCCTGCTGAATTTCTCTGTTGGAACCAACAGGTAGGTCTTGAAAACAAATTCTTGAATAATTGCAGTTAGAGGAGCAGTAGAGATTGTGGCTGATTGCAGTTGCCGCTGCCTTGTTTGTCCTGTGATGATACAATAGAAAAAAATTGTGCTTGTTGCTCAGGCCGGGAATTTGTTACTTTAAAAGGTATTTGCCTAGAGTTTACATGTTCAGCTAAAGCAGGGGAGAGTGAGAAGTCAGCACGGTTCCTATGGCATCTAGTAAGATGGAGGGTGCAAATGTGCTGTGGGGTGGGGAGCAAAGAGTTAGAGTAGATGATTTTAAAATTTTTTTTTTTTTTTTTTGCACAGGCCTTTTGTGAGATGTTTCTCTGCAGAGAGCACATTGCTGCTGGCCCAAGGGCATCATTAGCTGGGTCACTGGTGGCTCTGAGCACTTTTTGTCTGTCCCCAGGGGACCCAGCGAAGGTGGGGGAGCTGCTCCTGCCCCAGCTGCCTTTCAAACACAGCCATAAAGTATGTGAGGGCATGGAGGGTGGGAAAGCACTGTTTATGGTGGCTGGAGGGCAGTGGTGGGGCAGAGGATTTGAATGCAGCAGGGAGGGGATGCTGCACACCAAAATGTTCTCTGTATCCTCTCAGATATGGGTGTTGGTTACCATACTGCTGTGACAGAGAAGGGCAGTCACACCGTGAGGTGTTGGAGGACCAACACGTTTATTATTTTTTTTAGCAGTCACTTTTATATGGAGCAGTGTTGGGGGGGGGAGGAAGGGCAGCACCATCAGCCTTGGCACTGCCTGTGAGCCCAACAACTTTGAACAGGCTTAGCTGTGAAGTGGTTAATGATGAAGGGTGGCAGAGCTAGAGGGGTTGGAGAGGCACGGCTCAAGCAGCCACAGCTGTGGTGATGGGCCCAGGTGGAGCACATCTGCAGCGATTAGGCCAGGCTGCCCCTGCCCCGGGTGTGGGGAGGGCTGCTGGACAGGCACCACCAGGTAGCCATGGGGTGGGGGGAGGTCCTCTCTTTTGCTGCTTTTGGGGAGGATGGGCTGCTGCTGGGCATGGTGGCATTTGTCTCCAGTTCAGCCCATTGGCTGAGCAGTTGAGGGGGCCATGGGGAGTGGTGGTGTTGAGGAGAGGGCTGAGCTTTGCATGCCGCTGGCCAAAACGGTCTTGGGGAGTGCCAGCCGTGCTGCAGGAATGGCTGTGGAGAAAGGGATTAAACGCCTGCTGGGCCAGCAAAGTCAGCCAGTGTCTTCTGGCACACAGCAATAATTTTCTGAGGGCTGCAAGGCAGAGATCTGGAGGACGCAGAGGTGGCAGTGAGGAATTTGGGCGTGTCCTGGCTGCACCTGGGTTCCCTAATGGGAAGGTAAGGCCACCTTCTCTGCAAGGTCTCTTCTCATGCCAGGTGTGCAGGAAAGCCTCAAATTGTAGAGCTAGAAAGCCTTAAACCATAGTGTGTCCAGACCTTGTCGTGGGCATGCTGCAGAGAGGTAAGTGGGCTAAAAATCTGCACTGTTTTTTAAGTGGCGTTCCCTCTACTAAAGAAGGGGGAATCGGGTCTGCCATCTGTGCTGAACCAGCCAGTCCAGCCCCTCGGAAGAGTAACTTCTGCTTTTCTACTACTCCACCGAGGGGGTCTGACTCAGCACCTGTATTTTCTTTTTTGCCTTGTGTTTTTGTTTTGTTTTGTACCTACCAAATTTGTATTAAGAATCTCCACTGATTAGATTTAACTGTAACATTACTTGCTTCATTGTGGCTTATCTCCTAGGGGAGGGTTTGCATCTGAAAGGATTACAATAGAAGATGTTGGGCTTAACAGCATCTACATCTTCCCTGTTTCAAAGGCTGAGATGGATCTTTGTTCATGTGTTTATCAAAATGATTCTGCAGGTGTTATATAAATGAGTATCTACAATCTGTATACATTGTGGGCCATCTCAAAATATTTTACTTACCGCTGCTGGCAGGCAGAATGGACAGCAGGTAGTGTGAATATCTGCAAACCTGCATTGAAAAATCCTGCTCAAGAGTAAATATCAAGCACAGGATCAGTGTGCTTCAGGAAGCTGTGCCGTTGTGTGTGTTAGATGCCATGGAAACATCTCCTGATGGTAACAGGTCCGTCAGCTTGTGCTATGTGCCTTCAGAGGCAAGCGTTGGCTACAAGGAATCCGCTTCTACTAGCAATTAATTTCTACCTTTGACAAAACCTGGAGTGAAACTACTGATTAAGATGATGCCTAGCAATTATGCTACGATAAGCTAATTACAGAGGAACGGCTGAATGGCTGCGCTTAGCTTTGGCCAGACCTCATGGATTTGTGAGGGGAGGAAAGGCGATGGTGTCTCCTGAGCAGCACAGCTGACACACCGACACTCTCCTGCAGCCTAAAATGGGAGCAAGCGCCTCCCTTTCACTCTGTGTAAGTGAACTTAACTTTGGCTTCTTGGGTCCTTTCTTCCATACTTTCTTCTGCTTCTTCCCCCAACCCAACTGCTGCATCTGAAGAGGGAAAGAGGAAGAGGTATTTAGAGTAATATGTCATAGATACTTTAGAGCCTTTTTTTTTTTTAACGCTTCACATCTTGTATATAAAAGTGCTGTAATATACATTTGGTGCATGCTGATATTGGTTCTATTAGGCAATTTACCATTAACACCACATTCTAAGCTTGCTTATGTACTGAAGGAGGGAAATGGTGTCTCGGTGTTTGAGGGTGTGTTTGTGTGTGCCCGCCATGGCAGGGTGGCTGGACGCGGCCTCCCCGAGCCCCGGCTTGTGGCTTTATTGGAGGTGTGCATGGTATGAGCTGAAAAACAGCTTTTCCACAGCGGTTCTGCTAGAAATCTGTAGGAAAGTCTTTCCTTTTTCCTTCTGAAAACGTAGTAATAAAAACAATTAAGAAGAGGCTAGTTTTGGAGTGTGTCGGGATGATGCTACAAAAAATTAAAATTTCCCTTTAAAAAGAAATGCAGGTATTGTTTAAATATTCCTGATGCAGAGCTGGTAAATCTGGGTGCTCCCAGTTTGGACTTTTGCTCTCATTGCGTGGTGGAAATGGGTTCTTTCCTTTGTGACTGCGAGCGCAGCCTGCCTGAGAGGAAAATGAGGACAAAACATGGCACAGTGGGTCATGTCACCCACTTATAGGGCAAAGAGGAGGAGGGAAAGAGGATGAGGGAGCAAGGGCTCCTTGTGGCCGGGTGGCATTTCCCCCATTCTTAAATATGTCCCTCCAGGGTGCCACTTATGGGGCTGAGGGGCTGAGCAGGCCCCAGCCACGGAACCTTCTGGAACTGGCCCCGCCCGGCCTGGGGCAGCCCCCGCCTCTCCTCACAGAGAGCCCTCAGCCGCCGCCCTGGGCCCGGGCACCCCTGTGATATCCCACTGGTGTTTCAGCCCACACATACTGGGCAGCCTCCCCATCCTGACAGGATCAAAAAGCAGCTTCCGAGTGCAGAGTGTCCATGATTTCTTACATATGTCTTTTTGTTGGTTATTGGGGTAAGAAATTTGGAATAGCTGAGCAAACAGACAGGAGCCCTTTACCAGGCTCGTGCCATGACTGCTGCTTAAGTTCCTCTTGCGACTCCTCCATGAATCTTGCATTTTTTATCTTTGTCAATTGGGTAGAAATTCACAAATTTCACAGAGTTGGAAGGCTGTGCACCAGCACTCAGTCAGCCTTTTCCCTGACTGTTGGGGTGCTTCTTGAGGAAGCGGTTTAGCAACACCTCCCTGTCTTAAACAGGGCATCTGCTGTGACCTGCAGCACCATTTTCTCTGAATGTAGATGTGAATGGGTTATATTAGGATTTACCCCATCGCAGGTCCTGTTTATAGAAGAAGAATGATATTGGTATTTCAAGAATATGCAGTAGAAGTAAAAGCTGTACTAAGATGCTATAATGAGGACAATAATTTTACCTAAGATGTAGACCTGTGGACCTTAAAATAATAAAAACCAGTTTTTGCTTATCACTTGCCTGTTTTTATTCCCTAGAAATCATTATCCTCTGTGCGAGTCAGGCACACAACAAATAAAGTCTCACCAGATCTGCAGTGCAGCAGAGAAAGAAGCACATTTGGTGTTCCTCTGGAAGCCCTCATACAGGATGCAACACAATGTGGAGTTCCTTTTCTTGTAACACAGATGGTGGAGTACCTAGAAGTATTTGGTAAGTTCCTCTGGTCTCTGAAAACAGTTATTCTTTGTCTCAGCTGTACTTTTTAGCTGTAACCGCTGAAAAGTTTGTTTTTACAATTATTATTCTTTCTTAGAGGAGCTCTTGCTTTTTGAGATCCAGTTCTCGTAACACAGGTATGCTAATGCAACCATCGCTTACTGTTTCATATTCCTTCTTAAACAGGTCTGGAGCATGTCGGTATATTTCGAATCAGTGGCTCAGTAAATAAAATCAAGGAACTGAAGCAGAAATACAATCAAGGAGAAAAAGTAGACCTTATTAATGATGGAGATGTTGATTCTGTGGCCAGTCTCCTGAAACTCTTCCTGAAAGAACTGCCAGTGGCTGTTTTTCCAGACAACATGTGTTCTGGCTTGCTAAAAACTTACCAAGGTACAGAACAGGCACCTTCCAAGCTTCTGTCCTTTCTCTGACCGTGTCAGATAATGTGTTCATTGCAGCTTCCTATAAATAACGATTTAAATTTCCTTAACCTGAGACTGATGTTTAATTACTTTTAATGGACCAGTCTTTTGAATTCATTAAGGCTTTTGGGCTCCCCAACATCCTGTGGCAAGGCATTCTGAAATCCAATCCTATATTCTTTGAGAAAGTACCTCTTCTGCATGCTTTCTTTTTAAATTGGATACCTTACTTGTTACGGAGGTAACATTTTCATTTTTAATCTAATCACCATCATAATGTTGCTTGTGCCTTTACATAGCCACCATCTCACTTCTCTCTTTTCCAGGCTAAATCCTCTTTTTCTATTTAACCACCTTCCCTTTGTCCAGGAGCCTTTTTGTACATCCCTGTTCCTATTTAGTACTTTTACTAGTTTTTCTTAGAGTCTTCTTGGACAGCAGTGTGTGGAGCTGCATGAAGCTTTCAAAATGCAAAGTCGAGTACCTATAGCAATACACTGTTGAGTTCCCTATTCATGTCTATAAAGGCTGAGCTAATGCATTCAGATGATTCTGCCCAGTGATTTTGAGTGGTAACTAATTCAGGTGTTTGCATACAATACATGGGTGTTGTTGGTTACATTGCATGTTGATTTTGTTCAAACTTCATCTGCTGACTGCCAAGTTAGGTAGATGCTTACCAAAAAAAAAAAGGAAAGGAAAAAGAGAAAGGAATCCTTTTCATCAGCTGTGAAAGTATATGCTTGAAAGATCTACAATTTTTTGCAAGCACCTTGTTTTGACTTCCCTAAACCATCTTACTGTTCTTTTTTTTTCCTTTGCATTTTTTTTCCCCTCTCCCATTTTCCCCTATCCCATTTTCCATATCTCTCATTAATAGGTTGAGAACCATGGCTCTTGGCCTTTATGAAATGTATTTTTTAGGGCTAAAATTGCCCTTTAGGGCATGATTTGCTATTCACAATGTCAAAGCTATGCACATGTGTCCTGGTGATCTATGGCAAATTTGTGCATCAGCTGCCAGTTATTGAGCAGTACTGTCATCTCAGTTCTAATAACTAGGAGACTTTATCATGCTAATTCTGAACTGCTGATCAAATAGAGTTGTTTCTGACCAATACTCTGAAGAATGAGAACCAAGAAAATGCTAAGTATCCCCGATTTAGATTTTTAAGCACCTCTTGTGTAACTACAGTTGCATATTTATAGAGCAAAAACGTTTTGAGACTGAGAGCTACCAATTAGTCAAGAAATGAAGATGATGCGGGGCTGAAAGGGTACAATTTCTTATTCCTCTTAATAAGAGTCACACAGCATGTGTAAAATCTCTGGGGAGAGTTAAGGCTGATAATCTTGTATCACCAATAAAGGCAGCTTTAAGGATTCAGGTACGTGACTACTGCCTGCAATTCCATTAAAAAAGCAAGTGCTAGGTGATTCTGTCACAACAGGAAGAATAGCAGAAACAGTGTATATAAAACTCAGTGTGTGGAAAATCCATGGTACTTAATATGTGAAAATTGTTGTCAAAATTTAGTGTACAAATTCTTTATTTAGGACATATTTATTCTTTACTTTGCTCTAATATATTTTAAAACCTTCCCTCTTTCTCAGATCTATAATAATGCCTATGATGGAATTGTGTTATTATTAGGAATATCTATGTAATAACTTTTCTTTCCCCACCTCCCCAGAGCACAAAGTCCACACAACAGAATGCATAGAGAACCTGAGACAGTTGCTCAGCTGCCTGCCCAAAGCCCATCAAAACCTTCTTCGGTTCCTGTCTGCTTTCCTGTTAAAGGTGGCAACATACAGTGCAGTGAATTTCATGACTCTGGAAAACTTAGCCATTGTGTTTGGACCTGCTCTTTTCAAGTGAGTATTCTCTATTTAGTTACCTTAAACAGTACTACTAGATCACACTTTACAATGAGGCTTCCTGTCATAACTGTACATCTGATAGTAAGTGCAGCATTTTGAAAGTTAAATGCTTATATAGTATATTATAGGCAGACGTGACAGATTCTGAGCTGGCTGACCATCTTCATCCTAACCATCTTCATCCTGTTGTGCACTGACTGTTCAGGGCCAGCCTCAAGTAAGAAGCCATCTGAAAAGAAGAGGCTTGAGGGATGGAGAGTTGTTTAATGAGAACTACTTCTCTTTTCTTAGCCAAGCTAAGAGCTGGCTGTGGAGGTTACTTAGTTGTTAGCCTTGATTCTGAAAAGCTAAGGCTGACTTTGGCCTTGTAATAGCATTTGATATATCTCCTCTATCAAGAAAGAGCAGTGGCTCATTCTGCCCTTGCCATTAAAATGCAAGTTAACATTCAGAGACCAGCTGAGCTCACAAACAGTGAGTGCTTTGCTGAAGCTAGAGGTGAGGTATGTTTGGGATGATGGTGAGTGGGCACATAACTGGATGCTAAAAAAGAAAGGTGGAAGGGCATACATCATGTAAGTCAGGGTGGTGAGAAGGAACAGCTTAAAGTGATCTGATAATGGAGGATTTTCCAGTGAAGCTGGAAGGATTTAGTTGTACCTGTCTTATAATTTGTGAACCTTTGTTTTAGTGGATCATAGCTATTCCAGCTTAATGCCACTTTGCAAAATATATATTTTAACAATTAGTATTTTCTATGCAGTAAAAAAAGCCTTGATGTTTTTTACTTTTTTTTTGTATGGGAAGCCAAGCAAATTAAAAGATATAGTCAGCAAAATTGGTACCAAGCATATAAAAAATCAATGACAGGCTTTGTTTTGGGGAACTGCTCTCTTATACCTTGTTGCTGTTTCCATAGCTCTCTATGTTTGCGTCTGTTTAGCTGCTCTGTGGGCTTATCACCAGATGAATCAGTGTATAACCCTTGCAGGTGATGTAAGTAAGAGAACCCTTACTTTAGCAAAAGTACAGCTAGGGACAAGAATCCAACGACGTGTGGAGTTATGCCATTCACTCCTGTGAGAATAAACTTCACCATGGAGGATATTCAGTGATGGAACAAAACAGTTCTACAACCAAACCCCAGTTACTTAATATCAGCATGCTAAAATTAGTAAATGAGTGTAGGCAGATGAGGTTTACTTCCCAGTGTCTGGATTAGTTGTGTGGTGATACCTCTAAACAGGTAAAAGGCTGATGCCAAAAGGCCTTCACCAAAAATCTATCCCTTAACCCCAACACTGAGGACTGCACTGACTGTTGCTCTCCTGCCATCAGGCCCCTTTGCTATCATATGGGGCTTCTCTGCATGCACACACATGCAAGAATACTTTATTTTATTCCTTTATCTGTGTTCCCAAATCCTCTGAATGCGTGCCCACTAATTTCTGTATCTACACATAAGAATTCAGGAGGCTCCCTTGTTGATTGATGAGCTGTTTCAGTTTTCAAGCAACCCATTCTGTTTTGGGAGATGATCCAGCTACTTCTGAACATGCCCCTTTGTCTGTTTTTTAAAGTACACTTAGTGCTAAACTAAATGCTTGTGGCAATGACCTGTCTGAGAAGCATTGAAAATGATCAGCATCAGGTTTCCCTGCCAGAGTGACTGTCAAGACAACACAGCTACCATAAATAGAAGTATATCTGCCCTGTGAGCATTAACTTCAGGCTCTTACAGCCATTCTGATCTCACCAGCTCTAGGAGAGAAACCAAAGTCTGGAACTCGTTTTTTGTAAAGTGTGTAACTAGTGCTGTCCTTGGAGAGTTACCTCCTAGGATTATGAAAAATCACCTTTTTGGTAGTTGGGCAGAGAGGAGAGCCTTGCAACCGAGACTTTCTCTCAGTGACATTGCTGTACCACTTCCTGCTGAGTGACCTGAGGCCTCAAATGATTCACAATAAACCATTTGTATTGTCCAGTACAGCAGCAAAATTCAAGGTAGTCTAGTGCGGCAAACTGTATCTGCCGACACAGGGAATAAAGTCATAAATATCCTTTATCTCTTTCAGAGCAAGAATTAGTGCAATTAGCTACCGCATTATGAAACATTTGGCAGCCAGAGTATAGATTCACTGGAAAGTGAGACACATTGGGTAGTACTTACTATAGCTGTTCAGTCAGAACGAGAAGGTTACGGAAAAAATAACTCTAGATCTAATCTGCAGAAATGCATACCCCGTGCAATTGTTGGAAATAACGTTCTGGATGTAATGTCAGCTCCACTTACGGCACTAATTCATTGCAGGTGCTAAAACTGTTCTGCATCTATTCTGGTAATCTGCGTTTTTGTGCAATTACTTTTCCCTTCTTTGACATATAAACAGCCTAGTCTATTTGTTTAAAGCCTTTTTACTTTACATTTTTGATCTATATATCTAAGTGTAAATTCTGTCTATGATTATCACCTGTCTCAATCTGTTGACACTTTTATTTGTGGAGACTTGTCATGCTTATAGTTTCATTGAAATGACTGAGTTGGAATATTCAGCAGTTGGAACACAGAACACATACAGGCTTTGGGGACACACAATTGGAATATAAAACTTGCTGCTCATTATACCTTGCAAGCCAAAACTGCATACACTTCACAATTAGTAACTGTGGTAATTGCAACACAAAAAAATATAAGCCTTAGCAGAAGTATTATATTGGAAGTCTAGTTACAGGATCACAGAGAACACCTGTTATCATGAATTTTAAATGCTAGGAAACTAATATCACTGTGTGAAAACTGAATGTTAATTAAGCTGTTTTTTCTCTATTTTTAATCTATTGCAGCCTTATACTTTGATACTACTTGTACTTAATATTTAACTAAAATCTTCATATTGGAATTATTCTGTTATATTATTAGTATATATGCTTCCTGTCCCTGTTCAGGGTGGTGGGACCCAAAGTGGGGGTTAGAAAAGAAGGTATATTTCAGAAAAGCATAACTGAGTAAAATGTTTAATTTTACTTTTAGTTTCCTTTGCAAACCAACTCCTTGTGACTTCTTATACTGACCTCCCTCCTTCATGCTATTTTTCACCTTCGAGACTGAGTTAACCCATCTTCATGATATTAAATTGCTCCACTAACACCTTTCAGATTGCTTTTCTTTTAGATTTTTGACCCTGCCATCTGTTTCTTATCTTTTGAGACTTCAATCTTAATATCTGCATGATGCAGCATTCATGTCCTCGCCTCCTTCTAGGTAAGAGGAACCAAAAGCATAACTTGTAGATCAAGTATCAGGATGGCTACCACTCCCTACACTTTCTTTGCTAAGCTCCACTATTCTGTCAATTTCTACTGTTTATTTCTTTCTGTTCATCCTCTGAACTATTTATTCCTGTTACCATTCATTCTTCTTGTGAGCTGTTTCATGTCTCTGTAAATGCCAACAAGAATGCACTGCTTTGCTTCTATCAGAGATTCAACTGATGCTACTTAAATTTCTGTGGGTACTTCATTATGCCTCATCTTGGTAAAGAGATTTCTGCTACTAACCTCAGTAAGTAATTCTTGCATGAGTGTACAAGGATACTAGCCAACCAGCTGTTTGCTTCTACTCACTTTGAGTCATTCTTTCTGTAAGTTTGCAGCAAGCCTCTGCCAGCAGGGAACCTTGGCAGATCTCCTGAAAAAGAACCAAGGCAAGGGACTGTATGGATTTTCTAGCTTGCATTTTGTGGCAAAGCAACTTTGAAAAGCTTAGGCTCAAGGAAACCAGTAGCTGATTCCTGATGATCAAGTTTTATTTGTTTCTTATTTGTAGTGAGTGTTCTCCTGTGTTTGATTTGTACTACAGCTGATTACAGGAGTTTTATGTGAAGTGCAGAATATACTCCAGTAGCTGTGCTCTTCCTAGGAATATGTTCCTGATTCAGCAGCATGTGAACATGGTTTCCCCATTGTGAGCCTGATAATACAGTTTCTGCTAGCAGCAGAAGCATCTGAAGAGGCAGGAAGTGACTGTTTTACAAAATTAATTGGAAGTTACTGTGGAAGGTGGCTGCAGAGGAAACTAAAAATGTATTTTCTATATTTGGAATACCCATCTGTTGCCACCCGTGAATATCTGTGAACGAGCAGACATTGATATTTGGAGTCAGCTGTAGGGTCGCATCCCAGAGCATAGATTAGATTTATTTTAAAATGAATTCAGAACTGAGTACCCAAAACATAGGCTGCTAGTAAGGGGAAGTAGGACCCAATAAGTAGGGTGAGAGCTCTTTATCTTCATTCTTCATGAACAACTTGTGGAGTGCTCCTTGCTAGTAAGGAGTTAACAGCTGACAGAGATGGATTCGGAAAGTATGTCCAAGTTAAAGAAACAAGCTGAAAAAGAAGGCAAGCCACTAAAAAGATTGCTTGTATGGCCTGTGAGTAGAGGGTGTTAATGTTTGGTTAAGTGATGAATTATCTCTTAGGACCCTTGTATGTAGGCAAGGCTGTTGCTCGGTCAACCAGGTTTTACACGTGGGCTTGCTTTTTGTGGAAAAATTGAGTCTGTTCTGAGAACAGGAGGAATCTAAGAACGAGAAATGTTAGCCAGCCCTAAAGAAAGATGTGATGATGCAGTAGTTTATTTTGTAAATCTGTCTATGTTGTACCTGGCTATAACTCTGATTAAACCATCGTCTTTCAAAGGGAGCCCAAATTCAAGTTCTTACAGAAACAACAGTAAGTTTACAAAAGGAGAACGTGAATGAAAGCAATTGGACGGGGCCAGTGCATATATTTGTACTTTAAAATCACAAATTAATAATGAATGTGCTGATTTGGCAAGCAGAAGACTGGTGTGCGTATGTCTCCACATTAGTCTCCAGAGTTTATGAATTTCTTGTTTAAATATTAATATCGTGCTGGGTGGAACTGAGTTGGTGCAGCATAGTCGGAGAAGCTGGATTAAGGCGACAGCATTTACGTAAATGTCCTCCAAGCTCGCAAACAGTTCATGGGGCGGGGGGTGAGGTGGGGAAATACACAGTTCCTTCAGGGAATGAGATTAGAATCCCGTATGAAGAATCCCCTGAATTCAATTAAATTATTTCAACTTAGTCTTTTTGTGTGAATAGTGCAAGTTCAACTACTATTCATTTTAAAAAAGAGAAAGGAAAAAAAAAAAAAAACCCACACCAAAACCTGTTAACAGGAGCATCTGAAAGTTCCACTGCATGTGCCTGGTATCTATGAATTCATAAATTATTACACTGAAACAGCTTCTTGCATATGTTTTTTTTCTAGGCAGTTCTGGTAATAAGACATTCTAGCCATCAAAGTTCACCTTCATATACTAAGCTAGAACAAAAGAACACCTTTCTTCCAGCCTCAGTGCCAGTGAGTGATGGCAGATTTCTAGGGCTTATTTTGTCCTCTGCATCCTTGATTTTTATGAACTTCATGGCTGAGTTACTGTCAGGTTCTAGCTATTTTGTTGTGCTGCCTCAAAGATTCATTGTGTTGTGAATTGCCGCAGCAAACTGGGGTTCCATCACTGTGAGGCTCCCAGCGTTGTGAACCCACCAAATTGAGTCTGTCCCTCTCCCAACAATTCCTTGTGGGAAATGAGGCTGGCACTTCATTTTATCCAGTCTTCTAGCCGGCTGCTTTGCTGAATTATCTTGGGTAGTGGGTTGCTCCCTGTGTGACGACTTATTAGCTCCTGATCCGAGAGCTCCAAAACTTAATCCATCATTTTTTCCCTTAGAATCCCTGTCAGTCCTTTGGCTTGTGAAGAACAAAGGCTTTACAATGGCCTCCTGCTGTATTTGCTTCAGCATCACGAGGTGCTTTTTGTTGACCTGAACCCTTGTTTCTCACAGAGACAAGCAGATGGCCTTCAGGTAAGAAAGTTACATTAATTGGTTCAACAAGTAATCAGAAGTGCTTCATTAGGTTCAAACCTACAAATGGAAATGTATTTGTTTATACATAATGTAATTGATGACTATAGCTTGTTGTCAGCAGTGTAAATATTCTTCATATACCTAAGCTAGAGGGGAAACATGAGTGTTTAAAATTCTGATTTTGAAAAAAAAAAAAAAAAAGTAAATGCAAAAGTTAAAGGTCAAGAAGGTCCCAAGTTGTTCTACTTCAAATATCTCAATGCTGAGCTTTGTTAGATCAAAGCCACTGGATTTTTCCTCTAGTGAAGCACTTCTGATTTTGTGTGTGTTCAGCTATACAGTGATGACGCAGGAAAGCAAAACCAGAAGGGTGAAACCCCTCTCACCTTTCCAGAACTCGCTGTATATGTTTCAGCCTCTCCTTGGATATATTATTTTCTAAAACATTGTTAGTACTTCGACTCCTTTTTTGCCTTTTTTGTCAAAAACCTCTTGCTGGAAGAACATGATAGACAACTTCTAGTTTAGGGGCAGAGTCAACATAAGTCTTGTTTTCAGTTTGTGGTGTGATGTGTCACTGCTGCTTAACTTGAAATTGATTTTTAGAACAAGACATGAAGGAAATGTTGTAGCAAAACCCGCAGTTTAGTACTGCACCATGCAGTTACCACACATCCTTGCAGTTCAGGACTGGATGGATAGCAGTGTGCCAGATCAGGTGAAGGATTATAAGAGATTTGCATTGTATGTGGTTGTAGATCATGCTGCTCATGTTTGTGACTCCTTAATTTCCTGGCTTCTTTCTCCAAGCATCTCTGTCAAGGAAAAACAGCAAACTTCTAATACGAAGTCAAATTCAGCATTTAGAGCATATTATGTATCCCGAACTGAATATTGAGACTCTAATGCTCCTTGAAACCTCTATTTTAAAATAAATCCTGTACAGCCATAGGTACAGACCACAAAATACACTGATACAAGGATGTTTCTGAAATACTCCTGCTATGTCGCAGGACACAGCCCAAAGTCTAAAACTAGGGTTGTTTTGCACAAAGACAGTGTTGGAGCCCACACCTCCAGCAGCCCTTACTCTCTGAAAAATGTCCCATGTCACTACCATCTTTGAGAATTCCTGCAACATGTACTTAAATGAGTATGGAAGATGAAAATATTACTTGTCCCATTATATCTGCTTCTGCTTACAAAACGAGAAGAAGCATCAGCCCCTAAAGGAAATTGGAATGGTATTAGAGAAGCCAGGAAACCTGGCTTTCTACTGCAGTGCTTTGGTTTTAGAAGCAACTTCCCTCCCTGTAATTCTGCAAAATGTCACAGTCTGTCTGGGATTGTGGTGATGTGGGAAAGAATTCTGCTGAAAAGATCCTTTCAAGTTCTTTAATAAAACCTCAGACGAGGCATAGCCATGAGGCACTCTCCTGCTCTGAGGTAAGCTTATGAAAGAATTCTCATCTGTGGGTGAGAAGGGAATTCAGTATTCTTGTTTTCATAATTTCTGGCAGGAAACCCAGCACATTGGATAGGTACCCTTCATCTTTCACAATATAACAATTGCTCAAAGTCCACTAAACTGGAAACATCAAAGTTAGGTTTACAAACTAAACATATTAAATGTGCCTGTTCTAGTTCCAGCAAAGCAAGCAAGAAGTGAAATGGCGTACCTGGCTCAGATCCCTTGTTTCTTCCTGGAAATGAAACTTGCTTTTATTGGCTGTTTCTCATGAAATAACTTAAAGAAGTTACACAGATACTTGCATTTGTACTACTTAATTTCCGTGATTTTTTTTGTTGTTGAGGTGCCTTTTTTTCCCCCACTTCGACATTGTATGTTACCCTAATTATTTGAGCTTTAACAAATTAAAGACATACCAATCTGGCAGGCATGCCATACAGCTGACATAAGCTTAGCCTTCAGTTGCGTCTTTGTTAGCCTGAGATGGACAAGACCAATTGTTTCTGAGCAGAGCTCTTAGTATCTTGAAGTGCCAGAGTCATCCCACCTACTCTACCTCTGCAGGCTGATTCAGGCTGACAGACTGGAAGAAGAATTTGAAGTTTTTGAAAGGCACCAGTCTAATAGTTTGGAACTATTACCCTGGCTGGATTGTAGACTACTCAACAGCCACTTATTCCATCTAAAGAGAGTGGGTTAAAAGATATATCCAAGCTACTGCATATTTTAGTTTGTCCTTTTTCCTGGCCACTGTATGTTGTACATTTATTTATTTTCTTAGAATGGAGTTGGAATGCTGTAAAACCCTGCCAGAGTTTCTTTTCTTAAACTTGTCTTATAACCTTCTGTCCTAGCTCACAGAGTGCACTGGTACTAAATTGATTTTCCTGTTTGGCTTAAATCCTTCTTTAAAAAGAGGTTAGACAACACTTTGGTGTTTGTTGTGGCCTGAGGCCTCTCTAGGTAACTGTGTTTAACCTGAAATGTATCACTAGCTGCGTTGGAGGTGTGCAAGTTTAGCTTAACTTTTATACTGTAATTAAATTATGGACCAAACCTTGCTAATAGCAATTTGTCATGCTGTCTGCCCTCATCACTTGTGAATCTTTTGTTCTAGACAAAAGTTGACTATGGAATATTTTTTTTGCATCTAATCCAAGAGTGTTTTTTTATATCTCCTTTCTGTACAGAAGTCAGATAAATCCATCTTGAATTTTGCACACTACCTTTGTCTTGCAAACAAATAGAAGCCTGACTTTGTAGGTGCATGCAAGCCACTGCATGTTTCTCCATCAAAGCAAGGGATTAATTAGAAGAAAAGCCTACACCCTGTTTTCTTTTCTTTCCCTGTCCTTTTATGTATGCTTCACTATATATCAGCAAGACTGCAGGGGCTACCTATTGATTTGATCCCATGTAGCTACTCCCTACAATTGTGGAGCCCCACTATAAAGGGATTGCAGAGATCCAGAGGGCTGGCAAAGTGGAGCTGGGTGCTCTCCTGGACTTGCAGGTTGACCGCAGACACCTCAGAGTGAATTTCTGAAACTGCAGTGTGGTTTGGAGTTGGTCAGAACAATGCAACTGAGTATTTCACGGATACTTTATCTACTCAAATTATGGTTTTGTTGGGAAGGCTTTTGTGGTCTGGAGAGTTTCGCCAATCTCAGGTTTTTAGCCTTTTTCAAAGAGGAGATGGATGTTTTGGCATTAACCCTGTTCTGTGAAAAAAGTGTACTTCACTCTCATCTGAAGTTGCCATAAAAAATAAATTGCTGTCTCCCAAATGGACTGTCCTCAATCTGGAGGACAATAATAATTTAACTGATGTTGTCCTTTGCTAATCCCATGACAATGCTTGTGGAATTAGTTGAAACCATTCAGAATGAACAAACAAACAGATATTATCTCATGGTCTAGTATACTGAAATTTCCAGGTTAGACTAAATTGTCTTGTCAAAATAATCTTTTGTGGGTAGGGGAACATAATTCCAATTCCTGTTTGTGGCTTTTAACAATTTTTCCTAAGTTTAAACTGGTACAGGTCTTGATTATTTTGTTTCATTTGAGTTCTTTGCTTAGCAATGATAACTTTTACTTGGGTTTAGATGTAAACATAATAAATCCTGTGTGTACTATGTGAACTGCCTGGAGATTTGTCAATGTTTCTGTAGGGATTGCTGTTACATTATAGAAAGATTTCTTCATATTATTTCCCATTCCACAGAAAAGGTATTTTCCCCAACACTTGTAAATATTTTGCAAAAGCATGGACTCATTAAACATTAAGTATTAATTGTGTATTTGAGTACTGCCCAAACCAGAAGACTGGATAAAAAAAATGCCATGCATTGAGGATCAAGTAGGACCTGGATCTCTACAAAAATTGTGGCCAATAGATTGTAAGGCTGCATATTTTATTTTTTTTTTTTCTTCTGGATAAACAGTGCAGAATATTTTACTGACTGTAGGCATAAGGATATAAGGATTTGATAAAACCTGCTGTAGCCTAGGTAAGTGTGACTTAACCAAACTGGATGTGGCTGGAGTACTCATTACTCCTTCTAGGTCTTCAGTGGTGGAGCCTTTCTGCCTGTCAGTGGAAGGAACAGGGCACAGAGTGTGCGAGGTGCTATTTCTGTGCTGTGTCTGTGATCTGCAGCAGACTGTCCTTTGTACTGGAGATCTGTAACTTGGAAACAACAAGCGTGCCTGGTTTCTGTTTTTAGTGAACCGTGGGATGTGGAGGGAATGTCACTGAGTTAATGTTTGCTCCAGCAAAACTGAGGGTTTCTCTTGACTTGCTGTACAAGTGCTCTGGGACACTGCTGTCACACTTTAACCCCGGGATTTTGCCACTATCCACTCTTCTCCCTTCTCCCCCACCCCTTCCAGTATGTAGATTTTTGTAATTTAAATTTTTTTTCTGGGAAAGTCTGCACATGGTCAGCTGTGCTTAACTGTAACAAGCAGCTTGAGCACAGAAGAGGGAAGCTGGTCAAATTGAAATCCTGAGATTCTTTAATGCAATCAATAATACAAGAACAGAGCTCAAGGTATCACACTAGCTGATTACATTTACCACTGTCTGTCATTCAATAATGATATAAATTGTGTGAGAGGGGAAGGTCTTTCTAAAACTGGTCACTGATACAGGCCCTTCCTGACTTGGAAAATATGTTCCAAAGGCAGTATGCTGTACGGAAACCAGCTCAGTGGAGAATCGTCTTTGTTACTTCTCAGTCTGTGGATGCCCATTTTCAGTTTTGCTGTGAACACAACATTTCAAAAGCTCCTACCATAGTCAGGCTCATGGAACTTATGTGGATTACATATTAAGGAGTTTTATCTGCAATTTGTGAAGGAGAGTAATACCTGGTAAGCTCAGAGCGGCAGCCAGTTGTTTTGCTTACTAAGATCAGCTACACTACAAGGAAAAGGATTATAATTAATCAGGTAGTGTGCACATTAGGGTAACTCAGATTTCTGCTTTCAGAGGATCTGCGTGGTCTTCCTCTGGTGTTTAAAAGATTTACCACAACACCTAAACCTAAGACTTGTGGCTCTGAGATTTTCAGGCACCTCAAGGTTGCAATAGAGGATGGAGCCAGAAGCGTTTTCTTCCACTTGGTGTCAGCATTGTTCTCTCTCACTTCAAAGCTGTTGCTTGCTTTGAACATAACGCTTTAATATGTTCTGAGTACCTATTTTAAAATTAGGTTTTACATTTCTATTTTTGTAACATATCAGAACACCAGCCTGTTCCTTCCTCAGATAATTACTGGTATCGGAGAGGCATGAAGGAAGGGTATGAATTCACCTCCAAACCACTATGAAATGCAAGCCTTTTTATTTTATGCTCATGTCACCTTCCTTACCTCAGCAGGACTACCAATAAAATCTCTAACCACTTTTGTTTTATTTTTCTTTGGTGTACACGAGCAATTTGATTTGTTTGCTGATGATCACAGCTTTTTGAAAAAACAATGTTAGAAGTGAAGACTTTGATAGGAAAGTCATCCCTTGGGAAATTAAAAGTGTTTTTACTGAAAGACTTGTGATATGTAAGCATCAAAATATTTCAGGCTTTTTACTTGTCGTTGGCTGTAATAGTAGAGGAACAAAGACATTATTTTAAACCCTTACTGGCTTTTCATTTCATGCAATGTTAGAGATGGGAATTGGAACTGTTTTCATTTTAATCAGAAAAGCAGGCAAAAAATGTAGAGTAAAATACAAACCTGAAAAAAATTTCCACTGTCAGAAAAAAGAAAGCAAAATAAGAAAATCCCATTTTTCATTTAACTGTAGTTAATTGTAGTTAGTTGCAGAGCTGTGCAACAGTGAATTTAATAGACATATTCTGAATGCACAGATTCCCCTCAAACTATCTCCCCCATCAGCAATTCCTAGACTGCTTTGTTCCTCTTTAATTAGTTTATGTCACCTATTCTAGCAAAGATGCAAACATGCTGAAGTGCTTAAACAACATGAATTGAGGGAAGAATAGGGCTAGCACTTGCTATAGTTGCATGCAGAAAGACTTGGCTGAATCTTTAAAGCATATTAGGATGTTATAGCGTAATGCAGTTTCAGTCCCAGTTTATTTGGGGTTTTGCTATAGAGCAGACTCTGAAGTATTTAATTTCTTTGCTTCAAGTAAAAAGGGAAATGGATATTCATGAGTCAGCATTTCTGCGAAATAGTTTCCAGAACTATGAAACTAAATACTGGTTACCTTTACATTTTGCTATGAAAAAAGAAAGGGGTGAAATATGCCTGTAATAAAAATACAAATGCACTTGAGCCAAAAACTTAATAAACAAAAGGAAATGTATGGCAAAGTTGCGTGCTGCACCTGTTCCCTAGGGTTCATGGTTAGAAAAGTTTTGTCCAAGTTATCCTGATTCACTGATAGAACTTCTTTTTTTTTTTTTTCCTCAAAACAAAAACAAAAGAGAGATTTATGGAAAAACAAGTGGAAAAAGCCTGTAAGGAAAAAAAAGCCTGTAAGAAAAACCAGGATGCTTCAGAAAGTTTTAATAAGAGAAAGTAAACACAACACCTCCATATGTGATTTTTCCCAAGTGCGTTTCTAGTCAGTTCAAAGACTATTTTTAATTTAAAAAAACATTACTGCAGTTTGTCTTTGCATGCATGGGTCATCTTGTGTGGCTGGTAATCTAGATGGACGCGTGAAGCTCAGGTTCTGTCAACAACCTTAATTCTGACCTTTCAATTTTCACTGACCGTCTGCTTTAATTAGATGTTGCTGTATTTCCAGAGGACTGCAGATGAGCACACAAGGATTCTGGCTAGTAAAGAAATAATAATGTGTGCCTTAGGCTATTCTGCCAAGTTGTGAGGTAGTCAGCTGTGCCTGGAGATGATCATGTTAAAGGATGCTGATCAGGACTGAATTTTTCTGTAAGCTGTTAAGAGGATAGGGAAATACTTGAGGGGCTGCTGCTGTTTGATCCAGCATTGCTTCCAGTATGCAACTGGAGGTTTGCCTGGGAGTTACTGGTGTCACATGGCTGCATGAGAGAGCAGCTGTAGGAGTTCAGCTTTCGATTACTTCGGGAGACCCCTCATGCCAGCATCCAAGCATGGAGAGCTGGGCAGAGAGGGGAGCCAAATCCACAGGTTAAAACTGACCTCCCCTCCATCTTGCCCATGGGGTGGCTGAAAGATGCAGAGGTTTGCCAAGAAGAGGGCCACTGGGATCTCTGCCTGGCGTAGGCAGGAGAGGGCCTGGGTGCTGTGTCAGGGAAAGGCTGAGCCCTCTGTAAACCCTGCAGGCATGGGAATGGTAAAGCTACACAAGATAAGTAGGGGAGAGCAGGAGATGACATACACACTGTAACTCAAAACTATGCAGTACTTTTGCATATTTTCACTAGGAAAGTATAGCAAGCAGTCTACTGCTTAATTGCAAGGAATGATGGATGAACAGAATATTTCCTTGATTAAATATCTGATCTGCTGCTTTACTTTTCTTACAACTCTTTCATGGCCTTAATGTTTAGTCTAACCAAATTCCTAGCTATTTGGCTAATCATTTATATTCCATAATGCTTCCCATGCTTAACCAAAATGCTCTTTGGCGTGGGGTGCAGGAGGAGAGTAAGATAAGCCGTATTCAAAATTAAATATTAAATAGGCTGTGGAACAGTAAAGAGCTGTATCTATTTAATTACCCTTTGCAACAATTGCGTACGGGTCATGTTAGAATCTTAAGCAATTTGTGAAAACTGCTGTTGGCAGACTAGCAAGCTGCTGTATTCTAGCTGATCAGTGAGCTGTGCATGCCTTTCTTTTCACCTGCCCTTAGTAATTTGTGTGTTACAAAGAAATTAGTCTTTTCTTCTTGCAAGTTGTAGAATAAAGATGCTTCTAGCAACTTTGTAGTCACAGGC
This sequence comes from Numenius arquata, assembly GCF_964106895.1. NCBI lineage: Eukaryota > Metazoa > Chordata > Aves > Charadriiformes > Scolopacidae > Numenius > Numenius arquata. Next base: position 14,658,311 of record NC_133585.1, on the reverse strand, counting down.
AAGCTTGCCAGCTAAAACAAGATCTCCTGGATGTGCCTGGAGCAGGAGTTAGTTATTAGCAGCAGCAAACAAGGTTGACTTCTTTTCTGTGTTCCTCATCCCCTGCATTCACATGGTAACAAAGTCATTGTGCTTTCTGACCAGAGAGCAAAAGTACATGAAATGTAGATCCAGATCCATGTAAATGTCATTCCTTATAAAGTCTACTTGTTTCTAATGTCTACAGCAAATCCAGATACATGTAATTGTCAGTCTTTAGGAAGTCTGTTTGTTTCTAAAGTCTATAGGAAAACAAGGAGGAGATGAATTCATTTGTATGCTTAAAATTCACAGATATGCTGTTCCTGAAAAGTGTGCTTAGGGATCTCTTAAACCGTGATTTAAAAAACAAAACAACAACAACAACAAAAACCAAACAACTTTGTCAAAAGTTTTGCTCTGATTTCTGTTTTTCAACCCTTTGAAGGTACCTGAGATACATATTTCTAAATGTTGTTGCTGCATTTTCCTCTAGTGAAAACTACTTGATTTCTTTAATGGAGAGAAGTTCATATCGAGTCAAAATCAAAGAAAAAGTACAAAAACCTTCATGTGCAGAAGAGGACGGTAGCATGTTTTATATTCTTATTAAACTGTCTCTCTTGAGAAGCTTGGCGCTGCCACAGCCACTCTAGGAGAGGCAAAGAAACTCTTCAAAGCGGGATATGGTAACTTCAATTAAAGGACAGGTCAGCTCCTAAGAATACTGAGGGGAATGATGGATCTCTTCAACTTCGTCTTGCTTAATAGATTCTACAATATGTAATGTTCCCTTCTTTGAAATTTTTATATAGCATGGGATTTCTTTTTTTTTTAATGAAAATTAACTTCAGAGTTGAAAGGCTGCTGCTGTCCCTGTATGGTCTTCAGTTGTGGCTTTTCAATTGGTTGAAAGGGAGAAAAAAATTAGCAGTGGAAAATGGAAGAATAAATTAATTCTTTGGTATCAACTTACAAATCACTTCAATGAAGAAGTTGAGAGTGGTGTCCTCATCTCACCCTATTGCAGCTCTTCCACTCAGAACAAATTATTAATTCTGGAAAATTCTACAAGATCTTCAGGTTTATCCCTTTCCCTTCTTCTTTTCCCTTCTTCCTCTCTCTACCAACCTTTTGTTTCTTGAAGGTGAAAAAGTGTTACATATTTCTTTGAAACTGTTGGTGTTACAAAGTAGAACAAACACTTGGCATTAGAGAGATTCTTTATTTTTATTTCTTGTTCCTTGGTAAATTAAAACTAGTTGGAGAAAATTTTCACTACTCCGACCCACTTCACACCTGTTAAGCTATTGGCTCTCTGTCTAATATAACACTAAAGCAAGAAGTCACCTATCTATAAATTGGGTATTGTACTGATGGAGGTCTTGAGAAAAAATATCGGTTTATTATTTTCTTGTGCTCTGCACATCAACAGGCAACCTCCCACCATAGCAGTAGCAGAGAACATGTTCCATTGTAAATAATGTTATGCCAGCTCTATTACTCTAGGTGGTGCTTAGATATTATCGTAGGCAGGTTGGAATACCTTTTGTGAAGTGGAACAAGCATTTTGGACTGCGTTAACAGCAACTTCTTGAAATTTTCACAGGGTATCTGCATTTTTTTTTTCCTCAAATAGGCAACAAGTGAACAAATTCCAACCAAAAAAAGCTTACCATGCAAGTAAAACCATGTGGGGGTTTGAAGGTATGGTTGGCTCAGCCCAAGAGGTTTGTGTTTGAGGCAGGCATTCCATGGTAATCCTTGGAACACACCATGAATTAATAATCCACTTGGTTAATTCATCAATTAGCAGTGAAGTTGGGGTAGTGCTATTTTTCATTCATTAGTCTGATGCTAACAGATACTGTGCAGGACAACCCAGTGCTGTGCAAATGTGCCAGTGCTAGCTCTACATTACTCAGCAGGCTGGGTAGGATAAATTAGTTTGGACTGGCTATTAGGTAATGTAACTGCTTTCCGTACCTGTGGTAGTGTTGTCATGTCGACAGTTCAAAAGGGTACAGAAGATAGGGCAAGAATATGTTTATTTCCTGGATACATGTTCCTGAATGTCCTATGCGTGTATCCTTTGTTTTTAAATGATGAAGTAAAACAAGTCCAGAGCAACAGGCAACACTAGACCTAGGAAATATCTTTGATGTGCTCTTTATTTTTGATTTGTATGTAAGGTGGACAGGAGTTTAAAAGGGTGACTGCAGTCTCAGCTGAACCTTCGAATAAAAGCTCTTAAATGCCAGGAAAAATATTGGATGAGGTTTCTTCAATATTGTCTTTCTTACTGAAGAGAGTATAAAAAAAAAAAAGAGGAAAGAAAAAAGGTCTGTAGTGCTTACAAAAATTCTTCTTTGTCTTGCCCTCACCATTTTGAAGGCTTAATACCTGATCTGAAGCGTAATCCAAAAAATACGTCAAGAGTATTTGTTCATAAGCATACAGTGTGTTGACATCAGCAAACTCTTATTATGGCTGTCATGTTCCCTATCTTGAAGCCTTAATTCTAATCTTCTGGCAGCATTCAAGTTCAGTGGTTTCCATTTTGTTTGAATTAATTAGTGAAGTTTGGATGGTTCCCTGATTCTGAAATTGTCAGAATATTTGTAACAATGTTTTTAAAAGGTTATTTTTGCCCTAGTTAATAACAAGTAGGACATCAGAATGCATTTTTGTATTGTTTAAATCAAAAATACATTGCCCATTTGGAAGCAGAGAAAATCATAAATGAGAGCTATAGTTACATACTTATCTTGCCTTTAAGTTAATCTCCCGTTACTAGTCTTGAGCCTTTCATGTTGCTATAGAAACTGCCACAGCTTCCAACTGTGCTTCCTCCAAGACTTAATTGCATTCTGAGTTTCATACACTCCCTATTAACCACCGCACTGGCAGACACAAGCACATTGCAGAATGAGTTGAATTAATGGTTTGATATGATGTATGCATTTTTTAATATTATGTTTCAATATCCCATTTCAAATTTTCCTTTACCAGCTCATTAAACTCTTCTGTAACGTGTAGTGATACCACAGGGATGAGTTCTCTCAGTTTGCTGCCACTATATTTGATGTTTTCCAGTCTTTGATGCCATCATAGTAGCTGCAAGAGTCATTAGTCTTAGGGACTTTTTTTTTTTCCCTACAGAAGTCAAATTATTCAGGAACTATCTTAGCTCTGCTGAAGTTTTCCTGAGCCTTTTCCTTCACCTCTGTGAAGACTTATATTGAAGTGCATACCTGCTATCTCAATAGATCTGGTAACCTTCTGCTGACTTAGGGCTCTTAACCACATGATTTTTGCTTGATCAGTGTGGGTCAAAGATAGGCAGTTTTTCAGCCAGACCTGTTTTTAGATGGGAAGTATCAATTCATCAAAATAGAAACCGAGTATGGCTGTATGCAAGGTTCGATAAGACTTTCCTGAGAAGTATTTATTATATCCTTGATAGAATTTCTCATCAAACCGGACCAAGGACGTGTCTCATTCAACTAGTACAACCAAATCTCAGAGATTTGCTTTCCCACTTGCTTCTCAGCATGATGATGCTATCAGCGCAAATACATGGTTCTTACTGATACCATTCTGCTTTCAGTGGGGATGAACATCGGGAACCGATGGTTAACATTACTGTCCTCTGTCTTCAGTGGATGTAAGTTCAGAACTTCATAACAAAAAAAGCAATCCCCACTGTTCACTTCTTGTGCAAAAAGAGGAGAGAAGATGAATCACAACAGAAGGAAGAGAGCAAGGAGTGTATGTATTTCCATCTCCTGTTAAGCCCTCTGTCTCAGCTCTGCTTTGCTTGTACTTTGTGGGTAAGAGGTGGGGAATAGGATAGACAACCTCTGTGCACTGTTGTTCTCAAAGTTGGGATGTTTCCATACTTGAATTAATGCTGGCCCAAAGCTGTATTTCTATCCTCATTAAGAAGCAAAAGAGACACTCCAGAACTGTTGAATGGACAAAGTCAGACTGATGCTGAGAAATAAGACAAAGTGAGAATTTCACCAACATGTCACTTTTAAGATGTTCATGCACATTAAGTCATGCTTTTAGTTACTGAACATCAGAAGACAGCTTAAACAAACCCATTACAACTTTTTAACTTTTCAAATATCCTTTAAAATCTGACCTTTTGAGCTAATGTTTTTATGCAGTTCACAATTTTTTCCCCTTTTTGTCATTCTCTGTATGTGCTATCTTGCTTGAGTTATGTATTGATGGTCCCCTATAAAAATCTTTGTAATTAAGTCAAGTGATCCAAGGTAGCTTTTCTGGCCTCAGCCTTACTGCTAGTATCTCTCTGGGAATTCATGTGGAAATTTTTGTTCTTTTTTAGCTCTTCCAACAAAAAAAGATCAATTAAGAAAGGAAGAAATTATGACAATGTCGTCAGGATTAATCTCAAGGAGTGTAGACAGTTTCGCAGCACTCATTTTCACTCTCTCTCTTTTTTCCCTCATATTCTTATTCATTAGCTACCTATTTTACACTTCTTGTCCCACTGCAGCATGCTTCCTGTCTCAGAACTTAAATCTCTTCCACAACATCTCAGATTTCCTTTTTAGCTGCTCTGTAAATTTGCATGTTAAAGAGAGCTGGATTTCCCTGCCAGCTCTGGCTCAAGTTACATTTCCTGGATTGCCCTATGGAATGTCAACATATATTCTAAAAATCCGTGTATGCTGGGAACCTTCCTCAAACGTTCTGAAAACACTTACTTTGGGTTGGGATTCATTTGGTTTTGAATATAAAATAAGTATTGTTTGTTGGCTCCTTGTCACTCTTGAAAAGCCAGATAGTTGCTATGTCTCCAAGTTGTCTGTCTGCGTGAGCTATTTTCCAGGCAACGACAACACTTCATTTACAGAAAACACTGCTTGCAATGTCTCCCTAGGCGTTCAGAACAAAGACCTTGCCTATCAACCGGACAGCCCAATGTGTGAGCATGTGGAAGGCTTGACACTGGTTACAAACAGTTGTTAGCGATCTTAGTAAAGAGAAAAGACTCATTAAAAGTCTGAGAAGTGCCAACAGCAGGTTGTTTTGCTCTACTGTAGAATGTATTGCAAAAGCTTTTTTTCACAAGCCATAATTTATTATGATTTCTGCAGTTTACAATATTTTTAGACTCTTTCTATAGTTGGTGGTAGAGTGTTCTATAGGCACATGGCACCTTTATTGTATAGGTGGCTGGATGTTTAGGGTATGTCTGGGGCCACGTTAGCTCATGCAGTTCTTGTTAGGGAATGCAGAAAGGCACTTACCGTTGTACTTTGCTTGTCGTGCCTTGCCAAAACCTGTCTTTGGGTACCTATTTTTCATCCTTCCTTCCCTTCCCTTCCCCATCCTGTGGGAGAAAATTGACTCACACCAGCTTATGTACACTACCCAGAGGTGGGCGAAAAGTAGGGATGCTTCTACTTTGCAGCCTTTGTGCTCTCCCTCTTGTTTATTGGACCAGATGTAACACAGGATGTTTGTGATGGAAGCCTTGCTGTTTCTGGGAGCAGGGAAGATAAATCATGCAAGCTGCTGGCAGAAGTCAGGGAGAGAGATTTGAGCCAGGTTGCTTAGTGGACAGTGGAAAGAGTAAACCTTGTAATTGACTTTAAGCTTCGATTTCTTCTGCTTCCCTTGTTTCTCAGTATAAGCAAAGAAAAGGTGGAGTGAAACTTGGCCATAAAGAGAGTTTTGGATAAGCAGGGGTACTGCTGAAATGGTTCATACATATTCAGGCAAATATCCTCACTGAAATAAGGAGAAGCACTGAGAATGGGGTGCATGGGTAGGGACAGGCTGTCCAGCAGGTCGGTTCTTTCTTTTTTGTGTCACTTTTTTTTTTTGTTTGATGCACCATGTTTTCCTATAGCACACACTGAGCACGATGGAAGGTAACTGATAAAATGTGGGTGGAATGTAAGCTCTATAGGGTTAAACTTTTAAAATTCTTGAAATACAGACCTTATAATTACTTTTAATATGATTTCCATCTCTTTACCCCCACTCGTGCCTAAAAAATCAATCCCCAATTAAATTTCTATTTTCTGTCTTAACCCAGCTCACCTTAGTGGTCACTTAGCAGAAGGGTTTCACCCATGTGTTAATTGAATTGGTCATTTTGTATGTCCTTGAATGGCATGCAATGGAAATGAGCATGGACTCTATTAATATCTGTTCTTACGTAAACAGAATCCATTTTATTCAGTTCTTCAGCTGATGAAGCACTGTGGGAACAAGAGAGTCAGAAGCTTGGGAATTACTCTACAAGGAAGAATCTCAGTGTTTCTTGGCAAAAGCTGCTTTATGCTCTTGGCTTGCTTGGTAAGAGCCAACAGTAACAAGGTCTTATTCTGGACAGGAGTTTAAATAAATAGACACTGAATGTTTCTGTCTATCTTTGAAAGCTGAAACACAGAATTCTGAAAGTTTATTTCAAGCAAGGCTTAATTTTTATCTAGTTACAGCCAGATACTCAATTTTGGGGACAGGGTTTAAGGAAAGAAAAGAGGAGTTGGATTCCCAAACGGGGACTTAAAGAAAACTCTCTTTTTCTTTACTTCCAGATACTGACAAAATGAAAATATTTTTTTTTCAGTTCTTTGTCAATGTCCTTAAAATAAAAAGACAAAACCAAGAAGCATAAGGTGACTGAGCTGACTTACTCAGCAATAATTGGATTTGTAGCATCAGTTACTATTAAATTTTTATAAAAGTAACCATAGGAGCTGCTGAATTGTTGTATATGGTCATATAGACTGCCTTTTCTGGGGTTGTTGGAGAAGGCTGTAATGGAGGCAGTAGATGTTTTAAATTTACAACATCATAACTTTTACGATGTCCTTTAAAGTTTTTCTTGCAAGCTTATATTGAATGAGTGTATTAAATGAGAACTTGTGGCTAGAAGGTCACTATCTCCACTGCTGTGTCACGTGCAGGTGGGCCCACACCTTCATGCATCCATCTATCTGGTACTTCCCTGGTGTACGCTGATGGAGGAAAGTCGAAAGCTCTCTCTCCCAGCAGTTTCTTAGCTGGACTGAACACTGATAGCTCTGTGAATGTGATATTAGCACCTTAGTTTCTGTCTGTTAAACTGAAACCAGCATATATGCCATTTGATGCTGTTGCTTTGTCTCAGGAGGTGCTACTTCAAAGGTCTCTTCAGTTTCTTAAGAATGCCTCTGGCTCAGAGATAAACATAAGGAAAAGACGAATGATCCTGTTTATTCTTGTGTTATTGTTGTTTGTTTTCCCTAGACTGGAAGATATAGTTAAGAAGAATTTCAGCATGTAATCTTGCACGCTAAAAACTGCTGCAGATCTGGCAGGAACTAATGCAAGAGAGGGCAGGACTCTCTGCCTTAAATCATTCTCCGTTGTGCATTATTCTTCTCCTCCCTTCATGAAATCCTATCTTCAGCCCTTTATGTCTTTCCATTTTAATAAAATTATGAACTATGAATTTCAAGTTTATGAGAAAAATGTGATCCAATGTATCTTTGCAGCACAGATGAAGCAGGAGCCTGTTTCTCTTGGCCTATGTTTTCTAATTGCCATTTCACGATACGTTGTTATATTATCAGTGGAAATGCTAATTGGAAACCAAAGAATCACTGCTAAATGCGTTGACCTGCTCAATTAGTCTTGTGGGAAAAAAAAATCAGGATAGCTACTCAATCTTTTATATTCAGTACACATTGCAACAGTTAATGTGCAAGAAGGTGATCTGCTAAGACATATATACAAATAAAACAGTAAAAGAATTATCAATCTCCAGAGCAGTACTGTAGGAAATTAGTACCACACGTGCAGAACCAGTGATAAAAATGAACCATTTATTCCTAACTCCAAAAGTAAATTTATAACTTTGTGTATGAACTGTTTTTCCTGGATCCAAATATAATAAAATACAACCTATATTTTGTTAACTGGCCACCTTAAAGACATTTCTGAGGTCTTGGAAAAGCCTATAGGAATCTGAAAAAGGCCAAAAAGGCACAAAGAAAATATCAATAAAACAATTAAAAAGCAATAAATTTTTAAAATAATTGAGAATATTTAAATTAAGAAATAGTCTCAATTCCCATTTCCTGGGAATGTGCACTGTGCAAGGAAATAGAAGGTAATTATTCTAAGAACACCTGTGGTAAAATCCTTAATTATAATAATTCAGATAGAAGTTAATTAAAAGCACATCTTTAATGTAGCGCTATGGTTTTCCCTACATGCCGCCATCTGGGACTGACTCTAATCTGCCCTCTGTGTTAGTTAACTTAAATAGTAACAAATAGCTGTGAATGTAGTTCTGATTTTCTCTTATCTGCTGAATATTGGTATGTGTTCCAAGAGGATATTGTGCAGAAGGGTCTAGTCTTTCATTTTTGCAGGAAAAGAAATACTGTCTCTCACTCTTTATGGCTATTGAAAGAAGACAAGAGTAACTGCAAAATTTGAATTTGTATGCTGCTTGGGAGCTGACTTTAGCCATGCTCCCTTTTTGCTCTTGTTTTCCACCACCAAGCAGGTCAAGTGTGCAGGGAAGTATCAGGTAAGTATCAATATCCTTGACTGTCAATCTGCTGAGACAACATGCTCTCTAAGCTGCTGGTGTGGTACTGCACTCATGACAGCTACTATGATGCCTGAGCTCTGTGGGGTGTGATGTTTGACCATGGAAATAATAATGTAAGGAAATAGGAGGTGGGCAGGGTCAATATAAATGCAACCGTGCAGTTGAAGTTTCATGATGAAGGTGGTGTTTAAAAGGCCCAGCAGATTAAAACTGCTTTTCTTTAAAGAAGGAACTTTGGTAGGAACTTGGTAGTGCCTACCTGCATGAAGAACACTAACAGGCTCCCAGTGGCGTTTTGGTAATTAACTGTGGCATATGAAGGACAATAGAGAGGACTTTTCTTGGATTTTTTTTCCCCACAAGTAATTTAAGTGTTTCTCAAAGGTGGAAAAGTTGGCAGACACTGTGGGGTTGGAGCATCCTCCTACCCCAGACTCTTTTCTGTATGGAATGTCCACTCCCAAGTACTCTGTGATTACTTTTTAATATTTTTTTTATTATTTTTGGAAGGAATTAAATTTGTTTCCAAAGCATTTCTATGTCTCTTTCCCAAACTAGGCCTCACTAGAGTATTGCTAGCAGACCTAATGTTTCATTTAGTTACAGGCTTCCCAAATTTTTGGTTTATGATGTTCAAAACCAAATCAGCCTCCACACTATTGCAGTTGCCCATGTTTCTGGTTCACAAAAAGCAGACTAGTAATGAAATGCATCCTCTTTCTGCTCCTTGCCTCCAAAAAGTCAGTTACATTGTGCTAATGACCACAGTAAGACAAATCAATTCTGAAGCTTATAGGTGACATATTTGCAAGAACTTTTAAAAAGAGACCAAAGGGAAGTGTTAGAACTCCTGTGTCTTCAAAATATTTTTCTATCTTGCATGCAGTGTGCCAAAACAATTGTGCTCTGTGAGGCAACGTGTCAGTTGAAATTTGAGGTAGGTAGTAAGCTGACTTCCAGGGCAGCTTGAACAGTAACTGAAAAGGACAAACGCTTCCTCCCTGCTTGGGTTTTGTTATAAAGCTATTGTGCAACATGCAATTGAAAGCTTCTCATTATAAGTCTATGAAGAGCTAGAGGTGCTAGTTTGATACAACCTTCAAAAGGTGCTTTCTGAGCTCTACAATGAAGTGGAGTTGCAGTGTTTCATATTGCAGGTCTGAGTTTGGGCAGGGAGAAAGGAACCAGGCCAGAGTAGTAAGGTAACATTTATATAAAATGAAGTTTAATATGCATCAAATAGAACAAGAAGAAATTGGAGAAATTATTATAGATGCATTTAATCAGGGCAACTCTAAAGCCTTTTTCAGGAGTTCAGTGTGTATTATCCTGCTTGCATTCATCAGTGTAGAGAAATGCTGAATTCACAGTTAGATTGGTTTCAAGAGTTACTTGATAATGAAGTAGATGCTGCCTGGTTTCTACCAACTCTCTGAGTGAGGCTTTTAAAGTTGAAAATGACTGTTTCTGTTAAATGAATAAACATTTTTAAATTTTGGCATGCATGTGTTTTCACAAACCTTCTGCCTAATTAAAAACAACAATATGCCATTAAATTTTTATCAACTGATATAAACTCAGGCTGCAGCAAATTGGTATTCTATTATAATTCCAGAAAAGCTAGACTTACTGTTCTGGCATTAGAATGAAACAGAAAATACAGTAAAAAAATAAAATCTCTGCGCCTACTAATTTCTAGTATTCTGTACAGAAGATCCATTAATAAATTTTGAGATTAGAGTTTAAGACTTAACTGATTGTGATAGTGAATACTTAAATATATTCCATTTCAAGAGGTATTTGTGTTTCTTTCATAGTTTTATTTTTGTAAAATTCTGTTTTTCAAGATTAATTCTATTTCTTAGGGATAAAATCATGGATTCTCTGCTCAAAATCTCCTAGGTTCTCTTAAAAAGGTGAATTGTCAGTAGCAAATGGCACACTAATATTGCACCCTTATTAAAATGCAAATAGAATATTGCAATTGAGTAGTAAAGTATGTAGGTTACAGTTCTCAGATACACCTCACTTTCATTCATACTAAAATAATTCAGTTCAAGAAAATATTGTTGGTGAAGCAGATATTACTACCATGGCTGATTTATTTAGTACATTTTTCAGGTTATATGACCTTAGATTATTAAATGTCTATCAAACATAATAATGAAATAGCTTTGAAAGACAGTACTAAAACTAAACATCTGTAACTGCTACTGGGCATTTCAGTATAATTTCAATAAAAGAAACAGGACACTGAAGTTTATAGTTGTTCTTGTATATTCTTGTACGTACTCAGAGAAGATACATATATTTAAAAAATATGTGAATGAATACGTATATTGTTAAGCTCTGTTTATATTTGGAATGCAAATTCTAGCTCCTTGCTCTTGGAAGTGTCACAATAGCTTGAGAGTAGCTGAACTAAGTAATGCCGGATATTGACTCAGGTTTACTATAAGAAGCCTGTTATCTTTTCTCCCTGTAGCAGGTGATCTCTCAAAAGTTATGTTTTAATAAATTATCACATAGGTTTGCTCACAGCAGCTCATTCTGCTGCGAATTTTGTGATACTGTATTCAGTGGTGTGTGCAACCTTTTTTGAGACTTTGCATTATATCTTCTCTCCCAACAGTGCACTTATGATTACTTTCTTTTAATAGAAAGCCAGAAAAATATTTGTCATATCAAACTTTAGCAGAACAAATTCAAGGTGTTATGTCCAAAATACCATCAGGAATATGATGGGTTATAAGGGTGTGCATTTTTGAAAAGTACTACCATAGCTTTAAATATTCCTACTACTGGAGAGCATGAGTTTGGGGCTAGTTTTGGGGGGTTTTGTATTAGTAGATTCTGGAGAAATGTGTCCTCAATGGCAACATACAAAGGAGTGGCATGTTCTCTGCTGGCCTTCTGCTGCATCGTCAGAATAGGGAGATGCTTCTTAGGGAAAGGTGTGTGGATGAAGGACGCTTTTACATAGGGCCAATGGTGGGAAACCTGCAGAACTGCTGAAGAGAGACAGTTAATTTACAGTAGGCTCCCCTGAACCTCTCAAAAATTAAAACTCCTGACACCTTTTAATATTTCTTTCTTTGTGGTTGAACGGAGGTAGGTAAAGTGATTAGTATGCGACCTTCAGGTCAAAACTTACCCCTTAGTATTTATTTTGTGACTTGCATTTCAAAGGAGCTTGGAAATTTCACTTGTATTAGAAAACTTGTGATTGCAGAAAGTGTGAAATTTTTATTATGTACTGCCTCGGTGCACTGATTGAAATTAACCTTTTGCATTGCAGTTTTTTACTTAAAATAGCCTAAGGTACTGTCAAAAAATTGCCTTTTCTTTAGCATATTTTACCCTCCACTCAAATACTGACTTGGTCAAATACAATATGCAATAGCTTCGTGAACCATCCCACAGTGATTTAGCTATTAGTGGAAGAAGTCTAAATATCTAGAGCCAAAGCCTAACTTTTAAATGGAAAAAAAAAATAATTCAGTGTATTTTTATCTTTTTGTCAGATACAAAACATTATTTATTTTGCAGACCTATTCTCCTTTTCTGTGGCTCCAGACTCCTTGGCTGCAAGTGATGCATTTTTAAATTGTTGAAAGAGTTGTTAATTAGAGCAATTTCTTATACTAACTAACTACAAAGATCCCTGTAGAAACCCTTGTTCTTATGCAGAAATCCATGTGCAACTAAAAAGCAGTTATGCATGTTTAAGGTATAGTGAAGCAAACAATGAAGCTGTGTTTGCTATATGTTGTTCATAGCTGTGCCACTTCTAAAGAGAGTTTATTTTCTTTGCTCATATTGTAAAGGTGGGGAAGAAAACACTTAGTAACCCTTGTTGAAAGGTTCAGGTGGAGACCATGCAGTAACTAAAAGGTGATCTCCTACAGGGAATCTGAACAGAAATAATGCTGACCTTTTAACCTAGGGGAACTTTAGTCACTGCAGAGAAAGAAGGAGACCTAGGTTCAGTCCCCAAATGTTTAAAAAATATTGGATCAAGGCCAGAATAAAATAAGGCAGCTGGATCAGGTGGGATGAAATGCACTTACCCACTTGAGTTTGCAGTGGTTAGGGTACGCTCCTGGGGAGAGGAGGGCATTGAACCTAGCTTTCCCATCCTGAGTGAGTACTGCAGCCACAGAGCTATGGGAACTGACTGGTTTAGGATTGCAGAATAACTCAGGACAGAAGAAACCTTAGGAGGTCCTAACCATCTGCCCAGCAGTAGTTTCCCTTCTCCCAGAGTGTCTGAAATGTTCAGGTAGGTATATTGGTTGGTAAATCCAGCACAATGTGGTGCTGAAAAGTGAGAACCAGTACTTTTGGGGATCCAGATTGAAAAAACTGCAAATCCTTATTTACAGTCAGGGAAATTTATAGTGAAACTAGAAACTATATGCATGTATTTGGGGAGGAGAGCAAAGAAAGAAAGAAAGAGAAAAGGCTTGGGGTTCCAGCCAGGTTGACGTTCTCATGTACTAAAGAGCTGTATCTAAGAGCTGTTGAGCTCATCACCTTCCTTTTCACCTGAGTAGTGTAAATGAGTGGAAATTGTGTGGTTCAGTGCCATGCACGAAATTCCTCTTGGCAGGCACTGACTACTCTGTGTGTGTGTGTGTTAAGATTTAGGTTTTGGTTTATTTAACAAGGCAGTTCAGTCCTTGCCAACCTACTTAGCAAGTGCTTAGGATATTTAAGTTCTTAAAGTTAATCATACGCGTAAGTTTTGACTGACCTAAATTTTTGGGGCCTAAATCAGAAGTTTTCCATTTTTATGATAATTATTGTAAGGTTGATTGAGGCTTGAGTTAATAGAAGGTTACTTGATCGCTTTTTGTGCATGACAGGTTCTTCCTGAGTAGCTCTGATTAGGTGTGTAGTGGCTGTTTCATTACTACATGAAAACTACATGACAGATGTAATTACAGTAAAGCTTTTCTGTCTACTACAAAATGGTGAATATTTGTCATGTCCTAATTTTCTAGATTAGGATATAGCACCGAGGCAGGAAAAATCACAAGGGAAGAAAGAATAAAAAGTGAAAAGGGTAGCAAAGCCAGAATAGTTTTTCCAGTTTCCAATTGCACGGATAACTGTCTGGGGTCCAGATAACACAAGATCTGATTCAGAACTCGATTCTCCTGAAATAAATTAAAAGAGTACCACTGGGGTCTTTCAAAGCTGAAACTTAGTTCAGTCTTAAATGGAAAAAGTTCCAGCTGGTTTGGGGAGAGTCTTTTAAAATCCTTCCCACTTGGCTACTTTGGTGATTCTTATAGCTGCCTACCATGTTCAACTAAGAGCTCTTATTGTCTAAAATTTATACCTTCTGTTTGTTGCGGTGTTTACCAATTATAGGGTTATCATAGCTCTTAAATTGTCTAAAATTGCAGGTACCCTGAGCAGAAGGGATTTTAACATATAGAATGCATAACATCCATGTGAAAAGCTGCAGAGCCAAATTTTCTTGGGGAGGGGAGGTGTCTGCACTCTGGCTACAGCAATGTCAGAAAGTTTGGGCTTGGGAAAATATTCTGAATCCAAGCTGAAGTGTCCCTGCTAGTTTGGGTTTATTACCATTGTATAACAGTAAACAGGCAATAAACCCCAACACCTTTTATTGCCCAAACAGGCATTGTTTTTCCTGCCATTTCCCTCCCTCCCCTCACCCCCCTGGCTTTCAAAAGAGGTGCTGTGTACAGGTGTGCTTTATGGTCTGGGCACTTTTTTAGTACACTTTTCCTTTATTTGTTTTTCTACTGAGTTACTGCTTTATCATATGTAGAAAGGTGCCACTAATTTAGTGGCCATTAACAATCATATTTTAACATTTAAAAAATTCTTTTTTTTCTAGCTGTTTCTGTTATGATTGTGTTAATGAGTTTCCTGCTCCCTCACATGGCTACTAGCTAGGAAAATGATAGGGTGTGATCTTGACTAGGACAAGAAAATTGCAAACACCTGAATGAACAAGAAGTGTTTATCCTCCTGAAAATAGACAAGAACAACACAACTGAATAGTGGACCAACCTGGTACTGAATCCAAATCCAGCCTTGTACATCTGGTTTCTTTTCTCTACACAGGAAAACAACACAGAAGATAGAGACAGACTCATGTTATTAAGGTAGGATGAAAGCACCTGTTATTTAAGTACTTCATGGAAACTTTGGTATCTCACTACTAAACCGTATAATATACTTCTATAATGTAATGATAGCTGGTTTGTTGGAGGAATAACCTCAAAAGTGAAACTTATCAAAGTTTTAACACTGATGTATATCAGCTGTAGACAGATAAATGGAGGCCTGGAAGGCCAGTGTCACCAGTTGACCCTCAAACAAATGTATTATTTATTCTTGGGTGGGTTGTTCAAGTTTTTTTTCAGTATGCCTCTAATTTTTTTATTCTACTTATACATACCTATATCATGGGTGACATGTTGGTATTTCTTAATCTGCAAGGATGAAATGCCTACTTCTAGGAAGTGTTTCGTGTTCTTGCACTGGTGTAGCAGTGCACCAGCAGGCTGAGATACTATGAGAGTAAATATATGAATAACTGTATGTGCTTAGTCCTGGGAAGGGGAGGGGGCTAGCAGGGAAGTCAGCATCATCAAAGCTTCTTTTTGGGGAGGGTTGGGGTGTGCAATGACTGTGCTTTATGCAGATGGCTAAGTTTTCTGGAGAGAAAAAAACTGATGTCTAAACAAAGTTGAAATTCTTTGCTGTGTTTCTGTCAGAAAAAAATGGTGTTTATGAGTATTGCATTTATGTAAACAAAGAGTATTATGTTATGCCCCAAGACTAGATTTACTTGCATCATTTCTCCAGCATTTGACTTGTCTGACCACAGGACCATAGCTTAGCCAAAAAATTTCTTAAGGGAATATTTTTACCTGTAAAGCTTAAAAACACAGTAATGCATTCCCACCATTTTGGAGTAGAAATACATGGAGTAAGCTAATAGCCACTGGAAAATCATGGTACACATTCCAGTCTTTTAGATTTTTGTGGGTTTTGTTCTGAGATTCCACTGAAACACCATCATGGAGGCCAAGTTCATTCTACTCTGCAGTGAAAAAGACAAGGAAAAGATGTTATGGTTCAGAGCAACTTCAAGTATTTCCCAGATATTTTCTAATGCCAGACGCTGCTGAAGTATCCCACTTAATATTCTGCTTGCTTTGTCAGAAATGCAGCAGGTTAATAAACCTCATTAGTTAGGAAATAGCTTTCTGAGAGAACTAGGAAAGATAATTCAAGGATTTAGACAAAGCTATTGAAGCAGAGACAAGCTGGCATTTCCCAAAAGCTAATGTAGAAGAGCAATATAAGGGAGTATAATACATCATGTGGGGACAAAAGTCAAGGGAGAAGATTTCAAAAGATACCATGTCTTATTTGCCAGCAGATAGTGCCTCCCAATATTGAGCCTTTATCACCATAGAAATTACCAAGTACTGTTGAAATAATTGTCTGTTCTGTGAGAAGGCAACTTCTAAATCATACTGATTGCTTAGGTCTGGTGGAGGACTTGTATGTAGTCCTAACTCATTTCTGGATCTGAGATACAGTACTGGGTTCAGTAGATAATATGAATTCTGGGCATTTTTTCAACATTTCTGATCATAATGCAACAACTGGCCATTGTTTTTCTCTGATCACACTGAATTTAAGTCCTTCCTATCTTACACAATTGGTAATTAATGGTTTGCGTGTTCATCCAGTTATAAAACAGCTGAATTTCAATATCTGCAATGAAAAAAAGAAAAAAAAAAGTTAAAAAAATTTTTAAAAAAAGCATGCCTGTGAATGTATTTTATAAATACTGGAGCATATCAACAGGGAGACTGGAAATGCTCAACTTCAACCCTACTGGAATTAAAGCATTCTTCTCAGGGATTTAACTTCAAATCCCTTTGGACACAGAGTGAAATTAAAGCCAGGTTTTCTATCTTGAGTTTGTGCCATATGTTGGATTTTTTTAAAAAAATTGTATCAGGCTGAAATATTTTTTGTGAATCCATCTGCCATGATTTTGTCTTGCTAACTGAAATTTCTGCAGAAAACTCAAACATAATTTATGTACTCTCAGGACAGTCAGATTTGCATTTCTTAGAGAACTTAACATTCACTGGTGTTCGTTCTTTTACAACCAAGGTCTGGTGAAGATCAGCAAAAGGCAATTTTTTCAGGAAAATGAATTTGACTAGGCTTGTCTTGGAAGCAGTGCTTTATTATTTGTTTACTAGTAATCAAGCAAGTGGGCCTGTTGCTGATGTGAAATTTCCCAATTATTTGCTTTCATTTAAACACAACTAGGCAAATGCTGTTGGTAAATACTCACTTTGCGAACCCTCAGGCCATTCAAAGGTACCAGTTATGAAGCTGTAACCTCAGCTGTTTGTTACTACCACTCTGCTGGAGTGAGAATACATAGTAATTTGCTTCTGGCAAAATAAGATGAACTAACAATTTGACCACTTAGTTTGAGTCAGTGTGGCGCGTCCTTATCTGAGCAGAGAATGGAGCAACTGAATGAAGCGAGCTGACCTCCAGCCTGCAGGGACACTACTTGTGTTCAGCAATATTGTTGGTTCACAAAAATTAGCCAATGCCACAAGAAGGTTGCTTCTGAAACCAGCTCTTAGATGGGACAATCTGCCACCCAAAAGGTGTATACTGCACTAAGACAAATACTCATGAAATAATATGTAGAAGAGATAGCCATAGCCTCAATCTGCTGTGATGGGAATAGGTATTGGAATTAAGAAACCTGCTGGATGTACTGTGAAGCTTAGCTTACTGATTCAGAATCAGAGTGTTGGTATTCAGTTACCAAAAAATCACCTTTCTCTTAGGACTAAGCACAATTAAGTGCTACGCAGTTTCTCAGTAAATACATCAGTAAAGAAAGGCGGTATCAAGATTACGTGACTGGAAAGGACAGTAAATCTACTTTAGCTTTCCAAAACTCATGGCTAGCTCTGAACTGAGAGTAAGACTAATTATTGTGCACCTGCCTTCACATCACTGACCTTAAATGTGTTGTTTGTTGTTTGGTACACCTATGTGGTGTTGCTAGTTTCTTTTATAGTATAAGCATTTTTATAGTATAAACAGGATGATGGTTCCTTTTTTCAGTTACTTACTACCTTTTTTCTATCCTATGGTCTTTTATTATGGAACTGAAACTTTTCCTGATAATTTAACTTTTATCAAATTTCTTTTACCATGGAAAAGTGAGGATGACTCACACTTTTGATTAACAGGATAGACTTCTGTTACTTTAATTTGGTGTAACAGGAGTTGTCTTTCATTTAGCTGGTTTAATGTTATGCCCTTTTAAAGTAAATCAGTGTGCTACCACAAGATACCTATTAACTGATTTTCTGTTTTGTTTCATAGAGGCTTAGCTTGATTGCAAACACAAATCCGTCAGGTTGGGAATCTGATATACAGAAATGTGTTTGATTGATGTCTATCAGTATGCTTAGATGGGCAATTTTAATCCTTTTAAATTAAGTTTGTTATTAAGGGCAACTGAAAGTGTCTGTCTTGGGGACAGGCTACTAGCATATATAGTATACTAGAAATGCCTCAGGATGTTTTTCTTTTGGGAACAATTATGGCAGATTCATCCTCCTGGGCTCTGTTTGTTGTTACTTCTTTTCATGTAAAAGATAACTGTTAAATACAATTAGATTTACCAACTCTGCAGGCTAGATTCAAGGATAACTGGAGCCGTCCTTGAACCCCATGGCACCACACTATAACAGGGCAGTGTCACTAGTGTGAATGTACATGATGCTAAATACTGTTGAATCTAGTAAGCGCAAGTAGAACTGTTCTTGTTATGGAAAACTGGTCTTTTGTCATGCCTAACTCCCCTATGCACCTCCTAATGCCAATATAATCCTGTTGTCTTTTTTGAAAAAGTTGTACAAATAACCAGAGACCTTAGGGTATAAAATATTAGCAATATAAAACTGTCATACCTTGTCCCACCTATCAAGAAAGTTTTGTTAGGAACTGTCTAGGGATTAACAAACTAGCAAGTTCACAAAGAAAAGTTTGAAATGGATGAAGTGTATTTTGAAGGAAGGGATCACAAGGCTGCTGTTTTATATATTTCCCTCCTTCACTCTCCTAATATGCTTTTCACAAAATATACAAATGCAATGATAATTTATAGTGAAGATCAAAGATGGCAAAACTGATGAGCAAAGGCAAATGTGTAATAAAACTTTCCAGAGTATTTTTTTCTCAGATTTTTTCTGATCATACTTTAAATTTTAAACTGAATTTTTTGTCTTTCATTCAGAAAAGTTGGCCAAGGTTTGGAAAGCTGTGGCTATGCAGTAGCCTTGAGACACCAATGCCTCTTGCAGCACACTGGAATTACTCTTTGGTGTTTTTTTTTTCTTATGTACAAAATACAGGAAATAAAAAAAATTTTTTTGGTATTTTCTTGGTAGGGAGATCAATGTTGAAGACATATTCTTCAGCAAATGCTCTTGGCTTTGCTTTAGTCTCCAAAATACTCTTTTTATATCCTCTAGGTGAGAATTTTAAAGAAATCCACTGTTTTGTATATCTGTCCACATGCATACTCATGTACACAGGCTTACTTTGGCACTAGCTAAAGTAATGTAAAATTCTACATGATGCTTTTTTGTTTTCATTTTGAGAGCAGGTGTAGTTTTTCTTCCACTTTTTCTGCATGATATGAATTAAACCAAAATAAACCTGGTTAAGGGACAATGCATCCACACAGCCTTTTGTACTAGCTTGACTAAATCAGCTTAATATTACTTGTCCATCATGTGCATGTGCACCCTTACTCCAGAGTAATGTGTAATGTGGTGTGCTACCACTGTTTCAGCTCCCTCATACCCATTTAGAAGGACCTGTTTTCATTGCTGTTACTGCTACTCCACTGTTTACACTAACCTTTTACTTTTTTTTTTCCCGCAGTACTATTGTTAACAATAATTCTTTCTGCTTAAACAATCAGGCTGGTCAAGTGAAAGCAAGTCCAGTCATTTTGGGCATTGCCTGTAGGCACCTAGGGATAGATCCAGACTAAGCAGATGCAGGCACATCTTCTCTAATAGATCATCATGAATGATTATAGCCAATGTGACCCATTTTCCAGAGTTAGCTCAGTTCTGCTGTATCCATGCATGTGTGTGTGCACTTTTAAGTCCTGTATATTGATATAGGGTATGCAGCAGGGAAAGAGTATGCAGACATAAATGATGGAACTACTCTTTCTAAGTAGCATTGTGCCAAATGTCAAGCTTTCATATTTAACTTTCACTGTTGAAAAGAAAAAGGAAGGAAATGCTGAGTATTTTCCAAATGAAAGAGAACAGTCCTCATCCAGTCTCTAGTAAAATTAAACCAAATAACAACTGACATGTGTGCAAAATCCTTGGGAAGTGTTGTCAGCAATCACTGTAAATTGTAGTTCACTGGGTTCATTTTCAGCATTCAGAGTTTGACAGTAGAACGCTACAGACGTTTTAGGTTACCGTATTTTAATCTGCAAGTATAATTCTCTGAATTTACCTCATTTCCCCTGAAAAGCAGTCATTAAAATTTGCTAACATTTCACCCTTTCTTCAGGGTGCGTGACATACTGAGGAAATAGCATTTTTCCAGAATTTATGCCAAAGCAAGGTTTTACCTTAATTGCTGTCAAGTAGCTTATTATTCTCCCAGCTGTAAAGCAGGTGTCTATATCTCGGTGTAACTAGTGCTACAGTAAACTGAATGAGGCAAGTCCTAACATCCCTGAAAGCTGAAACAGCTTTGAGGATCATGAGTCCTATCAGCTGTGTGGGTGGAGCTAGAAAAATAGAATTACATGAACTGATTCCCTGTTGATTTCTTATGAAAACATAATTTATTTAATTTAAGAGCTTTGGATAGTCTATGTAAAAAGAGAAGTCAGCCCAGTTTACGCTAGGGACAGTGTTGAGCTGCAAGATTCCAAATTCCTCCCAAGTCTGAGGTTGGGCTTGCTTTGTTTCCAACTTATGCAGTCCATCTCTCATATCAAATGGCAACGTTTCAGTGCTGGCATGCCTGGAATAACAGGGATGCATTTCTGATCCAGCTGGTGATGTGTCTTGACTGGGAACTGAATAGGATCAGCTGCGGCAGTAGTTGCTTTAAGAGTGAAAGGTGTATAAGGCGTCACAGAGAACAATTTTGTATTAAAAACCAGGGTTTTTTTCCTAACTTGAGGTGATTGGTAACTGTCTCTTGTTGGAGTGTTACCTATACTAGTGTAACTGTAGATTGTATATCTATTTAGAAATGTTTTATTATGGCATGTAACTTGCTAAGCTAAAGTTGCATTCACTCTTAGCTCTTGATAGTTATACTTAAGGAATAAAATTGTTTTCCAGAGAAACTATAAGCCAGTTATGTCAATGAGAGAAAAAATGCTGGAGAATAGAGTCAAGAAGCACGTTCTCGAGTCAGAGCCCTTGTTGAGAAGAACAGATTTCAAACATATGTTAAATATACTTTAAATTACAGACTTAGATTCCTCTGTCTGTAACTTCAAATACCTTTAAGCGTTTTTTTTCTTCGGAAATTTTCTCTCTTCAACTGTTGCCGAATCAAACAAAATCTGCCTGTGGTGTGAGAATTGCTAATTGGACTTTCTAATTACCATAAAATTTGTCAGTGCTTTATAAAGCATGTTGCTGTTGTGTGCTGTAGTGATAGTGTGATTAAAGCATATGCAAAATATACAAATAGCCAACTCTTTTGCAGGTACTATTCCTATCTTTGGACCGGCTCTTGGCTTCAGGGATAGGGTCATTCTGTTGTAAATGGGCAGTACAAAGGCATGTGGAGCAGGAGGAAGGGAGGGCTGGCTGGTTCTTTATGCACCATTCCTGCCAGTGTAAGCAGCTATGGTAATGCAGCCTGGTACTGGGCTCTGCTTTTGGAGCAGTTCCTTAGCTTTAGAGGGAGATAATGAGTAAATCTTTCTTCACACAAGAAAGGGTATGAAAGTGTCTCAGAGCTGATTTTATTTCCTGCTGAAACAAAGTTAAAAGCAGAACACTGCAACTAATTGAATTTATCAGCTTCCTACCCTAGCTTCAACATCTTACATTTTTCATGACTCAGACTGCATGGGAAAGGTGGTATGCAAAGATTTTTTCATAAAATGAGCATTGTAAATATGGAATATTATAGGTTTTGTTTTTAGTTTTATGGTCAAATACATTTTGCACTTTATATGGTATATGGTCTGTTATTTTGAGAAATATTGAAGACCTGTATTGTCCATTACTTTGTTACTGTCCTGCAGATATATCTTTGACAATGGCTGAGCCTGGAAAATAACAGATTATAAATTTGACTCCCTTCTCGGAAATGGCACTTAATATCTGTGGTTTTCTTCTAGTGTGACATTAATGCTGTTTGTGGCACAGCAGGACTGTCAAGAGAATTTGAAAATTAGAGGATATGAATCATCATATAAACAGTGGTAATGTTATTTTCCACGACTACTGGTCCGTGATGTAACTCTGGATCAGATCGTGCTTTATTACCGAGAAAAGAAATTCAGTGGGTTGGGAAAGTTCCCTGATAGTCCTTGATGCTCTCTTTGATACCAGAAGCCATTTAGCTGTTTAATTCTATGTAATTATTTTGGAGTATCATAGAATTGTAGAATAGCAGGTTGGAAGGGACCTCAAGGATCACTTGGTCCGACCTTTCTTGGCAAAAAGCGCAGTCTAGACAAGATGGCCCAGCACCCTGTCCAGCTGAATCTTAAAATGTCCAGTGTTGGGGAATCCACCACTTCCCTGTGGAGATTATTCCAATGGCTGGTTGTTCTCATTGTGAAAAGTTTTCCTCTTGTGTCCAGTCAGAATCTCCCCAGGAGTAACTTAGACCCATTATGCCTCGTCTTTTGCATGTGACTCCTTGCAAAAAGGGAGTCTCTATCTTCTTTGTAGCCACCTTTAATTGCTAGAACATAGTGATAATGTCTCCTCTAAGCCTTCTTTTCTCAAGGCTGAACAAATCCTGTTCTCTCAGCCTTTCCTCACACAGCAGGCTTCCCAGTCCTTTGATCTTGGTGGCCCTTCTCTGGACCCTCTCCAGCCTGTCTATGTCTTTTTTTGCATAGTGGGGACCAAAACTGGACACGGTATTCCAGGTGTGGCCTGACAAGTGCTGAGTAGAGTGGGATAATGACTTCTTTATCTCTGCTGGTGATACCCTTGTAGATACAACCGAGCATCCTGTTGGCTTTCTTTGCTGCAGCAGCAAACTGTTCACCCATATTGAGCTGCTTGTCCACCAGGACCCCCGGGCCCCTTTTCACAGAGCTGCTCCCCAAACAGGTAGACGCCAGTCAGTCAGTGCTGCACTCCTGGATTATGTTTTCCCAGGTGCAAGACCTTGCACTTCTCCTTGTTGAACTTCATCAGGTTCTTGTTAGCCCACTCTTCCAGCCTATCCAGGACTTCCTGCAGGGTGGCTATCCCTTCTGAAGTGTCCAATTCCCCACTCAGTTTGGTAATTTAGTAGTTGAGAGTAATGGCACAAAAACCTGAAAAAAACCCCTCTTTGCACAGGAGACCAGAAATGCTAGTTATTTATTGCAACATACTGCAAAACATTTCCAGAGAGGATAGATGTGGCTGGAAAAGATGTTCCTATTAATTTCTCTCAGATAGCCAAAGAGGGGTTCATTAGGCCCACTAATTAATTGTCAGGTTTAATGAGATATTCTAAACCTAGAGTTTGAAGGCATTTCTAAACCACTAGCAATATACAAAGCCTCTGATTTTGCCTTATATTTCATTAAACAATTATTAATTTATTCTAATATTTAAACTTCCCTGCATCCCTAGCATATTTGAGTTGAAATGCTATCTGTTTGACCTTCTTGTGATCTGAAGATTCAATTGTGGTTAACTTCAATGAAATAACTGAATTAATTTTTTACTCTTTATGAAGTAGTGAAATGATTTTGGTGGCTAACAAAAGAATTATTTAGTGTTGCTTTTCACTACACAGTCCTGAACATTTGTGATAAAATATTTCTGGGGGTAATTAAAAGGATGAAGTCTATAATGTTTTGATATGACCAATGGGGAATGCTGTGGAGGTTCTTTGTAATTAATGGGGTAACCGTTTTCTTTTACCACTTAGATGGTTTGAAGGCAACGTTTTTATTGTGCAGAGAACTTTTGTTACCAAGTAAATATCCCAATACCTTCTTTTCACATGCCACAGGCTTTTCCCTGGAAGGAATGTGGGAGAATATTAGTAAAAGCCCAGACTCCTGGTGTGAGGAAAAGGGACCTCTTTCAGTATGTGTTTTGTGCAATGGATGATCCACGCTGTAAGACTTCTGTGCAGCTGCGGGCAATAGAAGAGGGCTTGGGCTGTGATATGCATTTAAATCTTTTGCTGTTGAGTAAATGATTAATGTCCCCTCTAGCCAGGTCCTTGGGTGGGCATGGGCTTCCAGTTTTGGTTTCTTCAGGTTGTCTGTAATTCATCTGGACTTCTCCTTGGTACCCTGGGGTGCTGATTCTCTGCACTCTGGATCAGTATTGCACTTCCAACCTTTCCAGGTGCCCTAGGGAACCTCTGATATGTGTTCTTTGCGCAAGAATGTGTGGTGTCTGAAGGAAACAGTTACAGAAGATTGCAAAGCTTTCTTAAGGAATATTTTTTTCTCTTAGGCAGCACTAGTGGTAATAAACTTCCTCTATGTCCTATCCCAGTTGTCTGATCACAGAATCATAAAAGGTCTCAAATTGGAAGGGACCCATAAGGATCATTGAGTCCAACTCCCTGCTCCTCGCAGGACCTAAAATTAAATCATATGACTAAGAACATAGTCCAGATGCTCCTTGAACTCTGAAAGGCAAAAGGAGCCTAAGATTTTTCCTCTCATGCCTTTTCTCAAAGACACAGCTTCTTATCTGGACCAGAGACGCTTCCATCTGGCCTTTGCAGTCAGCTTCCCTCAGCATGACTAGCAGGTCTAGCAATCCTCAGCAAATGATACTTCTTCCTCCCCCCACTCCCCTTCTGCTCTCTGATTGGGCCTCTGCTTCTGTGATTATGCTTTAGATTTAAAAATGTAACTAATTCTTCCTCTGTTGGGTTTCAATATTCCTTCTCAAGACAGAAATTGGATTCTGAAAATGTGTGTATTCATTGTTCTTTTCTGAAGCCACATTACTACTGAGAAAGGAAAGCCTGATCCTGGTTTGTACGCAGTCTGTTAGAGGAAACCTCCGCCGCTGGGGGAAGAAAGGAAAATAAAAATGTATCTTCTTTAGTTTTTGGTGCAGTACTTGTTACTGTTTCGTGGAAGGAATGGGAGTTCTGGATGTTTCAGTTTTCTGCTTTCATGGACTGCACGCCTCTGTAAGTGGCACATGTACTTTTCTTGTTGAGTGAAGTTAGACAAATCATGAAATATAGCTGTGGCTAATGAAGATACTGGACATGTGGATGGTGTATGCCGGCCCCTGGATCTGAAATGAGGCAGGAGATGCACCAAGCTCATGGCTGTGCTCTGGCTTATGCTGGATGTGTGCTGTGTTGGGTAGCGCTGTGGTTGTCAGCTCTAAAAGCCAGCAGTGCTCAGGGACACCACTTTGGGATTTCAAAACCTTTTCCTAATGTCTGGAGCTGGGGTTTGGTTTAATGCCCAGCAGTGTTTTGGGGCTTGTATTTGGTCTCTTATGCTTCCTGCTGATTTCTGCCCTGCACGCCCCTGTGCCCAAGGGCAGTAGTACTGCACAGGCAGGGCAACTGTGGCAGTACTGTCTGAGTTTTATTAAGGCTCTTTGCAAACCGGAGTAGAGTTTTGACTTTACACCAATGCATATGTTGGCTATTTTGCTCTCATCCTTTTAAAAATAATTGTGTTTCATTTATTTCTCAGACCATGTGCAACATGTCAATAGTGAAGTGATCAGGTGAATGCCACTTTGATCCTTTTTTTCCAGGAGATATACTGACTTCCTAGAAGATTGCTAACTTTGCGTTAACATTGTGATACGATGCAGTGGGCAGTATAACTCATCCTTACATCATAGCTCTTACACCTGGGGGTGTTGGTGCATCTATGTGTGGGTAATATGTCTTGGACAATCTGTAATTTAATAGTCAAGGTTGTTATTTTTTTTCAGTGACTGCTTATTATTTTCTCTGATGCTGACGATTTTTGTATAAAACACTGACACTCATTTGCCATCTAGTTTTCCAAAGTATTTTCCATTTTCACTCAGGGCTTTCCAAAGCTTTAGCATTTAGTGTCATAAATGTGGCGTATGAATTTTTTCCAAGTAATGCAGGGATATAGTGAAATCAGAGTATCTCTTAAAACAATGATTATTTGCTTTCCGTGTCCTATAGCCATGGCTTCAAAAGGAGTGACCTCTTTTTCTAAAAAAAACCCAACAACCCAACCCAGTATTCTTCCTAGTACTTCACACTATAGCCTTCGTAAGAGCAATCTCTCTGAATTTCTGTTTTGGTTTTGTTGTAATATGTTGAAATGGATATGTCAGTAGCAGCATTTTTTTTCCTAGGTTTGAAGTTCAGTAGTTTTCCATACAAATAGCATATTCCTGAGTTAATGGAAAAATCATGCTGAGCTACTTCATATTGGCTAGCTTTGCATGTCACCTCTGATGTTTCTGTTGGCTGGCAAAAATGGCTGGTATTTTCTATTTATCAGTTCTTTTGACTCTTTTTCTGCAAAGCACTAAAGCTAATAGCTTGCAGGTGGAAGACTTCAAATATTAAAAGGAAAAGATGGCTGATTACATTGAAAGTAGGCAAGCCTCCAATCATACTGCTGAAATGTTGTGTTTAAATCAACTGTGATATCTAATTTGTTTGATTTGTGTGATGATTTTGAGAAATATTTTTATAACTGTGAGAATGCTGATATGTGGATCATTTATTTAATGTGAGCACAAATGAACAAATTAGTTTAATAATTTTTATCCTGACAGTTCTATGAAGCAAAAAAATACATGATAAAATCTTGTTGGGTTTTAGATTCGCCATGAAAATGTTAGCTGTCTTTCAGAGAAAGCTCTGAGAAGTCTGCTGCTTACATTTCCAACATGGTTGCTCTAGAGACTGTACAAACCTGGTAATGGGAAAGACAGTATCCTGACTGAAATTCAGACTAGTTTTATTTTTGCTGCCTTATGACTATGGATTCTTCCTTCACCAAAAAAAATCTTAGAACAAGTTTTAGCTAAGTCCTTACAATTGTCAGCTTTCATCCTCTACCATTTGCAGATTAAAACTGTAATGTAGCCACACAGATACAGAATCTCATTAAAACTGCATGCTGCAGATGTTTTCTCATGGATAAATATCTTTCCAGTATAATCCTCAATGTGCCGAAATGTTGCTTTTTTTTTTTTGCATCCATGTTGCCCCCCTTAAGAAAATCAAATCAATGACTCCTTCACCATTTACCCTGAAGAGAAGCGAATTGATTGAGGTTTTCAGGGGAGTAGCCAGAATGCCCTTCTACCCCCAATTTCTGTTATGAATTTTGTATATTTTATTTTTCTTAATTCTTTGATGCAGAAAGTTTAGGTTTGTGTTTGTTGTTTTTTTTTCAAAATCACAGTTTTGTATAAAAAGTACTTCCATGATCTCTTCTGTTCAACAACTGTACCCCTTCATAGTCCATAGCATCCTGTGGGAATGGTTTGCATCTTGGTTTCTTGTTTTTCTTGGGTATTTTATTTTAAGACATCTGGTCACAAAAGCAAGGACTGCCCTGAAAGGGGCTAACAGGGTTTTAAATAAGCTTTATATAATTAAAATGGTAAATTGGAAATTTTTCTGGAATTCTTTTTTTTTTGAGAATATTTTAAGCCCTCAGCCATCTGAACACCTAGAAAGACCATAGAGGATTTTATGAGACTTGTAAAAGCATAATACTGCTATGTTGGGAAAGCAGATGGTGCAAGTACAGTGTGGGTGGACTCCTGGATAATATCCATCTAAAGCATACAGTCTCAGGTGTCACGAAATCCTGGAGAAAATATAGTGTAGTTTTGCCATGATGCTGATACATATCTTTGTGTTGCCAGGTAGGGGGTAAATTTACACCTTGCTCCTGCCAAGGCTGTGATGTAGTCAAGGAAGGATTGCATGAGCCGGAGTTGCGGCAAGCTTGTGGACACTCTGAGTGTACAAGCTCCAGGATGGGAGGAGGCACCCTTGTCCTGCAGTTTAATATGTGACAGACAGCTTGTTTAGTCTCCCTTCAGTGGAGCTGAAAGGTGTGAGGCAGGTTAATGAAAATATTATGAAGTGGTCACCAAGAAAATATGGGTTTCTTACAAATGTTACATCAACATCCCACTTCATTCTCTTTCTTTGAAATAACTTCGTCTGTCGGTCACACAAAGACATTTCGGTCTTTTTTGAATGTGTTTGCTCAGATTGATGCCAAAAAAAGCTTCGTTTTCAAATACACTTTAAAAGCAGCAAAGCATTTATTTTATTACATATCTACAGAGTGCATCAGTGGCTTGATTTACATGAGATGTTTGTTCTAAAGCTTTCTGTTCTGTATGTCTACTTGTCTGCTGCAGTCTGGTAGCTGAAATTGTGGTATAAAATAAGTAAAAGAACAGTTTTGGATTAACTAACTCAAGTTAGCTGAACTAACATCACCATGGCTGTAGAGACCCATGTAAGTTATGAAAATCAAGTTAGGAGCTGATTAAATACCCAGAAAGGGAGCCCATGCTGAGCTCTGGCCTCACTACAGCGAAGTAAGAAGCGCCTATAGTTGAAGTAACTAGTTTAAAATGAATTTGGCTTTATCTATGCGCTGTATTACAGTTGCAGCAGTGACCACAGCAGATGTGGTTGCACGTTCCCAGGAAAGTTATGCTAGAAATACTTGAAAATAACAAAATTAGAAACCTTTATGTTTAGTTTTTGTATTTTTCTGTTTAAATTGACTTTTTTTGTGTTGGATAAAAAATATTTTCATATCAATTGAGTGAAAAGCCAAACATGTACCAGCAACATAATTTACTCTGCATCGCAAAGCTAATATTATATTTAAAAGCAGCATCCTGACAACACTTGCAAGGACGGCAAAGTTTCTTTTGTAGAAAGCTAAATACTTTTATGTGGTATATTTTATTAGCAGAAATCTCTCCTGGTTCAATTTTAAATAGGCAACATGATTATTAGCTCCTTTATTGGCTGTTCATCATCAGACTGCGATATTAATGCTTGTCTTAAAGTGAATACTTCTAGCTATACAATATCCACAGCTATATAAACAATTTTTTGTGAGAAGGCTGACATTTTTGCTTAATTTTAGGATAGATATTTGAGATTGTATTCAGTGCCTGTGCTGTTTTCTGTCATCTAGACTGCTACTGGAATACCCCTTACATCCAGCTTACCTACCTGATCAGCACAGGCACCTGAGCTGACTGTTGCTTGTGGCTCTTCTCCCTCTTTGCTTCAAATAAGGATGTTCAGGAAAAATTTAATTTCTCGTGAGAAGACGGCTTTTTTTGTTACTTGATATCTAGATGATCCAAAATTCAACGAAAGCTTTCTTTTTGACTATGGGAGAGCTTTGGGCTCCCTTCTACAGTCTCTCTTTCATATTGTGACATAGAGCATAAGGTTAGATTTATCCATCTACGTCTATCTAGGGCTTCTTGTTTTGTGTGTTTTTTATGTTGCTAAATCTTTCTTGTTAGGCAAAAAATTTTTGGCAGAGAGACTCTTTCACACATTTCTGCTGACAAGGAAGGAACAGATTCATTAAGAGGTAAGGCGATTCCATTGCCTTTTTTGCATAATTCGAGAGATGACATTTCTGAACATTGATCAGTTCTGGAATTTGTTATACTATCATTCCTTATGGTAAATTTCGGTATTTAGACGTATTTAGATACCTTCAATGTATTTCCAGCTTTTTCTTCTGTGTGTTAAGGTGGACATTATGTTTCAGATTTCAGTGAAGCCTTAAATACTTGTTTAATTGCTCGAACCATATTTTACTGGAACGTCTTTTCTAAAACTATTAACATTATTGTGGTTAGCTGAGATTAAAATTCCATTAACTGCAAGTTCACACCTTAGGCACTGTTTTAACCCCTCAAGAGATCAGTAAATCAATTTACACTGTAAGCACGATCTTGACAACCAAAAGCTTCTCTTTTTTCCCCTTATATTCAGAGAGTACAGAAAATGAGACCCTCGGGTGGATAATTTTCCCATTGAAACACATGCATAAATGCCAGTAATACTAATGGACCACATAAGTAGGTATTAAAGAGCAAACAGTGCATATGTTTTACTACTGGGATCAATGTCTTATTCTATCTGACCATTGCCTATCAGGGAGGATCAAGGTAGTGGTGGGGAAGGAAGGACGGTTTACTTTTTCTATTGGTTGCATATTTGAACCAACTGGAAAACACAGGAAATAAAACTTCGAGAGACAAGGCTTTGAGTGGTTATATTTTCTGGTTCCCAGAGACAGAGCTCCATTTGGTGTGTGTTTCTGCTGGGAGATGGTTACTAGTATGAGAAATGTAAAGGACAAAAGGAAAAAAATCTGAATATGCTTATTTTTAGGGAATTTCCTATCCTGGTTGAGGTAATATTTTGTCTAGTTTTCTCAAGAACTAAAAATAATCTTGCCATGACATGGTTCTCCCCTAGCAAAGAATCTTTCTGAACTGTTCCAAACCCAACGAATTTATAACCTGCTGAAAGTTTCTAATGTGATATCTAAAACTAAGGCAATACAACAGGTTCTCATTAAAAAAATAGACATGTAATATCACAGTTGGGCAAGAATGTCTGATATAGGTGTCTCCAGACATGCAGCTGTCAATTGTAGGCTGTTAAATCACACTTGATACCAAAAGATTCCACTTATATCTCCCCAATGTCATTAAATTAATGAGAATCCTCTCAGTATCTGACCACACACTCAGAAAATAAGTGCCCCTCACTAAGACAGGCTGATCAGTGGTGGTGATTTACCGATGCACAGTATTGCCTGAATTTCTGTCAATGCAATTTCAAGACTTTTTTTAGTATTTGCTATCATTTGTTGTATTTCTGTCTTAATTTGGCCTATGAATTGCCCAATGAAAATTATATCATAGAATCATAGAATCATTTAGGTTGGAAAAGAACTTTAAGGTCATCGAGTCCAGCTATTAACCTGACATGGCCAAGTCCACCACTAAACCACCGACTTAACCTCGGTGACACCTCCAAACTTGATGAACCATCGTCTTTGTTATTGTTTGGTTCCACTTGCTGAGCCTCACACCTGTTATGCAAGGGTACCTGGGAAGATGGGGCAGTCATGGAGGAGACACGCCTGCTGCGTTGGGCAGGTACTTGTTGCCATTGCCGCCTATCCCTTAAGTCACTGTGTTCAGCCAGGCAGAGAGAAGATAACGAATCCTCCATACCATGCGTCCTGTCTGCCTGTTGGGCCTGTCCCTACAGGGAAGGTAGGGTGTGAATTCTAGCTTGCACATAAATTAAAAAAAAAAAAAAGGGAGGCTTATGCCACTGCCATCAATACTTCAGGTGAGCCTGCATAAAGGGATCCATAAACCCATGGTTAGCTACAGGCTGCTTTGCAGAAGCATTGAGATGTCACAGTTACATTTGCTGGGGTAAGAGCTGCCAGTGCCCCATCACTCTAAACAGCTGGGTTAAGTGCCTGCCTGCACATCTCCTACCCCGAGTCAGGACCCCTGAAACAGAGTGATTTTTATCCTGCAGTCTGCCTGTCTTTAAAAGCTTATTTCTCGGCGTATTCAATGCAATAAATCTTTTCCACAATGGAAAAAAAAGGTTGCTTTAGAAGAGCAGTCACAAAAAACCCCAAAACACTAATTTAGAGAGAATGTTCATCTAATGCTCTTTTTTAAAGAATGCCAAGTGATTTAGTGAGTTTTGGAATATTGTTTGAGGGAGGATAACATAGGCTAGCACATGCAGTTCTCCAGTGGCAAGTAGGACATGACAGAGGAACTTTACCCAGTTTCCAAAAGTAATATCAAACAGTTGGCAGAAATTTACTTGTTCAGCTCAAAAAACCATTATATTGCTAAGATTAATGAATTAAAGGAGAGAAGTAGAAGAAAGAATTGCTGCCTCAGAAATCTGATCTCTGGGCAAAATGAAACCGCAGTTTGTACTGACAATTATTTTTTTTAAATAGTTTTTCCATTTTTGTTTTCATTGTGGTTCTAGATTACTTGCCTGTTCAGCTGGAAACTGAATTTTGTTGGAGATTATACCTTTATTTCTGTGACAGGCATAGTATTCTTTAAAACTTTCAGCCCTCAGCTCCTTTGAACAAACTACAAGAAATAGTTTGATAACAAACTATTGAAAATGTTAAGCTTTTCACAGAAATATAAAACGTGGTGTTTGGATCATTAGCTATTCCACAAAAACAACATGAAAAATGTGTTGAATTCCTTTCTTTAAAGAGTATTGGGTTAAACATTACCATATGAAGGTATTTGTTTATTTATTTTTCCATAATGTTAAATATGGTGATAACTAAAAAGGTTCTGAAAAGGAAAGAAGCGTGAGAAGGTAAATTTGTATACCTTTCAAAAAGCAAAAATCAGAAAGCGTTAAAATATTGTAGTATATTTCACTATTTTGTGTGGAATGTAATAAGCAGATTAATAACAAAGCATTAAGCTAAAGTAAACTAACAGCTGTAGGTAAAACAAATAAATAAAAAGCCCTCAAAGTTACAGACCTGAATTCTGTCATACCTAGAACTTCCAAAATATCAGTTGCCATATTTTTGCCTCAGCCAGCTTCAGGTGTACATCAACTGAAAAACCAGTGCTAAGCAAGGACACTAGCCGCTATCATTGACAACGATATGCCTTAACACTGGGTCCCAGAAAGAATTCCATAATTAATTTGGCAATATCATTAGTTCATCTTCCAACTTTGGGTAACAAACTGGACACCAGCTGAGACCATAAAGAATTTTTCTTCTCAAGTTTTCTGAGGAAGATCTTTGTTTTTGAAACAGCCAATCTTTCAGGAAGCAGGCCCATAGTTAGTGTTGGCAAGCCTTTTGCACAGAGATCTTATAGTGAGCAAGGTCAGATTCGACTTTTTCTTAGAAAGTCCAGATAAAAGTGTTTGCCAAATCATTGAGATGGGAAAAAAATCCTTGAGATAGTATTGTCTAGTAACTTTAGGGTATAGAATATTGTGTGTGTGTGTTATTTTTTTTTAGTGTTTGCTCCTCTTTGATCATTTTCTTGATCTGAAAATGAGGCAAATAGAATTACAGGTTCATGACATACCTCTTTTCTGTTCTCCTTTCCTTGACCTGTTTCTCAGTACTGCCTTGGGTTATTGGTGGCGTTTTTTATATGCCAAGTTCACTGTAAATCTCATTCTTTCTTGAGCTGAGGCAGATATAAGTTGGCTGAGTCACAATTAACAAGCCATAAAATTAATGAGCTATAAAATGCATCTTTAATATTTGGGATGAAAGGGAAAAAACAGTTTATCTGAGGACTTTCAAATATATATGTAATAAATATAAGATAAGGAAAAACCTATACCTGTACATATGCTGTCCTGGCTTGTCCTTAGACAATACACTGGTTTCTAGTTTTGGTAAAACTTGTTTCTAAAATAACACCAAGGCATGGTTGGATGATACTGAGAAACACAAGTGCTGGAACTGAACAACAAATAATTTACCTTGGGATAGTTGCCTTTGTCGTTTTGTGATCCTTTTCTATTGCTGTTTGAACATTTCCGTGTCTTGCTAGGTGTATTTCTCACATAAATACAGCAGTCTGTGCAGGGAACTAATGGAAAAATTGAAAGAGTGGCAGTGATGGCATGGGTGAGTCTTTTCCATGGAGACAGTAGGACCTAACTGCTGTAGGAAGTTATATCCGTAGGTGGTACTTTTGCACAAAGAACACATGGAAAACAAACTGTTTACCAAAAAAATGCTTCTATAATTGGTATAAACATATTGCATGTGTTCACCAACATGTCTGTGTTTACAGAAAAATGAAAAAGATTAAGGCCCAGAATGTGAATATGTAAAGGTCAACTTCAGAAAATGTCGATTTCCAGAAACTGCAAGGCAGAAGAAATTTCTGAAGTAGTTTAGCAAGGCTAGGTTTGCTTAGCAGAGAGATTTGTTTTAAAGTGTGTTTATTGTTTTGCCGCTTGGTAGAATTTCGGTGAGTCTGTAGTTGTATGACAGTCACCATTCTGACTTCCACTTAAAGCGTGAAAAATGTACTTTCTTCAGGGTACTCGTAATGGAGAATGATACACTTTTTGAAATGTTTTCATATTTTAAATACAGTACCGATTTTTCTTCTCTACAAAAGAAAGCGATCTATTTTTAGTACTACATTTAATGGTCTCTGGTACAAATATGGCCATTAACAAGCTGTTGCATTGGGAGTAAATGCAAGACTATCACTGGGTATCAGTGAAAAATAAGTAAAGGCTGATTGTATTAGGTCAGCCAGAGACATTAATGACTCCAGGACAACTGCAAAGGTCTCAAGATGTCAGTACTTGTTTTTTTTATAGACAATAGGAAAAAAACCCAAGAAACACAACACCAAACCATAAAAACCAATACTGCTGCAGTTCAAATGCTTTTGTTTGTCTGTTTATAAGGAAAGGCATTGTGGTAATACTTGAAAATGTGGAAAAAAACCATCTGCATAATTCTGGATGTAGATTTAGACATTTGTTATACTCAGGGAGTTCCAATGTTAGTTTTGCTTTGTTATTAAGGTTGGCATAAACCTTAGCTGTTTGAAAACAGGATGTCCTTCATCACTTGGTATGTGTCCCTATTGTTTAGAAAATCTGAGATTTGTTTGCCATTCATCATGAGTGTTGATGTATCACAGAGGTGACCCTGCTGTTCCCCCAATGTGGTTTATCTCTGCTGATCAGCAGCACCATGTTTTCACAAATGTTATCAAATACAGTTAGACAGAAAAATGTTGCCTTGTGCCTGAAGAGCTTTCCAAGCTGTGATGCACAAAAAAGGAACTGGTGATCTCTTGAGATCTTTCTTTCACTGTGCATGAAGTCCATTAAAATGATCCTTTTTTATTGAGAGCATGATGGCCTGCCAGCTGTTGTCAATTGTGAGGTATGTTTCCTTTGTGTTATTACATTTTTGTTTCTGTTTGCAAGAGCTGATTAGTCCCAGATGCTAAAAGAAGGGCACAGCACATGCTGCATTAAGAAAGTTTTGCTGTACTTCAGAGTGGGCAATGATGTTCTTTGAGCCCTTCCAGAAGCGAGGTGGGCAGTGAGACCACTGATACGCCAAGCCCTTGACCTTTCCAGTGGGAATACTGGTAGTGCTGCCGTTTAGTCTGCAATATAGGGGTTTGGTGCCAGTGATGTGGGTGTTTGTCTGCTCTCAGGATGAGCTAGGGCTCTGGTGTGCATGGTGACAGATTCTAGAAGGTGATTTCTTTCAACCTTTTCCAAAGCACGACTGTAAAAAGTGACAGAAATAGATAATTAGGAGCCAAAATCTCAATCATAGCTCAATAGATCTGAACACCTAGCTCACTTACGAACTACTAAAATTTTATATCAGGCTGCCGTGAAGCTCTTTGATCTTAAAGGTACTCATCTCTTGCATAATTTTCTATCCTGAAGTCACTTACATGCTCCAGTGATGCAAAACTCAGTAAGAAATGCATTTTATCACAACTGAAATGATGTAGCACAGGTCCTACTGGTGATCATGATAGCTTTTAATTAAAGGTTAGGGAATAACTAAGCAGAGCAGAACTCTGAAGTTCTGCTTCTGCAGTGGGGTTAAAAATAGAAACATCAAAAAGCAGGGAGAATATATATAAGAAACATATAAATGTATCTCTGTGTATGTGCATGTGCATAGATATAGAGGAGCCTTTTTTTTTCTTTTTTTTTCTGATCAATGGGGTTCCAAAGATATTGTGATGAAGTTCCAGAATAGCAAAGTAATTTTGGTCATTTTCTTGCAGATTTTTAGGAATTTACACTCTGTTCTTCATTTGCCATTCTGCTTTTAGCTATTTTATTTCACGTTATTGAAAGACTTGCTTTATATTAGTATCTGTTTTAATGTCATCTTTGTTCCTTTTCAAAAGTGTATGTTCTACATTGTACATATTTCCTCAGATGTGAGGTATCTTAAGTATTGCTGAAAACCAAGCTGTGCACTGTCAGCAACAAATATTCCTGAGAGTTTAGCAGATTTTGGAACAACAATAGTTTGATTGACCTTGTTCGTAAGTTATGTGCTACATAATCAAAGACTTTACTTTTAACTAGTGCCTTTAGAAAACAAGTAGAGGAACTTAATCAGAGTACTTCATAGTAATAAAGTTTTGACTGTACAAAAAGGCAAAAACTACCCCCAAACCACTTTTTGCCTTTTATTACATTTGTAGTAATATTGACTGTCCAGATGTGATACTGATCACAGATTACAGAGACTTCAATATCGCAGCTGAATTTATTGTAAAAAGAATTTTTTTTTTCAAGAAGTTTTAGAAAGCTTTGAAATTCTTGGGAATCAGTTGACCTGAGTGCTGAATGTGTATGAGCTAATGAAACATTTACAATATCCGTGTTAATGAAACACAAATTTCACAATAGATTATGCATTTATTACTTTGACAAAGCAGCTGCTGCTTGACCTCCATTGTCCACTCTGAAACATGGTGAAACTTTCCTTAATGCAGCATGTGCCGTTCTCTTCTTCCTTCAACATTTGGGACTAATCAGATCTTACAAACAGAAGCAAAAATCTAATAATACAAAGGAAATATATGCTACTGTTTTATTATGGCGGTTCATAATGTTTCAGCCAGGTGCTCACTTTAAAGCCAAAGGAATAAAATGCAAGTACAATCTTGTTGTCTTCTCTCTGAATTGCTCCCTGTTTACTTCTTTCATTATGCCAGGCTATTTTTCTGTTGTATCAGCTGTCTTTTACTTTGAGGTGTACAGTGAAATAAAAAAACCTGAACTCTGGAAATACTTTCTCCTTCAGTTTGCCCATTGCGATTCAAGTCATACTTTAGGTATAATTGAATGAATAGTTTCAGGGTAAGAACTATCTATTTTCATTAAAAGCTTTCCCATTTTTTTCCTAAAATGCATGAGGGTTACAGTATCAGTTTCTCTCTGCCTACTCCCCAAAGACACTGCCTGTATCTTTGGATTTCTTGCTCACACAGAACTGTGTGTTCCTGAAACAGATCTGCTGTAGATGCCAAAAAAGAAATGGAAAACCTGTTTTTGACCTGGAGATGTTGGGCAGTGACGAGGTGATAAAAATGGATGCCTGGCTTTCGTGCTGTTATTACCATCCTTTAGCTTCTACTAAGGAAACTTTGAAATGGAAAGCATTATTTAGTTTGTGGTAGCTGTTTTGAATGGTGGCAGACTTTTGAGAAGAACAGAAGTATCAGTGCACCAAGGCAGAACAGAAAAAGCTTTTAATACATCGAATGGATAAAGCTCCCCTTCCCACAGTTTTTTGCACAGATGGTCTTGGGGCAGTGCCAGGAACCTACAGGTGCAGAAGGCCTTCCCTTAGTCCTCATTCCCTTCAAGCATCTCTCATACTCACAGCTCCTTGAGCCCTGGATGTACATTGCTTTTTGTTTCTTGCCAGATGATTTATAAAGGTTTTGCCAGCCAACTAGAAAGCCTGTTGCTTGCAATCCTTTAAAACACTGTCTTATCTGGTAAGATGTAGTCAGCTGAAGAAAAAAAAAAAGCACGTTACAGCAAGTCTCAGAGCTATTACTGATTGTCGTTGTTTTGCCCTACAGAAGAAGGTGAGGTAGCCCTGTGATGTTGCCATAGTAGCTGCAGTTCCTCTTCAGTGTCATCCTGAGAGTTACGAGGGCCATGAGGGCTACTCTAAAGACAGGCAGTGATTAATGCTACTATATTCTTAGACTCAGATCTGAAAGAAACCTCGGGAGGTCATCTAATCCATACTTTTGCCCAAAGGCAAACTCCACTTAAAACATTCCTTACAGACATTTGTCTAACCTGATCTCTTTACCAGAGGTGGATATTGAGCAACATCCCTGGCCGATTTACTCCAGCACTTAACTAATTTGTCTATCTCTTCTTTATCTTCAACTACACAGTGTTTTTTGTCATCTGTCATAGTTCCTTAGCTTTTGTGATGTGCTTATTTGTGAGGCTCGAACTGAAGGTAAAATAGGGTGATTCATACCTCCTAGATTAATTTAAAATATGAAAGTGAAGACCAAAGGGAAAGATACATTTCTTTTGCTTAAAGTTAATCAAATGAGTCCTCCTTGACTGGGGAATAGGTTAAATAGAACCGCTTGGCGTCCAACTACATTTCACCTGAAGAAATATGAACAAATTCTGCTACTGAAGCACATCATGATGAATAATTTAGGAACTCTGGGACTGTTTATTGTACATAAAGGTATTGTAGGGGATAATATATCATTAGTTTGCACAGAGGTTTTATGTAATTTGGAATAGAATATATACTGTACCCTAGCAGAAAATAATGTATGCTTGATGAAAATTATCTGCCCAAGCATTAGTGGCTTTGTCAAAATAACAGATCAAAAATCTAAGATGAAATTTGTGTTTTCATAGAATTAATGGAGCCCATCACTAGGACTTGAGAAAGTAGTTTATGATGCTCTGACAGTGTAGCGGCCATAAATTAGCTGGATCAATTTCCCAGAAAACATCTAGACAGGCAAACCAAGACTGCATTGCAGCATCTGGTAGCTTGGAGTATGCAGGGCACATTAGAGCCAAGGGGTGTGACAGCAGTTCTGCTCTGGTTATATAGGACGCAACTGTTTTATGCAGACTCGTATAGCTTTGGGTAACTGAACACAGTGTCAGTTGGCCTGTAGGTGACTCGAGGCCATGCAGGACTCAGAGGCAGATCATATTACCGTTGTCACATGTGTAGAGCACAGCTTGCTGTAACGTTAGGTGGCATCAGAGCATGTTGCTTCTGGTTTTGCCTTTTAAAACAAGTATTTAAAAATATTTATAACAGTTGAGAAGCAAATGATTTTTATGTGTTTCTCTGTGCTTGTTGCTTATAAGAGTGTTATGCTAAGGTTTTTAGTAGTGACTGGGAATATGAGTCAAGGTTTTCCATGAGGGAAGATCAAGACACATGTGATTCATCTGTCTGATGTGAAATATTAAGTGAAAATATCTACAGTACACCATGCATGAAGAACATCTCATTTATTTAATTGACTGGGAATAATTCATTAACCAACACTTCTGATTTGTGTCAGTCAAAACTAAATTTCCATCTCGAGTTGGTTCTTACTTTATGGCCCTTCTACTTCATTTGTGGATGTATGCTGGATTTGACCTTAAGACAGCTTTATGAACACTGTTCTGTTTGATGCAATTGAGTGCCATTAGTATTCTCATGAATACCGTTACTTGTAATAAGATGTTGGTTCTGAAAGTTGTTGCGGGTAGTAAGAATATTAAAATCGGTGCCACTGAAATATCTGAGTTCTGGTGCCAGTTTTAAATCTCTGATGCCTTTAATGTTGCATATTAGAAACTAAAATTAGATGCATCTAAATACATACTTACTTTTGTGATAGTCCTTTCTTTGCCCATGTGATGAACTGACTGGAAGCAATGCAATTGCACTGTTAAACCAGGCTTATTACTTCCTTCTGTGTCACTACTCTAAATAAAAGACTTATATTTGGCTCAGATGGCAAACTATAATTTAGGATTTGTCTGCAAAATACTGTATAAATGTCTGTTTAGTAGCGGGCTGAGGGAGGGCATTGGCTGCTTTGTAGTATCTCTGTTGAATGGCACTGGGCTTTTCATTTTGTCTCACAAAGCTGCTGTGGAAAAGATTGGCACATATTTGCCTCATTCTCCAGAAGATTATCCACTTCTTTCATTGGTGTGGTAAGACTAGGATAGGAGCTCAGGGTGTGACATCCCTCCTCTCAAGTGATGAAAAGATTTATTGAACATAGTGTCGCAGATGGAGTGATTAACTTCACTCATAAGAGACAAGCAGTGAAATATTTATTGATATAAAACAGGGATTTAACAAAGTTTGATAGTGAATGCGACAGTGTTTTACGAGATTCGATGGCAAGGTACACTTGGTTATTTACTGCATAGAGGACAGGGTTAGACAGAATTGTCAGGGGGACCCTCCTGTTGAGTCACAAGGTTCAGAAAGGACGCCCTTGCTTTCTAAACTTCTCAGAGAGGAGTCTAAGTGCGGTTGGATCCAATCCTAGTCTCAGACTTGGTCAACGGTTTATATCTAAAGGATTATATATGCACAATTAATTATCTTATATCACTTAGCTATGATGTCAAAGTTTAGTATGCTATTAATCACTTACCAAGAATCTGTTGCAGCAAGGAATCTCGAAACCTTGAGGAGTAACCTTGGGCAGGTGTCCCTGCTCAAGGGGAGATCCTGGTGTGCAGCCCACTACCATGCAGGAGAGCTCAATGGGCTCTTGGGCTGTCCACTATTTATAGAGTAAGATAATTGACCTATTTGCATATTGATATTTGCACAGCACCAAAATGTCTAGGTCCCCATTCCAGACAGTGTTTGGCTGGGTTGCCAGCCATGCCCCAAAGTCCAGGTGCAACCCATCACAACTCCCACTGACAGTTATGGCATGAGTAGGAGCTGGGGAGGGGGAAGGGGGGAGAGCACGCTGCCACACATGGTCATATGTGAGGATGCATTCAGAAAGCAGGAACAGCACCTGAGCTCTTGAACTGCTCTTTCCTCTTGGCTGGCATTATGTCTCAAGTGAGATGTAATTACTGCTAGGACGTTTGAATCAATTTCAGGTCACCTCAAACCAGAGGTTGACTTGGCTCTGTTTCTGTGCAGCAATCTATATTTTAGTCAGAGCTCTACTGTGCCTTGTAAATAAAATAATATACTGACTAAAAAGTGCAATTTTATGCAGATCACATTAGGTGAAAAGTTTATTCCCTAGTAATTCCCTAGTAATTTTTCTCTTCTAAGTTCATTGAAACATTTCTGTAATGTTTAAGTTTGGGCCATGGAATTAATGTGGGCAATTGGGTATCACTAAACTAAGAGATGCACCCAGAGTTCTAATCCTCCCTTGTGTTGAGTTATGGTACAAACTGGAAGAGTTTAACAGGAGAGATAAGGAGAGATTAATTCTCTGTAGCCCACAGTTTGGGGCAAACTGTTTGGAGATGAACAGCCGAAGTGTGTGTTCACACTCCAGGACAGGTGGATTGAGCTGTGATTCCCGGCACCATTTGTGCACAAATTATGGGAACAGTGGGAGGTTGAGAGACTGAGAAAAGAAGTAGAGTCATTTTATGAGACTATTTCATATTTTTTTCCTTTAAACAAAATCTGCAAATGGAAATGTTTTATTTTGGATAAAAATAGGTACTGTGTTGGTACTTTTCACTTCTTTTTTCATCATTTTGCCACTGATGACTAACTGATGGAGTTCTGAACAAGCGTGGTTTTAGTTTAGTTCTGGAAACCCATACAAGGGTAGCTCTTAGGCACTGTATAAATTAGCTGGGTATATTCTGATGTCATGCATTAGCATTTGACAAAAATCAAACATTTTTTAAAGAAAAAAAGTCAATCCATTAATAAGTATTACTGGAGTATTTGAATCCAGCTGCACAAAAGTATTCAAATTAGAAAAAAATGACTCCTTTATGCTGCACCGTTGAAAACATACTAGCTTCCAAATAAATTGGTACTCTAGTAACATCAAGTCCTAATTTACTTCTGTCCCCCAGTCTCATCTGCCCTATCTGTTTAGCCTCTGTGATTGCAGATATGAACGTCTTCCAAACACTGAACATGCCAGAATTTCTGCCTCTGTTTTCAAGTGAAAGCCTACATGCACAACATCTGCAAATTAGAGCTGACAACAGGAGAGAATGAATTAAAATGTAAATCTGGCTGTGGCTGTTATAAATCAAAGTATAAATGGTATACTCAGCTGAGGTAGTTTTATATGAAAAAATGTTCAAACAATTCTGTAAATAAATGAAAACTTTTTTTTTTTTTAAAGTAGCTTTTATCACATCCAGAAAGGAAGATGAGTACTAAAATATTTCTTTTTAATTTTGTGGTAATTCTAATTTTAATTCTAATCCAAGTTGTTATCAGTCAGTTCTGTACTTATTTCTAATTATGCCAAACTCACAGAGCTTAAGTTATAAACTGTACTCCACAGAATATTCTAAACCCCATAGTATTAGCAAACTGCCAGAAGATCAAAATTGACACATACGAAAAACAGCTGTTTCCCATATAATTTACACTAGTTTTATCATGATTTAACGCAAATAAGTATTGCACACATATTTATGCAACCAACTGATCATTTGCACATGCAGGAATCCAGTTTAAAGGAGAAATGCAGATTGTGTTTTCCTGTTTGCATATGTTACTGTCTGTGTATCTATTTCATAAACATGGAATCCTAACTATCTGGGGTGCTAAGGTTAAAGAGCAGTCACTGGGCTTGATTCCATGGCTACAACTACCAGATGGCTTTTTTATGGTCACGCATATTTCTGAGCATAAATTCAATGAAAAAGAGTAATATCTACAATTTTTTTGAATGAAATGCAAAATAAAGTAAGCATAGTTACCAACCCAAACCTCTACCCTGGATTAATTAGATTTGCAAATTTTCAGAGATCCTACAGCCTATTTTTGAATACGGTTGGAAATTATGTCAAGCATGGCAGTGTTTTTACAATGCACAGTAAGAATAGGTAACTTACAAGATGGCTCATCTAAACAGTTTGGTTTGCAGGGTCTTTATTACAGGTTTTGCCAAAAAACCAAACCAAAACAAAAAAGGGATTTGTGTGTGTCTGTAAATACAGGAAAGATAAATTACCTTGGGTCTTATCACTGCTTTTTCTTCTAGTCTAATATTTCTGTTATCATAATTAATTCTTTCTGTGGTTATGGGAAACTTATCAAGATCCAGTCTTTTCAACTCTCTGCCTTCTCTTTTTCAAGTTCAATATGAGACCGATTCCCCACTCCTTCATTTTCTTTCAGTGCAGCTCCCCTCCCCACTTGAAGAACTCAGGTTTTGTCAGCCTTCTTGACAACCATGGACTGAGATAATTTTAGCCTTTTCAATCTTTTAACAGGTTTTATT
Source organism: Numenius arquata (assembly GCF_964106895.1). NCBI lineage: Eukaryota > Metazoa > Chordata > Aves > Charadriiformes > Scolopacidae > Numenius > Numenius arquata. The sequence goes on along the minus strand of NC_133585.1, from coordinate 14,615,360 downwards.
ACTCCTCACCCCCAACAATTCATCAACTTTTAATTTTTTCAGGTCTAAGAGCAGTGCCATTTCTCCCTTTTTAACCTTGCCCTGAATCTGGTTTTGATCCCACAAGTCAAAAGGCCTTTTTGCACATCTGGTGGGTGGAACAAGAGTCTTTAGCAGGTTACTGACCTAGCGTCGGTAAACCTGAGAGCGTCAGCACATCCCTGCCAGGCACTAGCTTTTTTCATCCCCTTCGGTCCTCTTAGACTGATTTTTTTAAGGAAGCAACAACATTTTTTTCATCTCTTTGTTTATGGCTCTAGAACTTTTCAGTTTTGATCTTACTTTGAATAGCATTGGAGAAGAATATTCAAGCTCATATTCAATGTCTAGGGATTTAGCAAAGTCATGTTAAAAACAGTTCAAAGCAAATAATACAAAGCTCAGTTCAAATAATACTGATATATTTCTAATTTGTGTTTGTGTAAGTGATAGTAGGAAGATACTTTGTTATGTAGATGTTGCTGGTGTCTGTATCTGAAATGGATTTACAAGAATGCTTTATGAGATTAATGACAGGTTTTCAGTTTCTCAAAATTGTGTGGTTGTTTTTAATCTTACAATTGGGTGACTTCTTCCTGCTAAGGAATATGTCTTGCTGACAATAGAAAAAGTTATATTCTGAAAACTGTGCATTGTGGAAACATATATAGAAACACAGATGGCTGGATGATGGTTTGAGTTATGGCAACTATGCGATTCTTAAGATTCTTAGGAAGTTTCATGGCTTAGATGGCTGTTCTGCACCAAGAAATGGATTGTGCTGTCTACGTCAATGCCATAATGACACTTTAAAATGATGGCAATGGTCCGAAGTTGGAAGTAGACTTGAAGCTTGCATCCTTATGATTTATAGAACCAGGCAGTCTGCTTATGTGAGAGACGTTTTGAGGTTATTTCCTTAAAATCTTTAATTGCTGAAAAGACACCTTAAGTAACAAGTTCTAAGATTTCTCCTCCTGAGAGCCTGAGGAAGCCAGCAGTTTTGCAAGTGGGAGATGAAGCAGGTGAAAAGAATGCAAGAAAAATGTAGGAGGTGAGGGGTCTGGAGGATAAGTCTTACGAGGAGAGGCTGAGGGAGCTGGGGTTGTTCAGTCTGGGGAAGAGGAGACTGAGGGGAGACCTTATCGCTCTCTACAAGTACCTGAAAGGAGGCTGTAGAGAGGCGGGGGTCGGTCTCTTCTCCCAAGTTACAGATGATAGGACAAGGGGCAATGGCTTCAAGTTACGCCAGGGGAGGTTCAGGTTAGATATTAGGAAATATTTCTTTACTGAAAGGGTTGTCAGACATTGGAATGGGCTGCCCAGGAAAGTGGTTGAGGCACCATCCCTGGAGGTATTCAAGAGAGGAGTTGACATGGTGCTCAGGGATATGGATTAGTGTTGGGTGGTGTTTTGTGTGTGTTTTTTTGTTTGGTTTTTTTGTTGGGTTTGGTGGTTGGTGGTTTTTTTTGTTTGTTTGTTTGTTTGGTTTTTTTTGTTTGTTTGTTTAATCGGTTGGACTAGATGATCTTAAAAGGTCCCTTCCAACCTAGGTGATTCTGTGATTCTGTGATAGCAAGGTCATTTTAGGGTATCTGTACAGCAAAGCAGAACTTTCTTTTGCGTGAGGCTAATCTAGGTGCTAATCTCCTAGGAACTCCATGAGTAGGAATCTCCCATCTAACATATTAACAAGTTGGCAGCTTTCCAGGAAAATACATATATGAATTGGAGATGAAGGTTGCTGCATGCCTTGGCTATTATGGGAATATCTCAGGACTACACTTCCAGATCAGAGGAGCTTCACAGTTACCGGTGAAGTCCTGTGTAACTCACGATATGAGAGAGATTAAGAATTAAGCTCAAGGGTAGCTGCTGTGACTTTTCATTTGCAGGTTTTGCAGACTGTTCCAATACAGCCAGGTAAAAATAGCCTGTTCAGATAGCTGACTGAGATCTTCAGGAATTCCTCAATAGCTCTCTGAAATTGTTACAATTTTTTTTGTATGTGCATAATGTTTTGTATGTAATTTCACTACCATGGGAGGGAGTATGTTCCAACATTATTCTAGTTGTGCACTTTGTATTGCCATGTAAACAGATTGCTGCTAATAATAAATATTTCTTTATGTTAAGACCACTTTTAAACCATATGGGAAAATGTCACTATTTTTTGAGACTAAATCTGAGACATGTATTTCCGGTTTTACTGTTTCCCAAAGTTTTCCTGTTAAATTGAAAAGTTATTTTTTGCACAAATCAGAAGACATTATGAAAAAAATTTATGATTTTTCATTTTGAGTAGCAGCAGTGTTGTGACTCACCCTTTTCATGGGCATCATTCCCTATATTCATAATGGATTTTGAAAATTGGAACAGGCTTCTGCCAACAAAAAAAATACTAATGAAATGTAGGGTTGCATAATATAGTTTTTGCATAATGTAATTTTTCCCAGAAAGTGAAATGACCACCTCCTAAAAATAAACTGAGGAAATGCTTTATAGTCTTATTTTGCTGCAGGCCAAAGGCAAGAGCTTGAATATGTCTACATCGGCATATTTATTATTTACAGAGCCTCTGCAGCTTCGATGCATAAGATGAAACTCCTGAAGATGTATTATATGGTTTATCACAATGACTGTTGCATTAGCAGTAATCAGTTTATCATTCTTTTGATAATGAAACAGTTTCAGATTTGTTGAAAAGTTTACAGTGCACAAGCAAGGAAGTGAGGAAGCTGAGATAGTGGTAACTCAGGAGTTCATCAGCACATATAAGTAAACATTTTCTGACAAATGAGCTGGAAATTTTCTCCCAGATAGCAGAAAGAGATGCTTGACTGGTCTATGGCAGTTGTTAATCAATCAAATGCTCCCTACAGTATGGATTAAATTCATTATGTCCTTGGTTACTGCCTGATCCCCCGAGTGACATCACAAACCTTTTGTTTCCTTTCTCACGCTTCTCCCACCTGTAAGTAGGAATTTGGATCAAGGCCTTTAGCAACTTGGGGAAAGCAACTGGATTTTCTACAATGAAGGGGAGGGTAATAAATAATAATAAAGCCCATTAATCCTCTTTTTCATTAGTGGCAATGTCAGATAAACCTGCCTAGAGACTCTTGAGAAATGTTACATGGAGGATTTATTGTATCTGTAGTTTTAGATGTAAGTGTCATTTGGAAATGTGGTACCTCTACAGATTCACCAAATGATAGAGTAGATGAATTACAGCACCGTATTTCAGTATGTCTCTTCAGCTGATTTCACGGCCTATTCAGTTAGTGCTGGCTGCATTGGGTGGATATGAACATCATTTGCTGCAAAAGGTGACAGGACACTTTGTGGCAGGAGTTGAAATTAAAAAGCTTTCTTTGGTGATGCACTTGGAGAATAGGTTTCATTCGGCTTCTTGTCTCCTGCCTGCTTTTTGTTTGAATTTGGCATATGACTATTTGTAAAAATAAACTAGTAATAAATTCATTTACTTACTCTATATCACAGATGCAAACAGTAGTTATGGTTTTATAAACATTTTTAAATAGTGGGGATTCATTTTAATGGTGTATGAGGAGGAATATTTACCCTGTATTGAAGAGTGACATAACAATGTCTAAACTTTCCTCTCATTTAGAGATTTAATATCCCTATTGATTTAAAAATCAGAAGATGACTGTTCCTCAAGCTCTCCTTAAAAGCATTGCTGTTCCTGACCTCAGCATTTGCTTCTGAGAAGAGGACTTGCCTACTTTTTTATTCTGCTTGAAATTCACTGCGCAAAACTGTAATGTGATTGAGCAATGAGTTGTAGAGCACCTGCAGGCAGGGTGCAGGCAGCTGATAGCAGGATGACTCAACCCTCCATCCCTCCAGTCTGGCATTCAGTTGTATTTGCCTTATGTTTGACTAAGAAATAATCTGCTAGTTTCTAGACAAATACTCTTTGCTAACACTTACTTTTATTTAAAACTTATAGGTTTTATCTGTAAAAAGATACATTTATATATAATTGTGATTTGCTTAGATCTACACTGTGATTGTGCTTTGGTAATCATTTTTAAATTATGGAATGCAAGGCAATTGAGAAAGAACATGCAGAAATTATATAAAGGCTGAGTTTTTTAAAAGGGAACTATTAAGCAGGTTAGTCACAACTATGAGTCATCTGAATTGAGTCATGCTTACTTTTTGGTAGCTATAGATTATCTGGTTTTCCTGTTTCTCCACGCAGCTATGAGTAATGCTGTATTAAGAACTATTAGTGCTTTGGAGAATGGCTTTTCCTTACTCTGTGTGATGCCCTGTCTCAGTATGTTTCTGCATTGGGCAGTTTACAATGTCATCATTTGGCTAGTTCTTTCAACACTTGAGTGGCTGGTTGCATAAAACAAGCAATGAGGTATGTGCCAAGTGTTGAGTCGAGGAGAGAGACATGCAAGCCAGGGACCTTACTATCAACCCATGATTTGCACCAAATCTGTGAGGGTTGGTAGGAGATGTTAATAGTCATCCTGAGTTTACATTAGCCCTTTTGCCACTTACAGTGGCTGAGACAGGAGCTTTGGGGTATATAGTTATACAGACTGGGGATGATATGTGAAGAACCAAAAAAACAGGGCTGTGGGGGAGTGGGGCACAAATATGTTCTGAGATGGTAACTGGGTTGATGGCTTAATAACTGTTGAAGCTGGGTTTGGATATGTTGGGTTTTTTCCTTCTATATTTGTAGTGAGCATGCATCAACACAGCTGTAGTGTTAGGCATAATCCCAGAGCCTTTACAACCATCATTCTAGACACAAAATTAGCATAATATGTATTGGCCAAATGTTTTCAGTTTGGTAGCTACCTAAAATTAGTCAGAAACTGTGTAGGTGCTTAAATGTGGGTTTGGGAGCCTGGATTTGGGTTAGAAAATGTAGGCTGTAGTTCTTCAAGCGTCAGCAAAGAGAGGGAAGTTACTGTAGCTCTGAATATTCCTGAATATGCCTACATTTAGACTGCAATATTCATTGCTCTTTTTTAATAAGTACTGTCAGCATTTTTGTTAATATAAAGGCAAGACGTTGTTTCCTTGTAATATTTACAGGAAAAAAATAGATATTACAGTCACGGTTTCAAGGATTATTTATTAATTTTCACTGGCTCTGCTTATGGCATTTTTTTCTAAAGACTCTGATTCTCTCCAGAAATGGATAACTCACCTAGAAATAAAGCTTTCTTTCATAACTGGTAGCTTGCTGACTGGTGCTGCATGACTGCTAGATGAAAAATATTATTAAAATTAGAATGAAAACATCTTTCTTATTGTTACTTCTCTGATGAATAATGTAAAACCAAAAACAATTTCTCTAGTTTATCAAAGAGGTCAGGGGACAGGCAATTCGAGTCAGAAAATGTGATGGTGTCATGAAGAGCACTCAATGTGCTTTACAACAAAGGATTTAAATGCCTCAAACGGGAAAAGTAATTTTCACTGCTCTTTTGTAACAAAACTATTGCAATAGATAGCAAAGTGGTAAAGCTTTTTCCTGCATAAAAGTCTTTCCCACATGCTTCTGCTTCCTTTCAGCAGATCTATACAGGAAATACTTGAGTCACAAAGAGTTTTCATTGGGACGAAATTTATGTGAGAAGAGGTCATTTTATTCATTGTCATTAGTTGTTGTAAAGCTGTACAAGGTCATCTCAGAGAAAATTCTTTTTTTCAAATCTTTTTTGAGCCTTAAAAGGTGTTGCTAGCCTGGGATGAGAACATATTAAAACAAATAACCAACTGAAAAAGAGAACATGAAATGTATTTTATAACCAAAGGACTGACTGCTGTCCTCTGCGCGTGCTACAGCTGTTTACTGAACTAATTCCTGAGACCTCCGTGAGACATTCTAAGTCAGAATGAAAAGACAGTTCTTTTGCAAAATCTTATTAAGTGAGATTTGTCTTGGTTGTTGGAAAAGAATCTCCCCTTAGGAGCTGGAAAGAGCTGCAAAGTTTGGCCCCATGAAATCATGGGCTGTTGTAAGGACCTCTGCATGGTACCATGGGTGGTAGATTACCTGTGGTCTGGCTATGTCAGAATGCACATCTTGGTATTTGGGACAAGAAACTCCATTACCTAGGAAATGAAGATGTCCCAGGGGCCCTGGTACAGGGCATGTCTGCAAACATGCTTGAGCTCAGTGCTATCTCAGGATATTTCTTGCACAGCAAGGGAACCAAGCCAACTCACAAGATAAAAGGGCACACGCTTAAACAGTACGCAGTGCAGCAGGCGAATAAAAAAGCCAAGAGTACAGACGGTGTGTGGTTATGTGGATATTTCCTTGGCTTTGTAAAGAAATTAGGTCTTGTGTTCCCTGTGTTTCAGTGCCTGTCACAGTTTTATCCCTTCCCTAAACAACCATTATACAAAAGAAAATGCTTTTAAGTAATGAAAAGGTAAATTCAAACATGTGTATAAGACACCTCTTTGCCAGTTACTTATATTTTCTGTATGGTTCTGGTTTTATGCCACAAAGCTGAATATTATGTAACAGAATTGTATTATTAAATTTCTATAGAGTTCTGTGTCCTCTCCTGGCTGTTTCACTGTGTTGAAAGACATAATCTGCTGAGAATATACGTTTGGGTAAAAGTGAATTTCCTGTCTTTCCCTCAATCTGAAAGAAAAAAGAAAAATATTTTGCTTACTGGGAAACACAAAACAAAACAAAAAGTGTTGAGAGTTAAGCATTTTCGCAAACTTCGGAAGAACAAACTTTTATCTGTGCTGAGGAACAATGCATTGTCCTTCTGGCAAGTTAAAATAGTAGGTCGTAGGACACTAGCACAGATCATGAGCCTGGACAGAAATAGAAGCCAAATAGAGTAGGACTACTTGCTATGAGAAGAAATTAAACCAGCAAGGTAGAAGCTGAGCAGGAGTTCACCACTAACTGTGGCTGCTATTACTGAGTGGCTCATTCACATCATTTCAGTGAAATGCAAGTGCAAGGGTATATGGCATAACTGATGAGATTTTTCTGATGTCAATGGATCATAATATTGGAAAAGTTAATGGTCTGAATCAGTGGTTTTCAAAGGTCATTGACTATACATTATAGTGAATAGAAAATCAGAAAAACAACTTGGAAAAAAAAAATGGTGGAATTCATTACCATGCGTTTTTCTTAGTGGAAATGTGAATGAGCAACTAGAGCTTCATAATCCCCCACAAAAATAGATTAACTAAAGCCCAGAAGCAAAGGGACCTTCCCCAGTTGCCTATCACAACTGTATTTACATTGTGATTGTTTGCTTATGTTGTTTGTTGTATTTATTCTGGATTTCATTTGTGCCTTATGTCCTCCAATACCTATTTCATTCCTTTTGCCCATCACATTCTTTTCTTTTCTGTCTTTTCTCCCTGTCCAAAATTGCTTGCCTTGTGGATGGCTTTTCCTCTCTATGAGAGGTAAGACAGCTGTGAAAAAATATAATGCTGAATTGACAGCCAGAAATAATTTAACTAAATACAGTTCTTGGTAGGCTTTTACTATGGCTCAGAGGGGGCTCCACAGGGGCCCGTGAGAAGTTGAATCTGTCTTGATTTTATATTTATGTGACACATGCAGCAAGTTCAGAAAAGGACATGCAAATAAACACACTACATTAGTTTTGACTTAATGACATCAACTTCTCTTCTGACCCTTCTAGCCCCTGAAATTAATAAAGATTCAGCAAAAGAGTAACAAGATTCATATGTATAAAGATACTGACTGCAGTGAATGGGTTAAAAAGCTCTCTGTGGGATCGCGTGTCTTGTACAGTTATATCTTGTGTGTGCAAATGGAGATTTCTTGTTTTTTCAGATGTAAGAAGCAATGTTATCTTTAGTTTTTCAGATATTTCAGATGTGCAGAGTAGTGCAGTGTAAAGCTAAATTCACTCCCAGACATCCATGTATTACTGCCCATATTTTCTTTTGTTTCCAAATGAGTAGTTCTGGTTATTATGTTACACGTGTCTTAAGTTACAGTTTATACTTTTGTAACTGCATTTATTACTATTCTCTTTCTGAATTTTATTAATCAGTCTTGGTGTCACACAAACAGTAGTGGTTTTTCAGAATTCTCTGAATATGATCTAAATTCATAAATAGAAAGTAGTTTGTGTTGAAGCTAAGTGGCATATAGTGGTGTAGTTTTAAATTTCGTATCTCTGATTAGTTTATACATTAATGCTTCATAATCTCTCTGTACCAGTTAGATTTTCCTGCAGTGCAACAAAAATAGAAAGCAGGAAGCAAGCTATGAAAAAGAAATATTCAAGGTCTTAAAGGGTCTGTTTGGCTTTATACCCAAAAAGTATTCAGGCACATCAGACCAAAAGGATGAGCCCTGCTGGGCTATAAATATTGTGGGCAACGTCCTTGGGTGGTGTAAACTAGCACAGCTTTGCATGGACTCCGGGTACAGCTGCACAGTCCCCTGAGAGAACCTGTTGGTGTTTTCTGCTTGTAGTCAGAGCTAGAAATACACACACACGTTTTGTAAACTAGAAAGAGGCTTAGAGGAGATTCAGTGTGAATCTGTTTTTAATGTTACCCAACCTGTCCCTCAGATATCAATAGGACTAATCAGTGGTTGTCCTGATGCACAGTGCACTCTTGGAGAGAAGGCCAGGTGCCCTTTGAAAACACATAATTGCTGATAATGGAGCTCTTTGATAATGCTAATTAAAGAGGTGTTGCCTATATGTCACTGCTCTGACATTAGGCAGCAATTGCTGTAAATTTGTTTTATTATGTGACTTCTACATTGGTATAGATTTTGTTTTATATCATTCTGGCTTCTGTGCTGCTGGGAAGAGAAAGCTACAGGTAAATGAAGATAGTATGTACTAGTCTACTAGTTACACAGAGGGCAGCGAACAAGATTTGCAAAGTACCTCAGAAGTGATATACTACTACAAACAGATGTGGAAAAAGGTTTGTGGTTCTGTGAATAGATGTTTGGAAGAAACATAAACATATGTATACATGTATGCATGCGTGTGTGTGTATGTGCACACAGGTTACACAACTGGATTCCCAGCTGGTGAGGAAAAGGTCTGCAAAGGGAAATCTGAGAAAAAACATGTACTTTCTTGTTTTTTCTTTGCTTTCAGAAAGCAAGTAGATTACCCAGAACAACCAGCACTGCTTTAGATGGAAACAGTTATCTCCCGAAGAAACAGCCAAGAATCATACATATTTTGCATATTTCTTTCTTGTGCTTGGGCTTAACAGGAGCTAAATTGTGTGGCTCCACTCATCTACTGACCCAACAGAAAAGGACATTAATGTTTTAATATTTTTTGAATGTATGAGCATCTCTTGGCTTGGTTTTCCCTTTTAACATCAACTTTTTGAGAACGTGGTTTAGCTCAAGTTCACCTTTCCATTTGATTTTGGAAAAAGCTGGGAAAGCTATACATTTAAGCCTTAATTTGGCATTCTCACTCATAAATTACAGTCTGTCCTCTGCCTATATGATCACATTCAAATTGTTCAGCAAGATTTGCACTCTTAAAAAGAAGAGGAAATTCTTGAATGTTTGAGAGTGAAATCTCTTCCTGGCTGATCTGTCTGTTCTCTGCAGTTGTCTTCAGATGAAGAAACACAAACTGAGGAGCTTCCTAATTCTGTCTGTCTTTAATTTTGTTCATTTCTTTAATTTGATGTACACAAGATGCTCATTCCTCTTAATAACTTTACTATGCGTAATACTAATTAATACTGTTAATGTTTTCCTCGGTTTTTAGCAAGCCTCTGAAATAATCAGACTGGGATTGTAAAGGAGGAACATGACCCTGCAGTGTTCCTGCACCATTAGATAGCTCAGACAAAAAAGAGGGAACACTCTTTTAAGAAGCCACCGCCACCAAAACAAAACAAAAACCCCCATCACTGCCATTATTCTTCACACATGCTGTGCTCCAGGGAAGAAGTATCATTTTTTACTATGTCTTTTCCTTTATTTGCCTCTCTTCTCTTCCTGCTATCACAAGCAAAAGGAACACGGTGAGCTTGCAGACACATCAGGCAGACAAATTAATTCAGAGGTAGTTCTAGCAACTCTGATGTTTTCTTAAGTAAGTAGTGGTAAAGATCAAGGCTTCTAAAATAAGAATATTTACTTTTAGATGTAGTGATCTGTTGAAGCATTCTGGACACCTTAGTAGAATTAATGAGGGTGTGTGTGTATTATTCCCCATCTTGCAATGCTCAGAGGAAAAACTGGTTTTGAATTTGTGCTCTGTTGAGGCTAGCCTGACTTTGGTGTTAACTTGCTGGATATAGTTTTGTCATCTGTGGCAGTATTAAATTACCTGCAATGGACAACTGCAGTCAAGCAAGTTTTGGCTCAGTCACTAGGACCAGTTTGACTGGTACAGTTGGGTTTACCACGTAGCCTAGTGCATGCTGGATAATGATTCTTGGGCATCTCTACAGAGATTTTCAGCAGAGTTGATAGGACTTCATAAAGCACCTTGTTCTTTAATAACAAAATTAGAGGCACAGCTCTATATTTCCAGCTTAGCACACTTAGTCAAGTCAGCAGACCTATATAAAGTAGGCTTATGCTAATTAACCAGGGCACCAGTACCAGCGTAGCCTTCCAGCAGGAAGCTTAATGTGGGCTCCTTGCTCCAGTGATTACCCGTGTTCCTGGGAGGTTCCCCTGTTGGCAGGGTTAGTGCTTGAAATGTAACCCAAGCAATGGGACTGAAGTAATTCACAAATCAGAATTTCCAGTTTGCAGAAAATTGTGCATTTCCATGATATTTTTCCCTTTAAAAGAGCAGGGATCTGACTGATGTATTACTGTGCCTTTTGAGTTACAGGGCCCAGTGCTAACTTGGGTGTGCTATAGGAGCGTGTATGGGATTCATGGGCCCACTGTGTAGAAGACTTGAGTAAGGAAGTATGTGCAGTTTGATTTCTCACTGAAATATCTTCAGAAAATATAACCCTGAAGGTCTGTGCAGTTGTACAAAGCTTTATCCAACCCAACATATATACGTCTTATAGAATTGCCCTAGACTGGATTATGACAACTGTGTCTGCAGTTATGCTCGTCTTGAGTCTTTTCTTGTCTGAGCATTTTAAGACATACAGCAAGATCAGCTGAATGCTTTTTCCCCCCAGGTCCGTTCACTCGGATGATGTGCTAATTAGGTCACTGAGAAAAATCAAAAATATAGAAACTGGATTGAATGCTCACCAGCTGGCTCCTACATGTAATTGCTATATTTTGGGTTAATTTGTCTTAAGATGTTTTCTGATGTCTCTGAGAATGTTACCCATAAAAAGGCAGACTGCACATCAAGAAAGCAAGTCAGTGAACACATGAATATTTTGAGCCGCAGAATGTAGCATTCAACATTTATCACTACAGGAAAGAGGCATGTGACTTCTCTCTCACATGGCAGCTCCTTGGTTAATGCCTTACTGATTGGAAAATGGCAAAAGTATCCTGCAGAATCACTTTTGAAGAAAGGGCAAGGCACTGGAACAATCCACAGTGCTAATATTTTGTTGCAGATCCTGGGACAACACCTGCTTTTATCCCATAAGAAAGTCCTGTGTATTGGAAGAGAATTGACTTGCTGAAGGCAGAAATTAGTTACTGCAGAGTCCCTTGGTTTGTTTTCTGCTTAAATAAAAGTGTTCTGTTTTAAGTGTGACCTCAGAAGTAGCAGCATGACCTGACAAGCAAACATATTTAATCTGCTCCTTGCTGGAGTTGAACGTGTTTTGGCCATGAATGCATATGCTGTCTATGCAAACAGGTAGGAGTGAGTGTGGCTCCTTGTTGGTACAATTTGAGAGGGAGATGGACTGTTGGAACACTTCGAGGTATTGCTACTAAGCAGGAACACACGTACTCCACAGCAAACAAATTTGCCCAATATTTTTATGAGTCTCTGAGCTCAGCTGTTTCTGGCAGGGATGACTTGACTTCATCCAGAGAGGCAGTAGGGGGGAGATCGTTAAATCATTGCAACTTTCCCTTTATTTGGGTAGTGGAACATAAGTAACTTCTTCCCAGCGCTGGAGGGAGTCGCCTTGGGCTCTTCGTCACGTAGTGTGTCGTACTGCATCTCTCGTGTCCTTCTGTAGCATCTAGTGCAGCTCCCTTGTACGGCCTAACCATAGTGCAAAATGTAATTGCCTCTGATGCAGCAATTTCAGCACAAGCAATTTGGACTCTGTGGAATAACAAATAGTAATAAAGAAAATAATCTTGCAATAAATGCTAACGACACCCTATAGGATTGCACTGAATTTGTCATTAGATAGTAGATATTAAATGCAGAAATACTAACTTTCCCAGAACCTCAGAGAGTTTAGAGTTCTTTGTAAATATGTAACTCTCTCTCTAAACATACAGTTTATTTCCCAGTGCAAATTCTTCATTATTCTGTTGTTAAGGCTGAAAAGCCTTATCATTTACCTGAATCAGAGATGCCCTTAAGAGAACAAACTCATTTACTGAGATGAGTGAATTTTGGAAATTGAGGCAACAGTTCTATTCTGCAGGTGAAACCAAGCTGCCACAAAGTCTGCAGGGGGCTGCGTGTGCGTCTGACCATTTAGACTGCTGTAGCTTGGCAAGCTTCACTATTCCTCCTTTTTTTTTCTGGCCTTTTGATGTTGATTGTTGTGCTCTCTTCTGTTCTCCTGAAGCCAGAACTAGTTCTGCCCACTCTTGTCTCACTACCTCTCTCTTCTTTTGCAGTCTTCTGAAATTAGACCATACTGTCTTTGTAAAGCATTCACTGCCTGATACATGTTTATAGTGCCAACTAATGCTGTTCTGAGCTTATGAACATATTGTTTATATTAAGCATGTGTCTCTATTATGTGCAAAATTGAGCTGGAGGCTACATGATTCCTGTTTCAATCTTCCTTCTGACCTAGCAGTAATTCTCTTGATGATACAAACCAAATAAAGAATGGTATTTCTTTGTCAATCTATTTGTCAGCCCTAAACAGGCAATATAATAGTCATTCTTCAGAAGTGAGCAGCAACATGTTTCTGAATCCTGGTATCTCCAAAATATATGTTTACTTTGAAATTTTCCAACATTTTTGTTGTCAGCTGAGAGCTGGCATGTGATATTTATGTTAGCTTGGTCAACATTTGGCAAAAGAGGGTAAGAGCAAAGCTGGGAAGCTTTTTAACAGAGAAGGTGCCTTTCCATAGGTATGATATTGCAAAAATATGAATCACTTAAACTGTCCAGCATAAATAAGGAAAAAAACTGATTTAAAAGCCTTTATTTTCAGAATTTCAGAAAGATACATTTTAATTACTTCAAAAATATAAAGTCCTTAAAAGTATAATTGCTCAGTGGTGAAGTCCAAAACTTACTTCACGCACTGAGAATTTCAGTATGTTGAAGAGTGATGTTTTATAGCATTACAGGCCTAACTGACTTTAATGTCATTATTGAAAATAAGGAGATAACATCAATATTCTGTTTTCCCTGTACCCAGAACTTAAGAGGGAAGCAGAGTTGCAGGTTCAACCATCTTTGGCTCTCCCTGTGAGGTGGGGTAAGGCCAGAGTCTCTTTGCCAGCTCTAGTCTCACACAGGGTATGTGGGTAGGAAGGAGGTGAAAGGAAGCAGGGTCAGCTAACAGGCCCAAGCCAACATTGTTGGTGAAATGAGCTTTTACCCCTAAAGAGAAATTCCTTCTTTCTGTGAGGAAAAGAAGAGAAATTATTGTGAGTCTGCTGTAGTTCCTCCCTCAAGTTCCCACAGGAGCAGGGTGGCTTCATCTATGTGATTGGGAGATTAGCTCTGAAACAGGATCCTTAGTTTAGTTCTCCTTTCTTTTCATGTATTTATTAATACTATTCTGTTTTACACGAAATTTATTATTTGTCGAATGGTTTCACAACCTTGCAAGAAGAGACTATCCAATAACACTGGTCAAGCACCATCTCTAAAACAAGTGGAAGTTTGTGAGTGACCTGAAATAAATGTGAAGGGCTTGCCTAGAAGAGATTTAGCAACAGCTATGTAGCACTGGACTTCAGAAAAACAATGGAAAAGTGATTACATTTTAAAGTTGGTCTCACTCGAAAGCATCCCTGTTTTACAAACTGATCTTCAATCATATTCTAGTTGTATTCTACAATCATGTTATTAGTAATAGCAACAAGGCCCTGCAGTATGTTTGCACAGGGCGTGAATTAGCAGCGAACTTGACCTTTAATTTTGCACATAGAAACAGAGAAGTTATGTTTACAAGAGTGTTCTGTGTTTGCTCTGTTTCTTGTGTGGGTGTACATAGGGGAGTGGGGATAAATACCCAGTTTCTCTTTAAGCTCTACTTTAAGCAACCTGTGATGCTTATCAATGTGATTTTGTGATGAAAAGTTGTGATTCTTCCATTACACACTTGAAATGCTAGCTGTAAACCTAGCCTAACCATTAAAAATGAAGAGCCAAGCACTCAAGCATTCTGAAACATGTTTATTAAAAATAATATCAGATTTTTTAATGGCCCTCTACTTTTCGAGCATCTAAATCGAGTTTTTGATTGCCACAACAGCTAGGAGTGGATCTTTTGTTCAGGTATGCTCCTGCAAATAGAAAAAAATAAAGAAATTTATATTTGTATGGTCAGACCCAAGAAACTAGAAGCAGGAGAAGAAAAAAATTGAACCTTTAGGTCTAAGGCAAGATTTAAATGCTAACCATTAAATTTAGCTTTTCTGTTTACCCTTCTCTCACAAAACGTGCTACTTTGTAGTGCAGAAGTCCCCATAGCCTGGCTGTGATATTCTGACCCCAGGTAATTCATGCAATTATATAAATTGACGTATATATACAAATATGGGAAAGAAGAAAGCAAAATAGTGTGTACAAGCAGGTAGGAAGGCTGGGAAGAGGTGAAGGTAAGATACGTTGTTGGCGCTGCTGGTGAGAGAAGGGAAATTGTCAGGGCTGTGGCTCCCGGCTGCTGCTGCTGCCTGGGAAATGTGTGTCAACATCATGCATGGCACAAGCTGCTGCGGGGAGGACGCTGCCCCTCTCGGTATCCCTGCTGCGCCTGGTGCTGTCATCCACCAGGTGCCATTATCACAAACAGGAGTGCTCATAAGACGCTGTTGCCTGCATTGCCTTCTCCTCCTCTCAAACAAAAAAACGACTGGTATGTAGCAGTGAGATTTTTTTTTATTTTTTTTTTTTCTGCTGCTGTAAGATTTTGGGATGATGCAACAGTGTATTTACTGGATTTGAGAGGTGTTGTTGGAGGGGGAATTCCACCATTGCCTCAAACCCAGAAGTTTACAGTATCCTGAGTTGACCCCTACTGAATGTATTACTTCAGGTTTTAAACATTTTGTTGCAGGAACACAGCAGCCTATTCCTTTCATAGGAATGGTTTAATCTTTCACTTGCTGTTAGCTTAATAACCTTTTGCTACTTGAACTGTCCTTTCTGCCAGATTATTTTTTCACAGTTTCCCCTGGGGTTTGGCCATGAGCTGAGTGTGTAAGAGACCACTAAACAAGAAGAAAAAATCTCCAGAGATCTTAGCTGAGCAACCCTATTTAAGTAATGAAAATGACTGTTTGGTGAGCCAATTACATAGAGCAAACGTTTAAAGGACAGAATGCCAAATACTTGTTTGTAACCCTAAGCCTTTATTAGCAGCACTGTTACAGTTATAAAAGAATATGATCCCTTTCTGAGCCTCACAGACTACCTGCATCCCTGTATTAATTCACAGCGCTGCTGGATGGGCTTTGTGAGCGTTGTAGGGCTAATCCCTACAGTTCCTTGATTATGAGCATGTGCAGAGCAGCTGAAGGTACAGCCGAGCGTGTAGAGCTGACACACAGAGACTTGCCTTGCAATGCCATGTTTGTGCATGTGTTCCTACAACTGAGAAGGATACAGGGAGCCTGCCTGCCTGGCTGACTTATCTGATGTTTTCTTGTTTCTGTTTCAGCATTCAAGATAATTCCTTCAACACGACAGCTTTAGCAGAGTAAGTGAACACTTTAAAGATGTCCTTATTTTTAAATAAGAATGATGAGTTTAGTTACTGTGGAAAATAACTGTAAGTGGTATGAGAGAAGTCCCAAGCTGTCTGTCATATATTTTGATTCAGTCTTCTGTAATCTAAATATATTATTGACTGTATGGGAAAGATTGCATGAAGCAGCTGCCTTTACATGCTCTGTGATCATTTAGCAGTGAAATACCTTTCTGGGAGAATATAGTTGATGCACATCACACATGTTTAAATGCATGATTTTCAGCGTAGGATAAATCTCCTGTGAAAATATTGCTCATTTCTGATACTGATGATCTTGAAAAACACAAACATGTCAGGTTTTTAAGAACACATGGTCTGTACTTTCTGCAAGCATTATTAGAAAAAAAAAATTCTTTGAAAATATTTTGAAAAAAATAGCTATCCATGATTTAGGCCAAGTACCAAATACCTCATTTCTTTGTAATCAATCCCATAAACTCATTAGAAGGCCTTTCATATATATAGTGATCATAAGGATATATATGTTGATTTTTTTGTTGTTGCTGTTTTACAGAGACAACAGAACAGCACAAGGGAAAACATTAGAAAGTTAGAAAGGGAAAGGCTCTAGGAACCATTACAGATTAAATGGTCTTTGTTTTCTTTCAGTCTAAAACAATTCAATTTTTGTGTTCTCTACATTATTTGTTTCATGCTTTTGATTGTTTCAAAAGCTTTTAGGGAAGATTCTTAGGCAGTAATGTGCCAAGCAATTTCTCAGGAAGGAAATGATTTGTAGATTTGTTTGTGTATTAGGTGAGCTTTACACTGCGAAAATGCCCATAATTTAAAAAGCCTTAGCTGGACAGTGAGCTGTTTGCCTAGGTGTTGTGGGGACAGGATACATTCTGAAAGCAGGCCAAGTTGTAATCTTCTGAGCCATCCCTAAGTATTGTCAAAACCACTACAGAAAAAGTAACATTTCATAAGGATCCAAATAATTTCCCTCTCATACATTGCTTCACTTTATTTGCTTATATTTCCTTGCTTTATTTAATGTTTTAACTTAGTCATTCTTTTAGTGTGATTGTGGCAGTACGGAAAGATTTAATGGAAGCTGATAAATCATGAGGTCGTTTTTTATCATTTTCCTGCATCCCTATTAGTTAAATGATGAATTCTGGTCTGTAAAATTCTGGGGTTCTTGCCCTTCACAGAAGAATAACCAGATTACGAATAGTGCATTTTTCTCCTTCCCTTTTCTCTGTCCCTAAGTACATCCATTGCTTCCATAAAGATTCCCCTGGAGCAGCCCCTGTCTCTGCTTCACCTTTGAGGTTTCTGGGACTTGGAGGTGATGGCCTCTCTCTGTGGTGCTTCATGTGACCATTAAGACAAGGGCCAGAATGGCATAAAATCTGACTTCATAGTGCCAACACTGCCCCTGGGGAAAGGGAGAGGGGTGCGCACAGTGCTGTGCTGAGCTGAGAGACAGCAGCAGGGCAGAGCTAGGGCTGGCCAGGCATTGCCTGAAGGGTGAATCTCCCTCATGTAAGCTGTTGCTTGTTCTGTTTCAGGGGCTTTAATTTTTAAGCTTATCTTCCAAACACAGAAGTAGAAATATGCTTTTAGAAAACAAAGCAAGTGAACAATGACATCTGAAAAGCATTGTCCAAATGCACAAACTTGGTTTCCAGAATTGATTTCCCTAAATCCTGTTTAGATCCTCTTCCCAAAGCCTGTTTTTGAGAACTGCTGAGGATACATTATTCTTACTGATTTCAGCACTAGTTGTTTGTGCTGGCCATATCTGAAAATAGGTTACTTTTATTTAGCAGAATAAAGAGAGAGCTTGCCATGCAACTTTAGACACCCCCATTTGACAATTTCTGTCTTTACTTGTGACAAAGGCAAAATCAAAGCTTCCTGAATGATATAAAATCAGTGATACAATACTTTCAGGAACATTTCTCCAGACAGGACAAGTGCCTGGGGTTGCTAAGCTTCAAGCAAGCCATGTGCGCAGCCTGGTTTAGAAGCTGTCCATGTGAACATCTTAAAGGTTAAGTTAGCAAAGGGGAGCAGTTTTCAAGATGTGCTGAAATGGCTCCTATGGAAAGGCAAAAATGGAAGAAAATTAAAAAAGCTAATCCCGTTAAACCAGAGATCCTTGGAAGAAACATACAGAGGCTGTAGAATCGAGAGTCAGAGCAGCAGTCTATCTAGACTGGGATCCCTTCTCTGACCTGACTCTGGACAGTGACATAAGATCAGTAATGGGTGTACTTACTTTTAAGAGACATATCCATCAGTCAGTAGTTTAGATTGGGCACTGAAAAAAAAGGATTCACATCACTGGTTTTGTCAAAAGATGTTCTTCCTGCCCGGTATAAGCTTCAACGCATATGGATTTATGACTTAAAGCTGTTCTGGTATATTCTCTGATGTTTTAGGAATCAGTGAGATGCTGCTCCGGTTTTTGGGTTGATGGGAACTCTCTCTACTACATGGCTACAAGCTTTCACAAAACTTCTCAGACTCTTGAATATCCCTCTATCTGTTAAATATAGCTAAAGTTGGACAACAAGATTTACGAATCACTAGTGAGAGGAGAGGAGTGTCTGCATGTCTGTGTTGATATGTGCAGACAAGTGACATGAACACATAAGCTGCATTTCTTAAAGAAGCCAAGATAAAAATACTGTGTGCTTTAATGATGGATATTTACATTATATCATGGATTCATCTTTTTAAAGGTCCTGCTATGGTCTTAGCCTCAAGCACTGTCTTGTGTGAGTGAGCTTTCTTGGTTAATATTTATTTTTACAAAGATAAAAATATCTGTTTACAATTTCAGAGTGTGTTGTTTCTGAACTTCCTCACAATCTTTTTACTACATGATGGACACGGTCTTCTCTTCTTCATTATTGCTTACCTTTCCTATCTATTCTTATCCGGTCATTCAAATACATTTTGTCATGCTCCTTTATGTTTTTTATAAGTTCTGTCTTGTTTTATACCTTTTATCAGTTGCTGGATGCTGAGTTAGGATCTCTACTTCTCAAGATTGCCTTATTACAGCCAGCTCAGTGAAAGCAACACTTCCCAAAGTTAAGGGGTGTGCACACAAGTATGCACACACAGATTTGGCTGATGGACCTGTGCTCAGTCATCCATCATCCCTCTGAAGAGTGTTCCCAGTCATTAAAATGGTCATTCACCACTGAAGGCTGCCAAGTGTGGCCACTGGTGAGAGGAGAAGGTGAGTGAAGCTGGTAGCACAGCTGCTTCCTCCCACCTACTCTTCCGGTGGCACACGCAGGAGAGAGAGTTTGTCCCTTTAGAGGGTCCCTGGGCTTTGCTGACTGTGGCTTGTCCCATGGTGCATAGCATGCCTGGTGGCATCTTACCCTACTCTCATGTCTGTGCTGGGACTTCTGTCGATCCAGCTCTGACCTTGGCACAGTCTCCTCACAGTGTATTTCCTTACCACAATTTTCTCCCTCTGAACTGTTCCATTGTGTTTTCCATCCAGGTTTCTGGTTCTTTTTGCACTGGGCTTCCTTCCTCATACTCCCAGTACGTGCTACCCTCTCACCTTGCTGGTGTCAGAGACCCATAAGGTAATTAGTGAAAGACCAGAGAGGAAAGTGTGACTGGCACCAGGAGGCAAAGGCAACTAGATTTCTACAGTCAATTTATCCGTTTTGTACATTGACCCTTGTCTTCCACCTGTCATCCCACTTTTTCTTGTAGGGAGAACTGCACCCATTGCAGGAATATTGTGTGGCTAGGAAGGATCTGCAACTGTAGTTATATATTCCAGTTGCAAGCAGCAAATGCTTTCATCCATATGCTGATGTATTCAGGAAGTGTAAACACTTGAATGTCCCTTTAAATATTTTCTGCTGCAGTTTGGCTTTTGACAAAGATACTAACAGAAGACTGGTGGGAAAGAGGAATATATTAAAAGCCTTGCCATTGAATTGCAACACAGAGCTATGAATTTATCATTTAATGTGCTCTGTCCTAAGCACAGCAGCTCTTCTGAAAATTTAACAAGTCAGCGGAAGTACAGGCTGCTTCCCTCATAATGAAGAGATTCCTCTGCCAGCAAACTTCAAGTGATCCAGGCCTGCTTAGTGTCTGTGCCCTGTGAGTATGAACAGAGGGTGAGGAGAGGGCCCCGACTTTTCCCCAGAAATAATACCTAGAAAGGCTGTATGCGTATGTTAGGAGTGTATACCTATATATGTATGTTTATTTGAAGAAATAAAATACTGCTCATAGGCTTTGGAGTTACATCATTCTGCAAAGTTCAGCCATGCTGCACAAAATAGTGTTTAACACTGAGCGGCTGGCATATTTATTCAAACTTCTCTTTTGATTAGGCAGTCTTATGACAATTCTGTTGTTTGCAACTTAGGGGGATGTAATTGATTATGATTCTTCAGGCGTCTTAAAAAATTCTGCTAGTTCACTTTTTAAGACTAATGATCACTTTATAGTTTATTTCAGGATTCTTTTTCCTGCTGCATAATGTATGACAATATTTTTGTGGGTCTAGGAAAAAAATGCCGTTAGCTAATTGTTTCTAATTTTTTTTTTTTAATGTGGAGTATACTGTAAGCAATTAAAATACAGAATTTCCTGTAATTTTCATGTTAACATCTGAATTCTTTGTCATCATTATTTCTATCTGGCTGAAAAAGACACACCAGATTGTGTACTCTTAACATCTCAAATTCTCTTCTTCCTCTGAGATTTAGACTATCATGGAACAGCTATGGCATTAAATGACCCCAGCTAAGGTGTGAGAAGGAGAAATGTATTTATACTTTGAGCTGCACTGTCATGTCAGTAAAATCTTAATTTCTGCAGCTGGCAGAAAAACAGCAATTATTTTGTATCCATTTTCAAGGTGTGACGGGGATTCAGACTCTGTACATGAAGATCAAGCAGCCAGTTCCAGCCCCAGGTATTCATCTGCAAATTTTGTCTGAAACCCATTGGCAACCAATAAAGCTGTCAGAGCACTTTTGTTAAACCATTAAAATTAAACATTTATTCTCAAGGGAATGCAGAATTTCTGGGGTATTACCTGCTAAGGCTATTAGTATTTCTGGGAAATGCATATTTGTCTTGCATACTTTTGGGTTAAGTATAAAAAAAGTATTAAAAAGTATTTTAAGAAGTATATTTTTTTTTAATTAATGTTGTTGTTATATAAGTAAATATATTATGGTCTGTATTCTTCACATCATATTACTTTTATTCAGATGCAGCTCTGATGCTAATACATTTAATTTATACAGCAGCTGGTATAAAGTAGTAGTAAGAGGAGTTTTGCAACTGTGCAAGGATGTGCTCTCATTGATGAGTGTGTGGAAAAAAAACTCTTCAAATTGTTGTTTAACTGAAGTATTCTTGAGGCATGTGTCTCTCATAGCTATGTAAGTATATGTTGATTGCTAGAGGATGCAACTTAACCTTTAAGAAAGATTTTAAAATCAGATGATATCTTAAAATTAGCAACACTTCTGCACATTGTTGAAATGCCCGTAGGATATAAAGCATCCTACCCTGTAACTATAACAACTGCCTGGGAGCACACTTGCAGAAGGCATGGGCAGCAATGGTGTTTAACTCCATAGGCACCCTGTGAGCATCCATCTGGATGCTGATGGGCCACAGATGGAAAGCTAGTTGGCAGCTTGGAATCCTTAGCAGAAACTGTTGAATTAGCAAGTTATCCTTTCTAAAAAAATCTCAAGGGTGTTTAATTCGGTAATCCTTAACTCAGTTGTGAAAATTTCACACCAGGAGAGAGGTCATCTCTCAGCTAACCATTAGGATCTTACCAGCTGAAGCTAGCATTTGGAATTCCACCTGCAAACTAAGCAATAGCCAAGGATTTCAGAGCAGTAATGCCAATCTGCTCATCCTGCCCACTGAGTAGGGGGCCTCGCATTCTGCATTGCGGTGGCTTTCTTAATGGTGCTAGGGAGACATTCCTAGTGGAAGGCATTAGACCAGTCCAAGGCTGGATTGACTGGGTGTGGATAAGACTACCAAGGTCTTCTTAGGACAGGTTGCACTCTGTAGGCTAGGTGGAGATTGAAAATACCTGTCTCAGATTCAGTGGTTACCTGAGCATCCATGAGAAACAGTGTCTGCTTAACCACCAGATGTGCTGTTACACAGGAGGACCTTTTCTCCAAACTGGGAGCACATGATACCTGTCCATTTCACCCAAACACATCTCTGGCTGTTCAAACCCTACTTTGTATGCCTACTTCCCCCACTTTGTCCAAAAGCCTTCAAAACCAGAGACTGTCAGAAGAAAAGTGTGGCTATTAGAAGGAATTCTTCTAAGCAACAATATTTTTGTGAGATTATAACCTAGTGTGAATCACTGGACAGGGGAAGCTCTTCCGCATGAAAAAGACAGTTTCAGATTTTATTTGGGGAATATGAATTATAGGGCTGAAGCTAAAGAGTGCCTCTAAAATGAGTCTCATTTAAATGGCTCCACACTTGAATGTGTAATAATACTAACAGTAGTTTAGCTTGTGATTTGACAATAAACAGTAGCCTCTCAGATTCATGTTACTAACATATACAGTGTTACACATGTAGACTACTCAACTTGGTAAAATTAAAAAGCCATGAATAGCTAAGAACTTGTTGCTGTTCTTTGTTCATAATGTTTTGACAGGTGTCTGAAATCCTGCTGATGCATTTCAATTTTATTTTCTTACAGAGATGATGATAACAAAGAAAATTATCCGGACAACGCTGCTGTCTTAAAGGAAAAGCATCTGCCTTTCCAAGATACTCAGCAGCACAAGCAGCGGGCTCTCATTGACTACGCCCTAAAGCCTGAAATGGGCAACTTAAAGCTAAGAAAACCTAAGCCCATTGCAAAGCTAGAAAATGGAAGAAGCCATGAGGAAAGTCAGGTAAAGAACTAAACTTACCAAGGGTAGGTTTATGGCAGTGTCTGAGTAAACGTACCTTTTGAAATGCAAAGTGGGACTCCCTGGTAATCCATGACGTGACTGAGACCCCACAATAATCTACCCTGATTTTCAGAGACCTGGAGTCCTGGAACCCTCCTGTAACAACAGACAATTTCTTTCAGCCAGGGGTGTGTTGCAACTGCTATCAGAAGTGAGTGGAGAGCATAGCTGAAGATATGCAAATATCTCTCTTTAGATTTCCTGTGACTCCTTGCACCGAATATAAAAATCTTGTTAGTTGCAGCAATTGATTAGAGTTTTTCTGGTTTTGTTTGTTTAACCGAGGATCTCTTGCACTGGTATTTTGGCTGCCAATGGAGGGATTTCATGCTTTCCCTTTATCTTACGTTCTGCTTTTTCTCATCTTTAAATAATAAATCTATTCCAGTGCAGATTCTGGTAGTAGTGCTCTTGCCCACAGGCTTCCTGGGTTTAGCTGAGGGAAACAGAACTGTAATTTTTCTAAAGGCTATAAAAGAAGGCTAGAAATGAAGAAGCCTCTGCTGCTGTCTGTGGAGGTACATTGTTAGGCAGACTCCAGAGTTACCACCTCCCATCAGCTGCTGGAAATGCCTCTATTCTCCCCCGGTGCTTCCCAAGTCATCTCTCATGTGCAGTGTAAGGGATAGAGCTCTGCTCCAGGTTTAACCCCTCAGCTAGAAATATTCTCATAACCAAGATAGTTGATGTTAACGTTGGTAGATTGTTGGCCTGTAGTAGACGCAAGGCCTGAGAGATGTCTTTATTTACATCTTTGATGTATGGTATATTTGGCTATTTTCTGCCTCTCTCCTCTCGTTTGTGGATAGCAATTTGCAGAGTGTATTCTCAAGTGCTTTGAATCCATCGTAGACCAGGAATGATTTTGGTTCATTTTTTCAAGTTTAGAATTGGAATTCATCATATTGGATGACATGTCTTACCTCTAAGTGAGGAATATCCTTTTGAATCCCAGAAGAAAAACGTAAAAGCAAGTGGCATCCCAATGGTATTATCACAGTCTCTTTTAGAATATCAATGTCAACTCTTGACCTAATCTTCTTGCATATTTTTGCTGGAGTTCATCCCTGAGATGAAGTAATAACTGCTGATTTTTTTGTAACTGTACTGCTTTCCTAGGAAATGTTATTTAGGCTGCAGGGAGATGAGGTGTGCATGTTTAGCTGCAGATAAGAAAAATGATAGGAAGTTTTGCCCTCTGAAGAGCAAGTGGAGGCATATCAGGAAGAGGAGTCGTGAAGTCATAAACAGGGCAAGATCCGTCTCATAGATCATCTGTTGCTCTTTCAGCTACTTCCGAGTCTCCTGTCTGCCTATTCCCTGAGTATGTCATGCATGTGTCTGTCACCCAATGGAAGCGAACACAGCACACATTTGCTGCTCTGTGGTATTTTACATGGCCTGAAGTGGTTAACTGACGTTGATATTCCTTCATGGGAAACTTCTCGAGTATATAATTAGACTGCCATAAAATACCAGTGTAACTTAGGTATGCAGCCTCTGGAAGGAAAAACAGTGTCAGGCAGATAATTGTCACATGACTCAAGGGCTTGAATTAGGAAACACAAAAGTGGAGCTGGGCCCCCACACTACCCGTTGCTCCCATCACTAGCATACTGGAAGAGGTAAGATCTGTAGGCACTATTTTATTTCACCTTTGATTTGATGGGAGTACTTGAGGCATGAGAGCTAGTGTAGAGCTTTGAGTGTAATATAAAGCATAAACACAAAGTTAACATCCCTTCATAAAGGAACTCCACTCATTCATAGAGGGAATTGTATCCTAGTACCATGAAAGACTTTTCAATGAATATCCTATATCTACAACTGGCTTCAGTGACGCTGGCTTTAGAGGAAAGAGTTTGCCTCTTGGGAGGGTTTGCAGAGGGAAGCTGTTTTGGAGAAAGCATTTACCAAGCCCTTCATTTTGCATAGCCTTCATTCTCATTAGTTAGGATGTGCACGCTCCTTGACCCCAAGTGCTTGCCTTGCTGAATCTTGAGCTCCCTCAAGGGCTTTTGTTCTTAAAGAAACAAGCATCTGGCTCCTGGCTTTGTTAAAGTTGCCTATAAAAAACAAGGGTCTGCTTGCAGAAGAGGTTTGTTTCTGGCTATTGGGATCCTTGGTGTGTTATGACCTCCCAAAGCCTATTGCAGCTGTCAGCGTTAGCAGCTCTAGTTGTGAACTGGTAGCAACTGCTTCTCTCCATTTTGAAGCTGAAAGCAAAGTGCAGTTGTGTTGTTTCTAGTAGCTGTTGTTTATATGTATGTGGCAGGTTGTTATTACCTGGAAAAGCCAGACTGATGCTTTGAAACACTGTGCAAGCGCCTATACCTTCCTTTTGTGAAACACCTTGCCACCAAGCCACTTGATGAGATAAATGATGTACTCATAAGCAGCTGATGTCAAGCTGACAAACAGCAATAACTGAGTACATGCATTTATGAAAGAAAAGAATGATGCACTGCACATAGTGATTAAACTGTTCATCCTCGCTATCCTGAGTTTATTAATAGGGTGCTTTCTCAACAATCTCCTCACTTCCCCAACCTGGCTTCTCTGTGGCATCAGACAGAGACAGTGACAATATTGCAGTGACAGTACCTCTTTTAAAGGTGTTGCTCTGATAAGCCAAGGAAATGATTGCTACTTGCCCCTACGTGTTATAAGCCCATGCATTGTCTTTTCAGAAAATTGTCCCTTTAAAATCAGAATAGGTTATTGGGAGATAAATAAGTTTGCTGCATGCATTGGAAGGATTAAAGTCTGTTTGGATGGGAACCAATTTTGTGTGCCTTTCTACAAGAGAGAATCCAGGGGAGTTCCATTGTAGAAAGGACATTAAGAGGGAACAGACTTGCATTCAAGTAGAGGAAAGATGGCCAACTTGGGGATTTTGAGTATCACAATGCTCTCCATCTGCTGAAGTGTGTTTCCTGTGCCTGTGATATTTTTGACACAAGTGTAGTACTGTGGTCATGTACCCGAGATCTTGATGAAGAAAAAGTTATTAAATTTACAGTGATGATTAACAGTACCACGTCTAATAAAATTGCAGTATCAAATTACTTTTCTTGGTCATTTATCAGCTGATAAAATGTCACGAGAATAAAGCTGTAACTTGAATACTGCATGCAGTTATTTTTTGGGGTGCAGGAGCTGGGTATGGGGGCAGTTGTAACCTTTCCAAAGCTCGGGAAGAGAGGCAGGCTGCTGGAATGTGATTACACCGCTGTACTCCAGCTACTTGGTTTCATATTTCCTATGGTTTCCTGAGCTTCTTTAGCAATTCTGCAATATTAATCTATAGAAAATCAAATTAATTAGTATTTATTTGACTTCAAGAGGTGAGGAGGCATATGCCCGGAACATACTCTAGGGAGTCAGTGTGAGAACAGATGGTCAGGAAAGGAAAGTCTTCTTCCCTTGCCTAATCCTTTTTCCTGTCACTCACCTTTGATGCACAGTCATGAATATAGATTATCAAATGAGTTATTCTCAAATTCATTATTGATACTGAGCCATACTTATAAAACGACACTAAGCATGCTAGTGTCTCTACCATGCTACTAGGTAGAGACAGTAAAAGTTCAGTTTTAAAGCCATATTATCGAGGTAAATGACTATAAAAATGAAATGGTGGCTTAACAATCAATGTGTAGAGATGGGAATGCTGAAAACTGCTGCGTGAAGTTTGGTATTTTGTGTATAAATTAAATGGGCATATTGCATGGATTTCAAAGAACTACCAGTAATTTGGCATTAAAATTGTGATTTTAAATGCACTGGAATAACAAAAACCAGAGCAAATATTAACACATTAGCTACACAAACACATGAACATGTCAGGCAGTCTGCAAGTTCCACTTCAATTTTTAGGTATGCTCTGCTTATGTTTAAACCATACCTCCTATCGTGGATTAAGTCTGTTCAATTCACTGTCCATTAAATATACCCGCTTATTTTCTTGTGCGGACTTGCGTTTTCAGGAGGGGTAGGAGGCACTTCTGCTCAGGACTTTAGCCTTGACTGTTTTCTATATTGACGCAGCACCATGTAGTATGCCAGGGCTGTGGTCCCAAATGCTGGTAGGCTATTTGCATGGAGCTTGCATTTGAAGAGAGACGGAAGTGTTTGTGTGTTGGATAAAGCATATGAAGGGTACAGGGCACTTTCTGGGGTTCAAGAGCAGATTAAGGTGGTGCTTAAACACAGCAAACATTTGTATGCCTCCACTGTAATTCAGATGCTCTGACAGAGATGGGTTATGACATGTTGTGATTTTTTTAAGGAAAATAGATTCTAAACTAATTTTAGCTTGTGAAACAGAAGTTGATTTATCTCAACATATGTATCCTTGATGGTAATTTTTGGCTGCTTCCAAGCCCATGTATTATTTTGTGTACAGAGCAAATATCATGGTAGTGATTATGCAGCACTGAGTGTTCTCAGCAATGCCTGGAGATTTCCCTCTTCACAGACTGCTTACCAGATGGAGCCTTGCTGTAGAAGCTTCACTCTCTGTAGTGAAGAAGAAACAGAAAGACAATAGAAGACAGCACTATACTGTTGGATGCCTTTGATGCATCAGGAATGGTTTTCATTGCTCGTGAGAAATAGAGGTTCCATCAAGGGTGTTTCCGTAGGGTTACTCTTTAACATCCTATTATGAACAACAATAACAACAAAGAAAAAAGAAAAGAAAAAAAAAATCAAAGAAAGACCAACCAAAACCCACCCAAATCCTCAAACATCAAGCCTGCAAGTAAGCGCTTATTACCAGCACATAGTCTTGTCCTCAGCTTTCCCTTTCATCTAGCAGAAAGCATCTTGAATTGCCATGTTCTCTCCACTGATATAGAGAGGTGTATTTGTTGTAGAAGAGGCTTCTGCTGAAGCAAGTTTACTACTTTAACACAGGTTTGGTTTTGCACTTTAACTAGACTGACATTCTTTGATTAACTTAAATAGTACAAAACTGAGAAGTCTTCAGCCATAAGATATGGTTGCTTAACTTGAAATGGGTTTGTTTCATTCATTTACAGAGCATAGAAAGTTTTCTTTTTTACCTGTATGAACAGCTTTTGTGGTCAACTTCTGAAGCTAAGACCATCTAAATGTAAATGTTGAGGTTGTTGCAAGAACTCTAGACAAGGTCGTTGAGTGGTTTAGGTCAATGGCTGTTGCCTCTTTCGGTATTTTATTGTATCCTGAAACTCCATATTCTCATAGAATGGCATAAAAAGCTAGGATTCAAGTTCTGACTAGAAATCTCCCCCAATGATGCTGCTACAGTCATAGGAAAGTCAGCTCCTGAACTCCAGTGTCCCGGCTTCTTCCCTCAATCCCCCTAGTCTACATCCCTCAGATTTACAAAAAAAAAAATACAAATTCCTAGCTTCAGTTCCAGAGGTTTTTCTGAAATCTGAATTTTAGTCTTCCTATGTGTCTCTGTTATTAAATCTCTTTGAGAAAGTATGTTTTCAGTATGCATCACAGTGATGATGTAGAATTCTTCCAGCTTTTTCTACTGGAATGTAGTGTTAGTCTTTCTACTTCCTGTCATGTCCAATACCTAGAAAAATGTAACCCAGCTCTTACAAGAGATTCCAAGCATATATGAGGAAAATGCTTGTTCTACCTGGAGACCATCAAACCACGGAAGATTTCCGAGCAAATAAAATAAGCTGAACTGGTTCAATCCACTTCTACGTTGAACGTTAATGAAAGTTTAAAGTTCAAATTTGTGTTGACCTGTTTAGGCCCCAGGAACATATGATCATTTTTATATACGAATATATTGAAGAAGACTGGAGCCAGCACTCCCCAGGGATCAGTACTGGGTCCAGTCCTCTTCAATGTATTCATCAATGATCTGGGTGAGGGGACAGAGTGTACCCTCAGCCAGTTTGCTGATGATACAAAACTGGGAGGAGTGGCTGACACACCAGAAGGCTGTGTGGCCATACAGTGAGACCTGGACAGGCTGGAGAGTTGGGCAGAGAGGAACCTGATGAAATTCAACAAGGGCAAGAGTGGGGTGCTGCACCTGGGGAGAAATTACCCCATGCACCAGGACAGGTTGGGGGCTGACCTGCTGGAGAGCAGCTCTGTGGAAAAAGACCTGGGAGTCCTGGTGGCCAACAGGATGACCATGAGCCAGCAATGTGCCCTTGTGCCCAAGAAGGCCAATGGTATCCTGGGGTGCATTAAAAAGAACACGGCCAGCAGGTCAAGGGAGGTTATCCTCCCCCTCTACTCTGCCCTGGTGAGGCAGCATCTGGAGTACTGTGTCCAGTTCTGGGCTCCCCAGTTCAAGAAGGACAGGGAACTACTGGAGAGGGTACAACAGGGGGCTACAAAGATGATGAGGGGCCTAGAACATCTCTCTTAAGAGGAAAGGCTGAAGGACTTGGGTCTTTTTAGTCTGGAGAAGAGAAGACTCAGAGGAGATCTGATCAATGCCTATAAATACTTAAAGGGTGGGTGTCAAGGGGATGGGGCCAGTCTTTTTTCAGTGGTGCCCAGTGAAAGGACAAGAGGTAACGGGCACAAATTTGAACATAGGAAGTTCCATCTAAACATGAGGAAGAACTTCTTTACTTTGAGGGTGGCAGAGCACTGGAACAGGCTGCCCAGGGAGGTGGTGCAGTCTCTGTCTCTAGATACATTCACAACCCGCCTGGACACGTTCCTGTGCAACCTGCTCTACGTGGACCTGCTCTGGCAGGGGGTTGGACTAGATGATCTCCAGAGGTCCCTTCCAACCCCATATCATTCTGTGATAGAACTAGTGGAAAATAATGTCAGGATAGTAATGGAAAAGCTGGGACAGCTGCAAAAAACAATAACCTGAATTGTTATTCCCATTTCTGGATAAAATATCATTCATTCAATGCTAAACTATGTAAAGGTGGAACAGACTAAGATAGAAGTAAAAGCAGCCACTGTTTTTGTAAATGTAGAATGACCTTAGCCCTACAAGTTCCCATCTGAACAGTCCTTCGGACTTCCATGCTTCCAACTAAGCTTTGAAACCGGAGCAAAATCAGATACATTGCTTCGCCAGGGGAAGGGAACACTATTGTTTTGCACATTGTACTTTAATTTTGAAAACTATTAGAGTAAAATATTGGATGATAAAAGCCAATAAAGAAGTAGGAAAAATCCCCACTTTGATTATCACATTTTCAAAGAACTTCATTAACTTAACCCTTTGCAATACAAGGGAATTATTATAACCCATTTTATAGGTAAGGAAGTAAAGATGTGCTGAACATGTCTTGTCACAGCCCTACAACTGGTTTTCAAAAGCTTAGAGTAAAATGCATACCTTTCTAATTCCTACTCCCTTCCTTAAGTTGTTGGACTAAATTGGCTATTTATTTTCTGTGTGGCAAGTTGGCTGATGTCACTTTTTTTTTTCCTCACTACCTTTCACTCCTCCTGCAGTAATACTCTGTTCATAAAGCTATGCATATGCTAGAGAAGGGAAAGAGCAAACGGAAAAAGGAACCTGGTTAAATATTACAAATCTTATTTAAGTGAACTGCATTTGCTTTTTCAGCCAAAATTTTTTTGATGATGCCCAAGTAATAAAATATTACTGAAATGTAAGTGTATACATAGGCAAAAAAATACTGAACTTTGTGTGTAGCATCTCTTAGCTCAGAAGATGACATCTGTTTCCTAACTAATAAACAGAAAATGGGTTACAGTCTGCTTTAGTTTCAGAAAATGATTTACAGTGAAAGAAGATACTACTTTGTTTAGAACCATTTCTAGTTGTTTACAGATTATTAACAAAAAATAATGAAGAATCACAATCAGCATCTGGTCTCATGGAGCTCCTTTTTTCTTAAAGCAAAATATTCAGCTAAGCCTGATTGGTACTGACAGGGCATGCAACATTTTTTTTTCACTTTGTGCAGGAGCTGGAAAGTGCATTGCCGGGCCTCTCAGAGTGGCAGGGGAAGGCTGGATCCTCAGCTAATGACTATGCACAGAATGTGGCTTTCAGATGCCAGGAAGCAGTCGTGAGATTTCAACCAAGGTAAGCCTTGGGATAAGACACTGCATTTCACTTCTGATTAACTGTAGGAAAGGCTAATTCATTTGCTGCCTTTTGTATAAAATATTCAGACTCCTGGCTCCCACTGGCAGTTGTATTCTCTATTTATATGCCTAGAGCTGTTTGGAGAAAGTGAAAGGGATGAAGATAAGAATGCAAATTTCATCATTCTTTAAACTCCTTACATTTCAAGTAGGAAGAACGCTCTCAGTTCAGAAACTTCAATTCCTCTGTGCCAAGTTTCAAAAATATCTTGGCTCTTCTTTTCTTTTTCCCCCAGTGCTGACTTGCCTCACTCTTTCTCAGAGCTGTATTCTCACTGAGAAATGGGAATGGGAAGCTGCACACCTGAGTTTAGCATGGGTATGCATTTATGTATAGTTTAGACCCTGGGTGCTGTGGTAACTGTGCTTGTTCCAGTGCTGTAAAGGGTACGGGGTTTTCAGGTCAGGTATTAGCTGAGTCTTGATGGCAATTACCTTAGCTGATCATGAAGTAACTCAGCACTGGTAATTACCGGAAGTCACAGTTGCTTCTCCGATCCTTCATGTTCGTGCAAGAGGTTAGAAACAGGGTTTCAGCTTGCCCAGCTGCCTCAATCTACCAGTGAGGGTGTGTCCTAAGGATAAGAACTGACAGGCTTGAACTGTGTAAACAAGATCATGCTTTTCACAGCCATCAGTTTTTGGGGCACCACTTTACAAATTTCCCATGCTGAGGTGCTGATTTGGTCCCTCTTTGCTGTGCACATAGTTTCAAGCAGGTGATTCACGTCTCTGCGCTTTGTTCTCCGCCTCAAGGTGCATGACAGCCTTGGTGCTGTGTGGCCGAAGCTCTGGCTCTCTTTGGAGGGATCAGAGCAGCAGCTGTAAATCCCAGGGGTGCTCAGTGGGTCAGGGCACAGCTGGTGGACATACAGAGCTCATTGCCTCCAAGGTCTGTTTGAAGTCAGGACTAGGTTAGCAGTGACAGTTGCCATCCAATGGCAGTTTGGTGCTTTATGTGAAATGAACTGGTTGCCTTCACCACAGCTGTTAGTAGGCAATGTTGTAAACAATATTAATTTGTGCTCTCAAAGGAAGCTTTAGCAGAATGACCAAGCATTTAATTAGCTCTCACAAAAAACTGCTTTCATCTTCCAATGCCTGTATCTGCAATTGAGACAGTGCAAAGTCCTGCCTCGCAGAGCGTGTTTCTAATTAGCCCTAGTCTAGGAAGGTTGCCTGCTCTTTCTGGCATTCTTTACACTAGGAAAAAAATCAGATGGATTTCTTGTAAAGAGGAGCATAGTGAGTTTGGTATTGGAGAGATAGACCTACCGAGTGGCTCCTCTGGTAGGAAGTCTGTGTATGGGTAGATAATGAAATAACATTGGTTAGTTTTGATTGATTAAAAGAACATGATGAAAGAAACATGGACATTAAAGATAAGAACCAGAGTGGAATGTGCATGAATAAAACAGGAATCACAGCAATGTTCCCCTGTCCATTTCAACAGTTTGGCCTTTTTAGCTTGCCTGGTATGATACCATTGTTCACTACGCTATTTATTCCTGTTTAAGACCAGGGTAGCTCCTTAGGAAGCCTGCTGTCCACAAGTTATAAATCTGTTAAATAACGGTACCTGGATTTACTAAGTGCTGTGAAGGCGCAGTGATCGAATCTCAACTCCGGCCGTGCCTTTGTTTGATTATCTTACAACAAAACGGATATGACTTTACACTCAAATAAGTAACTTCAAACATGGTATAAACAAGCACTAATGCCTGGTCTCTGGCCTCACACACACACACTTTATTTACTTTAACTGTCTTAACTGTCCTTGGAAAAAGCATTCCCACCACCCAGCTGGGGCAGGCGACTTTGAATTAGATATGCTGAAGTTACCACTTTCAGTTTGAGGGTCACTATGTCCGGTGATTCCTCTTAAGGGTCACCAGCAGCTTGCCCCATCCCTCTGCCATCACTCAACTTTGATAGGGTCAGAGTAATCACATGCCCGTGTCTCAGCTCATGCAGATGGCTGGCTGCTACATCAGGATCACAGAACTGGCTTGTGCAACAGGCTGTGAAGCATAGCTGCCAGGGTATGACGTCTTGCCTTGTTTTCTGCCTTCTCTGCTATGGGACATGGCAAAGGTTAAGCATTCAGTCTTGGCAGCAGGCAACAATCATAGCTAGATTTTGACAAAACACATCTGCTAGCGCCATAAAACTTGAGTTTCACTATCTTCCACCCTGGTTTTGCTAGGTTACTGGCAAAATTAGCAATGCTTTGGAACACTACATCTGCCTAGGATCCCTAACTCACAGACCAAAAGCTTTCTGGTCTTTTGGAGAAGAGGAGATGGCCACACTGCTGCAGGGGTGCCACTGGGCAGGTTCCTCTGTCTATCAGATAGTGTGGGGAGGACAGGAGAAGAAAGATTTATCTCTGTCTCATACGAAGAAGTAAGGTTGATTATTTCTAGTGTGGCTTGTTGGTACTTCTGCTTAAATTTCATTTCTGCAGACTGCTATAGCACTGTCATTAGTCTCATTGGAGTTTAAAGGTCTAGATGCCTCTGAACTGTATAGTTTTCTTAAAAAATCTGTTCTAATTACTGTGGGGCAGCTAAAAACAGTATAGATTTAATTTGTCTAAATATGAATTAAGAACTACTGAGATATGAAAAACTTTTCATTACAGTCTCTATTAAGCAGAGCAATCTAAATTCAGGGTAACCTAACAAGGCATGTTCATAAAAAAATATGTGACGAAGAACAGAACAGGCAATATAAGAGAAATAACCTACAGAAATAAGATTCATAAGTATGTAGTTGATTGTTTTGGGGGGGAGTACTTTAATTTTATGATAATCACTGAAACAGTAAAGGAAAAGTTTTAGTGGGATTTTGAGGGAAATGGAAGAATAGACTTGTTGAAGAGGTTTACAGTCAGAAGAATAAGAGAATACTGTCTTGTTCTTGGCTAAGCTATACCTGACCTGCAAATCAAGGATTTTCATTTCAAGAGGTGTTCATCATGCATTATTTATGAACACCAGCCTCATTTTAGAATATGAAATGCCATCTACATGGAAGGAAACCTTTACATTTTATAACAAGAACATCAATTTCTAATACCATTGCTAGTGATTACATTGAATACTGCTCTAGCCATTGTGTGTAGTTGGGTTTGGATAAAAGTCTAATATAATATGCACCTTTGGGAGATAAAAGTTATATGCAGGCCTCAGGAACAATGTTACAATAAAGAGAATTGCCTTTTTTAACAGAGAATATGAAAGCCAGTATGGAACAATATATATGATTACAAAAAGCTGCTCTTACCGATTGCCCTCTCAACGGCAATCAGCAAAACTGATGTGGATTGCAGAGCTGCGTATGCTGTTACCTGAACAGAGGAGGGTGTTTTCTTCAGATGCCTGTTATACAGAAAAGGGGGTGAAATGTGGGATTCCTGGGTGGTGGGAATGTCAGTGTTTCCCAGAAGGTTGCCTTCCAAGTAAGCATGGGAACTACACTTTTGCGTTAAGTTTTCTGCCAAAAAAAATTCCTGGAAGTTTCCCCTCTTCCCCATTCCCCAAATAAAATAGGAGTGGAGCGATTTCATTTAGTAGGACTCAGCTGGTCCCTGTGTTGGGCCCTAATTTCTGCAGAGGGTGGCAGTTGCTATCAGACTTATGGCTGTTCTGCAAGAAAACTGGAAATGCTGGGAGCCCTGGGATGCCCCGGATCTTGGGCTCAGCCAGAGTCTCCAGGGTTTCTGTGCTCCCCTGAGGGAGACCAAGTTCTAGTGAGGCTTTCAGCATTTACGTTTTCAAGCTTTTGAGAGCGCAGTTCAGGTCAGGACTCTGGTAGTTTCCATGCTTTCTGCTGAACAGCTACAACTCAGGGATGTGTGGGAGGGAGCAGGGAAGCTGCAGAAGTGCTGATGTCCCCATGCCATATGGTGTGGGCCTGCATGGGTGAGGCAAAGCTTGTGAGGCTGCCTTCCCACAAAGGTGGCCAGGTGAGCAGGGAGAAAACTTGGCCAGATTCCCTCCGAGTCCTCCCTCAGGCCTGGCAAAAGTTCGTCGTGACCAATATGTGTCTGCAAATAGCTCTCTGTCAGCAAATCAGGGCTTACTGATGAAACATTGCTTTGCTGGGAAATGATGGACCAGTTCCTAAGAACAGCTTCTTCAGGAATTTTGATGTTACGATATTGGTGTTTATGGTTCCAGTGATACTTCTTGTATCAAGGCATGGAAAGTCCCCGAGCAAGCTCTTGGGTTGCAATACACTTAAAGAAAGAGAAAGGAAAAAAAAAAAACCAACAAAAAAACCACATGGGGTGGAGAGAGGAGAGAGGGGCAAAAAACCCATAGCATCTTAATGTAGCCCAAATAAGGACTGTGCCTGAGTATGAGAGGTGCTCATGGTTAGAAAAACAAGCGCAGTCGTCCACAGCCAGCCTTTATGCAACTGCTGTGATTGATGAGCCAGGCACTGCTACCCCAGCTCTCTGTCTGGTTGCTTAGTCCAGCACTCAGGGACTGCCCAAGCAGTAGCCTAGGATGTATCGAGACAGCTTTGGGCCCTTAATAGTGTTGTTTCTTTCACTGCAAGTGTGTCCTTTATGTTCGTCCAGAAGCCTGTTGTAGTTCTGTATTGCTTTGTAGGGAGTCATGGGCATGCTTTTGAAACATCCACCTACAGCCCTGTGTTACGGTGGTGACTATGTTTGAATTTCATTATGCTTTTTGCCATTTGTGGAGGTCTCAGAAAGGACTTTTTTGTTTTCCTGGCACTGAGGTGTGTTGGTTGAGGTGTGGGGGGTCTGCCTTTCTGTGAACTTGTGTGATGTAACCTCTGGATAGGCTGAATCAGTCCTCTGATGCAGTACCGAAGCTGCCCTTTCTGAGCTGTTAACCTGGTAGGCCACCCTCACAGTAGGAAGGG
Organism: Numenius arquata; assembly: GCF_964106895.1. NCBI lineage: Eukaryota > Metazoa > Chordata > Aves > Charadriiformes > Scolopacidae > Numenius > Numenius arquata. Next base: position 14,579,277 of record NC_133585.1, on the reverse strand, counting down.
TAAAACCAATTGCTAGACTGGAGACAGGGAAGGAGAATTGGGCCAAGATAGACTGAAAGTGAGTCTGGAAAAGGTGTTTCATCCCACAGCATCCTGGTTTGCTTACCAGGATTTATCCTGGCGTCACTAATACATAAATTGGCCCAAGACACATCATGTGTGGCATGGTGGTGCATAAACATTTAAGTCTCTTGAGGATGGGGTTAGTGTAATCCAGGGTTGGACTGGATTGACACTTGCACATTACAGAATGTAATGCTCCTTTCTGGGTTTAGTCTGGGAAATGAGAAGTGAATTTGCTTAGGTTATCTTCATTTTTCCTAGTTTTTAAATTTATGTGGTCTTATTTGAATTTTATGCCAGTTTAGAACTGATATCGTGCATAATTCAATAATTCACATGTTCTGGTCTGTTTTTTAAACAGCTCACTGCTCATGCAAATTGCTCTTCCCCTTGAAGTCTGGTAGGAGCTCTGTTATGATAATTAGCATTTAATTTTTTTATTATATTTTTTATAATGTCCACAAAATTCAAATTTACACGTTAATGGGTTGGATCTTTCTCATCTGTGCCATGCAGAAGAGGATAATTTTGCCAAAGCCTGAGTTGCCAGTCTATAGGGAGGGTGAGAGATCAGGACTTTCGTATTTTATAAAGAATGATATAACATATATTTGAGTAGTAGCCACAGAGAGAATTCCATTTTCATTATTTTACATGATGTACATTATACAAAATAAGGGTTGCCTGCTATTATTCAAAATTTCAGCTAAGGCCTAAAATAATTTTAATGTACTCAGCACAGACGGATAATTAGGGCTCGTTCCTGCTGCTTTTGAAGTTAATGGATATTTTGTGATTGACTTTTAATGAGAGTAGGATCCAACCCATTGCTATTAAATTGTAAGCCCTTTGTTGCCTGGTGACAATCAGATTAACTGCTCTGCTAGGCAAATGCAGGTTATCTTGGTGAAAACAAAAAAGCACACCCCAAACTCTCTATATAGAGTAAGATCAGCTCAGCATACATATACGACTGCTAATGTAAATGATCTTCACACAAAAATGGTTACTCACCTTAATGATTTCAGTATCCCAGAATCCAAAGAATGCAAAGCTAAGAGCATCTTACTCCAGTATTTTTAGTGAAAAAGGAACCATAAAATGCAATACTTCTGCATCCCTAAAACGGCAGACAAGAACATCATCCTGAATGACAGAGAGGTCGTACTTCAGGGGTGCTGTAAACATTTTACTCTCCAGAGTGCAAGACTTCTGAGTGATACAGCTGTGAATTATGTAGAACTTTGTATTGCACCTGTAAGAACTGCTGGTTCTTACCTAAACCTAAACTTGTATTTAGTTTTTTGTGTTGGTTTTTGGTTTGTTGTTTTGGTTGGGTTTTTTTAAGGAGGGTTCATATTTGCTGTGTGTTACTTATCCTGAAAGGAACCATCCAAATGAATACCAGAAGTGTACGAATCTGACGTGTTCTTTTCTTCCTTTCCTTTATGTCTAGCTCTAGATCAATGCAACAGATCACTCTAGATATTTTTTGTTCATTAGTGAATTAATTCTTCATTTGTTTGTAGCCTTTCAGATCCTGCCTTACATGTTATTAATCCAAACTACAATTATTTCACTCTTTCATATTAAAGTAGTCCTTTTGCTCTACCTATACGTTTTCTGTTTTCTTTAACTCTCTTCTGCTGCCTCATACTGTCCTCTGCGCTGACTAAAAACTAGAGATCTTTGTTAGACATTAACCTCTTGGCTTTTGTAATTCCATTTTCCTTCTGTTCTCTTCACATTATGGAGCCATTTGCTATTCGTTTTCAGGGATGATGGCAGAAAGAATATATATGCGGAGATCTGCATAGACATGTAGATAGGTGTCTGTACAACAGTCAGCCAAGGCACCTTGCTGCTTACCTATCTCCAGAAACCACTTCATTCTGATCACGTACCTGTGTATCTTGAGGGAGGTGCAGGCTGGCTGGCACTCATTCTGGTGCTAGATGTACCACCACCAAAATGACTCTTTTTTGTTCCTTTGCAAATTTCTCACCTTGGATCCTGTTTGGAGGCAAGTGGTTGTTCACCCCGGTGCAGCTATTTAATGTGTCTGTTTTGGTAAGGAAAGTATCGTATCCATCGTTTCGGTCTTTAGATGCCTCATAAATCTATGAAGACCTAGATCAAAGGCCTAAGCATCTGTCTGTACTATTTTTGAGGTCTCTAGAGACTTTTAAATCTATTTGGTTTTGCTTGGATTACTCTGAGCTGATTGTTTGAAAAATATGAATTCTCTTGTCCAAAGAAATCTGAGTTTTGTGTTAGTTTTGATCATGTCTGTGAGTGAGTCTCACAGGGGCCAGCAAACATCGCCAGCTTTTCAGCACTGAGAAATCTCATTCTCTAAGACAGCAATAGTTTTCTTGCTTCAGCTGAGTTGCGAGTCAACTTGTGATAGACTTATATCAGGCTTCTTTGAAGCCGAGTGTGGAAAGCCTCTGTTTGCCTTGGGGAAGGACAGAACTGTAGTATGAGGCTATTCAGGTTGCTCATCCAATCTATGGGAGGTTTTTGTTAGGCTACAGTTTCATTCCTTGATAGAGCGAATTTGTAAGCTGGTAGGTAGGTGTGTGGAGAGGTAGGTCATGGAGCCACGACCACCTCTGCCTGGAGGGGGTACAGTTGTCTCATTAGCTATAGCCAGAGGGAAGAGATTTTCCCCTTGCTAGTCCAGGACCTTCCTTTCCTATTTCCATGTGGAGAATCAGTGATACACTGAGGTAAAACCAAAGGTAGGGACACCTCTGATGGCTGTAAAGTGACGCTTTTTAAAAAATGTGGAAATCTCTCTTACTCAAAGGATTTCCAGCCGCTCATGAGAGTCCCTTGGGTCTTTCTGAAGTTCATAAAAAAGAACTGAAGCAGAAAGTTGAAGATTGGGATCCTGGAATACCATCAAGTTTAAATATGGAAAGATTTATTCTTTATGGCTCTGATACAGGAAAACTCTTGTTCCTGACTTAAAGCATGTGGGACAAATTGTGCTTAGATTTAAACATATGTTTGAGCTTTTTCTTGGCTTTAACCCTATTAGCTCACCAAGATACTGAGAGCTAATCATGTTTCTGTGATGACTTTGTTTCTGTGACTTTTTATGTGTGACAGAGTGAGCCCGGATTTTAATGTCATAGTTTCCAGGACCTTATTCACTTATTACTATTACTTATTATATACTTATATATATACACTTATTATTATATACTTATATATAATAATTCACTTATTACTATTACTATTATCCTATTAGTTAGGATTCCAGTAAAATCATTGTTGTTTTGAATGAGATGTAAAATACAAATGTAAATTTCATAGAAATGTTATTTTTTTTAATAAAACAACTTTATCCCATAACTTGTAATTTATGTACAGACATGATGAAAAGTTTGAAATATTTGCAGCATGGATAAGCAATCCATTGAGTGAAAATTCTTGTTTTGTTTTGTAGAATAGATCAGAACACATGCATTTCACCAAAAGAAGCTGCTGAGCAATTTAACAGCTTAAATGAGGTAAGCTTAACCAAAAGTTGAAATACGATATTACAAATTTTGAATTAGACGTTTGGTTTTTGTTAATTCTAAGGTCTTGGAAAAATGTAATTACTTGAGAATCTGTTAGCTTTTTAATGAATCATTCTAGTCATGTTTTTGGAGAAAAGCTTAAAAATGTGATACGAGACTGCTATAATAGTTTAAAAGACAAAAGCAAGAGATTTTAAAAATATTTTAAGCCAACTTTATGCTGCTTTCTGTTTGTGCGCAGAAAAGAATTAAACATTCAATATTGACTGAGTTAAATGCCATCTTTTAAGAACATTTAATTTTTTCCTCATATTACAGCTCAAATGTGTTCAGCTATCAATGATGTTTTGTTTAAAAATAAGGAGTTCTCAAGGTTGCTACGTCCTGCATAAATAAACTATGAGCAGTGCAATGTAGTTTAAAAGGTACTCTTGCTGTAAGATGGGAGGAGGGGAGGGTTGGAGTGAAGAGAGGAAGCAAAGAAAGCCAAATAACACCTGTGCCACTTGAAACAAGAACTGTTTTCACAGGGGTTGTGGCAGGAGGATGGTGTGAGAGTAGAGCACAAAGAAGCTGCTTGTGTGATCATGTCAAACAATGGCTGAGCCTGGGCTAGATTCCCACAATCAGCAATGTACTGGAGGCCAAAACCAAGCTTTGCAATTATTCAAAGTGGGAAACCTTATAAGGCAGCTCTCACAAACAAGGGTATCTGCGTGCTAGCACAGAGTATGCTTGCATACTGCAAGAGCAGCAAACAATACTGGACTTAAACAACAAGCAGACAATATTTTTAAGTGTAGACCAAGACAACAGGACAACAGAAGCAGGGGGAGAAAAGAAACTGGAAGGAAGGGAAGCCCCATCTTGTCAAACCATGTTAAAAACAGCTTTGTTTCCATAATGAGCCAGAGAACATCTATGTCTATTAATAGATGCCTGACTTTCATTAGGGGAAAACCACAATATGTCCTTTTAAAGGAATTCAGACTTAATCTTCTCCTTACAATGAATTATTTCCTTTGCATTTGTGTCATTGTTGTGCAGCTCACTGTTGAAAATCCCAATGCTAACTAGTAAGGCACATTCCATGACCGATATAAGGGAATATATTCAGCCTCTGTCTAGCCAAATAAGGCCCTGGGAGAAGGCATCAAATTGTTTTTTCTTTTGAGAAGCCCCATTGCAAAGAATTCCCAAAACTTCCACTTGAAAAGTTCCATTTAAAATTCTTTCAAAGGTTTCCTTAAAGGATAAGATAAAATATTATAATAAATGAAATCAGTGTAAGATATTAAAACAGATAATTAGATCAGAAATTAAAATAAATTGCTAATAATTTATGGGGAATGAGTTAGGGTTGCATTCTGGTGCCTTCTTTCGCAAACTCTTAGATTGTACTGTATCTCAGGTCTACTGCAAACCCAAATGGACATGTGTCATAAGAAAATAAATTCCCTTCTTGGATTAGAGAAAGTGGTGTCTCTCCCCACTGCTCACCCATGCCATTACGCAGACCCAGGGCATATCTTGTTCTATCTTATTGTTGCTTGTTTGTTCCCCACAAAGGAAGTTCTGAATTGAAAATGTCATACGCCTCAAGACACAAATATTGCCATAACAGATACTGCAGAGATTTATTTACGTTCACATAAAATACGGCTATCTTATTTTAAACTGAACTCTCAGATTAAAAAGCAGGGGAGATGCTTTTATACGTCACTGTTCTAATGTGACATATAAAAGCATTAATTTCCTTAAAGTGAAGAAATTGAACAGGTTGGTATTTGCTCAGTTTCTTTTCTATATGAGTCACTTCAAAGACCATTAAATACTCAAAGCTTGGATTATTCTCCTTCTCTGCTGCAGCTGGTTTCATAAATTCAGTAAATCCATCAATAAACTGGATATAATAGAATAGCTGCTTTCCTGTCCTGGAGGGGCAGGAGCAGGCCCACGAGCAGGGTCCAGGCATCCTTAATACTCAGTAACCCTGTGTGTGGGGCAGGGTGGTTCCAGTTTATGTAGAAAGCACCAGGTCTGGGCTTTGCCTCTCCTCCCTTCTCCCTGTCAGCCTCCAGGTTGAGATCAGGCAGGGTCCATGGTTGGGGCAGACCTATTCCCTTACCCTCTTCCCTCAGTTCTTAAATTTACCAGACCTTAGGACACCCACAAGGATGAAACAAAGGATGCTGATAATAGTAATGCTTTTTCAGGGAAAGAAATCATTTCTAATAGCAGTGGCGCTCTCTGTGGAAATGCAGTGAGCAGGGATTGATCAGCAGGTTTGTCAGTGCTGTAGCACTTGGTGCAATAAGGGAGAGTCCGGGGCAGACAGGCTCCCCTTGGCACATTGTGTCCCATTGGTCTACGGCCCCCTGGATGTGCTGGCCAGCTAGACACATGGTGCTGATCCTGCCAGACCCCATGTGGCAGCCTCCAAGGAGTAACTTATGACACCTACTGGGAAAAAGTTTATAAGGTATTTCAGGGGACCCCTACTCATTGCCACAGCATTTTGGCGATAAATTGGGAGTATTTGTTTATTCAGTGTCCTGTTCTCCACAGAAATTTAGCAGTGTGAGTGTAGGTGGATGGTATTTATCTCCAGATGTAAGAGGTTATCTATCATCTCAATAATTCCTTGCTCCATGGCATCAGCTCTTGATTTTCAATGATTGTTGGATGAAATGAGAGATGGTCAGTGAGGTACAGTCTACAGGCTTACTTGTTTGTAAAGATGGTTTCTTTGCTACAGGCTGAGCTTTCTCTGTAAACGGCAATCCTTTTGTACTGTGTTTGCTCAAGCCGGCAAGAGTTTGATACTTTAATGACTATGTTTTGATAAAGCACTAGAAAAAATTACAAATAGGAGAGAAATACCACACTGTCTCTGTTTTCCTCAGACTTCCTGTAAACATTTTTACTTTTCCATTATCTTCAACCTGGAATAATGACAGATGTTTTTTCCTCTTCTAGTGGAATTGGCATAGCTCAAGTTCTTTCAATCATTAGTTACTTTAAGAGTACATAAGAAGAGATAAGAAAACTTTATCCAAGACAATTATAATTCTTTTTTTAAACTTGCAAAATACTATTCTTAAGAGGCAACAATATGGTTATTTTCCCGAAGAAACTTTAAGGATCCATTTTAAATATTAATATGTCCTTTCATTTTCATTAGCATGGATCAGGAATTACTGCATCAGAAACACTGGCATTGGGCATCAGAGTAAAGCTGGAATGAGCATCAAATCTGAAGTGTTTGAACTGAGATCATTAGCTGATATAATATGCCATAGCTTAAATTACTTCAGTGATACTAGTTTCCCGTATAAAAGCTTACTAAAATTTTTGATGGTACCCACCATGATCTAACATTTTCATCTCTAGGTATTTTAGCTGTTTGTATTTGCTTCTAACATGTTTTGCAACTTTTTTTAAATGGCCAAGAGCAGAGATTGGCCCAGTTGGACACCAGGTGCAGGTCTGGACCATGATAGATTTTTAAGTAGCATGTGCACAGACTGGTTCTACTCCAGATTAGATGTAGTGCTGACTGTGTGCAGTGCAGAAGAGTACACATCCCCACCACTATGGCAGGATGCCTGCAGTCCCGTCATGGCTGTACAGCTACTGAAAAGTATTGGAGAATTAGGGGGAAGTTGGAAGTGGTCAATAAGATTTCAAATTAACTTGGGAGGTTTGAGAAGATGAAGACAGAGCTCAGACTTTATTTTTCTCTCTTCTTGTCTTCCTTTTGCTGGCAGTTGGTATCATGTTGGGCTACCCAAGGATAGAGGACACACTGCCAGTTGCTGATATATATGGCCATGTCCCCTCCTGGAGCACCTTGCTGCTCTGCTTGGGCTGCAGCTGCAGAAACAGGGGGCTTTGCTGCTCCTGCCACAGAGTGTGAGGTCCAAGGCTGGCAGCATCCAGCCCGGCTTCTCTGGCACTGTTAGTACTTCAAGCAACTCTCTGAGAGGGGCAGGACATGACACGGTGCAGGGCCAACAGCAAGGTCATCCCTACCGTTTACTAGGATGTTCCTGTTGCCCATTAGTTGGTGACCCTGGGCAGCTTTGTGCTTGCCCTTTGCTTACTGCTGTGTCTCCTTAGATGTGTTCCCATAAATATGTGCTGGCTTTTCATGTATAGTGCTCTGTGGCAGTGCCACAGTACTCAGCTGTGTTTTAAGAGTCAGGTGAGGTTGATGGAGTACTGCAGATCATCATCTCCCTGGTAACATCTAAATGATCAAAGCTACTTACTCTTTTTCTCCCTACATCAAATCCCTGTCAAGGGCATGTTCATGAAATCATGTAAGGTGTTTCTTTTATTATTATTATTATTATTATTATTATTGTTATATGAAATTTTACTATTTGGCAGTGACTGGAAATTTGCCATCCACCCACCTTCCACAGATGGGTGAAAAATATCATTTAGAGCAACTGAATACAAACCACCTGGTGAATTACAGTATAAGCATTGCCGAAATACAATGTTTAACAATGTAGTCTGTCTGAATGCTTTTATACTGAACTTGCCATAAATATTAATGTATCATAAGAAATAGTGATGAAAAGTGAATGTATTTTCTTGATATGGAAATATTTTTGTCAAATGCTTGAAGTAGCAGTCTGTCAAGGTTAGGTATATTTGTCAGTTCTTTGCCTATGTTCATCTTGTCGGTATGTTCTTCTGGTATGTTTGCCGATGTTTTTCCTCACTTGCCGTCAGCAGTTCTCATTATAAGGTCTGGGCTGAGGTTAGAGTCCTCACTGGTCTGTTACTGGTATAGTCATCTTTTGCCACATGACTTTAATGACTGTAAAAAGCTGCCCGTCTGTTGTGATAATTCCACAGCCACTTCATTTGGGCCTAGCTGGGGTGAGAGGCAGTGGAAAATGAGGCCTGTCACATCATGAAAACTCTTCCCAAAACAGTGCCATGCGTATGATTGAAGTCGGCCCCCGTCCCTTCCCAAGGAAAACACACTGTCACTTGAAAGCTGTTGAAGGTGAGACGGTTTCCATCATTCTGTCTCTAATTCAAGAAAGCCCCATAGAGGATTAAAGACAACTTTGAAAGCGCATTATAAAAGATGCTCAAATTGATGGTAAGAAGTCTACTAAATACACCAAAAGCAAGAAGCCAAGTGGGGTATTGCTGGGACTGCTGGCTGGCTGACATGTAAAATGGGCACTAAGGTGTAAACACAGAGGCTGAGTGAATTCGTTATATTGGTCCTCGCTGATAAGGCCCATGTTGAGGAGATTTGCACACCTGATATACTCTTTCTAGCAGACAGGTCAAAGGAGCCAGATCAGTTTGAAGTAATATATGTAAAATATTGGACCAAACAGTGTCAGTAAGTGACAAGGAAAAGATGCCAATCATTCAAGAGTCCTGGAGAAACTGAGGTGTGAAGATGAGGCACTGCTGGTCAAAACGGGTACATTATCCTTAAAAATGGTGGCTGGGAGAGAGGATGGTAGGTTGTTAATGGCAACCTGTACCTGGGAATAGTAGAAGTATCTTCTGCCTCAGATCATAGAAACCAGCTCTTTATCATGCCGTATTTTTAAAGAATAGTATTACATTTAGGCATTTCATTATGAATCAGTGCTTGATCTTGCAATCACTTCTTTCCTGATATTTTAGGATGAGATGTCAAAATGTATTTTGACAAGAGATGTGACGAACTTAATTCTAATATCAAAGGATAACACAAGCCACTTCTTTGCTCACGTCTCTAATACCAAGCTGTTTCTGATAGGAATGGCCAGAGCGCCTGGGACTCTGGGACTAGGAGAAGGAAGGTGTTCCTGGATTTCCTTTTTGACCTAAACTGAGGCCAAAGTCCAAGTGTTTGATTGTAACCTCATCTGTTTTGTGGAATGGAATATGGATTTTGAAGCACTCCTGACAGCACATACTAGTTATAGTGATCTTGTGCTTTTTTGAAACTTCCCTATTTTGAGCTGTCTCCTAGAAAGAGCTACTTTCTGCTCCCTTTTCACTGCCTGAATTCTATAAAAGGAATGAAAGGATTAAGGCTGAAATCTTCACTGCTGTTCTCAGCCAAATTAGTTTCCTTTTTTTTTTTTTTTATTTTTTTACGTAAAAACACTGGAATCTTTGAGTTTATGAAAGGGCTGTATTACAGTAAAAATAATGCAAAGGCATGTTAAAATACTCTGTTACATAATGGAAATTATTCCAATAAATAAATTCATTATGTTATTAAATGAGTCAATAAATTGGTTTCAGGTTTTTGACAGAGTGGGGAAAGGAGCTTTTCAGGGTACAAACTTGAGGATTTTTTTTCTGTTGCAACTCAGATGTTTTTTTGAGAAATTGCTCTTCACAAATATGTACCATTTGAGTGACAACATTTTACATATAATTCTGTGTGTGCCAGCTGTGTGATTATTAAGACAGCCTTGTGTGATTTTATTTGATGTTGCAAGCTGTATTTCCCTTGAGAGAGGGGAACTGAACGTGTAGGGTATCAGTAATGACTCATTTTGCCCAGTCAGATGGTGATTAGGGCTTTCACAGCATTTACATCACAGCAAGATGCTTGTGTCAGATTGTACAGCTGAATATTGCATGCAGCATTAAAGATTAAAATGAGAAGTGGACCAAGCATGACACAGTAGCTGGAAGTGATATTATAGATAACTACCCTTGTCCTCATTGATTTGTCTGCAGCAAGTGACAATGATCTGTTAATTTTATCTTTGCAGTGGACAGGAAATTATCTGGTTGCTCTGTAGAAGCAGCAGCAGCCTACGTAAAAGCTATGTCTACATAAAAAAGTACCTCTAAAAAAGCCAATTAAAAAATATCTTTTCCAAGAATCCCACGAGGGAGCGTGTTCTCAGTAACTCTTTGTTCACTGCTGTGTACTGCACAATAGGCTGGAGAGGGAGATTTGGTTTTTTATGAATGGTAAATGGGGAGGGACATAATGTCATCAGATCATGATGTCAGCCCAATGAATGAAGTACTCGCTTAGTGTATTGCTTCAAGACCAAGAAAAGGGACACCATCTCAGTTTGGCTTCCTAGAATAAATTGTCTTTTGCTGACGAAGTAATCTTTCCCACGTGTCATGAATAATCTATGTAAATTGGGGCTTAAATAACCAGTAGTCAAGAAACTCGTGGAATAGTGCACGTTTGTTCTCTTGCACATCCTTTCAGAGCTGCCAGTGGAACACCCCTTTGCAGGCACTGCTAATGGGCTCCGTGAGTTGAAGAGCTATTGCTGTGCTCTGTTGTTCGCTATCTAGCCCAATGTTCTGCTTTTGTCTGCAGAATTCTTTGTTGAAGCTACAAGCCCTTGAAACCGATCTGTGCTCTGCGTTTCTGCCAACCCAGGAAGAAACTCCTCAGCTGCCGGCACCCAAGGATCCAGCCCCTTCATCAGTCCAAACCAGTGCACAAGCTGATGGGGCCAGTTGTGGAGGTAAGCGATCATGTTGTGATGTGTTCTCATTTGCAATTATAAAAAAGCCTTGTGACTTGCAGTTTATTATCAGATTTCAGTGGGAAACACTGCAGAGCTAATGCAAAGCACCATTTCCCGATGCAAATGTTGTGTAATGTAAAAAGGGGTGTGATACCTGTTAAAAGAACTGGAATTAATGGCTATAACATTTTGTTTTCTGAGAGGAAGTCTTGCTTTTCAGACAGGTTTTAAGAATCCTGATTCTTTTATTTTTAGTTTTAATCTGTTGGCTTTTTGTTCAAGTAAATTTACGTTCTTTACTTCCTATGTCTGTATTGTGTGAGACCACCTGCCATATCATGTAATTCTATTTTTGTCATTCTTTTTGTCAGAGCAATATCACTTCATTTCTCCTATTATTGATTTTAATTTAATGCATCAGCAGAGAGATAGCGAAGGTGAGTTTTGCAGCATGTGGATTTTAATCATTCATGAACCTGTATAATTACCCATCTGGGCAAGCTGTGATGTGTTATCTCTCCCTCTTTCCTCAATATGGAAACCAGTCTTTGCAAATAAATAGCCCTAAGGCTCGGCACTATTTTTGTCAATTCATAGCTTGTAGTCACAGGGCTGGCAGAGTCGTGATGCTCAGTAAAAGAGGAATCACTCTTTGTAAAAAATAGGTCAAAGGCAATATGACTAATACATCTCACAGATGAGTGACACGAATACACAAATACTTAAATTGTTCACCATGTATGGTCCAAATTAAGGCAGATAGGTCAGTAACGCCTTTGCAATTGTCAGAATAAAGGGTGGGTTCAGATGAACTTATTTCAGAAGCTGTTTGCTCAGAATTTTCAGCAAGAAATCACAGTAAGTTATTTACCTAAAAAAAATCACAAATGATAGTGTTCTACTTAAGAAAATCTGAAGTTAGAGGTTTACATTGAACTATTAAGGAAAATGGTATGTAGAATCCAAATTACTATAATGATGAAGGTATGTAAAAAATACTAAATATCCTGGATTTTAGCTTAAAATGGATGCTATAGCCTAGCTAGGCAAATACGTTAGTAGCTCTTGGATACAGGTATGGAACTTGTATTGGTGCTAGTCCCCTAGTGTGGATTTGAGGAAGAGACAGATCTCATACTTGTGCTGCACAGGCAGAGACATTTTGCAGCCCATCCAAAATCTGCACTGATTCTTTTCCTTTATGGCAGGGTGGGGTTTTCCTCCTTTTCAAGTAGTTTACTGAATTATTTTATTTTGGTAGTTTCATAATCCATTGTTAGGTTGGTTCATAATTGTTTCTTCTGCTTATTTTTTCTGTTTTGATTGGATTTTGCTCTAATTCATACTGTTAGTGACCCCTACTTCTGATACCATCTCTAGCTCCTATTTGCCTGTCTTCAGCTACACAGGCAAACATTGCATGATGTAGCATTTCTCTCTGGCAGTTCAGAGCATGCTCTGTCACTCTAGCCATTCTAACTTGTGCTTTAATTAAAACTTACCTATTTAATGGATTTTAATGTATGCTCATTTCTGTGAACAACTGCTTTGTGGTTTGTGGTTTTTTTTAATAACTTGCCATTTTGCATAGATAGAGCTAGGTCTAATTTTAGCTCTTAAACTACTACTGAAATCTTCTGGTACATTCAGTTTAGGTACAGTTGTCACATAGGACTATTGGCTATTTCAGGTCAAGCTTGGATGGAAGTGCAGAGATTTGTACCAGGAACAGAGTTTTTAGAAGATGTGACATATATACTATGTGTCTAGTTATTAGCCTTTGCTCAGTGAATCAGGCAATAAAAATTTTAACATTAACAGTGTACAAATGTATTATTTTAAAAATAAGCATGATTGTGTAGTCTATTTAATTTCTTTTGTTTCACATCCCAGTCAACAAAAATGATAAAAAAATACATTATGTGTATGGTGAGTGAAGCTAAAACAGCCTAGTAAAATGACAGGGTATTTCAGGATGCAATTTTTAAGGGGTGAATAGTAGTTATTATCTCTGAGCAAACTCAGAAATTTCCAGTTTACTTTTGAATATGAAAAAACTTGAATTAGAGCTGGCAAAATGAGACCATAAAGAATTGCAAGGAGGTATTAAGCTAGTTTTTTAAGGGAAAATAAGAAAAGTAGAGCATGAGTTATTTTTATAGCTTTTAGATATGAGTGTACATCAAATACGTGACTTGAGCAGTGGGCAGCTGAACTTTACAAGAACTTCTAAACGTCTTTTAAATTAAAAATTGTGATACTGGTATTCACAGACATAACATGTTGAGGGACAAACACATTACCTCTGCATATTCTTTTTTTTTTCTTTATACAAGACATTTCAGTGTATTATTATTTTACTTAAAGAATACCACATGCAGGAATGCAGACGTGTACTGTGTGACTTGTTATATGATCGAAGTCCACAATGTGGAGCATACTGCGTATTACAAGGTACTAGATTTTGGCTTTAAGTCCTGTGATAAGCTCTTGTCAGTGCAAAGCTGGACTGAGAAGATGAGATGGAGGAGATGCAGGCCAAGGGGCAACTTACTGGTTTGGCTAGAGGTGGCTTTAGTTCCCAGTTTTGGCAAAAATAGAGGCTAAAATTAGATCAGACACGTGAACAGGTAGATCTTTGGTCAGTTCAGGGGATACTCTCAGGATAATGCTTAGTGTCTTGTTTAGGATCTACGCAGAACTAGAATCAAGATGATGGCCCTAATTTGTAATTAAAAATGGGTTTGGTTACAACTTGTCATCATCCTGAGATGTTCTGCTCTTATAGTATTTGAGCCAAATAAATGAGTCGGTTCGAATGATTTGCTGACCACTTCTGGACAGTAGATAGTAATTTAATGCATCAGTGATGGGATTGGGGCTAAACTCTTTCTTGGGGCACTCACAAAGTTGCACCACTTTGCGAGCTTTAGTGGAACAATGGTGTCAGGAAGCCCTGGTGCCAAGGAAATGGAAGAGCCCTAGCCTCTGGGAAATTTCCCAAATTCACCTGGCATGCAGGTTGTCTCCCTTTCATTTGCTAGCTGAATAAAAAAACCTCCACAAACTCTCTGGCACTCTGTGTGTCTGGTTTTACGCTGGAGCTGCTTCAGCCGCTAACTTGTCCTTTACATTTATCTTCCAGGAGTGTTTAGTCTCGACCGTGTACTTTCCTTCCACTTCTGAGGCTGGATAGGGCCTAGTAAAATTGCCTGGTTGTAATGTGAAAAGGAGCAATTGTCTGTGACCACACAGTTTATCAGCAGTACAGACTGCCTCCTGCAAGAGGCAGGTACTTCTAGGTCCAGAGAATATCAGAGTTCAAGTGTTGGAAATTTTTCTCCTGCTTCTATCATACACAGACTAGCTGATTGTTTTTTATAACATCATTTTCCTTTCACAGTGAGGAGACTTCTACTTAATATGACTATAAAATTTTATTCTTTTTAATAACAGAGCACAAGAACTAGTGAAACTATTCTTAGTCAACCTGCATCACAGGGATTATGTTTCTTGAAGTTCAAAGATGGTGAAATAAAAGTTCTTCTCATTGACATTACTGATATTCAGAAGTTAAAAACAACCCAAAACCCAAACAGCCCAAACCCCAACCAAACTAATTATTTATTTATTTATTTATTTTAAGTCTTATAGGGTAAGGAAAGATTACTTTCCAGAAAGAGACAACACTTTTGTTTGCAGAACAATATTTGTTCCAGCCTTCGTCACTGTATGTTGTCTGTGTATGTAATTTCCTGTGGCAGGTACAATGCTCTACCCTTGCTTCTCCCGGATGCCTTTCTGGATCTCTCTGTTGGAGGATTTGAATCTCAGACACGATTTAGAACTTTTGGGTGCTGCTCTGATATCTTGGAGAGTTGAATTTGACCTAGAGTATGTAGTACTTAGAGGAAAGGTGCTAGGTTAGAATTAATAAACAACATTGTCTCATTGTGAAAATGGTTAACATAATTGTAAGTAACGGTGCTGTTAGAGTAGATGAACTTATAGATACAAAAGTCGTGTAACTTTTGCATGACAGACTGAACTGTGATTATACAATATACAATTGGATTTTTTTGTTGTCTGTAAAGCAAAAGCAGTTGGATAGTGCCTGATAAAATGATATTTTAGCCCATTGGAATTATTATTTTTGAAATCAATAGTTGCTTTCTGTGAAGGGCGCCATTCAGGGCTGGATTCTCCCCACTGTCCCAGTGCAGCAATTGGGATTTGTACCTTCAGTATCTGTTGGGCAGAGGCCAAACAAAATGTATTACAAAGGTTCCGTTAAAATCCTGACGGAAATACCCACTCACCATGGGAATATCATGCCCCTTGTGCAAAGGAGAAAAGGGAAAGAAAGTGAAGTTGAAAGAATTTTTCTAAACCTGCCTGCTCTTCTGCGAGTAGATCCATGTACAGTTGTTTTTCTGTGCTAGGGAAAGTTTTAGACTTTCATTCAATAAAAAGATTCTGTGAAATGTATTAGAATGCATGCTATATTGTAAATACAATACTGATCAGAAATAACATGCATACTGCCTGGAAATATAAAATAATTTATATGAATTCAAAGGCTTTATATATACATGGTTTTAGAGGGGAAAAGAAAACACGTAGCTGGTGTAAAATACTATGTACTATGGAAACTGATGTAGGGGAACCTGCAACAGAGCACATTCTTTGCTTTAATATATATTAACTGATTTTGGGGGGAGAGCTTTTATGAGAGCATGGAGTTTCTCACTAAAGGTATAATCTGCTTTAAAGCACAATCATCTGATAGTAAAAATGTTGATGAGGCTAGATCCTTCTCACCCATTTCACCTACTGAGGGTGAGGATGAAATGGTTCTCCCTGTTGATGTACCCAGGCACGGCAAAGGGAAGATGAACTCTTGGTATTCCCTGGAGGGAGGCTCTGTAATGTGCCCATTACTTTCCATGTTGCCCATAAACAAAATTAGCGTGATCACCATTTTTCAGTCCAGAATAAATCATTCTGAGCTTCACCATCTCTCTAAAACAAATGTTACCTTTTGGGGCACCTGAGGCGAGGTTTCCATTAATATTCAGACAATATTACAGAGTACCATAAGCATGAGTCCTCCAAGTAGCAGTCGCTGCACACTACCTTGAAGAACTACTTTGAATGCTATTGGTTGTGGTTGCTACTTTCACATCTTGTGTTCTTTAGACCCATGTGTATGTTACTTCACACCTCAATGAAATTCTGCAGGATACTGCAAGCAACACTGGAGGCTCTTAGCATCAGGACATATTATATTTTTGATCTGCCTTTCTCTTGACCGAAGGACTAAATGCTAAATCACAAAATTAAACTTGTTCATTCATTGTCTTCTTCTGGAACATGGCTTTCAGAAGCAAACAGTTTTATGAAAATGTAATTAATGCTACTACTCTGGGAAACTCTCCATCTTTATATTATACTTCATAGTTTACAAACACACTCACCCACCTTCTCCTGTGATACTCAAAAATGCTTTATGTTGAGCCAATAACTATTCCTTTATATTTTCTCATCCTCAGTATTATGTTCAGCCTGCATGTGATACTTTGCTGAACTATTTACCGTTTACTTTGAATAGTTATGCTTTCAATTCTTGTGTAAGTATAGATTTGTATTTATCTAGGTAGCTAAATATCTTGTGAGTGGCCCTCAGTCCTTATTGGTTTATACTTTTGTTTCCAGAGCCTGTGCCAGCCCACAGGGACTGGCAGAATGACATGGACAGCAGCCCACAAGAACATCACCCCCTAGGGACCAGTCGACTGCTGTATCACATTACGGATGGAGACAACCCTCTCTTGTCACCACGCTGCTCTATCTTTAGCCAAAGCCAGAGATTTAATCTAGACACAGAGTCTGCCCCTTCTCCACCAAGTGCTCAGCCTTTCATGATGTAAGGAAACATATTTTAATTCTTCTATATTTTAAATATTTTTGTACAATCCATGATCTTTGACTCCTAATGGGTTTTTTTCAGTTACTGTTATGTCACAAACAAGAAATTTTCACACTGTACCATATTTTGACATGGTTAATTTTCAATACCAGAAACAGGATCTAGCATTTTTTCAGTAATAACACAGTACAAGATTGTTTGAAGTCTTTGTTAATTATAGTTAGCAAGGACAGTTTTAAATGTTAGTTAGTAATTAGTCTGATGAGTGAACATAAGATAGAGAGGGCTATCAAGGTATAGTACTAAAAATTTCAGCTGTAACAGAACTATAGCTTGAGTCATTCACTGCATATGAGAGTGTCATAGAACTTTTGAACAGGTCATAATTGTGATCTCCAGAAAGCAAGCTGTGAGTTTCAGACAGAAACCAAACTTTCTTAAAAGCTTATATACATAGCTGTCAGCTGCATATGGATAATAGTCAGATCTATTGATGTGCAATAGTAAAAACCAAAAAAACTAAACTGTCTTCAAAATGATAATGTTTTTTCCCAGCAATGAACTCCTCCCTGAGCTTATTTTTACAGATCATGTTGTTACAGTCTCCTGTTACAGTTGGAAGATTTGTGAAGTAAGGTGCAGTTGTTAAATGTAAATACTGGATCAGGTTGTGACCTACTAGATTAAACTTTTAAAAAATATTCAGTAATCCGACATTTAATTAAAAAAAAAAAAGAGAAAGTGAAAGACAGATGGTGAACCCATTAGTATACCCTAGGTGTACCTTCAAGCAAAAGTAATTATTTTATGCTTACTTTGTAAAACTAAATTGTCTCTACCCTGTGAAAGAACCTAGCTGCAAATTTTGAACTGCTGGGGGAGTGTTAAGTGTGCCTGAAA
Source organism: Numenius arquata (assembly GCF_964106895.1). Classification (NCBI taxonomy): domain Eukaryota; kingdom Metazoa; phylum Chordata; class Aves; order Charadriiformes; family Scolopacidae; genus Numenius; species Numenius arquata. The sequence goes on along the minus strand of NC_133585.1, from coordinate 14,561,368 downwards.
CAAGGCACAGTCCATTATAGCCAGTTCTTTGATCCAGCTACTATGCTTTCGGCTTTTGCAGGCCAAGAAGTTCTTCTAGATGTAACTGTGAAGAGTGCAAAGAACCACAAACAATAGCACAACTTACCAAGCACCTTCAGAGTCTCAAGAGAAAAATTAGGAAGTATGAAGAAAAGTTTGAGCAAGAAAAAAAATACCTGGTAAGATAATAATTGAGAAGGTAGAGCGAAATACTATAAGAGGAAGGCACGAATTGCAGTGCATATAAACTTAAGCAAAACAACAGGAAAAAGGGTATTTTTGGTAAAATGAAATAGGAGAATTATCAGTGAGGGAATATCTTTTTATCATGTTTCAGTGTATGCAGTAGTTCTGAGACTAATTTGCATTTTCTTTGGATTACCTTTGTTGCAAAATATCCATTTTCTAGATGTGTGAGATGTGAATCAGTGAAACATTGCTGACAGGCTTGTGAACCAAAATGATTCAAAAGATTAAAAGCTACTTACTTACTTTGTAGAAGTCATTTGCTTGGAAACTGTTGCTCTGCTGTGCAGGTTCCTTCATTCAGGCAGACTACTGTAAACCTCCAAGCACAGGGCTCAATAGAAGTTGGTGGCAGAACTTAGAGAAACAAAAATTGCGGTGTGTTGCTGGTGGGTGGTTGTTTGAGGTCAATGGTGTACTCTGGGCAGTGTACATAAGATCATCCCTCACGTCGAACTAGCTTGTGTAACGTGAATCACGCAGTATAAACATATCAAAACACCTGTGTTGCTTAGGATCTGTACAATATGAAGCAGGGAATTTTGTAATATTTTATGACTACATTAAAATAAAAATTCAGCAAAATCTATACTACCTTGTAATCTCGGCAATGACTGCAAACTTAAATGTGCCCTATGGTCATCATATACTTGTAGGAGTAAAATTTCTTACTTTAACAGTCATCATACTGTGACCAGAAAAGAAATTATTTCAGAGGTTTAATTGTGCAAAACTGTTTTGCAATTTTAAATATCTGAGTTTTGAAGATCCAGTGTAAATTAATTTTAATTTGGAGGCAATTTCTAAATGCAAAGAAAGAACTGATATACAAAGCTTTTGTTGTCTGTTGCTTTTGAAATCACTCTGTTGCACAGAATTTTTTCATTTGATTAGTTAAGCAGTTCAGTTGAAATGTTTAAAGTGCTGTTTCCCAAGAGAATCCCTGTCTTAGAGCAGTAAGGGCTTATCCCTGCAAGGGACAGAGTGCTTCTGTTACCATCCTGGAAATCACTTAGGAACTTGACTAACATTAGGTATCTGATGAGTCCTTTTGAAGTCACTGAGATTACTTATCCAATTAGTAAAATGTTTTTTTTAGTATCAGAGCCAAAATACTCACATCCATGTAGCACTGTGCCACAGTGGGGAGAGAAGGCACGATAAATTAGTACCATGATCAAGCTAAATGCTCTGCATGACACTATGATGCAGCTGGAACTACAAACATTTTTTAGCGCACTGTGTGTGGATAGGTTTTTATCTGTTTGATTGTACAACCATCAATTTCTTCTTTTTATTTTTGTTCTTCCTTTTTTCTTTACATTCAGCCTTCACATGGTGACAAGACATCCAATCCTGAAGTTCTGAAATGGATGAATGATTTGGCCAAAGGTCGTAAGCAGCTCAAAGGTATATAATAACATGTCGTTTCACATTATTGCTGAAGCTTTTGGAAGTATGAGTGTAGCTGGAATATTTTAGAGTTAGTTTTCTAACCTTGGTGCTCTGCTTATTTTTCACTAGTGCGCAGCAATAGGTCTCCCGATGACAACACAGGTATTAGGTGATATGACTTGCCTTCATTCCTGAAAACAGGGATTAAAGTAAGCCAGTTCATCCCTCATAACAAGGCTAACAGGGAATGGGAAAAGGATATCATCTCTCCCTCATAACTATAAACATTCATGCAAAAGGCAATATTATTCTGAATATTTTTATGAGACTCTGAAATAAAGAACTACAAAGTTAAGTGTCCTTGTAATAGTACAAATGTAGGTGAAAAATGTTTCTTTAGGACTGAGGTTACACAACTCTAAAGCTTTTTTTTTTTTTTTTTTTTTTTTGGTCATAAAAATGGATCTTTCCTTGATATTAGATTTGGTCTTTGGGTCAAGCTTTGCCCTTGACTGTCTGCATACCACTCCATTAATGTCTGTGGATGTATCACATGCTTGCCCTCAGGGAGAGTGTAGCCAGGACTGATTGATATTTTTTTTAAAAAGCTATTTATAATTTATCTGAATCTTTTTTCCCCACTATAAATGGATTTTCACTACTAATTAAATTGTTGTATTATGTTTCCTCTGTGTTTTGGATATAGTTAAGAATGTAGATATAGAAGATGTGATTGTGGTAAATAAAGAACTAGAAACTCATCTTTCAGTAAATTTCTTCTGGAAAGTTCTCCTTTAGATAGTATGCTGCATAATTACTAGATTTTTTCCCCCCCCTTGAACGTTGTGTTACAAATCCAGGAAGGGAAAATGAGAGGAAATTACCAAACTACATCATTAACTTTCTGAAAATTCTCTCTCTGACTCAACCATTGCTTCAGCCAGCCAGGAGATCTAACTTTCACAGATCAGCCTTGCCTGCACACCCAAAATTCCTTGGTCCTGTGTACACCCTTGATTTTATTATCCTGAATAGTTATATTGCTTTTAAGTGAAGCAAGATTCATGAGGTTCACGAGACAGGTGCAACTGAAATGGAAAAACATTTGAGTGCTTCTAGTTCCTTCTTCAAGTTCAGAAGGCTTGTCCATCCTTCATATCTCTATGACTTTAATAAAAATTACTATTTTCCCCTACAAACCTGGCCTGTATCCTCAGACTGTCACAGCTAAAAAAGTTATGCTACTGTTTCAGCTCAGATTTCCATAAATTTAACACATTTGGAGCTATCAGTCTCCTGCCTTGCCCAAGGTCCTTCACCAGCCAGGCATGCCCTGGGAACAAAGCCTGGTTTTACGGGAGCTAACTCAGACCTTAATTCAATTTCCTTGTTGCTCTGTACAGGTCCCTAGAGCTCCAAGGTCTTTGGCTTGGTGTCAAGCTAATATACTTACGTACTTTATTGCATCCAGGCAGCTTGCTGACTGGGAAGCCAGGACACGCTGTAACCTATGTGTCTTCTGCTGGGTTGCTCAGGTGCTCTTCTGCCAAGGGAAGTAATTTAAGCAAAGTGGCTGATTCTTCCTGTGAGGACCAGCTCAGCAGCCCAGCTGGGATGCCGAAGCAGCCTTTGGAAGGGAGGGTTATGGTTTAAATTGCACTAAAGGAGAGTGTGGTTGGTTATGCAGACCTGGAGTACGTGGCTCCAGCAGTCTGGCTGCTGGCATGGTGGGCTCTGTAGCACAGCTTAGCCCCCCCAGCCCTTCTCAGGGGAGTGCCTTCGCTCTCTACCTCACCTGTGCAGCAGCACAGGAGGGCAGGCAAGCACAGCTGGGGTGAGAGTGGGGCAGGTGGCTGCGGAAGCACTGCTACTTGTCCAGGAAGGTGTCTGTGAAGGACTGCATCCTTAGGCATCAGTCCTCAGAGCAAGCTTGGACATGTCCTTACTTATCCAGACATCAGATCAATTGAGAGTGCAATTGAGGGGGAAAGAGAGAGCTCTGCTTCCATATCCCCATCCCCCCAGACCTCCCACAAATACTCTCAAGTGCTGTTTGTCCTTTAAAGCCCCCCTCCTAGCCTCACTCCCACTGAAATTCTACACTGATTCCTTCCCAGACCCCACTCTTTAGCCCAGTGCCTCTTCAGTCCTCACCTTTTATGTCAAAGATGGGCTTGGAGAAAAAAGAGAAGTACATATGTGCTATAAGTTTCATTGGCCTGGACACATCTCATCCCTTGACCATTGGATTTCCCTTTAACCAGGTAAAAGATGTTACATGTTGAAATGAAGCAGAATTACTTACCTACACAACTGTGGTATGATAATAATTGTATGCAAGAAGTAGGGATGTGGTTTTTTTCTTGTAGTGTCAGAGGAAACTTCTTTACAAGTATTTCTAATCTATTTACTTGCCAAGTGATTTACCTTTCAGAGCTGAAACTCAGAATGTCAGAAGAGCAAAACAGTACCTCCAGAGCACCCCAAAGAAATGATCATTGTGAAAACACTGGGACCTCTAAAGAGGCTGCGACACAGGAGGCCACAAGCACGGAACCAGCTCCCTCAGTAGAAGAAACAGTGGATAGTGTATTGAGACGGTTAAAGGAGAAAAGACAACACTTTAACCTTCCTGAAGCTATTAAGGTATTTACCAAGTATGGCTGTTTCTTTCAGAACTTTATCGTCCGAGGCAGACAGTAATGAGTGTGTAGCTGTCTCAGGGTATGCTGGTGGGTGTGCATTCTGTGTCTTCTGGCACTGCAGTGCATTTTCTCTCTAAGAAGATGGGAGCTCTAGTGCAGTTTTCCCAAGTTAATTTTCTGTGAAGAATTGTACAGAAAAAGAGATGCAGAAGGTTTTTTCAAACAGTGCTAAGTGCTTTTTGCTCAGAGATGCCAGTATAAAACTGTTTGCCAGGCACTGCTGAAACCTGCCTACTTGAGGTTGTACGTGCAGTATATTGAAGATGGTGACAGCAAAGGGAATCCTTTCTTGAGTCCACAGAAACTGTGACTAAAAATGTTCCTGATGTTATTTTGACAATAAAGGTCCCCTCTCACCTGAGAGCTCTGCCCAGTGCTAAGATCACAGGGATAGCACAACTCTCCAGACTGCTTTGCCCTTCTGATCTTATACGCTTGTGGTGATACTCCCTCTGCTCTTACACATTCTCAATTACTTTTCTAAATGTAGGAGCAATATTCCATGAAACATGCTTGCGTGGCTGGGCAATTTATTTTTGTTTTTAAACTGGTACATGTTTTAAATTCTGCGGTACCTTCACACTACTGGCATGTTATAGGGTCGTTCTGAAGCTGTTGTTCTGCAATACATATTGTCCACAAAAATACTTTTTGGGGGCTATTTTTTCTGTTAAATGACATTGCTATCCCTGATGCTATACAGCCATTGCTATTCCTGATGCTATACAGACAAGCAAGACAATAAATTTTGTCCTCAAAGATACCTTAAAACTAAATGTTGACAGTAACATTTAGACTCTGGCTGATGAACAAAAAAGGGGACAGGGTGAGGGGGACAAAGAGGAATGAAGGATTAAACGCTAAACTATGTGAGAACTAAGAAATTATTCTGGGTGGATTTCAGTAACAGAAAGTACCCCACAGAGATAATTGTTAATTTTTTGTTTTGTTTTGCTTCTATTCTTGGTTCTTAAACAACTAGTTACTGCATAAAAACTAGAATTGTGCATAACAATGCTCTGCTTCTGAGATCTTGAGCTCTGCATACATGACTGACTTTTTAATTGTTTCTTTTTATAAACTACTTTTTTTAAAACTTGAAATGGAAAAAGTGTTTCATAACCAGAACTCCTTTGTAAGAAAACAAAAGATGACAACAAAACCACGCTGTTCTCTATATAGTCCTAAAATCCCAGCAGTGCAGACTGTGTGATAATACTTTGTTGTTAGGTTTTTTTTATTATTATGCAAGGAGTGAGATCAGATGGCACCAAAAGAGATGTCAATGAGGAAATCCTGTCCAGAAAAACTCTCTTGTAGAGTAAATTGGGTGTGGGTCTCTGCCCTACCCATTTTTTGATTAATTGGACTTCTGACTTTCCAAGAGAGAATCTCCTAGATCTGTGCAATGGCAGTGCTGGCTTGAAATGTTCTCATGGAGAATTCTGTAATGTAAATTAAAGGTTTTCACAAGTTAATATTTTCAAATATTTTTTTAAAGATCTTATTTATTTTATTCTTGTACTCTTGTAGAGAGAACTTGTGTTGAGAACTGTCTGTTTGTTAGCAAAAGTTTATGATAAAAGTTACAGGAAAATGCTAGGGAACAGAGGCTTGAAAAGGAACAATATGAAGTCAAATTGATCTATTTCAAAATGATATATTTTACCAATTCCTTAAGTATAACATTAAAAATGATTGTTTGCTTGTTTTTTGAGTAATCACAATCAAAATGATGAGGGAGAATGAGGTTTATAGCATTGATGACGTGAAATGAACCAAGGATGTCTGCTGGTTACAGCGAAGAGCAAAGGCTTCATTTCAGCTACATGGAACATTGGTGCTACTGTAGATATTTTTTATGTGCAACATTTTAGTTTGTATATGAAATTTAGATCCTGTACCAGAATCTGAGCTAGATTAATAGTAAACTAAATAGCAGCTAAACGTTTCTTTTTTTAAGATTTAGTTATTTGGGGCAAGGATAGAGTTTCCATAAAAGCCTGCCTACTTCTCCCCTGAAGTCCAACTCTGGAAAGCCTCTAAGGCCCTGCTGAAATGCAAATGAGAGAATGAGTCTCTTTAAGAGAGGTGCAGAGAAAAATCCTGAGCCACCCTATGTCTAAAGAGAACAAACCACAAGATCTGAATATGAAACAGCAGATTGTGGGTTTTCAGCACAAAACACCCTTCCTGCAAAAAAAGCCCGTGAGTAAAGTTACTGAATGAGAAGACTTAAGAGAAAACTGGGATTATCCTGTGAATGACTCAGTAACCCAAAAAGGGATGGCCACCTGTTACTATTTTTTAAGTACAAGGCTTCAGAAAAAAAAAAAAAGAAAAAGATTAAGACTATGAATGTATGAGTTCAGGAGCCATAAGGCAAATAGACATAATTTGAATCATATTACTCAAAACCCCACCAAATCCCAAAATCCCAAATCCCAAAATCCCAAATCCAAATCCCAACTCCTGTTTTAAACCAAGCCAAATGTGTAATGGCTGGGGAATGGTGTTGCTGCCCCAGTTGCAGGGAGGAGGAGCAGCAGCAGCAGCCCTGCGGTGCTCAGCTCTGGTTCACCCGTGGGCTACAGTCAGACTTGGCCTGACCCTCAGCTGAAGTAAACTAGCATCGTTCTAGGGACGGCTCGTGTCACTTGTTGCCTTCCTTTAAGATTTTCCTTATCATTTTTGGGTTAATTGCTGCTTTGTAATGAGCCACCATGCATCCCCAAGTGGCAGATGTAGTAGACCCTGGGAACTCGCACTCACTGCCCGCATGGAGACAAAGCACTGCCACCTCAGCCGTGCCCAGTCCCCACTGTCACACCGCCCGGCCTCAGGGCTTGTATTTTCTGTCTGGAAAAACAACAGCCAACTTAAAAGGCATAAGCATTCAGGGAACTGACTAGTGGGGAAGACAACTGTATACAGTATTTGGTATGCCTTTGTCCCAAGTTATGAAAACCACACTACTACTATAGCTTGACATGTAATCTTTTTCTTTCTCTATAGGCAACAAATAGCTTTTGCCTTATGTTTAGTTTGAAGATTTGCAGTCTGGCCCTCAAAGCTTTTCTCACGCTGGTTACCTTTATCTATCCGTTCTTTCATTACTGACACGCTTCATTTTATCTTTTCCTTGGCTATGAAGCAGTGGTTTTATGCAATTAGCACTGAATTTCATGTTGCTGTACCCAGCTTACAGTCCTAAGATATCTCAGACAATTCTGTAGTTTGTGATTCCACCTGCCCTCTCAGATTTTGAAATTATCAGCCATTACGAACTTAGCTGAATACAAACCCGTATTGAGATTGCTAACAAAATGAGCTAATGAAATAGGCCCACATGCTAAACCCTCTTGAGATTTTTTCTCGTGTGTAAAATCAATATTAATGATCATTCCCTGTTTCCTCTTAACCATTCAGCTGCTCCAGGCTTAAGAGTTTTTGAAAGAATTAACCTTGTATTAATTGCAGAACTAGCAACAAGTAAACCAATTAGCTACTTTATAATACTCCTACATTCTAGTTAGCACCTCTTCTCTTAACGTGAATGACAGATAATTTTGGAGTGATTAACTCATGCAGACCTTCAAAGCAAAATGTGATTAGTGGTACTGCACTATTTTTGCATTTGGGCAGCAAACAAAAAAGGGTTTGCTCCTGCTGAAGTTAATGGCAAGGTACCCCTTGGATATTAGAAGTGCATTACTTCTTCAGGGCTTGATACATTTTTAAAAAGTAGAGGCTAATTACTAAAAATACTTCTCCAAGTTGTCAATAAAAACCCCTAGTCATCAACCTTCTGCAGAAAGGCATATCCTCTTCCCCCCCAGCTCCATTGTTCTTCACATTACTTCATCGTGGTGGGGGAGGTCTCCTCCCAACTTCCCAACACTCGGCCCCAGTTCATACAGATCTGCTGTGATCCGGCAGATTGTGGAAAATGACATTGGCTTCACGTGCTCCTTGCTGTTCCGACCCAGATGAAAATATGCAAGTGTCAGGAAAGGGAGAGGAGGAGAGAAATACCAGTTAAATAGTGTGCTCCCTGCAGCAGACACCTATTTATATACTGGTATATCACCAACACCGACAAATTGCATTGTTGAGAAATCAACATTCATCTTTCATCTTTGTTGATCTTATCTTTCATATTGTGATTTTTGAACAGAAATAAACTGCTACTGTTAGGTGTTCAGCCCAGCAGCACAAGAACCACTGCTGAGGAAGAAAGCCCACCTCTGTTCCCATTGTTAGTAAAGGGCTGCTCTTTCTGCAGCTTCCCCATCGTGGTCCTACAGACGCACACTGTCCAGCCATCATTTCCTGCCAGCCGATCAGATTATTCTTCCGTTTCATTTTAGAGATAGCACCTTTTTCTAGTATGCTCAGCATTTACGGGGTGTTAACCATGGTATCACAATGATTGGATATTTAGGGATTTCATTGTGAATCTGTCGTTCCACTCCATAAATTGGTTGTATCTGTATAGCTGAGGCTTTCTGTTCTTCATCCCTTCCCAGCCAAGGCAAATCTATTTTTCTTGACGAATAATTAAAAAGTTGAGGAATGTCCTCCCTGCAGTTTTGCAAGTTTCTGAGTATTTTGTCTAGAATGGTGGTTGTTCTCATTTGATACAACTAAATAATATTTAATATATAATGGAGAATGCTATCTATGATTTATGCACTGATCTGGCAAACAGATGTTAATACCATACAGATCTTATTAACTGATTTCTCCCTAGGATGGATGCAAAAAATATTTATTTAGTTTTTCAGTCTACAACAACTATTCATATATGTTACCTAAATATTAGAAAATGTTCTAGGCAAGTGCTGCACTGATATCTGTGGGACCTCAATGCCAACACCTTCTACTCAGATGTTGCAGTCGTGTTTTGTGAGCCCACCTTCCCAAAACCCAACCCATGAGATATACCCCACGTCCATGCAATTGGGCTGTGATAGTCAAGCAAAAACTTTTGCTTGTTTAGACTCTGTCAACTGGTATTCCCAGAAAAAAATTTCAGATGCAGGCTCTGATGGAGCAACACACAAAGATTCTTGCCTTACTAAGACCATAGTTTGTACCCTTGCAAATTTTCCAGACAAGGATGCAGTGTTCTGTCAATAGCTTAAAACTGCTTCCTGACTTTAAGCTTGTTCAATTGCTTTCGTAGAATAGTTATTTGGAAAGAAATCAAGGCAATTAAGTATTAGATCTTTATAAAATGACGTTAAGGAAAATACGATTCCAGTCTTTCAGTACATTTTCATTCATGCATCTTTTTCCAGAAGAAAGAGCATAAGTTCAGGCCATAAAGGCTCCACTTTGGCCAGACAAAGCAAATACAGTGTATTTTCTAAGGGTAGAGGCCTAACCTAACAACCACTCTATTAATCAGTAGAATTATCTCCTAGCTCTCGTCAGCTTTGCCCCAGGCCTTGAGTGGGTGACATGTACTTTGATTCATTTAAAACTTCAGTCATGTACATTTGGACTCTGTTCTTGCTAAGTCAATGCCAAGTCCCCATTGACCTCACTGTGGACAGAAAATTCATTATTAATGTTTATCTGGGGAAAATAGATTATTAAACAGTTCCCTTGTCATGAAATCCTGACTCATAATCTTATAAATAACTTTTTTAAATAGGATATGACAAAAAAGCAAATGGCTTTGGAAAAAATCAGTCTTCAGAAATGTCTACTATATGTTGAGAGTATTCATGGACGACCTGTAAGTATACCATGGAAAGATAGGTAAATTAAAAATTATCTAACTTCTCTAACAAATATTTTTGGACTCCTATATTAAATATATTTATATGAATTTTACATGATTAACATAATTTTAGTTATTTCAAACTAATCTTCAGGTATAAATGTTATTGCCTGATACTGATGAATTTGGTTTATATTTTTAAAAGTAAAAAAACAAAGGCAAGTTTCTAGTGGCCCTGCATCTCTTCATGATTGGAATTTGCAGGTTTTGATGATAAAGGTGGAGCCGTGTATATCTGCAGCAGACCTGGCTCATGCATTCTGTAGCTGTGCTGCGATGGGTGGAAGGTTAGAACACTTAGCAGCCAAGAAAGGTTTACAGGGCACCATCTGAGACATGAAACACAAAAATGACATGACCTGTCATCTGTGCTTTCCTTTATTTCACAGCAGCACTTAGAACTATTAATTAAAATCCTTTGAAGGGACTTCATTGCTGAATGTAGGTACAAAACAAAAAATTGCCACTTTTGTTGAGATGATGATTTGAAAGTTTTTCTAATCACAACTGAGGAACTCCTCTCTGATGTCTCTCCCTGCATTCTTATCACTGTCTGTTTCTAGCTGGTAATTGTTGTGGTAGAGGAAAAGGGAAGTGGCACCAGCTTGTGTCCGAAAATACACCAGCTCTTAAAATTATGATGATCTGAATCTGATCTCTCTGGACCTTGGATAAAGTAGTTTTTGTCCGTCTTCTTTGGGCTTGAAATGAAAGCTGAGGGGTGGAGAGAATATATAGGAAGGGTATGAAGAAATTATATTTCCTAAGGAGAACAAAAAAGAAATGGAGTTCTTAGTGCTGTATGGAGATAAAAGAGACTTGAAGATTCAAATGTAGAAAAGAGAATAATAGGGCATGCTTTGTACCATGGGGTTCAGCAAAGAGGGTGTTTCTTCTCAAGGTTGAAGCAGCTCTATAACTAGCTAAGAAAGAGGATGCTAATGCATAAGGAAAGAGGTGATCAGGGATACTAAGCAGCCGTGAGGGAATCCTAAGTCTGCCAAACAGCTCTGACTTCAGGTGACAGAAAGCTCAGGGACAATAAAGAATTTGAAGCAAAGAAATGGAAGTTAGGCAAGATTTTGACACCATTTTTTGCTGTTGTTCAGAACGATCAAGCAATCTGGAGACGCTCCACACAGTTCCAGTTGCATACTAACACAGTCATTTATCTTAGAGAAGCAAATTTCAATCTTTGTATCTATATCAACATGTTTTCCTGAGAAAAAGGGGTGAGGGGTCTGCAGAAAACCTGGGCACCAAGAACAGCGGGAGAGTGAAGCCAGCAAGGCCCAAGCTCAGTGGCAAGCACAGGCCCAGCCCAGTTCAGAGCTGGAGGGGGCCAGAAGAGAGAGTTCTGCCGAGGAAGCTCACGCAGTTGGTAAAAGCCAGGGGATGATGACTTGGAGAAGGCAAACTGGTGACTGCCCAGTCAGGGGCACCCCAGTGACATTAGCTAACAAAGCAGGGTGCTGCTCTGCTAACAAAGAGTTGTCTCAGTGCAGAAAGGTGTCGGCCAGTTTATGTCTCTTCAAACCTGCCCCGTGTGCTCAGCCGAGCGTGTGGAGCCGGGCTTCAGTGCAGTGGCACAGTCACAGTGCCAAAAGACAGTGAAATTGTACCCAGTGGGTGCTGACAGGCATGTCAGGTGAGGAGCAGAGCCTGGTGGTGGACTAATTTGCAAATGACTCCATTTTGACATTTAATCACTGAGAAACATGTTGGGTTTCTGTTGGTTTTGGTTTTTCGGTTTGTTTTTTCTTGTGGGGTTTGCTCTTTTTTTTTCTTAGTACAGAAAGTGGCTCTACTGCACAGCTAGTTTCCGTAAGGTTTATTTTTGTATTTACAAATATTTGTGGCTGGATCAGGCTCTTAATACCTGATCTAAAATAACATTCTCCTCCAAATGGAAGCTCCTAGTGCTTATAAAAGAGCAAGAGCAAACTAAATGAACAGCCGGTTAATCCCAGTTGTGGCCAGGGGTGCACAGAGCAGTCCTGCACAGAGCCAGCTCACTCACCGAGACGGTATTCTCAGCGTTCTCCATCCCACGGGGCTGTCACCTTACTGTAGCTGGCCTGTCGCCTTTATTACAGTTAAGTAAGTGAGCTCCCAATTCAACGCAGAGTAGAAGCAGATCTTGACTCTTACCACTCTATTAGCATCTTCAGAAAAAGAGAGAGAACAGTTTACCCTCTGCCTGGGTTGTGTGGCTCAAGAAAGTGAGGAATCCACATTGGGTATTTTCCATTAGAAAAAAGACTGCTGTTTTCTTTTTTAGAAATTGTATGGATTCAACTACGGTTCCCATGGAATATCTATGGAAGCGAAATACACACACTATTCTAATACCTCTCTCAGCTTTACAGGGGCAAATGATAAATTTATTTTTTATTTTTTTTTATTTTTAATTTGGAGGAGTATATTTTGTTATCATTTCTCTTTAGGTAACTAAGCAAGAAAAGAGTCTCATGAAACCTCTTTATGACAGATACAGAATTATCAAGAAACTTCTTGCAGCTCCATCTTTGATTACAACAATTGTAAGTTGGAAAGAATTCATATCCATTGTCAAGAAAACATGCTAAATGCTGTGTTTGATTTGTATCTGTATGTCAGTTTGGCAGCAACAGAACTACTGGCATTTGAAGAATCTGCTCATTGGTTAATACAGGTGTTGGTATTTCAGATAGAGCAAATGCTCTGTCAAATTAAAGTTCTAAACATGCCAAAGGTTGACACATACAGCAGCTGCTCCTCAGGCAATCACTTCAAATGACTGGGCAAGAGATCAAAGGCTGTGTTAGCTTTCTGTTACGCCTAACAAATGGAACACAAAAGGAAACCTATCTCTTTCCATGAAGCACTATACTGTCACTATACCTTCTGTATTTTGTTGGCAATGCTTTTATCAACCAGGTAGCACATAAATATCATTTGTAGTACTTTAAGTAATAATGTATCAATGTAAAGTAACAGTACTGGTCTCTCTGTGAGCAGAGGTAGTGAAATCTGGTTATCTGGAAGTTAATTAGCATGTCTCTAGCAAAATATTAATCTAATAGTAATTTGGCCTAGGTTGATTTTAAAAATTATGAACTATTGTTTTATTAGATGACAGTGGAGCTTTAGATTTCTTTGAAAAATCCCAGTGTAAATCTTTGTACACGTGCACATTGGTATTTTATTTAAAAATTTAACTGAAGTTCCCTTCTGTTACTTCTTTGGAGCTTTGCTCTGTGGAGTTTTTATGTTTAAGCCTTAGTTTCAAAAGCTCAACTTTTATTCTGAGGATGAAGGAACGTGAGGAAGACAGTGGCATCACTCTATTTTGGTAGTTAACATTTGTAGCTAAAACTGTGGAATCTCTACCTCCAACTCTTGTTAAAGTCAGAATTTCTGGACATAATGCAAACAGTAGATGGTATATGAGAGGAGTACAAGTTCCAGCAAGACTGCAGTGCTGATGTAAATACAGAATGTTCTTTAAATCTTTGCTACTTATAAGGGCTTTTGAGTAAACAGAAATAAATTGCTGGCTGGAGGTACCCAGAAGCAGGGCCAACTTCTGTCCCGTCTAGTCATGGTCGACAATACACAGTAACTCAGTGGGCGCCACGAGACCTCTCATGAACGCTCTCAGGTAGATCTGGGTAAAGCTTTCAATATTTGTAATCTATTTCAATGAATACATCCAGGAAGTTAGATCCCAAGTCTTTAAGTTGTCATCCTACTAATTGTTAGTATTGTAATGTAAACAGTTAATTTAACAATGCTTTGCATTTCACAAGCAGGAGGAGGAAGACTCAGATGAAGACCATTCTCAAAGCAGCCATGAGTTATCATCCGGTCCACTATCTTGCCTCCCTGTCGATGAGCACCTGTGCTACTCTCAGGAGGAGAGTGAGCCTGCTTATGTTTCACCTCTGGATGAAAAGAAAGTTTTCAGGCAAACAGCCTTGTCTATGTCCAATTTACATGAGGCAACAATGTAAGTTCAGTCTTTTTTTTCTTTTTCCCTGAATATTTTAAAATATTTTATGTAGACTTTGTAAATGAAAGATGAGCCATATTTATTGCATGTGAATATTCTATACCAAAGAAATGATTCAATGTTTTCCTCTGGGAGAAAAGAGGCAGAAAATAGTTGTTGTTTGGGTGGGATACCTGTCTTTTGAGCTATTTATTCAAACAACTTTGTGCCAAGTTCATGAAGAGAAAGGTGCAGGAATGAAGGCAGGCAGGAGAAAAAACTACAGAATGGTAGATACTACATAATGGCATAATATAAATATGCTGATCTACCTATAATTGCTGCAAAATTTTTAGATATCCAACAACGTACGTTCTTACAAAGCAGTCATAAAAGAAAGCACAGTTCAGCCAAGCAGGACAGTCTGCTCCTCTGTGTGTGTACTGGGACTGACTGTGAGTGAGGTAAAAATGCCAGAGACGTGAGGCATCCAAACAGCGAGAGGTGAGCGGGGTCAAGGATCATAGCCACCTGGAAGGCCACTGAATGCGTATAAAATCGGTTTCTTCCTTGCATAAGAATAGTTATTAGTGTCTGGATGCCCAGAAAACTTACCACCACCCTCCTACCCTCCATTATAAAACCAAAACAAAACCCTCCTGCTGATTTGTAGTTAAGAATCTCAGGTTGCATGAGACAACAAACCTCAAGATGCACATGGGCTGTTATCACTCAGCCCTGAAACTTGCTGAAGGCTATGCCTTCCAGGAACAGATGTGTTCTCATAGCTTATGGGATGGTACCTTTTTCTTGTGTTTTGATTGGGAGCTTTTAGATGTATAAATTAAGCTGACCAGGCTCTACCAAAATTGAGAGTAAATAAAAATGTCTTGTTTTTTTCCATGTAACTCAACTACATATGCAATAGTTTGCTCACAAACGGTGTGACAGTATTTCTGTGCATTTTGTTATTATGGAAAAAAAATACAGCTGTATAAGTAAGTCATAAGAGAATTCTTTCTCTGCTTAAAAACCTTTTTTCCTCCAAATACCAGCTAAAATATGGCCTCCAAAAATGTTGCTTCTGGGTACCACTAGCATTTCCAGTGCATCACAGTAACGTTTGGCAACAGCTGCTTTTAGGAATAGGGCTTGGATGTTGACTTTATTAATTCAGTTACAGAGATGCAAAGCATTTCCTGTGAGATGCTGCACCCTGTCAACAACATTCATTCCACCCACGTATGTTGTCTATAGAGTCTCTGCCTTCGCTTTATTAGAGGCGTGAGAATATAGTAAAAGGGAAGGGAGCACAACTGCTTGTTGGGTGTGATGGTACAGCCAGTTATAGCCATGGTTGGAAGGATGTGGTGGACTGTCTGGAGTCACTGAGATCAGCCATAGCAGCAGGCTGCTTATTACTCAAAGCCACAGCTTTTACAATACTTCCAAGCACTTGGGGGGTTTCATGTTCTTGTCTCATGTTCTTGTCTTGTTCATGTTTTACAGGCCTGTTCTACTTGAACATCTCAGAGAAACAAGAGCAGATAAGAAAAGGCTTCGCAAAGCTCTGAGAGAGTTTGAGGAACAATTCTATAAACAGACAGGAAGGTGAGTAACCAGCTCAACAAAATCCCTTTCCTCCTCCCCTTTGGGCTCCTACGCAGACATGTGTGTTTCTGCTGGGGTGGGTACTCCCAGGTGAGCAGGCCGAAGAAGCTGCAGCTAGGGACTGGGGGATACCATGGACGTGTCTGGTCACTGTGGAGATGTCCATCTCCCTGCTTAGTTTCTCTGGAATGTGGGCATCCTTGAGGACAGTCTGGATCTGGGGATCTTTCAGGACATGCCTGCAATGGGTATAAAGCCCCGTCTCAGGATCTTTCCTGAGCTGAAGGGAGGCTGCTAAAGAGTGCAGGGGTTACACCTGGCAGCTGGGCCATTTTTAAAAGGCCAGATTTAGAAAGAGAAGGCACAGTTTCTTTCACCCATAGATAAATGCTGGCTACTTTTCACCCTTTGTTTATCCTCCTCCCTTCGTTTAGCAAACTTGTTTGGAAAACCACAGAGGATACGGGCATGTAGTATTCTGATAACAGTTTCAAAGCCCTGTATAATAACTTCTCTGCATATTTTAGGATGAAGTAGTTATGCTTGCATAGCTGACAATAACAAAAATTACCTGGTATGTAAAAATTCAATATGTTTAAAACTATTGTTTCATTTTTGTCTATTAGAGCTTTTTGGTCCTGTCAAATTATCTTTAGTCACCTACAGTTAGGGAAAAAAATAATCTAACCCAATCCTCATTAGTTCTTGCAGAATTAATTTTAAAGACTATTTTTCCTCTTACTCATAAAAGTGATAGCACTTTTATTTGCTTTTCAAAGGAGTCCTCAAAAAGAAGATCGGGTGCCAATGGCCGAGGAATACTCCGAATACAAGCACACAAAAGCCAAAATCAGGCTCTTGGAGGTTCTCATCAGTAAGCATGATATTTCCAAAACAATTTGAAGTGAATGCACTGCTGTGGTATTGTTCTCTAGAAAAAAAAAAACAACAAACCAAGCAAGCAAACAAGTAATGAAAAAGAGGAAGTAATTTTACAGGTCTTGGTCTGCTGCACAATTATTTGACACACTGAGATTTTTGATGCACTTTACCAATTACACTAGCTGGGATGAGAGAGGACAGCAATATGCAAGGATATTAAGCACGGGTGAGTGGACTATAGTATATATTTTTTCCTTTTGAAAAAGCCTTGAAGTGCACTGTGAGAATGTTAGAAATTAAAAGGACACTGAAGAATTGTAGACCTTCAGTTTGACCTGCTCTGAGTTTTAAAAAGTGTGAGGAAATGCTCTCCAGGTTTTTAGTACATGATAACGTACCACACACTTCTTTCCAGAATTAACACGCACTATAATTAATTATTAATATCGGGTCTCAATGTGCTGATTCACTAGATTAAAAGAAACACGAGCATAAAACAAATGAAGGAAAAACTCATGAACACACTCTGTTTTTCAAGACAGAGTTGCCATTCAATTCCAGTAGCTTCAAAGAAAGGGGCACACAAAGAATCAGTGCCAGGATTTGGTCTAAAATTCTGGGAGTAGAGCAAAGTGACATTGCCTATGCAAAAAAAGGACGCAACATGACTGCCAAACAGAACTATTGCTTTTTTAGAAATGAGAGAAAGTGTTTGGCAAAACTAAATGAATGCAATTTATTGAGAAGTGGTAAATGTAGAGGCCGCTGTCCTTTTCACTCTGGTTCGCAGGACCTGGCTCACAGTACTTAAAATCCAGTAAATAGGTCGACTACATGCTATTTTACATTTCTGTATTAAACCTTGCACTTTATTTTGCCTGATGCTATAACATTTGCTTTTCTAACTACCAAAGCTCGTTTAGACGCATGCACTTTGTAAAATGTCAAAGTATTTCTTGTGTTATAAATTGCCACATATATATATTAAAACAAGACTAGATTATTGCATTATGCTAAGTTATTTTGGATAGATAAAGTACATGGTATATAATTGAGTGTCACAGTTATCTGATGAGGAACGTTAGACTTCTTGTTTACTGAAAATAAGATTATAAAAAAAGATATTTTTCCATTGGAATTATGCATCTTTCTTAACTTTCAGAGCACCACACTTTGTAATATTAAGGAGATTTTTTTCACTATTTGTGATAGACCATTTGTGTGAAAAGTGGACTATTAACAGAAGGATTATCAGTGGTTTTTGTACTAGAAATGAAAAGCAGGGATTCTGGGAAATACCTAACCCAGATGTAAAGGAAGGAAGAATAATAAAAGAAAAGGGACTTGAATAAGTTGAACCACGTTTAGTGTTTTGCTTTAACTGTCATTTTGTATTGACCACGTAGTACAAGCAACCTGTCTTCTATCTTGGTAAGATGATTTTCATTTTATAAAGTCTATTATGTACCAACCATGTTTGTATTTCTATTGTATGTAATGGCTCAGCATGATTTTGAAGACGTACACATTTTCAAGTAGTTTGGAGGAAAAAGTATGAACACTAAAAAAGGAATTTTTTATTTCTTAGAGGTTTGCTGTTTCAGTGTACTGACTTAATAATTTATAACGTAACTTTTATGAATCAGAAATGGTCTCCTTCGTAAATCTGTTTTAATTAAAGTCATCTAGAGCAACAGGAACAGATACAGAGCTATTTGAAGTTTACAAACTACATCTTTGATAAGGGAAAATGATTTCATGACATATGTATACAATTGATATTAAAATGTAATCTATATATTCTATATGATTGTATAATATTTTATACAACAGTACAAATAAAATATTTTTCTATTATATTTATTATGTCGAGACACAGTTTCTGTTTTCAGTTAGCTAATATAAATAACATAAATAACACTGTCAAACAACACGTTGGAAGTGCTGACATTTCTAGGCTTTGAAATTTAAATCATGCTGCAATTACAACCTTTCATGCTGTTTGGAGTTATCCCAGTATTTGTTCAGTAGTTAAAATGAATGCATATTTAAACACCATTTATAAGCCGTTATTTTTATTTTGCTAAAGCAGTTTATATAGGATTTTGTTATGTTTGGCAAGAAACAGAAAACAATTTTTGCAGCATCTAGGTATAAATGGTTGCCAGAAAGAAATCCAGGACTTCTAATCATTTAAAGCATCGGGGGAACAGAAGGGAAAGAGGGAGAGAAGAAATACTAAAAACGCTATTGGAGATTTTGAAGACTCGTGTTTGCTTTTGGTGACAGCGGCATGTGCATGCTTCTGACAAAAATGTCTGACTATGGAAATGGGCAACGGAGGTTTGAAGGCTCCTAAGTAACGAGGGAAGTTTTAACGTCCAACACTGATATTGCAGGTCTTGCAGCTGGGATCTTTCTTTGCATTTGCAGTAGACAAGCTCATTAGTTGGTGACCAGTAATTTCCGCAACTGTGCCGAGGGAGAGATCCACAGGATCAGTGTAAATTACTTCCAAAATAACATCCTGGGCATGATGGTAAACCATGACACCGTCTTCTTCATCGCAGGTCAGAAATTTATTATCTTTTATATTTAGTTGAGGAAGGCGCTGCTTACAGAATTCGTCTCCTGGTGATCCAACCGGGGCGATAACGAGAATGACGTAGTGGTAGGCTGTGTACATGCAGTAGAAGTCTCCAAAGTACAAGTTAGTATTTGGGTTGAAGAGTTTTTCAGCTGCGATCTCAAACCTGTATCTTCCATAAGGTGAATCTTGTGGTGGCTTCCCAGTGTTAAACTCGGTGTTGCAGCTGAAGAAGATGCCTTCCAGCTTCCCACTGATCGGAGAGCCATGGCTGCCACTGTTATCCTTAACAGAGGGCTGCATAGCATTCCCGTGATGCTCTCTACAAATGAATGACTGGTATTGTTTATTTTGTAACACATGTTGAAGAAAAAGTAGAAAGTTAGGACATCGTGCTGTTTGGAAGCAGTACTGAAGGGACACAAAGGAAAACCGTTAAACTGAAAACTGTGGTCAGTGTCATGATCTTAGGACCAAGAAAATGAAGTGACGCCAGACTCAAAGACTTAGAATAACTCCTGCTCAAGGGAAAAATTGGCTTTTCCAGTCTGGCTGTCAGCTGTGTGGGTATTATATGCAGGCAAAGAAGAGCACAAACAAAAAAGCCCCCAAACCACCAATATCTTTAATTAGCCAATTTGTTCAGCCTTCCACTGCAATTCTAACAATAAACACATTTTAGTTTAATCACATGTTGAAAATTGCAAGTCAGTCTCAATATGCGGAATATACTGCTTGTTAATATGTATTTTTAGCATAGACAGTCTATATTTAATGTAGAAAACTGCCAATGAAAGTTATTTCTGAACGATGTTTTTCAGAGAGCTTATAGGAAGGAATGTACTGTCTGCCATAGGTGGGTTTTTTTTTTCCCCCAAATGATAATTTCAGATCTAATTTGTCTACTGCCGACTTCAATCAGAGCAGAGCTGGGCACAGAGTATTAGGCAATTTGCTTAGTTTCCACTTTGGTTGGTATCCAGCTTCTGCAGTCACTAGTCCTACGGGGGAAAAATGTACAAAACAAGACAAACTTTTTTTTTTTTTTTTTTTTTGCAAACCGAGCTCAATTTGGTTCCAGTGAAAAGAAACGTTCAATGTAACAATTGAATTTTTAAAACCCTAAATCCCAAATAGCACTCAGCAGCATTAGACTGATAAATTTAGGAGAACAGTCCAAAACACTCCATCTCATCCTCCCTTAGCACCTGAGATTTTATGTGTAGCAGGATGTTCTCCAGAGCTTGTGCCCCACACCTCTCTAGAAGTGCTGCGGTACCAGCTCTGGCTCTGTTTGCAGCTGCAACCATGGGACACCAGAAAAGGAAACATTCCCGTTTGTAAGTCCTGCAAAACACCAAATAGACTCGGCACCCTTTGAAAATGCCTTTATACACATTGACAGACTAAAAATGCATGAGGCTGTGGGGCTGGAGTCTTACATCCTCCTCTGACTTTACTTTTACTCTTTTTTCTTTTTTTCTCCCCCCCCGCCTTTTTTTTTTTTGAGGAGGGAGACAAGCCAAGAAAAGACTTCTCTCTCTGCTTTTAATTTGCAACAGCTCCAGGTAAAATGGTGCTGTGTGGGTTTTACTTGGTTAAAGTAGCAGTCAAACCAAACAAATTCAGTGTATACATACACACCAGTTCTAATCAACTGAGTAATGTCTCCTGCTGTGATTTTTTCATTATTTCTAATCTCCTCTGAAGCATATCTTAATTTGACTCTAAGATAAATTTCAGAAGTTTTCTGGCCCATTCAATACTACACAGTTATTGTCTCAAGCCCTGTTTCTCAAGACATGGATTGGGGTGCAGAGGGTACAATTGGTATTTATGACTGAAGTGGTTACTAGGGAAAAAAAAAAAAAAATTCATCTTGAATAATCACCAGAATAACCACCTGAAAAGCCAGGATTCTTGCAGTTCCATTGCTGTGGCGAGACACTGACATCCAGTGGCCAATTAGGCTAATTATAGGTCACTCTTCCCGAGGATTGGATCTGCTTTATGGTGCTCCCGGCCGAGGGAAGCAGCAGTGACATGAACTCTACTTACAAGCTCACACACTTCAAACCCTACATTTAGGGGTTGCTGCTTCTGCACCGTGACTGTTGCTTGTTTTCCAATGCTACTAGAGCTACTCTACAAGCTTTTCCAAGCTTGTTTACTAGCTGTGACACCTAAAGGGAAGCACGTGCTTAGGGTTTTTAACATAACGTTCAGACGGGTGTATTGCGGAGGGACTAGCCCTTGTGACCATATTAGTGCATTTCTGATCAGCAAACGCGACTATTAGTTACAGGTATTCTAGATTTATACTGACCTGCTAAAACACAGCTTTTTGTCTCTTTAACTCACTAACAGAAGGGAAAACTAACTAGTTTCTCTTTGTATGAAGCCCAAGAAAGCACATAACCAGAGGCAGAGGAAAAGATACACTGCAATCACCGAGAGTCACATTTGGCCGAACAGGGCCAAAACCACAGCTATAAATGCACCTCAGTGGTAATTTTCAACGGTTTATGAACACAGAGGCAGGTGCACTACGATTACACAGCTGAAAACAAAGCTATATGAGAATCAGAACCACCACAGGCACTTCCCTTCTGTCGTATCTAGTCCAGGATGGGCCCAGAGATTTACAAGGTCCTCAAAGAGCCTCAACAACTGCAATTCATTCTCTGCCTCCACTGAGTTTTGCAGCTTTGTCGCTATGTGCAATAAAATAATTCTTCCAAAACACAGAAGGGAAAGAGCAAACCCCACGCTCTGGAATATACAAGACACTCCTGGAATCAAGCAGATACTCCTGACTACAAAGTGGGAACATTTCCAATGGTGGTGGATTTGGATTCCCTCTATTATTTTTTTAATTCACTGGTTTTAAAAAACTTCTAGTTCTTGACAGGTACGAGTGTGACACCCACATAAAACTGGAATTATGTGGCACAGCAGCAGCCCCATCCCTCAATAAGTATTAAAGAAGCATAGTCAGTGCTGCCACCCTCCTGAGACAGCGCTGAAACAGACGTTGACACACCGCTTACCTCTCATCCGTGTTCTTCTAACAGCGCAAGGTTTCCTCTGCAGGCTGGCTGCTCCTGCTCAGGCAGTACAGGAGCCTTGACTCCTTCTACTGAAAATTCTTCTTTTCTATTGCAATATCGCTTCCCGATAGGAAAAAGGAACCTACCTCCAGCTATCCCATTTATTCATTCCAACTGAAGCACAGTGTTGTAAAACTGTCTAAACGTCATCCCCTCTCCTTCCCCACATGATCTGTAAATTCACATTCAGATTGCAGAACCCCAGTTACTATGCTGAGGCATAGAAATGGAGTGATTGTACACGGAGAGCAAGTATTTGAAGTGGAACTCTTATATTCAGGCACATGCCTATGCACACAGTTGTGCACTCCTACTATTAGACATCTCACTCTGAATTTCTTAGTACAATAGAAGTATTTGGCTACTAAACACTCTGTTATGATAAACAGACACTTTAATCAGACTGCAGACCCTGTGAACACTTCAGTGTCTGCTTCAAAACACAAAACTTATTACCTAATAGGAGTGCTGAGTTAAGCAAGGTGGAAGAAATTAGTTCTATTTTATTTTTATTTTTTCCCTTCTTCTGAACTGGCAATAAAGCATACAGACATTCTGCTCTAGCACAGCTGCCTCCATTTACTTATTTTCATTACTTCCTTAATTTGCTAAGCAATTTTGCATATGCTTACTTTCTTACCTGATATAATCAAAGTATTCTTTGTGCTGATTCCGATAAAAAACAGACAGTTTAAGCATACGGCCTGCAATCACTTCAGCTTTTTCCAATAGCTGCGTTAGGTGAACTTTTGAATAATCTGGAAAGAAAAGACAATCTGCTAGCATGGGGGGGGGAGGGGGGCAGGGAAAAAACTACCGTACTCTCCAAAAGCTACACAGTCGCTACACTTAAAATTAGGAACAGAGCCTTGATTACATACCTCACACCATGCAGCAGCTATACAGAAACTATACAGCCCAGCAGGAGTTTCCAACAGTGACAGGAGACACTTGGCAGGAACACGCATGTTTGATTCTCCCCACTCCTTTCCCCAGGAATACTCTGCAAGCCTATGGCAACTTTCAGCAGTTAGAGCTGGGTTCCTTGTATTTGGGAACACAGAGGAGCCGAGAAGTGCCCTCTCTTTGTCTTTTGATAAACTGTTTGCTCCAACGTACCCAATACCTCACTTCCCATGACTAAAAAAGCTTGCTTTGGACCCAGCCTAAACAGCATCTCAACCAACACTGGATTCACAAAGAGCTCACTCGAGCGCTCAGCTTTCACACAGGCCAGCACATTGGCACTAGGTGATGAACATCCAAAGGAAGAGACTTATAAATCAATGGCAGGCTAAACCAGTCCTCGAGATGGCGTGCTCAGGCTTTGCAGCATGCAGGGGAGGGAGAGCAGCAGAGCGTCTTAAGCAAGCTGTCTGTTAGGGAGCGGCCACTCTGTCTTCTCTCCACAGGTGCTAGTAGCCAGCAACAGGCACACAAGTGGCCCTGCTTCACGCCGGTTCACCCGTCTCCTTTCATAGCCTGGGACAAGCAACGGTGCCAGGCACAGCGCTTTGGGGCAGCTAAGCTATTGCCGAACAAAGGGGCATTCCAGCTGCCTCCCTTCTCTCATTAACGCACCAAACCTGAGCACGCACAAAGCCTGAAGTTACAACTCCAGTTCCCAGGTGTGACTGCTATAACTCTGCCAGCCTAGTTGGCACTGGTAGGTGGCTTGCCCACTCACGCAGCAAAGCTAGCGTTAGTTGCATACGTCCTATGGTGCATGTTTCCTCAGCAATATTACCTGCTGTGCAAAACTCGATGATTTCACTCCACTCAGAAACAACATAATCGCCATCAACTTGCTTTGATGCCGTCTGCACTGCGACTGTGTATTCTGTTCTTGGGCTCAAGAACCAGTGCCCACGGACTGTCATAGGCAAAGGAACAGCTTTGGCCACCAACTTGGTGGGTACATCCTGATGGAAACAAAAAGACAAAACAACACCCAAGTCAGCAGTGCAACCAAACCAACCCACCACCCCCCTTCCTTCGTGGTTTTTGCAATGTAATCCCCAACCCCCAGCTCTTCTGTGTAAACCCGAGTTCCTCCTCACAGTCCATTGGTGCAGCAAAGTTAACAGAGGGGCTGAGGACAAAGGTCTGCTCTAAGACCTACGGTGATAACTGGCATGTATGAATTTATTATTGGTTCCAAGTGAATATAGACTGGTACTATTATGTATAGCCCAAATACATAATTCAGACTAGTGCCGTTTGTGCTTAAGTATGCAACCAGAGAAAGACATGCTATTGAGCACAAGGCTATCTTAATTTAAGAGCTTCTGGTGCTCTCACTTCCATAGTTTTCTTTCAGTCGGTGTAACCAAACAAAATTCCTTCTGCCATCAATCAGTCCACCCGTATTGCTAGTGGTATCTTCCAAACCAAACTTCAACGCAGAACATTAAATGTGATGCAGAATAACTTTGTGTGTTTTACATGTATCAAAATACCTTTATGTACAGGAAGGGCCAGAAGAAGACAAACATACAGCTAGACGGTTTGTGCCTGTCATTGCACCTCTTGCTTCCCACCCCACCACCATTTCAGATACTCTGTTTTGCTCACCACAGTGAGACAAAGAAGAATAAGCTGCTTGTTGTTGTTGAAATACTTAGTTTCTATGGCACCAAAGACTGTAGCACGGACCACCAAGGGGAATTAAAAAATGAAGAACTGACCAGTTTATGCTAGAACTGTGGGTGAAAGGCCTCACAGTGGAGTTGAATGCTTCTCTGCACGGTGTACCCGAGGGGCTGTGATAGAGCGAGGGAGGTATTTACTCTTAAATATTTAACAGTAATCATAGAATAGTAAGATGGCTGTCATGTGAAAAGTGGGCATTTTAGATAATATCCATGGCTGTCCACTTATAAATACGAGTCCATAGTTACCCACCTATAAACACTCGCACAGCAGTCCCTTAAGGAAAAAGGAAATAGAACAGAGATGTTTTCTGTTCCTGATCTGTAAGCAAGACCTAAAAGATTTTTATTTTTTTTTGTGTGTCTTCTATTGTGGAAAAATATCTTTATTGCTTTTCTGTCAGCAAAAAAAATTCATCAGTTTCTGTATTAGGAAACCGTAAAATTAGTAGCTTTTGATATTACAAGAACTGGAATGTGATTGACTGATAATCAAGGGTAAGATTTTGTTGTCATGATTTCTTTTTTGCTAATTCTCATTTAAATCAAACAACAGCTGGGAGAAAACTTTATCTGTAAAGGACTCAGTTGTGCACTCTGAAATAAATAATATATAAAAGATAGAGAAAAATTACAAGGAAAAAGAAAAGAAACCTCAAATGACACTTAAAGCTGCCACCCTGGAACTCCATTGCAAAGGCATCCCCTGGAGTGTGTCTGCTAAGGCTGAAGCAGTCAGCAGCTGCTGCATCATTAGTCCTCCTGTCATCTCTGCTTTGGCTATGGTAAAAACTGCCTCCACCTGGGTCAGGTCTCTGTGCCCACAACCCGGTGGTGGGTTTTGCCCCCATTTAGTTACAGTTTTCACGTCACATTAAAAGCCTCATGGCTCCCATGCGTCAAAGCCTTACCTTACAGCTGTGTATGAGGAAACGCTTCTACCTGTACCAAAATAGGGCAGACTACCTACAAGCACATTAAATAGAGGGTTTTCTCTTGCACAGCTGGGGAGGAGGGGCAGACATGATGCTTTTCATAACTCTAATCTGTTGTTCTTTTCCTAAGCAATTTTTTTTTTTTTAAGGTTGCTATACTGACCTCAGGAAAAAATGTTCAAATGTTCACATTGAAATTTCTCTGGGGATTTTCCATTTCTTCCTTTCATCTCTTTTCTGCCCGGCTCTCATTCCTGGCTGAGCCCCCAAAGAAGTGCAAAGGAGGTTGCATGCCAGCTGGGATTCTGGAGCGGCAGATGGCTGCTGCACCACCAGCACTTACCAGACAACTCTAAAGGTACCCAGACAGCAATAATTTCCAAGAACAACCTGGATGCACTGAATAGCTAACCAGGAAGTTATACGAGTCACACGAACTCCTCTCCCTTTTGTGAAGAGCTGCTTACTTTGCAGTCCCTTTTCATTGCCAAAGCAGCAACTTTCAATTTTCAGAGCTTTCTGCCATTTCATCTTATCCTTCCCTTTGCCAGGTCTGCTCATAGGCCACACTGTGGGAACTCAGCACACCCAGGTTCTAGTCCTAGTTTTGCTAAATATCTGAGCCTCATTTCCTATTACCTGGAAATAGGAATATGGATACTTCCGTATCTCAAAAAAAAAGGGGAGTTATGCAAATTGCATTGAGAAAAAGACAGTGTCTTATTAGAATTCTAGTCTTTACATACTAATACCAATACAAATCTCCTCCTTCACAGATGTGATGATAGTAGTTTTAAATAATAAAACTATATGCCCCCTAAATATGCCAAATATATTGTATATATTTGCCAACAGAAGAAGTATTGAAAGGATGAGTCATTCATTTGTGCTCTCCTGGGTACAGAAGGAAAGAAACACCCCCCTTTCCTGAAATACAGCACCTATCTATTAGGTTTAGTCTGTAGTCACTTGCTCACAGCCACGTGAGAAAATGGAGACTTAACACTAACTCTCTACAAGTTAGAAAACAGTTTAAGCTGGTCATCTGGGCTTATCACCTGTGAGAGAGACAGGCACTTGCAGACAGTGATTTACCCTACCCATAAGCTAAGTAAGGATGATTTTTTCCCCTGAAGACACCTGTTTCCTTCCACAGCCTGGTGCTGAATGACTCCTCAGAGTAAGTCGCAAGGCTCTTTTTTATAAGCGGTAGGGTTCACCCTTTCCTTTCAAGAATCTCTGCTAGGAGAAGGGGCAGTGATATCCTTCACCTTTATCCAACAGCTTTGTTACGAAGGCAATGGATGGATATAGGGGCTGATTTAGTTCCCTCCGGATGCTGGGAGGACTCAGTCCCTGGAGCTGCAGCTGCCAAGGTTATCAGCTCCAGACCCAGCAGGTCTGCCGCTGAGGGTTCAGCTCCGAAACGCATGTAACTAATGTTACAGGGAGGAAGGATGCAAGTCTCTGACCATACTAGGGTTATGGCAAATTTTGAATTTGAGCAATTTTTAATTTCTCAACAAAAGCTTATTCTAAAAACTTGTGTTAAAAATTACTTAATACTAAAGATGCATGAAAGCAAACACATATGTGCTCTGGCACAGAGAATTGTTACTCAGTCTGTGCAGTTCTCTCACCCACCCCGTCTGCTGTTGGGATTTCCATCATTCTGGCTGCAGGAAAACAAAAAAAATCAAAAAAAAACCCTTTACCAAGTCCTAACACAATTAGTACCAGGAAATTTGAAGTTAAGTCTGACAAGACATCCAACTTATTCATCATTTTAATTGATAGAATTTAGTCTCTGGTTTTTACAAAACCAATTACTTCTCTCCTTTGACTAAACACTTCATCACAGTAAAAAGCTAGGGAATTGCACAGAAAAACAAAATAAATCTAATGGCTTATCTTTATTACACTATCAATATCCTTTTTTTTTTTTCTTCTCTCCATTTTAACACTAGTATCATCACCGTGATACAGATTTTGAAGTGAATATAATGTTTGATCTGGTAGGGTGGCTCTCCCTTTTACAAAAAAAAAAATTTACAACTTTAGACCAGTTTGCACACAAACAAAAAAACATGTAGATAATTAACATGAAAAAAATTAAAAAGAATCCATCCAAGTAAGCACTTATATTAGAAGGTATATTTATTCCTGCAATTTAAAATGCCAATTCAAATTCAAAGGCTGCTAGTCCAAAAGTTATAACAGCAAGAAAAATCCCAACATACCCTATTTTATTTGCTACCACAATTAAAAATGGGTCATAATAAATGGCTATTAAAATATTAAATTTGGTAGTGCTTTGCGCACTGGATCCTAGCAACTGCAACATCTTGGCCAAACATGTAAAATTCTCGATTTCAAGCAGTACTAAGTGATTTTTCATTACAGTTAATGAATGTTACTTCTAACCACATTAAACCCAAAAAATGTCAAATAAGGAAATGTGAAAATTATAGATATGCTCTTAACAGCAGTCACAGGAAAAATACTCACAACAAAAAGACTCAGAGAAATTGGTGGAAATAGTTCCTGCTTATCCCACTGGTTTATAAGCCAATAGTAATTTAGGTGTTGGTAGAATTAGAGCTCTCATATTTGCCTTGGTGGTTATTTATGCCTTGGTAAACCTTATCTTTTAGAGCTATTGCCAACATGGTTTTTAAATTTGCAGATGATTGTGTTGTTTAATCCCCTGCCTCATTCCATGTTTCTCTACACATCTCAGTATTTCAACTATTCTGAGGTCAAAGCAAATTTTGCTGCATTTGATAACTACAGATTCTGCAATACGCTCAGTATGTCCCTGCGTCGGTGGCTTGAGGAAAGAGGCCAGATGAATATTCAGGTCACAGTGCTGAGTGCCACAAACTAAAATTGCTGGAAGCCTTCCTAGAAGGACATTACAATTTGTGAGTCTTCTGTTGAAATGACATGTGTTGCTCTCATGCGTCTGTCACTGAACAAGGAAGGCACAGAATGCATAAACTGTTTAAATAATGATTAAGAACTAGTCAGGAATAAAAACGTCTATCTTGCAATAAATTTCACAGGTATAAAATCTGTTTTAGTTTCAAATTAAATAGAAAAGGTAATGTTTCATTCTCTATTAAACAAATATATTTATGCGTACACGCACATAGGCTAGAGATGGAGAAGATATTCCGAGTAAAACAACTGTCAATCAGATTAACCAAAACCCACCTTTGCCGGATGCCCAATACCTGTTTCTCATGGTCTGGCTTTGAAAGATTAATAAAACACTGAGATTCATCTACTGAAAATCAAGTACTTCCACCTTGATTGTTAAATTAAAATTACCTTGTGTTTAAATTTGTTGGAATTCTTGTTTTCTTTCTTGTTGAGATCAATGAAGTAATGAGTAATGCGGTCCTTGGATTTAGAATCCATGTCCCAAGAAATCTTGAAGGAATCACACGTGATGTTACTGATTTTGATGTTGTGCGGGACTGGAAGTTCCTCCATCTCTGCAATCCCACTGTCTTGTGATTTATTCCCTGCATAAAAAATAAGCACGATTCATTCAGTTAAAGACCTATTAGGTATCTGCTTTCTGTGCTCCAATACAATCACATCTCTGAAGAGCCTTTCACAAAGTCTCACGGGTGGGACACAGAAGCAACTATGAAGTACCATTATGCAAGTCTCAGTTTCAGTGATGGGAAATATTGGGAAGGGATGAAATTCCTCATGTGAATAAGCACCAATACCATGTCAGTGGGATGCACAGACTGGCTGGTATCACAGCTGTGTGCAGTTGTAGTTTAAGAATAAGAAACATCTGAAGGTATCTGGTGCTACAGTATTTAGTTAAGATGCCAGCAACATCCACAGTTAATATAACGGCCCTATCCATACCTCTCAAAGACATAAATACAAATCATATTCAGTCTAAAACCACTTTTTAGCACAAAGTAGAACCAATCTCTTCAAGATTTATAGATGGCGTATACATATATGTACACACATATATAAAACACCGTTTCCTTCACAATGAAACATTTAACAGTGATTACTTGTTAAGCCACAGTAAAAGGGAAATACACACCAATTTCATTTTCTGGTCCTTATTTTCTCTATTCTGTTTGCCCAGTTGGGACCCTGAAGTTTTCTTGGGAAGGTTTTCTCTAATTTCTCTAAGTGCATATGAACAAATCACCATTCACC
Organism: Numenius arquata; assembly: GCF_964106895.1. NCBI lineage: Eukaryota > Metazoa > Chordata > Aves > Charadriiformes > Scolopacidae > Numenius > Numenius arquata. The sequence continues at coordinate 14,531,261 of NC_133585.1, read as the reverse complement.
CCCAAAAGCATCACAAGTTCTAAGATTAGGTCTTCCTTTAGTTCCCAAGGCAACCTTATCGTAGAGCATTCTGTGAACATTAAAACTCAGAAACGTTAGGTGATCTTGCACCACATAAGACACAAGTCAAAAGCAAAAAAAAATAATAAAAAGAAGCAGAAAGACAAGAAAAATGAGTGGGTAGAAAGTTAAACATAGAGAAGATGATATAAAAGATGGAGTAAAGAAACATGGCATAAAAAAATAAAATGAAACATAGTTAAGAACAGAAAGAAACAATGGCGAAAAACAAGGCTAATGCCTGTGTAAGAAAGAGAGGAAAACTCCCAAATTCTGTCCAGATGAGGAAGATTGGAAGTCTATACAGAGATGTGAGGGAACACATTGTCAGAATTATTTTTAGTCACATTTAATTATAAAAAAAGATAGTATTTATATATTTCCATCATAACTGATAAAAAATTCAACACAGCAAGTGAGTCTAGTCTGTAATGATAAGAAAAATGCGACTTGGAAAACATAAGGGACATTTCAACCTATCGACATACATTGTCAAAGAATTATACCAACACCTCAATGCAGGAATATTAAGGTTGGCCTGATTGTTCAAAAGTCTCCTCAAGAAACTGCTTGGAGAAATCCCATGGATTAGTTCCATCTAAACATGAGGAGGAACTTCTTTACTGGAACAGGCTGCCCAGAGAGGTCGTGGAGTCTCCATCTCTGGAGACACTCAAAACCCTTCTGGACACGTTCCTGTGCAACCTGCTCTACGTGGACCTGCTCTGGCAGGGGGGTTGGACTAGATGATCTCCAGAGGTCCCTTCCAACCCCATATCATTCTGTGATTCTGTGCTGTGAAATTCAATCACAGAGTCTGCAAAATCCATAGATTTCCTGCTAGCACTCTGAATAAAATAATTTTACTGATGACTTTAAGAACCAATAATAACACTTTTCTATTTTTATTCCATTTTATGCATTTACATCCAACAGGTTGTCTATTGCTCTTTTTTTCTTTTTCAACCAATATCAAAGTCAGATGGTGCATGGTCCTTCACAAAATCCTATCCTATTTGTGCCATCCACAATGACATTTTCAACAGCTGTACTGGCTGTAGTAGACTCAGAAATACCAGTCATTACTGAAAGCTTTCTCTTCATATGAAATACATGGTAAGTGCTTTTCCCAATATGAGATTTCAGAAAGCCAGCAGGGAGAAAATGGCATTGCTTTCTTTGGTAAGCATTTTGTATTTGAAAAATGACTGAAAGCTCTACCAGGTACACTGGAAAGGCTACATATGATTGATCTGCCAGGAGCGAGGCTCTGTGTTTAAGCAGAAGATGGAGTGACACTGCTGAGGTTCCCAGACCTCCTGCAGAGCTGGACAGGCTTGGATCCCAGCATAATGAATAACCGAACAAAGACCGGAACAGCTATGCAGTCAGGAAATCCAAGCCATCTATGCCCACAATACATTAATGTGCAAGTTCTTACTTCAAAAGTAAGCTTCTATACTCCGTAACTATGAGCCCCAGTCATGTTACAAACAGCCAAAGCAGTTTAAGCTTCAGGAGATGTGCACAGCAGTGATGACCACTGACAAAAAGTAACAGAGATGAAAAAAGGTTTTGTTTTGGAGCACACCGGTGACAGTCAAAGAGCAAAAGTGCTTCTGTAAATGCGTATTGTTTTCTGTACAATTCTCAGAAATAATGTCTGGCATACATCTTTAGATGTCTAAAGGATGCTCATCTAATCGGATGCTCCCAATCCCTTTGCTTTATTTGCTTAAGAAGTGAATAAATAGTTCAAGTAAATGTCTAGCAGAAAATCTCCAGGTAATTTTTAGCAATATTTTTAATATGTCAGAAAAAGAAACCATTTGTATTACTAAGTGCTAAGCTATCCTTTTTTTGTGATGGAACAAAATCCAAAATAAACACTTCTCAGAAATCTTTAAAGCTCTTTGAAAGTGAAAAAAAAATAATTTTACAGACTTTGAAATACAAACAGAATATGAACAGAATATGAAATAACAACGTAAAATATCTCACAATCATCACCAGCAAGCAACAGTCTAGTTTCCCTTCTATTTAGAATATCAAGTACCTATGAAATTTGTAATGCATATTTTGATACACATTTGTATAGTGTATGTACTACACTGTGGGTAGTCCTGTATGTCTAAATCCTCTGAGTTGACAGGCTGCAATAGGAACCTGATAATGATACGTAGTATTAATACACAGGATGATGATTCAGTGAGTATTGGCAAATGGTGATTTTTGAATAGCAATTGGTGTACCACTGCATGGGAACAAGGGAAAAGAGGACAGAGCATGTAAAGCGTGCTCTTGCTCTCTTAGATGCTCAGGAACCGATGCTAAAGACTTAGATGCTAGAAACCAAACATGCAGGTATTGGACCACCTTTGCCCACACAGCAGACGCCCCAGCATTCAGACCACCAAGAAATTTTGAAGAAGCATAAGCTCTAACTCAGAATGTGGGTCCTGCAAAAGTAGTGTTTTTCAATGTTAGGAACAGCATTCTGTCCTGAGACATACCGCTGCTGAATGAGATGGGTGCCATGGTGACAGAGCATGCAGAGAAGGCGGACTTGCTGAATGCCTTCTTTGCTTCAGTCTTTACTGCTCAGGCCAGCCCTCAGGAGTCCCAGACTTCGGAGGTAACAGAGAAAGTCTGTTATCCCCTTGGTTGAGGAAGATCAAGTTAGAGAACTTGAATCCAGAGTAAACTGGGTATCCGCAAGTCCATGGGTCCTAATGGGATGCACCTGCGAGTGCTGAGGGAGCTGGCAGACATCATTGCTGGGCCACTCTGCATCATCTTTGAAAGGTCCTGGAGAACAGGCGAGGTGCCCGAGGACTGGAGGAAAGCCAATGTCACTCCAGTCTTCAAAAAGAACAAGAAGGAGGATCCGGGAAACTACAGGCCCGTCAGCCTCACCTCCATCCCTTGCAAGATGATGGAACAGCTCGTTCTGGGTGTCATCTCAAAGCATATGAAGGAAAAGAAAGCTATCAGTAGTCAACACGGATTGACCAAGGGGAAATCATGTCTGAGTAACCTGATAGCCTTCTACTATGGCATGACAGGATGCACAGATGAGGGGAGGGCGGTGGATGTTGTCTACCTTGATTTCAGCGAGGCTTTTGACACAGTGTCCCACAGCATCCTCATAGGTAGCTTAGGAAGTGTGGGTTTGATGAATGGACAGTGAAGTGGATTGAAAACCGGCTGAAAGACAGAGCTCAGAGGGTCATGATTAGGGGCACAGAATCTAGTTGGAGGTCTGTAACAAGTGGTGTTCCCCAGGGGTCAGTACCGGACTTCTTCAGTATATTCATCAACGACCTGGATGAAAGGATGGAGTGTACCCTCAGCCAGTTTGCTGATGACACAAAACCGGGAGGAGTGGCTGACACACCAGAAGGCTGTGTGGCCATACAGTGAGACCTGGACAGGCTGGAGAGTTGGGCAGAGAGGAACCTGATGAAATTCAACAAGGGCAAGTGTAGGGTGCTGCACCTGGGGAGGGATAACCCCATGCACCAGTACAGGTTGGGGGCTGACCTGCTGGAGAGCAGCTCTGTGGAAAAAGACCTGGGAGTCCTGGTGGCCAACAGGATGACCATGAGCCAGCAATGTGCCCTTGTGCCCAAGAAGGCCAATGGTATCCTGGGGTGCATTAAAAAGAACACGGCCAGGAGGTCAAGGGAGGTTATCCTCCCCCTCTACTCTGCCCTGGTGAGGCAGCATCTGGAGTACTGTGTCCAGTTCTGGGCTGCCCAGTTCAAGAAGGACAGGGAACTGCTGCAGAGGGTACAGCAGAGGGCTACAAAGATGATGAGGGGCCTAGAACATCTCTCTTAAGAGGAAAGGCTGAGAGACTTGGGTCTTTTTTTTTAGTCTGGAGAAGAGAAGACTCAGAGGAGATCTGATCAATGCCTATAAATACTTAAAGGGTGGCTGTCAAGGGGATGGGGCCAGTCTTTTTTCAGTGGTGCCCAGTGACAGGACAAGAGGTAACGGGCACAAATTTGAACACAGGAAGTTCCATCTAAACATGAGGAAGAACTTCTTTACTTTGAGGGTGGCAGAGCACTGGAACAGGCTGCCCAGGGAGGTGGTGCAGTCTCTGTCTCTAGAGACATTCACAACCCGCCTGGACACGTTCCTGTGCAACCTGCTCTACGTGGACCTGCTCTGGCAGGGGGTTGGACTAGATGATCTCCAGAGGTCCCTTCCAACCCCATATCATTCTGTGATCCTGTACTGGAATATGACATAAAAATGTGAGATACGGTGATTGACATCACTGCACCGTAATTAACCAGAAAGAAATGAAGATGAGAGGAAAGCACAGGAGAGTCAGAATATAGTCTGTAATGTACGTACATCACTTATGACAACTACATACCATGGAATATTTCCATTTAAGTTTATCAATATTATAAAAGCATTGCAACTACTATAGTATATGGTCACGCACTTACAAGACAAAATAGTATGAATGGGCAGAATTTTCAATAGCAGAAGGGTAACTTTGAGCTAAACTTGGAAGTCGGGTTTTTAAGAAAATACTACTATCTGCTTTTAAAGTTGGGGTTCAACTAGGGTCTAAAAATATTGTCAACCAAACCTCTTAAAAATGCTGGCTGCTACAAAAGACTGCCGAGCAGCCCACTCTCTAGTTATAACTGGAGAATTCACGTGTGCTAAGCAAAATACAGGAGTCACGGAGATCAAAACCTGACAGATACAACTGAATAAAAAAGTAACGTATTTGTACCTTGCCTTTTTTCCACTTGTGCTTTGGTGAATATTTTGAATTGGTTTTCATGCTGGAAAGCATGTCCACTTCAGATCATTTCTACTTTATACCAGGATCAATTTAAAGAATAGACTGACATCAGGAAATAGGACGTCTACTAAAAGCAGAAATAGCAGCTAAACTTACTCAAACCTGGTATATAGTTGCCCTAAAGCACTCCAAAAATCCAGCTGAAAGGAAGTTACTACTGTTATGGATGTGGAAATAGGTGGAGAAGGCCTTAGAACTGGCTGTTTTCCTGTTTGTTGCTTTGCCACTTCACTGAGGGTAAATTGATCTTTCTTTGACGAATCATCGCAATACAGACAGAAATTGAAAAAGTAGCATAGGAAAGGTTGCTCTGAACAGCTTCAAATCAAATTAAAAAAGATCCGCTTCCAATTAAATGGCTACTTCATTTTGTACATTCATGTTGCTTCAATGCTGGAAGCCACCGCGGGACTGGATAGAAACACTCCTTTCAGGTCTCTTTTGAGCAGAAACTTATAGAAGGGTTAGTAGTCAAACGAACCTGGTCTCCCCCACAAAAAAAACTAGGCATGTCTTCCCTGTGTGCACAGAAACACCTCTGTTTTAACAAAAAAACAGTTCACTTTTAGAACAAGCAAAAGGGCCCAGTCATTCTTGACCCGTATAATAAGAAGTCAAAGACCACTCATGTGTGCATAGGTCACACTGGAAGCATAAGACTTTAAATTTCTTCAAAGCCAAACAATAAATACAACACGGCAGCTTTAGTGAGATCAGCTGGAGAACTGCAAGATTAATGCTTTATGCTCCCATTCACAGGCTTATCTCCCTCTGCCATATCCAGAGTTAAATTTCAAGTTAAATTTTCTAATCAATTTTAAAGCGGTTATGATACTCACTGCTGCAGCTGAGCCAAAATGCTGGCAAAATGGGTAACAAACCAATTTTATTTATATACACAGACACACTTAATTTAGTATCCTCATTTTATCTTCTACTTAACATAAATTATCTCTGAATGGGAAAAAAAAAGGCAGAAAATTCCCATTGAACACTCATGGCTTTCATCTGTCACTACTGGGGACAAATGATAAGACTTGGAAATTGAAAGCCCACACTGAAAAGATTTGGAAAAGGATGTTGTTTTTCTTTAATTTGTCTCGTCACTCAAAACAAGCTGCACCGTAACATCTGCAGCAGTGGAAGGATGGTGGAGAAGAACCTTAACACAACCTCTAATTGGTAGTTACTGAGCATTCACAATCACTGATTTTTTATAATTTTAGAATACTTGATAATTCTTTTTCCTTAGTTCTAAAAATGCAGAACTTCACAACAGGGCAAGAGAGAACGTACCTACGGATTTGTCATTTCATAGACAAACTGTTTATGTTATCCATAAAAGAAATCCTGAAATGTCTCACTCGTAATCTACTCTCTAAGCATACTTACAGCTCACAGAACTGTGTTTTATGAAACTAGACCAGTAAAATAATACATTTCTAGGTTCCTATGACCTTGCTTATAGATGTTTTGACTCTGATACAATCTTGGCAAATACATTCTTGCTGCTAAGCATTAACAACGGAAAAAAAATAACTGAAGCAGTATGATACACATTAAACGAATATATAGAATCCCTACACATACATCTGTATTTCCCATAGTTTGAATGTAATTCATCATTCGGAAACGTTAAAAAGATGGGTTGTGTAACAGACATGCTGCAGCAGAACTCCTAAGTATTCAGAACTCATGCAATTTATATTCAGCAATCAAATCACACCCTCTTTCCCCTAACTACATCCATAAGACTAATATGCCACCTTTCACAGCATTAACTATGCAGCTTGCTGCACTGTGCAACCATGAAGAATTATCTAGCAGTCAAGAAACAAATTCACAGAAAACAGAACCTATTATTATTAACCTATACTATTTATCCATTTTATATGTGGAAAAAAATGTAAATATCTAAACAGAATTTGGAATAAAAGGGGGGTCTGTTTGAAGCATCACTCAACCAAATTTAGAGCTGTCCTAAGTAGTGGTGCGAAGTTACACATCCCTGAATTATATTACAGAGCCCAAACACGCCAGAAGAACAACCAACAGAAAAGACAAGAAAGCGATAAAATGGCTTTTCTTTGCATTACTTTAAAATCTCTTGTTGACTGTGTTTCCTGCTAAGGCTTTGTCCTTCTGTTCCTCAAGATGCAGATTACATCAGCTTAATGAAGTGTAACTTACATTTTCATTTAGACCCATTATGAACCCCCCTCAACACGTACAAACAGATTTGCCTCTTTTGGCATCACTCTGGAAAATCTCCAGTTGTACGGACAAAGACAAATCATCTGGTTCTAAGTTTCTTTGTACTCAGGGATAAATCTTCAGTGTCTTTAGAGTCATGTTGTGGGAAACATGGATGTCTGGTGCTTTTGGAGCAGACGTTCAAAAATCACTATTATGCCTCTCCTAAGCTGCCAACTCCATTGCCATGGATCTTTGAAAGCATGTTCCCAAAGGATTTGTAAAAAACATTAAGGCATTTTGGGCTGTCAATTTGTACCTTGTAAATCTCACACTTCTTTGCATCTGAAATGGTTGCTATTAAGAAGTTTCTTTACCTGAGGATGAAACCCTTTGCATTTAATATGGCCTAGATTAGAAACAAAACACAACATGAACAGTGGAATGCTCGTTAGCAATGGCTATTTCCAGTTACAGTCCTGTCTTTTCCAGCTGTAAGCTACACTGAAACATCCTAAGAGCTCACTACCTAGAGTCTAGCTACCACACTCTCAGCTGACTTGGGAACAGCAATTTCTTAAACTTCGATCTCACAATGATTTGCAAAAATCATCTGTTTAAAACCTTGGTTTAATTTTCCAGAAGACATGCGCATATTTAGAGATTTCAAATAAACATAGTGTTAAAAGTAATGGAATCTAATAATTTCCAAAGAATTTAATTGAAAATATAGAAAGGTCACTGGTCCTTATAGTCAAGGCACTCATTCAAGGCTCAATTAAAACTTGGTAGGGGAACAGCAAAACAAATAACATCATACTCAAATTCTATCTGAAGACTGGCTGTCCTCTGAATTTACCTCTAGCAGCAGCAAAGAAGAAAACAGTTCAAGATGCTTTCCAAAAATGAGATCTTTTGCCATTCATATGATGAGAAATGGCTATTTGGGAAAAAAAAAAAAAAAAGAAAGAAAAAGATGGAAAACTAGATGATACAAAACACATTATTTTAGGGGGGGTATATAGACAATAAAGAAAACTAAGCCTATATAACATGCCAAGGTAGTAAAGAACCTCCACCTTTAACACTGACCTGCAGCCCAGGACCGAAAGTTTGCTACAGAAAAGAAAGCCTAGATTCAGTGGTAATTGTTCCATTCATCCACACTGTGGCCGTCTGTGCTAAAGCAACTCTAAGGTTGCTGCAATTTTTTTTAAGGCAGGTAAGACACCCAGAAGTTACCCAACTGACTGGGAATGCCAAAAGCACAAGAAAGCCCTGGTGATACCCCCCAACCAGCAACTGAGGGGAAAGCCAGTGGAACAGTCATCATGCCACTTCTGCATCACCACAATATTCTCCTACACTGATATAATTTCACTCATCTGGTTCACATAATTTGGGGTTTATCTGGGCTGCTGTCAGGCAGATGGTAGCGCACCAAGTGCTGCACTGTACCATCTTTAGAAAGACACACAAGTTATTAACACCTGCAGTTACTTCCATGAAGTGCCAGCTCCATGAAAACCTAGGAATTTGATAAGGAAAACGTGACTAAGGTTTGCGAGCCAGAAACTAAGCAAGATGAGACTTTACCTACATAGCACAAAATTAAAAGGTAATGCTGGGTCCTTAATACATTCTGGGAAGATATCTGAAAATCAAAAAATATGTAGATGAGGATGAGAGGCATAGAGGAATAAACTACAAGGTAAAGCAATTTTTGAGACTCTGAAAGCTCAGGTGTACATTTTACACAGATACCAATAGCACATGTAATGAACACATCAAAAGTCGAACAAATTCTTATATTACAAATCACATTTTTTAAAAATGTCACCTTTTTCAGATCTTAAAATATATCCATTGGGGAAACCAGAAAATGTTTTTCTCATGTTAACATTTTCAATACAATGAGAGACATTAGCTATGACCTTTTGAAGTAGAAATTCTTGATGAGAGGGGATCAGCTTTATAAAGAGCACCTAGGTACTATGACATAAGAAATCCTCTTACTAGATACTGATACTAACAACTGAAAACAACTCATTTAGCAGCTGTAACTCCCATAGAATTAACAGAGACATCTTTACACCTTTGGAAACAGAAAAATTTCTACCTCTCCTTGTCTTGATAATTCAGCTGATTGTTTATATATCAGCTCTATAAAGGTAAAATATTAAGTTTGTAATTCTAGAAATCTGACTGACAATATTTGAGTGCTATAATTCAGACTGAATTCTCCAACTTACTGCTGAGGTATTTTATTTACTCAAAAATTCAATAGGAAGAAGAATTCTTTCTCTATCACCATCAAAAACGACAGGAAAGCGCCAGGAAATTATATATTAGCTGCATACTTTAAATTTACCAAAGCAAAAATACAAAATCATGTTTTTCTCCTGAGCTCTGGAATGAATGGGTCCCTGTCAAACTGCTAGCTACATAAAATTGTTTTACAGGACCAGGACAATATGTCCCTACCAAGCAAATAATTAACCTGAATATCAAGAATATCAATGTTCACTGCAACACCTTGTTCAAGAGAGACAATGAAATCACACAGAGGAAATAAAAATACAACATTTATAAAATTATCAAATCAAGGCTATTATTTCTTAGGCCACATAAGCAGCACTTCTCCAGGATGGCTATTCTATTTCAAAGTTCAAACTTGCTATCCATAACCACATAAGTAACATTTATGCTTTATTTGTGCTTCTTTTCATGTACCAAAAATGAGTGAATAGTCTCAGACTCTTAAATGTCTTTCTATCCTCTCTCCAGAATCTTGGTAAACTAACTCCCACTACAAATTTTTATATTTATAGAAGCATATTTAAGAATATTTTCTAAATAAGTATCCTTGTAAAACCAATTCGTACATTAGCTAAAGAAAGAATGCCTGGCCCCATAAATCTTGTTAGAGGGATAAACCCCTCTAAATCTTCTCCTCATTTCCTCCCCATGTCTGACACTACTGTTGTGCATTTTCTAGTAAGATAATGTGCACTCTGTCCAAAATTTTAAAAAATAGTTTTGAAAATAAAGCATAACTTATTTATGATATGTACATCTACATTTACTGAAGGTTTTTTTAAATGTTCATATACAATTGAATTCTCTTGTTACTTGGTTTTAACTCAAGGCTTAATTTACCTGCTTCCTATTAATCTACACCATTGACTTCAGCAGGAATATTCCATGTTGCAAAAGAGAGAACAAAACTAGACTCTGCGAGCACAATTGTGCCTTTAGTACAGCCGTCTTCTTCAGCAGAGAAGGGTACCCCAAAACTGCGCCTACATAAAGCATACAGCAATCTCCAGGTTGTCTAGTTTCTGTATCAAAGAATTTCTCTCAGCCTCTTACAGAGGACTCAATTCTTCCTCCATCTCACATGGAGAACAAATGTACTCTACAAGTGGTCGCATGATTCAAATCAGGAGCAGACCAATATCTCAATCCTGCCACCGACAGCAGCAAATGTGCAGGCTCTTAGTTCCCACCGAGCAGTGCCCCGCTCTCTCTCAAGCCTCGTTTCTCACTGCCTGCTGTCAACTACAGGATTGAAACCTTGTCCTGCAAGCAGCCTCTCGTTTCTCAAAGATGGCTCAGAGGCTCAGTTGCTACCTGACAGGAGGTGTAGCACAGCAGCTGAAGGACAGTGCATAATGAAGGGAAAGCATTCTGCACAGTCTTGAAGGTTTGCCATTCACCTGAGTACTAACTCCCCTGACATCCTCATTTGCCCTTAGCAAAAGCACTCGACTATCATATACTTTGAGATCTTGTGCAGATGGGACTTCAGGGGCTTAGTCTCCTCAAATGTGTCTAAGTGTGTTTTCCACTGACACCAATGGGAACACACAATGTGAGTGTGGCAAACCTGACAGCTAGTAGTGACAAATAAAGAGTTACACTGGTATATTTCGGAATATGATTATGCCATCAGAATGTAGGGCTTTGGTGTAAAGTTCAAGCATTCTCTCAGTGGACACTGAATGCAACATTAGGTTAAACAGGGAATTACGTGTACCTGTACAGAAAAGGTTACTATAATTAGAAAGCAGAAAGCAAACAGTCCCATTATAATGTTCCTGTGGAATATAAATTTTGGCTTAGACACAAAATTCTCCAGAGTGGATTTCTTGGGCCATTCAAAGTTAAAGATAATAAAACCCAAACATTTCTTTACTTCTTAAAAAAGACAGTAGATGGTAACAGTAGACAGTAACAAGGAAAAAGCAGGGACAACATTCACTCCTGTGAGAAGACCACAGATGTCTGCGGAATTACACCTGGAATTAGTTTTATACAAAAGATGCATCCTCTAATTCAAAAGCAAAGGTTACTGTCCAAAAGATTTTATAGGTATGACTTGCAACAATATTCATGTGCAATACTGATATGATGTACTATGCTAAGAAAGAAGAAAATACTAACAAAGAGCATCATCAGCCTTGGGCGGTTGGTCTCCTCAGGCTTCCCTTCCATTCAGTGAAGAAAGGCAGATTCCTAAATTAGACGATCTGAGTACCTACAGTTAGCGCTCACTTTTAACTTTGTGCTGGAAGAGTCTAATTCTTTTCAGAGGCTAGAGAGGGAGGTCACAGATGTTAAGAGCTAGTTAAAGCTACCTTTTGTAATTATTTCTTAAATTACATTCGTCAATTCTCATGATTCCCGTGATGCAACAGCAACCTCTGATAATATGCAAGATTCCTGCCAAAGAGTTACAAGAAAAAGAACATGGGAGGGGAAAGTAAGTATTACATTGCAGCCAATTTCTGAACTCCCATAGCAAAGAAATCTACATCTCACTGGCTCAGAAATAGCCTCTGGACCAATACTGTAAAAGGGATGAACTTTTCACGAATAATTTCTCTGAGTCAAATGCTTCAGTTTTTCATTTATCCCCACAATATTTTTTCGGAAAGCATTAATAGGATCAAACATCTCAGGACCATTTAAGCTTGAATGTGCATGAATTTATATCTTTCTAACTGCAATTATAGCTAAAGTATTTAATAACTGTAATTTAATTAATTTTAATTAAAAATAAATAATGCATTCAAATGCATCATTAAACACATCTCACAATAATTGTTTCCTCTTTTTTATCACCATAAAGAAAATTCAGATATATCACTCTGAGTTGTCCTCTGTTCTTATCAGCCAATTATTCCAATTCAGTGCCAATTCTTCCTTTGATTTTTGACCCATCCTTACTTGAAGCAAAAATTTCAGTAACACTTGGTAACATCTTCAGAAGTACCTAAATGATTTAGAAGTGTCTTACTGAAATCAATAGGATTTAAGCTGAGTTATTTGAGACCTTCTGAAAACTTGACTGCAAATATCTAACAATTCGTACCTGTGGCTGAAAGTGAATTGTGGAGGCACACATGAGTTTCACAAACCCAAAGCATAAAACAAAACATGACTGAAAATCTGATCAGAAAAACTTTGTGCAATGGCTAATATGGCGAGGCTGACCTTATTCTTTCACTAAGACTAAATTCTTATTGGGTATCTTGATGTCTTGAAAGTATTTAGTATTTATATTTTACTTATTCAAAACTAAACCACATTTTCACAGAATGTCAGTAGCAGCCAAACCCCTAGACCTTCTGATAGACTAAAATGGAAATAGAAGCAAGTCTCTGTTGATAAAATTACATCTTTTTAGAGTTTCCTTTACTCCTTATGGATATTTTTTGGAGGAGATTTTTTATGAAAACTGGATGCCCCTCTATGCTTCTATAAAGTACCTGCTGTTGCATGAGGCTAGGCCACTAGTACCCAATTTTTTCTCTTCCCTTTTCACATTTTTATTACATGTAAGTTGAGGAGTTTTAACTCAGTAAAACACTAAGCTAAACATACACATGTGCACACAAAATTTAGTTATCACAGTGTTAAAAATCATATGGGAAAATCATGAAAAAGCAGGAATTTCATTATCAGATAATAATACGCAACTGGACTAGAAGGTTGTAAATAATCATGTGGGTACACATTTCTCCACTAAGGACCAGGAAAACTTTAAGATACTAAAAACCACCTAGCCCAGAATATTAAATTGACATGCCATCATGCCTACTTTTCCCCTTATCTAAGATATGCAGATCCACTGATCCTGCCACCTTATAAGGACTGACCAAATCTTTGAGGCAGAGAGCTGAAGAGAAGTGGTAGGATCTCCTTTTATGACCCATGAATATCAAACCCAAGTAAACTGAATCGGCCAGATAAGCTGAGACTGAGTGTAAATAACACCACCAACCACCAGCATCTTTCTCCTTATCCTCTCTGCTGAGTGACTCATATGCAAAAAGATTTATACCAATACACTGTTCCCACTGAAGTTCTCTTAGACAGCTTATACTAAAGATGTGTTTTTATTTTTTTACTGTACCTTACCATGCTGAAGCTAAACAAGCTTCTCTGCGACCTTCTGTGGAATGAGAATTGCAGCGTGGCAAAACCAGCTACAGCTGCACTACAACTCCTGCTGGCACACCGTTGTTTTTCACACCCCTGACCGTTAGAGCCAAGCTGGTGCAATTCTACCTTCCTGAAATCAAACATGACATCATAGTAGACTGCAAACGCTAGGCCACCCCAGTATTACTACTAATTAAAGTATGGCTTCCATTTTGTTCAGCATAGCAAGCTTATGGTACATGGGTGGTAAGTGGCTCTTCTCAGCATGTGTTGACTACAAGATGCATTTTAAAAACAAGTTTTAATTAAAATGAGTGTTTCTCAGCTGCTGAAAGAGAAAGAATGTAATAAGGGATTTAAAAATCTCTAAACCATCTTCTAGCTTAATTTAAATGTCATTTAAAAATTAAAATGAACTTTACACACAGTTACATATACTAGATTTTGAAAGCAAGTAACCACATCAGAAACACTACTATAAAAGCAGCTCAATTAATCACATGTACTTTATTCATTTAGCAGGAGAAGCCTGCACTGTCAGGTATCTATGCATCCTTATGAAATTCTGACCATACTTCAGACTGCACTCAGACCCATTTTGTGGTGTATTTTGGGAAGGCTGCTACCTCGGTAGTTTTTTGCTGGAAAACAGGGAGTGACATTTTTCAGTGGACTCCCACCCTGCTGGTTACTAGAGGGGCAGATTTTAGAGCAGGAAGGGATCTGGAGCTTCTTATGGCATGAGGTTTTCCCTTCTGATGAATAAACAAGTACAGCTGCCTCTGGGACTGTGGAACCACTCATGTCTCCAAGATTAACAACGAAAGAAAACAGATCTCATAGATGAAGGCACTGACTGTATGACCCTGGACAAGTTGCTTGGGGCCAGATTCCGATCCAAGTTACACTGCTCTGGGTCACTGGCCTAATTGCTCCAATGCTCTTCATCTAACACAGTGTAACTGAGGGCAAAGTGTTGGCCTTAATCTTCTACTGCTTTTAATATTCAATGTATATTAGAGAATTGAGTGGCCTTTCATGATTTGTGCTTTCACATGTCACTAAAAAAAGAGGCAAACAAACGCTTTCATTTTAGTTTATTACTATGAACCTCACGCTCATACTTGTTTACCTCATACTGGTGGTTTACCTCATACATTATTCGGCTGGCAACAACTTGTGCCATTTATCGCAGCTGTGTCTTAATCAAAACCAAAAATGTGTTCTCTACCTCAAGTTAAGTCATTCGAGTTCAAATCTAGCAAGGAGAGGCAGCCTTGTATTCACATGAGCTTTAATTTGACCTGCCAGCTTGTCTGAAAACCAACTGCCTTGATCACACAAGGATTTTCTTTTAAGACCCACTTCTCTTTCAAGCAAAAGGAAGCAAAACTCATCACTTGAAGGGCAGCAGAGAGAACTCAAGGCTGGGGAACACAATTTTACTAAGCATTTTTCTTGAGAAAGTAGGGTGCTCAGCATGAGTGGGCTTTTGTGACTCACTGCATACCCTGGCAGTCTGCAGCATGAATGAGCATTTCTTTACTTCAGCGCACTGGTAATTGCTGTGTGCTTTTCACACAGATCTCTTGTAAGGAATAAGATTTGGCTCTGTTTTACACCAGTTTGTGCTTTTTAACTGTGATTTGAAATGTATTTCACATTCACAATCATTCAGGAAATTCTACTCTGTAACTTGTACTATTTTTTAAACTTCAATTATTATGCAGGTTTCAGACTTTCTCTCAGCCCTATAACCTATATAAAGGATAGTGGGATTTTGAGAGCCTTAAATCAAATATGATTTAAGAACTCCATGCTACCTCAACAGAGTGACAAAGCAAAGCACAGAAGCAACATATTCAATGGGTCGAGGTTCCAAAGCACAGTACAAAGCAGTTCACAGACAGAGGAAACAAAGAAATGTACCCGGAGTTTCAGGTGCCTCCATCCAGGGGGGGAAGAGAAAGTAACCTCTACCCATGGGTAGAGGTGAGACAATCCCAATAAATTCATGTGATGTCTTACTGCTCAAATCTGTCCTTTCATGAAGGGTAAGATGGCAGCTGTGTCATCACAGCAGAGGTAACACTGGCTAAAATTCCAGTATGTTCCACAAAAGAAGGACACTACTTCTCTGTGATGCAATGGATTCAGTGAGCAGATAAGCTTGGAAATTTTCCATTCCTGTGATCAGAGATATGCCTTGAAATTACATTGAAAGTGTAAAGGCTGGAAATTCGTCAGAAACATTAGCACTCTGAAAGCCACGTTTACTACTGAGCATTTATATTAAATTACCAGCATAAATTCCATCATAAAAGTGTAAGTGCATAGTATTTACTTTATGTCATCAGATGCACCTCAGCAGCATTAAAATACAATCTGCTGCACACTCTGTTCTTAATTTTATCCGTCAGTTTATATAAACTCATGTATAATTTCCCTTCACGTAAGTTGGATTAAAAGGACCAACGACACAGCATGAATCACTCCACTGATATTTGTATACTAGCATTTATAGCTGGCCAAGACTGAAAGAGCCTTTTAACATCTTTTTATCTTGCTGATTTTGAAGCCCATATGTCTTTAACTATGAGTACACATCGAAGTGAACTGCAAAAAATCCCAGAATAATCTTTTTTAAATGTTATTTCGAGCCCAAAACTGAAAATAAATGAAATCCAGACAAACTGCAACTTAGAGAGAGAAATTCCAAATTAGATGCCTATCTGCATGAAATAAGATTGAATACACATAACAAACGTTAGGAAAACACAGTTGTAAGATCTTAATCATGCCGTGTTACGAACGCAAATTTGTTTTTACACAAAGTCTTGAAGCCAATGGAACAGCTCAGGGAATAAATTTATGGGATGCCTCTGACAATTGCAAACTGCAGAATTCTAACAAGAGTGCATCGATACAGAAAGCTTAACATGGGGTTTCCTCAAACTATGCTTCTCCGAGAGCTGCCAGCTGTGTCTGACTTAACAGTATTGGAAAAATGAACTCCAGATGCCACTCTATACGTGGAACTAAGAAAGAGTGTAACTCTGATAATACTTTCTATCATTCTGTAGGAATGAAAGAGTAACACCAACCTAATTTTAAGGTTTCCCCTTTCTGACAGCAGCTAGAACTGTCAAGGCTCACAGAAACTGTTGTTAGGTTATAAAAACAGTATAGCTAATCATTGTTTTTGAAAACATCCATGCAAAACAGCTTGTTCATTCAAGCATAAATAAAACAAGAACACTCTGTGAAAACAATAAAATAAAATTGATTAATGATTCAACTACAAACACCACTGTGAACAATGAATTCTAACCAAACCTTCTGGGCTGAAGGAAACATTTTCAAGGTCAAATAAAGGATGCTCCACTGTATAACAAAACCTAGCGTGGAAACCACAGGAAGTGATCCTGGAGCAGAGCTTTCTTTAGTTCCAACACCATAAACGTTGTATTTGTTTATACTTTCCTATAGCAGTGACATATTTTATACATGCATCATGTATTGGCAATGTTAGTACTATTTTTTCAGACGTTTATAAATTTTTGAAGAAAACAGTCTGCAAGTAAAAGGCTTAAAAGTTCTATCGAAAGAGAAAACATAGTGGATAATTCTGGGCTGTGTTCAGCCAGAACTAAATATAGCCTTCTAGGTCACATAAAGCACAAAAGGTCATGTGTGCTGGCAGCACGGCAGAGGTACCTACTGTACCAAGTGGACTACGAAAAACAAACCCAGACTGTAAGGACTCTTAAAGATTACCTCCTCAATTGAGTTAAAAATGCTGGCACTACTTCAGCAGCACAAAGGGAACTGAAAACTACCTTATTCATAAAAGCTGGAGCCTCCAATCCTGTTATTTAGAGGCTGTGAATAATAAAAGGTGGAGGGAATTACAAAGAATGGGTAAAGGAGATCTTTCTAGATTTTGGAGGAAAAATTAATGAGGCAGAGAAGTCCCAGAAGGAAAACCCAAGGTCAGGAAGATAAGCTTCAGCAAGCCTTTGGACACAACTGAAAAGAACAATGCGTGACTGGAACCCATTCAAAAATGAATGACGAAATACTAGAGAACTCTAAATAAGAATGTCTCTCCTCCCCCAACCTTACATGACAAAAGCGACATTCTGCTTGTCCTAGAAGCTATGGCTCTGGGACCAGGGACCTCACTTGAAGGCTGCTGTAAAAGCTGAAGTGGCCTGCAGGGCATGCTCCGATCTAGATTATACACAGGCATAACTGAAGGGTAAATAGCAAATTCGAAGAAGCGAATTCAGAGAATCGAGCTCAGAATACAGTTTACCAGAGGTGGTAGAGCCATCAGATTAGTAGGCTGAGAAGAAAATTGCTACATCTAGTTTAAGATGGAAGATGAAACAGATGAAGAGGATAAAACAGGTTTTGTCTTTGAGATTTGCAGAAGATATATGAAAATTTAAGTGAGAGGTTGGCTTGGCATTCCTAATTCTCAAATGCTGGAGGGAGTAGAATTTCTCTTCCCTAAGTGATTCCTCCTGGCGTTGTACTTACTAAGAATTACTGATCTGCAGGGCTGAACATTGGCTGGCAGAGATAAGATTGATACATGGCAAAACAGCTAAAGAGTTCAGGTGTCTATTGGGCTACTATAGAGCCTGTGACTAGTTCCACGCTAAATAAGCCTCTTTATGAATGATCTGGAAAGAAAAGATCACATTTCTGTATTGCAGACACCAGTAAAATAGAAGGAGCTGCAAGCACAAGATGGCTTAGAAAAATGGGCAGAAAATGGTAAAATGGATTCTGTTACAGAATAAATAAAAGAACACATCAGGGAACTATAATCTGAAACAAACACAAAGAAGAAGAGACATACATGGGAGACAGTAATGTTTAAAAAGCCTTAATTGTAACAATGAGTAGAAATTAACTACAAACCCCACATTATATATTTGAGTTTCAACCTAGCAATATCAGTGTATAGCACCGGGAGAGAACAGCACATTTCAGTTGCTTTGTAAAGGATTTAGAAAAGTTTCAGTGAAGAATAATTGAATCAATAGGGGCACAAATAGAATACCAGGCAAGATTTAAATAGCTAATAATACATGATGTGGTCATTGCGAGTTAAAATAGTTAATAATCAATTCAACAGATTTGAGTGGCATGAAGCTCTTAAAAGAAGATGAGGAGGGAGGAAGAAGGAAAGAAAATAACTCTAAAAATTAAAGAATATAAGGGCAGAATGGAGATGACTACATTTCTTGACACAGGGATGTTAAATAGTCAGTTTCTAGTAACGCCTTACTAGTTATTAGTGGTGTCAGTGCTTATGCGATACAAGACAGGACAAAATACTTGCAATAGTGAGCTGAAGTGAAAGACATAAGCAAATGACTAGTTTTCGCCTCTTCCACAATTCTAAAGATCATTTATGAAGACTTCAAAGTAGTTGCTTGGCTCCATTTAGTATTTTTCTATATCCTAATAGTGAGGACTATTACGTGTGAAAATCTTAGTCTCTGGTAAGACTGTAAAGCTAAAAAAACATATCAAGCATTTTTCTTTGCAACAAGAGAGCTTTTTAAGCAATGTACTAGATCTTAGCTCCTACCTGAAGCAGCATTATTGCTTGGCACAAATAAAAAATAAAAAAAAAATTGCTACTTTTAAGTTCAGCCAGGTTAGACTAAGTTTTATGGCAGAAATACATGTCTTAGTAGGCCATTCCATCATTCAAACCGTAGAAAAGTGATGCAGTTTGCATTTTGAAGAAAGCAAATTTAAATCTCCAGACCTGCAACTGGGGAGAGGAATAAAACCAACAAACATCCCTCTGAATTTTGTGTCCTATCAAAACATCGCAGTTACAAGCACCTCTCTATTATGCTGGATACGAAAATATGAATTGTTTATTCCTGTGCTCAGAATTCACATAGTTAAAAAAAAAAAAACAAAACAACTATGCAAGTCCAACCACTCAGGACACTAAGAATTACTGTGAAATTTGGATCTCTCAGTTGTCCTTTGTATGGGAATTTACCTAGAAATTCAATTTTCCACTGTCTCTGAGACTTACAGGATAACATTTAAGAAATAGCAGTGATACTGCTCCATAATGCCAAAAAAAAGGCATTTGAAGAATGCACCCAGAGACTGGATGATGCCACTTTATCCCTTGTTTGAAAGGCAAATGTGTACATGGTATGGCCATGAACACTCCCATTTACAAACTTTAGAAATATCTTTCTGAATGCTCCAATAGATCCAGCATAATAATAAACTTCTTAAATAAATAAGAAAACATGAGACACGGTCAAATAACATGGAAAGGCACAGGTGCAAGTTGTTTACAGAGAACAGAAATGACATCTTAGCTTGTATGAGGTAATGCTTTTATACAAGCTTCTTAGACTAAACAATTTTAATGGTGTCAAGTGTTTGGAAGGCGATGAAATTGATTTATTCAACTGAAACTGGCCAAGACACCAATTCTAGGTCTGACCCTGATACCCAAATACTGTCTTCAAATATATGGAGTACAGAAAAAAACCCTCTAAAAGCACTTTAGTGAGATTGTATAGTGTAAGCCATCAATAGTTAGAAAACATCACAATGAAGCATACTTGGATAACCTTAAATTGGCCCCCTTGTTTGTTCAGATTACGATATAGTCTTTAACTGCATGATTACATACTATTTTTTCCACATACATAATGAATAGTGCGTACATAATGAACTATTTTTCTTCTAACAGCTATTTGCTGTTGTTCAGTGTGTAGTCCCAGGACATATTTGCTACACGTTATTCATATTCTGCTCTGAAGAAAAAATTACAAATTCCATCATGGGTTCTTCCACGCACCTCATGGGTTTTCCAGGCTACTACGGTGCCTGGCTGCTTAACAAACATTCATTAGTTTATTTTGAAAACATCTCTGTGAGGGGAGGCAATAATAATATTGAAGCACAGAGAACCACAGAATCACGGAATAGTAGGGGTTGCAAGGGACCTCTGGAGATCATCTAGTCCAACCCCCTGCCAGAGCAGGTCCACGTAGAGCAGGTTGCACAGGAACGTGTCCAGGCGGGTTGTGAATGTCTCTAGAGACAGAGACTGCACCACCTCCCTGGGCAGCCTGTTCCAGTGCTCTGCCACCCTCAAAGTAAAGAAGTTCTTCCTCATGTTTAGATGGAACTTCCTATGTTCAAATTTGTGCCCGTTACCTCTTGTCCTTTCACTGGGCACCACTGAAAAAAGACTGGCCCCATCCCCTTGACACCCACCCTTTAAGTATTTATAGGCATTGATCAGATCTCCTCTGAGTCTTCTCCAGACTAAAAAAAAAGACCCAAGTCTCTCAGCCTTTCCTCTTAAGAGAGATGTTCTAGGCCCCTCATCATCTTTGTAGCCCTCTGCTGTACCCTCTGCAGCAGTTCCCTGTCCTTCTTGAACTGGGCAGCCCAGAACTGGACACAGTACTCCAGATGCTGCCTCACCAGGGCAGAGTAGAGGGGGAGGATAACCTCCCTTGACCTCCTGGCCGTGTTCTTTTTAATGCACCCCAGGATACCATTGGCCTTGTTGGGCACAAGGGCACATTGCTGGCTCATGGTCATCCTGTTGGCCACCAGGACTCCCAGGTCTTTTTCCACAGAGCTGCTCTCCAGCAGGTCAGCCCCCAACCTGTGCTGGTGCATGGGGTTATCCCTCCCCAGGTGCAGCACCCTACACTTGCCCTTGTTGAATTTCATCAGGTTCCTCTCTGCCCAACTCTCCAGCCTGTCCAGGTCTCACTGTATGGCCACACAGCCTTCTGGTGTGTCAGCCACTCCTCCCGGTTTTGTGTCATCAGCAAACTGGCTGAGGGTACACTCTGTCCCCTCATGCAGGTCATTGATGAATATGTTGAAGTTAAAGATGATTACTAACTTTCAGTGCCTACTGAAGGTGGTTGACGTCTCTTTTCTCAAAGTATTTAGTGCTGTGCTTTGTACATTCAGAGTCCTACTCTCACTGAAGTCAGCTGCAGCTGTTAATTCTCAGTACCCCTGAATCCCTGACACCATGGTACCAGGATCAAGCACCCAGAAAAGAGGAAACACAAGAAATAACAAACCCCTTTGAAAAGTACGTAGCTCTTGCTCAGTTCCATGCAGAAAGTCTGGAATAGACTCCAGGTTAGAACTAAATTTCTTTCTCCTTTCTTCCCCCACCTTGTTTTCAACTTCCCATTCAACATCCCCAGTATTCAATACACAACATAAACATCCCAACACATGCCGTTTCTGCGCAGAGGACCAAACTTTCAGCATTTTCTAACTTTGAGTAATTTAGTAACCTTAACAATCTATTGTATGTCTGCAATTTCTTAGGTTTTACAAAATGGCAACTAAAAAGAAGATTAAAAATCTACCTGCAGCTTTGTATCAGTTCTCATATGGGTAACCTGCAGTGCTGGAACATTTAGGTGCACAGCAAAAGGCACAGATGCTAACATTTGAACTAACAGGCCAACCATCAACCGTACCACACTGCCAGCCTTCACACAGATAAGCACTGAAAACAGATGTCATGCTTTGCCAGTGGATTTTAGATTTCTGCTGGCAAATGAACATGGAGAATTTGGTAGCCTGGAGTTGTGTGTGGCTTTGGAAGATGGCACGTGCTGATATACACTGCCGTCTCTCTGGCTGTCACACCAAAGCATGGCCACTTCTGCCCTATTCCTTGAACTTGTTCCTGTCCTGCCCCTTCTTCTACTTCCCAGTCACACTTCAAAAGTCCTGTTCTTCATTCCTAAGGCTGTCTTTTCAGTCCCAGTCTCTTTGCTCAGCAAGTCCTAGTTCCATTCCTTTATTCCTAACCTCTGTTGTCCAAACTGCTCCGTTCCCCCCTCCACATTCTTGTACTTTCTATCCCTTCTTTGCAGACAGGTCTCCAGGTTTACTCTTCACAGATTCCCAATTCTCATTCCATCCTCATTCAGCCAATTCATCCCATGTGGGTGAACACCCCCTCATCTTTTTTCCCAGTTTTACTTCCCTGGGCAGCCTGCCTAAACTTGGATTACCTCCCATGCTCCTTCATCTTCTTTTCCTATTCTCATTCAGGGTCATTTTGCCCACTTCTGCCTTCCCATTTAATCTAATCCTCACAAACATCCCCAGCTTATAAATCTTTCCTGTTCTTCCACCCTTGACCAGCCACTGCCTCAGTCTCTATTAGCGCCAAGCCCATGGTGCCTTCTGGGCCAGTTTTCTTTCCCCTGTCCCCAGACCGTGTCTTCTAACTTCCAACATCCTTGTTGAAGGTTTGTTGCTCTGCTTTTCTCCTTTCTGTGTTCTGATAGGTGTTTCCGCTTTCCAGCTGTCTATGCCAACTGTAAGCGCATGGAAAGCAGATGCCAGCGTCACCGCCCTCACTCTGGCAGGACCCCAGCAGCCAAAGTGCATTATCTGTAGGGGGAGCGCTGCGCAACCACAATGTGGAGCTTCAGGAAATTCAGACTGTTGTAGCAAGTCTGAGAAAACCACAGGTTTTTCAAAGGCTCATGATTTTTTCAAGTTAGATATATTTTCATAGAATTGGCCTGCTATGACACAAAGGGCATCCATCTGCTAAAGATTTAATCCCAAGGTAGGGCTAATACAAATTTTATAAAAAGCTCACCAGAATTTTTAGCACAGATTAAGCATTCTTTCCTGGCCTAAGTTTACAGAAATATGGCCGCAGTGTTCAAATACGACAAAGGAAAATAACAAATGATACAGTTTTTCCTATATACAAAGTGAGTTCAGCAGAGTTCTAAGGAACCATATGTTAGACTGCACAACAGACTAATACTAAGCTGTACTAGCAGACCCACCTAAAATAATGCAAAGAAAAAATAATGCACGATGCATTTGTAAATAACAGAGAATGCTGAAACTAAGAGCTGATAATTGGCTTTATAATGTTACATTCATTTTAAAATCATCTTACCAGGTGTTTTTTATTTAAAAATAAATATCCCCAAAATGCATACATTCGTTTTCTTTTTATTTGACATTTGTACGTTTTCTAAATGGTCTTAATTCATTAAAAGAGATGACGAGGCTTGCAAAAAACACATTGAAAAAAACAGAAAAAAATCTAAAAAGATGTGAACTGTTGTGATATTACTAATTGCTCACTCCAATTCCTAGATTTCTGGCTCCTACATATCCCACCATAGGAGGTATAACCCAATTTTCTGGATACAAAATGTTTCAATATTAATTTCCCTCATCTTAGAAATCAAGAAAATATTTTGCTATCTGCATAGATATTACATTATTGCTTACACTTATACTGCAGCATTGCCTGCAATTCCAAACCAAGTATTTGCAGAATTTATTACAGTTGGATATTTAATGTTATCATTTCATTGACTACTTTAGAGTTTCTACATCTTAGACATCAAGGACTTTTTTAAAATGTGAAAATATAGCATATTTTTAATTCACTACAGGTTATATATTGATATTTCATTAACCTCAGTGAGCTAAGATATCACCTTAAGAACTATATCTTTTACAACTAGAATACCCTTAAAAAAAGGAAGTGTTTACAATATAAATGCACTAACTAAACCCATGTACACAATTAGGGATCTAAATGTGTTGCATATACATTTGCATGCTTATCTAGAAAGATTAATGCCCTAACCTTTGCTTGCTTGTTTTTATGTACCCATTAAAACAAGCTTTTTGATACGTAAGTGCCACCTGTAGGAAATACTGAAGTATGCCCAAGTACAGTCTTGTGCCAAATTAGTCACTGAGTTGCACATTTTACACGCCCAATATAGGTGCCTCCTTCAGAAATTCAACCATGTATTGTAGGAAGCAACGCCCTTGTATGATAGTGACTTACTCGATGAAGATTAGTTTGTAAAGTCAGATCTACCGGAAAGATGTTTTCCAGTGAAGCCTATTCAAAAGGGAATTAAAATTAAAAATACTACATTTTTGCATTTGCTTGTCTGCATGACACTGTTCCATAGAAATCAAGCAGTCCTTAACTACAGTATGTTGAGCCAAATAGAGTCTGCAATGATGAACACAGAGTATTTCACTACAATTACTTGGGGTAGACAAATACGAAGGATTGCATAATTTATCTATTTTCATTTCTCTCTAGTATTAATAAAAAGAAATACACATGAAAGAATGTTTTAACAAGACAAGAATCTAGCCTCCACTACTATAAACATAGTTCGGTTTCTCTAGGCAGTGAGTTATGCATGAGAGGATGGAGATACATATTATATCTTAATTCAAACAAACAAATTCAAAGAATTTCTAATGCAGCTATAAAAATAATTACTGAAAAGACTTTTCAATGCCTTCTCGATTTCTTGAATATTTCAAGAAAAATAAAAAGCTTTAAAAATCCAGCATTTAAAATAGCAAGTCTGCCTAGGTCAAAAAAGTGAAGTATTTCATCACAATAAATTTGCAAAAAAATAAATGAGACAGCTGGACCTTTCTATAACCATCACCTATAACACTTATGCTCCAAAAGTACACTCACAACAAGGAAATTCATTAACTCAGCTGTACCATTCACTGACACAGTATCTATGTTCCTTGGCATATTTACCAGGTAACATATATTCCACACCCAAAGCACATTTGACATTAAAAAATGATGTTATTTTTGATAATTCAATGCCAAACGAGAAGAAAAGAATAACGTGGTATATGAACACAGATTATATGTCACTCTACAAGAACGTATTTTTTCATTGTTTGGCTATCGGTTTTGTCTGTTCAGTTCTGTCAGTCATAGTTGTGCATAAACGATACTACTCTCTTCTACCACAGTCAGCTTTCAGTGTTGTTTTAAGCACGTAAACGTGTTTTGACTCTCTCTCACAGCCACCTTACATATATCCGGTTGCCTCGACCCAGATAAATCTGTCATATCAGCACCTGCAACTCTAAAACCAAACTTCATGTGTCCGACGGTCCAGCTGTGCCAGCCGGGGGAGGGACTGACGCTGCCCCCGGGCCACCGCCGTCCTCCCGCCCCTGCGCCCCGCGGCCGGCGCTGCGCTGTCCGCGGTGCTGAACCGCGGAGCCCGCCGGCCTCGCCGCCTCCCGCTCCGTCTCCCCTCCAGCCCCAGCCTCGGCCCATTCCCCGCCGGATCGCAGGCGACCGGCAACAAGTTTGGCCGCTAGCCCACGCCAGCCAGCGGATCCGTCTGTGTATTTTAAGCACCGGAACTGCCCTACAATACAAAGGAGTTTGGAGATCGCGGAGAACAAAACACCCACCAGGGCGACTACCCCGTCCCTAGATCCGGACTCTGCAGCGCCCGCTCTAGCTCTCCCTATTGCCTCTCCCAGAACGAACCCCGGCGTCCATTCCTGGCAGGGGCAGGGCTGTGCAGCAGGCTCGCCCAGGGGTAAACGCACTGCAACGCAAGGGATGGCTTAGGGAGCGGCGGGTTTCCCTCCCTTCCCTCCAGCAAGGTGCAACCTTCTCTTTTTTCTTTTGTTCTCCATGGCAGGAGGGTGGCGGCGGCGGCGGGAGGGGTGGGGAACACTTGCACCTACAAATACAGGGGGGATAACAAAGGACCATACGCCGCGGGGATTAATTTGCATTACCATCCATGGGGGCAGCAGCATCTTGCGTCTGCAGGGATTAGCCGTGTCGAGCCCGGACTTACCGTCCCTATCGCAGAGCTGAATCGCCTCCAGGCTCAGGTTCTTGATCACCTCCTCGCAGGGGCTAGTGGGGCTGCTCATGGTGTGCGCCAGGCGCGGAGCCTCCATCGCGCCCCTCGCCGCTCCCTGCTGTCGCGCCGCCGGGGCTAGGGCTGGGGCTGGCCGGCTCCGCGGCGGGCGGGCGGGCGGGCTGTGCAGAGCCGCACGGCAGCGGTTCCCGGCGCCGCCCGGCTCGGCTGGGCTCGGCGGAGGCGGGCGGGGAGCGGATTTGTCACTGCAGGCAGGCGGGGAGGGGGCAGCAGAGAGGCGCGCAATCACCGCACCCCGCCATCCGCGTTTAAAGGGGCCGCCGGGCCCGGCTCGGCCTGCTGCCCTCCCCCCACCTCCCTTATGTAACGGCGACGGCGGGGCCCGCCGCGATCCCCCTGCCCGCCGCCTCGCCCGGCCCTTCCCCGGCCCCGCCGCGCCTCTCCGCTCCTCTCCTTTCCACGGGCTCGGGCCTCTCCCGCGGCTCACGCAGCCCGACCGCCCCGGGGACGAGGGAGGGCGAACCCCGCCGGTGCGGGGCTGCCGGGTGTCGACCCCGTGAGCAGCCGGGCTGGGCTGCACCCGGCCGGCTCCGGGCACAGCCACTCGCACCGCGCTCCGTTGCGTTTGGCGGTGCCGTTTGGGCCCGAGGAGAGGCGCACCAACGCCAAAACCCCAACGGCCCGCGGTTATCGATTCCCTTTCCCCGGGCACACGGCACGTAAATCAGACTAAACTGCAAGGGAAGGGCCGCGCGTGTTCGCTTTGATCCTCCAGTTATGCAAGAATCTGAAGAAGGAAATACTAGCCGTTGTTAAATTGGTGAAACAAGAAAAGCTGGCAGAAGGTTGCAGATGGCAGGGCAGGGTACAGGAGTGAGTCGTTCCTGGCTACCTGCCCTGCACGCTTCCCTCCTGTTCCTTCTGCAGAAATAACCTGCAGCGTGTGCCGCTGCTATTTCTACCAGCTTGTGTGAAGAGTAAGGTGATTCTTTTTTTTTTTTTTTTTCAATCGGGGAGAAACAATTCCATTTCAGTTAGCAGTTTTCAGGAACAAGAATGGGGCCAGAAAAGGAGAAAAATTAAATAAAGAGTAATAGGAGAAGAAATGAAAGCTTGTGCAGCCCTGCACCATGGGTGGGTGTGATAACTCAGCTCCCTCCTCACCTCACCACAGGTCCGCAGGGTGGACAAAGGAGCAGCTTCTGGGGCTGCTAGAGTGCAACACTTTCTCCAGGTTACAGATTGACTTTGGGATCGAGCTCATTGTGCTCGGATGGGATCGCCAGTCTCCAGATAAACTGGTTTCAGCCCATTTCCTACCACTCACTACAATAAGCATTCCTGGCACCCCTCTGTTGTTTCACTTGGCCAAATGTTGCCAATTTAGGTTATCAGTTTTGAGACACCAGAAACAGCTGCTTTGAGAAACGCCAGCTCATTGCTCACTGGCCCCCGACAAGCTTGAGGCTGCAGTGTTTCTTGCTCAGCATCACATTCCAGCAAGTCCACAGAGTCCCTAAAGTTCCCATTTCCCGTTTTGAGTCCCAAGACCACCCACTCTCCTCCCGGTCCTCACTGATCCAACGCAGTAGCAAGCTCCACGCACAGCCAGATGTTTGTCACTCAGAGGTGGCTTTCCACTGGGCTTTGGGATTATTCTATTCTTTATGATGGCTTCTAGGGTTACTTCCTCAGTAATCTGAGGAAATGAGCTCTGGCATTACCTTTCATAAAGCCACTGCCAAGTGCTGCTGGCCCGGAGAAAGAAACAGGTTCTAGGAGCCCTGACTCCTAGCACACCTTCAAAAATCAGTAGTGAAGCATAGGAGAAAGTGCAACACTGAGCACCCTTGCCCACACCGTCTACTCTTTGCCCTCTCCTTTCCTTGCTCATCTTCTATTTTCCCCTCCTCCTTGTCTCTCTGCTGTGTTTTTACCATGAAGGAAAATGTGTGCAGAGGGGTCAGGCAGAGGAGAAATGGAATGAGTGGGAAGGAAATCTAAAGAAAATGAAAAGGAAGTGATAACAAACAGGGAGGGAGAGTGTGAGTCAATGGGGAGGTGGGAAGGGAGAGTAATATATGAATGAATGCACAGACAGAATGAGGACAAATGTAGAATCTGAGAGGGAAGCAATGAAAGTGGGTGAGACTGCATTCATCAGGTTTAATTTTGGCTCTGACAAGCATTAATTCCTTGCACAGAAGCAAAACCTTTCTCCTTGATAGCGCAACTGTTCTTAGCACACAGTCATCTCCTACGTAAGGCTGGAAAATTTCTTTCTCTGAAAACGGTGTATTTAGTCTCTCAGCCTTATGTTCCACTTTCATTCCTTTCAACAATGTGGCAGACACTTCATCAGCTCACACAATCTTGTTACTTCTTTCCTACAACATCTTACAAAGTCCATTTGAAGCAGACCCTTTTCTTGAATACTGAGAGAATTCCCATTTTATTCTCTCTGCCTCTATTTTGTACACCTTCCTCTTCTCTACTTTTTATTCTATGCAACTGAAATCAGGTTTTTAAGAACGGATGGATTTTGCATAGCTCTTTGAAAGCAGACGGCTTTGGGGTGTTCCTATTCCTCCAAGGCCTCTCATTTCTCAGCTGCCTTTTAGCAATAATCCCTGCCTGAGCTATATCTATTTATCTCCCCACAACATTACCTTTTTTTTTTTTTTTAAGAAAACACTGGTTACTCGTTACTCTACAAATACTGGCAGACTTCAGTGGAAGAGTAGAGCAGAGAAACCTTTTCAACAGCTCCGCTTTCCTGAAGCATGAAACAAGCTGGACCTGCCTGAGACAGCATTTTGCAGAGTCACACTACAGATTTCATGCTTCCTTCAGCCAATTGCTATTCCCATCACCTGGGCTAGGACTCAACATTTTTTAAAGCTCAAATTACTCCCAGATGTGATTCTGTGCAATCATTCTGCGGTGAATTTAGTCCTAGGTATTTTGGTCTCAAAGCACACGATACTCTCTCGGTGTTTTTCTTACCTGACAGAACTGTACTCTGCTTGTCTTAACAAAGAATAGCATTGTCTGAGACACAGGTTACGTTTGTGCTAAAGGATGGCAAAGTCTTACAGTCTAATCAGAAAGTTTGTTCTGTGACGGATTATCCCTGACAGTGTTTAGCAAAAAATGTCACATACCACAAATATGGGTCAACATTATGTAATGGGAAGTCTGCCAATGGCAGCACAACATTAGAGACAACAGTGTCATGTACTTAGAACTGCAAAAGCTTGCAAAGAATTTGCCACAACAGAAGCCTTTAGCACTTTCAACACTAAATAGAATATTACCAATTTCTATAGTTCAACAAGAGTAGGTCTGCTGTTATTGCAACCTCACACAAGAAGAGAGAAGCACAATACATGTACCAGGAAACATGAGCTGTGACACACATCTCTTGCCTGGCGAGGTTCAACAATCTCGGCTCTCATGCCTTAGCCTGGCACTCACGGCTGCCCAGGTAGGTCACCAAGATCTTGCTGCAGGGCTACCACTCTACAGCAGACAGGCAGAGAGGCTGCCAGCCACCTGGAGAGGTGTGTGGCTTCTTTCCTAAAAGCCATGACCTCATTCAAGCCATAGAAGTGAGAGGAAAAGGTGCCGCATGCTCCTCTCCTCCCCACAAACTAACCCACACACCATTCCAAAGTTCTGTCCCGCCTGTGCTGCACTCCATTTTGGGAAAACGGCTTGGCAGCAGCAGCAGAGCACAGCACAGAGCTGCAAGGCAACCCTCTTCTTCTTCCTGTTTGAAAACACTTTTGTATTTCACAGTAGCAGGTTTTTATTCGCAAGCTATAAAAGAAATCTCCTTTCTCAGACTTCAGCAAGACTCAGAGTTCCAGCTCTCCCTTCCCACTTGGGAATAAAAAGGACTTGTGTTATTGCTCAGTGGACTGTGCAAGCAGAAGGCAGAAAGGCTACAGACAGTTTTCAGGAAAGAAAAACAAGGGAAGACAGACAGACAGCCTTTCTTTTTTTTTTATTTTATTAATATGTCATTTTTGAGGAGGAAAGCAAAATATTAAAGGACAGATAAACGGAAGGGTCAAAATCAGTATCCAGCATTTTGTGTCAGTCCTAAAAGAAGCTTTTAGCATTTACTAAGCTTAGCAACTGACTCCCAAAATTTCATGGAAAAAAATGCTTTGCAATTTCACAGTCATTCTTTGTCTTTAGTGGACATGTCTGTTTTGAGCGTGCAAAGGCACATACTTGCAAAGGATTGTGTGCAAGATATTTTTGAAATACAATAGGACTGAAGTAAATCCCACACGCTGGTGACAGAAAGACACACACACACAAAAAAGATTTAAGACCCTAAGTGAAAGCCATGACTAT
Organism: Numenius arquata; assembly: GCF_964106895.1. Taxonomy (NCBI): domain Eukaryota; kingdom Metazoa; phylum Chordata; class Aves; order Charadriiformes; family Scolopacidae; genus Numenius; species Numenius arquata. The sequence continues at coordinate 14,500,634 of NC_133585.1, read as the reverse complement.
GTAGAGTTAATGTGCAGCGTGACACAGCTTCCTTTTCTACACAGACAGACACTGATGTATGACAATTTAGAGTACTAGGCACAGTATCTCACTGGGAACCTCTTTGTTTTTTCTCAGATAGGAAAGCAAGAGGCCCTCAAATGCTCAAATAAGGAGGATGATGGCACAGGCTCCCTTTTTTTCCCCTAGGAAAATCCAAGGCAGAGCAGCAGTGCTTACTCTTAGCTCTGGAGTGAGTCTCTCTCCCTCTTTCTCCCACTCTCTGGAAAGGTAACAACCACAGCCAGGCACCCTGACACTAAGTCCAGCAGTGAGGCTGCAGCTCTCTTGGAAAGGGGTCTGTCTGCTGTTTTCTGCTTTCATGTTGCTCGCAATGCTGGGAAGCCCTCACTATTTCTGGGAACTCTCCAGTGAGATGTATGCAGTAGTTCATACATCTCAAAATGTCTCTCCTTCCCTGTTAGGAAGACTTAATTCCACCAACTGCATTCAGTTGATGCATTCAGGCTTTTCTTGCAAGGCCATAAAGTATACTTTAAAACGTCAAAGATACAATTCTGAGGTAATCCTATGCCAGAGGACCGACTCATAAATCGGTAGTTTTTTGTCTAGTAGGATGTGAAAATGGCTTCTGAATGGGGAAAAGCTAGTCTGCTACTCAGATAAAAAGACAAGCAGTCTGTGAAAAAGGCAACCAGGGGGATATATGACAGAGATTCACTAAAGCACAAGTAGCACAAACAGGGTAGGCAAAGTCTGTTTCCCAAGTCAGAGGGTGTCAAATGCAGTTTATAGCAGCCAGCTTCAAAACAAAGGCTGCAGTTTATAGCAGCCAGCTTCAAAACAAAGGAGCTTCGTGCAATTGGTGTTAGACTTGTAAGGCCAAAGTGTCAACGCTAAAAGTTTGCATTGGTTCAAGGAGAAGCTAGAAAGTCCACAGAAAAGAAATCCTTTACAATTATTAAATCCACAAGTGATTCAGAGTCCCTAATCTGAAAACTGTTAAGAGTCTGGGGAAGAGTTACTGAAGACTGTTATAAGTGCTTGTCCTGCTCTTCATCTTCTGTAAACATCCATTTTCAGACACTGCTAGAGACTGTACTGGGCTGGGTAGGTCTTTGGTCTGACCTGGTACCTAAGCCTTCATTCCTGACCACCTACCACCACACCGTCCTCATTGATAATGAATACTTCAGTCCTCCAACTGTATCATCTGGGTGTGCAACTCCCAACCTACTCTGAGCAACGTAAACAATTAAAAAGAAATGTTCCTCTCAGATAAACAGAAAGGTATCAAGCAAATTATCATTTTATTAAAGCTATTTATGCTGCTCCTTTCCAAGTTTCAGTTTTCTGATCAGCTTTATAAAGCCTGAATAAATATTTAAGACAAATTCTTTCATAGGCAAAAATAATGTATAATTATTTTTGCATACTACAAATTTTTGCAAACTACAATAATTTGTAGTTTCATAAAATTTATTTGTTGCCTAATGGGCACAAAGTACTGTTAATGCTTAGCATCATCATTTATTAATTTGCTTTTCTTTTAAGTTTAGCCTCACTTTATTAGATCCATAGTATCCCTAGAGAACAACTGGAACCTTCTGTATTTCCTCTCACCTCTGCGCTGTTAATCATTCTTTCTACTTTAGTATCATTTTCACATTTAATTAGTGCTTTATCCTCCAGATATTGGACCGTATCTTGACCTTTAAAGGATACTACTGCCCGCTTCCCCTTGACGATGCTTACTGCTATTCAGATTTACTTTCTGTCTACAGTTCAGTGGCCAGCCTGTGATACCTTTAAGTGAATTTTAGCCCAAGCTGACTTGTTTTGGTAAGTCCCTTGAGATACTATGTGGCAGAGCACCAAATGCCTTTGTAAAGTCTTGATGCTATTCTGTACTCTAGTACTAATCTTCTGGCTTCACCTTAAAAAGTGGAGGGAAATATGTTCTAATTTGTCTGGCTTAGTTTACTGTAGTACACCTGTGTCGTACCTGGGTCTCGTTATACTATCCACCTCATATGAATACATTTTCCCCTTCTGCTTTAATATTTATACTATTTATTTCAATTTGGAGCCATGCCCATAAGACAATAGTTTCCATAATTATTCTTAATTCAATTTTTAAAGACTTGTGACATGCTGACACTTGATTAATCTCCTGATACTTTCTCAATTCTCTGTGGGTTTTTTTAGCAACTAGTTGTTCTATCAGTTATATAAATACCCAAAGGGACGCCTCAGATGCATTTGTTCGAGTGATGATATTTCATTATGTATTTCTCAGTTGCTTTTTCCCAGCAGTTCATAATTATATCAATGATTTCCTAACCAAGCCATTATTCAAAGTTTAATCCCCTTCACAATAAACCTCATGGCAAAAGTCCAATTATTTTTTGTGGGAATAAGAACTGGTCTCAACATTTATCTCCATATTACAAATTAATTACAATTAATATTTTCATGGTCAAGTCATTTTGCATTATTGTGCCTTCAGGACTTATAACACAGTCTCTTCACATTATCTTTAACCTCTTGGCAACTGTTTCAGTGTATCCTCATGCTGTCCCTGTTTTTCTCATGTGCACTGAACTTGGAATATAAAAGCCTGTTTTGGTGGCCCTCCAGTTTTCTGTTTCCAGTGCAGTTCATATTTTACTTTTACTTGCTTAAGTAGCCCACAGTGACCCATTCTCTCTTCAGTGTTTCTCATTTTCACTGGAACAAGACACATTTCTGCTGGCTTTCCGTTATAGTATCTTCTAGAGTCTTTCCTACTGCCTTTCCCCTTTCCACAAAGGCTTTTCTTAAACTCCCTCAACTGATCCTGTACATTAGATTTTCCTCATAATACTACATCCTTCCATTGGATGACATCAAAAGTCTTTAAAGACAGCCAAGAAGGAGGTACAGTTCAGTAATACATAAAGTTAATAAACAAAGTCTAAGTGACCAGGTCCTCAATGTCAACCAATGATGTAGTTTTCTTATAACTATAGAGCTTTAAGCTTTTTGTACAAGCATAGAAGTTACTCATTCTACATTAATGTTGCTGCCTGCTGGCTTTTGTACCATCAAAATCTGGTATGACTGAGGTGACATGGCAAGACAGGAAAGAAACCATTGTCTTATCCCCCACTGCTACTATGAACACAGCTGATTAACTACTAAGGAAACAGAAGGAAAATTATGTTAAATGAATGAGGAGGAACACCCAGACATTCCCTATCCCTGGCTCAGAGCCTGGATGTGTAGTGAGACCAGTCTTTAATTTCACTTGCTTGACTCAGTCACTTACTACAAGCTCTTATACTGTCTTTTGGATCTATGATTATTTAAATATGTGATCCACTATTAGAAGTTCACAAGGAAGTACATTAGAAACAGCAATTAGGAGCTGCATTCTACATGGTTTTGCTCTGGTAGGAATGTATGCCCACTTAGCACCCGTATACAGGCAAATTAGATAGAGAGAGTACACAGACAATAAAGTGACTGCTAGTTTATAGCACTGCTTTGTTAATAACATCCACAAGCATTTTAATTAAACCATGTTGTGCTCTGAGTGATGTCCTATCACCATTACTTGTGTACTGAATATATGGCAGCTCTGCAGTGTGTCATTTATTGATATTATAGCAGCCCTTACAGATTTCCAGTTGCTGTATATATGCAGCAACCCAGAATGCTTGAAGTCAGTAGAGGAATTGTATTCTGAGTCTTGAAAATCATAGAACTGACTCCAAAATCTGTTCGTGACTGATTCATTGCTCCTGGTTCTTAAACCAGGCTGCACAGCAGGATAGTTGCAAAGGCCACCTTTAGCCCAAGGAGCTTATTTGCCTTAGGATCTTTCCACAGCAAGTGGGGAGTGCTAAAATCCTCAGCAGTGTCTCAATGGGAGCTGATTGTAGGCGCTCTGGGTTGTCCCAGAGGAAGTGCTTTCTCTTGATTCTACAGGAAGCTGGAGGAGAAGAGCATCCTGAGGCTAAATCTAGTCTTTGTGAATGGCCCCTAAATTAATCTTATATGTGTTTGCAACAGCCACCTCTGATATTCTGCAATATATTCTAGAATGAGAAATGAGAACAGCAAACAAATAGAGCTCTCTCCTAGGCTAACACTAGCCCCTCACCTCCTTGTCCAAAGTTCAGGTGGCTTAATCTACACTACACGCTCACAGGGACAGTGCTGGCTGCAAAGCAGAACAAATAGTCATTTATCCAGGCACAGCTGTTGCCTAAGGACAGGGGTCTGACAGTAGCTCCTGTGTGATGGAACGCAGGTCTGTTTTCAGACTTGTCTGATCACTGCTTCTCTGTGACCTGCTGCACTTGCATCAAAAGCCCATCATCTGTAAATTCTTTTTCTCTAATTTCCTCTTTTTCTTCCATGCTAACTGCTAACCTGATATCTTACATGAGGGATTTTTTTACCAAATTTACGAGTTATTTCTCTGTTTTTCCCTTTTAATACCAGTATTTTTCTTCTTAATTCTCTCCGTTCTTATTTTTCTCCACATTTAGCCTAACCTCATCTACTCCCATCTGTCTCAATGCCACAATGCTCAATATCTTTACATAAATTCAATTTAGCCACTGACAGTACTATTTTAGGTTTGAACACATGACATCCACCTGGTCATTTCTGGGGTGGGGAGGGGAAATGAGGTAGAGAATAGCAAAAAAAGCAAAAGATTGCTTTCTGTGTTGAAGCAGTTGGTTTTATTTAGTGCAATTAAATTTTCTGGTGCCTTGTGCTTAGCGTAACTATTTACAGTAGCTGCCACTAGACAAGAAAGCTGTCTTCATGGATTTTATCAGTCTCATAACATATTTCTTGTCATGCTTGGAAATATGAATTTGTGCATGTAAGTGACAGAAAAGTTTTACAATAGCAGATCCAGCAGAGCAAGAAAAGTAATGGCAGAACGTGGAGCTATACAGTTTTGTACTTTAAATGCTAGTCATCTAGATTAGTCCTACCGTTTTGCGTGGGCAGCAGCTACACTGCTAGAGCTTTATTTCCTTAAATTTTTAGAACAGTCACTACACTTTTAAATATATTTTATAGCTGTAGCTCCATTAAATTAATTTCGAGGTTGTACCAGCCTAATTATACACACATCTACAGTGATATAGCTAATGTCATACAAAAACTGACTATAAAACCCCCTTAATTTCTGTGTACCACTAAATAGCTCCTGCCAGAAATGAATTAGCCCTGGTATTAAGACAGTACTGAAACCTGTGTGTATTTTTGCAGCAGAGCCAAATGTTCATTTAGAGTAAAAACTCTAGAAATTTATTACTACATATGTGTTTACATTAATAAAATTTATTCAAGCGAAGTTATTCTGAAAAGGCAGATATGGCACAGAGTGAACCTAAGGAGAGATGGAAAACTGAAATTCTTCAGCACTGACAAAGGATGATTCACGTGTGCCTAATAGTACAACAGAAATGAGTGCCACTGACACTGAATTGGATTCAAATCCTCCATTCTCCGCAGAGTTTGAGGCCTGAGCAAAAATGCTGTGACCACTTTTCTATCATCCACCCTGTGGTTTTGTTCTTTCTTGAAGTTGAGCAATATATCGCTATAAACTAGGGGGAGCAAATGAGGTACAAATCAAGCTAAATCCAAGGGCTAATGAGATTAGCAGCTCTCCCGTAGGCTATCTATAGCCCGACCACTAAGTCTTATGCCCTCAGGAGTTAATAACGGGGCTATCACAAAAACCAAAAATACACGACTGGCCTCTAACTGAATTGCAAGCAAACCTTCCTGCTTTCAGCACAAGAGCAGTGATGTCCGATAAAAAGTGACAGCAAATAATTCAGGGACAAAACACAGGAAGGTGCTCCGAGATGTTTTCAGGGCTTCTTCCCATGCTTAGGAGGGATAAGGGATGCTTACTGACAAATGAGACACATATTGGGAAGCCCAGCTGTGAAAGCAGAGGTTATTTCCCCACTCCTCTCACCAGGTAGTTCAAAACCAGGTAGTTCTTAATTAAAACTAGCAAAAAATGATCCAAAAGAAATACGCAGTGAGCATGATGGCTAACATAGGGAAACCAAGTTACCTGGGTCTTGGTTTTATTTTAGTGCACGGTGCTTCAGCATTTGAAACTGTGCCATCTAGAACTTGTAAGAACAATTGTTATCAGCAAGCATTATTAAATAGCAGACAGTTTGGGCAAAGATGCTCACTCCCAATGTGTGGCTGTTTGGGTGCAGAAGCCAAAAGTCTGGGAGGTGCCAGGAGTCTCAATATAGAAATAGGAGCAAGCAGTGGGATTAGACTACAGTTGGTTTGGGGTTTTCAGCACTCATTAAAATGACTGCCTGACAGCACTATTTAAATGGAAATATTATGCAAGCTTTATGCAAACTGTGAATTCATCTCGGAGTAAAACCTCCTTCCTGTATTTTGCTGGGAAAAACACATTATGGACAAATGCGTTCAGATAGAAATAGATCATGCAACCAGTTTTAGAGAGAATGTATGGTCTTAGCCCTATTTTCTCATTTTGGATTTCTCCACCCTCTCCAGGGATGGTGGTCTGAACTTCTCATACTGTCAAACTCTCACTGACCTCAACAGAAAATTGCTCATCTCAAAACACAGCTGAGCAGAGCAGCCAGCTGCCTCTCCTTCAGTCACTTGTTCCCAAACCAAGGTTGCAATCCCACGTGCAGCTGCAAGGCAGGCCACTGAGAGCGGAGTCAGTTCTCCAGCCTATTATGTGGTGGTTCCACAGGCTGGGGGAGCAAAAGCTCTGCTACAACAATGATCGTGAGTATCTTCTTTCATTGCTTTTAAATTGTTTTCTCCTCTTCCTCCCCCTCAACTAGCCACCGAGTCTTATTACCGCTTGATCCATCTGAACCCTAAGGCAAAGTTTTCAGCACTGGGCACACTCCTGCTGAGAGAGTTTTGTATGAATTATAAAGTCAGGGCATTCAAATAGTACATCAATTCCTTTCCTGCAGGCTGTCTTCATGAACGCTTATTCATCTTGAAATGATGGTACGCTAAGAAGTCACTTAAGCTCTTAAGCTTCCCTGATCTCATGTCACAACCTCAAGAACACCCAAAAGGGAGAAGGAGAATGCTCGGAAAAGCATAAAACCAAAAACTGTAGTCAGAAACATTTCTGTTGATGCAACTGCTGTTAAATAAAGAGATCGCTCCCTGCATAGATAAAGCATAACAGTATGTTCTGCTGTATAGCTCATAACAAACTTTGATTCAGTCCAACATTTTTCTCACAAAAAATTATTTCTGTGGTATCCCCCTTGTCTTGGGAAAGTAGAAAACAGCTAGAAAGCCCACCTGCATGCAACCTTCTAGAGACTGTAAAGGAGAAGCAGCAAATAGCAGAGATATCCAGCCCTCTTCTGTGGTGGCAGGACTGTGGGCTATTTCTGACACATAGAATATCATTCTGGCAGAGGCATATCTGAACATTTTTTTCCTGTCATTACATTTAGCAGTACTGGTAGCCTTTACAAAGCCCTCTTGTATTTCAAAGACAACATTATCACATGAACGCTAGTTGTGCACTTACAAAAAGGCTAAGCAACACAATTCTTACAGCTTAAATCATGTCTTCCAGGCCTGCTGGAGATCAGAGGAGTTTGCACAGGGGAGCAACTAAGTGCAAGTCACTTGCAATGTTCTACCTGCTAACTAAAGAGCAGACAAACACTGGCAGGCTGGGCTGGAGCTGCGGGCAGACAATGCTTGCTATGCCTCATTTCAGAAGTATAGCATTGCTTTCCTTTCTCTCATGCCCTCTGCCACACGCCAGCAAGCAAATAGGAGCATGGGAGCAGCTGACCGCTTCTGATGCCAAGGCATTGTATGCGGTGGACTGTAACAGCCTGTGCTCGCCAGCACTTCTCAAAGAAAAGGAGAAGGCAGTGTTCCTCTCGAGCCTTGTGTGAGGGTGGGGGAAGGAAAGGGAAAGGAAGCCGCTCTCTGTACGCTTTATCCTCTTGTGGGAGCTAAGCAGAGGAAGCCAGATTTAGGAAAATGTATGAATATGAGACCATGGCAGGTCGTCCCCTTCCACACGACCCAGCAATTGCAGGAGTGCTGTCAGAGCCGCAACACCAGCTCTTGATGCCGAGTTCACATGGTTTGAAAAAGCGGGCAAGGCAGAGGCACAGGGAGCCCCTTTGCACTCTGATGCTGTTTTGTCCCTTTCCTGGGGTACAGCACCGTGGCTGGGACAGCCAAAAAAGCACACACATGACAGAGGTGCTCTCAAAACCTCTTTGCCCTTCTCTTCCCCAAAGTGCTTTCTCCTGCTCACACTCTTTGTTTACCAGTGGTTTCTGGGGGAAAAGACAAAAAGGAAGAACAACGAGAGGTAGACATAACTTGCCATTTCCAGAGATGACACAGCACTGCTGCAGGAATCAGTGAGCACATGCTGGTCATGCTCCTCTCCACGAGGACACATCAGAGACACACAGAGAAACCGTAACTCCTAGGGGTGAGGAGACTTCAGCTTGACACGTACATCACCACTGAGTATCTGACATGTACACCCCAATTGAGTCCCCCCTCCCCACACTGCCCTAGCTCTGGCTCTGCAGGATGGTGGAGAGAATGGACTCCACACATTTCCATCATTCAGAGACAGTTTATCAATTGTTTGAGGACCTGTCCAGGTCAAGTTTGATTCTATTTTCAGAGCTGCATAATGACTGTTGATGACATCTGCCCATGATTGGCTGCAAGCATTGATGAGTACTGTAAACAACCGGTTTCCAAATGTACAGCCACATGTCTCCTTTCTGCTCCAGGCAGCTGATAAAGATCCATTGATGGTAGTTGCTGTTTAATATGGTAAATGATTTTGGAGATTACAGTCTTCTCTTATGTAATCTCCTTACATAAGGACTGAGAAAGAAAACACGTAAAGAGCAGAATTTGAACAGCAAAACAGCAGGGATCAGGAGCTCAGCACAGGTATTGCCATCTTGAAAGTCTTTTCTGAATATGGAAGCTAATAAAAAGCCAACAGAAATAAAGTGCTCCCTCTTTTAAACATACGCAAGAAACTTAAATAAGAGTTACAGCTCACCACAGAATCCCGTGTATCCCTGGTATTTAGCTAACCAGATGTTCAGTGAATGAAATGGGAGGTAACTAAAAGGAAGGTAATGAAGCAAGTAAGTTTTAATCCTAAGTAAAACAAAACAAAACTGAACAAGAAGCTCTAAAAACTGCAGCCTAGAGTTTGCAAATGGGTTGTTCCTGAGGTAGGTTCAGGTTGTAGAAAAACACGCTGCTCTCCCTAACCAGCTGCCATGTGGTGACACACGATGTCTGGCATTTTTTGCACGCTGATTTATGAAACTGTGCTGTGCTACTCCATTCAGTCTCCCCATGTGCTGTGTCAGCAGCTCCTGCTGTAAGTGTACTGCTTGTTGCTCCGAAGCAAGAGTGCATTCATTCATTATTGCTCATTCCTCATAATTCACGCTCCCAGTAGAGAAAGACAGAGGGAATGACTTAAAATGCTTAAAATCTTGATGGCAGAGAGAGGAGAATGTAAAACAAAAGATAAAGAGAAGGGGAAGAAGCAAGAGTAGCAGAACGGATGAAAAATGCAGAGAGACTCCTTTGCCCTTTTCATTCATATTTATCACTGTCTGCTCTGTTCCTTTCTTTATCTTCCTCTGCTCCATCACGTGTCATACTGCAAGCTTTAAGAACATTGTGCTCAGATAAAATGTCAAAGAGCCAACACATGCAAGACCTGAACATACCAGAGCGATTAACAATGTTCATGGATGGAGGCTGTTTGCAGGAATGTGAGAATACCTCAAAAAGTTTCATACCTACACAACAACAAAAAAAAAAAGTCAAAATCAGGAGAGAGTCTGTCTTTACTTTTGAGCATGAGGTATAGAAGGCTCACAGATTTACAAAACTCAGTAAGTGATGGAGGTTTTTCACTGCTTCAGGATGAGATTTGTATAATTTCTTAAGAGACCTGAGGTAATACAGGAAAAAAATCCACCAGCATTTGCTCAAACTTTTTGATGAATTCAGTTCAGCTGTGTTCAGTTCCTTCTATGTTTGTCCTCCATATACATTCTAATGAATGAATTTGCTGGTGATGAGACTCACAGAAACTGAAATCATTATGCAAATTATTCAGTGAAGGATTTGGAATAATGAATTAGTAAAGACTAGATTCTTAAAGACAGGTGCAACTTAGGAAATTTCACCTCTGCCCTGTCATTACATTAGTTATAAACAAAGGGCTCATATCTGATGGTTTGGTTTTTTCCCATTCAAATAGCTGTAATTCTGAAACTAGTTAACATTAAATTTTTTTTCATGCTGGACTTTATCAGCCTCTCAAATGGAAAACACAGACTAAACATGCATATTTTATCAAAAAACTTGTCTTTTTTTCTTCTGTTTGCATTTTTGGCTTAAAATGAGACTTTGACATGTTTACTACTGACTTACTAAACGTGAGCAGAGGTGTTAGGACAGCAGCTGATGATGTTAGCCCTCCCAGAGATCTCTGGCTCTGTTGCTTGGTGCTACGGTTGCACACACAGCTCTGCGAGTCTTCTGCTTTGCTGTCCTATGCCCAGCAAGTGAATCCATTTACCTCTGTCACTGGTGCTATGTATGTAACCGAGTTCATCATACTTTAGACAGACTCCTTGAGACAGACCTGGAGAGCTGGTAGCCCGCAGTGTCCAGATACATACTTGACTGAAATTTCTGAAATGTGCTCTTTGTGGGGCAGACATTAATAGCAAAAAAAGAAATCAATGTTTTTAAACAATTTTGCTATCATCACACTGAGAAACACAGAGATATGGGGAATTTCAAGAAGCTTTCTGCTCTAAGATAGCTTTTCTATTAACAATTTTCTTTAAAATATCTCTGCAGGGTTTATAACATTCTTATGGTGCTGCTTCCGTTTGCTGTGTTGTCTTACATCACAAGCAGTAAGTTGGCTGTCCGGATCTCTTCATTCACTGTGACATTAGGTACTTAAGCCTAAGGCGCCAATGTCTTTCGAAAGGTTGCACAGGGTGGCAATGCTTTGGTTCTGAAGATGAAATGCATCCAGGCACTGAATTCTCAATTTCAGTTATTTCTTGACCTATGCTGACAATTTGCACTTTTTTTTTTTTCTCCACTCCTTCTAGAAGGGAGACATACAGTTATACAAATATTCCTTTTGGACGCAAATATAGCTTAGTTGCAAAAATAACTGAATATATATGAACAGCAGACCTTATTTATAACTTCTCTGTTCCATATGTGATTGATTGCCTCCAGTAAGGATACTTTAATGTAGCTGAGCTATTTGTGTTGGAGGCAGTGGCCGCAGAGCAGTATCATTTGGCAGTCACCAGATAGCTGAGCTTTCTTAGTGCTCCCCTGTACGTGCCCTAGCAGACATTATTATTTTAAAAGTCACTAATACTGCTTATTAGAATTCTGAAGTAATGGTTTTTCTTTGCTTCTGCAAACTTTTTGCTTTTCCTTCTGCACTGAGGTCATGGTTTTCATTCTCCCCCTCTCAACCCTCTTTTGCTGAGTTGCCTTTTAAATTCATTTACCTAATAACATGCAACATAAATGTTGTTTTTTATTTATATATAACACCTATATTTTTGCAAAGTAAGAAATAGAGAGTAAGGAAAAGTGTAAGGATAAAATACCTCCAAGTCCCATAAAACAGAGATTATGTTTTTTCTTCCCAAAGTGATAGCAAGAAGGAAGTTCCCTGTCTTCAACACAGGTGTTGAAACAGAAGGATCCAGCCCAATTAACCTCAGTGGAACGGCACAGAAGGATTTTCACAGGAAGACTTTCTAAAATGACACCTAGAACTTGATGGCACTGTATTTCAATGTTGATTAGAATAATTAGTTTATACCTGTTATGACACTATCTCAAGTAATTTAAACATAATATGCCCTGAAACTATAAACAAATTATTTGGCAATGATCTTCAGGAACGCTTATGTGCAGCAACCCCTCAATAAAGTAAAGGAATGAAGTTATCAGAGAGTCTGAGCAGCAGAAGCCCTACTGCTTAAAAGATGTACATGTGGATGTTTATTTCGAGACTTTGCTTCTAACCTATCAAACATGTCCCTAAAGTAACGTTATGCCAGAACACAGACTAGGTTAGAAGGGAATACTGGCAAACACCATCACAACCTCCAGGTTTCTACTTAAGAGTAAATAGTTCCACACAGCCATGAGTATGCAACTAGAACTGCTGAAAGAATTAATTATGACCTACTCATGTTCCATCTGTCCAATATACGTCCTACTGAAATCATAAAAAAATTGGAAAACAATAGATTATAACATCAGGAGTTTTGAAAGCATCCGAACAGTGAAACTCCAGAAGAAACCTGCTTGACTTAGTATACAAACTCCAGGCAAGAATGGTACTGCTGGTATTTTGGAAAGATGTTGGCATGTCATTTAGATATATTTTGATATTCTCTATTTCTATTTCAAAATACTGAAATGGCCAATGAGTTATGAAAGGATGCACATCAAAAGTTGCAGGGTTTTTTTCCTCACGTTTTTATGATCATCACCACCACAGTATGATCTTTACATGCCTCTTGTTTTTCAGAAGTCTATAAAAACCCTCCTGATTATCAAAATAAAGCTTCAGGGACACAGAAGAATGATTACACAATCATAAAAATAAGATGCACCAAGTTTAGTTGGTTTTTTTTTTTTCTTTTTTAAATGTGTAACTCCATTAGAAAATCATGTAAACTTACTTAAAAAGGGACATAAATTCAAGTCTTGAATATGCCTTGCAGCATATTTTGGAGGTCAGCAAGCAGAGACTATCTTTGGTCTGAGATAAATACTTCTAGAGATGAAAAGTTATCAGAAACGATTGTCACCTCCACTTCTGTGCAATCAAGAGGGGAATGCAGCTCCTGTGCTTTGGCTTGATAGCAAACATACCATTGTGGGCTACAGGATCACAGTCTATAAGCAGGAGTGCAAAAACCATGTGTGCAGTTTAGATACAAATGCTGAATACAGAAGTCACCTTATCTTGTTACAAAGAAGCACTCTGCCATGGGGAATCTTCTCTAGTTGCTTGTTTCTATACTGACCTAAACAATGTATTTTCCAGCAGCCACGGCAGAAGCCCACTCCTTGGGTAGGATGAGGGGCAGGACCTGTGTAACCGCAGGAAGACTTCTGCTCCATTACAGCTGTAAGAATAGCTGTCTGCCATATGTACTGTATACAAGTGCTCATTTTAATTAAGGTTTAATCTCCTCAATCTCTGCACTAATCCTTGGTTCTCTTTCATAATATTCCCACAGACCACTCCAGGGTATTTTCTGGCATCGAAAAAGTCTTAACTTTGCTGGGTTTGCTGTGGTTTGACAGACTCCTGTGTATCCACCTTCGTCTTCTATTTTCTGACAGAAATCTACTAAATATGTGAGGCAGAAAAAAAACACCAGTGTTTGAGCATTAATTGGATGAGAATGGCAATTTGTGGATTTGAGGAATAGCAAAGGTGCCACTAGAGTGTGTAAGTGGGCAGCTGGCACAGTAGCTTTTGCCAACATTTGCGTCAACGTGGGAGTACAGCAATATGGTAGCTGTTAACATTGTACTCAATAAATATCTCATCATATGTGAAGATATGACTAGCCTTTTGGAGGAAGCAGCTGAGTATTCTCTGCATCCGCAGCAGGATTTCATGTGTAATCCCAGCAAATGTCAGCAGGCCTTTGCGAGTACTTAAATACCATATACATAAAAATGCTTTCTTGAAATCTAGTGTGTAGGTAAACAGTGAAATAATAGTGAAATAATTCACATATTGAATTATCCACAGAAAAACGGTGTAACGCTCAACATGGCACTTTTTCTCAGTTGACTGAAGCCTTAAGGAAAAGACCTGTTGTTGCCAAGTGCACGTGACAATTTTTGTTACTACGAGACTTGGTTTCTGTGTGCTATATAGACTAGAATAGACTATTTGAGTTGGATCATCTAGTCCAACTGCCTGATCGATTCAGGGCTGACCAAAAGTTAAAGCATGTTATTATGGGCATTTTCCAAATCCAACACTGACAGGTTTGGGGCATCAACCGTCTCTCTAGAAAGCTTGTTCCAGCATCTGATCACCCTCTCAATAAAGAAATGCTTCTAATCTAAACCTCCTCTGGCACAGCTTCAAACCACATGTGTATTCACAAAAAGGAAGCACTTAAGTTATTTACAACTTGTTGGCTTTGTTGCTGTTAGAAATAGGAGGGATGTTAAAATTATTGTTTTAGGACTAAGGAAATTATTTCTGTTTATGTGAATTTGATACATTTCATAACTATTGGAGTTAAACAACAGAGACAATATTGTAGATAAAAATGGCATTAAACCTCAGAACGGTATGTTTCTACACCTGTTTCTTGCCATGACGTTTTCTCCTGTGGATCTCTTATAACCCTTACACAAAGATTCCCTACGTTCTTCTATTAGGAAAAAAAAAAATATCTGGTGTTAGGTTTCTGTCTTCTAGTCATGTTCTGTTTTCATTTTGCCATGACATTTCTCTCTGCGGAGTGTGCCTACACTTCTTTCTCCACCTTCTTCAAAGGGTCTTCTTTCTTTGCCTTGGTCCACCTCTGCTACTCTTCTGAGTGTCATAACTACACAGCTATTAATTTTGAATAGTTCCCAGAGCCCAATGGTCTATACTTTATGCAATACACATTCCCTTAGAAGAAAGTTCTCTATAACAGAATTTTATCATGACATCAACAATTGAAACATCACCATTTTGAAGAGTCACAACCACTGAGATTTTCAAGAAATTTTGTCTGTGACACTTTAAAAAGGCTGATTTACAGATGCAAATAGCAACAAACAGAACTGGAGCAAACTCAAAATATATATAATAACACTTGGCTTGATCTTTTAGTCCATTTCATTGAAAACGAACACACTAAATTCAGTAAGGTGATACAAATCATTACTTATTTTCAGGACCTATTAAAATACCCTAAATCAATCAATTCCTCGTTTTTATTTCCTTCTGCATTGTCCACTGGTATCTTGCTGCTGGCATTCACATGAACCCCAAAGTAAGCACACTTTTTAACACTGAGAAATTCTAAAACAAAAGCAACAAAATATCCTATCAACCCTCTAGTAAAACATGGTGGCTACTCAGCTAGAGAAAATTTTCCAATCAGCAGTAACGGCACTTATCCACACTCCAAAACAGCTTCCAAAATGAGGATTCTACTCACAGAACATCACCCTTGTTTTTATTTTTACATTCACAAAATCAGATGCTGTCTTTTATGAAAGAATTTAGGAATGTAAAGCAGTGGAGGAAAAAATGATAGTACTAAATGACAGCGCTACTTCAAACTAAAATGACTTATTAAAGTGCTTCAGCTACCATGATGGACAAAAATGCTCTTACACGCATAGGAAATTTAGTTAATTTATAGTTTCATGTGCAAATACAAGAAGGGCCATTTACACTTTCTTACTGAAAAGTTAGTCTTGCACATTCGCTAATAAAATACTTTTAATAAGCCTCAATAATGTAGCTATTTACATTCATAGTTATTGTCACAAGCATAAAAAATGAAGATACTTTCTCCACCCTATGCCTTAAGCCTAACAGCTTGAAATTTATATCTGTAGAGAAATATCAAACCACAACATTCCCTCACACCAAAAACCCAAAACACAAAATTGCACCATCTGAATGAAAATGAAGGTCCTGAAACGTTGCTCTGGAAAGTGAGGTATCAGCAGACTGATTTTAGCAGCGGGCAGCTAAGGCAGACCACAACAGGGCAGGTGTGATTTTTTACCTCCAGTGTGGGGTAAGCCCACTGCCTGAGAGCAGCGAAGAGCTCATGGGGACGGGCCAGTCCCAGGCAGAGAGCCTCACCACCCAGCAAAGTCACCACTTCTCTTCCAGCTGGAGACCAAGGTTGTCTTTTAAGCTGCCTTATTTGTATTTACAAAGAGGTAAAAAAAGAGCCTCATGCAGCCATCACCAGTCTGGCTGGACAGCAAAGAAGTTGACGGATAAATCTACTACTTGCTCTCTGCCAGGGTGTTTCCAGTGTCCCAAGGACACAGGAGAGCCCCATCAGCCTGAATGCGAATATTCACACATTGCTCAGAAACAGCTGAGATGCATCAATATATCTGCTGTTCCGAGCTTTGAATTCTCTTTGCTAGCAGATACTACCCTAGTGAGTTAAGTCTGGCTTGTAGTCACTCCATGGATAGAGATCCCATCCTTTATAAAGTATTGTATGTTTTGTGAACTTGATAATGGCAGGATAAGGCTTAAACCATCACTGTACTGGTATCACAGTCTCTAGCGTGCCTTCCAAGTACCAAACAAGCCTTAGGAGAAATGTCAACAGAGAAACACTGTAAAATAACATTTTGTATAGAAAGTACTCTACCATGACATATACAGTATTATTTTGGACAATTTTTCTTAATCAAGCAGTAAACAATCTTGTATCAAAATAAGGACAGCTGGACGTTAATACCCTAAATAACTAGCTTTCCAGTAAGAATTTAAATGAAAAAAAAAAAAATAAAAACAGTAAATCCAAGTATGCTGACTCACGTGAGATTCATGAAAATGCAAGGATTTATGCATGAATTTGACATAGAGTGTGGAAAGAGTTGAGAAATTTATAAAGCCAAATACTACTGACTCTTCATTGTACAGTGAACCACTGCTCTGGTGGGTTTTACAATCCTAACTGGACTTGAAGCAAGAGCACTTCAGCTGCACAGTAAAAGCACCTATTTCTCAAACTAGGTGCCAAAATAAATAGTCTGACATCCCACCCAGTAGAATAGATTATTCTGCACATATATAAATAAATAAAACTCGACTCTGAAAACAAGCAAACAAACAAACAAGAAAACCTTTATCCTCAAGCATCTGGGATCCAAAGGCATTCCAGTCCAAGAGAACAAATCATATTTGAGCTTTGTCACATGCTAAAGAGCAGTTCTGACCATCCCTTCAGAAGAGGGCACCATCTGTTACATTTTCTTCCCAAATCACATACATGTACTCCCCTCCTCCAAAAATAAATAAATAAGTAAATGTATGTATTCGTTTCATGGAAGCAGCCACAACCTTTTGAACAGATGGGAAACCTGACGGACTGAGATACAGTGAATCCCTTACTTGCTGATTTCAGGAAGGGAAACTTTTGGTTTTGCAAGTTGTTTTTAGACGATTTTCCAACTTCATGGCTTAGGAGAAAAATCAGCAATGTAGAAGAATATAATTTTATGTTGTTAAACTCTGGAGGCATGCCGGAAGTAGACAAAAATACTTTATGCCAGCAGAGTAAAAATTTAAAAAAAAATGCACATCAGATTTGCCTGTATAACATGGGTATTCCCACTCAAATCCCTCAGTCATTGCATACTCAGGATTGCATCAAGCCATTAATTCTACAATAAATTCTCCTCCTGCTCCCCACAGCATCGCTATTCCCTGCTTTCCGCATATCTGAACTTCTCATTGAATCTCATTTTCCCTGCAGGCAGTGAGTCATGTTCTTCCAAGCCTCTCTGTCCTGGTTTCTCTGCTTTCATCACCTTTGTCTCTTAGTTACTCAGCTCTTTTCTAGTTCCCTTTCCTCCCTCTTTCCAGTCTCCCTCTGACCCAGGGCTGCCATACCTTGTGCACAGGGTGACCAGTTGGGATCCTTGCTTGAGGAGCTTCTCTCTCTCACGCTGGGGATGGCAACTTGTCCGTGGGCCCTTCCCCTGGCAGAGGGCTCCGCACTGCCCTCCTGGTGCTCCTCCCCCAGCTCCCGCCAGTCCCCTCATTCGGGCACAGAGAAGAGAGATTTTGTTGAATGTTGTGTTGGGGCCTCATGTGGGGAACGGTCCTGCCCACTCTGGCCACTAGCCAAACACCAAAGACACCTGAAGTGTAGGGTCAGTAAGGGATCTGGGATGCTACTAGTCCCATCACAAAGTCAGGCGGGTGTGAGCTTTGAGCTCTGAAGGCAGCATGCCTTCCCAAAATCCCTTTGCAGTCAGTGCTCCTGGTCACCTCCCCTCTCAGTACATATACTCTCCTGGTACCAGAACTGGGGAGGGCAAGCAGGGGAGAGGAGGAGGTGGCTGCACAACCAGGCTTCCCCTGCCGCCACTGTCGTCATATTCGCCTTGCAGGGAGATGATCTGGCTGCTTCTGTGGGGCCCTTTGGCAGGAGCCCAGCAGCCTTTCTGTGCCACTGCTCACATTGTACTGCAGGAGTATAAACACGGGCTTGTCCACAGTGCTCTCGACAGCTCTGCAGGAAATCCATGATCACCCAGTGTCAAATAGGCCCGAGAAGCTGGGTTACTTTCTGTACACCAGCTACTGTCCATATCCTAATTCCCTATCTTTTCTAAGAATATGGAAGTTTGCTGGTAGAAAGAGAAATAGGAGAAACAGAGAAATAGGACAAGGGAATGTGATGGGACTGCGATAAATATTCTCACACAGTGTGATGCTATCAAATTGTCTTTAATGCTCCATTGTTTCTGAAGACACAGACTGGACAGTGTTTAACATTTCTCATGGCGTGCCAAGGTGCCACAGAGATAAATAAATGAGGCAGAAAATACATAACGTTTGAGAAGAAAAAAAGATAAGTTACTCCTGTGAGGAGAAAAAAATATTTTAAAAGCAGAAAAGTCCATCTCAACCAATTTTCTCTCTAGCCTACAAATATTCAAAAGCATAAAAGATGTTATCAACACTCTACTCCCTCCTGTCTAATCTCTCTTTGACAGGGAGGATAATCCTGGAAAGCATAAAGACAAGATCTTTCATCTACCTAGAAGTCTTAATACCCTACTGCTAGGCACTATATATGACCTACCAGAGCATTAAGCTGACTTTGCACAGATCTAAGTGACCGCACAAACTTCAAGGCCTGAGAACACAAGAAATAGATCAGAAAAAAATCAGCAAGCTTTGAGTTCTCTAGACTGGAAAAAATTCCCATGTACTTCCTGAACTTAGTGCACGGACGTGAAAACCCCTGCCCTTCCTTGTTGAGCATTCTGCTTCCTACAGCAGTAACACAGGTGCTGGTCTAGTCTTCTGCAAACAGTGGATGTCAAACTTTCCTCATGCCCCGCGCCACGTACAGACCAAGAGCTAATGTCTCTCCTACAGTATACTCTGGGGAAATTCCAGTAGCTTTAACAGAAGCTGGTGCATGTTATATAGCCCCAAATGATGGTGGGTTTGGTGTTGTTTTTTTTCATTTCCTCTGTTATCACTTAGGCAGAGTTGCTTTAATTGCAAGGAAAGCCCTTCCTGAATGTAGAATCTGAAATCTAGGAAAGCACAGGTGTGCAAGCAGGACCTCCACCTGCTCTCCTTTGCCTGTCCCACAACGGAGCAGGCAGAGGGGTGAAGCTCACATGCTAACATACTGTAAGATAGTGCTTAAGTTGTCTGTAAAGCAGAACATGGCATTTCATGAATAACCCCTTTTCTGCAAAGACAAAAGGCAGGATTCTCCTGCCAACTTCCCCTCTGCCGCAATGATCAGCTGACCAAACTCTTTGGAAACTGATGTAAATTGTCTTTATTCCACTGTCTTCAATGAAGCTAGACAAATTTATACCCACTGAGAAGCTAATCCTTACATATTACTGCAGTAGTGTACTACTGTACAAAGGAACATAGTTGCAAAATTACAAAGCAAATATGGATATGAAAAGAAAATGAATGTCTCTTTCCTAAAGGCTGTTGTTACCCCACCAGATTTCTACAGGACCATAAAAGCGCAGGCTACAGACCTTATTCTCTCTACCTTTCCTCTCAAGTTAACATTGTTTTAAACAAATACAACCTTTTTTTTTTCCTATCCCAAATCAGTTACTATTTCCTGTTCTGCATTTAATTTTTAATAAGGAATTAAATATGTACTCTGATCAAAAAATCAATTTCCTTTTGAATTACCCAAATGTTAAAACCACACTTCTGTGGCAAAGAGATGGTGCTCTGAAGAACAGAGCCATCTACAGAAATCTTTTTGATAATGGTGTCCTTCTTTCAAATCCAAACATTTCCTTGATGTAGAATACAAATTGAGCTCTAGTGTATAAGTCAGCTTGGATTTCAAAGTTGGCCTTTATACTTTGCCATTAATTAATTCCGTCCAAGAAATTCAAACAAAGATACAAACAAAAAAGTTCTCTAAATACGTTACATAAGGCATTCAGAATATTCCGATTCATTCCCCTCCAGGAACACAGCAGAGTCAAAGAATAGTGTACACAGCACGTTTAGACAGTATAAAAAGCACTAGAAACTGTAAGAATAGTTTAAAACCCATTTATTTAAAGCTCTCCATTATAAGAGCTATTGTAGAGTATTTGCTAATCAATCTACACTTCTGAGTTCTAAACAATTGCAGGCTTAATGAAGTGTCCTTTTCTTCACTTTAAGACACAGGAACAAAGAGTTTCCTATTAAAAGGGAGGAAATGAAAGCAGAAGGCAGAAGACCTCTTCCAAAAATTACTGGAGCTTCTGAGCAATTTAAATATTGAATAGAAAGTCAGAAACTCTTATTTGGGATCTCTTTTTTAGGAGGGAAAAGATCTGAGAAGGAGACTTTCTTTCCCATACACTCCATGTACAGCTTCAAGTCAGGTAGGATGAGCATTCTCTCTGATGTGATGAGGGAAGCCTCCCAAAATCTGTCAGGGAAAACTCATACAACTTACTCCACATTATTTTAAATCTCATTTTGTTGCAACTATCACAACATAATTAAAACAGAAATTGAGAATTAGGGTCAGTTGTCAGTCAGTACAGAGAGATCTTTCAATCTGAGTAATCAAAAATGGTTTTTGCTGGGGAGTAAGCAAGACAGCATGGAGTAAGAGCCCAGCAGATGTGTCTATTCAGCATGAAAGTAAATTAAGAGATTTGTTTTTCTTGAGATTGACTTAGTCCATCTTATATAGAAACACAAGGGAAACTTATCCCCTAACATGTTTGGCATGAAACTTACTAATATTCACTCGTCTGAAAAATCAGATCTGGTAGACAGGGGAAGAGCCAGAGTCACAAATGCTGTCAGACCAAAAACCAAAGTGAAAAGTAGACTTTTTTGTGTTCCCCACTACCCCACAATGCACAGATGCCATCTCCCTTCCTGTCCTTCCTGTGGCCATGTGACAATCTTTTTATAAGAGGCCACAGAGCAAAGTTGATACTGCACAGTGCTACAAGCACCATTAACTTCTGTGAAATTCCCCAAGCCCATTATCTTCTACTCTTAGCTCTTTATTCTTTGGAGCCCAACTCACAGAGAACTAATTCCTGGCAGCTCCTTATTTGTGACAGGATCTTATATGATTGTCGTTTTGTATAGCCCATCTGATTGTTTTCTTGTAATTTAATTTACTGTGTAGTAAGACCTAGAAAAGTCCTACACCAAACAGTATCATTTATATGACTTAATTTCTAACACTTGATTGCAAACACGCAGCATGAGAAAGGAGACATTTGACATTCTCTTGGCTATTTATTTAGAGATAGGCCTACAATAATGGACAATCTTAATAAGGTTTTAGGTTAGAATGACTTGTAGCATTTCCTGGGACTGTCTCCAAAGATACAATTCCTCTAAGGGGAACAGATATTAACTCCAGTGCTATAAGGGCATAGAGGAGCATATATCTTTCTATTTTTCTTTTAGTTATCACGTTTATGATAACTAAGGCTTATGAATCACTAGAATTCCATCACGGAAATTTTGAGGGGGTTTGGGTTTGTTTTTAACATACATTCTGGTTAGTGCAATCTGTTTAAATATTCATCGATGCCCTTTAGGTACTGAACCACTTGCACTGAAAGGCATAGAAAAAAATTCACTTGCATATTGTAGGAATCAGCTACTGGGAACAATCTAAGCCCAAACCAAGAAAATATCAATGGTTTCCCTCTTTCCTCCCTGTAATAAATTCCAAATGCCCTGATTCAGCCTTTCTATTCTACCTGAAAATTAAAGATGCAACTAAAACCATACTGTGACACATGCCTGAATATATTGTCCCCTTTATTTAAATATACCAAGTCCAAAAGAAGCTGATACTTGCATTCTCATAGCTTATCTATCTGAATGGCTTTGTGGTCTCTCATGTGGTCTCTTTGTGGTCTCTCATTGTTGCTTGACTTATTGTCTGGAAATTTGGTATGGTGTCTCTATATATGGTCTGGAAAAAGATAAATGACCTCAGAAAATGTAACTAATAACCACAAGGATTTTGTGAAGGATAAGCAGAACCACCAGTAGCAATGAAATGTTGATTTTGATGGGACATGATCAAGTAGGAGTTCTACCCCGTCTGAAGCAAACTAAAAAGTGTTCATGAAACCACAATAGCTTTTGATATCAACATGGGCTTCAGAGGAAAGCGGAAATTCCAGTTTTCTTAAGGAAATAAAGTCCACCTGATCCCACATGGCTTTGCAATGTATAGCCAGATACTCAGGCATGAAAAAGCAGGCTGCAACATTTGTCCACGAAAAGCAGTATCATATAAGGAAAATCTGCATTTTTATTGTGACTACAATTTATAGACTACATAGTCTGGTGTGGTGACAGATGAATACTTCTGCAGCGTAGTGTGGGACAACTGCCGATTATGCTAAAGGCTCTGTAAGGAAGGTTTCCATGACAGCATTCTGTGTATCACTGGTATTTTGGAAATAACATTCAGTTTTGATCTCTGACTTTTACAGATTTTGCTGTTCCCATGAAACATTATATTTGAACGGAAAAAAGCCAGGGCTAGCATGCATATTTTGCATATAGCCAGGAATGTCTGGAAGTGATATTCCTGTGATAAACTGTAGAACTACGTGATAAACCACAAAGCTATTTGATAAATGCACCTATTAAACACCTTTTATTACCTTTTCTACTCTCTGGCCAGTAACCATTTTGTCTCGGGACTTACTCTGAAGTTTTATGCTGCTGAACAGGTTCAGACAGCTGGCATTTCCAGTCTGCTGTGTACATTAAAATATAGACCTTTTCTTGAAAACTAACTCTGCTTCAAAGTCCAAGTAAAGTTGGTTTCAATCCCGGGCCAAAAAAAAAACCAAACCCAAACAAAAAACAAAAAACTTTTCTATGCATTAAAATGGGATGGCTTTTAAAGCACAGCATCTTGCTCCACAGAGCCGAGGATGCATTTAGCACTGAATGAGAGGAGAGAGTTGGGACAGGAAGGGCCTTAAAAATACTTCAGATTCAGATGTCCATAAGAGTTGTTCCAAGTAATTTTTTAATCTGTTTTGCAGATGTCTTATTCTTCCACATTCGGACAGGGATTTTCCAAGGGGTCTGAAAGAGCTAGCTGCCCAGTTCCTATTGAATTTCAGTAGCATTCCACCTCTTAAATCCGACGTGCTGCTCTGAAGGCTATTAGACATGAAACATAGCCTCCATACATGAGTTTAAACTAACACTGAATATCTGTGGTTTTTCAAGAACAAGGCCGAAATACAGATTTTATCTGCAGCAGAGGGAGAGGTCCTGTGTAACTTGCTGCTGGTTTGGAACTGGAGACTTTTCTAAATCCACCTATGACTCTGATAAAGCAAACTACAGTATTACATTATGCATATCTGTCTGTAAGCATGTATGTACAATTTACATACAATAAAATATCCAACTAGTTGCAATATCCTTAAGGAGCTTTTCTCTAAATCCATTTAAATTTCAAAGCATAGCTAAAATTGCAGGAGGATTTTAATTGTATACAAGATTTGAGCTTGGATAAGTGATCCGTATGGATACTTAATCTTTTGTGGGCAGTCAGTACTTCTTAATCAGTGTAAGAAAGAATTCAATAATAAACAAAGAATGGGTGACATTAAAAAAGCACGGGTTTTCTAGTACATTTGGAGATACGGCACACAAAATTCCCTCTGATAAGGGAAAGAAAATGTATTGTTTCCAAAGCACAACTTTTATTAATTGATTTGCCCACATTTCTTAGAGAATTAAGAGAAAAATTTGAAGATGTGGTGAATGAACAGTGTAGCATTCCTCAGCTACTCTCAGGGACAGAGAAGAGACCTATCCACACACTCCATTTCTAAAGTAAATCCTGAAGTGTTTTTCCGTATAAATGGCAGTCAGAAGCGTTAGCCACTGGTGTCCCACTTTCATGCATGCTCCTTCATTTCAAGCTCCAAATAACCCAATAAATTATACCAATGTATGTTTCCGTCCTTACAAACGCTTATCAGTAGTCCTGTACCATGTCAGGAAAGCAGTTTTGCTGGGGAATGGCATGAAAATGAGACTTTTGCTCCTGAAGATTTAACTTGTGGAAAACTTGTGTGTAAAGTATGACCTGATATCCTTTGATAACATGTAATATGAAATTAGAGCTTTTACTGGAATCAACAAGAGCAAGATGCGCTGGTGGCACCACAGATAACCCAAAGCTGCACTTTGCGCTGAGCTATGGTACTGCCTAATGATTAACACAGTAAGAATTTATCTGACAGACCAGGGCTAAGAGAGAGTCTAAGGCCCTTGGCGTAGCCCTAGACAGCGAGTCCTACATGTGATAGTAATTTGTCTGTCTCTCTAAATTTACAGCGAGAGAAGGGGTGAGATAACGTCCTGAGGAAAAACACACAGGTGAAGTAGGGAGAGGCTAAGTTTATTGTAGCAACTTACTTTATCCACTGCTAGAGGAAAGCAACACTTAATCTTCTTCAGGGTCAGGTGATATGCTCAAGAGAGATGCTTGGTTCTGGTAGCTTTTTTCTTCCAACTTAAAAGGGTGAGGGGGGTTCTGAACTCATAACCACATCTGCTTTGCTATTCACCTGATTTCTACCCACAACTCTTGTCTTACAGACTTGCTCCATGTTCTTTGCATAAGGTCTTAAAAGAAATTTGGAGAAGTTTGGTCTGGGGGAAGAGGCGCAGTCTTCCATTTTTGAGGAATACTGGTAATCACAAGAACAGGCCATGGAAAAATAGTTGATGGGATGCCCCTGGAGTCTATGTTATGGTCTCGTATGTAGTGGTGTACCTTGCTACCTCTATCTACTTATAAAGTGCAGAGCAGCACTCACTTCCATACCTACGGTTTATTACTTTACAGGAAAGAGAAAATGAAGAGGGGAAAAAAATGCTGCTCTGTCTCCTCCCTTTTTCTCACCAGCTTTTGTTTATTCTTGGTCTCTATGCTTGTCTTAAATATTAGATAACCATTTTGATGTGAAAATGCATGTAGAAAGACTCTTTGGGATACAGCAACTGCAGAATTTCCCTAGTAAGCACGCACTGAGCCCACAGAGAGGGTTTGTGTTTTG
This sequence comes from Numenius arquata, assembly GCF_964106895.1. NCBI lineage: Eukaryota > Metazoa > Chordata > Aves > Charadriiformes > Scolopacidae > Numenius > Numenius arquata. The sequence continues at coordinate 14,475,182 of NC_133585.1, read as the reverse complement.
CCCTGCATCCCCAGCTCCAGAGACCCTTCTCACACAAGGGGTATGTTACGTGCCCTACAAGTCTGGCAGCTGGCTTCTCTCTGTTCCACACTCCTCTTTGTAACATCACTTTGGAAAACACCACCTTGCACAAGCCCTAGGAAGACAACCAAACAGAAACCTACGGTCAAGGGCAAAATAACACCATGCCAATTGGAAGCTTTGATGATAAAGTGTTCCCAACCCAGACAATCTGGTTATAAAACCATGTTCAAGCCAAAGTCACAAACAAAAATTAAGTATGAATTAACAAGCTGCTAAAGAAGCCGAAGAGGATTTCAGACTTCCTGCCTTTCTGGATATCCTGACGCTTGACAAGCCTTTGAGCTGGAGCAAGGTGCCTTACCTACACACTGGCTCTCCTGCACAGGGAAGGGTGAAGGAACGCTGCAGAGAGCAGGTACAGCTAGCATCCATGGCCAAAAAGAGCGGCACATTTCAGCAAATTAGAGCATATAAGTATGCAAAGCATTTAGATACCTTATTTTAAAAATTAAACGTCACAGGAAAGTGAAGATAGATGTTACCTTGCGAAGAGTTTTACTTCTCAGAATATGTTGGCACCATAGGCCCTGTTATTGTGTACTTAGCAAGTTTCCCTAAAATCAAAACACCAAAAACCCCCACAAAGTATGCCAATATTTCTTCAGCTGAGAAGTGGGATTCCCTTCTACAGTTTTTTTTCTTTTTTCTTACCAATGAATAGTGCAATGAACACTTGAGCTGTAGAAAATACACTGTAAAACCCCAGTTTTCAAACAGACACCATTTTATAGAAGGTGGTAAAGTCCTATGGCTCCCTGCTTGTTTTGGCTCCTCTGTCTAAATACAATGGGAGGTAGCTATGTAATATCTGATGCCTACAATTCACTTATCAGCAGCTATTCTGCTTTTTTTCCAAAGAGAATACCATGCAACTCTAATCAGAGTTGAAGTAGATCAATACAAGCCTTTACTTTCATTATATTTAAAGGGACACATGATTTATTGATTTGTATATCAAATTTTAGCACACATATTTTCTGTTTTGTCTGCAGTCAATCTGCTATAACGCACAGTGGATCTGTAGGTCCAAACGTCATTCAGTACAAACCCAGAATAATTCCAGGAAGGTGATTAAGCAACTATATGTGCATAGGACACATTTATTTTATGTTATCTTCAAGTTTGTCCTATGTGAAGATTTCCACTTGAACACAATGAAATAAGTTAGTGGCCTGCAAAAATCACTAAACGTGAATGTCCTTGCTTTCAAGGGTTTTATAACACGGTTGCTTACTGGACTTAAACATGATGTGCTATTTCTAGATATTTAAAAATAATTTAAAATTACAAGCTAATTTATCCTGTGGTGTTGATCATTAGTTGAAACCAACAAAGACCTGTTTAAAAAACAAAGGCCACATACTGTTCTGCCATAGATCCTTTGCTTTACATGCCTTTTTCTTCTAGGGCTTTTTTTTTGGTGTTTTTTCTTTTTTTTTAAAACAATATGCTCTGATTATACAACTGACGTGCTGATCAGCAGAGTGAGGAATTAGGTAGGATTCACCTCACTGGCCATGTATAGACATGTACACATTAGAGATTTAGTCTAACAACTATGTAGGCTCCCTCTACAGTCAATGCAGTAGGACAGGCGCCTCACTCTACTCCATCCTCATCTTGGAATCCTCTCCAGTGACCAACTCCACCTAGATTGCTGACCTTGGCTACATACCTGAAATTTATACAGCCAAATACAGAAGATACAAATCCCAGTTGCAGTGAAAGCTGTTGATTTTACTTAAAAACACCTTTGCTTAATTTCACAGGTTTGACCCAGCCCCAATACCTCACTTAGCGACGCATTACAGCTAATTTCCATGAGATTAGTGCATTCTTACAGTCAGGCAAAGGCAAAAAGGACTTGCTGAATCATGCCCTCAGTCAAAAAGATAGACCGATACTCACTTGTTAAAGCTTGTATAAATCATATGCCATCCTTAACAGGATTAATTAACAAAGTATTACAGATTAAGAAGAAACGCAGAGTCTAGCACCTCTAACCTATGAGAGGGGCTTTTAGCACCTTTGACTTTTCCTACTCCCAGTTGCAGCCCCGCTTTCCTACTCCCAAGTACAGAAATATCATTCACATTTATTTCCACTTGGGAACAAGGGAAATGAACATGAAAAATAAATTTATATTAATGAATGACAGAATGATTGTCCACTATGGAGTTGTCATCACCTGCTAATAATTCATTTTTTCCTGGGCATAAAGCACATCTATTATGTGTGTCCTGCATATTAGCAATGCTGGAGCTGGGAGCAGAGAACACCAGTTTTACTTTTGCTATGTGAAAAAAACATGGTTCTGTGTGAATGACTCACTGCTGTTGTATAAGCTTGTAAGCATCTTTGCATGAAAGATGAAGGCATTTTAGATGAGCCCACTTGAATCAGTGCTGTCCTCTCAAGTTTAAGGACATTGTTCTGAAGAAGACAGACTTGAAATGCAACAAGACGTGAGCTAATGTGTTACTGGAAAAGACATTCACCAAAGATCAGCTAAGAAGTATTTTTTACTGCAATACACAGTTCACCTTGGCTGTGGAAATGCCTCTGGTTAGGATTTATTTTGAACTTTGACTCCAGTTATGCAGCATTCCTGAGGGCAGGTGTGGTCATTCTAAACTCATTTTAGGGAGGTGGTAGGTTTGAGAAGTACACCAAAAGGGCAGCTAGTTTCATGGCAACATTTTTAAGAACTACTTTCAACAATAACAGATTAATCAATTTCTTCAAGGGTTATTTGCAGCCTTAAAGAGAAACCTTTTTTATTTCCTGCTGCCGTTTTTCACCAAACTCAACCTGTCAGGAATACAATGTGCTTATACTAGTTCTCCCTCCCCACCTCTGCCGGCACTGCTGCCGGACTTGCTGTTGGCTGCTGGGTGCACTGCTGCTGCTCCTCTCCTGTCCTACTCTGCTCAGCCACATCTGCTGCTTGGGCTGTTGGGAGAGGAAAAGAGCTACCCTGGGAGCCCATGGATGCCCTGCCTGCCAGGCCCTGTGGGGGCTCCGAGTTCCCCCTCTCCTCTCTGTGGCTACTGAGTGTGCCCTCACATATGGCCTGATGTATCTAGAGGAACTACTTGGCTTGTGGGGTAGCACATACGTGCTTTGCCCTGGGGGAGGTGGTGTGTAGGAAGCCTCAGAAGTAGAGAGGTCTAGAGGAGTTCCATTTTCATGAACTGGCACACTCCTTTGTCACAAGACTGAAAGTACGTATGGTCTTTATAAACTTAGGGCTATTATTTCTGGCACTGGTTCCCGCTATCTCACGGGAAACGATATTAGCAGGTACTGCACAGATTTCAGCACAGTCAAACAGGAAAAATCTTGCAAAAATTTATCATCTTACATATGCAGTCATGCCTAAGAGATGACACAAGAAAGATACTACGAACTTGAGAGATAAAACTCGTTTAACAGGCCCTTATTCTTTAGTCATCCAGGACAATCTGTTTCTGTGTTGGCTTTGCTTCCCTGGGCAACTGTGCTGAAGCTGGAACACTTCCTTCATGCAGCCCAAATGCTGGTTTCTATTTTGTAGAGCTACACGAATTCGATTTGCTTCGGTGGTTCAAAAGTTCAATGGGGAAGAGCTCCCGCGGAGAGGAGAGGGCGAGCAGCTCGCACTAACAAATGGGTGCTTGCCTTGGAAAACAGCACATGTCTGTTCGCATGCATCCCAACTGCTGGCTGCGAAAGCATCCCACCGAGAGCGAGCTTGGCAGGGGAAGAGACTTTACAGACCTTTGAGTCACCAGAAGTAACACATACAGGAGCCAGAAAAAACATTTTGCTATTTAAAAGGCAATCGTTATATAGTGCTTGATAAAGTTTATTGTACCAATTTGTGGAATTGGGAGGGAAAACAGTATCCAGTTGTTTGAGGAAAGCGTTCAGATTTAAAATCTGACCTCAGCTCCATGCTGTTGTGACACGATAGGGACAAAGGGATACACAAACCCCATAGCTAAGAGAGGGGAAAGAAAAGTTGGTAGCTGAAAGAATCCCAGCTGCTGCGTAAGGACAGTCACAGTGTGTGAGCCCAAAGGGAATCACCCACATCCAAGTCCACGTCAAGGGCAAAAATTAGTACAAAGGCACAAGTACTTGGGAGGTTTCAGTTATTGTGCCTCGCTAAGGTCAAGCAAAAGTATTTTCAGAGCAAATGAATAAAGGTAAAACATGCTATTTTTTTCCTCAAAAAGAGCAGGTCAAAGCAATGTTATTCCACAAGCACTATGTATCACAAAGAAATACCTTCCTCAAAAATAAAGTGTCCTGCCCTGCTCCTACTGGAATCAGACACCTCACTGGCACTAAGGGAGAAGAATTAGACCTATGCAGTAAGCACAGATAAGAATTTTTCCACACCAGTCTACTACATTTATATGGCATCTCTTATCCTGAAGGGTCTGAAAGACATTTAACATGCTCAGCAGTGTTACCAGCACCCTTCAGCTACCAATATATACAAGCTTCTCTATCATACCACATCAACAGCCAACCCCTCTGCATGGAAATGCTTCTCTGCGGTGGGACAGGAGAGCTCACAGACACAGGGATGACACTCCAGCAGGCAAGGAGCCCTGCAGCAAGTCCTCCCAACACACACACTGCCAGCTCTGTCCCCAGCACTCACATTGGCTTTTCCAGAGCTTCCTAGCAACCTCACCATCTTAAATTTTACTTGCTGGGATATTTTACATATAAACCCTCAACACTTCCTCCTGCACACACCTCACTGCTTGGGGGGAAAAGCATGTGTGTGGCAGATGTTAGTTAGGCCCACTGCTCTGCAGGTCCTGGAAGGCACTCAGGAAGGGAGAAGGGGACCGCAGTATGCAAACTGGCATCGCCTGGCATGCAGTGATGTCCTTGGTGCTATCTGCCCACTGAGGGCACACCGATACCCAGCTAACCGTAAGACTTTTCTTAACCAACTCTCCCTGCACACGGTTTATAGAACTCCGTGGAACCATCCTGGCACCATGTTGTGCATAACCACAATCTGCTGAGCTTGAGCAGACCCAAAGAAATTATTTAGACCTGAAGTTACCTGTAGGGCACTCCCAGCCTTTTCAGTCCTGTGCTTAAAATGTCTTTTTTTTTTCTTTTCCAACATAATATGAGATAATTTGAATGATGAAATCGGATGCTGGTAGAGGATACTGTGAGGTCAAACATTTTATATGTTGTGGTTGAAAAAAAAAAAAAAGCAGTTACTAAACTCTGTGGTTTACATAAAGTGCTCTTAGTGTTATTTTTTAAAGGCACACCAGTCCCAGAAACATTCAAGTTGGGTGGTCAGTATTTTTATTTCAGTCTCAAGCAACTGGTGGAAAATAGGAACAGACAAGCCATGAAAGCATAAGCCTACCTTTGGCTGCTTTTCTGGCAAGAGATCACTGCTCAGCCTGAAAACACTGCCATAGTCTACAAGAAGAAAACCGTGGATGAAAAGTTACCTCAGAGTTATGTGTCAGTTTTAATGTACGAGGCCTTTTCATGAGGCAGAACTAAGAAAAAAGTCCAAAACCACTGAGGGCATTGTGGCATTTTTTTTTCCCAGACAGTAAGAAAACTCCTGCATGTTGCTATTTGTGGTTTATTATGTGTCTGTGCATCAGGAGCGTGAGAGTTTTGATTTGTAATGGTTCAGACACAGGTCAGGTAACCTGAGCCAAGGATAGGCTATATTTCTGCTCTGAAACTGCCTTTTTTGCTGGCTTGAGATTGTTAGGGAGTGACCCCCAAATCCTGGAATGATATGTCCGTGTTGTCATATCAAACAAGCTGCGAATACACTAAGAGAAAAATTATGTCAGAAGCCACCTTTGGCCACTTTCCTCAATTTCAACCATTTCTTTCACACTTTACAAAAAGAAAAAAAAAAATTAAAAAAAAAAGTTTCTAACAGTAAGGACAGCAAAGCCCTTGAGAAATTACTCAGGAAAGAAATGTTGCAGTGTTTAAAGAGAAGCTTAAACAAACATATATCAGAGATGTGTTTAAAGCTGCGGGAGCTCAGCCAGTGATGCTACTTTGCAGCTGGAGAGACAGGGGACAGCTGCAGGGGCTGTCAGAGCTGCACTTGAAGGTGAAAGAGCCCAACATCTCCTCTTGCGCCTTCGCCAAGGCAGACTCATGTGATGGGGGAAGTCCCAAAACTGACAGCCCCTAGCCAGCCTAACCTAAGGAAGATTAAAAGGAGAAGGATCACCACTTAGCATGAGTGTTCTTTGTGGGTTCAATCAGGTTCAAACCAACGTTTAGCTACTTTGCTGACAAAACTGGGTTTCCTGCTTTCTTGTTTTGAGTATTTGTACTTCAACAACCGCACCCCAGTCACTTCTCTGCACAGCATGCTGTATCACTCCACCATCGTGGTCCAAGAAAGAAAGATTGTGCATGGGAAAAACTAAAGAACTCTACTTCATCCTTAAAATCTTTCATCTAAAGACCTGATTGCATGCGAGAGGTGCCTAATGCACACAGGGAGCCATTTTCTGCACTCACAAACAGAGCTATAGCTGCTCGGTTTATAGAGTTCATCTGTGGGCGATTCATCATAAATACTGCTGAGTTCCTTCCTCTGCCTGCAGAGGGACAGTTCTGTGTCCTCATTTTCACTATTAGGATGTTTCTGAAAAACTCCCCATTATTTAGTACTGTGAAAGCACACTGTCTCTTCAAGCATAAAATGTTGGCACTGGTATACCCTGTGGGTTTTTATACAGTAAATTGATCAGATTATTTTGTTTAAAACTATTGTTCTAAATACAATCAGAGATTTCTGGCTCTTGGATTGTGTTCATTTTGACCTCATCACAGCTAAAATTCTGACTTGAAGCCCATATAAATATTTGCCCTTTTAGCATTTGTTTTGATTCTAATCATATTCACAGAGTTTGTTTGATTGCTTTTTTAAAGAAGAAAAGTACTCATAAATCAGATTAAATAGATCACTTTGCTACATAGTTTTGCCACGAATCTGTTCTGCAGGGCAAGATATTATTTTCCAGATTTTTCCTGCAACCTCTATAAACATTTACTTTATGGACCTATATTTGCTTTAACGTACATTTTCGTGCACAAGCTAACTATTCTCCATTAATTTCCTTAGCAGGAAGATTCTGTGTAATATTCAAACTCCATAAAGCTGTACACTCCTGCTTACTTATGTAAATACCCTAATCAGTCTTAACAAGTTCAGTACTGTGCTTCGCAAACAGGCTAATCTCCATCTATCAAAGTCAGCCTTGCAATGAAACACTAACAAGTTTTAGGAGCATACCCCAAGACTATTCAGGAAAGATCCATTTCAGCCTTTAAGCACATGTGTTTCTGACACTGGTTTACCCAGGAACAGTGTTTGCATGTTCACATCTGGGGGTGGATTTTGGCTTCAAACTTGGGTGAGATGAATGGCTGGAAAATTAATATATGTCTGGTTTACAAAAATGGATTTCATGCTTTTCTGAACAAAAACAAAATTCATTTTTGAATTGACTTCAACTTGTGGACTGACCCTCCCCACATTCACACGTGTGCTTTGGCAAACGCGTTTTGCAGCGAACTAACTCAGGACAGGAATACGGAGCCTTTGACCTCAGTGTTGCTGGTTCAGATGAATAATTTTTCAATGTATTTATGGTGGCAGGCATTCTCTTTTCACAGCATACGTAGAAAAAGTTAGCATTTACTGTGATGTGAAGCCTACACACTACAGTGCTGTAATGCTTCTGAGAGATAGCAAAGGCAAGCACCAGTAGAGAGCTCCCAGCCTGCGGCAAGGTATGGCTCCCCATCTGCATGCACCATGTGTGGTTTATGTAAGATGTAGCACATTGTTTGAGACCACTTATTTTAAAATATTGACACAGAAATTTATCACAATTATCATGAATTATTGCCTGCCTTGCCAGTTTCTGCAGTAGACAGTGAATGGGTCTGGGACTATAAAAATAGTCTCAGTGCAATGGATGGTTTATCGTGGTCAGGACTGGAAAACCTACAGTATTGCTAATTCAGTGCAGCTGCTCTGCAAAAGCACACATGACTGGTAACCTGGCTTTGGGGTTGAAAATGTAGGGCCTTTCAGAAGATACAAATCCCCAAATTGAAGTGTGAGAACTAATACACTACAAATATCTTTTGCCATATGGCACACGTGCATCAGGAGCTGTCTGAGATTCTTCAATGCATCACTCAAAACCCTCTTCAGTGTCTTTGCTCTGAAAATACTTTTTTAAAAAAACCTAAGTATACATTCTCAGAAGACACCCTGTTTTGAGGAGAAGGGGAAGGAATTTATCAAAAGCACATTTAAAGGAAGCTTCAGAAATTTCTTTAACTTTACAACTTTTTTGTTTTTCCAGAAAATAAAACCATAATTCAGTCAGTTCAACTTATTATACAATAACACCATGTGCTGGAGTTCACCATTATACACAAATAGTGAAGTTTCTAGTCTTCTTTACTCTATATAGAAGAGTATCTATTCTAGAAAGATGTAAATAGAGGGCCAGAAGGGAAACAAGCAGATCTTGTAGCCAGATCTGCTCATTAAACACTCCAGACCTGAATCCAGTGACTTTTTGTCAGACTAAAGCATGTTATGCTGAAAGGCAGTCAGTAAAGAAACTGATACTTCAGCAGAATATATCACTTTCTTTGATATATTGTTCCAATTATAAATCACTGTCACTGTTAAACATTCCTGTCTTACTATTTGCACTCATCTGGCTGCAGCTTCCAGCTGGTGATCCTCCTTATGTCTTTCTCCACTACATTAAAGAGCCCGTTAGAACCCATTAAACTATTTATATGTTGCAATCAAGCCGCCCCTCAAGCCTCTTCCTGACAAACTAAACAGATTGAGCTCCTTAAGCCTCTCCATGGAAGGCATTATCTCTAACCCTCAAATGATTTGGGAATTTTTACCACACTCTGCTGTTTCCTAGCTGCTGCTTTTTTTTTCTTTTCTCCTTTTTTAACCATGAACAGATCATCTTCTGCAATACCAATTTACCAAAGGTATAGAAAACAGCATCATCCAATTTTTCCTATTTATTATGCCTACTTTAGCCATCTTTGGATTTTTTTTTCCCAGTGCTGAACACATATTGAGAGTTGCACATGGAATATTGTCTTAGTTTCCTGTCATATTCAGAAATAGGCACAGCACCCATTTCCATACACATAGCTGGCAATCCTTGTTCCTAAAGGTATATAGTCTTCTAATGAATCAGTTCATCAGTTTAAGAAGTGGCTCGGATATCTCTGATACCCTGCTCATCCTGTTATTTAATATTCTACCAGTCATTGTGTTATCCCATTTTTCATGCTCACTCTCAGATTATTGAGAAACTGTGCCTACCATTTAGCCTGTTCATCATTCACTGAAGCGCACTTTACAGGTTCGATGTTGCAATGCTAAGTGATAAAAATATACATCTCAGTCAAAAAGTAAATTTACCTCAGAGGCTGAAATCAGATTTGTCTGACCACATTAATTACACTCTTATTCTTCAGTTGTCTCTGTCAGAAATTTTCTTCCTAAGATATTTCTTGCCTTTCTCTACAAAACAAGAACTAGTCCATTTTTTGGAATGTCACTACGCAAATTCCCTGCTCTTACAGAATGATGGTGATATTCTTGATCTTTTCTGCTCCTCTTTTGCATTTCAAAACTTTTATGCTGTTTCATTTCCTCTCCACTTTTTGCATTCTATATTTCTAATTCCTTACTTTGTTTTCTCCTAAAGTAGGATATGCTTTTAGCCAAAACAGTATTTTCACATTGTCAAGGGATATTGGCTTTTTTGGCCATTTAGAAAAATCTCAGATCTTTGAGATTTCTTTTACATTTTTCTGTGTGTGTGTGTACACATACATACACACATCATATTTGTTCTCATTTTTCTTCAGCTCTGATAAAGCAGACCTTGGGAATCAGCCACCATAGACAACAGTGGTTGGAACCGGTCCTCTCTCCATCCATTACTGATGTAATCAGGTCATGGCCACCAGCTTCTGTGTAAAGGCTGATTTCTGGCCCACCAACTAACTCCTCTCCTCCTTAGAAATTAGGCTCAAAACGCAGCTACTGTGTACAAAAAGCCAGAAATTTTGAAATAGAAAATTTGGCTTTACAATTAAGAACTTTAATAATGGGTGCTTAAGAACTTTGACATATGAGTTTAAGGCTTAAACTGACCTTCTCCCATAAGCCCTGATTTTTTTTCACCACGTTTTCGAGAGGGACTTAGGAAACTGAGTCATGTACTCCCATTTTATTTATGACCCACAAAAGGTTCCCTACCAGTATCTTCTGATGGGCTTTGCAGCAGTAATGCATTTGAATCAGAACTAATCTGTTCTCATTTGCCAATTTAATTAATGCAAGCAAAGGTCTCTATAATATTCCAGTTAACGCATCATCAGAAAACTAATTCAGAGCCATCCCCTTACAGGTTCCTATTTTTCACTAAATATTATCTGCATTCTGTGCAGACCAAAGGCTTTTGATAAACTTGGCAAATTAAATGGTTCCAGTTACCTTAGTACAGATTGCTCCATTCTTTGTGGCTTAAAATCCTATCTGTAAAATCCGTATGACTTAGAAGCACTGTCATAGAAGAAAAAGAATAAGCTGCTTACGATAGTTTGAAAGTCATATTAGATTACAGTAGAGTTTAACTATTTTTCTGGAAGAAATCCACGTGTCAATTGTAGCAGCTAGAATGGGGTCTCCTGGTTATTTATGTAGTTGGGAAAAGACAAAATTCACTCCACAAGCTGAAGCTGGGAGGGGAGCTGCTGTGTCCCCCAGCACAGCCCTCCCTGGCAGCGCAGCAGCCCACTCCGCTTCTGCCGCTCTCCCACCCGCCTCCGCTCAGTGCTTTTTTCACAAGGGAAGTGCAATGGAAAAACTGCTAAACCAGAACCCTCCACAGTCCAGGGAATTTTTCTCCTACTATGCTCTCCTATAATGTGTAGTTTGCTTTAGGAATGACTAATACATTGTGTGACTATTTCTATTTTTATTCCTTGTTTCAACTGACAGATTATATAAATGTGTTGCTACAGCTTTACATACAACACAAGAAAACTCAGTTTTCAAGAAGGTTAATCTGGAAGCTCAACAAAGAAAACACTGACAGCAGAGAAGAGCTGACATGAAGAGGAGAAGGAAGCTCAGATCAGTGCGTAAAGGTAAGATCAGGAGACAACATGCTTTACTATCTATTAGCTATGTAATTTTTGCCTGTAATTGCCACCTTTAATTCTCAGCGCCAAGTGACACTAGGCGTATGGAAATATCTGATAAACATGAGATTGAAAAGAGAAGCAAATGCAAGACTTAACCTAACCTAAGTGCTGAGGCCCTTACAAAGAAAATAGTCCTATTAAAAACAATAGCCTTGGCAATCCCAATGGATTGATAAAACCAACATCTCTCCGATACTTTTCTTGATACCATGCTGGCAGTCGCCAAGGCCTCACCACTAACATGCAGGAGGAGTATTTTGATCACTAGGTAGTGGTGTCGTAACACACAACTCCCTAACTCGGCTTTGAGCACCAGCTTCTCCCCTGTGCTCCCAAGGTCAACGCTGGAGAGTGGAAACCACTTCACAGCCTGGAGAAAGCACGTTTGCATTTAAAAGGTATTGCACACGCAGCTTCTTTACACTGTCAACTGCCAGCCTAAAATGACTTGTTAATTATTGTCAACAGTCCAGCTTTCCTGCAATACACCCTAGCCCAGTAGCTCAGGAATGCACTGAACACCAGAGAAAAGGGATGTTTAGCAAAAATTGGTGCGTGCTTTGATATACTGCTGCCTGGTGAGTACAGTGAAGCACTGGGGGTGCTTTTGTGTTTGAAAGCAGCTTTGTGCTTAAGAGCAAAAACTATGCACCAAAATTACTTCCTTTTCAGAGGAAACAGGTAGTAGGGGCACACACAAAGCGCACCATGCATTGCTTGTTTTTCCCGAGACTGCATCAACTGGGAAATTATTTCAGAACACTTGATATAATCAGAGAGCTCCCATCAGGCTTTCAGACCCGGATGATGTCATCGAGCCAGGCCATGGGATACTCACCAGTGGCTAAATTGACAGCGTAAAATGGAGAAAAAAAGGCGAAGAAAGAGTGGAACACCTGTAATAAAAACATTATAGCGGGCAGATAATAAAGTATTTTTATTGTAGCTAACAATGAACAGGAACCAGCATCTGCACTGAAGTGGAAAAAGCAGTGAGCGAACACAAGAAGGCCGGTGACTGTGACTGCAGACTTGCTGAACTCATTAAAAGCCATGACAAGAAAGGTATAGGTACCTTATGCAAGATTTATGATGCAGCCTGCAGGAGAAGGTTTGAAGTAAAACACTGCCAAAGGAAGCAAGCGAGAGTTAAAATGATATTACCTAAAACGTGTGTAAACAAAGCACATTGGCAAAGAAAGAAGCCGTGGGAATACCATAGGAAGTATGCTAGACATTGGGTCAGAAAACAGAGTATCAGCACTTTGCCCTAAGCCAGGAATCACGAGGAAAGCACATCAACAAACAACTGCATGCCTGGTCAAGTAAATCAAGTTTTCTACTCATGTACGTCACAGAAAGCTGCAGCAAAGAGGCTCTTGTGTATTTGTAACCCTGCTGTGCTGCCTGTATTTTAGCTGAGAAACCACAATTCAGAACAGAAAGGTAGAGCAAAAATGTGAAGCACTCGTGCCAAAGTAACAAATCGGAAGGTTTGAGAAATAGGGTTCTGCAAAATACATGTGCTGGAACAGGCAGACATCTACTCCAATTTTTAAGTCCCGAGTTTTCCCAAATGTTATTTATGTATTAGACAGAAGACAAAGTGAAAAACACGTGTTTTTTTTCTTTAATATATGCTCTGATCAAAAACTGAGATAAAATTTCTGTGCACTACCCAAAGTGTATTTTCTTTTGAAGCCAGTGACCAGTTGAAATATCACTCTTCTCTATGGCCTACAGCCACTCTCTGAAACAACAAGCTTCATGGGTTATTTTCAAGGTCTGTTGTTACTTTTGGATGTTGCAGAAATTTTTCACCCTTGGTTTTTCAAATTGAACTGGACACTTTCTGAACTGACATGACAAACTTTAGGCAGGGTGTCTTGTATCCCCACCTCCTCCAGCCCTGATGCTGTCTGAAGAATTACCATGACCAGAAAAGGCTTATTGCCTTTCACAACCTGCAGGCATGACAAGCCAGCAGTCATTGCAAGGAACAGGAACAGACTCCTGCTCTCAGGTTAGTTTCCTGATGGACAGCAGAAAAAGACTTTTTGCAAAGGCCTCCTATTACACTAGAGTAAAATAAAGCTGTGCTAGTAACACAAATAAATGTGTACCGCACCCACAAGGGGAAGAAATTGGGTTTTGCACATCGCTTGACAGTGTATTGGTAAATGCCTGCCCCTAGATATCACTGCTCTTCTGTCCTCTTATGTCGCCTGTAATCAGTTCTCTGCAGTGTGTTGGTGGCACCCCCCCGCTCCGTTTTGTTAACTCTGTCTGTGAATAGTAACTTGTTTTAGTGGGGTGTGACTGGACACCCCATCTGGCCAGCACTCGCAAAGACTCCAGTCCAAAAAGCCAATCTCATCCTAGCTCCAAATCTGCAAGGCCTTAATGAGGTCTTGGGAGAAGCGGCAGCTATCAGAGATTCATTAAAGATGAGGACATCCTCACACAGCTACTAATTGCTCTAACTCACTAGCTCATGTTGTTGGTAAAAACTGGAGCCTGCCAAGCGATGCTCTCAATTTAAATTGTTTTGGTGCTTTGTGCCTGCTCTGGAACTTTCCCACTCTGCCCATGAATCAAAGCGCATAATGGATTTATTTTCCTTTTTATCACGACAGAAGAGACTTACTCTGCTGGAGTCTGTGCATACCCTTGTCTACATAAATATTCAGCTACTGAAGCTATGCTATTGTAAACTTTCTGAGGAATAATTATAAAGGTATCATCAAGAGTATGTTCCTGTGCAATGTTTAACTACTGGGCTACACCCTTTCTAAACATCGTCATGGCAAATAGCTTGCTGCTGCAGGTCTGATTAAAATTAGAGTAGAAACCTAGCCTTTTATGAAGAGATGTGGCAAATCACTACTTGATGAAAATATATTTCCTCAGTGAAGTCAGAAAGCCTCTGGCATATATTGGTTTTGATCTTATTTAAAAAATCGTTTTTGATTCATCTGCTCGTGCTTTTTATGCATGCAATAACTTCCAGTTTACCCAAATGTTCCTTAGTTCTACCTTGCAAACTCATTAAAATATGCCACTTGTCATTCATAATCTACGTCTGTGGGTGTTTAAATGAAGGACTAGATATATCAGAGCTGTTAGTACAGTACCTCTCATTTTGCTTAGAACTACATATTAGAATCAAGCCAGGAGGTTTTGTCTCGAGTGTTGGAAAATTATCTCTCAAGCTGCATTTCTACAGACAGATAACCTGAGAAGCTGAAGCTTAAGCAATTCCATTAGAAGCATTTGAGGCTAATATTAACAGAGAGTTTTGTAAATTAAACACAGCAAGAGATTTTAGATATCCACCTGCATCTGCCAGCTAAGCACAGGCAACACTACCTGTGAAAATTTACCTCCAGCCCTGTCTTCTCCTCACCTGACCTGCTCGCTCAGGCAGCAGATGGGACATGCACCTGACAGGCAGAGGACTAATTGTTTTTGCTTGGTTTTTTGGGTTGGGTTTTTTTCCATGGGAATATTTTGCCAATATGAATTGACACTCCAACCAGCTTTTTCTGATTGCATTATTATTGTAAGAGCAGACCTGAAGAAGTGGCAGATTCCCGACAAAGAAGATCTGAAGGAGGCAGAGGGCTCTGCTCCACAGCATGGATTTTCCTTGAAGTGTCCATCTGTGGTCTCTCCTCTGAAGCTGAAGGTGCTTTTGAAATAGCAGATACGCAGATGCCCCGCTCTGATGCTGAGAGTCTGTGTTGGTTTAATTTGTGTTTCTAGAGAAATAGCTCAAAGCTCATCTTGGCTGAAAGACTGTCTAATATCCTTGAAGGCATGATCACTGTTAACAGCTTTGCACTACAGAAGGGTCAAACTTTGACCAAAAGGATAAAATCTACCTGATTAGAAAACAGTTTGTTGTATGGTTCATGGCTATGAAATAGTCCCCCTTACCCATGCAGAGGACATCAGAAACCTCATGTCCTACTTGCAAAAATGTGAGACAAACACCTATGTGGCTATAAAAAAACAGAAAAGGAAAACAAAAATTCTGAAATACAGTTATAAAATTCCAAACTACAGTTCATAAGGATCAGACTGTCCAGGTATTGAACAGAAAGCCCAGGAGACTTGCACATGCTGCTGTGGTGGCACTGGCTAAACATTTCACTTTGTCCACACACCAAACTATACTGTGAGGTGCTGGGTTGCCTCATTCCCAAGGCATCTGTGTCCCAGCTGAGACTCAGACTCCCATTATGCCTTAACACCCTCTTCTCACTGGATGATGATTTTGGTTTCTAGCTAAATCGGCAGAAAATTTGTAATAGCTGTGAACTAAAATACTTCTCATGGCATTTTGAATATGTCATGGCTTTTACTGAAGAAGTAAAGCAACAGGTCATCACAGAAACAACACTCTGGAAAAGCAATGCTTATCACTAACCCTCCTTTCCTTTCCTAGTCCTTGAGGGTCTGACAGTCTTAAGGAAAGCAGGATTTCCTTTGCCTCTCTGGGTTTCTCACTCAGCTGCTGGAAATAGCCTGAGAGAGCAAAAGCCACAGTTGCTTTTGCAAAAACCCATTGCTGCTCTGCAAGAGCTCCCTGATGAGCTCTCATCAGCCATCCTCAGCAGGTTGCTGTGGCAGTACCTGCAAGTGGCGTTGCCAGGGTGACCTTCTCCCCAGCAGCCTGTCATCTGCAGGGAGAGCCGCAGTTTAGCTCTCACTGGTTACAGCAATTAGATTTTGACAGTATAGCACTTAGCCAACAACTCCATACCGCAAGTCTTTAGCGAGCTCCCAGAGAAATAGGAGGCAATGAGCAGCCTCACAGTCGAAATGGAATTTTCAGTCCCATGGGAAGGTAGACAGAGCTCCCAGGTTCAGAGTCACTCTCTGAACCATGCATGGACACAACCTGGGGTGGCATCCCACAGCTGAAATGTGGGAGCACCTAAGGGTGAATTGGCAGCATATAGTTCCGCAGAAATCTGCTGGGAAAATCTGCTTGCACAAGGCGTTCATTCAAAAATGGAACAACAAATGCATTTCCAAAATCAGGGTACAACTTCCAAAGCAGGAAAAGGAACGGTATTTCCCTAAGTGTACTGCATGGTGTGGGGTGCTTTCTTAGCACCTCTTACTAAATGGCTTCAACATTGTTTGTCATAGTCTTATATTCTACTTGAAATGGCATCACCCCTTATAAATATTCAGCAAGACAAAGGTCTTCATTCTGCATCCTAGAAAGGACGGCACAGTCCCTCTTGACACAGGGCTGGAGTCGTGGCTTCAGTGTAGGCTTTAATCAGGGGGCAGTCTTACTGTATTAAAGTAGGCGACAAGCAAGCAAATACATCTGCTTCCAGAAATCATAGGGTGCAGTAAGGCAAAACCATAAACCACTCTGTTTGCAAGAGAGTCCGTAAAGTAAAAACAAAGCACAAACCCCCCATGCTGTAAGAGAGAAATGCAACACAAAGCATAGGGCTGTTTCTTGAAAGTATTTTAACACAGGCGTCATGATGTAAAACTTACTCAAACCGGTGCCGAGAGGATCAAAACAGAACTGAAGTAAAGAGGAGAAATGTGGTGGGGTGAGTTAAGGGAATTAACATAGCTAATAAGTAGTATGCAGAATAAATCGGCTACGATAGCTAATTTATCTACAATAAACACATTTATATATAGGCTTACATGAATTAATCGGATGAGCAGATTTTAACTCTCTGCAGGTAAACGTTCTCCAATTTGCATTCACTGGTTCTCATGCTGCTATAGATATGTTAAATTATAAAGAAGATGACAAGTCCTTTTCTTCAGCAGCACTGCAGAAGGAAAGGAGGTTTGTCCAGTCACCAGAGATAGGCACAAGCTGTGCTGCTCAGGGCAAGTCGCTCTGCTTCATTGTGCACCGCTTGCATCAGTGCATGAAAGATGGCATTCTCGGCCTCCGAAGAAAACGCACTGCGCTACTGACTAGAAGCAGGAGATGCAAAAGTCCTTAAGACACAGACAAGCATCTGAGAATCTCTAAGGACAGGCATGAGGAAGCAGAAAGTGAATTTTCCTCCTTGTTTCATTCCTTAAAAATTTTGTGATCACTGATATTTCATGTTCTTCCCTTACTAAAGGACAAAAGCACAGGCTGAGGGGCTGCAGCAGGGAGAGTTTCCTTCTTGAACCAGACTACAGGAAGCCTAGAACATCGCACAGAAACCACAATAATCATCACAGATGCCTCAAAACACTTCTGTATAAAACTAAGGAGAATAATTTTTTAAGACAACAAGTCCTTCCAGTCCTCCGAAGAGTCTAGTGTTCAAAATGCATATTCTGCCATTATAGTGAATGAGCACTTGAGTGCCCTTACTTCAGTATTCAAGATGCTATCTTTGCTGGTATTTTTCTCTTTTCTCTTCCTTTCTAAAGAGGAATTCTAGTTAACGATATGTCATGTTATATCAGTGTCTATGGCAGACTATACCATGTACACAGTGTGCTGTATATGAGCTGCAGGGTGCAATTCCACCTCAAAACAACCCTTGAGAGCACTATGTCCTGCAGCTGTCACTCAGCAGCACGTATACCACCTTGCAGAGAGATGATTAAGTCTCTGCCTACCAGAGGCAGGGTCCAGCCCCAGATGACAGCAAATTAAAAAGGCAGAGCACTGTCTAGAGGCACCATAGTGACTTAGATACCTCTTGAAGATTTACACAAGCAAGAATAACTTGTTTATTGGACAGCTGGGAAGGTGTAGAAGATTTCAAAGGGCTAACCTGTGCCTGCTTTCCAGAAGACAGCTCTGTTTCACAGCTGAAAAGCATACGTGGGCTGCCAGAGATAACCAGCTTAGCATGGAAGCCAGGCTAAATAAATGGTTCATGAATGTCACGTCATGCTCATGTGAATTCACTGTAGCTACATGGTTTATCTGCTGTACCATTTAGTATCATAGTCCCTGCATGGTAAATAATTTACTGTCCTCTTTTCAAAGAGGACTTCCTATAATACAGAACACATGGAAGATCATCATGACTGACAAAAAAATCTAGCTTGTGAAAGAGTTCCTGCACTTCTTGACTATGAATAAGTTATGTCCTGTTCATGGGAACTTAGTGTAACTACAATATTTAACTGTCACAGTATTCAGTATCATCTTGCCTGCACAGTAAATAATTTATCTGTTTATTTCCACAGGGGACATCATATGAACAAACCTGAATGGCAGTTGGTTACATGTGTAGTATGTATAGCCCAAGAAAGGATTTGCAACAGCCATGTGATAAGAGTTCTGGTTACTGCTGCTGCGGCAGAACAGCTGAGAAGCGAACACGCTGTCTATTGATAAGCTTTCTTTAGGGTAGCATCCATAAATAGATGTGCGCTGTGATGGCACATCAGCCAGCTTCAGTGCCTTACCAGGTCAATGGCTCTTCTTAGTGTTCCAGATGAGCCTGTTAAGGAGGGAGTAGCAAGTCCTCACTAAGGGTAAAATTTGGACATACTGTATTCATCTTTCACAGTCACTTAAGGCTCCTCAAGGGAACGTTAAAAAGTCATTCAGATGTCTCTATGGCATTAGAAAATTTAATTTTTTTTTTCTAGATTAGTAAAATATCAGCTAAGTAAACTTTTCCCCCTCAATAATTTTCACGCATACTAACTCTTTGTGGTATTTCTGTCTTAACAGAACTCCTCGAGTTAGGAAACTGAACTGTCAGGCAAAATGTCTCATGATCACCAAGAATCAAATATTTCTGATGAGTAACTGCAATTTTACCAGGACTGTCCCCAAGCCCTTCAGGTTCTTGGGGTTTCCAGCTCCTAAAACAAGCAGCAGATCCTAAACAAGCAGCAACCGTCTCTGACGTGATTATATTTCCTCACTCCTCAAGGCGTCCACGAGTTTGAACTAGTATTTTTAAACCACTTTGAGTGAAAGATTATAGCTGCAGCTTACAGATTTGCCTGCTACTCCTTTTCCACATTTTTGTGCACCATTTTTGCTGTGTGTCTGTCACCATGCCGTGTTGGCTTGGTTACTAGATAAGCAAATTAATCTAATTTCTAAACTTTATACATTTTTATTCATTATGGAACATCACACAAAAATGCACAGTTGAATTAGCAGGTTATTAATGTGCACTAACTGTCGATTTGTCACCAATGTAACGCAACTCTCTTGAACTTCTACAGGAACTCACAACATTCACCATTTTGCATAGCCTTTGAATGTACTGGGTTTGTTTTTAAAACATTAATTTGGACTGTGAATTCAATGAGATCTACTTTCTTCTCACAGCAATTATTCAATTCAACTGAATTCAATTAAGCTACAACTGTTTATGCCAGAGTAATTAGGATGAGAGTCTAGCCTGATAAGATGCAACATGACTTTAAGATGTAGTGCTTAGGCTGCACTGTAAAATACGGTTACATCATGAGATACAGGTAGCACTGCTTTCCCAGGCTGCCAGTCTTACCAACCCTGAACAAACAGCCAAGAAAAAAAGAATACAATTGTTTGGAGACTTCAGAATTCCTTACTGACCTCCATAATCACCAAAACTGTTTTTTATACTGGAATGGAAATTAATGATCCCGCCAAGTTTATTTTATTGACATTCTACACTTAAACGCAATCTGTGGGTCCCCACTGGCTTGGAAAATTCTGGTGGGTTTTTAATGGAAGTAGGCTCAGTTTATATTAAATCTATGAAGACATATGTCACTACATGCACTTGGGAAGACATTTTGTTGAATATGTTATTATTTCAGAACTGTATCGTGAAAGTTTTGCCTTACAACAAAATGAATTACACTTAGGATAACTAAAGCTGTGCAGTTTGCAAAGAACATGGGTTCCTTTTGTTGCATGAGCAATAACTTACTCCTGGAACCTGGGCATGAGTCTGCCCAGAGGTGCTAATCAAAATGGATACTGTGCAAAAGTTATGCCAGAGTGCCACAGGAAGAAAATTATACTTCTAGAAGCAGCTTGGCATAGAAGAATAAGAAGTAGAGCAAAGTGATACTTTTTCCTTCAGTTTTGATGTTTGCCTGGTGAGGTAATTTGAAATGTTTTGTTCCACCTGAAATGGAACATTAAGTTTTCATTCCTTATCGGATCTTTTCTTGCCTTTCATTTAAATGCTTCTCTAAAGAATGATAAAAATTCATTTTATTTGTATAGTCTCAGTCCCTACCCCTGCTTACATATGTTTTCCCAAAGAATCTGCTCATCAAATCTAAACTAAACATGGAGACAGCTTTGGTTATGCAAAAATGTTTTTTTCTGACCCTTATTTTAAGGGAAATCTACTGTCTAGGGAGAAAAAAAAAAAGTCATCTACTATGAATCCCTTAATATACTTGTACAGATTATAATGATCAGGTATTAGTTGTGGCACCAATTTGTCGCATCATAGGTAGGTGAGCAGGGATAAGCACTCATTATTGGGCAGTTGGATTATTTTTTTAAAACCCAAACAGGCAAAAAGGGAGACTCCATCACAAAAATCTTACAGTCTGATAAACACAATGAACACAAGGAAAAAGGATTATTTTATATGGGGAACTGATCTCAGTGAACCCGGACACTGCAGAGGGCAAGATCTCCACTGTGCAGCCAGAAATTCCCCAAGATCCAGCTAAGTATTTAAGCCAAGTCTGTCTCTTTGGTGTGGTCTACACAGCAACTTTGTATGTAAGTTTAGATCATACAGTTTATAGGTTTTGGTGGCAGTAAACCATTTTCTCTTAGATTCACCTCCAAAGGAAAAATTAAATAACTTATTTTTGGCATTCCTCCTTTCCAATACAGTGTTAAAAAGAAATATTGATGTTGATACCAGGGTTTAGCCCAGTTTCCTTAATGTTTTGGTGAGCTTTTCCCATGAGCCTCTCAATTTTCCCTGCTTTGCCCTCTCCCTGGAGAAATTCTTCAAATAACTCAGGGCAGAAAAGCAAAAAAAAAAACCCAGAAACCCGCAAACTGTAAAATGGTGCTTCACAAACTAGCGGTTTGTTGTAACTGTGTAGCTCTGAAAAAAAAAAAACATTCCAATAGCTGCTTATTGTTACCTCAGAGCTTGCAAAGAAACGAGCTCTTGTCCAACATATTTCCCATTCAAAGCATTTTGCAAGTATTAGCTAAACAACCTTTATAATGTGCCCACAGGATAAGTAATAAATGGTCTTTACAGACAGAGGTAGGAGACAGGATGTATCTGACTTGCCAAGGGCCACTAGGAAAACAAGCTTCAAAAACCAACATACACTCTGAATTTCCCATTTCCATTCACCAGAAGCCCATTAGTTATTTATTTAGACTTACAAAAAAGATTCATCTCTCTTTCGTGGGTTAGCAGGAGTTAAGGTATGACAATCAAGACACACAGACCATCCCTCACTTGTCTTTTGGTAACACAATTCTCACTAAGACATCCTATTCCTGGCCCACGCAGGGTGGTCGCATCCCTGCTCAGCCTGCTGAAACCAGCCAGCCTGGCCTGGGCACAAACACTCAAACCTGGGTGAGATATCACCTGATGGCTCAGCACAGTTTTATGATAGACCACGGTTGTAGCGTTAACAAAGTGCAGAGGGACACGTGAATCCAACCACTTCGGAGTATTTTTTGGTGTGTTTATTTTAGCCCTGAATTACGCAAAGCCTGCATCACAGCCCAGATGCCTTTGGGAGTCAGCAGTCAGGTTAAGAGGCTGAGCTTGCAGGCGAATCGTGCTAGTCTTTGGAGAAGCAATTACTCTGCATTGACAGACACAAATTTTAAATTATGGGTGTTGAAATTATTGCACAATCCCTATTGTGTTTCTGGCAGTTCCATACTGTCTCATTGAGAAATTTGAATTTATACAAAATACAGAAATAAAAAGGTGACAAAGACTGCACATTTTCCCTCTCAAAATATAAATTATTCAGTAATACTAAAACCACATGAGCAGCAGCCAGGGTTCCCACAATTCTGTGGCATCCTGGTCTCTGGCAGTTTCCATTGAATTCAGTGACAAGACTAAAAAGTCTTCCTACCAGTTAGCTGCCTTTTTTTTGGCTTTTTTTTTTTTTTGTGTGAGATGGTTGTTGCTTTAATAAAAAAGTAACAAATATAACAGTCAAGCAAATGTGAAAAGCTAACAGCAAAAATAGCAGGCATCGGCACAGAACGCATTAAGAATGAAAAAAAAAATCAATTTTTTTGTCTTACAACAGTGTGTCTTGGGAACACTAATAATAGGTGCCTCGTTTCTCTCTGAGAATGACTTCTTCCCTTCATCGCACATGACCTGATGCGGGACTTGTCTAACTGTGATATCTAGATGCAAAGCAAGTGAGAAAAGGAACCTTTGTCTGCTATTTGAAAAGCAGGAATTCTGACTGGAGAGGGGATGATTAAAATGCTCCGTGTGGCAACAGTAGACGAGTGACTGTCTCCCTGACAACAATGATAATGCTCATATGAATAAAATTCTGTGTTTACATAAAAGTCTAGAGGTTCAGGTCCCAGAAATGTCAAAAGCAGCTGAGCCTGGCATATCATATAATATTGTTATTGATTTCTTAATTATCAGGCTTGAAACACGTCAGGCATGAAACAGTTTATTTATAGTTGAGTTTTCTCTTTTTCTGTTCCTATCTCAGAGAAATACAACATTTCTAGAACCGTGGCTCTAACAGCATCATTTTTTCTAGTGTGTGCTGTTAAATTCAGTCTGATACATTTATTGCTTTACAATTTCTAAACTGATTCATTATATTAAGGAAGAACATTATTTGGTTTTCTTTATTGCCACAAGGCATATTTATATCAATTAATTGCATTAGATGTTCACATAATTTCCCCTCATTTCTCAAAAAAACATACAAAGTTAATGTTGTGTAACTTTGGAGAAATGATGCCATTAAGCCCTTTTGGAGAACTCCGACGGGAAAGGTGCTTAATTTCTGCGGAAATATGGGTTTAGGCTGCAGAGCCAATTGCTTTTTTCAAACTTTAAATCAAACAGCATGCATCCGTAGCTTCATTATGGCAAAGAAAGTATGTGCTTGTGAACTATAATCAATAGATAAGTGCCAGTTCCCCAAACTAAAATATATCTATTTCAGGTAAACTGCAATTTGGAGGCTTCCCAGGCTGCATGGCCTCAGTCTTTGCATCTGCTGTGCGTGTTCTGAGGACCATGAGATTATCCGGTATTTCGGGGTGAGTGCACGGGCTGCCCCATTGCAGTGGGCAGCCTGCTAAATCCTGGATGTCAGGTTGTCCTGCTAAGCAAAGATGTCAAACAGCAGCTGAAGCAAGGTCTCCCATTTCTTCCAAAACTAGCCTAACTGCTGGGGAGAGTCAGGCTCTCTTTACAGCTCGGCTCTTACGTCCCAGTAGTTTTTATACAAATCAGGAACATAACAATGCACAAAACATTTTTTCCCCCTAAGTCTCCCCAAATGCTGTACTCACAAGATGTAAGTCAAATGCTGTGCCACGACTCCACCAGAACCAAGCTAGATTGGGGGACTATCTCTTAATCCCACTACTTTGGCGGTTCCTGCTCCCATCCCTACCTTTGCCAGTTTAACTGCAGTGGTAAGAACCATGATACCCAACTCATGTAGTGAAACAAGCAGAAGATCTTACTGTACTGT
Source organism: Numenius arquata (assembly GCF_964106895.1). Lineage (NCBI taxonomy): Eukaryota > Metazoa > Chordata > Aves > Charadriiformes > Scolopacidae > Numenius > Numenius arquata. The sequence continues at coordinate 14,451,152 of NC_133585.1, read as the reverse complement.
GGAGTTATAATTGCATTTTCACCAGCCTAGCTTTTAGGAGCATGCCCACGGCAAGACAAGCAGCCGTGGGTCGCTGGCGTGGCTGCACTTGCAGCAGGCAGGGTGCTGCTGGCACAGCGCACAGCCACGAGGCTGCTCCCAGCGCTGGCCAGGCCCTCATGGTTTCCGAGAGCTCAGCACAGGAGCACGACACAGGGCAGCCCTCGGGGCACCACACTGAGCACGGGACAGCATCGAGATGTGCAGAGCTCCACAGAAAAAGTTCTCCATCTTTGTCTAGGCAAGGTGGGTGTAAACTAGGTTTACCTCCTGACATGATTTACACCAAGCTACCCCAATCTTTTTCCTTGCTTTTACAAATCAGACGCCAGCAAACTGTTCCCAGAGGCCAGCACGAAATCACATATAATTTTCTTTCATCTGCAATGGCATTTGTTATATACACACAAATACAGGAGCTGAGGTAGAAGCAGGCTGACCCAAGATCACGTTCAGAAGTATTTCCCATACAGGCACTCGTGCCACCAAAACAGCAAATCACCTCGGAGGGCAGGTTGGTCCTTGCCAGCTGCAAGGGCTGGCTGCATAGCAGTGCTGGGGGCTCGCAGGGAAGCCACTGCCAGATGCCCACTGCAGCCCAAACCTCTCCTCCGAGCCTTGCATCCAGGCAAGTTCGCCTTTACAAAGAAGTTCCTGCATCTCCAGTCCTGCAGTGACTGAAGACAAATGAGAAGGGAATTATTCATATGGCGTCGACTGTCATTTTAATAGGCTACTTATCACACCATTGCTACTCATGTCTGCTACAGTAGCACTCAGGTGCATAACTGCTCTGAGCACTGGACTAACACAGGGAAACGCAATTCCCTGTGCGCTAATTGCCTTTCACAAATTATGGTGTATTTTCCTTCAGTTATAGGGTGGGGGGAAAAAACGCACCTGTAAAGACATTGCTCAATTTTCAGATACAGCTTTGATAGCAAAAGAAAAGTAATTAACAGTGTGGTCCCTGACAACCTGACAATAATCTTTGGAGAGGTGTACTTCGAATACTCCCTTTCAGAGTATCTATTCAGAATACACTAGTTTAATTTCCAGGGGACGACTAGAAGATAGCAAGCCAAATAGTTCTGCTTCCTCTGTTATGGAGAGGCACTCCAATTAAAAAAGAACTTGAAGTAAGACTAATAAAATCATACTTTAAAGTAAATGAAGTTCACTTTTGAAATACTTGCTAGAAACAACAGTAATATGTATTAATTGAATGAAATTAAGTTAAAACTTACTGTAGTGTAAAAGACAGTATCAAAAGATAACTATAGCATATGCTTGCTTGTGTAGCTGATTTTTTCAGTTGATTTTAGCTTAACTACTACAGCTTTTCAATCTGTGCATAACTAGGCTTTACACTGAGGCTTTGGCAATGCTTCAGTCCAACTTGCTATAGAACACTCTTTCCCAAAAAGCTGGAAATGGGGACCATGATGCTTTTGACGTTCAGCTCTTCTACCTTTGGGCTGCAAATTGCAACATCACGTCCTAGTCCTCTGGCCTCCCTAACCAGGAAGCAGAGAGGGGGATCATCTCATTGGGATGCACAGTCAAGACAAAGTCAAAGCAAATGCTTCAGACTGCGATTTCTTGGTATACAGGCACTTACGAAGTAATTCTGAAAGCTGAATTAATTCATTATAACCATCTGTTCCCAGATAATTCACAATAAACAGGGGAAAAAAAAAGCCTAACGGGTTGTTTACTATGAATTGTTTGCCAGGTTGTGGGCACGGTCACAGCAGCCCTTATGTGTTTGCCTGCTTCAAGCGCCTTGTGAAAGGCAGCCAAGGCTGTGAAGTCGGCGGGGATGGATGCTCTATTGCCGAATTCACAGCGAAGGGCTACCGTAAGTACAGCCAGTGGAAATTTTCCCACGTATTTCAAAGAGTGGCAAGGATGTTATTCAGTGTGAACCGTGACACAACCAAAAGCTGTACATGCAAACCTATTAATGCTAAGTAGATTGGTCCCTTGACCATAAAAGGTTCTTCAATAAGCAATGAATGCTTTTCAAACACACAAAACCTGCTGCACCTACTGTTCTTTAAAAGCAAAAAAAAAGGCTCCGAGTTTTCCTAAACAAGGAATAGCCATCGAGTTTTATCCCATTATGCCCTTTGTTCCACGGCTGATAAACACTTCATTTAAAACTTATTATTTGCCCAAATTAATTTTTTTTTGTGATTTTATTTCTAGTTCAGATTTGTGACTACTTTATACTTAGTTTTCTTCATGACAGCTTTTTATTTCAACTAAAATAGTCTTCCATGGTGTTTCTTTCTGATTCATCTAATTGAAAGTGATCACAGATCCTCTTGCTTTTTCCTAGATTGAACAAATAAAGCCTTTCTGGTCTTCTCCCATATGATACTCTCCATATTTGTCATTACCTCATGTGTGATCCAGTTTCACATCCTCTCTTCACGTACATGAGCAATGAGGGCACCATATATTTTTCCTGGATAAATCTTGGGAGTTATTTGTATAAGGACATTATTAGAGTCATAGCTTTCAAAATACCTTAAATAATACTCTTCAGTGCTTCCATCTGTGGGACGGGTGTGGAACGGGTGTTCAGAAGAGCACAAGCTGTAGGTCTCAGGATTTACTCCTAAAGCGAGTCATGTGGCACTGTGAGGAATACACCTACCCATGCCAGTCACAGCTGGGAGGGGGTGTTTTAAAAGCATCAAACCTCAACGCAACCTTCTACAGGCTCTCTTTTCCCAGTATGTCTCCTAATTATATATTATTGTTTGTTTGGAAAGTGCAGGGATAAAACTATGGAAAAAATAAAACCAAGACTTGTAGAAGTGGGGACATGATTTTCATGGTAATACAGTAAAGATTTCCTTTAAGTCTAACAATGCATAGGCTATTATTGCACTGCACATCTATTACAGCTGTATTTTGTAAAATTGAACTATTCTTGCACCTACATTTTATAATTTAAACTGGGTGTTTTGTGTCTATTCCTACTAGCAGCTAATGAGACCTATCAGGCAGACATCCCATTAATTTTGGTGCATTCAGCTGGAGTTTTTCTATAAGACCAAACATGGCATTTTAAAAATGTTTTATTTTGGTAGGGAGGGGTTTACTCAGTCTCATTTGTCTTACTATTGGATGCAGGTTTTGAGCTTTGGTAAAAGACCATCTTTTTTTTGAGCAAAACAGCAAACGTCATTTCAGGGAACTAAATGTCTCTGTTAGAGACTATGAAGACACCATAACCAAAAATTTGGATTGGATCTACATCTTTCTACATTCTTTTGCATTTCTCATGAGCACCATATTTCGAGACTGTCTAAATATGTCTAGGCAACAAGGATGAAAGTGAAAGATAAGACAGTGGAAGATCAGCCTTTCATCACCACTAACATTCAATTTCCAAACACTCTTGGTTAAAACTGCTCTGTTCAAATCAGGTTTTTGCAGAGTGACAAAGAATTGCTTTATTTTCTCTGCTCCAGTGAACAGGCCTGTGTTAATTTATCTGGAATAAACATGCATACAGCCCACATTGTCCTCCGCTAACGTTGTTTACAGTTGTTGGCCCTGTCCAGTGTGTTGTAGATGCAGACTGTTACAAATGTATGGAGTGTTAGAAAGGACTATCTTTGCTAGCAGCATGAAGTAGCTATCACTCTTTGTCTCCCTGCTATTTTCATTAGGTCTTATTCATGTGCCCCTGAGAGTGAGAGAGTCAAAGTCATCTGCCCGCTGGTTATTATGCTGTTGCACAAAGGGGTTCTTCAGCCTAGAACAGGAGACTGAAAACAAGTCTGTTGATAAATTATTGTGACCCATCCTGTTCCTATTTAGAATCACTGCAGCTGTCTGAAGCTGAAGTTAACACCCCCATCTGAACATACACAGGGTGTTTTCACACCCATAAACAGAACAAAAGCTCCATGCAGGGAGATCACTTTTCAAGAAATTCAGGCAAGTCCTAAGCGATCTCACATAGCTTCTTCAAGTATTGAAACCTTCTTTCAACCACATTTAAAATAGTACTACATATTGGGCGCAGTTTCTCCCCCCAGGTTGGTATCACAAAGCTGAATATAACATTGGGTTCAAGTTTTTACGTTAACAGAAGACTATGTCAGTACAGAAAACTACTTTAGCTAATTGTAGTCAATGAGAGGACGCTGCTAATCAGTATATCTCCTGTCTCACGGACTTCTCCTGAATGCCACAAAACCCAAAATTACTGTACCAATACATGCACAAAATTTCCTATGCTCTGGAATAAAAATATATTCACCTTCACATGTCTACTGAGGACAACAGGAAATCAGTAGCTTCCTGGTTAACTGAAAATGAGTATCTACTGCAGTTATTAATATTTGTTAGAAACAAAATACATAACACCTACCAAACGGAAATGAAATCTTTCTGCTGTCCTTGGAGCAGCTATCACAGAGTAACTGACTGTACATTAGAAACTACATTGACTTTCAAAGCCATATTTGCTTCTGATATATATCTTTCCTGTCTGACATGATTCAAAATGTTTTATCACATGCAAATCACTACATGGAGGAAAGCAAAATCAAATACGCAGCACAACGTCAATGGTAACTAGTCAGTCAGCTATATGCAGAAAAGCATTAGGAGTCATCTTGAACTGAAAAGGAGTTTGCAAAGCAATGCTGATGAACAGGAGGCAGATTTCATGGGATGCATTAATAAGGCAGGCAATTACTCCTTTCTCTTCAGTGTTGGTAAGGCCTCAGTTGGAATAATGAGTATGGTCCGGGGCCTGACACTGAATTTTTTGCTTTGGAGGCTGGAGGAATCTTTGTGGAAGGCTTTAAGATGAGGCTATACAAATATTTCTCAGGGGTGAAGTAGATGAACTTGGTCTTGTCTTAGAGTTGGACTGAAGACTCTCCAGAGGTCCCTCCCAGTCCTATATAATACTACTTACACGTGTGAATATCAAGGTTAGTGCTCCTGGTTAAAAATAAAACAATTGTAAAAGAGAATGCCAAAATTAAACCAGAAAGATACTGCTGCACTAAGGGACTTTTGTGCATTGACATAACGCTTGTATTAATGACTGCTGCATTAAGCCTTTTCCCAAAGATTTGTATTTTACAACAGATAAATGGCCCAAACATGCTTAAGTGTTCTTAGATTTTGAGATCAAAAACCTGTCTCCTCAATGCAACCTCCATCTAATGATGCAGATAATTTTCCAGAACGTAATTAGGAGATGACAGCCACATCCTCCCTGAAAACAAAGGACTTTCAGAGGAAAAGACTGAACATCTTGCTCATCCCACTGGTGTTTTATCTCTACACTAAGCGCCCTTCTCTTTGGAGCTAATTGCAAAGAAGCAGTTTTGGCAGAAATGGATGCTGTCTCCACCCTGGGAGAGAATGATTTCTACAGGAGTTAATGTGCTAGTACAGAGCAAGTCTGCCAGCATACCCAGAAATGGGGGCTGACAGCTCTGTGTCCCAGGGAGCGCACAGCCTCATGCAAGCAGGTCTGCCGCTAGCTTTTCTGCGTCCTAGGTGAGCCCCCAGCCGCCCCCAGCTTGCCCTGCTCTGATCACACTGCAGCGCTGAGCAGAAACCAGGCTGAAAGCACCTCTGCTGATCAGACACTGATACTGGAGCAGCTGCAAATGATGAAGATGATTCATTGTTTGCCTTCAGGTTTTTACAGATGCAGCTCCAGCTTTCAGCCAGGGCAGTACAGGCGCAAACCAAGCCCTGATGTTGTCTAAATGTACCCTCCCCTGCAAGGACCTCAGCCTGATTCAATTAACAGGTGTAGGACACATTGAGTCTAATTCCCTCCTGCAGATTTATCATCCAGCTCCTCATAAACAAGCTCCCCTTTAACGTGGCATTAAGTCAGCTGCCACACAGTCAGACCTGGAGTTATAGACCACGAGCACTGGCAAGTCATTTATTTTTCACATTTACCTACATGTGGGTTTTGGGCTATCAGGTACCAAACAGCATAAGGACTATGCAGTTATTCAAACCTGTTAACAGGAAATAATTTCAGTGAGTAGTTTACTAATTACCTACAGAGGAGGGAGTAGTCTAAGAAATTTTACAGGCTAAGTACTTTGCCTTTGGGAACTCTTTAACCACCTTTACCTGTCAGCTTTTCCCTGATGCAACATCAACTTCAAATAGAAAATTAAATGCACAGAATGGAGAAAAATACATCTGGATTGAAGCTGTGGTTTACTCCTGGAAAGCGAGTGTGCCTTCCTGGGACAAAGCTTCTTGGCTGTCCCTCCTCCTGCAGGAAGGGCCAAAAGCTGGTAAGAGGCAGGAGGACAAAACAGCTTTCATCTTAGGAGCAAAGTGGTATCAGAAGAATGAATCCTACCAGGCAATATACGTCAGAACCTGTGAACACCCAGCGTAAACCAAATACACAGCATGCCCAGCAACTGGGCAGCAGAGGACAGCGAATGGGCTGGTTTGGAGGAAAGGCAGCTCGCCATTGCCCTCATGTCAGCACCAACAACGTTCCCATTTCTCAGCAGTGAGGCTGCAGAGAGATCAGCCTCCCCATGATCATGCAGCGTGAGTGGCCACAATGTTGGCCGAGGTGCTTCTCAGAAGAGACGAGGTATCCCCAAGGTGCTTTAGAACAGCATTTTGGATTATCTTTGAGATCCCTCCTGCCTCCAGCATCCTTCAAACAAACCACAAGAGTTTCACTTACTCACATCATCTGCCCTGCTTTCCAAGGCTGTGGGCAGGCTGCTCATGTCACAGGGGAACTTGCACAGAGGTCTAAGATCTCCAGCTACGAAATTAATTATAATAAAATTCTACAGGAAGAAAAAAAAGTTAAGTGGAAGGGTTGCTATCCCAGATTTATCAGAGGAGAGGTTTGAACTAAAATAAAAAGAAACTTTCGGATAAAGCAAAAGACGTAACTGGCTCCTAGAAGGTTGGAGTGTCCAGTATGCAGTGACCAGGTGGAAAGGTCTCTACTGATTCTGTTGCATTTACTGCTTAGCTTCTGAAATACTAAAATGCTTTAAGTAGAGCTTTCCTCCAAGTGATAGTCATCCTGCCTACACCACAAAGAAGATTTTGCCTTCTTTACCTGCACCTAACACCCATTTGCTAAGGAAAGGCCTCTGTTTCCTGTATTTCACCTGCAAAGAACTGCAGCAGTGATGGGTGGGACCTGCCCCCCACCATGTTTCCCTGGGGCGGTCCTCTTCATCTGAATCACAAACGAAGATAACATGAAATGTGGTGGATGAAGCCTGAAGGAGGGAAAAAGCTCGGGGAGATGAGGGGTCCTACAGCAGTTTGTACGTATAAAAGTTTGCACCATAGAAATGCCACTGGCTTTTCTTGCCGTCAGTTCTCAGGGCATGGCTGGCCAGGGCAGCTCTGCTGCAGACATTAAAGGATGAGATTTATCACCCCCCCCCCAAGTCCCTTCTCCGGAGAATCAAGGCTGTTTCATAGACATGCTGTATACAGATAGCATTGCCAGCTACCTGTCTGTGCAACCGTACAACCCAAAAATCAAAATGAACTTTTATTATCTACCAGGAAAGATGAAATCCAGCAAGGCTTTTCAAAAATGTTATGCCAAAGTAGATGAGAGGTTTTTTGTTAAAATGGAGCACACATTACCACAGCCCTCCTAGTGCCCACTGAGCAGAAGTGGCCTGAAATATTCTAGGTATTTTTTTCTGAAATCTGCTGTGCTCAGCATGAGAGATTTCTGTTTACAAAGAACCCAAACCCCAGTGTTTTCTATATAAAAGCAACGAAGAGCACAAACTGCAATTCTTCACACCATTTTTGTGGACCTGCAGCTGCTTTGACACTGTTGCTGGAAGGTGTAATTCACAGTCATCCCAGATCAAAAAAAAAAAAAATAAGCCCAAACCTCACAAATCGATACCGCAGTCTTGATGCTCCGCACCTTTCTAGGTATTTCACAGAGATCCCTAGGTGAAACAGCAAAAGAGGGAAACATACAGTTAATACATCCCCCGTGAAGCATAGCCCAGGCTGCAGCTTTGAGGAGTTGTTATGATGATTGTTCACAGCAATAGAGCTCAGCAGAGGCTTTCGTGTTCAGCACACTGCATCATCTCCAGGGAGCTTCCTTTACAACACTTAAAAATGAGAAAACAAGATAACTTTAGACTGCACAGCTGCAGGGTGCAGGAGGAAAGTGATAAAATAACACTGAATTAATCCATTCATTCAAAGGCCACTGAATTGTAATGCATGGATTTAATGAGGTTGGACTCTAAATAGCTAACAAGTTAAAAAAAAAAAGTAAAAAATGTTATTACCCCTTTACACCCCACACCCAGCCCCCTCTGCTAATCTCCCAGGAACAGTTGCAGGCAAGGCTTCCCACATTATGTAGGTCAGCGCCTACTCTAAAATTCATCTGTTTTAGTGAAAATAGAGGGCAGGCACTGGAGAAACGCTCCCTGACCCCAACTCTTCTCAACATAGCTGGAGATTGTTTTGTTCTTTCCTGGCGCTCTGCATTTTGCCCCCTGCAAGGCTGGAGCGCAGCTGCACCACGCAGGTCAGGCTAACACTCATCCTCAAAGCCATGCACAGGCTCTTACAGCCACACTGCAATGCTTTACAGCTGTTAGGATGAACTGGGGACTCACAGTTTAGACATATGCACTGCTAGTATTTTTCATAATTATATGTTATAACTTGAATCAGATAAAAAGAGTAGTACACCATATTTTACTAAAACACTGATATGCAGTTAAGCTTTCAGTTACTGTGAGAACATTAAATGGAGTCAATTTTTAGGCAGTAAAATCCCATTACTGCCACAAACTCCTGGATGCAGGCTGTGATGAACATTGCCTCTTGCCAGGCACGCAGCCGCCACTGGGGACCCACAGAGCCAGAGCCACCTCAGATCCAGCTATTCCTCCCCACCCCCAGGAATGCTCCTCCTCGCCTGCCTGAGCAGGAAGCATCTGTTCCCACAAAAAACCCACGTGTTCTCCCTCCCTGAGGAAAAGGAGGACCATCATGGGTGACAAAAAAGTGATAAGGCATTTAAAGCATGAGGCACTCATATTTCAGGCAGGTCAACCTGGGATAAGAACACAAACAAGACAGAAGTGGGGGAGGAAACCTGATTTTTTGCACAAAATATTTGGTAATATCATGCTTTAAATCACAGACGGGTATCGCAGGAACACTAAGGTTATTGCATCAGTATGAATGCACAGCGGTTGCACAGGGTGGAGATAGGGACTCTTCATCTTATTTTCAAGATCTTCATCTTGCATTATATCCCTGCACTGCTGAGTCCGAGCCAGAGCCCACAGCTCACCACAATGCACTCATGCAGTGCTGGCACCAGCTACTCTTGAGCAACGCTCCAATAGCATTTTCTGCAGGGGCAGCTACAGCAGCATTCAGTGTTCTGGACAGATTTCTGAGTAATTGAAATTCCCCTAGCTTTTCAAATAGATCATTTAGTCTTCATTTTTGTCTTGTACAGACTTATAAAGGTAGCTGTTTTCATCTTGAGCACAGTGACTTTCACACAAAGTGAAGTACCTATAATCTGCTGACATGAAAAGTGTTTATATAAACAGATGATTCCATACATACAGTGAGTTTATTTACATAAGAATTGGTATTGTTCTATATTTCATGATAAGATAATTTCCTTTACTGGCATATGATTCTCTCTGTGCCAGGATAAATTTGCAGTGAGAAAAGGGCGCACACCACAGCGGAATCAGTTCGACCCAGCTGACCCCCAGCATAATTTACGGAATGGCAGTGGTCCTGAATTTTGGAAAATTCTGCAAGCTGGGCACTGGTTATAAATTCTCCAGTGCCACATTGACATACACCCACATACTCGGTACAGCACTCTGCCTCACACCACCCTCGCGAAAGGGCTTGAGGGGACAGAGACTACCCCCTCCCAGGGCAGCTCTCCAGCTACCTTGCAAATCACTCCCGCCAGAGGAGCCTCCTAGTCTTGGCGCTCGTGCTTTTAAAAATTTGTAATGCCACCAAAGTCTCCAACTAGAGCCTCTGCCATAGGTCAGGTGCTCACAGGGTTTTAGCACGAAGGACTGAGTCCTTAGGCTAGGCTGGATTTCAAACACCAGGTAATATCCCACAACAGAAAGTGCCTCACACACAAACACACAGAACAACTTGCTTCAAACTTTGTCACTGGCTGGAGCAAAACACTGCCTGGTTGGGAAACACAGACCATCTCACTGAAGCAACCTCATGTTTTTCATCCCAGATGCGTATCTTTCCAATAATTTGTCACTTGTATAATCTACTGCCCTAAAAAAGATTATTTATAATCCCCAGGGACATTTCATGATGGGAAATCCCAGGGAGCAGGCAAGGACACAGGTTGGGGAAACCAGAGGTGTGGACAGGCTGCTAGTGACCTGAATTATCTGAGATACCATAGTCCTGGGTGACAACATAAAATCCTAAAACCATGTTGAAGGGATACACTAAAAATAGCCAGATCAATAGAAACTACATAGGATATTTCTGCCATGAACGGAACAAAACTGAGTAAGTTTACCAAGTCTGGAACTGAAGGTAACTCCGATTTGGGTTTTGAAAATCGGAAGTTCCTCATTTTCATAAATTTAATCCTAGTTCAGCTGGCTGAGGTATTTCTGCTAGTATAGTTTGAGTGTACCAGGCTTTCAGTATGTGCACCCAAGACATCTTTACAGTCTTAGCTGCACCTTCGCACAGCACATTGCCCAAGCGCTGCACTGGCAGTGGAAACAACCCATACCATAACGGCAGCCCCCCTCTGGTTTCTAAATATAGTTCAACTCTCTTGGAGACTTAAGACATTTTTGGATCTTTCCTACAGTGGTTAACATCACTTCACTGCAGAGTACTTTAAAATATATATATATACACACAGAGGTAAACACACTCAGCGTAGGTACATCTCTGGCTCCATTAAAAAGATGTGGCCACCGGGCTGTGAAGAGCAAAATTAATTCTGCATGAAAAAGCTCTTATTTGTGTGGTTTTGGTGACAAACCCTCTCAGATAGATGGGGAAAGGTGTTATTAACGCTGTGTTATTCCAACGTCATCACACCCATATCCCAAACAACTTTTCTCTCTACTCCCCCATAGCCTTCTCCTGTCCCAGGAGGTGCAGATGCTGCCACCAATGCAGCTTTACAAATCCTGAAAGCCAACCTCACAAACCCAGGGTTTATCCAGATGAAAGAAAGCAAAAAAACTGCTGTAAAATCCATTGCACAACATGTCTATGGTACGGAGAGCACGGACCCAAGAGCGATGGAGGGAAACCAGATGGAGCATACTGAACACAACTACCCCCTGTGTGTGACGACGAGGCTGTGGAGAGGCCCGAGAAGCTGCTCTTGTGCCCAGCAGGCACGCAGAGCACACAGACCATGGCAAAACCAGTAAACTCAGCTACGCCCAGGGACATTGCTGGGTACCATACCTCTGCCACCAACACCTCTAAATCATCAGGATTGATTTATTACTTTTTTTAAACAATTAAGAGTTTAGGTTCTCCCCAACTGGGATTTACCATGGTTTGTGTTCACATGCTACAGTTTGGCAAGACCAGTGAAACACAGAAAAAGGGGAATCAGTGTTTAACTCAACTAACGCTCACTTCCAGAGTGCAGTTATTAATGACAAGTAATATTGCTGCTGGGGTTGTGTTTGTTTTTAAATGGAGCATGGTTTATACTTCCTAGCAGCAGGCAGGATTTCTGCTAAGCACTATATTCACACCAAAATTAGAGTAATTTACTTGAAAGCACACACAGGTTATCTCAAATCTACATCTATTTGGTGTTCCATTCAGAAGGTGCATATTTATCCCACTACTTCTGTGTAAATCTCTTTAAATGAGCTGTTTCAAGAAAGCCTAAAGTTTCATTTCGATATTGTCTGCAGGCTAATCAAAATAACAGAAACACCAGTTTTACTAAGGAAAGAAAGAGACAAGAGATGGAGAGAGCAGTTGAACACAATTTACAGAAAACAAAGATGGTCTTGTCTTGTACAGTATTGTACAGTGGTTAGCGCTGTCTTCATCTTGAACCATTCAATCTCTTCCCAGCGCTTTCTCCTCTTTAGTATCTCCTTCTATCTATTTTCATTTACAGACAGAAAAGCCCTGGCTGAGACACAAGCAACTTGTAGCCTCCAGGTAATGCAACCGGCTGTAGTATACTGTCTGATGGAGCAGAGAAGGCTTCTTTGTCCTAAGGGGGTTAGGTTTTGTTTTTAGAATGTCTCATATGCTAATAATAGATTAAAGGAATAACCATGGGCTTGTCAGCATGCGGTCATGTAATCCATTACTGAATGACCATGTTGCTCAGAGGAACATACTGTTTTCCCCAGTGGTGAAATTTTGAGGAGTTTCCCGAATTCTCCATTTCTTGAGGCCGTTTGGGCTCATGGCTCTGCGCAGTAGAGGAACTGGAAGATTCACTCTCAAGATGACCGGAGGAGATTATCAAGCTGCTCCTTGGCAGCAGCAGAGCAGCACATCCTGCACCTTGCGGCTCTGCGAAGGGGAACTGGCCCTGCTGTCCATAATCGGCAGCGCAGAGAAGCTGCTTTTTACAGCAAGACTGCTTCTTCCTTTGTACTTCTGCCCAAGCTGCTGCCAGCAGATATTGGCAAGGATTTCAATAGCTGTTTTGAATCAGTGCCTGGCGAAGGCACAGGCAGGTTTGAGCCTGAACATCCTCTATGGAGCTGCACTGCGATTTCGGCATGTTCCTGGTCCAGCCTGGCTCACAGCCAGAGCTGCACTTTCCCATGTGTAAGAGATAAGATAAGGGAGCCTGAAGAGTGCATATGCAGTATGTGTATTCCCTGCCTATTGCTGTCACCATAGGGACCCCCTTGTGCCCCTTTCACTGTTCCCACCATTGTGTCCAGAATTGTCCATATTTGCTTCTGCTCTGCATCACACTGTCCTGCAGCTGTGCAATGTTCACTGGAAAACAAGACTGAAATGCAAACCAACAGCCTGTATTTCCCTTTCAGACTGGGACTCCATTTTCCTCAGACCCCGAGGAGGACTGCTTTGCAGCAGATTGCTCTACCTTGGAGGAGCCAAGGCCAGGTTAATAGCATCATTGCTGCAGCTGAGAAGTGTCACTGGCAGTTAGAAAAAGCAAGAATTTTCACACCCTGAGCAAAGAGTTTCCTCCTGAAGAAGTCCCTGTGGTTTGCTGCCCTCTCACAAAAGGAAATGTGCCTTTAAATTGTGCTGGCTGTGGGAGGCAGGGGGTGGGGAGTTGGCAGCATCTGAGTCCCAGCTCCTTCCTGTCCCAGAAGGAAACACCTCATTTGCTGCTTCTTCCCACTGACACATACCACGGAGAGAGGGGTGCAGGTAGGAAGAAGGTGAAAAATCCTTTCATGTGTCGGCACTAGGGTTTGTTGTGCTTTGACCACAAGAGTGCCACATCCAGGATTTCAGGGCTGCCCCAGCACCCATTTCCCATGATGGGGTGAAAGGATGCAGTCCAGCTCCGTTTTCCTGTGCTGCCGCAGGGCTGCCCCATCTCCCCATCAGATATAGTTCTTTGTGGCCACAGGCAATGGTTTCAATCGAAACAGCGATTGTGACAAATCCAGAGTGAGGGCAAAACTTGCGGCAGCAACAACAGCATTACTCGGTAACAAAAGAGTGGTCAGCCCTTCCTGGCAGCAGCTACTGGGTCTGCACATGAGCTGGGAGGAGACGAGAGGCTCCCTGCTTGAACAGGAAAAAAACAAAGGCAGAAGGAAAGAAAACAAAATGGAAGATTGGAAGAAAAGCAGCAGCAGACTACAAAACCAAATGGGTGGCTGTCTGCATCCATGGGAATTTGTTACTCCCTAAAGCATTTACGGAATGCTTTCCCTAAAGCAGCACATCAAGCGACTGGAACAGAGCCACACAGAGGCAGACCCCAGGCGAGCCCTCTCAGCCCAGGCATGCAGCAGGGACAGGCCCGGGCTGTGTCACGGGAGAGCCCATGGCTCCCCATACAGAAAAAGTGCCCCAGGCACATCTGCCTGCCCAGTGACCCAGGCAGATGTGCACGGCCTTGCTGGGTGACACTGCCTTTTTAAAAAGCTGCAAGACCAACTCTTTGGGGGCACTAGCATTACCTAAAATGTCATGAGACTTCTGACCTTCTAAAATCCCATTTTCCTTCCCTACCTGTCCCATTTTTTTTCATGCAAGGTATAGTCTCAAATGACTGTTTAAAGCCTCAGTTTCTCAAACCACAGGTACATTAATCTAAAAGAGCAATCACTATTAGCTGCCAGATAAATACAAAACAGGACACAGACTGCCACAGTTTCCTTAGCCAGTCAGCTAATGCTGACCTGTCTTTTTCCCCCAAAATGAAGGCCAAGATTAATTACTCGCTTCCCCAGACCTCCTCACCCTGTTCCTCCAGCCCATGTTGAGAGGCAACCTGAGATGTCAGTGCCGGTGGTTCAGACCTCTCAAATTCTTGCAAACCAAAGCGAAATGTTTTCCTTCAAGCTGTCTTTTATATTTGGAATACGTGGCTTTTGTGGTTATTAAATGCTCCCGTGATGTGCTGACATTTAACCATCCCTACAAGCTGTTTAGTTTACATTGCAGACTGTATGCTTTTTAGTACAGCATCATCCCCTAATTCTTTTAATGAATTGTGTGTTTTTTGTAGTGAACTGGACAGTAAATCATACAGGCTTTTTACAATTGGTTTTACAAATGGGCTTTAAGTACAGCACAGGGAGAAAACCACACTATTAAGAAAATAGATAGGTAGTTCAATTACTGCCTGCAATTTTGAGCTGAGCTCCTCCCGTCTATTTTCTTCTGTTTCTCTTTGACTTTCACACTTTGCCAGGGGCTCATGTGCTTGGAGGCTGCATCCTACATGCTTGCCTGGCAAGCACCCCCAGCCCTCACTCCCTCCTGACGCCCATCATCTGTGCAAGTACACACTTTCTCTGCCTGTTTCCCAAAGTGGTCACGGCAAGTATTTCTTATGGTGTTGGAGGCTGCGCAGTCAACTTGAGCCTAGGCTTAGCCAAACAGGACAAACATACAGGAGACACAGCCAGTGGCTGCAGCATTATGGAAACCTGTAAAGAGTCTAGGAAATGCTGGGCCCAGCCCAGCGCATCTGGAGCAATTTCAACTCTTTCCGAGCACAACTCAGTAAAGTTACCCAGAGGATGCAGTGCAAATTAACTGAGCAGCACAGGTACTTTGATGATGCCATAACACTTGTTGCAGATATTTAATACACTTCTGTGTGCAGAGAAATTGCTGAAGCTTTGTATTCCCACTGCAAAGAATCAAGTGGAGCAAGTTCTCAGTTTGCAAACCACCTTACACTGAATCCCCAAGAAATTTTCAGTTTAGTAACAGAGTTAGGACACAGCCCAGCATGTTCATCTGCCTCCACAAGCTGCTCTGCACTGACACCCCACAACCTGGGGTCTGCAGGGGGCGAACCAGGTATGAAAAGAGTAAGTATTTTGATCACGAAAGCAAAGAAATCACAGGACACAGAAAAACCTGCCACAAAATCCTGGCAGCAGCCAATCTGCAACATTTTAGGTTACCTGTGATGCCCAGCACGTGGGCAGGGAAAGAAATCAGAAGTACAGAGTCACTGGGATATTCAGAGGGGGAAGGCCAGATTCCCTCCCAAGAGGGCCCACTTTGGCCCTTGGCAGGCGGAGAGTCATGAGGAGGTGGCAGATTTTGGGAGAGATGAAAATTTGACTGCTTCTCTGGGCTGTGCCACGCAATACCACTGTTGTATCCACCACGCTATAATCGGCCAGATTATAGAGCATCCCTGTTCAGCCTGCAGCTGTGTGTATTACTGATGTAATTGAAAGCCAAGCCAGAGAGAAGACAAAAAAAGAAGACAAGAAAGAAGGAGAGAGAAAACAACACGTTTTAGTTTTGGCCTATGACACTTGGGACATTTTATATCGGAACAAGTGGGCATTTGTCTGGAGTAGGTCTGCAAAGGCACACTAGCAGAGATGCATTTATTATTTATCCAAGCTCTGGGCCTAGAGAAAGCAAAAGGCTTATGTAAATCCCCAGTTGGGATTTCTAGATCCTCACTTAGACATCTGCTGTACCAACTTTGCGTGGAGACAGCCCACTCAGGGAGAGAGAGCAAAAAAGAATTCCTTCATAAGAGAGTAGTTACCATTAAGTGCATGACTTCGAGCTGCTCTTGCATAGCTGAACTGTAATTTTCCCCAAAGTGGGGAGGAGAAGAGCCTTAACCACCTACTGCTGAAAAGGAAACTGGAGGTGTTACCTCTGCTAGTACAAAGCTGTCCAAGGCCAAGCAGCTCAGCTGGTGAGGAGGGAGGACAGCAGGGCTGTCCCAGGAGAGCAGGGGCATCCCTTTCCCTTCCCTCTCACTAAGACAGCATAGTCACACATCCTGCATCCAAAATTAATAGTACAATTAAGTCATCTCAACCTGACTGTTTACACTTTGGTCCCTTGCTTTTATTTTTGGGCATAATCATTCTGTAGGACTGCTTGGTATCAGATCCATAATGCCATGTAGTGATGCACCCCAGGCAATTCCCACAGCCTAAATACTGACCTTCTGTTGATAGTTACCCTGACAAGGCAGAGGTTGGCAAGATGAAGATGCATGTTTTTTGCCCTATATATAATAAGGTTTTGAGAGTAGCAGAATCTCAGAGCTTGGGAACAGTCACATGAAGCATCACAATATTTTGGTGCTTAGCTTTGTAAATGTTAACTCACAGGAATTCAACCATATTTCAATAATTAAAAGGCTTTTGCTAATAGTGTTGACTATGAAAAAGTAGGCAGTCAATTGAAGCTCACATTGTGTATCAAAGGTCAAAGAAGCAAATCATTTTTAATTGAATATGCAAATTGTACAAACTGTCTAGACTTCAAGAAGTTTGAAAGCAAAGGTGTGAGTTTGGTAAGTCATGCCAGAAATCAGATATGATACATCTATACTTTAATTAATTAATTAATTGTAATTAGAGGGTTCTCAAAAGCAACAGGGGGACCATTCCCAACTGCACTGGGAACTGCAGCCTAACCAACAGGGAAATGGCAAGAAACTATAAATTTACACTTGCAGACTGAAGATAACTTGAGCTTTGAAGATACATTGCTGTTTACTACAAATCTAGCCCATTTTCAGTTTTCAGATAGCTTCAGGCACTGCATTTTTGCATTCCTTCTATTTATTTTGTGATTTTTACAATCCTTATGGTTTCCTCTATTACCTCTCCCCACACGTGTAAAAACCCCACAAAACCAAAATCTGACAGACCATGCAAGGGAACAGTGGAACTGACTATACGCAATGTGTTGTGAAATGCAATGAGCTAAATAAACAGAAAAGCAGGTGGTATATTTTCTGAATTTGTTTCATCTACCTTGGGTGTTGCTTGGAACAGCATTTACTAACAACCGTGTGCGTTTGCAGCAGATGGTCCTCCATTAAAAATGAGATCTCAGACGGAGAGCTCTGGGAAGTCCTTGAGGGACTGAAGAAACTGTCAGTCACACGTTTATGCCTCTCCTCGGAATTCAGTCTATAAAGCCAGCTCATGTGAGCCATACTCAAACAAGAAGGATAAGCAATTCCAAGTTATCTCTGTCCTGCCAAGGTACTGATGCTTTACATGGAGTGTGTGGTCTGCAGCTTTTTTTCTTTAACTAACGGTTGTATAAGGACGGTGAGAAGCAACTGAGCTTAAACAGCAAAGCTCAGTGGTGGGTCCTACACCAGCCAAAGAATGGCCATAAATGAATCAAGATAATAGACAAATAGGTTCTTGACAAAGAGCATAAAATACAAGCTAAGACTGTAACAATGACATTTCTATTATATTTCAATTCCCAGGGAAAGCTAGACTGTGATTATGTCTCACCTCTTAGATTTCCCTATGCTGGCTCATGGATGAATTTTTAAAACCTAATTTTGATTCGGTATGTTTGAACCTTGGCTCCATCAGACATGATGGGAAGCTGACAGACATCATCTAACTGCATAAAAGGGCCCTTTATGTTTTAAAGACACAGAGTAATAACACTGTAATAATGGCCTTAAACACTTCCAGGGATGGGGCATCCACAACTTCTCTGGGCAACCTGTTCCAATCTTAGCTTGTCTGGAAAAATAAGAGTGCAGAAAGTGCCTTGTGCACATCACAAAGTGTGAGAGCTAGTCTGAAGGCAAGGAAGTGTTTTGCAGTGCCATTACTACGGTGTGACTGGAAACTCAGCCTGTCTTGCTGGGATGCCAGAACAGCCCCCAGTTTTGCAGCCTGCTGCAAAAGCCTGTGAGATCCAGCCCTGCGCTGCTGCCTCCAGCACCACCACCAGTACCTCTGTTCACATCACAGTTGCCCTTCCAGCACAACAGAATGAAACCCCAAAAAACTACTCTATGGGATCAAAGCAGGGTATATTGATGTTCATCTCACTTTCAGCCAAAGCACCACTTGTTTTAAGGGACGTAGTGGTCCAACCTCCCATGCCATACTATTGCATATCAGGGGATGAAGACTCTGGAAGACTTTCCAATCATAAAATCAGGACAGATGACCCGGAGAAAGTTTGTCTCTTCCTCGTGTCACTGAAGTGTCCTGGGAATATGTATTTATCCCATTTGAAGTCAACTCACAGGTTGGAGTGTGGAGGGAGAGGCTCTGTTCCTGTGTGCATGCACATGCACTCTGTTTCCTCATATTTAAGATGGAAATAATCCTACTTATATCTTGTGTGAATCATTTTAAGGTCTGTGGATAAAAACGCAAAAGCAGATGACTTCATGAAATAGAAAGAATACCTCCACTCCATGGCACAGAAAAGATTGGCTGCTACACAAGCACGTTGGCTCCCCTAAGTACACCCTACCTGTACCAGGACTGTCTCAATTCGTGAGGAGCCTTGGCCTAAGGGTTTCCCTTATGGAAGCATTTCTATAAATCAAAAGGGGAAAGCTTCCACAAATCATCCGTCCCCAAGCACACTGTGGTACATGACAGAGAATTCTCCTAGCCAAAGGCACGGAAGTAAAAGACCCCGTACAATTTCGTCAATTAATCAAGTGCAGAGTCCTAGTAACAAATCTGGTTAAGCATCAGATATCTTCCTTAACAGCTAACTGAAATCACCCAAAGGGCGATTCTAACTGTTGCTCACAGGCACCTTCTTTCCTTAAGAGCTCTGACTTCCAGACTCCAATGCAAAGACATTATTTCTCCAACAAAGCACATGCAGATAAAGCACACAATTGTTACAAAACCATCTGGCTCCCTAATTGCTTGGTGGTGATATTTGAAAGGATATACACGCTCATCCATATTTTTGGCTAAGCTATTTACAGTAGCTCCAATTGCCAAAAAGATGCAGATATGCTTATTTAAACACATTTCTAAGCTGATGTCGATTTTGTGTAACTGAGCTTTCACAAAAGAATCCATCACCTACGACAGGACCCATCAGCGTGAGCGCAGGCGGCAGCACAGTGAGGAGGAGGCCCAGGCCCATGCAGACCCTGAATCCCACAGAGACTAGCTAGGAGAGGTGGGAACAGAGAGCTGCATAGACTCAGTTGCGGTAGCATGAAGGTAACTTTTCATGGTATGGCTCATTTCCCTGCCTGCATAGTAGAGGTATGTGTTTTTATAGCTGCTTTCACACTGCAATGGTTGCACCGCTTTAAATGTGCTCCCAGAAATAGTACAGCAATACCTTTAAAGAAAGAAAGCTGCTTTCCAAAGTTACATTATCCATAGGAAGTCTGAAAAAACTTTACACACCTTAGCAGAAGGCACATCTGCTCTGTAAATAGCACTGCATAGAGAAAGTTGTTATTGAATTACTGTAACATTGAGTCAAAAGCACTGCATCAGGCTGTGATCCCATCATTCACACCCTGCAGCACGGAAAATAATCGCTGTGACCTGCACTCTGCCTTTTTTTTTTTTTTTTTTTAAACTTCATCTTTAGGTAGCTTTATCAAGTCACCAATCACCTTGTGGACTTACAGCTTTGGGTAATCCAAAATAGACTATAATCAGTCTTACTGCTCTCTTACAAGAAAAAGGGTGCACTACATCTCAAAATGTTTGCTTTAAATCTAAGCTATCTAATGGTTGGGAATTGATACTCACCGTGGTTGGGGCAAAGATCTTTAATCCCCAACTTTGAAATATTCTCGTGCCTACCAAATTTTCTCAAGCTCGTCCTATGAATTACCCTGCCCCGTAACCACCAGCCTCCCACCTGCAGGCCTGTCAGACCCAGTATCACCTTACAGCTGTCACTTCTGCCACTCCGTGCAGAAATACTTTCATCATGAAAAAGGCAATGGCTTAGCAGCAGCAAAATACCAAAAGCAAGAGAAGGCTCTGAGCACACATTGCTTTGTGTTTCTGCCTTGAACCTGACATGAGCTCTTAAGATTCCCAGACAGTTCCCTGGCCTCAGGAGCTCCCTGTTCAGAAATTTCTTGAAATGTTTGCATCCTCTCCCTGTCTGCAGCGTGAAGCTGCGGGGTGCACGCAGAAGCTGACGGTGGAGCAGGCACCCATTGGCCCCAGGGAGAAACCCCTCTGCTGCGCCACACCACAGAAACCTTTCAAAGGAGGAGACACTGTTAAAGGTCAATTTTGCAGAGTATCTCCCCAAAAGCACATCAGGCCCCAGCATGGCTCAGCAGAGCCTGGCTCCTTGCAGAGGAGCTGCAGTGGCATTGCTGAAGAGGGGGACAAAGTCTGAGTCATCACTACACACCTCTTGCAGATAAAAAGCTTGGTAAGTTTCATTACTATCAAGAGCTCCAGCCCGGCTGCAGCCCAAAAATGTAAATACAATTTCCCCATCTAGTGGTCCAGCAGAGTAAAAATGCCACTTCTTCTCCTGCAGCTGATGGGGGAGTCGCATCTGGCAGGGACGTCTCCCAGCTGAGCGCTCATCCATCCACAGCTCTGCCCATCCCAGCAGCAGGCAACAAGCAGGGGAAGAGCAGAGACCAACCCTATGGGAGGCTGCTGACCTGCTCAAAAAAGCTTTAAAAAAGCAGACAAAGCAAACAAGCAAAGTTGCTTTGCCTGCTCCAAAGAAAAGGCTGTATCAAGAAGTATATTCCTTAGGCTGATGCAGGACTAAGCCCAGTGCATTTTGGAATAATCAAGAAACTGGTCTCCTGAAATATCAGAATATCCTTGGAAATTCTGACAAGCCATTAGCTGTGACAGCAACAAAACAGCTTCCTAGAGCTCAAACCCTCATTCACTGAATACAGGCCTGACAGCCAGTGTTATTGGAGCAGCACACAGAAATAATAAACTAAATCCCTTTGGTGAGGCAGCTTTCAGCTGCAGTGAATTATGTTTCCAACGGCATTCATTGCTATGATTCTCCTCGCCACGACGGGATTAAAGCAATGCAGCGTGATAGGGCAGCAGTGCCTGGACCTTCCTCCTTTGCTGCCAGCTGGACTTCTCAGAGGTTTTCAAGGAGCGAAGGATGGGAGGATGGGGCAAGAGCAAAACCAGTCCCCATCCAAGGTGGCGGCAGGGGGGTGAGGGGAAAGGGAGCAGCAGTGCCCTTGCTCCCTACCCACTATGAAGATACGGAGTTGTAGCAACTAGTGTAATAATGGGGGATGCAGCTGTATTGCCTGATGGTGCTCTGAGTGGTTCAGATGGTGCTGATTTAGTTTTGGCCACTGAGCATGTCCAAAACTAAAATCACACCATCCACAAGTATCCAAAACCCGTGTAGAACAGTATCCATATTAATGCTATAAGAGGGGGGAAAGAGATGGGGAATTGATATGTGAGGCATGAACTATTCTAGACACATCCAGGGTGTGACCCGTATGTGCATGGGTTGCACCTCTCTTAGGAGTGCAAAGTCTCCATCCTTGGAGACAGACCTGGGCAACCAGCTCTAGGTGACCCTGCTTGAGCAGGGGGTTGGACCAGATGATCTCAAGAGGTCCTTTCCAACCTCAACCATTCTGTGATTCACTGTCTTCCCACCCTCACTGTGCTTCCCAACACGTTCTCTTGGCAGCAGTGAAGGTGAGAAGCTGACTCTTGGGACTGCTGAAGAAGCAGAAGTAGTACCCTCGCAGCACAGCCCCAAGCAGCAAGACCCCAGCCTGGACTGCTGCTTGCATCCAGCCACTCTCCTTTTCCCTGATCCCTGGTCCTCACAGCACTGAAGCTGAACCCCCACACAAGATATACCATCCCTTTCCAGTCTAACCCCAAACCACACTCTGCTCCCTTTGTCTTCCACTTCGAGTACTTACCTAAGCATAGTTTGAAATAGATACTCTGTGATCTTTATGATAAAGGTACTTACAGCCAAGAGAATTGAATATAATACAACCAAACTCCCTCGATGCAAAAACTGAACTGAGTAGCCCAAACTGATCCCATTGGTATGCAGAATATCTGACTTGTTTGGTTTTCTTTTGGACAGTGAGGTATTTTTGCTTGACCCATTATAATTCAGAAACTTCCTTCTCTCAGTCATTTTACATCAGCAGCAAAAAAATGGTTTCTTATTTCCCATTTTGTTTTATGGATTTTCCATAGAGAGCATCCAGTGCATGAAAGAATGAGATAGACCCACTTCTGTTATATAAAAAAAATAAATAAAATCAACTTTTTTAAAACATATTTCAACTTATCTGTTCCATGCGGTTTATATGTAGCATTTGGTCTGTTCATGAAAAAAACCAACCTCATAGCTTTCTAGAGAATGAGATATTCCCATAAATATCAGATTTCATTTTAAGAGAGAAAGCATAGTTAAACTCACAAGAGAAAAGACAGAAACTGGCCAACTGGATCCTGCCTATTCAGAGCTTTTATTTGGGGCTGCTCTTGACCACTCACGTTAATGTAACAGACAGCATTTCTTCATAACAGCCTTTGGTTCAAACTGGCCATAGCTGGGAAATAATTTGATACCTCAAGTTAAGCCATGCAAAATATTTTGCTGGCAACTTTAACGAGGGAAAATCCCCTTGGGGTGATTTGGTCTGTGCAGCCTGGGGAGAGAAGCTGCTTCTGGCCTGTGACTTCAGATGACTCCGGGCTTGGAGAATGTGAAACGCGCATGAGACATCAGAGGTGGGGAGCAATGGGCATCAAAGGGAAAAAATTTCCCTGGCCAGCACATGCTCCCCTGAGCTGATCCTTATCCCCGTGATCAGCTGTGCTCATTCCTCACAGGAAGGACTTGGAGAGAGAAAAACGGAGCGCTGCCAGAAATCTGAGGGGAAAAGCACAGCTAAATCTACATCCATTTTGTTGTAGCTGTAAAGAGGACAAAACAATCCTTTTCAGGTTTTATTATTATTATTGGAAGCAGCAGAGGTTGGGGACTTGGGGAGTGCAAGGATGTGGTGGTGAACTTCAACTACAGGAAACTAATGATGTTTTTTAAAAAAAAAATTAAAAAAAAAAAAAGGAAATTTAATTGTATAAACACTGCAGAAGAGAAATTAGGAGTTCATTCACAGCCAGGGAAAACATCACAGCAGGCTCAGCTGCAGAAAGCCCAGGACCAGCTGAAGCAGCACGGAGATAACCACGTACACAAGCGCAGGATGCTGGGAACCCCATTGTTCACCAGTCTGGAAAGTGCCTTGAGGAAAGTGAATTTCCATTCCACTTAGCTTTCAGGGACTCCCAGATTTCGTCTAATTCCCAGCATCCTCAATACTTATCATCCATCCTACCAGCAGGAGGTGAAATCACTGGGAAGAGATGCCCCCCGGGTCACTGGTCTCACAGCCTGGGTCACATCAGGTGGTTTGCACATGTTAAGTACAAGGCAGCTCTGAGTTCCTCCCAGTGTTCTCCTGGTTTAGTACTAACCATCAGATGAAGTTTTGTACAATGCTTTTCTAGAAAGTGATGTCAAAGGGCCATCACCTTACACCTCTGAAACCACTGGGATCTCATCACTTTCCCCTCAAAGAGGAGGCTTTTTTTCCTCCTTCCCCTAAACAGATGAATAATTCTGTCTCAAACATGCAGTTGGATTCAGGAGACCCAAACCACTCTCTCCACAGAACATAAACAACTTAGAGAGCAGCCTGAAAACTTTCCCACACTGAGGTTGTCACCTTCTCCCCTCCCTTTAGGAGGATCATTCTGAAACCAGGACAGTAATTTGCTTTTCTGGCTCTCTCCCTTTTCACTCCTTCATTCAGTGTTAACAAAACACGACTGTGTGCCAAACACAGCGCAACGTCTGTGGAGAGGAGATGCATCTGGGATGGACGAAAGCAAGAGCTGCAGTTCATTTCCCACAAGCCGCCTTGGAGGGTGATGCTCCCCCTGGGCTGCTGAGCCTGGTCAAACCGCTGCCGCAGGCACAAGGCAGAGCATCCCAGCAGCCGGGTTGCACAGGCAATGTCATAAGAACCTTCAGGTGACCTACAAATACTGATACCAACCACTAGCAACCAAACAGGGGGGAAAAAGACTATGCATCAAGGCCAAGACGCTAGGTGAAGCCTTGCCCACAGTGCTGTGGGTCAGCTGCCACAGACTGATGGCACTCATGTCCTGCAGTGTCACTCAGCCCAAAATGAGGCACCTGCCCCTCCTGGCCTCCATCCTTGCTTTTCAGTTTGTCCTCCGAGAAGCTTAGCAGTCGGTCAGTGCTAAGGGTCGCAGAGGTAACTTTGTCTCAAGAACTGAAATGTCCAAGAAGAGAGACACAAGAAAGCCTGGGCCGGAGCCTTTCGCAACAGGAAGGAGGTTGTTACAGCAGTAATTTACTGTGGTAGGTTTTGCAGAGTGATTGCAACATATCATTACACCAGTTTTATCCTTTTCCATTTGGCAGACGCTGATTCCTTCCCCCTGTTTCTTATAGAGCACGAGCCAATGTGGCTGCATTTCAAATGGTTTCAAACTCTGCCAATAGCAATAAAAAAAAAAAAATAACTGAAAAGTTCTCACAATTGCATTAGCTTACCCCAAACTAATACATACTTATATACACACATGTAAGTAAAAAATATACATGGTTCAGCCAACTTGAAAGGGTGGCGCCAGAGAAATGGTGGGGTTGGTCTCCTCTCTGGGTAGGTAAAACAAACAGAAGATAGGTTAAGTAGGAACCTGAAATGAGACGGGCTGTGCAGGTCTCCAGACAGATAAACTCTTACTTACTCGATAGCCTACTGCCTCAAATGCATTAGGTACTTTCCAGGCAAAGAGAGACCACGTGCCCTCTTCGCAAGACTGCTGTGCACTAAAAAACATGGAGTCAAAAGTCACAGACCACAGAGACAGCAGAGCGTCAATGTTGTATCAATACTGGGGTGAAGGAGCATCCAGGAAATAAAATATTTTCTTGTCATGCTTTTCCCGCCGCCCCCAAGCTCATCTTTGCTCTTTCTGCAGATCGATGGAGTCCAGGGGTAGTAAATACATAGCGGATCACTATAAGCCTTTTTTTGGGCGGCTAAAATGAGTATTTTTGTTGCTGAGCCCTTTATTTACACCAATGGAAATAAGAAATAGCTCCTATTAGGTCACCAAAGTTTGGGAAGGGCAAAGTTGAGGAGAAAAGGGAGCTCTCTCAGTCTGTAGGGAGCTCCACAGCTGTACTGCAGTGGGACTGAAAACCTCTGTACAAGAACCTGAAGCCATGAATGGGGAAAGAGAACTGGGAGGGAAACAGGGCAGTCACTGCCTCCACGAGTAGCATGATGAGGGTGGGATTTGTTACACACAATTTTATATTTCTTCTAAGACATTTATTCTCCTTGTTTCAAAGCTTTGGGAGGACGTGGCAGGATGCTTCCTCTGATGCTGGAGCCATTTCTGGTCACGTCCAACTGCTTCTTCCAAGGAACAATTTTATTGCCAATCATCATCTCCTTGCAGAAACTGCTGTTGCTTTCTCTTAAAGAACTGCAATTCAGGAGCTGGCAGCACACACCACAGAGAGGAAGGTGAGAAACACAGGCCGAGGAGGGGAAGCACGTCGCTCCCCTGGGCTTGACACAACAGGGGTCTTCACAATAGGATTAAAGACCCAGCACCTAAAAGAGCCTCTGTTGTTTGTGTAACAAATGTGTGGGGAAAGGCATTTTCTTGCCTTGCTATGTTTTCTGGAGCCAGCAGGCAACGGGGGCAATATTTGGACATACAGAGGAAGGTGCACTGGTTCTACTTGATCCTATTTAGGATCCTATGAATTGATTCCTACTTGAAAGCAAGGCATTACATTAATCTTCCCATCTAAGTGATAGGGAAAGGGAAAGTGGGTATCAGCTCAGATTAGCTCTCACTTAATGGAGGATACTCCTGAAATGGAAAATAAATTGCTGCAGGGTACTGAGCTTATCTTTCTCAGGAGTTGTCTGTAATCCAACTGAACCAATGTGATTCTCAGAAGTATTTATACATTCTAAAAGAGTTCATTTTAAAAGATATTAAAGAAAATATTTGTGACAGTTACAACCATTCTTCAGTTTATGCCTAAGTAATTAGCAATTAGCATATAGCGATAATTCTGTATTTGTGTTCTAGATTTGAAGCTTTAGTTGAGCTCCAATGCAACCAAGAAACACTCATTTCTAAAATAGCCTGCATTCATAGTTGTACCAGACTTGGAGGGGATGGGGGGAAGAAGAGAGGAATAGAGAAGAAGCTGCTAATCTTTCTTCTGATTAAATTCTTGTTTATGATTTCAGGAGTGCGGCATAAGTAACCATGTGCAATGAAATAATTTATATTTTCCCATTTAAGAATGTGAAGCTTATAAAAAATATTTTCATTAAAAAATGGACTTCAATATCTTGTCAGAACAATAAACCTATTCTTTTAAAGGTCAGCTATTACCCTTTCCATGAAAAAAAATAATCTTACTAATCCTAAGTGACTTCTTCAAATGAAACAATAAATGACTTATTTCTTTCCATCTTCCTGCATATATTATCAGCAAAGCATTAATGAAAAGCGACTCCAGTGAGAAATCCTCTGAGGGTTTTTTTAATGTGGTTCAGCTCAGTACAGAATAGCAAATACATCTGTGTGGTCAACGGAGTGAACAAATTTGCAGGAAACAAATCTGCTGAATGAGTATCTCAGCAGTAAGAAGGAAAAGCTTGTATGTTTTATAATATTTTTGTATGAAATACATTTGAATATGAATACTTCTATATGCAGATAGACCCTTCACTCAATAATGAAAAACTGTTTTACAGTTTCTTTTGCTGCTTAAATTTCATAAAGCAAACAATCTACTCCCTCATGCTCTCTGCACTGTGGTGGGCCCCACTTCTCAGGCACCTGGTCGGCTGCTCCTGGGCACAAATCCCAAAAGCAGTTCCTTGAGGAGATAGATTTCACCCGCCCAGCAGTTTGGGTTAGCAAAAGTGAGCTTGAATGTGGGGGTAGTGAATTGTGCTCTGTGCGTAATGATCCAGAAAAGGACGATGGAGATTTACCATGTTTTGATTACTTTCCTATACAATTCTCAAGTCAGTGAATGCAAGAGAGTCTTCTGCAATAGCTTCTGCTGTGGTCAGGAATCCAAACACAATTTAAATATTCATTGCCATGTAATAATGCTGCAAAACCAAATTTTTTTCTTTTAATTAAATAAAAGGTGAAAATCACAAGGGAGATTTCAAGAGGCTTTTATACCAAAAGGTTCTTTTCTGATTATTTAAGAGGAGTTTATTTTAAACACCATGCAGTCAACCTGAGTGAAAGCTCGTAAAGACCTAATCCTTCAGAAATTAAACTTTCATGAAATCGGTTTACTGTTCTTATTAAATAACTGTTTCCGATATAATTCTCAAACTGCATCCAAGCCTACTAATATCAGGAAAAAACTGAGCAAACAGAAGAAGCTGTGAATATCTACTATAGATAACTAGTGCCTATAAAACAAAAAGACAAATTCTTTCAAGAAAATCTACAAATACCACTAAGTTTGCATGCTACAGATGACCTCAACTGTATAAAATCCTAACCAGAGCCACATCTCCATTGAATTAAGAAAATCCCTGATGCAGAGGAAGCAAATGTTTCTAACACTAAGAAAACTCTATACAAACTGATTAAAAGAAAATACAGACAGAAAGCTTTTGAGAAAATTCAGAGCAAAAACTTTTCACTAGAAATTAGGCTGGACTTGAAACAAGATTGCATGCTTTAAAACAGGAATGTACAGACAGATACACTCCCAAATACCAGAGGATTAAATTGGGAAGTGAAAAGGATAGATAACACACTTCATTTACTTAACATATCAGCAAGAGGAGGATCCTTTACTTGAAAGAAGAGACATAAGGAAAACTCTACCTGTTGGTCATCACAGAGGAAAACTTCATTAGATATACTCATTAGTGGCACTGAGCAAACATTTTCCGGTAAGTTTCCATAATGACCTTACCAAGTGTTTCCTAAAAAGGCAGTAGCTCATTTGGAGCCCGTCCCTGGGTTAGCACTGCTGGTGTCGTTTCTTACCGCTATTGAACTTGAAATTCAGTTTCTATCAATACAAAGTCCCTGCCATGTTCTCATCTAGCTGCTCAGAATTTTAAGAGCCACATTCCCACCACCCTGAATAATACCAAGTAACATCTGCTTGAAGCATGCCAAACAATTTGACATCTTCAGCTAACTTTGTCACTGACTAGTCACCTGTTTTCCCACATTGCTATGAGTTCATGGAACAGAGAATTGCTTTGGATTCTCAGTGGAGACCTTCCAACCTTCCTCTCATGGGAAGACTAGCCATTTCTCCCTCTCTTTTTTCCACTTCATCTATTTATGTTTATTAATCCATAAAAAAAATTCCTTCTTATCCCACAACAGCTTAGTATTTATAGGTACACGTGCTGAAGCACTTATGACAACAACTTTCCTACATACCCAAAGACACTATAGGAAGTAGGTTGTTTTGTTCTTGACAGCATCTTAAAAAACCTGACTGACTGCTAAGTATGACTTGTCATGGTGGGAGCTGTCATGCCTGTATGATTTGTTTCTTTTTATTACAGCATTTCATTTCTACCAAGATTTTGGCTTATCTTTTATATCTATATTCTGATTTAAACCAGCCATTTCTTTTCATGCAATGTAGTTTGGTTGTGGTTTTGATGTTTCTACATTTGTTTCTTGCCTGTTTTTATGTGCTGTGATTATCAAGGACTATTTACTTGTAACATTCTTTGTTATTCCTTCTCAAATTTTATTACACTATCATTTTTATTCCTGGATTACAGCATTTTCATTATTTCATCTGCTTGTGATGTCACCCAGATTTGTGCACTCTTCCATGCACAACGGCTTTTCCAGTTTGGGGAAAAAAAAAAAAAAAGAAAAAGAAAAAGAAAAGCATACCAGCCTTAGCGATGTATAATGCCACCAGAATAACTATAACCAACCAGGCTTGGCTCAGATAAAGCCCATCTTTCTTGTGTACACTTACTCCAGAAGCTGTCCCACTCCCTAAGAAACCTAAACTCTGCATCCAAGTGCTACCTTTTCTACTAGGCATTCCCCCTCACTTCATAGCCTTGACTTTGCAGTTGGCCACATCCCACATGCCTCTGCAGGAGCACCCTCAGCAGGACACTGCAGCCATCAACAGAACACACGCACACCCAGCCCTTCCCTCTCTCCTGCCCTGTGCTCCTGAGCCAATCTCACCTCCACTTCAGCAGCACAATTTTTACAGATTGAAATGGAAACACAATCAGACCCTTAGATGCTTTCATAACTGTGATGTTAAATTAAAAAAAAAAAAAAAAGAAAGAATACACGAAGCCTTTCTGATCTAGGAAACTGCTGGCATAGCAACAACACAGAGGAAAATCAGAACAGAGTATTTTTTAGCACTTAATCATTATTTTTAAGGAGTCTGAGGGTAACCTCTGCATAGTAGACTCCTTGACACAGAGGGTTGTCTGTGAGGAAGGAGAAAAACTGATCGTTTCACAATTTGGAATTAAAAGTTCCA